>NC_139909.1:11149964-12647464 GCF_905171665.1 Trachurus trachurus | reverse complement strand
GATCCATGCATGACATATGATGACACAACCTGGTCAGACCTGAAGGAAACTGCTGATCAATTGATGATTCTTTGTGGATTGGTCACTATAATCGACTCCTTTTACATAACACATGGTCATTTGATCCATTTTCAGTCTTAAAACTGAATAAGGCAGCTGTTTGTGTTGAATTGTATCAGCACATTGTTTTTATATCAACATATAGCATGTAGATGTTTTATTTTATTACATCTAATTTATCTTTATTTGGTTTGAATGAACTTTGCACAACTACAGCTGTGTAAGAAGTTCTTTTATTTATCTATTTACTTGCTCTTCTATTAGAATTACCCGTTTTTTCAGGGTAAAATTTAAATTTGACATTGTTGTATTCTTCATTTATATCTTTAACCTGTCTTAAAGCAGCAGCAGCAGCAGTAAGTCAGTCTATAAAACGTGCGGCCCGTCTCCGTGATGCCTGATGGGCCTGTAACGAGGCGTATACGGCCGCGGGTTCGTCGTGTTGAAAAGTGAAATTCTCCCTCTCGTCGTTTCAGCCGCGCTTTGTGGTGGTGGAGGTGACATTAACAACCACCACCGCACCACACACATATCAAAGAGGGGCGGAGAGGAGGAGGAGGAGGAGGAGGAGGAGGAGGAGGAGGTTCTCTCCGTACGACACCATGTGGTGGCGACTTCAAAGGGGTCGGGGCTGCCAGGGTGGTACTTACACAATGCTGTAAAAATATAAATTACACACACACACACACACAGCCTGGCAGTGTTCATATCGAAGGGGAGGAAGGAGTTATAGTATGTGGGACGACCACATCACACTCCACATGTACATATTCTATACTCAGACCACAAAGACTGAAATCTGGGTTTTATATGAACAATCTGTACGATGTTATTTCATAGAATCGTACACGATAATATCACTGATGTTAAAGCAGGGTTTTGTTCCGGGCTGTAAAATGTTTCAACGCCGTGAACGCTTTCCAAACGCTGGTTATGGGAACGGTTTTGTGAGCGGTGAGATTAATATTGAAAGTATAACGGAGCAGGAACAGGATTCCCAGGGAAGCAGCAGGAGGAGGAGGAGGAGGAGAGGTGGGCAGGTGGACGGCCAACGTCAACAACTCACCTCGAGAGTCAACACACGGAGCAACGGCAGGAAAAATCATGAACTCAGTTTCCTCATTTTCCCCTCGGCCAAACCTCTCTCTCTCTCTCTCTTACACTTGTTCTCAGTGTGTTTACAATAATAAATCAGTTTCCCATCTACCGGGTTTTGGAGGGGAAGCGTTGTATGACAGCACAGGATTACAAACAATATTGAAGACTCCCTGAGGATGTTGTTGCTTGAATAATGATGCAATGATTATAATATTAATAATGGACAAAATGAAGATGTGTAATGTGAAAGGTGCAAACTCCATTAGCGCTGCTGAGCTTTTTTTTTTTTTTTTTTTTTTAAATCTTTAGTGCATTTTGACTTCATAAAAGTGAATTATTGCACTGCAAAAACTCAAAATCTTACTAAGAATATTTGTCTTATTTTTAGTCAAAATGTAATTTCTAGTCAAAACAAATCTCATTATACTTAAAATAAGACTCATCACATAAAAAGTAGCTTGTTTTTAGACACTTTTTACTTCTTTCAAGCATATTTTCACTTGAAATAAGTAGAAAACTCTGATAGTGGAGCATGTTTTTCTTTCTTATTACAAGCACAAAAAAACAGCTTTCACTGGCAGATTTTTCTACTTATTTAAAGTGAAAATTAGTTTGAAACAAGTTAAAATTATCTAAAAACAAGTTAATTTTTAGATTATGAGTCTTATTTTAAGTGGAAAGAGTTTAGTTTTGACTAGAAATGAGACATTTTGACAAGAAATAAGACAAATATTCTTGGAAAGATTCTGAGTTTTTGCAGTGTTATTAATTCTGTGCATTGATTTCTTCTCAGTAGTTTATAAAGTCTGTGTTTCAGGCGAAAGCTGCTGCCTCCTCTATTAAATGCAGGGCCCAGATGTAAAATACTGTGAAGCTGACAACAATAAAAAAAAAAGTGCTGATATATTTATTTCCTGGTCATTTCTTTCTCAGTGTTTCCATCTGAATCAAAGTAAAATGATCATTTTATACTGGAAAATTGAGGAAATTTTCTCCATTAAAAAGCCATTTTTCCACAAACAAGTATTCAGATAAAAACAAAAAAGGAAAAACCACAAGTGAATTGTTGACAGGCAGAAGAGCAGCAGGAAACAGGTTAGTGGCGGAAGAACAAAGCGTGTTAGTCACCTGAGGAGCGTCTTTTTTAGGTTTAGTTTCAGCGGAGAGGAACTTAGAGGAGACTTTAGAGATTTTAGGGGTTTTGTAGTGGCCGGAGGAGGAGGTGGAGGAAGAGGAAGCAGAGGAAGACTTGGGAGGATAGAGGGCAGCCAGTTTGGGCGGAGGCATGTTATCGTACAAGTCGGCGTTTTCATAGTGCGCCTCGTCGGTCAGGTGGCCGCCCTCTGAGAGCTGGGTCGGACCAGAGAAGAACGAGATAAAGAGAAGAGAAGAGGAGAGGAGAGAAGAGAAGAGAAGAGAAGAGAAGAGAAGAGAAGAGAAGAGAAGAGAAGAGAAGAGAAGAGAAGAGAAGAGAAGAGGAGGAGAAAGATATAAACAGGTGGGAAATGTAAGAAGAGAAAAGGTTAGCAACACTGCACAGCTCAAACACACAACATAACAAGTGTTAGAACGACTGGGGAACATACGTATATATAGATTAATGTATTCAGCATTACCAGATCTACTATTACTACTAAACTGTATGGAATTGCAATGTTAAATCACAGGAGTCCCCTGTTATTAAAGGCGCTACATGCATTTTAACATGCAGTACATTTTAGATTACTATTAGTATTTTCAGCAGTATCACTCAAATACTAAAAAAAATACAAAGCACAGCACTCAAGTTAACTGTATGTATTCAATATGTTAGGTTTTTAATGTCAGTGAGGTGGTTTCAAGAGGCAAAGTGGACAGGAAGTGAGTTATTTTTTTGTTTTCTGAGGGTTTGAAACATCTTTAAATGCTTTGAAACAGGAAAGATAACCAGTGACTGTCCTTCAATAATTATCAGCCAGTTATTGGTGGATGGGAAATAATGCAAACTAAATCAGCTGTGATAAGAAGCTAAGGTAAAGTTCAATGTGACAGGCCAAAAAACCCAACACGTTTAAGACTGATCAAACGTACGACACCTACAATGTGCGCCAGTGCTAAAAACTGCTACTTCAATAGTTAAGTGTAGCTCAGTCAGTAAATAGAGCAGCATCTCTTAGTTTAGCCTCTGTGTGTGTGTGAACAGGTGTCACAGGTGTTAAAGGTGAGCGGGCGAGGTCTTACTGTTCCATTAATGGGCACGTCGTCGTAGTGCAGCGCCATCCCAGTGGGACAGGCGTAGCCGTTGACTGGGTTGTCCAGGTACGGGTTGGGGGAGACGGCTCGCTTACTGGTGAAACTGTGAGGAGGAAACATCCAGAGTCAAACAACAGGAAACACATCTGATCAATCAAATACTTTTCATCATCATTTACACAATTGATCGACTCTTATGTCTTTCTTTAAGCGTGAATGAGTAGCACATTATCTGTACTTTTGTTTTCCTTCACTTTTTCTTGGGTGGACAATATGTATATTTAAGTGGACTGGGTCCGTCCATAGTTATAATTATGAATATTATATTCAATTTATGTGAACACATCTGTTAAATAATCCTTTTAAACCAACTGCTGCTCATTTGTCGCGATATTTGTTTCTGCTGTTGTTTGCATCTAAGGAAACTATGAATCAGGGCTGCTTTCCATTTGGAGGTATTTGGTTTAAACATACAGCAGAACGAAACCGTATACATCCTATGTAATAATATAGTATTTTAAAAAATATTGTCGTGTACACAGTTACAGCAAAAATACACAACAGAATGTGCTTTCGCTCCAGCTCTTGTTAAAAGACTGTCATTATACAAATGACATGTCATTTTCTAGAAAACTCCATAGAAACCTGAACAAGTTGACACAGAAAACAAGAAGAACAAAGCTTCTTAAAAACCTCATCGTTTGTTCCAAAACACTTTGGGGCAGTTTGAAAGAAGAAGAGAAAGAAGAAGGTATGAGAGCAAACGTTCGGTCCCTCACCAGAAGGACTGCTTGGCCAGCTGGATGACGTTGGCAGTGGTCTCGACGTCGATGTAGTCGTAGTGCAGCGTGGCCGGGTCGGTGGTGGAGCCGGTCTCGGCCAACAAAACCCCCAACCAGCGGCCCATCGCCTCGGAGGAGGAGGCCTGGAGGACGAGGAGGCAGAAGAGGTCAATCGCTACAGTTACAGTACAAGGATAAAATTCACTGAAGAACTGAGTGATGATTTGCTTTTAGAGGGAAGGACGATGGAAGTAAATGTGGCGGAGGATGAAGAATAAAGAGGAACAGTTTGAATCATGTATAAACAAATACATATCTCCTTATTCACAAGATCAAGTTACACCGCAAAAACTCAAAATCTTTCCGAGAATATTTGTCATATTTCTTGTCAAAATGTCTCATTTCTAGTCACAACTAATCTCTTTCCACTTAAAATAAGACTCATCACCTAAAAATGTATTGTTTTTAGATAATTTCATTTGTTTCAAACTAATTTTCACTTGAAATAAGTAGAAAAATCTGATAGTGGGGCAAGTTTTTCTTTCTTATTACAAGCACAAAAAAAACTTGCTTTAACAAGTGAAATTATCTAAAAACAAGTACATTTTTAGGCGATGAGTCTTATTTTAAGTGGAAAGAGATGAGTTTTTACTAGAAATTAGACATTTTGACAAGAAATAAGACAAATATTCTCGGAAAGATTTTGAGTTTTTGCAGTGTAGAAGCTGACGGCGCTCCTGACTGAACGCTCACCTCCAGCACGGCGACCTCCTGGCTGTTACGGAGCAGGCGGAAGGCGAAGGGGTGTTTCTGGTCGAGGCCGGGGCTGACCTCGCAGCCTCGGAGCGGCAGCGAGGCGATGTGGCTCTTCAGGTCGTCCCGGTCCTTGTGGAGGAGCAGCTGGTTGTCTTTGAGGCGGCACCAGCGCTCCCGCCAGCGGTTATTGGACAACACGTTCAGGTAGCCTGTTGGACAGAGAGTCAATGATATTCACTGCTGATAAAGATGTATCTACCTATCTAAGTACTTTATTGCTCTATCTTTCTATTCATCTATCCATCATACATTGAGAATAACAACTTTAATTTCCTCTCACCGCATGTGGGTACGTCTTCTTCTGCCGACGAGGTCTGCTCGTCCGTGGACGGCTTCTTCTTACCCAGCCCGATGATCTTGGTGATCTTCTTCCCCGCTCCTTTCCCCACCGTCCCCGACTTCTGCTCTGACTTGGAGTTCTTCTTTCCTTTTCCTGAGTGAGACAGAAAGAAACTGAGAATTACATTCACTATAAGATTAAGATTAAGATCTACTTTTTTTGATCCCAGGCTGGGAAATTATTGTGTCACAGCAATAAGTGTTAACACATAATGCAAAGTAGAAAAAGAGAGGATAAAATTGAAACAATTTGAGTAAAAATATACACACAACTTAAAAAAATAGTATTTACAAATGAAAAAAAAAGTACAAATGAATAAAAAGGTAGTATGCACAAAAAGGGATACATCAGTAATAAATAAATAAATAAATAAATAACTGTGCCACATGGATACTGGAAAATGGAAAAAACAAACAAAGAGGAGAGTCATAAAATAGGAGGAATGTGTAATACTGTTATTATCTTATCTACATACGAAATTAGCAGAGCAGATGTTATGAGATCATTTATGATGGTTTAATTATGTTCAGATGCGCTAGAGGAAGAGAGACTTTAGATTCAACAATAAATAACCAGTTGAGAGTCACTTTAACTTGGTGTAATCAGCCTTTAATCCCAGTGCTCAAACTGGTCTGAGTGTGAGAGACTAGATCTTGTCTGTCCTTATCTGTCCTAATGTAACAGCTTTTGCTTGTCTCACTTGTTTAGATACTGTCCAGTACTGCAAGAGAGAATCATAAGGAAAAAATGAAGAAACAAATTGTTAAAAAAAAAATAAAGAAATCAGTGATAAAAAAGATGTGATAATGGACAAAAAAAAACATTCTTTAATGCGAGATATGGACAGAGAGGAGACAGCGGAGGACGGCGGGGGAGGAAAATATAAAACATTCCCCTTCACTGATGTCATCACACCGAGACCGCGAACGCTGAGTGTCTGGAAACGTTACGCACACACTGTGATATACGGCATTATAATCAAGTTGGTTTCAAATACTCAACGTCTCTGCACTGCCTTGCAAAAATCAAGCATTAGCCTTGGGGTGAAAACAACAACAACTAATAAACAATAGTCTGAACTGATACGGTTTTTCTTCTTCAACATTTTTTTTCCATATTGCGCTTTCCTCTCTGATATGATGTGACAACTGCCATGGCGACCGCCTTAATTGAATAGGAAGCCATCTGCACTCAATTTGTGTCACAGGGTTTTTCTCGTGATAGAGGAAAGTATATAAATACATGTCACATTCAATGCAGGGCGGTGGTGGAGAACAGACAAACACATGTGAGGGAGAACGTCTCTAAAACTATAGGGAACATATTGATTGTTATTTTTCTCCTCAGGAGGTGAGATGGTGAAGAATGATGTTTTAATTTTAAACTTTATTTCTTTTTTTATGTATTATTTGTGCTCTATATTTGTTTAGCTGCTGCAATACTGTACATTTTCCTACAATGGGACGATTAAAAGAATATCTTATCTTACCTTGCCTTAGTTTAGTCTAGTTTATCTTACCTTACCATAGCATCTTACTTTACCTTAGCTTAGTTTATCTTACCATAGCATCTTACTTTGGCTTAGTTTACCTTACCTTAGCTTAGTTTATAGCATCTTACCTTAGTTTAGTTTATCGTACCTTACCTTAGATTATCTTACCATAGCATCTTACTTTAGCTTAGTTGAGTTTTTCTTACCTTACCATATCTTATGTTACCTTAACTTACCTTAGCTTATTTTACCTTACCTTAGCTAAATCTTACCACTTGCCTTACCTAAGTGTATCCTATCTTACCTTAGCTTATTTTACCTTAGCTTTTCTTATCTAAGTTGTTTATCTTTCCTTCCCTTAGTTTAGTTATCTTACCTTACCTTATCTTTCCTATGTTACCTTACCCTACCTTATCTTAGCTAAATTGATTTTACCTTACCTTAGCGTAGCTCATAGTACATAATCTGACCTTAGTTTGTCCTGCTTACTTTAGTGTAGCTTATCTTATCTTTTCTTAGTTTATTTTAGGTTATCTTATCTAATCTTGATTTAAGTCTTAACATTTTCCCTCAGAAGAGTTTTATCTCCTGAACTAACAGACGATTTTCTCTGTAACTGTTTATTTTTGGCATCTGGTTCCATCTTTGTGTAAAACCAACATTAAATAAACCCAAATGCTCATTCTGCATGCCCCATGCGTTATTATTAATTGTTCAGAGCTTGTATAGATTCCTGGATCTGAATTATGAGACGTTTTAAGGAGAAGCAGCCGTTAACGTCTTTTCAGAACTTCGTCCAAGTTTCGTTGGGTCCCAAGAAACAACAGTATCGATACTGTCCTGTTACCCCTCATGTAGTGTGACCTTCTTCTGGTTTATATTGTGCTTTTAGGGATACAAAAAAAAAAAGAATTGGTACTGCATGCATGTGTTTTATGATGGGGGATTTCACTCTATAAACAGCTAACCACTCACAGATGTTGAAACATCACACAAATCTGACAAAAACAATTTCAACTCAAGACCCACTTACTAGTTTTGTCTTTGTCTGGAGTTTCCAGGTATAACAGGCTGTTGGACGGTTTCTTATAACTCTGGATTCTCACATCATTAAACCATAGTAATTAAAAGCCATGTGCAACAGAATAGGCATTAATGATCTATAAAATTGGTAGCAGGGTTTCTCCTGGTGCTTCTATGGCTAAACATGCAACCTCACTGTGGTCCAATCACAAGTGGTCAACATTTTTGGTTTTCCTCTTAATTCGCCTCCACGACTTCTGAATCAAACAGTGTGGTCAGAAAACTGTCATCGTGGTGGCCATTGTTGTTCATGCTAACTTCACTGTTCTTCTATTGACTCCAAATTAACCAGAGAGGGATTTTCCCCCAGAAAAAGAAAAGCCACACACAGAGAAATGCTCCAATTAGCTGGATTTTCTCATGAGTCATATTTTATTTCCATGGTTGACTGTTGCTGTCGAGACCAGTGTTGGGTAGTAACGCGTTATTAGTAACGCCGTTACGTAACGCCGTTACTTTTTTCAGTAACTAATAACGTAACGCGTTGTTTTTTTAAAATCAGTAACTCCGTTCCCGTTACCAAACGCTGCGTTACTCCGTTCCTTTCCGTTCCTTTGGGTGAGGTTTTACAGCGGCACACACAATTCCTATAACATTTCAGCAAGTTTCATTGAATTGAAAGAAAGACAGAGCACAGACACTAAGCACTAGTTGGTGGCCGCCCTCTAGCGTCCCACACGTAATCAAACACACTACATGAAGAGGACTGGGCAGGTCAGAGCGATTCTCTGGGCAGGGCATGACGGCGAGCTAAGGTAACTTTGCTAACGCAGCATCCGAGACCGAAGCTGTGTCTCAGTTCAGGCTGCAGCCCCTGAACTGGGACACAGCTTGAGTCACAGCGCGCACACACCAGCACCCACTCCACCCGAGCAGCAGCGGTTAGAGTCCGACAGACGGACTCGAATTATGACGCCTGAAACGCTAAACACAGCTGATCGCTCTGGGTAAACACAGCTGATCGATCGATAAAAAAATACCGCTGGAGTGAATTTACTTCCGTCACTGAAAACAGTCTTAAACGTAACTGCTGACATCATGCAGCAATGCAGCATGATGATGATGGTAAAATTTTACAGATAAAAACCATAGACTGTAAAAAGAAGATAAAAACACGTGTTTCTTCATCAGCATCAGTAGGCTACAGAACTGAAATGAGGCTCGAGGGGAATTCAATCAACCTTTATTTAATGGGAGCATTGGGAAAAAAAACCTTTTAAAGTAACGAAAAAGTTACTTTCTCAGTAACGCATTACTTTTTGGTTTAAGTAACTGAGTTACTAACTGAGTTACTTTTTTATGAAGTAACTAGTAACTGTAACTAGTTACTATTTTTCAGTAACTAGCACAACACTGGTCGAGACTCACCTTGCTCTTTGCAGTCGTTGTGTCCGTGCGTTTCGTGCGTCGCCTCTCCGTCCGAGCTCGGTTTGTCACATGACGTCTTCTGACATCAGGAAGACCATAGAAGAGGAAGAAGAAGAGGTGCACAAGAAGATACAAATTCATCAAAAGTGTGCTTTTCTGGACATAGACAAGTCAAATAGGGGCATTAACACACAAACACAGATGTCTAATTAAATCTTACATTGTTAAAAAAAAAAAAAAACCCTTAAGGGCATCTGCAAGATGTTACAGATGAATAATTAAGGCTGGGCTCGGTGTGCACGGGGCCAAGTTGGAAGCTGTTTGTCATTAAAGAGCCTCTGATGTAGCTCATTTTCTTCCACCAAACACACACACCAGCGCCGGGTACAGTATGTCTCCTGCATCAGCTGCTATTTTATTTGTTTGGGTTTGGAGCAATTAGCAGCTCGAGGACCGAATACTTCCCTCGGGAGGAGGCGGTGGTGGTTGGGTGGTGGTGGTTGTGGAGAGCGCCGCCGCTAAAAGACGAGTGAATGCTGCACTTGTGTTCATCAGGTGCACAATAACACATCCTGAAGCTACAACCGTGTGTTCGAAGGTGAATAATTAATGATATTTAGCATTAAAAAAAATAAAACTGAACTGAAAACATTGTATATGGCTCATTTACACAGTTTTTCAATATTGCCATGTTCCTGACGAAGCGCTTCTCATCTACGCGTTTTCCTGTTTTCTATTTTCAGACGACACAACAGGCAGTAACTGCTGATATAAATAGGCTAACCGGACTAAACCGTCCATTGTCTCTTTGCGAGAAGTTGTTAAAAAGCCACAGGAAGAGACGCCAGAGCAGCAACAGCATCAAACAGCCACAACAAAAAAACACAGGATATTATCTAACAGCCTGAAACAGTAGCATCGACTTCCATTCATCTTCAGTTGTTGTGTGGCCACCGCCCTCTGGATTGTTTGGTGACTGTGGGAGCGGCATGAATGAAGTGGATTATTTTACTTTTCTCATCCACTTCCTTCAGTGTCTTTGGAGGCGACGGGTGACACGTCGCTCTAAAGTAAACAAAAGGACGGATGACAAAGTAGGAGGATTTCTGTTACTTTGTTTCAATCTTCAAAAGAGCAGCTGACAGCGGATGGAGCGAGGAATTCACTTTTATGTTTTGAAAAACTAAACAAACATTTATCTGACAACTCACGGTGGAAATTGTGTGTCAAGCTTTTTATTGCTGGGAAAACTGGTTAGAAACAAAAAGGTAATTCTCTGACATTGTGGACTGTATTAAAACATTTTTGGGGCAAGCTCCTAACAGTTTATTGTTAATTAACCAAACTGACAAAACTAAAATATTTGTAATTTGTAAGTCATTAACTACAGTTACAGCTGTTGTATGCCACCATCACTCAGGTTAGTTTCAGATTACATCCCTGTTTGCCCAGAAACATATAAAATATTAACAATTTGTGTGAATTTTTACTACACTTTTTACTACATAATTTCTTTGTATGTGTTTTTTTTTCCTTTCTTTTCCTCTCTCATTTTTACTACATAAGAACCGAAAATTGTATTGGTAACGATTATTAACTTGATCTAATCTTATCAGGCCTGTATCATCTTTGACTCTCTGGCTGCCAGTAAAAGTCTAAATGACAAAAAAGGGACAGAAAACAAAAGACTGGACGGGAGATTTTCAGCATATCCAGGTATTCTGGCGGCCAGCTATTGGAACCAAATATACTGCAATAATAACTTTATGAGAAAGCACTTTTGCCAATTCAGTCATGTGACCCTTCAGTGCGTGAGTGTGTTTGTGTGTTACCTTTTCCAGTTCAGGTTTGTGCACAGGGGATCCAGATCCAGGTCCGTCTAGTTCTACACTCCCATTCACACACACCTCTTTCATCACCTGGGAAACAGTAAGGAAATCACAGCATTAGCATTAGCATTAGCAATAGTCTATCATGCTAAAAACCAGGCTCAGGGATTTCAATTTCAATTTCAATTTATTTAAGAAATGGGACAGTAGCCTACCTATTAATGGCAAGGCAAGGCAAGGCAATTTTATTTGTATAGCCCGTTTTCACAAACAGTTTGTCTCAAAGGGCTTAACATGGCATCGTAACAACATCCTCTGTCCTTAGACCCTCACATCGACTGAGGGAAAACTCCATGGAAAACCCTTTTAAAGGAGTCATCACCCGGAAATCGCATTTTTCCTTGTTAAAACATGTATACTGGTGTTGGACCTCAGTGGAAACTTGACTGAAAACCTGGGGTTTGAAAGTGGCTGAGTTTTTTCGTTTGGGCTCTTTGCCAGAGTAGTTCATGAGGCTGCACACCTCAACATTACGAGATTTTGATTCTGCGCCTACGGTGACGTCACCGTGGCGCCTGCTTTCATAAACACACCTCTCTTCCACCACCCCGACTTCTGCCGCGCCGCCATTACGGGTTGTTTTATTTCCCACTGTAGCGCTGTTATTTCGTCACTTTATTAAGTTTTAATAATTTTTCATGCGAGAAAGTAAGGGTTTAGATCCCCAATGTGCGGTTAGTTTATCCAAATGACGGCTGTTTAGAAGTTTTCTCCGCGTTGGGAGAGAGGTGCAGCCAGCTGCAACCAGCACCAGAGGAGCGGAGGAGGAGTGACTCCTCAACCCGCCTGCAGCGCTCGTTTACCTGGCCGAACGACATCGTCATGCCGCCGAAAGAAACTATCGTTAATTTATTAAGTTTTAATATTTTTTCATGCGAGAAAGTAAGGGTTTAGATCCCCAATGTACGGTTAGTTTATCCGAATGACGGCTGTTTAGAAGTTAGCTCCGCGTTGGGAGAAGTGTGCAGCCTGCTGCTGCAGTGAGCACCAGAGGAGAGGAGGAGGAGTGACTCCTCAACCCGCCTGCAGTGCTCGTTTAGCCGGCCGATAACAACGTCGTCGTGCCGCCGGAGGAAAGGGTCGTTAATTTATTAAGTTGTAATATTTGTTAATGCGAGAAAGTAAGGGTTTAGATCCCCAATGTGCGGTTAGTTTATCCAAATGACGGCTTAGAAGTTTGCTTCGCGTTGGGAGAAGTGAAGCTCCAGCGAGGCAGAGGAGCGGAGAGTGACTCGTCAGCTGCCCGCCTGCAGCTGCTCGTTAACCGGTCAAACTACGTTGTCATGCCCGCGGAGGAAACGGTCGTTAATTAACTTACCCGCAGGTTTGTAGAGGTTTGTTTGAATGAAAAGTGAAGCTTCACACAGAGCAGCAGCAGCTTTGTACCGGGGCTCTGTAGCCTACGTACAGAAATCACCACATTTGCATCAATAAATACATGTTTTACAATGAACCGATACAATTTAGTTTTATTTTATGAAGTTATAACATGGTTACGGTACACGACAGAGCAGCATAGTATGCGGTTTCCAATACAGCCTGCATGTAGCCCACAGGGCCAGCCACCATTCCGGCTCTGTCCTCCCTGCGTCCAATCAATGCGCGCCTCATTACATATTTACAATGAACATCCGGACCAGTCAAAACCTCGCGCCTACTCTCACGAGAGAAAGTTGCCATATGAAAAAGTGTCAGAACAAGCTCTATGTTTGAATTTTAAAAAAAAATTGTTTCCAATAAGTTTTAAGAACTGATTCAAAGCAATTTAAGGGGGATTGGATACATAAAAAACCAGGTGATGACTCCTTTAACAGGGAAAAATCTGAGAAACCTCAGGGTGAGCAACAGAGGAGGGATCCCTCACCCAGGACGGACAGACGTGCAATAGATGTTGTTACAGACAGTTCACAGTTTATGTCACAGAATGTGTAATGGACATTTATTATGTAAATATGAATGAGTTTATAGCCATATGGCTAATTTCCATCTCTTGCCCATTGGCAGGTAGGTGGTAGGTAGAAAAACAAGAGAGAGAATTACAAAGCTTTACCAATAAGAGAAGAAGAAGAGAGAACCCCCTCCCTCATGAGGCAAATACATCCCATTCAGCAGAGTGCAGTACGACTACAGGAGGAGAACGCATGTGTGGAGCTGGAGCTGGAGCTGGAGCAGCTGGAGGGGTGGGAGGGGTTGGTGGGGTGGGTGGGGTGTCTGCTGCTCCACCACAGAGAGTCACTACGCCCACCCCATCCTTATGCAATAAGGTAATAATAAGATCTGCAGGGCTCCGGACGGGGCGCCAGAGTGTCGTACTGTGACCTCACTGGACTTCAAACCTGGCAACCCACCATCAGATCTGGCAGCCCCCGGACGTGTGGCAGTGGTGACAGGGGTGTGTATGTGTGTGTGTGGATGAGTGGTGGGCATAAGGGGGAAATCAGATTCCAAGCTAATGTAGTCTGACACACGCACAAAACATATTCCTCCGCAAGTCTTCAGAGCCGTCTCTGGCCGCGCAGAGCTGCTCGGCTCTCTGCTCTTGGCTCGGAGAGAGCGTAATTGGGTTTCACAGGGAAAATGACGGGCTGTGGCTCCACTGGTTTTGGCTCAGAGAGCAGAGCTCCGAGGCCGGAGAGCGGGACAGACGGCGTGATGATGTGTATCTATCTTCACCGTCCGTCCACTCAGCTGCCAGACAGATACTGTAGGTCTGGTGAAGCAGTAGAAATAAGTGGAGGTAGATCTGGGTGTTGGGTCACCAGCTCATTCAGTCAGAGGGATACAGTGCTGATGCTTTGTAGTGATTTGGATCCTATCCATGATGAAGATTAAAACTCATTCTCTGTGCTCTGTGGGCTTGGAAAATGTACATTTGCCACTTACCATGCAGCACTGATGTCATGAAAACAGTGCTGAGGAATCTTCTTTTTAAAGTTGTAATTGGAATTTTGTCCTTATTTGTTCATTTTGTTCAGATTTAAGTGTCTGTATATGTGGTTTATATCATGAAATGAAGAATAACCACATTGTTTAACTGCCATTGTCAAAGCAAAACTAAACTTAAGAGTCATAAATGCATTTTTAGTCTTTTTGAGGCTTTTTTGATTTCTCAAAATTAACTGGAATGGACATTAACTAGGTTCATGGTCAATATATGGATGCACTTGTTTTATCTTGTTTCATTTATTTTATTATGTCTGAAGAGTGTCTGTCTTCATTTAATGTGTTTTTGAGCCACGCCAAAGATGATTTTCTGTGATAAACAGACAATAAAGTTTTTCTATTCTATTCTATTTTATATTTAGCTACCTCCAGTTACATATACAGTGTAATGTGCACCAAATCAAACCATAAATGCTTGAACAAAGTGACATTATAACTATATTTGGTTCAGAAATATGGTTCAGTAGATCCACAGAATCTAACATCTTAATATCTTTTTATGCTCTTATTGTGTTTCTTGTTTCTAAAAACCCTCTGCACACTGTGATGGCAGTGAACTCTAGAAAAATAATTGCAAATAGCCAATAACGTCTTGTTTAATCAACAATAGGCTCACTCAGGAATGTACCATTGTTCTATTCACCATAGACCTCCGTGTTGTTTTACCTTCAGCCACTCCTCGGCCTGCTCTTTGCTCTGCACGGCCAGCACCAGGGCGTCTGCCCCCTGGTGGACGATCTTCAGCTCGTGCTTCTTCTTCTTGCCGTCTTTGGGGATGTGAGTGATGCTGCAGCCGGACAAGGTGAGCTCCATTTGAGGGGAGTGGTCTTTGGAGGACTTGTAACACTGGAGGAAGACAGAGAGAAGGAGAAGATTACACTTTGAAGAAAGTAAGAAATGCAGATGTTTATATTGCAGCAGCAGCAGCAGCGGGCGTCCCATACCAACAGTTTGTTGTCTTTGATGACACACAGGAGTTTGGTCCACTGGCCGAAGCGTTTCTTGCGCAGCAGGAAGGCGCAGATCCGCGCGTCCTTCACCAGATCCATGGAGGCTTCTTCAGACGGCCACTGGTGATGCATCTTCTGGCCCTTCCCGTCCTCCTCCTCCTCGTCGTACGACTCATAGGAGCTGCTCATGGCATCTGAGTCGTAGTCTAAGAAGGAGGTGCACGTGTAAACTTCCATTAGTACAGGCTCAAAAACATACATAGTGGATGTAAAACAAACCCTGTAAGAACAAAGATGTCACTGACTGGAGGTGATGTATTCAGGAGCCTTTCCAGGACTGAGAGGAACCGCCTCCTCGTAGTAGCCTTCAGGTAGAGAGGAGCTGGGCAGCGGAGGAGGCCCGTTGTTTGGAGGCTGCTGAGAAAAGTTTCCATTGATTAGTCTGATTGACTGATTGGAAGTTTCCACCACTAAAACATTAAGTAACACCTCAGCTGCTGTCAGTGATTTAACATTGACTCACTTCAGTGTTGACATTACAACAACTTTAATCACTTCCACTTCAGATGACTCAACAGCTGACAGTCAAAACCTTTTCACTGTTTGAACTGCTACATTTCACCAACAAAAATGTTAAATATATATATATATTTTTAATTAATTAATTAATTTGATTAGGACATTGCATATTAATCAACATGTCAGCCAGAGCATCAATGTAAATATGCCGGAGTTAACATAGTTGCTAATTCACATCCATTGTCCTAAGGCAAGTCATAACATACAAACAATATACCAGTATACAAATAGATAAAACACAGTTTTACACAAAAATAGGCCCCAATTCACATTAAGAGTCCATATAGAAAAATAGAAAGACAAAAAGTCACGTATGATACGTATATAGTATTAACAATGCAAATATTTGATTAGAGTAATAAAATTTCATATTTTTATTGTGTACAATTTGTAAACTGACAATAATATAAAGTCCAGATCATATTCCTAATGGCCTGGTTACAAGGTTATAGTAAACTGCCATGTGTGAACGTATATTTATTAAATGGCAAATAAATATGAACAAATATGGGATGTACCATTGAAAAGGTTTTCAAAACAAACAGAAATAACCCCATTCTTATAGTATATAGTATAATTTAGTGTAACTTCCTCAAAATGCAGAGTGTTTTCTGTTATTATAGTGACTGCTGTGATGAAACTTGTGAACTTCATTTGAACGCGCACATTGGTGAATCACACCAACGCCATGAAAACCCAGTGTTTCCCACACTCAGACTTTTCTTGGGCGCGCCGCCATAAGCAGCTGGGTCGCCAGCACCCACCACAAGTATATTTCAGACCCGTGGGAAACAGTGAAATCCCTTAGAGAAAATTACAATTGTCACTTTTATGAAGATGACCTGCGATTATGTCATTAGCAGATCATTTTCCCTTTCATTCTCTCTTTTGTCTTTGTTTATCCTTTGGTTGAACGTGGGCTGCACCTGGAGAAGCTTTGTCTAGTGTCCAGAGTGGAGAGGATTATTCTTCTTCCCTCTTCTGCTCTGACTTTCCTCTTTCTGTCTTGATCATTGGAGTCATTGAGTATCTGGCCTTTCAAATAACTTTTAATACGCTCAAAGCAAATTGTCTTCTTAGCTTTATGTGCACTGTGCAGAGATTTGTCTCTCTCTTGTGTCTGTTGCCTCAGTCAGTCGACCCCCTCTCTTCTTCCTCCCCTCTGTTAATCTGCCTCTTCATCCTGTCTGATTCTCTTTTTTCATCTGTAAATCAAGAGCCGGGCCAGGCCTCTGAGCAGAAACCTTATCACATCTCCTTTGGAGGAAACAGCAGTTCAGTGAACTCATTTCTTGGCATGGATACGCTGACCCACTCAAATCCAGCACCGCCAGCACACTCTCCCCCCCTTAAACCAGCCCTTTAGAAAAAAAATCCCCAGTAGAGGTACACAAAAGGAGAGGAAGGGAAGGAACTGAGCAGAACAAAAGCCCTCGAGAGAGTCGACGGTCAAGCATTAAGGTAGACAACACTAGGTGTGAGAAGTAGATGTGACACTGGACTTGTCTGCAATAGTAGATATGAAGTTAGGTTTATCTTATATCGCAACGATTTCCATTAGAAAAGCCTCTGCACAATGGTCCGTTAATGCTCCTGCAGACAGCGATTGTTTGGGTAAGCCTTTCTCCCCGAGTAGAAAACATTACATTATACTGCAGAGAATGTGATCCAATTGCTTTGCTATGTAGTGACTCAAATCTTTAGAGGCACTCAGGCAAGGAGAGTGTGTTTGCATACAAACACACTTGTATACAGACGCACATAAACACGCCAAGTCTGACTTTTCCCTTCGCTCCCATTTGTTTGAAACAACAGCTTGACCGTATCACACAAATCATCTGCAGACCGATAGTCCACTCCACTGTGGTCAAAGTGCATAACGCCCCTCTGCTGACCATAAGGACACACTGCACCAACACAGGTCCATACATCTCTGCAGTCGACTTCTGATCAGCTTTAAATCTCCATCTCCATTGGTACTGTCCAATCCCGTCCAAATTTACTCAATATAGTTTGGTAACCATGAGCTTCAGCAACCAGACATTGGTATTTCCAATTTTCTTTCTTGAAGCCCATTGTTTCAACACTTTTCCTGATGGTATTTAATATTCTCAGCTTCATCCAAGGGTTTCCCAATCAAACCGTGACAATAGCTCCAACAAGCTAACTCAACAACAACAGATATAGGTCAGTTTTCTACACCTTTTCTACTGCTTAGGTTTAAAGCTATGCTATCAAGTCTTACAGAAGACAATGTTTGCCATGACTTCTGCACCAGTGTATAGTTCAACAGGTCAACTGTTTCTGCTGAAAAGAATTTACTTGGCACAATTAAGTGGGTGGTTGGACGGATGCCAAAGTCTGCATTCTTACCTTTCACTTTCTTGTGAGCAAACATGGCCTCATTTTTTTCTGCTACATGTTTCATTGAGAAACACTTTTATCAACTAAAACACAGATAAAAAGCAGTAATAAAAAAAAAAGTCACCAATAGTGACTCATCCACATTATTTTCATGCTTAGTGTTACTTTCACTTGGAGCTCGAGACCCATTTCGAGACAAGACACCACAACGGCCATAAATAGAGGAGCACATGCAGGTCATGTGCATGGATGCAGATCAGAAATGTAAGAATTCCACAGTCATATTGTGTAATTAGACGGTGGCGAAGAACTCCTGACCTTAGTTTAGATACTTGGAGTGAGGACTGTCTGCCGCTCTGCCTGGTCTGGAACCTACATCCAAGCAGCGATGCCAAGAATCCATTTTTGTCCTGCGTAGGAGGGGCCGGACCTGAATAAATGTTTCTGCCATCGTGCCAGTTAGACTTCAGGAATGGATAAACTGAGTGGACACAGGAAAGGCACTCCCTTAGGAAGGGATTTGGAAAGGGGAAAACTGCATTTCCCATGATTCTTGGCAAATCACCCACCGTATGAGCACATAAGGGTTCCAGCTGGTGCCAATTGTAATGGATTTTTGGGGATTTTTTTTGACAGCAAACATTACAAAATGAAAGTCCATTGGCTCAAAATAAGGGTTAGAGAGAAGTTATGTGGGGAATTTAAGGGTTTGGTCCTGTTCATTTTCTAAAGACAATGATTAGTGACTGACAACTAGAAAACTCTGGTTTCTACAGCGGACTAAATAGTTGGTACTTTAATAAGACCTCAAATGGTACCAATACTATGATATACTTTTCTTTCAGCAGCTTAGATCGGTTTACTTTCTGATCCGGGGCCTATTTTGGGAAGGATTTGTCAACTATGGCACACTGTTTGGTTTCCATCGGCAACAACAAAGACTTATTCATTTTCTGCAGCTCTGATTGTGCTTGTGACTGGTTTTCTCTCCATAGCAACAACAGCAGAAGCTCAAGGGTATGGTAAAACTGGATATACTGTAATAGTCCAAACTGATGGCGATGACGCAAGCCTTTAGCACCGCTAGTATCCTATTTCTTCTCCAGTTTATTGTTTCAGTACATCTTGATGCCCTTAACTCTACCCATTAATAAAAGGTACTTTTTCTGTAGATGACTGTATATGTCTTTAAAACTTGAAAACCAGCTACTTCTGTTTGAAGGACATACAAACTGCTAAAACTGAATAAATATTACCCAGACCTTGAGTTCACCCGAGGCGAGGATTATGGTGAATGGCTTTCCTAAGGTTTACTTAAACTTTATTTACCCAGAGCAGGGGTTTGCTGAGGCCTGTGCTCTTCTCCAGCACCACCCTTCTTCTCAGTTCCCTCCTCACACATCTGAGAGCTGCAGAGTGAAACCACAGCCGTTTGCCGTTGGCCTCTATTTGACTCACTACTTGGACGAGTGGAAGCTAAGTGTCTTGCCTAAGGTCACATGGATATTAGTTATTTGAGGAGGGCGAGGTGGTCCTGACTTTTTTTTCTTTACCAGAGGTTTTTGCAGCGAGTTCCTCTTATTTCCGAGCTACTGCCACCAATATTTATCCAAGCACATGTGGTTCCAGTCTTGTTTCTTGTCCGATAAATCAAAAGACTGACCAAATGTTTCAGCATACCCCCCCCCAAAATTGAAAGTTTTACTGAAGCAGCTCACTTGGGGTGTAAGAGTACGAGACTACAGTAATACCAAAAAGGCATAGAAAGAGCAGATGGGACAAAATGTAGACAGATATTCACGCACCCTTCCCCCCATGCATTCTTTGAAGCTTAAGCATGAGGTCAAGCTAAAGCAATGAGTTATAAATTGAAGCCAGACTGTAGGAGAAGATGAAAGTGCAAAGAAGCAGTGGTGCAGTTACCCATCATCCAGCAGCCAGAAAGTCCTGCGTTTGTCCCGGGATAGCCCGGGACCACTGGTTACTAGCAGATGGAGAGATGATTTATGACTTCACACTTTGTACTGGAACTGACTGGATGAATTTACTGTGAGTTAGCCTGGCACTGTAAGGGAATGCTGTACTACAGGTTGTTCCTCACCTTATTGGCAGTCCTTATTGATTCCTCTATATGCAGAGCTACTACCAGGTGTGTCCAGATAGAGATATAATCGACGAAACCCACAAATATAACCACATGCATGTGACTAAGAAACAAACTGATTCCTAGAAGCCCTCCAGAACACACCTGGACAAGCCCCACAGATGTGTGATTTATGCTTCAAAGGAAGAACTTCATGTTTCATTTTGACAACAATGAAGGGTAGTGGTGATTGTGCCGAGTACAATTCTACAACTTTAGATTCACGTTTCCTGACTGAACGTCATGCGACTGCTATTGAGATGCCTGCATTACATTTAATATAATTCATCGTCAAAATCGTTTAGTTCCACATCTTCAAAAAGTCGTTGGACCAATGTTCAAACTATAAAACAACATCTATAAATAAAAATATTTGATGAGAACCTAATGCCGAATGGTATTAAACTTACATTATGTGTATAAATCTGCATAATTAGCTTGCATAGTGTGATAACAAACCATTATGGTAGCATAATAGCAACTCAAGAACTCAATGCAGATGTCAGCTGATTAGCCACTACAGTATTCACCTCACGCAAACTATGAAACACAGAAATCTAGTGTGAGAACAAGAAAACCAAAGACAAAACTCCACTGATCTCTGTATAAAAGTCTTTCTAAAAATGTCTTCCATGGGACACAAGGCCTCAGCCAAGCTTCAGACCTGCCAACCTCTTCAATAATCATACCAGTGTTTAGTTTTCCACCTCTGTGTTTACACGTGAACCACTCACTCTAGGGTTACCTCCGACAAAGAAAAACACTTCTCACACCTCCCATGTTAAACTCCATTCTTCCCACTTCCCTTTCCCCATCACTTTGACTCCTTTCTCCCTCTGGCTGGAGAGTTTAAGTGTGGAGAGTTTAGCTGAACAGGTGCATTCACCAGTGTCTGGCAGACACGCCTGACCGAGCTGAAAAAACAACTGCAGGGTGAGATTGGTCGGACGTTTCCTGCATTTCTCTCACCTCACAATAGGGTGGAAATGTGGTTCAGCAGGAGCCGGTGGAAGCCGGCGGGAGCTGGTCGTCCAGGGCTTCGGGAAAAGAAGGGCGGGGTGTTTTCCATATGCTACAAAGAAGGTCCATTTTTGGAAATGGAACCGGTGTGTTGTACTAGAGCTGAAAGTCTTATGAATAAAGAATGTGCATTGTAACTTATTGCACATTTGGTTGGTATACAGGTGATGGAGCAGGAATAATTGCATAAATTACACTAACAACTAGATTTAAATGAGGGTTTTGTGTGTTTTAATGGTTTGGCAATGACCATAGATGTCCTGGTGAGAGGGATTGAAGATGGGGTTCAGACAATGATAAGGTCCTTCAATCCCAGTGGTCCCAGAGATCCCACATGGAGATAACCAGCAAGTGACAGTTGGTCATCTTGGGACATATCACTACCCTCAGCAAGGGTCGGCCAAGGAGACTACTATACACCAGGTGGTCGCTGTGCAACCGATTATTGTTGATCCATGATCTGTTTGGATTGCTCTCCACGGATCGGCACGCAAGCGGTCCGCGGATCGGTTGATGGTTCTTGGTTGCTTGAAGAAGTTTCTTCCAAGAGGTTTGGACTCCCTAACAAATACCTTGGACTCCCTCACCATTTTTTAGAACTGAAGAAGCCTTTTGGATGAAAGGTGAATCATCTTCAAGCAAGAAAGAAGTCCACTCCAGTTGCCATCACCTCAGTGCTTAAAGACTACAATGACCTTAACGACTGAGAACCTACACAGACAACTGAAGTTGTTGTGTACCGGCATCTTATTTTGTAGGCTTCCTTGTTTAGCCCATGTTGCCACAGCAACCGTTTCGATTCAGCCAGACGAAGCAGAGGTCGACCAATATGGGTTTTTAAAGGCCAATATAATAACAACAGTTTGGATCAGGAATAAGCCAAGAGCCGGTTCATCAGCCAGTCGATGGTCCAGACAGCTCGGTCGGAGTCAGCACATGAGCGATATAACACATTTTAATCACAGTAACCCCTTTAGTCCTAAGCTATTTCCCATCGAAAGGCCCATGACGACGCAGGCAGCAACGCTATAGAAAAGGTCTGCTTCCACCATACAGGAGACAGTTTCTTAGTACCCACGTTACATCACCACCTTTGCATGCAGATGTTTCTGGACAATGACCATGTCATAAACAGAGAATGAACGGTCATTTCCAATTAACGATCCCGGTGGCAGCCAGACATTTTCCTTTAATTTTCCCTCAGCGTGTTATTAAGTCACTTTGATCACATTATGTGTCAGGAAAAAAAAAAAATCCTGGCATTGTGAAAAGCCTTCCAGAGCACTTCAGTGGGGGGAAAAAGAAAAAAAAAGTTGTGAAATAGGTTTTCCATGCGTGCTCCAGTTACTCAGGAGGGACTTTTTCCAGAGAGCGTCAGTAGGAGCGGGCTGTAGCGCCGCTGGGCCTCATGATTAACCACACACGGCCATGTGTCACTTAGTTAAGACCCGGCAGTTACCGCGGTTAAGACTCAATCAGTGTCCCAATTCGCCACTTGTTTCGGTTACCGCCTGTGATAAAGCGACACCTTTCAGTATGATGTGTTAAACTGTGTCATTTCCTGTCTCCGGTCAATGACACAATAGTGCTGATGTCACTGGATTGCTGTGGTCGACCCAACTGCCAAGCAAAGGAGCCCTTCTGAGGGAATTAAGTCAAATATGGAAAAAAGATTCAATTGGAGACCGAACCCTGCAGAGTGGCTGATTCCTGAAGGCAAATCATTTCTAAAAAAGAAAAAAAAAAGATGCACAAAAGCAAAACATGGCTCATAATTAAAAAAGAATTGTGCAATTATAAGCCGAGTCTTGCAACACAGGCGATCCATAGTTTGACAGAGCACAGTGACACATTAACTTGCTACCATACTTCCCCTTCAGGCAAGAAAACATTTGGTTTGGAAAAAGTGGGGCAGGCCTACAGTACATGTTCAGCTGCTGCTCTACGGATACCAACACAGCAAATACCTCATCAACCCCCAGTGATACCTGACAGTAGATAGGAGTGCATTCAGATGTGTAAACACTATTGATTGCATGTGAACAACAAGCTTTGGCTGCAACGTTCATTTGTCTAACAGTGGGGGTTATAATTACAAATAGGAAGAGGAGGAAATGAAATCCAAATGGGACAGAGATGACTAACTGTGCGTTCAGACCGAAAGCGTCGAGAGCGTCGCGGTGGCCGGAAGTCATTCATTTTCAATGAGAACCAGCGTCGAGGAGCGTTGAAGAGCGTCAAAGGCGTTGGCGTCGCGTTTTGGCGGCGAGAGCGTCAGGAGAAAGTTGAAATCTCCTGAACTTTATGCTAATGAGCGATGATGCGGAGCAGCGGCAACCAATCAGAGTGTAGATGTCCCCCACTCAACCAACCACAACCGACGTCAACTTCTTTGACGCGCGTCAAAAACGCCAGGGTGTTCAGACCACCAGCGTCGCGGAAAAGCGTCAAGAGCGTCAAGAGCGTCTTTTGAAGCTTTTGGTCTGAACGCCCCATGAGGATTGTCTGTATACAGCATGTCCACCTCACCAACACATTTCCATTCACTCCTGCACTGGAAATGCGAAACAGAAAGCAGACACACACACACACACACATGACCCCATGCTGTGAATTTCTAGGGCATGTATGATGAAACACACACACATAAGTCTGTGATTGTGTTAGATCGCAACAGTCGCGGACTGAGGCAACGTCTGTTCTGAGAGGAGAAGGAGAAGAATAGGGAGGAGTGGAGGAAGGGGTGAGGGAGGAGGAGGAGGAGGTGAAGGTGGGTGGCATCGCTCTCCAACATCAACACAGATGGAAATCATTTGTGTCTTACAAGAGGTCGGCGTTCTGCTGAGGCACGGAGTCGAACATGGTCCTTAGGATGAACTGGTGATGATGAGACTGGTGTATTTACCACTGATGTTAAAGCATCAGTGCCTCTTCTAATGTGTGAGGATTTACTGTTTTTATCTGGTTGGAGTCTTTATGAACTGAACCTTTGAGTTTTTAGACAAAACAAGCAACTTAAAGACACAATTTAGACACAATGTTTCTGGACTTTTGAATGTCTAATCATTGAGTAAATCCATCTAAGATTCAGAAATTAGAAAAACCACTGGTTGCACTTCCAGATATTTGTGAACTAAATGGTTTTGCACATATATAGAGCTTTTCTAGTCTTATTAACCATGAAAAGTTCCTTACAAAACAAGCCATATTCACACATTTACTCACAATGAAAAGCCATCTCTATAATTAAAATAATCTTATTTCAAGAAACACATGCAAACGCACACTAGAACAGGTAAGTGGCTGACAATGGAGAAAACAATAGAAGGACTTCTTGCTCTAAAAGACACCAGATAAGGAGTAAAACATCCCATTCCTGCTGATCTAAAGAAGCTGCACTGTGGATGCAGAACCTGGGCTCAGATTAAATCTAGGAGATGCAGGTTTTTGAACCTTTTCTAGCATCAATTCTCACGTGAAATGTCAACTTCCTGGTTAATAAGAGTGTTTAGCTGGAGGCATCAGCAAGCACATCACAAGCACAGATTCGTATCGTCGTCATTAATGTTTATATTCAACCACAAATGGAGCCTGTTGTCATATAATATGATGTCATTCATTAAACTGTTTTGAGAGTACACACCCAACCCCCCGATGCATTTGTTGCAGCATCAGGGGATTTTAATCATCTACCACTTGGCAGATCAGATCATAATCTGGTTTTTCAACAAGCCCTGTGCAGCGTGGAGAGCTGCAGCCTCCTTATCATTCAGGAACTGGACTCTAAAAAAGACTGTTTTGAATTCACAGGTTACAATTTACTGCTGGAGTCAGAAGGACACGACTGCAGCGAGGACACTGACCTTGCAGACTGACAGAATGGGGACTGTTTGACAGTCCACAGGGAGCTCCGAGACCAAGAAGCCACAGTCCAGAAATACTCAGACAACAGAGCTACTGTGGGACGTCTGTCAGGAATGGGCGGTAAAGAGGAGTTCAGGGATCAAACAAAGGCCTTCAGTGATCGAAAGAACACCTTCAAGACCAAGGAGTCATTGATTCAGACATCTGCACCCACTCCCCAGCCGGTCAATATACAAGAGAAGGTGGAGCACACTCCTAAATACCTGGCTGTAGTCAACTTAGAAGTTTTTATGCCTGATTCTCTTTCTGACTCTTCTGCTTCTACACTTTTCTGGTTTCAGACTCTTAATATCAAGAGGATTGTAGTGCTCTCTGGTGAAGCAGCTTAAAGGGATAGTTCAACATTTTGGCAAATTGGCCCATTGCCAAAATCCCTATAATTTTAGGAGTAGGTTCGTTACCTTTAATTGTCGGTGCAAGCTATTTTTAGAACGGCGGAGCAGAGCCACGAGCTGCTCAGAGCTATGCTACGGGGGCTCATGGGATTTCTTGGTTTCCCTCGTCAAACTCATCAAATACACAATCCAACAACTCCAAAACGCTCTGGTGGACAAGTTGTGACCTGCACATTCACCACGCTATGAGATAATAACAGAATGTTACAAGACGGAGTTGTTTTTTGTTTGCTTGCCGAAAAACTGCCCCAGACAGGAACACGCTTCAGCGGTTTTGCATGAATTTACCTCTAAAACAACTCTGTCTGGTAACGTTCTGTTATTATCTCATAGCGTGGTGAATGTGCAGGTCACAACTTGTCCACCAGAGCGTGTTGGAGTTGTTGGATTGTGTATTTGACGAGGTAAACCAAGAAATCCCATGAGCCTCCGTAGCGTAGCTCTGAGCAGCTCGCGGCTCTGCTCCACCGTTCTAAAAATAGCTTGCACCGACAATTAAAGGCAACAAACCTACTGCTAAAACTATAGGGATTATGGCAATGGGCCAATTTGCCAAAAATGTTGAATGTATCCCTTTAACAAGTTTCCTGTAGGATTAGATGTTGCTCATCATCTTACAGGAGATACTGAACATTATTGCTTATTGAGTTAAGGTGAAGATCACAGTCTTACCAGCCAGGGATGAGGGATCTCAGGGAGGGGCATCTGAGGTGGGGCCGGTAGACCACTGTGGATCTCTGACTTAAATGAAGGTTCTGGAGATGAGGAGGACAAAATGACAGATTTATTTTTACTAATTCAGTAAATAACAAGTCTATCATTGATAACAGCTGCTCACGACCTCAACCTGTTTGGAAACTGAGCATCTGTACACTGCATGTATAATCTATCAGGAGGAACTGGGTGTGGTACATGTGTTAGATAACTAAAGTGGATTATCTACAATAATTTCAATAAAGTTTTCAAATTAAAATCTCACCTTTGTCTGAGAGGACTCTGTGGAGGATGTTGGACAGGTGTGTCTTCTTCTCTCGGACCCCAGCGCTCAGATACTCCCTGTCCAGCAGGTCAAGGAACAGACGAAGCTCACACACCAGCTCCTCCATAGCTGCAGAGCAAAACACACAGATCGCCATCATTATCACCTTCCATACCAATGGATGTTTCATAACAGGGCCGAGAAGTCGACAGTTTAGCCAGATTATCTTAAAGCCCCTGTACAGACTTTTCATTTAGTGTTGATTTTGGCGGCCCCTGGGGACGAAAGCGGTGGTGTTTTGCCGGAATGAAGACTCCATTTCCCACTGTCATGAAGACGTCTGTGTAGATTTGTTTTGGAAACGTCGGAAAGAAGACAGGACTTGTTTTTTTTTGTTTTTTTAGCAGCGTAATGTATCTATTCGTATCGTTTCGTCAGTGGTCCGACCCGACCGTGCCTTCCAGAGGTATAGAATAAGACTACTTAGAAATAGCGTATCTTCATACTGATGGGCTCATTTGCTGTTGTAGGTAACAGAGACACATCAGCAGAAACCAGAGGCTTTTGCGTATCCAGTTAAAAGCTCCGTACAGGGGCTTTAATACTTAAAATGTACAAATACAAGCAAAAATCCGTCATTGCACAACTACACAACTCAACTTGTGACCTCAGTTATGAATGCACAACTGAGGTTAAGAAGCAGAGAGGAAGCAGGGACTTAGTGAATGTGTTGCCAATTGCAATTATATCTCTTGGTTGTGGAGCTCAGAGACAAAGTCCCAGAATCACATCCAAGTCCTAAAGCTTAGTTTTGTAATAGACAAGTGATTATGTCCAATTAAGTTGCAGATATAATGAATTCTGTGCATATTTTGCTGAATTCTAAAATGCAAAAAATGCAATAACCAGAAGCATCATCTTCTCTCCGTCTGTCTGCTGGTCTTTACTGGAAAAAACCTTTCTTCACCTTCTCATGTGATGGCGATGATAAGGCTGCGTTTGTTTTCGGGGAACAAAAGTTGCACCGCTGCACATTTTTTTTACAACAGGGATTTTATTGTCGAGGCTTGTGGAGAATATCGAGTCGTTCCAAGTGAAAAAAAGGCAGAAATCCAAGCAAAGTTACAAGTCATTGGTGCTTAAGTCAAAATCCAGGTCCTTTCTTCATTATGTGAAGTCCAAAGTCATAAAACTCATTACTCGAGTGGTGTAAAGTGGGTCAGGAGCTCAGGTCTGCAGACGGTGATGGATGATGGTAGAGATAAACAGGACTGGATGATCATTTTGTGATTATTATCTATTTGATTTAATCTTCTTACGAGGAAAACTTGGCAAACACGACAAGTCCTCAGATCTCCACATTCACAGTAAACAACGGCATTATTATTATCAGCGCAAAAAATTTAGGGAATTAAACCTGTATTGCAATAAATCAAAACTGATCCTTTTAAATGTGCGTCCAAAAAAAATTACCGCAAAACAAAAACACAGAGTTATATAAAAAGGAGGTGAGTGGGCAGCCAGGCACGCAGATGAAAGACAGAGCTCTCCAGTCAGTCAGTCAATCACCGAATCAAACGGAGCCTCATTCCAGCAGCCTGATAACTGCTCGGCAGGGACGGACCTGGCAACCCATCTGACAGACGCATCACAGCTGAATTACAGGCGCTGGCAGGACACACACACACCACTACACCCAGAGCAAAACAAAACAAAACAACCAGGAACAAGTACAGTACGGGGCAAGGAGCTCAGGTATGTGTTTATGTTTTTACACCTTCTCGTCTTCGTACTGGAGCCTGGAGTGTTGTGTTGTGTGGTGTTGTGGTGGTGGTGCTGACATGGGGGGCATCCAGTGGAGTTCATGAGCATGACTCACAGCTGCCATGCTCTGCACAGCTCAGATAACAAGCAGCCCCCCTCTCAGGCTTTTCAACATCTGATTACATCAGATCAGATGATATCATAATGGAAAGCAGCTGTAGATTAAGATGAAAAATGGGCAAACGGACGGAGTTGATGATGATGATGATGATGATGAAATCACCTTGTTCTTTTCTAACTGAAGATCTCCAGACTTTGTCTTTGCAACCAACTGTCTGTTTGTTGAAGGACAGGTTAGATTAGCTGGTGATGCTACATAGATTGTAGATCAACTTCAAGTTATTGTCTCTACGTGTCAGCACTGTGTTTCTCCAGCATCTCTCCAAGGATGAGCTGTACTAAACATTTCATTTACACTTTATGACCCGACATCAACAGTAAAATGATTTCTTAAGAAGGTAAATCAATGATTTGTGGATGGTTTATCATGATATTAAGTCAAATACATCACATAAATTTGTATAAACAAAATCCAACGACTAACAGCGCTGATAGTTTGTATTATGACAGTATAACCATAAATATCCGTTATTAAACACAAGAAAAAACAGCTCCCAAAAGAAAAAACCTTCAGACCTCACATTTACAGCTAAAAACTAATTTAAGACTGGAAAACCCTTTCTTTTTTTTCATTATTTTATAGTATTTTATTGGCTCTTCAGCTGCCAAAGGTTTTCTTTTCAGGCAGTGGAAACTTGAGAACCATTTCTTTCTCCTATGTTGTTGATCAATTACTTTTCTCCGACTGCTGCTGCCAGTCAACTCAGCCAATCACTGACACACACAAACAAGATGAGATAAGATAAGGAAAATAGAAAATAAACAAGTTTATTCCTCAGGAAATCTCTAGTAAATTTGGTGAGATGTTTATGTGGATACATGTTTTTACTACAATTTGTACATTACAGTGATTGAACAGTAATTCTGGAGACACTGATTCATAATAAACCAAACGTCCATGGTGACTTTCAGGTTGTGTGCTGTCATAGTGTAGGTTAAAGGGATAGTTCAACATTTTTGGCAAATTGGCCCATTGCCATAATCCCTATAGTTTTAGCAGTAGGTTCGTTATTTTTAATTGTCGGAGCAAGCTATTTTTTAGAACGGTGGAGCAGAGCCGAGAGCTGCTCAGAGCTACGCTACAGAGGCTAATGGGATTTATTGGTTTCCCTCATCAAACTCATCAAATACACAATCCAACAACTCCAAGCGTGGTGAATGTGCAGGTTGCAACTTGTCCACCACAATTAAAAGTAACAAACCTACTTCTGAGACTATAGGGATTATGGCAATGGGCCAGTTTGCCAAAATGTTGAACTATCCCTTTAACGTCACTGAAACGTCACAATAAAACACTACACACTGAGGATTTCAAGGCCATGAATACTGGAAAATCAAAGATGACGCCTCTGCAAAGCTCATCGTTACATATTTATGTAAATTATAAAAATGTCCATTTGCAAATGTTGAATTCACCTCCGGGATTGGAGTAAGGCCTTTCAGTAGAGACAGTTTTCTCACGATGTAACAGACCTCTTCTTAAAAACATGTTTAAATACCAGATCAGTACATAACAGCCTGTACCTTCCACACAGGTATCCACCTTTAACCAGCAGCAGGTGAGACCACTGACAGTTGGCGGGTGATGAAGGAGATTCGATCCAAACTTCTATGTTTTGACAATGAATTCTCCAGGAGACATTGAAACGCAGCTTTCTGATGCAACTATAATTCATTTTCATGGCCGCACAGAAGGTTTAAACACCGGACAGCTCCGAGGTTGGATACAAAGCCGCTTTTACGCATTCCTTACATAATCTGATTTTCTGACAGGACAGAGCCGTAAAGGAAGTGAGTCCAAAAACGAGCAACAAGAGAACGGTACGCACAGTTTTACTGGTGGTTCAATATTTCAAAGTCTTTTCTTTTTTTTTTACTGACAAATCACAAACAGAAGAGCCAGAGAGTGAATTATGTTGCATTTAAAACGTTTTTATCTTAGCTGAAACCGATATGGCTCCTGAACACAACACAAGCAGGTACACATGGTTGAAAAATAGTAGGTATAACTTGTTCTCCAAACTAAAGATCAACCAAACAGTGTTTTTTTTTAGGGTGATATGAACATTTTTGACCCACCCAATTGATCGGCCAATAGCTCACGATTAGGACAGGCGGTGACACAACACACTTTAAAATCACAATAACCACTTTTGTCCCAAACCATCTCCTGTTACTTTGAGGGTTCACTACCAGAGCCAGAACATTATGTCACCAACAAAGTAGGTTATAAAACGGTCTATCGCCACCAATCAATCAACCTCTACTCCATAAACTGTAAAGTGTGATTGTGAAACATGGAAAACGTGGAACTTGAAGTTGTATTGTATTTGTGGCACCACCTGTTGGTCGATTAGCACCAACCTCTGAACCGACATGACGAGCTACTTTCCTTAGTTTCATGTCAATAGATGCAGTTTTGTAAATATATACAACACTGTCCATTTTACTGTTGGATACAGGAGGTTGTTCAGTTTTGTAGTTTTTTTTGTGTGCAAATCTTCTAAATACTTCTGATAATCTGATATATTCTGTGTATCAAAAATATCCTTGGAAGGTTTTTTGAATGTACAATGTACAATGTGGAAGTTGCAGGACAAATCATTTCTGTCTAGACTGGTGCTGGGAACCACAACTGCCATCCCCCCTCAGGGTGAACACACACACATGACTATGATGACTATGTTTGTGTGTGTGTGATGCCTCCTCTTTTCTTTTCTGAACCAATCCGTCCGCCTCAACCTTCAGTTTCTATTTCCACACTCAGACAAGCTTCACTTTTTACTCTCTCCAGTTTTCTCCAGATCCAAACACACACAAACACAGACACACAAACAAACACATCCCCTCACTGACGTCATGCACGTACATGTGGAGAGTCATTTGGATGGGTGACAGAGGAGCGAGAGAAAACTTCATGCCGGCATCTTTAAACAATTATGGGACAATTTATACTCAATATCTCAGATATTGTCATTTACTATGTCCTACATGGGGGACACCAAGACACAGAGATGCATCAAGTTTATCCCATATATCCTCCATCAAAACAACACACAATAAAGTTGTCGACAAAACTTTTACCTAAAAAAAAACTACTTAAGACTTGCTGCCAGTTATATCGAATTATTCAAATGGAAATCTATTTTAATTAAATCAACAGAGCTCTAGTTCACACGAACGAGTGGATCCAATGCTAGCATGATTAATGTGTCAGTCAGTGATGTTCATTACTGCAACTGTGGCATAAAACCATTGAGAGAGAGTAAAAAGCTAATCCTCCATTTATAAACTGATACAACTTTATTTTAAACTTTTCTGACTCTTCTGAACAACCTCCAGAGTTCAATGGGAATAAGGAGACACAGTGTTAAGTGACTTATTTAATTAAAGTATTAAAGTCATAGTTTAACTATGTTTACATGTGTTTTGGGTCTAGACAATAAGAAGTTATATACTTGTCAGTGTAGTTGAAATGCAACATGCCTTTTATATTTACCTACACACTCACTGTGCCTGTACAATGAGGACAGATGGACACCATTTAATGCTGCATAAAAACTAAAGCATAGGGGATGCCCTGATTGGTTAGCCACTGATCATCATCATCAGCAAATTTTCATTGAATCTGATGATCACCTCAAAACAGATCTCCAACAAGCCACCAAAACAAAACACTATCAGCCATGTGGAGCTTTAACAAAGTATGTGAAAGTAGAAATGCGTGTGGAATAACTCATATCTTACTCATAGATGATAACAGTCTGCAGCAGAAAAGCTCTATCGCTGCATACCTAGTCTGTGTGTGTGTGTTTAAGAACCTTAAGTAAGTTCTAAAGCTCATTGAGGACGGCAAGGTAAAACAAAGTGGCGTGAAGTGAGACGGACCACCCTTAAACATGGCCCGAGGGTGAGCAGAAAAATACCTCGCTGTGCGCACACCCACTCACACACACACACACACACCACCCACACTCCTTCAAAAACTCACTCCCTTTGTCTGTTGTTCACCTATACTCTATATATTCATCCCTTTTCTTCATTGTCAATTCTCTCTCCTGATTGCACTTGAATACAAAAAATCTGCTTCTCCTAATTCCTCTTTGTATGAAAACATACACAACATCCAAAATACATATCCCCTTGTACAAATACACCACAGTGGTCAGTATTAACAAACTCGTCCCACAGACACTTTAAACCCGTGTTCACACGAGATGCGTTCTCAGCACTGTAATTCACCTCAGACCACATTTGCTGTGTCAACACGAGGAATGCGTGACAAATGATAGCAGAAGAATTAACGTCAATCCGCGGACAAACACAGACCTATTAAACCTTCTAACAACACCTAGACAAGTCAGAGGGATGTTTTCGCTCTGAGCTATTCACACTTCCCGGAGCTCGGGACAAAAAAGGGGTTTTCCTGGGTGCGGTGTGTGTGTGTGTGTGTGTGTGTGTGTGTGTGTGTGTGTTTGTTCGAAGGCAACAGGGTCATGTTTGGGTCTTGAAACGTTGAGACCCTGCAGCTCCATTGTTATTGTCGGTGCCAAAAAAAAAATGCTTAGCCAGGTTAGAGGGAGGAGGAGGAGGAGGAGGAGGAGGGGCCCCTCTGCATACTTCCCAGAATTCAGCTGTTATGTTTGACAACACACTGACAGGCTCTGTCCTAACTCCTACGCGTCCGTGTGTTTCAGATGTTCATGTCTTGTTATTAACGGCATCTTGAACTCTTTCCCTCCACCCTCCCCCCAGGGACGCCACAGGCCGGTGATTGTTGGACCGACCGACCGACCGACCGACCTGCTGCCACTGCTAAAAAAAAAAGTGAAGACGGAAATTCAAAGGGAAACACTGAGCTTTCCTGCTCTCACCACACTGCAACACTCCTGCTTAGAGCTGGCCAAGACTATACCAAGTGTCCAAGCGAGTGGCTTCAAGGTCAGGTCAAAGCAACAGTAGAGTTGTAGGATCTTATTCAACTATAGGAAGCCTCACAACACAATGGACCTGACCTGGTTAGCACCTTTTGATGGACTGGGTGATGTAAACTGACTGGGACATACCTCACACCTCAAGTACAGCATAGCACCTCTAACTGTATTTAATATACACCTTTATATTGACATTTCATTGAGTTACGATAGATAAACAACTAATGCCAAACAAGTGACACAAACGTGATGCAAAGTAGAGTAGAACTGGTACTGCTCCTCAATCCAGTACATTGACAGTACTTTTAGTCCTTTAATAAAAGAAAAAACAATTATAATCTGTACTAAATTAACAGTCTCTAGCAAAAACTCAAACCCTATCCTGTACATTCAAAATACAAGTTAAAAAGAAACAGCTAATTTGATTCTCAGACTCTCCTCTATCCATCCAAACTCATACAGTATGTAAACAGTCAATTGCAGTCTACATAAGAGCATTTATGTGTGACCTCTTATGACAAAGCAAGGAGCAGAAGTGGGAGTAAGAACAAAACAGAAGTCAGTCTGTTTGGCACAAAACACAAATCAACAGAAAGGAAGTATACAGTACAGTAATAATAACAAAGTCTAGAGGTTTAAAGGTTCAAGTGCCAGTTTGATTTCCAAAAAAAGTCCATGATAGTCCATGTAAATATGAAAAAAGAACACAGAAATATGAACTGGACCTGAAAAACTTCATCTGAAAAGCTGAGAAAATTGAAAAATATTTCCAGTCCTACACGTTTCTCAAAGGGTTCGTCAAAAACCACAAGTTGGCTGTACACCAACCGAGAGGGACAGTTGTGGGTAGATCTCAGGACGGGCAATGCTGCATTAGTTTGTGATGAAAGACAAGCTGTCTTGCTCTCTCCCCCTTTTTCTGAAGTCTGTAATTATGAGGTTTGTGTGTTTTCTTCGTTCCATCGGACCGGCCAGGGGAACATCACAGAGTGGGGCTGATTGCTATCAAACGGTACAGGTGGTTCACTGTACAAGCAGATGTTCTCCCGACCACAAACACATCTGCAAAACCCTGATCTGAAGAAGGGGTGGAGGGAGGGAGGGTGGCGTTAGAGATGGAAGGATAGGGACAGCGCTGACAGGAGTTTAAAGAAGACATGATAAAGGGGATAGACACAGCAGGGCAACCTACCACGATGGCACTAGTTTAGACATATAGCTTTAGCGGTTTTGTTTTGCACATGTAAACAGCTGAATATGAAGCCTGGAGTCTGATGATAGAGTGAGTCCAGAAAACACTATCTAGATTCATCCTCATCACAGAGGCTGAGATGTTGAGAAACCAAGACACACCTTTTACCAGATGGCTGAAGAACCTAGAAATGTCCTTACGTCAGGAACCCCACTTTCCACTAAGGAAGTTCCTGGTAAAATTTAGGAGGCGAGAACTTTACAGGCCCTCCAGGTTGCTGTGTCTCCACTGCAGAGTAGGACCCAGATAGGACCCACTGGACTCTTGAGACAACGCAATCATCCCGTTCTAAGAATACCCAAGTTCTGGGTGACTTTCCTTTGGGGTTGCGCCAATGGCCCCGTAAAATTACCCCAAATTTCCTGCAGTGGAAATGGGACTTTGTACATTAACAAAACAGATTCTGGTTTGTTTACCCTCTACTACGTCCTCAGCTTTGTCCAAATCCAAATGTGGTATGTCGTATACTATCAGTGCAAAGGTATAACACCTTTGCACTGATAGTATATGAGTTTAACTGCCTGGTCTTGTGCCTGCAATATCTTTAGATGCTTCAACTGCCCTGACTGTCAACATGACAGCACCAGACCGCAAAGTACCTCCCCCCCTACACATGCTGGAATCCGTGACTAGACGGCAGAGCCAAACACAAGTCAGGACTCAGCGTAGCACTGACATAAACACACAGAAATTACACATGCAAACACATTATGTCCTCACGAGTGTATCCAATTTGTCCATCGTCTATTCCTCAACCATTCCTTTGTTGTGGTTTTTGTCTCTATACTGCAGGACCTCCCTTAATCTGCCAGACCGTTGCCACACCCCCCTTCCTCCAACTATGGCATGCCACCAACGCAGGTTGGGTCTTGTAATCCTCAAAAGCTTTGTCCAAGACAGATAGCTAACAGAGTCATCCTATTACAGCAGTAAGCCTATTAAAAATGCTTGGTGAGGCTCATCAGGGATGATCCTCTCCTAATGGACCTAAATTACCAAGGTAACCATCAATGCCAAGACTGAATAGCACTATTTTAATACTGAGGCTGGAGTCCAGAGGTTAATGCTTGATTGATGATGTTATATCAGTAGGCGTGTTGCCAGGCCATGTGAAATTGTTCTATTTGGCACAAGTCAAGGTCTTCTGACTTGTGCTCTAGCTTGGCCTAAGATCTCCATCCTTCACCCTGTGTTTTTCCAGATGGATATTGACACAGGCAGAAGGCAGGGAGGGCTATGATTAGTCGGCCCGAAAATTAAAGTCTCTGTTCCCACATGCCAGTTTAGTGACAGGCCAGCGTTGGAGAGAGGGATGGAGAGATTACAAACTAATTTCTCCTCATCTCTCTCCTCTCCACTCCAGGGATCTGTCTCTCCCCGGCTACCAAAAAGGAGGGGCTCACGTCTGACAGATGAAAGCTTTTAAACTTCAATCATCATTGGGGCAAATGAGAGTCCTGAACAAGGTGGAGAGGCAGAGAGGGAAAACAACCTTCAACTCTAAAGCAGAACCAACTGGGCCAAGTCGGTCAGAATGGTGAAGCACCAATGCCAAGACTAAATTGCACTGGTTGGTGTGTGGTTAGCTCAACATTAATATGCATTTCATGTGTTTGTTGCAGTGTCTGCTATCTCAAATATAAGACTGAGGCACTAAGTAATGGTTTTTCCTTTCAATTATGCAGTCCTGCTAGCCAAACAAGTTGGAAAACAGTCCAACCTTACCAAGTTTACCTGCATATTGTATGTATTCAACTAGTTCTGCAGGGTTTATTAAATTGCAATCACAATTGTGCTGTCAGCCCATCCATTCACACAACTCCAAAAGTTTGCAAATGTGCACAATACAACAACCTATTTCCAAGTTTGTGTAAACTTGCGTCACCCACGCCTCGTAATCTAGATGTCCGATCAGTATTTAGGCTGTGAAGCATGTGCAGTGGGCAGATTTCCAGGTGTGGCAACTCGGTGAAAATGGATGTTCACTAACAGGCTGACATGGTGCTGGTGTTAAAAAAAACAAACAATCATGTGCAACCCTCTGTTACATATTTTGGATTCAAGCCCAGCGACACTCTGCAAATTATGTTAAATGAAATTCTCTACAGCTCACATAGCAACGGGATAAATTTGTACAGCACAAAGACTCCCTGATAAAGAGACAGCTGAAAGACCAACTTGTAAGCTAGCCAAAACAAAAAAGACAATTACAGACTTGTTTATGAGATATAAAAATATCACAGATTGCAAAACTTGCTGCTTGGCGTCAACTATATAAAAAATTTAATGATCTACAACCTGAATAGAAGGTGTCAGCAACCCCTCCTAGCTCTACATTGTTCAGTTTGCTAGTCCTGAGTTTACTCAAGATAAAACTTGTTGACTGCGATTGCAAATCTTAAATCAAAACATGATCTGATCTACATTCCCATGTGTTGCTGAAGCACAATAACAACCCTTCTGCATAATGGATGTCTGTCAGGATCTCACCAAGTGCCGGGGCATGGAGGCACCACACAGCTACCTGATACCCTGCCTGCCACTAGCAAGAGGGTTGGGGTTGAGGGGGGTTTAAAGACACATTGGAAACATGGAGCTTTTGTGTTGTCACTCTAGGGTCGTGTTAGGAAACCTCTGTTCGCAATGTGGCATAATCTTGGAGCTAGCTTCTTAAACGGAGCTGGGTAAGCTCAAAGAAAATGAGCTTAGATCCACGAGCGGCTTTAAATGACATTAATAAACAGCTGTAAAGGTTAGTGGACTATGTCCCAGTCATAAAAATGACCTACTTGATATAAATATAGTATTTAATTCATCTAATTAGCATTTAAATAAGCCTATAGGAGTCCAAGTAAGTGGAGGTAGGTCTTTCTGTCTACAGCTGTTGGACGCTATCCGACAGATCCCAGATGTTTCTACCCTCCAGGTAAATAAAACCAGACAGGAACATGTGCAGCTCTGCAGAGTTTCTTGCAGTAATTTTAGGACTTGTGCCATATTTCATGTCTCACTGAGGCATGCAACACGATCGGTGTTGTCACTGTATCTTGGATCTGCTGTCTCGGCAATTACGAGGTAATGAGAAGCAGATATGTGGATAGATACAGTAGATGGATGGATGGGTTGATGAAGGTAAAGAGGGCTCTTGCTTCTATTTTATGTTGTATTTCAAGTGTGGCCAGCAAAGTTCACGTATAGCTCCCAGTTAATCCTGATCTTTCCACCAAATTCCTCTGTGGTGCAGGGAGCAGCCCGGACCAGGCCGGAGAGAGTTTGTTTCTGTTTAATCAATCTGAAAGTGCTACATTGAAAACACTTATCTCCTGAGCTCTAAGGTCAAGATCTTTAACTCCAGAGGACAAAAAATACAAAAAACCTCCTGGTTCACATTTAATTTTGCTCCTATAAGTGAAGCCGCATTAATTTTGCAGATGACTGAGCAGAGTTTGGCACCAAGTTCACAATACTCCATGGACAATTGACAACTGACCGCAACCCTAACGACAATATCAGGAGCCAATTGTCTCGCCATAGTGTCTCCCCATTTGAATCCCCCTCCCTACCTCCCTCCTTCTCACCCCCTCCTCGCCTGTGAGAGAAACTAACCTACCTTTTTTTATACACACTGCTCCTTTGAAACGTTTTCTCTTTCTCTCTTTTTTTTTCTCAGCTGAATTTCACCACAGGCTCTTCCCCGGCGCGTGCGTCAAGTCGAGGCGTGCGTTAGTGCCGCGAGTGATGCAACTTTAAAAGCACTTATTGCAAGAAAAAGCACTTGGAAGAATAGAAAGGTTATTCATTTATCAATACACTGACACTCCAGGAGTTCATAAGGAGCAAATAAACTCTTAACAACCTTAGAAAACCACATGGAAACATCGGCCACAAACTTTTTTGCCACTTTTTTGCCACAATTACTGAACCAATGCTCCTCCTGATACAGCAGAGTAAAGTCACTGTAAATCCACTCCTGTAAACTAAGAGTAGAGGTTTTTGTTGGTCATAAAAATGAAATAAAAAAGCTGCAGGTTGAGCCACTCACCCCTACTGGTCGTGAACAGAACTGGGTCGCTCCTCATCGTGAAGTAATCCGCATCTAATTCGCCCGACAACGCACACAGGAGGAGGACGGCGCGTGCCCCAAAGGCTCGTGAAACGTAAAAAGAAAAACAAATCCCCGCAAACACACTCTGCACCGCTTTTCTTCCCCCCTTTTTCTTCCCAGTCTCCTGCTTTTAACCTCCGTTCAATCCCCCTCTTTTTCTGCCGAGACCGACCACTGGATCTTCTCTTCCTTTTCTTTCAAACTTTTCCCTGGGTCTGTCCCCGCCTCCTCCTCCTCCTCCTCCTCACTTTCCCTTCTTCCAATCTCTCTCTCTCTCTCTCTCAAACTGCCTGCATGGATAGTTACGCTATATTTAAAGAATGTCGGGAAAAAAAACACTTCTCTGCTCGGGTTATGGATTTATCACTTTTTGGTTTTGACTTGGTTTCAAATATCATCTGTTCATATTCAACTCGTTTTTGCATCTTGAGCATGACAGAAGATGATTTCTTCTTTTATTTTGTTCATTAGTAATAGTTGGAAAAGTATATGGTTAAGAAGGCAGACTCTAATATATGATTAATATGATTACCCACAGTAATAATCTGGTAATTTCACTATAATAAGAAATAACACTAGAAATAATGACAGTACCATAAAAAAAAGAAACGTAATGTGAAATTATAGAAATTATACCTGACATTTGCTTATTTATAGTGCTTCATTTACTCAACAGTGAAGTAGAGAGTGCAACCTCAACTGCAGCAAAGTCACATGAGTGCACAAGTCTCAAAAGTGAGACTTTCCAGAGTGCACTTGAAGGCAGCATATCCTCCTGTTTCCCTCTGCCTTCCCACCTCCTCCAGCCTGCACCACCGATAGACCGTCACAGTCACAGCCAGCTCTTAGTTTTCTTATGTAAAATAGGCTTTAATGTAATTACACCAGACTGGACATATAGGAAGGACTGTGACCACAGATTGGTCATAACTAGCTTTAATTACACACTTCCAGGAGCCGTATAGCCAGAGGGGGAAAAGACAAGCAAGGAGGGGAGAGGCTATAACTTCAGCCCCATTACCATGAGCCACGCACCCTCAGCCCTCAGCCTCCCCCTCCTCCCCCCCCAGGAGAGAGCAGGAGTCAGTCTGAGGCTGCATCAGGGGTGGGCAATTACTTCTCACCAGGGGCCACATGACAAACCAAGATCGTTGCCGGTGGCCACACAAACTTTTATCACCACGTGTGTTAAGTTTACGACTAATATAAAAGAAAAACTATTGTGCGTCATCTACTCTTATTCTTCAGAAACTATTATATCAGAAATGCCTCTAAACATCTTACTAAGAACAATCAATTAAGCAGGACTGTTTGGAAATACTGAACATAATGCAGCACAGCTCCAGGGAGGTATGTTGTCATAGATACAGCCCATCATGGCACACTGAGCAAACAAACAGATTTTAAAAGAATTGCATAAAAATATATAAACAGATATTCAAACAGTACAATACAGTACAGTACGTGATGCTTGGACATCATCCATCCTGTACTCCTGTTGCATATTTGACAAGAACTGTTGAGTGACGAACATCACCTGTCCTGACATTTGTTGGACTTTGACTACGTATATTAATATGTGAACATAGCAATTCCATAGGCCGGGCCTGACCCACAGGCCCCGTGCATTCTAGCTGACCATATTTTTAATGAATAAATGTTGTGTGTGTGTCTAGAGTATTTATCTGTCTATTTTTATATTGTGTATTTCCCTTTTATTGTTATGTGGTGCTGGGACAAACAAATTTCCCTCCTTGGGGGATCAATAAAGTTAATTCAATTCAATTCAATGAGTGTAATGCTCTGTATCACGAACCATCTGTGTCTTAAATAGAAAAGAGTTTTCAAATAGGCTACAGGGACAAAATGCTCCATTTCCAGGAGGTGAAAACGTAGCAATGAAGAGGAGTTTTAAAATGAAAAGTAGTGTGGGCATAACGCAAACATGAGTGGGTCTCATCCGTCTCGACTAAAGGAGGTGGAAGCAACACAGACAATTAAAAGAATCTTTAACATTGATGTCTTTTCTAGCAGCTGGTACTCACTTAAATTCTGCATTTTAACATCACAACTGTCTTAGTTGTTCTTTGTTTGTAGCATTTCTGGCTCATCGACTGCTCACAGTTTACAGTCACTGACTGGCGCATGCTCAGTGTGTGTGACCGCTCAGGTTGCCCATGTGTGCGAGTTCAGCATCTCTCTGCCAGCAGGAGAGGAAAAGGAGGAGGAGGAGGAGGAGGAGTGGTATGGGGGAGAGATGGCGGCTTCAGACTGAGCTGAGGCTTTCTACCCGGCGCTGCCTGTGTGTTACACACTTTTTTTCTTTCTTCAGGACTGCAGTTTTTCAGAGAGCAACATGAGAGCGAGGGAGGGAGCAGCGTGGAGAGAAAGAATAATGACCTGGATCACCTTTCAGTTCCACCCGTTCAAGGGGAAACCACAGAGAAAAGCTGAGACTGGAGTTTAAGGAAAGTGTGCGCCGCCGCCCCCTGGTGGGCTGACAGAGGTACTGCAGGCGGCCACCAGAGCTCAGTTACAGCATCGAGTGTTTAGATTTGTTCTGTTTGACTTTGAAATTATTCACAGCCACGTGTTTATAATAAAATAATCAATCTGAACAGATGAAACAGGGTGGATACATTTCAAATAATTCTTCATCAATATCTGTTTTTCTTACGTAGACATGGAGTCAGTAAACTGTATTTATTTTATTAACCAGGCAACCAGCCAAGTTAAGTGTCTTAACAGTTCACTATTTACACTTAATTTCTTTCATTTGTCATTTTGAAATTGTGAAAATACACTGTAAAATTGAAATGTGTATTACTGACTTTGTTTAGATGGATGGATGGATGGATGGATGGATGGATGGATGGATGGATGGATGGATGGATGATCATTTGGCTGATGCATTGTTTTCTTTCAGAGTTAATTGATAAATTCTTTGCCTTTGACGTTTTAAGTTGTGTCACTCAATTTGACATATTCGACTCCTATTGGCTCAAGTGGCCGCTGTCACAGCCAATCAGAGTGTTTCATTCATAGACTTGGCTGTCAGCTGTCACACACTGACTGATCCAGCGCGCTAACTTTTTCTGAAACGCTTATCGCAGTGCAACATGACGAGATGATGAGTGATGAAAGGACGGATGGATTTTCAGTGTGTTATTACAACACTGTACGTGTACATGTGTGTGATCTCAGTAAAATCACAGAAGGGATGGACGACGTTGGCTCGGCTCTGCTGAGTAAAAGTCAACACTGACATCAGTGTTTGGCCCCCTGGCTGAGATTAAATCTAATAGAAAGAGCAGGACGCTGTAACTTGGACTTGGACCTCTGGCCGCCGCGCTCAGCCATTAACCTGTCATGTTCCTCAAACGTCCCACTGCGGTTTTCATTAAAAAAGAAAGAAAAAAAAACTCTTCCAATTTGAGGTGTTTTCACTCCTTTGGGGACTTGTTTCATATACTTCACTTTGCTGTGTTAGATTTTATATTGTATCCAAGGCAACCTCTGCAAAGATTCACTGACGTCAGGGCCACATCGTGTTTCTATCCAGGAATACGGCATTAAAAATATTTTACACATTAGACACGCATTACTCACAATTAAAAGCTTAAGTTTAGTGTTTTGAAAGAAAGTTTAATCTGAACTGTAAATCTAATGTTAGACAATGATGGGACTGAATGAATATTAATCAATAAAATTCACAATTGTGTGTATTTTAATTAACTTTTTGAAATGACGTTTGGTTGGTAGCTTTCTTTATCTAGTTATCTATCCATTGTCATGTTGGTTGGACACATTGAATATTGGAAACTGTTCAGCAACTACAAAGAACTACAACAGCAAATTAAGCCATCGGATAAGCTATTTCTTCATAGTGTAACTCTATATCTTTGGGAGGCAGTGGTTGGGTTGGTTCACCGGACGAAACGTCTATAGCTCATGGGAAATCCAGTCTTCATTCGGGCAAAACAGTACCGCTCTTGTCCACAGGGGTCGCCAAAATCAACACAAAATGAAAGTTCTTTGCAGATGCTTTAACGGAGCATTATATTTACCCTATCCTTGTACCAAACATATTTAAAGTACATCTTCATCTACAGTCCATTAAGGTTGGGGAAAACATCAATACAGCATAGTATCGCGATATTTTGCACAATATTGTTTTGATATACGGACGCCAAGTATCAATCTGAACAGACTAGAAGACAAGAAGTTTATCTAATTAGATCGCAATATATCGCAGTATATCGCAATATATCGCAGTGTATAGCGATACTTTTAACATCGTAATAATATCATATCGCAGCACAAGTACTGCGATAATATCGTATCGCAGTGCCTCTGGTGATTCCCACCCCTACAGTCCATCTGATGCAAAGGGGGAACAACGGGGGAAAGACGGGTCTCACAAATGGCAGCAGGCATCATTAATAATCATAATCATGTTCTGGCCTGTGAATTTACCTTGATGCCATCAGGACGACGTTACATGCAGCCTCTCAGGAAGACCAATCGTTATTCTAGGTCTTTTGTGCCTTCTGCCATTAGTTTGTTGAATGCTCAGCTGGCTTGAAGCTGTAGTTTTTAGTACTGTTGTTGACATGTGTTTTACGTATATTGCCCTCTCATGTATTTATTATATTTTTGTACTTTTATCTTACTTGATCTCAAATTTGCACTGTCCTTGCACTTTCCTCCTCAATTGTATGTATGCTTGTGTATGTGATTTTGGTGCGGTGGTCAGCTGTAGAAACAGAATTGCCCTATGGGATAAATAAAGTAATCTCAACTCAAGTTATTCAGCTTAAAGCATTTAAATCAAGTTCTTCTAGTGTAGAAAGAGTCTGAACTGCTTCTTTAAACCCAAGTCAAGTGATCCACAGTGTGACTGTGACATGGTCAGGGAGTTTGACCTGGGATAAATAACAACTCCTCAACTCATTCCCCTCGTCAGACCACCTTATTGAATTATGACACATAGTTTGGGTTTGAGACAAAGTGAGCCTTGTCTTCACAGTGAGACGGGGCCACTGCTGGTGGAGTGTGCTGCTGCTGCTGTCAGGGGCCGATGGGAAAAAGAGATACAGGGTAACACACACACGCGCACACACACACACACACACACACACACACACACACACACACACACACACACACACACACACACACACACACACACACACACACACACACACACACACACACACACACACACACACACACCAAACCCTGATGAATAATACCACAACTGGGACTGACTCTATGATTGCATATGTCGGTCCCACCCTTCTTCATGAAAGATTAGGGCTGGAGATGACAAAAAGAGAATATGATAAGGCCAAGAGTTTAAATTTTTTTTTGTTCTACAACAGAGACAAATAAAACTGTTTGATTTCTTCAGTTTTTATAGCAATTATCCGAGACAAAACGAAGATTAGATGACAAAATGACCAGAACAAAGCTTTCAAAATCCAGGTCAGAGTCGAGGTCCAGGTCAGCAGGGTATCATGCCTGACCTCATCTGAGATATCTCTTGGTTAACACAGTACTGTGGTGCTTATTAAGTCTTCAATGAAATGACTTTATGCAGGAAAATTCACACTTTCCCTTCATGAAATCAACTAAAGCAACATGAGGCAACACTATGACCACACACTGTCAAATTCAGTTAGTTAGCACAGCATGCATTGATTGCACACACTCTCAAACTTTTATGTTACAAGATATTGGTTTGATATAACATTTATACTATAAATGAAGTTTATATTTCTTATAAATAGGCTGTTGTAATAATTAAACTCTTGGATTCTCATGGTGTTGACAGTTTTGCACAATCCAGTGTAGGCAACCACTCAGACCTATCAAGTCATATGTAGATGAATTTCCATAATAAAGATTTCCAATTCAATTAAAAATATAAATCTAATATTTCCAACAACACCAGAAAGCACCAAATTAGTAAACAGTAAAATATTCAAAGTGAAAAAACACGACCGGTGCTTCGTAGTCAAAGGTCCTTTCCAGTGCAACAGGATCTCTTTTCATCACATCAATGGTTCCGGCCTAATTAAAGTCGTATAATTATATAATCTCATGCTTTGTTTGCTCAGTTGCTCTTTTGTGTTTGATTAATTGGATTTGTCCTGTATCACTGAGCTGCTGGAGCCCCCTCCTCCGTCCACAGTCTGCTGTGTGAAATTGGCAGTGAAGGGAGGGGGGGGAGGTGGGGAGGGGGATTGTCAGATCAGCTGATGACATGTGGCTCTCCGTCAAACATGTGGTCATAGCAGGGGGTCTCAACACCCGCGGCACTGGACTACTGGTTAACACTGTTGCCTTTCAGCTAGAAGGTTCTGGGGTTGATCCCCGGGCCTGGGGCCGTTCTGGGTGGGGTCTGCATGTTCTCCGGCTTCCTCCAAATGTCCAAAAACATGCGCAATAGGTGAATAAGCGACTCTAAATTGAATGTTAGTAATAGTCTCTACGTATAATAAGCTGGAAAAAAGGTTAACCCTTTTTTTTAAACTTTAAATATTATCACTGAAAATTATTTATTTGTGTTGCTGTGACTCTTGACTTGTCACTTTCCAATGTGTTCTTGAAGATTTTGCATCAAAATATTGTAGAACTCAACATTTATCATTTATTTGGAAATATACTCATATTATTAAGGTCACAGTCACACTATACAACATTTTTGATGTTAAGATCAAAACTCTAAGTAGAAATCTTGATACACCACCAACAACTTTACTATATCTTGTCAGAGGAACAACATTTATTTATTTAATCTTTAAAAATATCAATTTTTGTTAGTATGTGGCACACAGACAGTCAGAATTGTGTTATTCGTCATATGTTGACCATGTTGACGACCTGTCCAGGATGTAACAATAAGAAGCCTAACTAGAACAAAAAATAATCAAACAACTCAAAAAAACATCAATGCGAGCAAATCAAAGCAGAAGAAAGGAAGCTGAGAAACATGCACCCCACCCTTTATTGACTCCAGCCTCCTTGCAACCTTGCATGGATAAGCAGGATATAAAACAATGGCTGTTGGAAATAAGTGTGTGCAACACTTTTGACAATGCTTCAGATTATAAGGAACACTACGTATAAAATCATCTATCTTTGCCCTTATGGTCTAAATAAAGACTCTTGTCTGTCTGGAGGACACAAAACCAGAACTGACAGAGATTCAGGATCCCAGCTGGTCTCCTCCTCCTCCTCCTCCTCCTCCCTCCCCCAGTGGGGTTGCTGATGCTGGGAGCAGTCTGCAGCCTCCAGCCCGGGGCATCAGCAGTGTCTCAGCCGACCAATTAATCACATTCCTCCCCCTTCTCCTCCTCCTCTCTTCCTCCTCTACCTCCTGTTCTCTCCTCCTCCAGCACATGGTCCTTTGTAACCCCCTCTAGTTCATTCACAATACTGAAGCTACTGTACTATGCTCAAAATCTCCTCATCCCTGCACTTTAATAATTCACAATATGACAATGACAGCTAAAAATTGTAATAAAAATAATAAATTGTCTTTACAAGTCAAAGATAAGCTAAATAAAAACACAACACCAGTTTTGATAATATCATAAGCCTATTAGTGAGATTAATACAATTTCCTATAGGATACACAAATTTAACTATATAAACCTTTGTAGGCTATCTATCCATTATCAAACATGTCCACTTATCATTTTTATAATTAGCTAAATTTAATTTTCGGGCTGAAACCAAAATGAGCATCCTCTCTCTGCACATTATCCAGAGGAGGAAGCGCTCCACACCAAGATATAACTCACACACCCCAGCAGCACAAAGACAAAACCCCAAAACACTGGAAACCAAACCGTGAATGAAAGTTGACAGAGTGTATCGAGGCAGCAGATATCTCACCTTTGTCGTTTTTCTCCGGCTCCATGTTAAAAAATAAACACTCTTTCCCCAGCCGGTGACAATAGAGCGGCAGGGCGGAGGCGCCCGACTGTCACTCCCCCTCCCTCCCGCCGTGGCTGACAGCAGCTCCGGCCAATCACAGGCTCCGGCACTGGGGTTGTTGTTACCTTGACAGCGGGGCGGAATCAGCCTCGCGGAGTTCGATAAGTCTGGATTGTTTAAACTGGAGGAACGTTCCATGACTGTGATGTAAGATGGAATGGAATTAACTATGGTTCCAAGCATTGACTGAATAAAACTGAACTAAGCTAGACTTTAGTGGGCTTCTTCCATGGATCTAGGCTTCTTCAGCTCTGGCTGTATGTCAACAAAAGTCCAACGGGTGGAAACAGAGACCTAAAATGACCGTTCCGCCAGGTGAACTTCCGGTTACGACATTTAATAAAAAAAGAAAAAAGAAAAAAGGAATAATAAACAAACAAACAAAAAATATACGTCTCACCGTTCATCGTGTCCAAAATTAACATTAGGCTACTCTGCAAAAGTCAGACGTTCCTACAGGAGAAAGTAGGCTAGGCTAAGAACATAAAACAGTCATTTAAAAAACAATAACATTGATTCCTACCATTCAAATCCCACAAGGAAACACCCTGGGAACTTCTACTGGGACGTTTCTTTTATTTCAATTTCTTTTGAAATAAAGAAATTGTCATGGGTCATTGGGTCATAGGACAGTGAAAAGTTCCTTATAGCCAATTCTATCAATGCATAGCTATATTTGTTCTTCACTAAGGTGTGGTAGATTGATACTGTTAAGAAATATGTCAACATTTTCTTGGCTTAGCTAGGTGTGCATATAAATCTCTCAAAGTGGTTGTGTGGGCATCTCTTTAATTGGACTTGGAGTCTGTAAAATAAAGCTATCTATCTATCTTTCTCTATTGACAAGTAATTTCCTGAAGTTTTAATCTTCCATCTGTTATCCTGGATAGTTTTTATTTAAATGTAAATACATGTGTTATATTAAGATGAAATATTGAGTTTACAGCATTAAAAATAAATCATCTTTTTTGTTGTGTCTCTACCTGTTGAGACCAATACTGTATGTCTTTAAAAACTCAAGCACTCCAGTCCATACCGGCTGAGTTTCAGATAAAGCACTTTAATAGCACATGAATATTAGAAAGATGACATGATGCTTTATGACAACAGTTAGTGTGTTACGTACAGGCGCAAATATTTTTATTTGACACTCATATTAAACTTAAAATTTTGATATGTGTCTTCGATTTCTTCTTGGTGATGCTATTTATTTCGACATTACACCTTTTTAAGATTTCAAAATAAAATCCTGACCTTAATATTCCAATTAAATAAATACCTAAAACAAGCTAATGTAAGCAGCTAACCCAGGCATTTCTTTTGACATATGTAAAACAAAAAACAAAAAAATTATCAGTCACTCAAAACACATTGATGATAATGTTTTCATACATTTCTAATCAGAGGTCAGTGGACAAACCCCATTTTCCCATCTTCATGCATGCCTGCAGAGTTATACACCATGGATTGTATACAGACAGATATATCTGGCATATGTCCAGTATATGTTTATATACATTTTACAGTATGTTAGTTGGCGAGTAGATCAATTTACGGTCCAGAAAGTCAAGCAAAACTGATAGACTTCAGCTGATAGTATGTGTAGCTTTTACTGCACACAACAATGCTTTCAAACAACAAACATACAGAGAGTTAGACCTCTATTGGAGGAGATATAACACAGTTATAGTATTGAGATTTAAATCAAGCAAAACCTCACTTGTTCGGCTTAAGTGCTGCTGCAGGTCTGAGAAGCTTAAAGTCAGCGTGGCCTTTTATTTTTTTCCTTTTAACAAAAAAATCATGATTTCCTCTCGGCTGTGTCTCATGACTTGGTGTAATGATCCTTTCCAGAAGTCAAAAATAGCTTATAAAAATAATTTATTTCGTTTTTCTTTCCTTTTTTTTAATGTGAGTGCATGTAACTCTGGCAAATCTGCATATCTGATACCTTTACATACCCTGAAACTGTAAATGTTACGTTTTTCCCTCCTCTGTTCCCGACTCCCCCCAATGCCGTTCTGGGCCCTCATCTGGCCCCGGCTCTCCCTGTCTCTGCTGATTTATGAGATTCTTCTGTACGATATGTGACTGCATTCAAAAGGATATCAGGGCACATTTATCAAAACTCATTCAGTCTTTACCAACTTCTCTCACATGATGAACATGAAGGAAAACGGCAAACAAAAGCAAACGATTAGGTGCTTTATGACTCTGAAGTCTGGCTCTGAAGTAAAAGATCAGAGAAAACTAAAGTTATTCCTTATCACCGTCGTCGTCGTGTGCCGTCACTTCGCTGTCGTAAAACGATGGTAGAAATGATTTGTAGCGATCAGAGCAGGGAGAGCAACTTGAGAAAACGATAGGGGGAGAAAAAGGAAGAGCAGCAAACCGATGAAACGGATCAAACAAACTTGCTCGTGGAGGCAGGATTTGTTCTATTTGCATCGGCATTGGTTGGCAGAAACCACACACTGAGGGGGAGGGCGAGGCGAGGAGCATCAACACAGGCCATGCAAAAGCTGCTCCTCATCCTCGTACTGTAATGTAAGGTTTGTCAGTCAAACACTTGGACCACATAGCATACAAAAAGCTCTAGATGCTGCCTCGACGTGAGAAAGTTCCTCTCCGTGGCATCACAGGCAGATGGCATGGCGTTGTTGTATAGGTTGGAAAGTAGAGGGGCATCATGGCGGTGCATATATAGAATATTTCAAATGGGTTGGTGTTTGCTTTCTTCCTGATGGGGGATTGGTTGGTTGGTTGGTTGGTTGTTGAGATGGTGTTTGGCGCTTTTTTTTTTTTGCTTGTCCGTCTAAAAAAGGTGTGCCCTCTTCTTCATGTCGTTCTTCTTCCAGAGGGCCATGCGGTCGAACTGATCCAGGGCCATGCCGAAAACCATCTGGAAGTCCTCAGGAGATAAGTGCCTCTGAAAAAGAAAGACACAAGTATGTGTAACTCATATAAAATACTCTTTAGGCCCCAGTTTTACAACACCTCAGGCTTTTTTAAAGGGATAGTTCAACATTTTGGAAAATTGGCCCATTGCCATAATCCCTATAGTCATAGCAGTAGGTTCGTTACCTTTAATTGTCGGTGCAAGCTATTTTTAGAACGGCGGAGCAGAGCCGCAAGCTGCTCAGAGCTACGCTACGGAGGCTAATGGGATTTCTTTCTCCAAAACGCTCTGGTGGACAAGTTGTGACCTGCACATTCACTCGCGGCTCTGCTCCGCCGTTCTAAAAATAGCTTGCACCGAAAATTAAAGGTAACAAACCTATTGCTATGACTATAGGGATTATGGCAATGGGCCAATTTGCCAAAATGTTGAACTATCCCTTTAAGGCCTGTGCAGGAGTGAAGAAGATTAGCGCTCACCTCCAGTCTGGTGCGATCCACATCTCTGGGAAGCTTCACCTTCACTCTATGCGTCACTGCCAGCACTTCATAGGGGTAGATCTGGCACACAGTTTAAGAGATTAATTGGTTGATCCATCTATAATCCAACCAAGCTGCCAAGAACATTAAAGCATATTTGTAAAGTATTAATATCTCTTACCTTGTATTCTGAAGGAGAGAAAAGGAGACAGAAACAGAGAATTAGCTCACACTTTGCTTAAGATACTAATAAGACTGTTCAAACACAGACTTGTAATACATAGCAGTAATCTTGCAGCTGGGAAAATGGCACCTATCAACACTGTTAAATAAATTCAATTTAACTCCTTTGTGGTATTTGGTTTATCACTGACCTTAAATGTTTTGCTTTCTTTTGCAGAAGGTGTTTGAAACCCATGACCAAAATAGTCATATGCATTCTGTCATTGTGTTACTTATGGGTGTGGTTTTGGTCCAAGACCAGCAGTTGCCAAGACAGACCTGATTAAACCAATCATTTCAGCTCTAGTTCACATCTACAATATAAATCTAAAGGGAGTAAGTCTCAGCAGGAAGTCATTGTATTGATTTGATTGATTGTATTTAACACATTACTGCAGTCTTTTGCAGCCTGTGACTGTCTGAAGTGAATCACAGACATCAGCTGATCTGATGATGACTGCCATTCTTCAACAGCCAGCATCACTTCCTCTTGGCTTTAGTGGCTTTTGACATTAATCTGATTGGATTATATGGTTAGTTGACTGGCATTTAAGTGTTTGCCTGAACTGAACTTCCTAGATTGGCATTTGTGTATATTAAAGATCCCTGAATTGTCTCATAAAAATGGCTACAAGACCATAACAGTGTCCCTAGTATGTCTGAAAATCAACCTCAGACCCTGTTTCATTTCAAATCCAAGGTGCTGGAGTGGATCCAAAACAATAACTGTATGTATTTTTATACTTTAGGCATTCAATTGATGTATCTATCTAATGGAAAAAGCTTACAAACCAACAACTGAGTAAAAAATAAAAGAGCTTATAAACAGTTTGGAGTTCATTTTCCCTCTCACCCCTCATTCCTCCCCAGCTATGGGAGTCTGGGTCAATTTCATCCTCCACCATCTCAGCAGCCTGCAGGAAGACACAAACAGACACAAGGTTAGACCATCTTGCCAAGAACATCTCTGCTCTTTATCAAAGCTGAGGTCGACCTGAAAGCATTTCAGTCGCTGCTTTTGCTCCAATAGGAAATGTAGTCTTGGTAGACTGAGATTACATCACTTTTGTTTGGAGAGAGTAAAAGGTAACAGAGGAGAGGAGGAAGGAAGGACGGCATGATGTCAGAAAGTGTCTGTTGTTTGTCCACCGATAGAGGTCAACTGGCCTGAGAGGGACCATCTGAAACACTCAAACTTCGATCCAGTGTATTTATGTTGCGCCAGATCATAATACACATTATCTCAAGGGTAAAGTCAGTCATTTCTCTGATACTGAGAGAAAGCCAATAGATCAGCACTTGGCAGCATAGGGAGGGGGAAAAACTGCCTTTTTAACAAGAAGGAACCTCCAGGAGAACCAGAACCAGGGTGGGAGGCCTTTAAGTACAGTGTTAGAAGTTATAGGAGGTACATTTGCTCAAAAGTGTGTCTACAAAACCAGTCCTATTAGGTATTTCTTTGACAATGGGTCTGTTTTAAATATTGCATGGATTAATGGCTGCTATGTCACTTCAAATAGGGACAAGACAAAGCACTACACTGCAAAAACTCAAAATCTTTCCAAGAATATTTGTCTTATTTCTTGTCAAAACTAAACTCTTCTCACTTAAAGCAGAAGTGAGTGGTCCGGTCGTTTTCGCTAATGCTGCGTTCCAGGCAGGCTTTTGAAATCGTAAATTACAGCTTCAAGTCACAACTTACGACTTTGTAGCGTTTCAGGCAACCCACTCGTGTTTTTCCGACCTGTTTTACCGGTGAAAGTCACTATAACGGCCACTCGTAACTTCCGACCGGTGAACTCGTACCAGATCGAACTGGTACCACTTCACGGTCGGAAAAATACGAGTTTCCTTGAACGCACCATAACAGTCCTCGTCGCTACGTCACCACATTCACGGCGTTCCTTGGCTGCACACACAGCCCTGCATGCCGTTCTCTCTCCTCATTGGATAAAAACTGTAGGATACGATAAATGTTTTCTCCTCGACTCAGAGCAGAGCAGAGGGACTGAGAGACCCGTGTTTCAGTCCAAACACTCTATGTAAGTGATTGCTGTCGGAAGATATAACTATTTAAGACTTATATTAACACAAATATATCACTCACTTCTGCTTTAAAATAAGACTCATCACCTAAAAATGTACTTGTTTTTAGATAATTTTCATTTGTTTCAAACAAATCTTCACTTGAAATAAGTAGAAAAATCTGCCAGTGAAAGCAAGTTTTTTGTGCTCGTAATAAGAAAGAAAAACTTGCTCCACTATCAGATTTTTCTACTTATTTCAAGCAAAAATATGCTTGAAAGAAGTAAAAAGTGTCTAAAAACAAGTTACTTTTTAATGTGATGAGTCTTATTTTAAGTATAATGAGACTTGTTTTGACTAGAAATTATATTTTTGACTAGAAATAAGACAAATATTCTTGGTAAGATTTTGAGTTTTTGCAGTGTACTTTGGCTGATCTAACTTACAGGATGTACCATGGACTGTTCAATGAAAGTCCTTTACTGTAGCTCACCTTGTAGATGCCGTTCCTTCCATATCCGGGTAAAGATGCAGACTTGTTGTAGGGGAAATCTGCAGGGAAGAAAAGTATCTCTTTAAATCTGAATGACTGATCAAGGTGGAATTTCATTTTGATCATTTATTTGCTCACTCACTTGGCTGTGAAGTGTCAGTGGGAAGACTGCAGGTGGACTTGCGGGGGTCCAGGTCTTCTGCACCCATGTGTCCTTCAATCTCGTTCTTCAAGATCATCCAACTGGTCCTCTACAGAGAGAGAGAGAGAACAAGAAAGAGAGGAAGAGAAACAGAAAGACAGAAAGATGGAAAGTGATGGATGATGGCATGGTAAAGTATGAGTTACTGAATTAGTAAATGGCTGCACAGAGTTTGTACAGTTTTAAGAGAATGACTCAGAAAAGAGACAGATATGGTCAGACAGATAAAGACGTACACACATCTACTATAAGCAAACCCACCTTGCTATCCTCCCCATCCTGCCAGGAGGTCCTAGAAGCTGCAAAACAGTCACATGTTACAGGATGTACACAGTTAATGTGCGGGGGGAGAAGGGAGGGAGGGGGGGTTATCTGCCTCTGAACGCTATAAGTGCAAATCACTGCTGCTCCGTGACATCGTCAGTTGCAGATGGCATCTACAGGGGGCGCCACATGCTAGGTGTGAGTGTGCAGAAACATTTCTAATCAATGCTGTCTTTAAAGGGTTATACAATAGTTTATGCATTGGTCATCAGAGCAAAACATATCAACAGCTACAACACAGATTAGTATGACATTTAGACAGTTGAATTGCAAATCATTCAAACTTCTCGTCTTAAAACCTGCGCTTGACAAAAACTTCCTGGACCAGATTTCCATTTCTAGTCCAATTTTCATTTATATTTGAATAACATTGATATTGATATTGTGAAGTCTAGTAGGTGTTATGGAGGGGGAAAAAACATATGCAATTCATAAACTGTCCATTAGAATCAATAAATTGTTCACACATGCTTTTTCAAGCTCTTGAGTCCGTGTTCGTAATCAGGATATTTGTCCAAAATCAAAACAAAACTGCCTTTAAATCTAAGAGTAAACAATAAACTTAATTTTACTTAAACTTAAAGCTTACATAACAGAACTGAAGGTGCAGGTTGTTGTAGATGTTGGTGATTTAAAGAAAGAGCACCTAGTAATGTTTGCCATAACTCCAATGTGCTGCTGCAAGAGTTACCAGCACACATCAATATCAAGGTGCTAACACTGACTTTATTCCTTTTTATTTATATTGTCGGGTTATAACAGGCTAGAGAACAGTTATCTGAATATATCTAAGTGCACAGCCCAATAAACCAAACCATTTGCCTGCATCGGCCCAATGGCTTTAATGCAGTTTCGTTCTCAAGTTTAAAGTACACAGTACAACATACTTTAAATTGTACCTGTGCACTCTGTTTAAAACTTAGCGTTAGGTTAACAACATTATGTTACTGTCCCTTTAACATACCTAAAACACAATAAGTTCATGCATTGAATACTGAGAATTGAATTGTGACTATGTTGCAGCCCTGTGGCTACTTCACACTGGAGTTGGAGTCTCCAGCATCACATTTTGCCGTGATGACCCACACACACATAAACAGACTCACAACAAGGTATAAACAACAATAAGTAAGTAATTGGACAGTATGAATTAGTCGTTTGTGCACATAAAATATAAACTGACTGAGTGACAGTGTTAAACACATATACTGCATGCTTAAAGCTTTGCATGTAGGCCTACACTAGACAGAGGTATCCATATTACTTATAACTTACTATTCAAAGTCACTTTACACAGCTGCAAAGTTAAATTGCCTATAGGAAATACCTTAGCATGTGTTAGAGGAGATGATGCCATATGCAGCTGACTTATTTCACATATAAAGATAAAAAATGTCCTTATGTATAAGAGGTGAGACTCATCCCTTGCTCCTCAGATGCCTGTGTCAGTGTGTTGTGGAAAGTGTACAGTACACCATAGATCAAACACACAAACAATGGGAACTGGAGGGACACAGATATAGAGACAACACCGATGCCACCACCATACACAGTGATCCATGTACCAGATTACTCACAGTGTACACAACAGTCGCAGCATCACCACGAAAAAACAATGAGCCAGTGAGATGGGTGCAGAGTGGACATGCATGAACAGGATGAGCAAATAAACACCCAGCGGCCCCTTCCTGTTCAACTTCAGTCCCAAATGAGCTGGATTACCAATTTGGTAGACACTGTAATTTTGGGCACTGTAGTATTAGTGATGTAATGTCACCTTTAGACCCTGATCACGGAGCTTTTCTCTTCCCACAAGTATCTACAGTTGCTGCTGAGGGTTGAAGATTTAGAGCATGTTTAAAGTCTGACAACATCCAGATCAGTGATGTCACCGTTGTTGCCTTGGATTTGATCTAATTTCCTAGATATGGGGCATGTTTGAATATTTCATTTAGTAGAGAACAGTACAAGAGTTTTTTTTTTTCTTTTTGGCTCCATATGATGATGAATTGTAGCTTTTCACTTTGAAACTAAAGTAGGGCGGTGGCTTCAGATGGCATGAAATGAAATGATATGGTGTGACTTCAGACTTCGTCTAGTTCATTTTAGAATAATACTGAATGACTTCCTGCTGGAAGCTGAGAAAAACTGGACAAACAGGGATAAAAACGTGGAAAAGTTGGGATTTTTATCATCATATCTTTGATATGAAACCAGTCACATCTCATCAGGGTAGGATTCAGCAGAGACTAGGGGTACATAGAGTTTCCATTATCTGTATCTGTCTCTATATCTATATCTATATAAGTATCTGTATCTATCTATATCTATATCTATCTATATCTACGTATATCTGTATCTGTATCTATATCTGTATCTATATCTATATATCTGTATCTATATCTATATCTATATCTCTGTATCTATATCTATATCTATATCTCTGTATCTATATCTCTATATCTGTATCTATATCTATATCTCTATATCTGTATCTATATCTATATCTGTATCTATATCTATATCTATCTATATCTACGTATATCTGTATCTATATCTATATATCTGTATCTATATCTATATCTCTATATCTGTATCTATATCTATATCTATATCTCTATATCTGTATCTATATCTATATCTCTATATCTGTATCTATATCTATATCTATATCTGTATCTATATCTATATCTATCTATATCTACGTATATCTGTATCTATATCTATATATCTGTATCTATATCTATATCTCTATATCTGTATCTATATCTATATCTATATCTCTATATCTGTATCCATATCTATATCATGTTTCATCGGACTGAGATGCTGCATCAAGGAAGTACATAGCTGAAAAATGTACTTTCCTTTATTTTCAGAACAATGACAAGAATATTGTGATATGAAAATGTTGAACCACTGAGGCCACACCCCCAATGGTCAACCTTGCATTGGTGTATGAAGTTGATGTTAAAACACAGAGTTGGTGGAGTACGACAGATGACATGCAACAAATCGTGCAGAGAGACCAGACCAGAGAAGGAATTGTTAAAGAGGAAGTGGACTGTACCATGCTGCCTGTAGATGGGGGGTTTTCTATAGATATTATCTTTGACCATAGTCTCTGGAAAATGGGAAAAGATGCAGAAGAAAGAAAACGGAAGAAGCCAACATGGGAAGGAGGAAGAGAAAGAAAGAGAAAATGGAGAAAAAGAAGCATGGGTTAGCAGTTATTGGGGGATGAGAGATTTCGAAGAAGCATAGAGGGGAGCGCAGTAGAGCTGGGTGAACACATTTGTCATTTTTATTAACGCACATCAAAAAAATCATCACTTTTATTATTGTTCGTGCAGTAGATTTAAAAAAATATATATATCTCAATTGATCACATTTTGTTGGAGGAGGATGTTATTCGATGCAGACCACCAAAATGACAATCATAGAATAATATGAGAAACCACACATGGGCCCCAGACACCAAACAGTTTACGTATTAGTGGTCATAAAAGAATTTAAAATGAAGTCATTCAAAATAAAGTTTATAAACCACAATAGAGAAAGTTAATTCAGGCCTTGTTGCAACAGATGAAGTGCCTCGGGGGTATAATGTGGACAGTGTTTTCCCCCATCTGCCAGGACACTTTATAACAATGTCACACATTAGTCAGCAGAAACATGACTCGCAATAAAATAATACAAGTGGGTACTTTCATTTTTCCTCCTTTGTATGACTGACATGGACGTCAATGGGAACAATATGTTGTATGTATGATCAAATGGCTTTTCCTCTGCGGGAGATTTAAAGTAATGAGGATACAACTGGTCACTGGCCAAATGTATCGCAAAGTAATGTAAGTTCAAAAGACCAGCGTAGACGCAGGAAATGAAAGAGTGCCAGAGGTATACAGAGTTCAACCCTTAAGCTAAAGGCAGGAAGTCGGCGATATGATGTGAAGACACTGGGCCTCATGCAAGAACCGCTCATACAAACAGCTTCAATCTTTGGGTATCATGAATTTGGATAACTTTCAAAAGTTCTCCTCGGGCATGCACAAATTCACAGAAGTCCAAATGTATCACACAAGTCACGTACGGAGCTGAAAGTCTGGTTTTCTGCACAGTCAGAAGAACTATTAACTCAGGTGTGTTCAGGTGCTTTCCATTGAAGAGGTTTAACAGTGACTTATCTTCTCACCAGCGAACCAGTAATCATATGTGAGAAGATAAATTGAGAACAAGGGATAAAACTTGTTATGTACAGAATTGAAGGAATGGGACTAATGGCTCTGTAGTCTTTGCCTGGTTCAATGACTCCAGTCTACAGGAGTGTCCAGTTAAAGCCAGAAGGGCAGAATAAGTCAGAAGGACACTGAAGGAGTCCTATCTCCATATCTCAAACAATGTCCCTGCACTGGATCTGATGCCTGTGTGCATTCATCTTCTACTGCCCTCTTGTGGTGGCAGTAGGTTATTCTACATTTCTTGTTAGTCATTTGTTTAGGTATGACCAAGTCCAAAGCTATATCAAGTCTCGTTCTTTATTTCAAACAGCACAACTTCAAACTCCAGATTGTCACGTTCTTTTCTTCTCTAAAAACAAAATGGTTCTTACATGCGGCCCAACACAAACAACTTGGTATTCAACATCCTTTTATAGCTTTAAAAGACTTATCTGCATGTACCTGGAAAGGCAGCACTCCGATTCACTGAAAAGTAAAAGATTTTTCTTGTTGAACATTCGCCAATATCTTAATATCAGATGTGTTAGATCTCTGTTGCTGCAGTACAGAAGTGCAGAGTTGTGGGAAACGCTACACTTCAAGTAACACTGCTGAGGTAATCAGACCTCAAACGTACAAACACAAGAGATCAGTCAGACAATGTTTTCCAATTTGCTACGATCTTGTATCTTACCTCGTAGTCTCCTCATTTGCATTAAGTTGCAGAATGTGTAAAGGTGTTTAAAAGGTTAAAAGTTGGGGTTGGTTCGGTCTTACCTGGTATGTGGAAGTGCCGGGGAGCAGCCACGTAGGTCGAGGTAGATGAGGGGGATTTGCCATCAGAATAGGTGGATAAACTGGGGGTACTTCGACCACTTTCACTACCTCCAGTGTCGGATGGAGGTGGATGGACATTGGATATGGAAGGCAAGAGGGAAAGGGTTTGGGGGGAAAAAGAGGGGGCATTGGGGGGCAAAAAAGGCAGCGTTATGGTAAGTATATTGAAAAAGCTCCAATGATAATGAGTCAGGTGTCTTGATAGCCCAGGTAATAAGACACATTTATCACCCTAATTTTGCCAAAATGTCCTTTTTCCTAGCAACATCTGCACAGGAGGGTATCTATGAAATGCATGAACCACTTCTCATTGCAAAGCAGCAACACCTTAAAAGCTAAAGGCAATAACATAGATTGAGATCACCTACTTTTACAGAGCCACTATCTCCAATTTAATTTTTATTCTGTCAAGAGCTTAAGGCTATAAGTGAAGGTTGGAATGAAGATAGAGCAGTAAATTGACACATTAATTTATTTATGTGAAGAAACAGGTGGGGTCTCTGCACAGTCATATTCAAAGGGCTGGAGATGATGCAAGCAGCAGAGATCAAAACACCACATCTCTATGAAAACTTGGCTGCCATGAGCCACTGATGACTCATTCACAGTGTGTATTTATACTGGAAAAACAAGATCAAGAGAGCATTTCCCCCCTTTTCTCCACAGGGTTTGCCTGTTTGTCTTTCACACAGCTTTCATCTGGAATAGACAATATAGTTTGGTCTTAATTAACTTCAACTCAGCTGTGAACACCCTTCAAATAGATCCTCCCACTTGCTGTATTACCTCCGGTTATAACAGTTTTTTCTTGTGCTTCTGAAAAGTCAACAGTATTTCAGCAAAAATAATAGAGGGGTTAGCCATCTGCAAACCTCTTTGTGCCTTTTATCAGTCATCAAAACCCCAAATCTGCAATTTATCAAGATTTACACCAGGACAAAAAACAAGTAACATCAAGGGGATCGAGTTTGACACATGACGATGAATAGGGGAGAAACAACCGGGCAGATTAGGAGTCAAAGGCAGGCAAACGATCAGGTTAACACTCTGAACAGACAAGCACAAAAATGAAATCCACCCTTAGTCTTCATCCAAAAAGGTAATGCCAAATGTATCAGGGTTACACTCAGGCCTACATCAAGTTAAACCATGCAGGACAACAATCATGTCCACGGACACAAGTGAACAGGGCAAGCACTGAGTGGTGAGGAAAACTGAGTGGTACTGTGAATGTACCTTGATGCATCCCATGACCCCCAACAACACCATGATACCAGTGAACAACATTACAAAGCCTGCGGACCATTCCACTATAGGGGAAGGGGAGAGACACAAAGAAGATAAAGACTATTGTTACTTTTACCGTTAGGAGGAGGTAAACTGAGATGCAGGGATGTCCTAGGGTTAGGGTCGGGGAGGGGGTCCTGTTTGATCCCTGGGGTGACGGAGATCAGGGGATGGGGAGAAGATGAGGTAAAGGGGAAGTGGTTGGATACACCTTGCTGTCGGGCTCAATAGGGGGGGGGTATGCACTGTACAGCACTGGTTTGTGATGTTGATTTCAAGGATGTGTGATATCATGGTTAACATTTAGCAGTGTCATGGTTTTGGTTCAAGAATCAGAGTCAGACACCAGATCTGACGTTCTGTTTCCTGGTATGACTGATCGGTCTATGGTGAACCATGAAGATACCCAAAGACCCAGAGGTTGCAACACATGGTTAATTTGGTGCTTCACCGCAACTCATGCCAAGTATTCTCAATTCGGTGGTTGTATCACAGCATTCAACTCTTACGGACCTTTAATCCCAGTCAAATACAGAGGAGACCGAATCATTGCTGCTCTTTCTGATTGCAAAACTTAAGTTTGAAGATTGAAAACCCAACTTTTAGGGAACCTTAAATCTCCTTTCCATTTTTAGCTGTTTGATAGATTTGAAAGGTTGGAGTTTTGAGCTTTGCAACATTGCAGCAATGTTTTCCAGAAACTTGTCCCTCGTCTGTATCGGACTGGGTCTTGGCCCCACTGTGCTTTGATACCTCTGAAGTAAGGGATGTAGTTGTGCTGCTTCAGCATGGCCAGGGTGGTGGGGTTTAGATGTAAAGACAAGCCTGCACTGCCACCCGCTGGTGTGGGTGAGTACTGGCCACCAAAACCACCACCTCCGCCTCCACTCCCTTCGGTCCCACCAGAATGGAATAAAATAGAAGCAGGGAGGGAGGATGAGTCCTTGTCCCAGGTGATAGGGTGCTTAATGCCACCCATGGCGACTTGGGGCAAAGGAAAGGAACTGGAGTCAGGGCCCTGCCTGCTGTATCTACCACCAAGGTATAACTCTGGCCCTGAATGTCCAATCAGATTACAGAAACATGATGAGTCACTAGATGAAAACGTGAATGTATTGTGAAAACAATCTTTTTGGAAATGAATATTAAATACTATACTGGAATTGTATTTATTTTTAGCTTCCTGTTGTTAGTGAGGATTTCACGGTATAAATTCTACAATATTGCAATTTCATCTTCTTTTAGGTCAATGAAAATACATCAGTATAAGATTAAGGTTGTATAATGATATCTGATCCGAGACAGTGGATAATAAAATATTTCATGTTCACATACTGCAAATGTCAAACGAGAAGGATAAAGTATGTGTGAATGTATGTCTTCTTTTTTACATCATCAATGGAAGTAGTTGTAGCAGATGTTTTATTCTAAAAAAAAAGAAGAAAACATTTGCTACAACTACTTTACTACTTTTATTTCACTGTATACAGTGAAATAAAAGACTCTGATGTTGTGCCACAGTGTGTGTGAGGCTGATACCTGCTCGGCTGTAATTCTGGGGGGAGCGGGATGGAGTGTAACGTCCATGACCCCCCAGGGAGCTGTTGGAGCTGGGGCTGGAGGGCCGTCTCTGACGTGGTGATTTCTCCCCGTCACCCTGGATGCACAAATACAAAATGTAATAAAATAAATCAGTGCTTTTTACAGAAAAACACACGCACATACTGATACTTTGCTCACAACCTAATTTTCTGTGAAGGGCAAACTGAACAAATCAGTTTCCAGATGATGAACATGAACATTTTACGTCACTTTTACGGCACAACGCATGACGAAAAATAACCCGTGAATGTGAACCACTTCATTTTTATCCGATATCTGGTTTATCTCGACCAAAAAAAAATCACATCATAAACATATTGTCTATATTGCTATGGGTGGCTAGATAACTATGTAGGAAAGTGATGCCAGAATTCCCAATTCAGTCTATCAACTTCACCTAAATATCCCTAATCTTAAGCATGTACATGTTAAAACCTGCACAACCAACAAGACACACACCAACGTGACATGCACATCCAGACACAGGTGGATTATGTTATATTACCTCAGTGGGAGTAGGAGAAAGCAGCTGGGGGGACTGAAAATGAAAAGTGGGAGAAAGCCAATGATTAGGACGAACTCATATGTGAGGTTATATGAGTTAACCATCCGACCATGAGGGTGATCGTTCAATGTCAATGAGCGATGATAGGCTACACAGCGATGGAGGGATGAGATGAGTGAGGTGAGCTGGGCTGTTGAATGGATGTGCGTAAAGGGTAAGAAAACCAAACATGTCGTCATGATCAATGATGGAGGGATAGCAAAAGTGAAAAATTAAAAAGGTAACGCAGAGGCCACGGAGGGGAAAGTTACAGGAAATACAGCAACCTGTTGGGTATTTAAGCGATGACACCTGCCCTGTAAGTGTCCTCTGTTTATGCTACCCTGCGTTCACCATTACACATCATGACCACTGTACAATGTGTTTTCAGTGACAGTGAAAAGCTGATTTAAGATCTGCAACTTGTGTTTAAATGGTGAAAGTTGTTGCTAAGGGGATGATTGGTTCAGTAAATGTGTTCACATCACTGAAGAGCTGGTTCAGAGGAGGGAATTTAGTGATTTCTTTTTGTGATTTAGCAATACAGCAAAACAGTAAAATAGCAACATGTAGCATATAAGATTATGTGCGCTGTTTAAGGGGGATCATTTCTATATGTACTTTAGGCAAGGTTTTAGTCCTGTTGTTGGTTAATTCAATTCATTGTTAATAGCTTTAAAATACAGTAACTATAGCCCATTCATGAGGAAAGCTGGAATACCTCTCCGTAGTGCCTCTCCTCAGATGGGTAGCTGACGTACGGGGAGTAGGACAGCATGTCAGGCCTGTCGATGTTGTAGATGGCCTTGGTCTTTGGAAGAGCTGCCAGGTCCTTGTAGTCCAGCATCTCCTCTCCTAATTTGGCCTGAAAGAATGAAGTGGTCAGATTTATCAGTGGTGATATTTCAAAGCTTTGTTGAGCTGATTTGTTGTGTATAACAACAAATTTTCAAACACATAATAAAACTGCTGTATTTGCTGCCCCCTGTTGGTGTGGTCTTACATAGATTACTCTGCTGGGAGAACCGGAGGCACTGGATGCTGGGACTGAGGTGATGCTCTCAGAGGAAGTCCGAGTCACCTGAAACACACACAAACAGACAGGTTTAAAACATGATTTGTGCCTTTTCTTGTGTTAAAATATAGCTAGTTCACATACTCCAGTTGAAATGTATAAGTTACAATAAGTTACATTGTGACATTGATGTATTTGTGTTGATTGATTCCCAAATGTCAATCATGCATTGAGTAACACGCAAAAACATTCCACCTTAAAAGTAACCAGGAGCTGCCAGTAGCCTCTGAGCTACTCAGTGAATTTAAACGTTAATTAGAAAAGATGAACAAACAGAAAGAAAACCCTTCATTGTTCACTCTTCTGACAGTTTCTGTATCTGTGAAGAATATATCTCAAATTATGACACAGTCCATTGTTACATGTCCAAAGCGCTGCTGCTGGACATGAAAGCTAGCTTGACAACCTTTAGCCTCTCAGCTCGGTTACATCTGTTTTGTACTGCGGCCTCTCCTTTGAAGCTGCAGTGTAAACAGCTGGACAAAAGCAAAGCTATGTGCAAAATGTGCAAGAAGCCTTAGTAGACACAGTGTTCACACCTGGACGTTAGTAACTGCAGGTAAGTGACAAAAACTGTCGTCTTGGCTGTGGTGCTGAGTAAATTCAGTTTGACTTTAGCTTTCCCTTTAAAATGTCATTGAAACATAAGCAAGGCTACATAGCTATATAAAATAGGTTAAGTGCAAAGCACAATGGAGCTGAATATCCTTTTTAATTGCCATCACAATTTGAACATCATCTTCTTCTGCCTTGTTAGCAATGTTGCTAACAAACCAGTCTCTGAGCTTTCAAACAAATCTTTATTGACAAGTGTCAATAGCGAGGATGGTCTGCAGGAGCCAATAGGACATTTAAACATGTCTAGTCTAGTGCGAGAAGATAAATCATGAGCTTTGGCTTTACATCACGGATGATTTACTCATACAGTGGGAGTTGATATTCAACAACAAGATTTTCAAAAATGGTACAGTGTGTGCCCAGCCTACGACAGCAGCCGCCCCCCTCTCAGCAGCAGTTACCTGCAGCAGAGGAAGGAGGACACTGGGAAACACTGGGAAAAACCTGCAGAAGGAAATCTCACATCCCTGAACAATAAACTGGACCGACGGGACGACACCGAGGCCGTTGACAGGAAGAGACAGAGCACGCTGTTCTTCCTGAAGTGCGTTAGGCTGCAGAGGCTGTGTTAGTGTCAGTGGTCAGTGTTGTCGTCTTGGCTGTGGTGCTGAGGGAATCACTAATCTTCTTAATATGGTGCAGTACTAATGCACACATGCAGAAACACACACACACACACACACTTTCTCTCTCTTAGAACAAATTAAAGCCTTTGCTTGTTCAAGTCAAATCCACTCTGGCTGTTACCACTCCACTGATTGATAATCTACCAAATGCAGGAACTGTCACATCCGTCATCTCCATGTGTTCATGCACAATCTGATGATCAGCATCATCAGTCGCTGATCCATCAGATCTGCCTGAAATATTAAAGGGATGCTTCACCCAAAATCGATAATTCACCAATCATCTACTCACCGTCATGCCAAGGAAGGGTTTGGAGAACTTTTGTAGTTCCAGGGGGGGGTCTGGCTACCAATGGATTTTCATATAATGGCGGCGGATTGAGTTCACTTTTGAATCGTCCAAAACACACACTATGAAACATCCAGATACCTCCATACTGCTCGTCTGTACTGACCCAAGTGTCCTGAAGCCGCAACATGAAAAAGTTGTTGGGAAAAAATTTATTTGATCTCTGTTTTTAGCCTTGTTGTAGTAGTAGCTCCCAGTGGCTCTGTTGATGTAGATTTGCTGCGAGATGTTCTTCTGTGTTTACATCATACATCCAATGGTTTACAACGACGAACGAACATCTCAATTCAAAAGTGAACTCTATCCGCTGCCATTATATGAAAATCCGTTGCCAGCCGGACCCCCCCGGGAACTCCAAAAGCGTTTTGATGACTCCGAACGTTCTCCAAACCCTTCCTTGGCATGACGGTGAGTAGGTGATTGGTGAATTATCGATTTTGGGTGAAGTATCCCTTTAAGTGTTTTATCGTGGCCATGGCTGCTGATCGACAATGTGCAAATGCAGCAGCAACAGCAGCAGCAGGTGTCAACAAACTATGATCAACCCCATGCAGAAGATGTCTGTGGTGGTGGTGGTGGGGGGGTTAATGTGGTTCGGACGGGTGCAGGGCTTTAGGAGCACCAACCTGCTGCTCAGGGACGTCATTGAGCTGTATCCGGACCTGCTTCTAGGAAGGAGAGGGATTATGATGAGGAATGAGGATGGGATGGATCTGTTTGGATGAGCTTTTAGGGAAGCCTGTGTATGTGTATGTGTATGGGTCGGATTCTGATTTGAAGCCTGAAGACCACAAATATCATCCACCTTCAAAGACTTTCAGAGCAACATGAGCCGCATTTCTGACCGGTTACTGTTTCTCTTGATTCCTGAAAACATCGTCTGAACCAAATCCCTCAAAACTGTAAACACTGTAAACACAGTAGTCAAACTACTTTCACCAAATCTCTGACTCTTCTTGCAAAACACCAAACACACCCCTCAAAACTGTCAATTTAAACTTCAACCTTCAACACCTTGACCTTTTGTTTACGTTGGTTTCATCGCACCATCCAAAAAAAAAAAAGTGTGGTCAGTTTTGAGTTGTTGAGTCTAAGCACTGGCACCTGTGCTGTAATTGTGTTTAACTTCTGCAACCTCTGTTTACCATAGTGCATCAACAGTGCATCACAGTGTACAATGGGTTTTCAGTGAGTGGAAATGACTTCCAAGTTTTGCAAGAAGAACAAAATCTGCATCTTGTCTGTAACTGGTGAAAACTGTTCATGGTATATCGCCAAAGGAGTGATTGATTCAATCAATGGGTTCAGGCCATTGAGGATTTGGTCCAGACAATGGAATGTAGTGTTTTTACAACTCAGGAAAAAATGTATTTGGCAGCCGCAGGACAACTGCTATCCAAGGGACATATAAGCATATATTTTATTTCCCATTAGTATAAAATGATGACGTGAGTCCAATAAACACTGTAGACTGTGATTATTAGATGACGTACTATATGGGCTAACCGTCACTGCAGAAAACTTCCAACTATCTCAACCTTCTACATTTCTAGACGACCCGGCCCCTGCTTCTTCTGGATGACACAAGATGCACCTCTGACTTCTTGTAATAAAAAAATTGCAGAATCACCACTGAGGAGATAAAGAGACCTATCTACTCCAACCCAGAGAGGCTTCATGGTTTCACAGAGACAAAGGAGGCATTCACGCAACTGAAATATAAATCACAAAGAAGATCATCACTAATTAAACACATCTTGAAGCCTCTCTCTCTCTTTTTTTCCCTCTCTGATAAGAAAACCGCAAGTCGCTTGTTATGAATTCCTTTCCAACAGCAACAGCAGCCTCTACAATCCATGTTACATCAAAGCCACGCCGCTGTAAGAACTGGGACTCTGTCATGTGATTTCCAATCTATTTTGGTTCCTTTTGAGGTTTTTCTCACTCACCTTACTCTTCTCCTCCTGCTTGGCTGCTTGTCTGCAGGGAGGATGCCAGATAGAAGATCCTGAAGACACAGAGGCAAGAGAAAGGAAGTGTCAAAGATCATTTACAGCAACTTTATATGCCCATTCACACTGTTGGAATAAAAGGTCATGAATAACTTCTATCTAATTGATCTGAAAGTGAAGTTCTTGTTTTACCTTGCAGATACATCTCCTCTCCCTCTGCAAACATCTGCTCACAGCGGGCACAGCGGGCACATGTGGGGTGGTAATGCTTCTCTCCGGCCTGTTGAACAAGAAACAAGAACATGTTAGAAGAAACTTGATGGTTTGAAGTTCACTGACTTACAAAAGGAAAGATGTACCCTGATTTTTAGGAACTAAATGGACGGGTCATGGTGTTGATTTTTTCTTTTCTGTCCAAGATTTTACTAAATTACAAAATGAGGGGCTGAAACTCGCAAGGTACTGGTCAAACACCTGGTTTTTCTCACATTTTAATAAGTCTATTATCTCTAAGTCTTGTCCAAAAGGGATTTTCTCAGCACTAATGCCTCCTCCTCTCTTGTTTGGTGCCATGACAACAGAAAGAAACACAATTAAATCAAAGTAGAATTATCTCACAGTTTGGCAGATCGTCATGTTTTTTGAATGTGTGATTAATGGATTCAGTTACAAGCTAAAACACACAAGCCTGTTACTCTGTAATGAAATCATTCTTCTTCTTCTCTCTTTGGAAAACAAGTCATCTGGTGTCTGCTGATCTCAGCCTCCCAGAGGCATCGCTTCCTGCTTCAGCGGCGGCCTCAATACGCACAATCCCTCTGAAGTACCTCTACTTTGCTATGTCATCCCAGTAAGGAATGACAGCAGAAAAATAGGACATTAACACAAAACTTTGCCGATAACACCCGACTTAATGATCATCTGGACCAGGTGGACATCACATGGAGAGATGAAGCAACCAGAGCCGTGTCCTCAGTTTTCAGGAGGAAAAAGAAAGTTACTAGAAAGTTGTGGACATCAAGCCAAAAAGCTCATACTTGAACTGAACCAATAAATAGAGGAAGCTGGCGTCGAGCTGAAACGTTGACGTCCGGAGATAAAAAAGGACAATGTGAGATTGAAATTCAAGCATGGAAAGAATGAGAGGGTCGGAAAGGAGGGAGTTCTGCGGTCTCCCTTTTGTCAGTCTCCAGGAGAGGAAAGTTATCTTCTCCACTGTCCAGCAGGACTGATAAGTCAAAGACGAGAGCGGGCCGAAGGGAGGATAAACTCGAACGCTGACGATTGGATGTTTTATTTGGATGAAGGCTGCAGCTGATCAGCCAGGGTTGACAGATGTTGAGGCTCCTGGAAACTTAAGGGTTTTTGAAACAGTGATGGTAAAGAGTTGGACAAGATAAAGGCGATCCATTTAGAAGATTGTTGGCTTTGGTGAACCAGGTACATTCAGGAGTAAAAGTAAAAGTTGGAAGAAATATAAACAACAAAGACAAATTAAAGTACAAAGTATTTGTAGGTCAATACATTATAACACTGTGATGAACCAAGGATATACAGTACCTGACTGCAGGAAATATATGTGAAGGACGTGATTTACAAATGAAAGAGACAGAAACATGCTCTCAGTCCATTTCTCATATTTCTGTAAATCTCCAGACCTACAGTAATGTGTTTATGAAAAAAAAAAGAGCGAGCGATTCTGTCATGTGATCAGAGAAAGAGTGAAAGCCAGAGAGAGGGTTTGTTGTTTGTCTTTCTCAGGCTGAGCCAGAGCTACCAGGCTCTCCTATCTAAAAGCTTTCTTCCTTTTCCTCTCATCACTCTCTCCGCCCCGGGAGAGTATCCCATGTCACTTCCCTTCATCGCTAAAGAACAACAGCCTTTTTCTTCGGGCCTCACTCTCATCCATCTCTCTCCCTCTTTCCTTTTCTACCATCAGGCTCCAGCTTTTCTTGTTCATTGAGAACAAACAGCTGCAATGCTATCTATCTATCTATCTATCTATCTATCTATCTATCTATCTATCTATCTATCTATCTATCTATCTATCTATCTATCTATTGTACTTTTATGAAAAATACATGTAACAAAATAATGGTTGAAATCTGTGCACTGTTGTGAATGGTTCACTTGGGTTAGCTACTTAGCTAGCTTAGGGTTGGCTACCAATTAGCAACGTCAAATCATCTCTTCATCATTGGACCTGGTTGAAGTGTTTTAAATTTTAATTAAAGTAATAACAGGTAAAGTAAAGATACTTTAGGTTTAAAAGGTTAACATTGAATATAAAATTAATGGCACCACATTACGTAAATGGACTATGGCTCTGGCCAAAACATGCACTTGCATCCAGTTCCACTTCTTCTAATTGAGACTTGAATTACAGTATTATCATGTATTGTCCATCTCAGCTGGACACATGTTTAACATACCAGAATTAAACTGAAAGCAGATGGAAAATGAGATAAATCCATATAGTTCACTTTTAATTATGTCGTGACTATACAATAAACTAAAATCCATTAATAGAAGTGGCACAATCTCACCCCAATATCAGGTGTTTGGCCTCATTGTGCAAGTCAGCTGCCTCCAATTACTTGAGTGTGACTGAGGTGTGAGACACAGCTACTGAACGGCTCAAAGACACAAAAATCAAATCAGGTCAAACACACACACACACACACACACACACACACACACACACACACACACACACACACACACACACACACACACACACACACACACACACACGTGTCACCTAATGACAGCAATAACCGCTCTTTCTAAAACCCCCAATTTCTAAAAACAAATCCAACATTGGACACCAGGGATGTTGCACGAGAATGTAAGTTGTTGGTGTTTTCTACAACAACAGCCTGAATGAAGAAGTGTGGAGGAAGACTGGTACCTGACAGGGAGCAATAATGAAAGGATGACCTACCTGAGGGGGAGGAGAGAGGGAAGGGACTAAGGAGATTTAATGTGTGTGTGGTTTAGGTCAAAGTCATTAGCCCACAGCAAAGAAAGAGGAGAGAGGCTCTGGCTGGTTGGTTCCTCCCCGTGGACCCGCACATCACAGACTCAATCTGAATCACTATATATACATAATGGTACTGGGAAAATTGCTTTGTTACAGTTTGCAGCCGCCACCACCACCACCACGCCTGCTGGCTTCAGCACCGTCAGCTCAGCTGGCGTCAACAATGGTGTAAACAAAGCCTGTGTGGATTTGCTGCGCAGCTGTGACATAGCTGAGAGATAAAAAGAGGTGATAAAGCAGCAGTCCAGAGCTTTCTACGAGAGCGTGCGGTGCAATTACTGGTCTGACGGAGGAAGAGAAATAAAAAAGTTGGAAAAAAATGAAAGAAAAAAAAGGAACTAGGACAAAAAAAAATGCTGAGTTCCCCCCTGGGCTGGTCTCAGATCTGCTCGCCTAGAAGCATTTTTCATGTATCTGCACCAGCGGTGCATCAGATCCTATGAAATTTTAATAACAGCTTTGGGGAAATGGGGTCAACAATGTCAAATATTTTCAGTTTCAGTTGCAGCTTCACAACTTTCCATGATGATGATACGGCCCATGAAGCTCTCAGTGTTTTATCCATTCATCCTGTGTCCTACATTTCCCTTTAACCTCCTTTTCCACACGGAGGGTTAAATGTGTTTTGAGGGATTGGATGCTACATGCTAACAGCCACCAGGAGGATTCAGCTGAATGTAATGCCTGTAAAGTGGAGCAATGTTTTTTTTTTTACCTCCAGGACTTTTCCAGTGATGTACTTCTTGCAGCTCTCGCACTGGATACCAAACATGGCGTGGTAGTCAGTCTCACAGAAGGGGATCCCGTCCCTGATAAGAGACACAGAGGACACAGAGGACACTGAGCCACAGTATCAACCTCCATGCATGCTGATTAGTGCCACGATTCAATATTCAAAGCACTTATTTTATTGCTTTCTAAAAGAGTCAGAAAGATTGTGACGTATTCTGACAAAATACCAACCAGATATGTAGTAAATAAAACTTTAAAATTGCTCATGCTGCATCTCTGTGGGTATTCCATTTGGCTCTTTATGATATGACATGATTTTTACTGTACACGCTCTACATATTATATAGAAAATACCCTTAAATTTGACTGCATTTGTAACTGTATGGGTACGCTGTAAACAAACAAACAAAAAAAGTTAAAAAAAAAAAAAAAAAAAAAATTACAATAAAAAAAATATTGAAAAAAATTGAAAAAACTTTTTTTTGAAAAATTGAAAAAACTTTTTTTTTTTGAAAAATTGAAAAAAACTTTTTTTTTCATGTGAATGTCTTTTTTTCTTGATCAATCATCAAGAAAAAATCTGTTGTAAACGTCATGCCATCAGCTCCATCTTCATGATAACTTCCTTTTGTAGATGCAAGAGCCAAACCATGAGACAGTAAAACGGTCTGTTAAACTGAGGTGAACTACAAACTTGGAGCTTTTTTTTCTTTTCTTTTTTGCTGCAAACAGCTGTGAGCATGAACCAAAACAATCAACCAGAGCAATGGAGCTTCAATCCTAACCCCAACCCCAACCCCAACCCCAACCCCAACCCCAACCTTAACCTTAACCCTGCTACATAATAAACTAAAACTCATCCAGCTGAACAGTAGGACAACAGGCCATAGAGATTACAGCATTAAAGATGTGTCGTGTAGTTCTATCAGTTCATTTCCGAAGCCAGACTAACGTACTTGCTGATGTACTCGGCATTGAGCACCTTGTTGCAGACTTTACATTTGAAGCATCCCAGGTGCCAGTGTTTGTCCAGTGCTACAAGAGACTGTTCATTCTTAAACTCCTTCCCACAACCACAGCAGTCTGCACACAGGAGACACAAAAAGGAAATTATATTAGATTTAATGAGACTTTATACCACTTATTGTCACTTATGTGTAAATACTAATGGAGTGGTTATAGTAGAGTTATAGAATTGGACATTTCAGTTTTCCAAAAAGGGAATAACCTAGTACGATTTCAGAAAGTGCAAATGTAAAACATGGAACAGAAAATTATAGAAGTCGTGTAGCAAAGCACAGGTTATAAAAGTACAGTTTACTTCTGAAGTAGACAGAGAGGAGACATAAACAGAGCACTGACTGTGGACAGCCTGTATGGGGGCGGGGCTGTTGGCAGGCAGAGGCTGGGTACACTTTTGGCAGATACACTCCTTCCCGTTAAATGTCACTCGGTCGCCAGCCGGGAACGGCTGTCTGCAAACAAACAAACAGGACAACAGAGAGAGAGAGAGAGAGCATTGGACGAGGAATCAGACCGCTGGCGTTTCCAATTAAAAACCGCTGTCAAATTGTATCTGGAGGCTCAGCAGTCACTAATGCAGAGTGTCATTGAAACACAGGAGCTTTGAGGTCTTTGTATCCTGTAATTACAATGACACACATAATGACAAACATTAGAAAGTTAAGTGACCTTGAAGAGGTCTGTGTATGTTCAGACAGTTTGTTTTTAAAGTTTTAAATCAGAGTGAAAAAAGCTGCATTTTTAATCAAAAAATTGAAAAATAAGAACATCAAATTTGGAGTAATTGACCAATTTTAATGTTTATAAAAAAAAGTTAGTTTAATTGAGGAACGAAGTACGGAAGTCAGGTGACATGAAAATAAAGGTTAATATTTCAAAATAAAAGCTAAGAAAATTGAACCGTTTGATGATAATTTGATATTCTTGTTTTTCGTTTTCTTTTATTGCGATTGTGTTTTTGGTTTAAAACAAAAAAAGGGGAAATTACATGGTTTTCAATTTTTTTGTTTTCATTCTGGTTTAAGACAAACTGCCTGAACTTTCACGGTCCATCTTCATCCATATTAAAGTGACAGTTAGGGTTTTTGTACATAGAATATTTTCGCTATATTTCGTCCAGTTAAAACAGTGCTTTATTTATTTTGGTGCTTCATTTTTGTACAATCATATTCTCTAATAATTAATTAAAAAAAGACTCTTTGAACCTGATTTGAACCCATTAGTTATTGAAGATCGATATGTTGCTGTGATCATGAGACGCAGTGATGGGTGTGATGTTTCTGCCCTCTCTGTTTTTACCACCTCACAATGAGCCCGTGTGTTCGGCCAGCAACAAAAGTGATACTTGTTATAAGAGGAGTAGAGAAGTTTCATAATCATGTTACAAACCTCAAATGTCACATTGGAACATTCTGTTCTCAGGTTCAGCGCTGGGATCACACACACACACACAGAGACACACACATAAACGTTGGCCCCCGTTAAACATCAAAAATAAATACCTCGGGTTAGGGTTACTTCAAAATAATAGTAATGCTAATGACTGTTTCAAAAAATGTCCTTGGAACCATTCAAAGACACAACACACACATAAACACATATAAACACACACACACACGGGATATATAACCCTAGCAATGTGAGTGAGCTAAGTGGATGCACTGCCTGACCACACTTAAAATTCCTCCCTGAAAGGCTCCTATCACCTTTCTGGGCCTGAGGAACAACACCACTACCACACACACACACACACACACACACACACACACACACACACACTGACCATGACTTAGCTGTCCTTACACACTGACTGTACAAGCTAATGTCTTAATGCTAATGCCTCCAACCCCCTGAAGGTCTCATCATCTCGGTGCAGACTGTTGTTGTACATTAGTGAATCCCTGATGATGAGACGACCTACATGAGCAGCTGTAACACCCTAGTATACTGAACTTTTAATACACAGTACTATACTATACTATATGTAAGGGATAATGCCCGACGAGGTGTCCATTATCAGAAATTAATGGACGACGCGGAGGCGTGAACCGTCCGACGCGAAGTCCATTAATTTCTGATAATCGGACACCTCGAAGGGCATTATCCCGCTTATACCATGGTCACTTACGAGATAAACACATATTAAATCAATTACTTGTAATTTAATGTTGTTTTTACCGTTAAAATCATACGTCTTTAAGTGGCTGAGCCGAGCGGACTATTTAATAACACTCGTCGGCGATAAAAGAAAAAGAAAGAGGGACCCGCTGTGACCGCAGCGTAACGTTACAGTCAGTGACTCTGCCACAGCCTGGTAGTTGATCAGTGAAGGGAGGTGAGGTGACGGCTTAAATGTTACGTGACACAAAGTTTTTCAGAGGTATATACTGATATAGCCTACTAGATGTAGGACGTCAGAACTTTATCCTCACCCTGAAACCTCAGTGTTGGGGAGTTGACGTCATGACAAAGGCAGGAATTAAGGTTTATTGCCAGGTATGTTTTCAGTTACAAATATTTTGTTGGTGTTTGGTGCAGTATATAATAAACACAAGGTAATAAGGAAATTAAAGCATTAAAGGGATAGTTCAACATTTTGGCAAATTGGCCCATTGCCATAATCCCTGTGGTCATAGCAGTAGGTTCATTAACCCTTTTTAGAACTGTGGAGCAGAGCCGCGAGCTGCTCAGAGCTACGCTACAGAGGCTAATGGGATTTCTTGGTTTCCCTCGTCAAACTCATCAAATACACAATCCAACAACTCCAAAACGCTCTAGTGGACAAGTTGTGACCTGCACATTCCGCTATGAGATAATAAGGCAACATTACGAGACTGAGTTGTTTTCTAGGTAAAATAATGCAAAACCGCTGATGCGCGTTCCCATCGGGGGCAGTTTTTCAGCAAGCAGTCTCTGCATTTACCTCTAAAACAACTCTGTCTGGTAACGTTCTGTTATTATCTCATAGCGTGGTGAATGTGCAGGTCACAACTTGTCCACCAGAGCGTTGTGGAGTTGTTGGATTGTGTATTTGATGAGTTTGATGAGGGAAACCAAGAAATCCCATTAGCCTCCGTAGCGTAGCTCTGAGCAGCTTGCGGCTCTGCTCCGCCGTTCTAAAAATAGCTTGCACTGACAATTAAAGGTAACGAACCTACTGCTATGACTATAGGGATTAATGGGCCAATTTTCCAAAATGTTGAACTATCCCTTTAAACAAGTGGCCCCCAATGTGCTATTACAACATAGGATGGGTTATGAATAGCTGGTTAATGTGCTACCATCAGTGTTAGTTCAGTTTTTGATCATTTTAAATAAAGCCTCTTACTGCAGCATGAAGTCTCTTGTATCCAGTACAAAGTGTGACGACTTAACTGGAATTTAATGTGATCATAAACTAAAATATATTCAACCCAATACGACTTTCTCTTGAGTGCAGTTTTCAGCTTCAACAAATCAACTCCTCTGTGTGTGTAATCCCTGTGGTCTTTAGGACGCCTTGTTTCTTACTTGCAGGAGGCGCAGACGAAGCAGCGAGGGTGGTAGGTCTTGCCCAGGGCCGACACCACCTCCCCCTCGATGAAGTCCTGGCAGCTGAAGCATCGAGTCCCGTAGAGTCGCTGGTAGTCCAGAGTACAGATGTACTCGCCCTGCCGCACGAAGAAGCCTCCCTGGGCCAGTTCACAACCACATACTGGGAACAGAAAGAAGGTATAGGGGGGAGAGACGACAACATACAAATTAGACAACACTGATAAGACATTCAGAAGCATGTGACAACATTATGATTTAACTTTAACTTGGTTTTGTCCGTGCAGTGTTAGCATATAACTAGTATTCACTTTTTCGCTATCCCTTTGTTCAGTTTTCTTTCATATAATTAAATATTTAGGGACATTTATAACAAGTTTGATGAGAAAATTTGACACCACTCTGAATATCTGAATTACATCTGAGCTTAAAAGAAAAAGGAAACAGCTAATCTCTGTCCAAACATAACAACATCTACCTGCCAGGATTAATAAAGCAAATTAAGACTTTATACCTTTTTAGTTTGAAGTAACTTTCCTAAATTGATTTATACTCCTGCATATGACCTCTATAAAACAAATGTAAACTGCTTTCACTCTTAATCCTAAAATCATTTTAATGTCTTTTGGCTTCTTTCATTGTTTTTAATGGACACAAATGGGAGATAATTTGATCTTGTTTTAAAAATGTTGGCAAGAACTTAAGTTTGTTTTTCCACAAAATGACAAATTACTCTTTTAATCTTTCAACAAAAACATTGTTTCAGTAAAATGATGGATTCTTGTTTTGTTTTTTTCAATTTTCCCATACTGTTGGTGTTACAGTCACGTTAAGCACTATAAGATATGATCAGATAACATAAGACATTCCTTTAGTTAAGTTTAAGTTAAAGTTTATGTTAAGTTAAGTTAAGTTAAGTTAAGTTAAGTTAAGTCGAGTTAAGTTACATTCAGTTCAGTTCATTATTACACAAAACAGATAGAAACAGAAACAGATATAGCTCCAGTATAGAAGTGTGAAGCACAAACCTCTACAGTACTGTACATGACATGTATGTGAAAAGAAGTGAGAGTTGTTATCGTGTGTGCGCGTACAGGCTGTAATGTGTCTGTTTGTCCTGCTATAACAATGTGTGACAGGAACTCCAAATCACCGTGTCCTCTCGTGAACACACAATGATTACACACAGTAACCGTCGCAACTGCATGACATCACATCCCCTCAGGGGAAGCCTCACTCTGTTTTTCCAGCCCTCTAACTAAACACAATACCCCTCCTTTATTTTCACTTCATTTTTCCTCTCTGGAAAAAAAAAAAAAAGTCAGGAAAGATAAATGAGAAATGTTTGCACTGCGCACATATCTCACACTTACAAGGATGTGTGAAGGTATGCGATAAGACACATTCACCCACAACAAGTGGCTAAGATCACAGACTTATGTCATGTATTATATGACACAAACGTGCTCCAAGAATGTGAGAAGGTTGAAGTCACAACAGAGGCCAGAGGAAAAACAAACAGAGTTAATGAGACTGGGACCAAAACTGTGAACTTGTTCTTTGTTTCATAATTAACACCATTTTAGATTATTTCCTCCAGACAGATACTGATAATAATGTAGCCTACTTTATTTACCGAGCACTTATCGAACAAATGTACAAAGTGCTTAACAGAGAAAATGAAGATGACAGACGCAAGGAAATAACAGGAAATAAAATTAAACATTGGAATGACAGCAAAAAATAGAGAGAAAACCTGCAGATCGGCTAAAATCAGGAAACGCTTTATGAATGAAATGACTTGAGACTTGAGATTTGACTATAGGACTTTATGTGCGACCGAGTCCAACAGAATTAAAAACAGCTCTAGCAGAGACATAAAGAACCAGAGGCAATGGAGCCGTATGTCTCAAAGTGCAGGTTCCCATCAGATTGTGTTTCAGTCTCTGTGTATTTATACCTGTGCTGCTCACAGTTGGTACGTAAGACTCTTCTCTTACTGTATGATGACTTAAGATCCCATTCATCATTCATGGAGCTGACATGACCAGAAAGCAAGTGTGTTAAAGTGCACATATCCTCAAGCTCACAGATACGTCCACCCACCCATCCCATAGCACTTATCTGTATCAGGGTGGAGCTGGAGCCAATCCCAGGTGACACAGGGTGATGGCCAGGTCATCACCTTATCAAGAACAATGTTTCCATCCACACACAAGCCGCCTCTGGTGTCTATAGTATTTAACAAGCGGTGCATCTGCATCAAAGCGGTGTTTAGATCACAGGCTCGTCGCATTATAAGCACCAGCCTATAGTCTCTATACTGTAACTTGCCTATTTACTAACTTGTCTTGGCTGGCAGGCGTACGGCTCAGTGGTTTCCAGGAAACAAGCTCGTCACACTGGGCCTGTGCACAGCCTGACCTCGGATAATTGGTTATAGGTGAAGGATGGACGTCCTACTATTTTGCGATTTAGTACAAAAATGAATGGAAACACCTTAAATTGCAAGAACACAATTCAATACACCAATATGATTGAAAAACAACAATTCCGGTTCTGGTTCTGGTTCTGATTCTGGTTCCGGATCCAAATTTGGTTCCGGTTTTGGTTCTGATTCTGTTTCTGATTCTGCTTCCGGATCCAAATTCAGTTTCGGTTCTGGTTCCGGTTGTTATTCTGATTCTGGTTCCGGATCTGGTTCTGGTTCTGATTCTGGTTCCGGATCCAAACTCGGTTCCGATTCTGGTTCCGGATCCAACTTTGGTTCTGGTTCTGATTCTGATATCGGATCCAAATTCGGTTCCGGTTCTGGTAATTATGCAATTGGTAATTCTGGTAATTAAATTTTCGGTTCCGGTTCTGGTTCTGGTTCTGGTTCTGGCTAGTTTGCATGGTCTAAATGAGGGAGCTAACCTGAGTCCTTTTTGGAAAACTTCTTCACAATCCAGATGAAATTGAAATGTTAGAATCAGCTCCATTTGTTCCTCGATGCCCAGTCCCCATACAAGAGAAGAGTCTCCAGTCCACCTAATGTGTCTCTGGACTGTGGGAGGAAGCTGGGGGACTTGAACCTGAACATGCAAACTCCACCCTGGGAATCAAACCCAGACCCTCCTTGCTGAGAGGAAACAGTGCTAACCACATCACCACCACCACTATACCACCATGCCACCCACCACGTATGAGAGTATGCATGTAGTATCATCTCTCATATGTGTAACTGAAGTACTCCAGCGTCTCCTCTCAGATGTTGTTGTGCACAGTGTTATGGTGAAGCAGTGATTTCAACATTTCGAGGCCATTCCGCCTCCATGACATCAGTGGGTGTGTGCGTGGGTGTGTGTGTGTGAGGCCGATGACATCATGATGCATCTAATTAGTCACTTCATCCTCAACAGCGGAGAACAGAGTGTGTCGGCCTCTCCACCTGCAGCAAGATCAAACTCCCACAGATTGTATTCTTCACATGGATGACAGCAGGGGAGTGTCCACATGAACGGCCCATATGATGATATTATATTTTCAGTAACAACACAGTGACATAACTCTTAGCAACAGCACTGAAAGAAACGTTAGATTGTGTGTGTAGGTCAGGTATTTTGTTGACGATGCAATGTGGAACCACGATTACAACATTTCTTTTCCAGGAATGACTTCACAGGAAACTGATTGCTTCCATCTCTGAAGGCTTATCAACATGCGGCCACTTACATAACACGAGTGCGTTCAGAGGTTTTTTCCAGAGAATGGATAGTGTGAGAATCTCGGTGGAGAGATATACACGAGCCAGAGCCAAGATCTTGTTCAGCTTTTCCTAGAACTCGTGTAGAGTAAAGTGAGTGTTTCATGCTCGGATGGACGGATGGATGCGCAACTAAACGGCCTGCTGTGATTTGTAAATAAAATATGGTGTATCAGTTTTACAAGCTCTGGGGTGTTAAAAGGGAATGGAGGCTTGGGTTTGAACATGAAGCAAGTAATTTGGCTGAAACTATCTCTGGGTATCAAACTTTAATACTTTTGGTGGCAACCCAGATGGACATGTTTCTTAATTAAAGCTACAGAACTCAATACATTAATTGGATGCAATGATTAAACTGGCCTGTGGGGACTAGTGCTGATTGGCCAGTGAGTTTTAAATGACTTTTATAAGACAACTCTGCAGTTCTTTTTATGTTTTTATTTTTTTAACTTTACTATTTTGGCTAAATATTCCAATATTTCAGATTATATTAAGTGTAATATGAGTTTCAAGATAAGATATTCCTTTATAAGTCCCATGATAGTTAAACTTTTGGCCAGTAACTTGACATAAAAAGCACATCCACCTCTATAAAAATGTCCAAACACTGTCTGTCATTAAACCAAAAAATACCATTCCTATTACATAGTCCTGTTGCTAATTTTAAGTTATATTGCATAAAATCTAATGTTTACGCATGATATGCCTGTAAATGAGCTGTGCTGTTTATCCTTCAAGGCTTGTGGTTATGGAGCCCCTCCCTGCAGACATTTTTTTACAGTGTATGCGCGGGGTTAAATATACATGTGCTATGTGCTTTCTGCTGTCAATGTGCGACCTTGACCACACCTCATGTTTTACAATGACTCATCATACATGAATGCGTGCAAGGTGGTGGTGGTGGTGGTGGTGGCGTCCATCACTGGTTCCTCCACTGACCTTGGCTGTGCAGCTCTGACGTCTGCTGGTATCGATCTGATCACTAACGAGACTGTAGTTGCATGAAAAACAAAAAATAAAGATTGTAAATCTGCAAGTAAAGAGGCAGCTAATGAGGCAATAGACACCGCACCCCGACTCCCCCTTTACTCCCCCGTTCACGTGGGTGTATATGTGTGTGTGTGTGTGTGTGTGTGTGTGAGGTCAGCATCTCTGGCGCTAACAAACACTCACTACTCACACTCACACTCTTGCACTCCCCCCCTGGCTCTGTTCTCCTCAGGCTGCTTCCAAGAAGGAGACAATCCAATAGCCAACACCCTGGTGAGAATATCACAACCATCTGCTGTTGCAGCGCGCGAGCGAGCACCGCTGATCTGATGAACAGGACCTCAACATGTGCATGGGCTTCGGAGCGTCTCTTTCACCATCGGGACTTCCAGGAATAAAAAAAAATATATATATATTTTTTAAAACGCACTCAACTACTACGGCTACATGACGACACAGAAACAATGCAACCTATAAATCCACAAAGACCTCAAAGGAAGACCGTACAAGTCAAAAATGGCACACGCAACTCAGTCAAGAATGGGTAGCCTATCGATGCAAAAACAAAAAATGGCTTATTAAAGTTTGATGGGTTAGAAGTTACTCAAATAAAACTAAAATTAAACTCTTTGCTGCCAGACTGTAGATATGAAACCTGACTTTTCCATTTCTTCAACGCTGGCTTTGTGTTTATCTGGAGCTGTTGTCGTGGCAACAAGTCTTCACATTCCAAACCTAGATTGTAACCTAGACTTTTTTATTATTATTTTTTTAATGTCTCATCATCATAAGCCATAAAATCATATATAAATCATAAATATCTGATGAACAACTTGTAGAAAATATATATTTTTTATTTTTACAGTGTATTTACAATCACTTTCAAACAATGATTGATAAAAAAAAAATAATGTGGTGGGATCTGTAAATACTATTATGAAGAATTAGAAGGTCTAGACTTTCTCTATTTGCTATATAAATGAAACTGACTTGACCAAGTTTGATGCTCTGTGAGTTTCTCAGTGCAGATAATAACTGTACCTGTACCTTTAAGGGGAAAGCTTGTTTACATTTATTGTTTTTCCCCAAATGGCGTGAATCTGGAGTTGAGATTAATTCTGGTTTGGCAGACTACACCCTTCAACAAAAAAATGGTTTCAGCTTTACACAGGAATAAAAGATACCACTCCCATGTTTGTGCCAGTGTGTGTGTTCTCAAATGCTTGGGAATGTGGTGAAGGAGAGTGTGTGTGTTTGACATAATGAGGCTTTCACCACATGGAGTTCTTGCGCTATTTAGACATTGATCAACTTACTTAACCTACATGCTGGTTTGCAAAACATCAGGATATGAACACATGTTTTCACATTTGAATATTCCCCACTGTATTCAAATGCTATTTGGATGACATGATGGCTCTTTGTGAAAGCAATAACATATGGGGAATAAAAGTCTGTCTGCTGGTCTCAGTGTCACCAGAGCAAGTGAGAGGATAGAGACAGGCGCAGTTGGTGCCTAAATAAAACACACACACATATATAGATAGTCCGTTCTGGATATTTTTAGCCTGTTTCTGACTTCCTGTTTTATTTTAATAGTCTCAATCTCATCTGGTGTCACTCCACACTTCCTATCAGCTTTCCCACCTGTGTGATTTCAGTCTTTCAGTTGTATCCTTATAGCTAGCTGTTTTGCTAGCAGGGTACCGCACCCTAATTTATTTTGCCCAAGGCCCTTTAGCGTGCTAATCCATTCATGCTCAAATACTAAATAACATTAGGCCTGTGTTTGCTATTTTCAACCCCCAGAGCTACCTTGACACGAGGCCAGTGCTAAAGAGGATAATATTATCTCGTATCAATCGGGTCCTCCTCGCTGCTCGGTGTTAATTACACATGGCGAGGTGAAAGTTGATGGTTCCTCACTTTCCTGGCAATGTCAGCCTGCTGGCTAACACCCAGGCCGGTTGTAATTGGTGCTAATACAGTGGTAGAGTCAGGTTTGATTGTCTGGAGAAATTGATTGATACAGACTTGGGCGCCTAAGGGGGAATTTCACATGTCTGGCAGCCCTTTAGTTGTAGTATAATAATTATAATGATTATAATTGACAGTAATTATTAAACAAGTCCATTCATGAGCCACTTCAGCAGCAAGATGGGATGTTCGCTGCTGTTGTAGCTGCTCATCTACGAAGGCCCTGGACTAGAAAACCAGTTTAACATATCCAGGATAACTCTTGTTATCTGGATTAATTTAGCCTAACATTGACCATCCTGGATTAACCTGTATTATGGAGATGGTTATGGAGGTTTTAACAGCAGGGCAGCCAACCCAACTCTTTTACCCTTTTATACCAACAGGAGCAATCTAATACCAAGTTAATCAGTGCATTTAATGGCCTGCTGGGAAATCTAATTAAAGTGGACATGTGTTGGATATAGGGCATTTTCCTAATTACCTGGACTGTACTCCTCTGGTTGTTGTTGTGCTCACATTAATATTAATAGGCTATACTGTATAGCTGTCTGACATTAAAGTATCCAGCCTTGATCCTGATTAAGCACTTTTGAAAGTAAAGATGAAAGTAAAGTATCTCAAAGTTGTACTCATGCATAGAACATGAGCGAATGTAGGTAGCTGCATTTGGTGTTTTCCAGTGGTTTTAGATATTAACTATGCTAGAAGTCACTTAACTTGTTGATGTTCTTTCTTCATTGTGATGACACCGTGCTACCAGATCTCCAAATGTTGTCATTACTGCAAGAGTAAGAGACTAAAACAACGATAATAAGGATCAAATCCAATAAACTGTAATTAACCTTTAAGCCATGGCTCAAATAAGCTGATCATTATGTGTAGTTTTTTACATTGCAGATCCATAATAAGGCTGGGTAAACACACATTACTGCTGACACTTGACTACTCTTTCATTCTCCATTCACAGAGTTAAAGATGGAGGAGGGGTGGAGAATGTACAGACCTGGAGTCTGCCGGTCAGTGTAAGATTAAAAGTGCTAAACTGCAGGAAGCTGCCACTGTGGCGACCCCACCGGTAGCCTAGCAACCCGGGCGAGTGTTGACAACAACAGTGGTCTGACACCACGCTAGTGCTGAGGGCCCGGGCTGGGAGAGGTGCAACCACAATCCCATAAAGTCCAGTCACGTGCAAAAAAAAAAAAAAAAAAAGTCCAACACACAACCATCCAACCACAAGCGCATACATATAGGACACAGTCATAGATCAAATATCTGACACCTGCAAACACACACACACACACAAATAGGCTACAAAACACACACACACACATACTATTACCCACACCTGATTAGTTTAGACCACACCAACCCATCAATACTGATTTTCCCATTTAATTTCCTATTGCTCAACTAGAAAACTGAGAGGTTCACGACTCGTCGCAAAGGTGTGTTAAAATGATAGTGGCCTCTTGTTGAAGCTAACCCATGACTGATCCCTACACAATTCAATTAGAGCAGCAATAACATAAAGGCCCAGTCACACCAGAGCCTCCTGCTGCAAAGGATCTGACTCCAAACTGTAATGCATAGATTTATACCCACTTCATGTTATGTCACGTTGATGCATAAAATACAACATTGTCCCATAAATGGAAAAGAAAAAATTGTGTTGCTGTTGGATTAATGCAGGGCACATTCTGTCTTGTCTGTTTGAGACTCAGTTCAGTACAAATCTTACAGCTTAGACTATTAACAAAGGTGATAAGACAGAGCATAGAGACCTGGATGTTACGCACCTTTACAGACAAAGCACTTGATGTGGAAGTGTTTGTTCTGGACTCGTAGGGCCTCTCCTTTGCAGGGCACCCCACAGTTCTGGCAGGGGATCGGTCCTCCGCCCTTCTTCTGCCTCTGCTGCTCCAGAGGGCTGTGGACCACCTGCTGCTGAAAGACTTCACAAGACACAGGGAGACAGGGAAATGACAAGTTTAGGGACATTTATCCTGAGACATTTGGAGGAGTTAGGGTTCGGGCTATGATTAGTGTGTAGAGACGTATGGATCTCACACAACCCTACACAACTTAACCACTGTATCTCTGTGTTTGGATGATTATGTACAGTAAAGGCAACTCAAAATTAAGAGTAAAGTAGATCTGCAGTCAAAAAAGTTAGTCCACATTTGGATTTTTTTTATGAATACGTTGCCATAGAGTGATTTTATTCCAAAAATATCTGCATAGATATGTTCGTCCTCATCTTCAAGCTTTTACTAAAAAAAAAAAACACAGGTCTTTTGTTTTGTTGTCAAGAAAATGACTTTAATCTAAAAATATCCTGCTCAACATTTACACAAGGGTTTGAAAAACCTATAGTCTCTCACACGCAATCTAAAATATGGTTCTTGTTGTAATTAATTACATAAGCCTGACCTACTGTCTTATATTCAAGACCCCAGAGACTTATCCTAGTCTCTTTGTACCAACCTAACACCTAATGTTAGCATTTAACCTGGTGTTCACTGTAAAACTGAATGATTTATGCTATGAGGGATCAAACACTGGTCCCCATAAAAACCTCGGTCCCCATAATGGAGGCAAAAAACCGGTCCCCATAACCAGGCTCATCACTTCACCTCTTTCATCATAACTGTGGCAGAGCGTGATCACACACTGATCAGCCCCTCAATGCTGAATAAGAGGCCCCTTTGTGTTCTCAGGAAACATTTGTGTCGTCGGACTGGTTTCATCAGGCCTCCATGGTTACCGGTAATTGGGCTTAGAAAGAAGAGTTCATCATCAAATGAATTGATTTGGAGAAAAGAGCCAGAGAGAGAGAGAGAAGCATAGGGAGCCAAGCAGAGCTGCTTTTTGGAAACTCAGCAGCAACTCGTTTCTTTCAGGTTTGCTCAATGCATTGGATGTTTCTTGGGTGTTGTTTTGGTGCGATGTTTTCACCAAGATTAATTAAAGGTAAAGTCTTTTTCTCTATTTTTTTCCTGCTTCATAAAGTGGAAAAATGAAAAGCCACCAAGAAACTTTGATCACTCTCAGCTAAATGGAAAACAACTGTTTTTCCAAGTGTTCTATAATAACAACAATAAAGTTTATGTATGTAGCACCAGATGCAAAGTTATTTACAAGGAAAATCACGTCATAATTGGATTTAACACATGCAACAGTGTGGGAAATAACTTTTAAAGTAGCAGTGCAATATTTTCAATCCTTAAACAATTTCACTCCCACATCTGTCCATAAAGCTCAGACATGCTAACAGACAGTTAGAGTATCTCTGTCCAGTGACGAAGTAGGATGCACGTTATGGCGGCTCTTATTATCCAGAATGCTCAAGTTTTGAAACTATGCCAAGGGCCAGACTACAAAAATACAGATGACTAATATGAGGCATTTGAAGAACTAGAGCAGCCAGCATCAACAGCAGCAGACATTGTTGCAGATATAGAGGCGCAGGTCAAGCGTCTCGCTGGACAAGTTGGTCAAATAGAAAATGCCTGGAGCTGGAAGGACATTGAAAGTGGCTGAATCTGAACGAGGGGACAGAGCATAGACGGATCCCCGAGGAAATTGCAGCAGACTTATTGGTTTTTGAGGTGGAGGAAAAACCAATTATGTACCATGTCCACAGAGTGCTCCGAAAACATCTCCACAACACCCGAGTCTAAAAATTCACCATGCTCATATCTTTGAGGACAAGATTACCAGTAGGATGGCTCTAACCTTACAAGAGCAGTAGATCCAAGTGTTCAGAGGCTTTCCCTCTATATTACCAAAGCCCCATCAGCTTTTACCAATGGCTGTTCACCAAGCCTTAAGGCCATGAGAGGCTCTTGCTTATGCTGAAGGTCATTTGGGACCAGGATAGAGAAAATGGGATGGTAATGGAGTTCTACTTTGTGCCTATAATTTGGGGGATGGCTACAGAGGCTACAACCTCAATTAAGATGATGCTCTTTGTTATACTGGAGTTGGTTATTTCTATTAACATGGTGGGCATTGACATTTATTTTGGGTCAACTGTAACAATCGGTCCATTAGAAAGCACCATCGATGAGCACATGATAAGATACAAGATTTGATATTTTTTTAAAGAGTCAAATCCTACCTAAGGTTAAGGTTCAGGTCTTATTTTCTACTTTTCCCCAACATCCACACACATTTGTTCATTTTGTGATCTGCTTGGCCGGGACATGCTTGACAGGAGAGTAAAAACAGCCGGGCAGACCCTCCAGACGGACAGAAACACATTCTTCAGCAAGTTTTACAAGGACCTTGCACCCACAGCGGGGGACAAAGACATGTTTTAGCTTTGTAGAGTGCGTGGCTGTGTGTCTAAGGCAAACACAGCTTCCCAAACCCCCTCAGATCTCTGGAATGATAAACTGCCACCACCACTTTATTTATCTCGGACTCGTTCCAGAGATTCGACGGTATAATGCCCAAATCAGATTTTCATCTAAATAAAATGTGAAAAATATCTTGGTGTGGTTAGAAAATATGATGAAAAAAAAATGAAAAAAAGGAGTTTTCTTTGGATGATTCCAAAAGCCACAAATCAGCTTTCATTGAGTCCATATGCATCAATTACCATCTGATCTTTGACTCCTAAACTGGATCAAGATACAAACAGGGATTTTGGACAGTCTTGCCAATTCTCGTCGGTATGAGGGTGGGGTTTCAATTGAAGTTACTCATGTTGTGTGTACATGAGGGCACACACACACACACACACACACACATACACACACCAATAAAGAATTTAGGAGGGGAAAGTCTTGAGACCTCGTAAAAAAGAAAAGGCCTGAGAATGGGTTGATTGCAACCATGTGGAAAAGACAACAGTCCAAAATGGAGAGAGGGTCGGGAGGGGTATAGGCAACAGGGACTGGTAGTCAAAGGGGAGCCAGGAGGGGCTCTATAGCTTCTGATCTGACCCAGCATGCAATGCTGCACCCTTGCACCTGTTGAGGGGAATCCAGTGTCTTCACTTCCTCTTCAAACAGCAAATAGAAGAAGAGGGCGGAGACGAGGAGGAGACAGGAGACGATCTGTCAGGTCAGATGTAGAATCCAGACATTCAGACTGGTAAGAGTCTGAAAGCAACTAACAAGGTCAAAGGTTGAGGACCTCAGTGCCTTATTATATCTGTTAATAGAGATGAAGAAAGTCTGGGGGTAAAGATGGAATTGGGGCAAAGAATGATTCAAGTGGAAGTGATGGATTTCCTCTCCATAATGAACCAGAGAGGGACTGTCCATAAGATGGAGAGTCCTACCCCCGTACTCACCCCCTGCTGCTGCTGGTGTCCTGTCTGCTACAGGGCCCAGTTGTCCCTGTCATCAATCAGCCCTCCTGTCTGTTGTCTGGCTGACTGCCACTTCTTACACAGCTAACAATAAATTTGAAAGACACACATTTCATGATGGCTAATGGGACTGACAGGTCAAACCTCCCAAGGCCGAGTTAACAGCCTTAGAGAAACACAGTTCTGCACCACTTCCTGCAGCAAACAAGCTAATGCTGCAGCATGAACAGGCTTTTCAGGTACACACACACACACACATGTAATGAGGAGCAACAGGCTACGACACAGTGGAACACACACGAGCAACTTTATCTCAAATGCCTTTTCAAGGCGCCATGCATCACCTAAAAATAGAGTGTTCCCTGAACTCACGGGGATCCCATAGTGCTCTGCAACATTCCTGCTGTGAACCATCTGCAGAGGCTGCAGGGGTGGGCAGGAGATCAAAATGCTCACATTACCAGAGCAGGACTTCTTTGTGGTGGCCCGAGCCGGTGACCTTGGGGACTTCATTTGGCTAACACATTCATACTGGCGTATTAGTGTATTAGCATATTAGCGTGAAGATGAGCCAGTTTGTACAGAGTATGTTTCATAGGGTTAACCTTTACCCTAATTATCATCATTGAACGTCTACAAACTTGGACAGTTTAGTTCAGAGCGACAACACATAAAGACACTGCAACATTTTAAACATCTTAAAAGAAACTGTAATACTTTTGAATATTTTAATTGATGATATTCAGCCTTCAGTTAATATAATATGTCTAACAACTTGTATAGCACTTTTACGAGCCTGTTGACACCTGGCCTCACCTTTACATGGACATTACTTCACTGCCTAAGAGTTTCCTGTCTGTAATCTCAAAGGAAAACTCGCTCCATTATCTGACTGCTGTTAGATGCCAAGAAAAACATGAACTGAGCTTTTAGGGCCAAGTTGTCTGAAACAACACTTTAAGTAGTAGCTCGTGGCTGATGAAGATGAATGATTGAACTAATATGAGTATAAACACATGCAGCTTAGACATGACACTTTACACTTTCCTTGCACTTTTTAAAGCCTGACATCCACCTGTGCGCTCACACCTGAAACCTGACCTGGTCAGCATTTGATCTCTGACATGAGGTCAAGAACCACTGAAAGCTGACCTCTGACCTTGCTGGTAAATGGACACCAGAGCGGCCCCGTTGGCTGCACAGAGAGGCGGAGGAAGTTAACTGAATGAATATTCATATTGTAAATCAAAACCACTATGACTTATGCTATTTATAAAGAAAAAGTAACCAGAATAGTAACAGCATCGGTATGAAATCAACAGTGGCTCAAAGTCAAGCAGGAGAAGGGCGACAAGTGTTTTGACTTATGAATATGGTCTTTGTGTCATTCCTGTGACAGATGAGTCAGGGAATATTTCTTCCACGTGGATGACAACACGCCAACAGATAAGATCCCACGTTGTTACTGCAGCTGCTTCCACCAGAACACTGCCATAAATGTCAGGACGATGCACTATGAAGCTCAGTCAGTATAAATATCAAATGATTTCTCTTTGCCATGACCCCAAAAGGACTCCAAAACTACAGGAGGCTACTAACTTTGTGTACTTTCAGTCTAAATGGTCGAAAAGCTACTGCATGACGGCACACTTTCTGAATTTGCACTTCTAATATTGTGTTAGTTTGAGGAAGAATGTTTTTTTTTGTCTGAAAATGTCAATGCCTCAATGCATAGAGCCAGGTTAATGAAGAAATGATTTTCACAATGGAGGTCCTTGTAGCCAATGGATTTGATGGTGGTTTGTGCTTCATAAAAAAAATATCCAAATACGATTAAAGGGGAAGGGAAATCAATCTATTTTTCTATTAATCTTTTAAAATGCTAGAACATTTGAAAATTGTGCAATGCACATTGACTTTGACATACATTGACTAATGAGTTAGTGTCCTATCAGTGACATGCAATTAATATGTTCTAACCTAACCCTCACTAATCTTTCCACCTTTGACCTTCGACTGTTACAAATGTAATCAGGTCATCTTTGAGTCAAAGTTAATGTTTGTACCAAATCTGAAGAAATACCCTGCAGGTGTTTCTCTTCAAAAAAGAAAGAAAGAAAAAAGACAGTGAGGGATTGTGGCATTGGAGCTGCTTGTGTCCTCAGGCCATCTATGCAAAATCACTGGCATATTATAGCATGAGTGTTAAGAGTGAGCATGAGGCCTGTGAGTGGGTGTGTCACCTGCATCCTCCCACCAAACTTTACAAGCTTGTGATGGCGGAGAACAACACAGGGTTAACACAGGAGCAGCTTTTTAACAAGGCTGTTCAGGACACTACACTGAGAGAAGGGGAAATATTTGTGGTGTGTTTACAGGGACGAACACTGGCTTCTTTTTACAGCCAGCTGGGAGGCACCAGGAGTAGAAAGTACATTGACTCAAGGAAGAAGCTCAGTTTTGCAGTAACATGTACTTCACTTGAGTATTTCTATTTTCTAAAGTAGACCACACTGCTACAGATTAAACTAACTATGAGCAAGAACTAAGTTTGATTTTGCCATTGTCCTGATGCTATTATACACGATTAGCCTGTTAGTTGTTTTTTTTATAGTATGCAGGAAAGAAATAACAAATATCTCTGGGATTGATGACCCTTTCATGAAAAGAAATAGATGAATGTCTGTCACAGCAGTAGCTATTAAATCTTAACCAATCTGTTTTTAGAAAAATTGAACATAATTGTTAAAAATTAAAAAAAATTGGAGCTCCCCAAAAATGCTACTAGCTTAACAGCATGTGTGCTTACACCTATAACAATCTTACAATTTTATGTCTGTTTTATCCAAAAACATTGAACTCTGATGTCATTCCCCCAATATTATAGCCCCCTGCACCTGCACCACCTGCAACTGTTCCACCTGCCACTGTTGGACTAGATCCTTAACTCAAGCTGGTCATACCACCATCCCAACAGTCCAAAGATGATGGGTAACGGTTTGTTTTAAGCTAAAAATGTAAATATCGATTTGGAATTTTCTATCTTAGAAAAAAAAAAACAAATTCATTCATTCATTCATTCATTCATTCATTCATTCATTCATTCATTCATTCATTCATTCATTCATTCATTCATTCAGCTATTTTCAAATTTTAAGATTGGTGCTAGTATTAGATATTCCTGAAAGTGTTACATTTATACTTGCTCTCATTAGGGGTGCACTCAATAATATTAGCAACATTTTTGCTAATTTTTTCTTAATTTTCTAATTACATTCATTCAATTCTGTTACTGTTACTATTGTAATGGGGGGAAAGTATACAGAAGAATCATACACCCTACACCCCCAGTCACAAGCTTGTTTTCCACTTGCACTGTAAATTGTAAGTCACTACAGGAATATTATGGGAACATTCACAGAAACATGAAGTCCCACAGTGCAGATACAATGGGTGCATAGAAAAATGAAAAGAAGCCCCAACACTGTAAGTGGTGGTTCCAGTGGTAAATCATTAAAGGACTATTCTTCTTAGTAACTGGCCTTCACCCGTTTGTAAGCAGCCCAAATGGCTCAGTTCCTGGTGTGAGAGATGTAGGCAGAGGACCAAGACAACAGTGTTGTTGCCAAGGATGTTGCAGGCAGTCTGCGTATCAACCTGCAGCATAAACACTGAGGCACACGCTTGTTGTTGTCATTCACATTCGCAGGAAGTGCTGTTCACTTCTGAGTGGTTACGTAATAGAAGCCCATTAGGCTGTAGCTACGTAAGGTAACACTTATATAGAAACACACATTCTTCAAATGTCAAAAAACTGCTCACATGACTGAAAGCTTCACAGTGATTTTTATATTTCTAGTTGTGGTATTATGATTGTTTATTGTATGCTCCTGTTACTTTCCAGAGCAATACATATCTATACACAGAGAATGATTTAAAGGTTATTTTGGATTATACAAGAAAATCATCACTACTGAACACCAGACAGCTTGAATTATTAAAGGTCATCATTACCTTTTTCCTCTGGCATGGTCGCTCAGTCGTTTTCCCAGATATGATGTGATATTTTTATGTCCTTTAGCGATAATACTGATAGATAATATCCCAAAACAAATCTTTTCAGAGTCCTGTGATGGTATTGCAACACATCCTCCGTACACTCTGCAGCTCCGGTGTAATACTAGAGCGGAGCAGAGAGCGAGGGCTCTGTCCCTCAATATCTCTGGAATGAGCTGTAGGTCATATGACTCCCTATGGCTCTCCTCCTCTCTCTCTCTCTCTCTCTCTCTCTCTCTCTCTCTCTCTCCTATCTCTGCCTTACTGCAGCTTTCTGTTTTAAATAGAACCATGTGCAGCTCAAAGAGAACGACACCTCCTCCTGGTGATCTGTTGCTGGGAATGTGCCACACCCACTCCTCACAAAACTCGACGTTGACAGCTCAGTCGTAAACAAACCAGGCTCTCTGACAGGTCCGAGGTTTGTTTGACAGACAAACTCCTCCTGTTCATTCAACTACACAACATAATCTCAGCATTTATAAAATTGGGGGGACTTAATGGTGGATGTTGAGAGCCGGGGTATTACAGAGCCACTCGACTCTCTGCCATTTTCCCTGCTTCAGTGATGTCTGTTCAGGACACGGCAGAGGATTTTTTCCAGTGAATTTAATCAGGATTTAGTTCTGTGAAAAAAAAGTCTTTGAATCCATATCAACTGTATTCACAAGGCTAGCAAGTTAGCTTAGCACCTAGTTGTTGTAAAACATGCTCACAATGAAATCATAAACACTCACACAGATGTCATGAATACCAACAGAAAACCGCATTATTAATATATGACATAACCTTGTAACTGGGAAAGATGACATGTAGTAACTGGAAGTTGCAGCATAAAATGGTACCTTCAAAATAAAAGTCAAATTCACAACATGCATATTTTAAATTACTGAAAGATTTTTTTTTATTTTTTTGCATCTTTTTGTTATTGTTTTGTTGTTGTTGGGGGTGCGAAAGGTTCAGAAAGTACAAAGACTACCCTGTTCAAAGTTACAAACAACCTTTCGATGGCTGCTGACGATGGCTTATGCTCAGTGCGTTTACCTCCAGTGGAAGTGCTCTAGGAACTACTTGTTTCCAGTTTCACTTGTTTTAAACTAACAAAAAATGCCTCAGTTTTGCATATGCAATGTGTTTCTTGTCAAACCTTGTCGAAGGTGTGTGTAGCACATGCAAATTTAAAAACAGAGTGTTGGAAACACTGCAAATTTTAGGCATGTACATCAGAAACTGGTTCATGCTGTATTCACTATATCTTTCCAAAAAGCTGAATATTGACTGACTAGTTTAGTAATTCAAACACTTCCTTTAGTTTTTTTTTATCATACAGTCAATACTCGTGTATGTTTGTACACAGTTGTGTGCAGTTTTAGTCAAGTTTGTCCAGAAATGTGTGTTGAAAGTGAGTTTATACTGAGCTGCTACGTGTTACCAGTTTCCGATCTGATTGGATCTGATGTCTTTTCAGTACCCAGTGAACAGTCACACTTCATTGTTGCTGTAATCATAACAGCTTTATACCCACAGAGGTTAAAGCCAGAGTCGACATACTGTACAGGAAGAGGGTGGAAAAAATAATGGAAATGTATCACAGGGGCTGGGAAACCCATTGAAAACTCAATGCTATTAAAGTCCTTTTACAAGGGAGATGAATGATGGTGACTGGCAGTCTCACAGCTCTCAGATCAGTTTCTATGACCGAGGCATGGAGTCGACGGTTTGCGTGATCTGAACATCGTATGTACAGTGTGGACAAACAATGAACTCATTCTTCATTCAGCTGGTGTAAGGTCACATTAGGGTAACGTGAATAGTGTTGGACCTTCTCCATGATCTGGGCTTCGATAAAACAATGCAAACTTCCACTACAGTGATGCAACCAGGCAGATTCATGAGGCGCCGTGCCAAAGCATTCACATCGTGACTGAACTAGACGACCCTGCCACAACAGACTCACCACTCCTATTGTGCACAAGCCCAAATGTATTTTTCTTTAATAGCCTTGATGGCAGCAGCTAGACTCTGGGAAGGTCATTTGGACTGTCCACCAGTGTGGTTAAGACCGAAATACCTCTACAACAACCAACAGATGAAATTTCTATAGGAGTTTCTATTCTCTAGAGGATAAACCCTGAATGAATCCACCATTGGTTTCCACTAGTTCAATTAAGTGACTGACATATTGTCTGACATATACTGTAGATATTTCTCATCTTATAGTGGTTCTCCTAATGGTGTGAACTATTTTGTAAACGAATTGGATGGACTGACCTGTACAACAGCAGGTCAACATGTTCTCTCATCTATTGGAATATGCCATTGTCACAGAGTTTAATATGAATATTCATGGTTCTGAGATGATTTATCCTCATCATTAAAACAATGACATGAATTTACTTAGCACCGACTTCATTCATGTTCTCCAGAGGTTGAATCCTGGTTCCTTTGGTTTATATCTTTGACTTTTCAGTAAAGTGGTTAATGTCTAAATCAAATCAAAATACTCTATTACCCTCCTGACCACAATATTCCAGGTCCAGGACTGGGCGATGTTCCTGACCCCCGTGCCTGTGCATATGTTCATACATAGAGGACAGACACTGCATTCAATGCTGTGACATTGCAGGGGGATGAATGAATGAATGAATGAACGGCCATGCCAGAGCAGCAGGAGCCCATAGAGGAGGTCATTAAAAACTACCAAAAATAACAGACAGGATGTACCAGAGGAGTGTATCAAAGGCCGATTGTCAGCAAGTGGAGAATCATGTCATGTCCCTGACACCACCCCGGTGTACGTCTCTCTCCTCTCTCACTACCATTCATCTGAAGCTGCGAGGGATCATCACCAGGCCATAAACCAGACAAAGTGCTCGGGTAAATGGTAGGAAGCTTTGAATTAAGTAAGAGTGCACGGTGGACTCTGTCATGTGACTCAGTTAGCAGGCACAGAGGCAGAGAGAGGGAGAGAGAATAAAAAAGGCACAGGACCTGCATTGTAAATCATCCAGCAGCACCAGAGCTTTCAAGAGGCAGAAAAGACTGAAAGAAAAACCCAAACAGGACCAGGACAGAGTGTTTCCATTCCAGCTGAGCCTAAATAATAATGCTGCAATGAAACCGAAAGCAACAAGATGACAATTTACCAGCATTAATATGATAATCAGACTGCTTCTGGGTTTGGGTTCCTCTGAATTGCCCATAAATTTGAATGTGTCGGCCCTGTGATGGACCAGAGACCTGTCCAGTTCCACACAAACATGCATGTCCATCTCATCTTAATCAAGCAGCATTGCACAGTCCACATCGTCCAATAAATCTGGGGTCCAGATTCCTCATGTCTCCTCTCCTGTGAGGTCTACATTGCCAGCGTCTACGTGCCGAGTGCCGACCCCTCAGGATCCTGCAATAGTTCCCGGGCAAAGTCAACGACATCTGCACAGTCCGTCTGTCAGCTGAGCCTGTATCCTCCAGTGTTGCAATCCCATATCTACATGCAAGAGCAGCAAGAATTATCTAGTGTACAAGATAAAAAAACGATCACCTTACAGGACTTCAGGGGCCTCGTCATTACCCGAGTGCATATGAGAAGTTCGTTTTGCTGTATATTTAGCAAGAACATCCATGTTTCAGTCTTAACACATTTTAAACTAAAGCTGATGTTCAGGATTAGTGGTCACCAGGGGGAGGAGAACATGAAGCAAATCCCTCTCTCCTCAAAACAGTTTCCTCCCAGTGTTACAGAGAATTAACAGCAAAAGAAGTCGCTGGTCTGACCCACATTTAGGTTCCTTTAGTGTGAAACTCTTGATTTGGGAGTTTAATCTGGTTAATTGGTTCATTCACTGGAGAGAAGCTGAAGCTCATGGGAGGGCTAAGAGGAAGAGGAAGAGGAAAGGAAAGGAAAGGAAAGGAAAGGAAGAGTGGCTACAGATCTATTGAACGCACAGACATAAAACACACGGGGCCGAGTGGATAGTTAAATAATTCACAGATGCCCATTGATCTTTGTGTCTCGCTCCCACTCACAACACAGCAGTAATCGGATCCAAATTTAAAGTGCAGGGTTAGCTCTAAAGGTAGCGGCCGCATTCCCATGATGCCTTTGAACAACACAAAGGACAACATGTCCTGTTTCCTTTTGAACAGTAGCTACAAATAGCTGAAGCAAACATATGTTTATGACATTAAAACTGTTGTTGGGGTTACTATTAACGAGACTTACGTCACAGTAGTGGCAGAGGGAGTGTTACTCTAAAAAATAATCATACAGGTTGTGTATGAGTATATCTTAGGCTAGGCTGCTCTTTTGTGCAATACTTGGTCAATTTCCTGTCTTTTTTCCATGTATTTATGTTTATACTGTACATATATTTTATTATTATATAGATCTATCTATCTATCTATCTATCTATCTATCTATCTATCTATCTATCTATCTATCTATCTATCTATCTATCTATCTGTAATTATCAAAAGCAAGCTGGAAATACAATAAAATAAGTAGGCCTACAATACAATACAATAAATCTTTATTATCCTATAATTTGCCTTCGGCTCACCGTAAAGATACAAAATTTCATTAAAAACATACAGCAGTTGAGAATGCCGTTAAAACATAGAGTAAAAAAAGAGAAAAAGACTATCTATCTATCCATCCATCCATCCATCTATCTATACAACAACAACATGTGACATGACAGCAACAGGGTAGTGAAACTGACATGTGGGTATTATATTGGACCGCCATGATAGAAATGGAGTTTGGCCTCTGATTGACCAGTCGTGTTGTACTATCATGTGGTCATGAGCTCTATCTCATGACGGACAGATTCACATCACGGATACAAAAACAAAATTAGTCAACATCACAGGATGTCTGGGCTCCACCTTAAGAACGGAATAGGATGGGCGGTGTTGTGCAAATATGATGGACATCATGTTCTCCAGTATGTAGAGTTACTGTAGGGGGTCTAGACTGAAGCTGAAGTCAATACTGGACAGATACACACCATCCAGGCCTCTATCTGTACAGTAGGACAGTGCCGTTCTCAAACTTTTATACACCAAGGACCCCTAAATTGACATAAATTAGATCACAGACCCCCCATTGGACAAAATTTTTCACTTCCAGAATTTTTTTTTTAAATGACTCAACAAAACAATTATAGAAAAACGTGGTAAAATTCCTAAACAAAAAAGGTTTTAAAAAGTTCTAGAAGAAACTGGTAAAAATTTCTCAAAAAAAAAAAATCTAGAAAAAGTGGTAACCCCCCCCCCAACCCAAAAAACAAAAATGAAGTCAAATAGTTAGAATAAAAAAAATAAAAAAATAAAAAGATTCTCCAAAAAAAAATTTAAGTTAAAAAATTCTAGAAAAAAGTGGTAACATTTCAAGAAAAAGTTGGGGACCCCCTTGAACCCTTTCAAGGACCCCACTTTGAGAACCATTGCAGTAGGAGACTTGACCACTTCAGCTCCATTTGCACACCTGAGCTTCCATCTCTGAAGGCTGCAGCTGCTCGATTGTGACAAACCAAAAATCATAATAACTATTATTTTGATCAATATTGAAGTCAAGTTTATTTAAGACAGTCATTTAATGACTCTGGCAACACAACCCTGCTAACCCTTCCTCAAACAGAAGGTTTTCATATGTGAGACCTTTGAGGGTAATCAAACGACATTGCAAATATTCATAATAATGAAATCACATACTTTTTTTTCTTACTACAGTTTCTTATTTCTTTGGTCTTCGATATCCTTTATATCTAATCATCCAACTATTTATTTTGTTTTGCATTACACACCATGTCTAATGTCCTTGTGGGTGTATTGACGACTTGGCAATAACATCTATTTTCATGCCGCTGAAGGAATGCAGACTGGCCAGCAGATTGAATATATTGCTCAACTCGGTCTCAGGGTGTTCATCATAGCGAGCCTGTTCGAAGAGGTTTATTTATTTAAACACAAACCATGTGTGCCAGATATTCACTAACAAAGACAGGTGGTAGGTACTAAACAAGACACCTGTTATTATAGATGAGGTTTTTTTTAAACATCATTTTGGGGGCATAATCAAAACTAAGCATGGGCGACAAAATAATAGAGTTGTATATGAGCTGTAATTGTTGACAGTGCTTTGCTAATGATTATTAGTGGAGCTAATGAACCTGTGTCTCTTTCCTGCCTCTGTATAAAGATCTGTGTCAGTCACTGCTCAGCCTAATGAGTATTTCACTGCCACTTGGCACTTTTCACCGGCTTCTCCAGGGGGATCGTATGGAAAGCCGATTGAACTACGCATGTTGCCTGTCGGAGGCCTGAGCCCCTGCATCCGTGACTAATATCAACTTCATGACAAGTGCACATATCATTATAACTAAGTTGTTTAAATAACATTTTACCATTTGAAATGAGCCTTTTGATGCATGTAAAGCCAATGTATCAACATTACAGTCAACAGCCAACAGTCCTCAAATGGTAAAAACTGCTAAAAGGCATCCCAAAAGGGGCGTGCCAAACAAATATTGTCTCTTGTTTGTCTTTTCCTCTCAGTTTACAGCAGTCTGCTAATGAATTTCTCCCGTCTCTCACCTCCCAGAGGAACCGCAGCCGTCTGTTCAGCTGCTCCGGCTTCTCTGCAGGACATCGACGGGTCTCATTATAAACAAGAGCTCTCTGTACTTTGTAATATCTGGCTTAGTCTCTGTCATCTCTGTGATATTGAGCTCAAATATCTCCATCGTCAGACACAAAACAAGACGTCAAATGACAAACAATACTATATACCTCAAAAAGTGTGGGCTATAACGACTAATGACACTTTTGAAAGGATTTATTGACATTTTAAAGGCTTGAAGATCCCATCAAATAAGAATATGCCATAAAAGACATGTAAAGAAACAAAGATGGTCACTTAAGGTGTGTTGATTGATTTCCAAACACCAATCATGCATTAGTAACCATCGTGAAGACATTTCACCATTAACTGCTGAGTGAATTAGCCCTTAACTGTTAATGAGCAACAATGAGTCAACAGAAAACGCCTTTAATTCATCACTCACACTTCTGACGGCTTCTTCATCTGTGATTCATTTACACAGAAACATGTCACACACTTGAACATCTTGTGCTTCCACAGAGATGCTGGAAATGAAATCCAGCTTGGCTCCGTTCTCATAGCCTATCCTACTCCTTAGCTTATGCTGTGTTCGAGACGACTCCGACTTCAAAGCGTTTGTGACGCACCATGCCAGAATAACCAAAAACATGGTGGGCTGGGACAAACATAGCATTCAAAGTGCTTCACGCAATGCATTAATACATTATAAAGGGCCAAAAACAATTAAAAAATAAGCATTTTAAAATTATGAAACAGATAGGCCTAATTTAAAATCAAAGAGAAATAACAATATGAATTTACTGTGTTCCACAACATCAGTAGGTAATCTGTAAGAGTAAGTAAATATTGTATATTGCATAACGTTTTAATGTATTTTGGCATTTGAAATGCATTTTAATCAATGTTTTACCATTGACGGTGTGGTTATGCGCAGGTGCAGACGGTTGTGTGACGACAGACAACTGATTCTCGAAGAAGACTTTTTCAAGTAGGTTGGAAAATCCAAGTTCCCAGTTGTCTTGAACGCAGCATTAGTTGTTTGTCTTTGCTTCTCATTTGAACAGGTGTTTTTAATTCAGCCTTGTGCGCTCCACACAGGTAAGTCAATAGATGCCACCATCATGACAGAAGATGAGTGATTGCATCTCATTTCTAAATCATGACAGTGAAGAACTGTTAAAAAAAAAAAAACAAAGCTACATGCTAGGTGTGCAAGAGTAGGCTAAGCCATGTGTGGGTTACCTGTGTGTAGCAGGTGTAATAGGTTAGCTACATCAGCAATGCACTTTTCACTTCTGGAGATGCACATCTAAGCAGCATGTGAAATGCAGAGTGCATTAATGCAACTGCTTTGATTCTGTTTATTGATGTTTTCAATAATGCACCAGGTTAAAGGTTCAATTCACTGCATTAATTCTCTAAGAATCCCATCAATTGATTATAGCTGAATTATCTCCAATTGAATCAAATTGGATCAAATCAGGACTTTGTGAAGCAGAACTGAATCAATTTAGAAAATCAGTTGCAATTACAAAGTCTGGCTATTTTTTGATTAAATTAGACTCATTATCTTGTACGAAAGTAGCAGATTGTGGGTCAGTGTAGTTGTGTAACAGGGCTCATTAGCACAATCTTCAACTCGTGTATAACATCAGTGTTAAGTAACTTCAGTCGTAGATGAGAGCGAAGATTAGACTGATTCCTCCGCCACAACACAAACATCGAAGCCACGAGTCTGAGGTTTCCTCTTTAATCCTTCAATGACATTTTATGTGCAACCACACCCCTGCACTCTGGCGGGCCTTTGATATTAAGAAGTTGCAAAAAAACAGCAACCAATTTATATTCTGTGATATTCATTTACATTTAGATCCAGGACTTGACATAATATAGGCTTTTGTATACATTTGCTGAGTCTTCCTCGGGGACAATAGCCCACTAGAAGTCAGGCCTACAGTACAATGTAGTAGACAACACAGTCATGCTTCTTTGAGCCAGTGTAGTGAGTGACTGCATGGCAACATAATGAAAAGGCAGAAAAACCAAACCCTCTCTGTGGTTGTTTCCACACTCTGTCTAATTAGCCCACATGACATCCATTTTTTACTGGGACAAATTTGAAACTCCACCATAGCAGCCTCATTCTTCAATACACGAATACCACACGTTTGCACCAGGATGCTATAGGCTGACTAAGGATGACAAGATAGCAGTGGTTTATTTTGGATTTATTATAGGTTTAACACTGGAGAAACAATATTATAATGACGCCACAGCAGGTGAAAAAATAAATAAAAAATTGTAAATTAGGACAAAGCATCCACAGTCTCAGCTACAGTGGAAGCCCTGGAGGGGGTTTTATTACATTATTAACTGTGCTGCTGGTTTTCCTTGTGATACACTGAGAGGAAAACAAGAAACGCTTCTTACCAGTGCTGCTCATGGTGCCAGTCAGACGTCTTCTCTGGTCAGAGGATGCACAGTAAATAAATCACTATCCACATTGACAGTACATGGATGATGCCAGCAGTCGCGGAGCGCACAGACCTCCCTGCCAGGCAGCAGAAGGGGGAATGAATGTTTCTCCCTCCCTATCTCCTCTCCTCTTCTCTCCTCTCCCTCCTCCAGGAGTAGAGTATTGGTGGTGGTGGTGCAGCTGGTCCTCCGGGCTGCTGAGGCCGCAGGTGATCCTCTGGAAAAAGAAAAAAAAACAGCCGCACTGTGAAGACAATGTCCCGCATACACACTGACTGCAGGGCTGCGCTGTCTCCGCCACACAGCAGCACAGCGGCAGACAGTGCAGGTTGGGTGTGGGCGCACAATGAAGAGACGCCACTACGCGGGTCAAGCTGGGTGGAGGAATTTAAAGCGGATCCGATGCTTTTTCAAAATAAAAGTCATGTTTAAACGCTAGCTGTGTCTGAATGACATGAGAATATATGAGAATTTAGATTAGAAATAACATAAAAATGATGCTTAGAATTAAAGTGAGTAATTGAAGTGAGCTTTGGAGGTCATGCAAGATTTCACATTTTTGATGTTGTAAAATATGAAATACACAAGAATAAACACTAAAATGAATGGTAAAATAATGAATAAATAAATAAAATAAGATGAGATACAATAAAATAAACCCCAACAAGACGAATGTGCTTTCTTGCTCAGAATTTAGGGCAAGTGATTTTATTTTGAAGGGGAAAATCGGTTTACTATGCTATGCTCCATTTCCGTGACCGTCTTTGCTTTACTTGAGCTTCTAGCAAACTCCTCCTGAACAGTCCCCCAGTCAGCCACTGCGCTGGTGGCGCAGCAGGCTACATGGGAAATGTAGTTGTGAAAAAAAGAAAACAACCACTCAAATGAGCAACGTGCATGGGACTGGACTGTAGGCCTACCAGCATGTTCAGTGTGAGTAAACTGCATTAGATTAAATTAGATCTTTTTTAAATTAAATTTGGAAGAGGTTATGAAAGAAATAGCTAGGCTACTCATTCAAACCCACAGCCTCCCAATCCAATTAAGTCAGTGCCGTAACCCACTGTCCTATTGATAGGGACTCTCCACACTCATTCACACAAATGCACACAGACAGGTTGACAGCTCCTCTGTATCAGTGTTCGGAGAGACACAAAGCTCATGTGTCTGTGTAATAACTGTCTGTACAATGTGTGACTCTTGATATTATTAGTTGTAGGTTTGATTCCCACGTTGACAGAGGTCTCATCCCATCACAAAATTTGTGTTTTTGTCATACATTGGTTTTGTTTTTTTGGGATGTGTGTCCTACTTGTTCCTGTTTGGATGTTTTTTCAGTCTGTATTTAGCCTATTTCTTACCCTATTATTTTTGTAATTTGAAGGGAGGCAATAAATAGGCTACGAATTTCATTGCATGGGCTTTAACATCTGTGTATGACAATAAACATCTCGAATCTTTAATCTACTAATTAATGGATAGATAAATACAATGGGTGGACAATACAGATTTATTCTATTCTATTCTATTCTATTCTATTCCAATACAACTTTTCATAAACATAAAACCTCTGCCCAGCGTGAATGAAAATGGGCTACATTCAAACATAACAGAAAAAGCACTTCTGTTTATTTCCCGACGAGCTTTCACTGCGACAAAAAATATTTAACTACGTCATTTGGGCGCGACGCGGAGCACCGTGGCGTCATATGTGTTTCCATGCTTGTGTCAGCCGCTCGTGTTTTCATTTCATTCACCGGGGCTGAAACCACGTCCAAGAGCTGAACTGTTGTGTTGTAAAGTTTTTATCGGACTGAATTCACCTTGTCAATATCGCAAAATGTCGGAAGTTGACGACGAAAGTTTTGGAATTAGCATAATTTTTTCAGAGCACGGTAAAACAGCGCCTAGTTGTCCTCATGGTAAGAAACCTGTTAATCCGTGTATATTTCAGAGTTTATTTGTTGATTTATTAGTTATTTCTTTGATAGATGCATGCTAAGTTCCGCATGTTACGAACAAGGTGCAAAACAGCTCGTACCTCAACGAAATATTTACTTTAAAGCGACTATTTTCAAGATGAGAGCGTTTATTATAACAGAAAATACAAATGCTGACTCGTGTCTTTTTCCAGGTCCAACCTTGCTGTTTCAGAAACGCGGCAAAGGAGCAGATGCAGGCAGGAGGTTTTACGCCTGCTCGGCCTGCAGAGACAGAAAAGACTGCAACTTCTTCCAGTGGGAAGATGACAAGGTCTGTTCACTGTCCCACATGTCATTAAAGTCTATTTCCAGTCCTGTGAACTCTCATTCATGTGAGTTAATTTGCCTTTTAAAGGTGTCGGAGGCCACTCTTCTGGCAAGAGAGGGAGAGAACCGGTCAAAGAGACCTGGGCTCAGCCAGCAGGAGTACTGCAGCAGGTGAGAGGTTTAAGGGATAGTTCAACATTTTTTGCAAATTCTCCTATTGCTATAATCCCTATAGTCATGGCTGTAGGTTCATCACCTTTAATTATCGGTGCATGTTGTTTTGAGATCAGCGGGGCAGAGACGAGAGCTGCTCAGTGAACACCCTGTCCCTCATCAAACTCATCAAATACACAATCCAACAACTCTGGTGGGCAAGTTGTGACCTGCACATTCACCACGCTATGAGATAATAACAGAACGTTACAAGACAGAGTTGTTTTAGAGGTAAATGCAGCCAGAACTACTTTCCAGACACGACTGCCGGGCGGAGTGATTTCAAAAGTGGAAGTAGTTCAGAGTATTTGCTTTGTGTGCTGCTTAGTGAACACTGTGTGTGTTGTGTTCACTGAGCAGCTCACATCTCTGCCCCGCTGATCTCAAAACAACATGAACCGACAATTAAAGGTAATGAACCTACTGCTATGACTATAATAGGGATTATGGTGATAGGAGAATTTGCCAAGATGTTGAAATATCTCTTTAAACTGTACTTCTTTTTTTTTTCTTTTTTTTAAAGAAGATGTCTTAAGGATTTCGATGATGAAAATGTGATTTTTACCCCCTGACTGTAACTTGTCCCTCAGGTTCAGAAAGTTTGTCGCCCTCCCGCTCGATGACAAGAAATTCTGTCACAACTGTCAGTCCCTGCTCCTCCCGGACGAGCACACCGCCCACTCTTCTCACAGATCCGCACCCGTCACGGCGGCCGAGCTGAGGCGGCCCAGTGTGCTGCTGTCTCCTCTGCACGACAAGAAGAAGAACGCCCAGTACCTGTTCGCCGACCGCAGCACAGACTTCCTGCTGGACGTCTTAGCCGCTCAGGGCTTCACCAAGGTGCTGTGTGTGGGTACGCCCAGGTGAGGGTCATGTTGATTATCATCATTATCATTATTTATAGCATCGTAGTTTCAGTTTCTATAGTATTATTATATTAATAATATTATATAAAAATATTATAAATTAAAAGACTTGAGTTTATTTAGGAGTGTATGGACATTCCCATGTCCTTGCGGTGGTCACCCTACTAATTAATGAATAGATAAATACAATGGGTGGACAATAAAGATTTATTCTATTCTATAAATGTATCCATAAAGCTTTTCATAAACATAACAAAATCTACATTAAATTACAATTAAATAGTGATACATGTCCAACGTGAATGAAAAAACATTCCCCAACAACAGAAAAATCACTTTTGCTTATTTCCGACGTGCTTTCACTGCGAGAAAATATTTAACTACGTCATATTTAACTATGACGTTCTGTCATGTGGTTTAAAGGTTTTTCAACCAGTAAAGTTATGAAGAAAATACAGTTTTCTTTACAGCATTCATTTGTTTTTATATAAATTTTACATATTTAAAACTGATGTAATTGGAAATTATCATAAAAGTACAAACAGTTTCAGGATTGGCTAAAAAAAAAAAAAATCAGTCGAATGAGGAATATTTTAAAGAAATTGGTTTTATTGATGTGTGTTTGTGTCAGACTCCAGGAGCACATCAAGCTGCGAAGCCTGGAGCAGAAACATAAACCAATGAAGACTCTGCTGCTGGACATTGACTTCAGGTTGGTTTGTTTTATTATCATTCGTCTTAAATGATTTATATACAGAGGGAAAGACTTAAAGACGACGGCGAGACATCAGGTGAGTCCACGTCACCGTCCCGACCGTCACATGCTGAGGTGACAGAGCTCCAGGTGGTTTGGCCACACCTGGTTCTGTGGCGGTCTGAGGAAGCGCACGGCGGGATACAGCGGCTCGGTGAACTGGTGGTGCGCCCTGTCGAACACCGGCGTCATGGCGGCGGAAAACTTCTGCAGGACGACCATGTTGTCCGCGTCGTAAAATATCAGCTGACCTTTATCGTACCGGACCCACACGCCGACCTTCCTGAGCGCCGCCGTCCCGACGCCCTGGCACGACACGTGGCGGTCGTTGTGCCAGGCGGACAGCCGGCCGTCCCGCAGCTCCACGCACCACGAGTTCCTGTTGCGGCCCAGTTTGGCGCCCTTGTCCCGGCCCTTCCTCTGCAGGCTGGTGTAGGCCACGCCCACGGCCCAGGTGGTGCAGCAGCGCACGTCGACCTCCCAGTAGCTCTGACCCGCGGTGAGCGGAGACGAACCGAGAGCGCAGCAGACGCTGTCGAACTGAAGAGGATGCTGCTCCGCGGTGGAGCGGCCAGAGGCGGAGAAGGACAAGCCCCGCCCCTCCGAGGTCACCGTGATGTTGCTGTGGCACGTCTTCCCGTCAATCAGCACAGGGGAGGAATCTGAAAGGAAACACAGGATCCAGAGTCTCTGTGATATTTTCATTCAGTGACATTTTAAAGCATCTACAGAAAACTTTCATCTTGTGTTGATTTTGGCGACCCCTGTGGACAAAAGAGGTAGGTGTCTCTTTGCGGATCCTCTCCCAGTATCAGCCATGACGAAAATATAGCGATAAAATTGAGCTTGTTTTTTTACTGGCTAGCGTAGGAACTACTTAATGTTGAGTTTTAGCCTCGTCAGTTGTCTGAATGCCGTAAATTGTTTCATCTGGTGGACCAACCGACCACTGCCTCCTGAAGGTAAAGAGTTACACTATTTAGAAACAGCTTATCGTCGTACCGATGGCCTCATTTGCTGTTCTAGGTCATACAGACTAGAGACATCAGCAGAAACAAGAGACTTTTAGGTGTTTCCAGTTAAAAGTTATTTGTAGTTACTTTAAACACGGTTGAAATTACAGCATTTCTACACGATCGAAACTTGTTCCAGGTGTTATCATGAAGGAGGCTAATTGCTGGCGTTGGCGTTATCTGAAGGAGTTCCAGCACTGATGACTACAATCAACGTTTGAATGGTAACTGGATGGTAAACAGGAAAAACCCGATCAAAGGACCTGGTAAACAACTTTGGATTCTCCGCAGACATTTACTCTTTGAGAGACTACTGTACATCATGACTCTGTATCAGAATGGAGATATAACATCATGTATGCTGCGCTAGAAGAATTTCTACAAGTTCATTGTGTCATTTTAACGTCACATTGTCAAAGAAAATCAAATCTAAAACACCTCGTTGGCTGCGACGTTCCCATGAGGCCCTGACAGCCCTCTGCTGCCCTCGGAGAGCTGATGTAGCACTAATTTCCTCATTACCTAACAGCAGAGTCTTCCTCTGCAGCTGGGCTCTCAGTTTCCTGGAGATGGAGGATAATGTTTTAAGAAGTCTCTCAAATCTCTCCTGGTTCAGTCGGATTTGCTTTTCAGAGGCGTCAGGCTTCTTGGGACTGAGACTGGTGAAAAGTGGAGAAAGAAATGTTAGAAAAAGAACATTCAGAAGTCTACATCTGAAAAGCTTTCATGTGAGGATGAAGTGTTTTACCTCAGGTGTTCAGGCTGAAGCTGGGAAGAGACAGAAAACAGAAACACTGATTAAAACAGAAGGAAAACGCTTTTTTTTTTAGCTTTTAAACTTTTAAAAGAGACTGTGTCGGACCTTCTCTTCTTCTTCTCCCGTGGCGCTCTTGCTCAGTGCACTCTGGGTGCTGCCGATGCTCTTGTCCACCTGGTCCTGGTGCTGCTTCCACTTCTTCAGAACCTGGTCCAGCCTAGTCTTGGTCTGCCTCAGGTCCAGCTCCAGAGAGTCCAGGATGGCCTGCTCGTCCTGCTTCATGATGGCCCGCATGTGCTCGAAGCGCTCGTGGACCTGCTGCTTCATCAGCTCAGTGCTCCTCTGGGTGGGAACATGGACAAGCGCCAAGAACTGTTGGTTTTATATCGGCACACTGGATTATATATGAGACATTGAGAAGGTCTGGATCCAGACTTACAGAGAGATCCGTACCGCGTTTCTTCAGAGACCGGATGTGAGCCTCGGTCTTGGTTCTCTCGGCCTGTAGCTCCTCCAGATGTCTGGACAGCTGCTCCTGCAAAGAGAGGGTGATTTTCTTTTGTGTCCATCACTTTTAATGTCTAAAAAGTCAGAAAATATCGACTACTACAAAGTTTTGGGACGAATTTTTAAGCAGCAAGAGCCTGCAATGTCCTGAATTGGTCTCTCAAGTGTGGGTCAAGCCCTAAGAAGATTGGACTTGACATTACCCATAATGCAGCTTAACAGTGTCTTTCACCAAAGACATTACGTAACGGTGTTCACAGCAGAGCGTGTCTGAAATTTATTGGTGTGGTGCCCCCATAGATTTGTCTGGGTCTGTTACGACTGGCTCCAAAGCCAGGGAAATAAAGGACAAGAAACTGGGTTAGATAGATGATAAAGACCATAATAATAATAAAAAAAGGCTAAAATAAGAAAACGAATGAAAAAGAAGGCGACTCTTCTGCAACTTAATGAAACAACAGCGAATAAACACAGCAGAAGACACAAAGATCTTCTGTCTTTCCATTTCAAAAGGTGTTTGATATTCCTGCAACAAATTCCACACTGTCAGCTTGTTTGGAAGAGCTGCTCACTGACCAAGCTGCCGTCAGTATGTCGGTCAGCAAAGTCAAGAATTTTGGACTCGGTTGTTTCTTCACATCCTCACATGAAATTTCTCAAGTCCTTTCAAATGCCGGATCCGTGTGGAGAAGATCCTTCCAACCCCTGAACCTCACCAGACCCCACGTTGTTTACCTGAGAGAGCTTCGGAGCGTCTTTGGCTTTCTTCCTCTGCAGTTTGGGTGAAATTGGGAACGGCTGAACGACCCGGTCGGAGTTTGAATCCAGGGGAGTGTAGCTCAGTCTGTCCTGCAGTGGGGAGTGTGTTCCTGCAGAGGGCGCCGTGAGACCACCCTGCACCGGCTGCCCATTACCTACAGATAGTGATGACTTTCCCTCTGCCATTTCTGCTTCTGGTGACAACAGAGACAAAACAACAAACAGATGTTGAAGCTGGATGATTAGTTGTGTTTTTGCTTTGGCCGTGTCTCCCGGTTTTTCTGAAAAAGTCTGAAAACCGGTTTGTTGTGAGTTCATGACGGTCGTATTGCAAAGACCCTGTCCAGAACCTGGCTTCACTTACACTCCAGATTAATTAAAAACATATTAATTGTGAAAATATCATCAATTCTGTATCTTTTTATTCAGATTTTGCATGAGGAAGGTAATCTATCATTTACTTTGGAATAACACCCAAATCTTTACACACCAAAGAAAGTACAAAGTTTGCTGAATCAAATCCAGACCAAATTAGTTTCCTTTGAACGTTATTAAACCATGTTTTCCAGAGGTTCTTACCTGAGATCAGTGCGTCCCTCCGTCTGTCCTGAGTTAGTGTAAAGAATGTGCAGGGTGTTAGCGCTCTGAGGGTGTGTTCCTGTTTGACAAGCTTCAGCACGCTTCACTCAGACTACACCGTAACCAGGAAACGCTCGAAATCCGCTGCAAGTTTGCCAACCGTGTGTGTGCATGAGCAGATAAGTTCAGACACGCTCTGGTTTTTCAGCCTGATATTCATGCACACAGGGAAAAAAAAGAAAAGATGCTGGAAAATAAGAAAAAAAATCATCCCCTTGTGTTTCAGATATGCCCAGTTCTACAACCAGGGCGAGTTCTGTCACTACAACATGTTCAACCATCACTTTTTTGACGGAGAGGTACGAGTTAAAACACCTTCCAACACATTTCCATGTTTTCCATGTTCAGCGCCATGTGATGATGAAGCTCCTGTGTTTTTAACAGGCCTCCAGTGCAATGTTGCAGGAGTTCCTCAGGGAAGGCGACGGGGAGAAGGTGGTGATGGTGGCTGACCCTCCGTTCGGCGGTCTGGTCAAGGCTCTGGCCAACAGCTTCTCTCTGCTCTTACAGTCATGGAAGAAGCTGCAGAGCTCCGGTCAGTGTCACTGTGGATGTGTTGGTCAATAACAGTGAAAATCTGTTCTGTTCAAGTCAGATCTTTGTCCCACACGAGGACACAAGTGTTGTCACAACTTAAGAAGGAGGAAAACACAGTAAGACAATGATGCAAGAGGCCATTACAAGAGCAAATGCTATACACACAAAGTAAAATATACAAACTGCAAAAAGTAGAAATAAAGGTAAGAAGACATGAGAAAGTTGAGTCTAGATGAACTGGACCTGGTTGTAGAGACTTGAAGATGTTTCATCTCCACAAAGCTTCTTCAGTTCTTCAGTTCCTAGGTATTTGGCCTCAGGGTTGTTAATAAAAGGCTTTGATACCACTCAGTTTGTCAGTGTGACGATGGTAGTCAAGAGTCGTTAGGTCACCCGAGGTCACATCATGAGAACAAAGTGTTTCTGGACACTAACATACTTGTATTGGTTTGTGCAGACAGTGAAGCCGAGATGCCCATGATTTGGACCTTCCCTTATTTCTTTGAGTCGCGGATCATTGAGTGTCTCCCCTCACTCACCATGCTGGACTATCAGGTATCAGCTTCTTCTATTTGCTATATTTAATACACATCAACAGTTTACTCCAAAATAAATTAATCGCATGTGAAAAGTCTATAGATTTAGATTCTGATTCAGTGTTGCATGTTATTTAGTGTATTGTTTTAGTATTCAATACCACATTAATCACTATTTATGTTAGTAAGTAAGTCTCCAGCTACTTCCTAGAAAAATTACATCATATCTTTATATGTAAAAAGTCTAAACCTCGTTCAGCGCCACCTGCCTCCGAGCTGCAGCTCACAGACTCCAGGTTTTGTCTCTGTCTGACCGACTGTGAACAATAAAGTCAATATTTGCTTGTGTTTCCAACCAGGTGGACTATGACAACCATCCCATGTATAAACACGGGAAGACTGGCAGGAAGCAGTCTCCTGTCAGACTGTTCACCAACATCTGCCCCGGAGACGTGGTCCTGCCCCGAGAGGAGGGCTACAGGTACCGACACCCACTCACAGCCTGGTTTCATTTAATATTATCACATTTATATGAATATTTGAGGTGTTATACATATTATACAAGAATTTTTGAAAGTTTGAAAATGACACAATTTTGATTCAGGGATCAGTGAAAAGCAACTAAAATATAATTTGACATTTTTATTTCTAAACTCAATCAGACATTTACATGAAAAACAGTTGTATCTTTTTAAATAAATGTTAAGTTTTACAGTTTCCTCACAACTCATGTTTTGTATTTGTTTTCTTCTTCCTCTGAGGTTTTGCTCTGTGTGTCAGAAGTACGTCTCGTCCCTAAACAAACACTGCGCCAAGTGCAACATTTGTCCGTCTAAGGTAGAAAACCCACACTTTTTTGTTTACATGGAGTTTTATGTAGCTACATTTATTGAATTTCCACAAACTGTGGGCTTCATCGTTTCCTCGTCTCCTCAGGACGGCCGTGAGTGGAAACACTGCTCACCGTGTGGAAAATGTGTGAAACCATGTACGTACATTTATACTTTAGATGCACATTGATACATTATTATATTATAACATGTCAGTGTGGCGTTAATGTGTGGTTAATATGTGTCCATATTTTCCTCTCTCAGCGTGGAGACACTGTCAGGCCTGTGGCCGCTGCGCCCTCCCTGACCACCCGTGTGGAGCTGCAGCAGCAGCAGAGCAGGGTTGTTTCAGCTGCGGCAGCCTGCAGCACAAACGCAATGGCTGTCCTCTCAAAGACCCAAACAGGAGGAGCGGGTGAGTTAGAGGGAACAAACCGGTTCAGTCTGTCCCTATGCGAAATGTGTAAAATGTGTGCAAGTCTTAATCTGTTAGACTAACTCTGTGTGTGTGTTTTCCCTCTCTAGTGGAGGCAAACATCCATCCCATCATCCCCACGCCAAGCCTAAAGCTAAAAAGCTGTCTGGAGGAGCTCGCAGAGCAAAGAAGATGGCAGCTCAGTCTAGGTGACCTGAGTGTGCAGGTAGAGTCAGAGCAGTCAGTCTCCTGGAACACAAAGGAGATGATAGTCTGTGACTCATAAACACACTGTTATCTTATAGCAAACATGTTGGGATAACAGTAGAAAAAATACAGCTAGAGATATTATGCAGCACTTTTTGCCTTTTTTGAGAAAAAATGCAACTTTACCATTTTTTACCTTTAGATGTTAATATTTTCTGAGTTATATTTGAATGATCAGGCCAAAGAAAGTTAAATTAAGACTCTTTGTTCATTTACTTTTGGCCACTTGAGGGCAGTAAGATGTCATTGTTTAATAAGTTAATATTAAAGTTATTAAAGAGTTAATATTAGAGCGCAGTGGCAGCAGAAAGAGTTATTTTAAATGCTGCATCCTTAAAGCCTCAGTTCACCTTCTACTCAGCAACAACCAGGAGACAAATCTCTAAAATTAGCTGGTGAACATAGCGGAGGATTTATCAGAGAAAGTGTCGATGGATGTTGGGGAAGTAAAGTGTAACAGGGAATGGGAATCCTAATAAACAATTAAAAACCTACATACTGTTGCACTGTGTCGTATGTGAGTCTTCGAAGGATTAAGTATATGAGCCAAGTTCTTTAGGTGTATAATCTTCTATATACAGTTTTTAATTCAATATTTCATCACTTTCCTCATCTTCCTTTATCAGGGAGAAAGGGTACAATGTGAGATATATAGAATAGAATAGAAAATACTTTATTGTTTATTTGCAAAAGGCAGAACTTTTGGTTACATGTGCAGGAAATGAAGTTTACTAAACTAACACATCACATCCAACCAAAGTCACATTAAAGAAATACATTCACATAGAACTACCTGAGGTGTTTCTGAGGACTGTGAAACTGCACTGCACTCTTCAAGATACAGTCACAAAACGTCACAGCTCATTGGTTCATACATGCAGCGTAACTACATGGTTCAGTTTTGGCCACCTGGTGGCAGTGTTGGTCAAGTTTACTCTGTAACCAGCACCAGTCTGTATGAATGTTATCTATTATTTCATGATCTATCAGTCAGTGATTGGTGATTCAGATATCACACATGGAGCCTCCATTCATCTGCTTATTATTGTCAGTGAGCTGAAACAGAATCACATTCATCACATTAATGCCACATTTTAATCATTTTGGTACCACTTGATTATAATGAAGGCTCTACTGTGTGTTTCCATGTTTCCATGGTGAATTGTTGAATCAGAGATTTATTAATGATGGTTTGCGGACATATGGTTGATTGAATGAACTCGGATCGACTTTTCTAGATCTGAAAACTTTCTAGTTTTCCGGTTTTTTAAGTCCAGTTCTGAGTTAAAGTCAGACTTAGTTAACTCTCTGAAACAGACCCCAGGTTGTGTTGATATTACAACAGTTACGGTCAAACTGAAGTAGACATTGGTTTCCCTATAGTGCACACACCCCTACACACACAGTGTATGACATGTTCCAGTGAAACAGTGGGTGTCTTATAAAGAAGACAGATGGATATACAGAACATCCTGCCAGGATCATGTGCTGTATATGTTCATGGTGATAGTGAAAAAGACAGATTCATGGACACATGAGCTCTTCCAGTCATGTTTACCTCCTAGTCTGAACGGTGAAGGCAACCAGACACAGAAACACTTACTGCTCTGGTATTTACGCTGACTGAATTTTAAACTTTTACTTTGAAGGTATGTTACTGTCTGGTGCAGCTTGTCTTTGAAATCTTTGAAAGTGACTTTGCAAAAATGTGTTTCTTAAAAAAAGAAGAAGAAACTATTGCATTTTGAACTTAATAAGTTGCACATTTCTGTTTGCTTCTGATGTTAAGTATTGAAAATGACGCCACCTACAGTTAACTGGGTGATGGAAGAAAGCTGCACTGGTGTGTTGACAGATGTTTCAATAGAAATTCATCACTTAAGATATGCAAATGTTATTGATGATTAAAAAGTTAGGCCTATGTTTCTATGAGGATTTTTAAGTTAGGACATGGTTTGAAATAATGCTAATCTAGCTAGCTAAAGTTAATGTAAGTTAGCATTGTGAGCTGCTACCCTTAACATTAGTATTTGCTCTTTGATGTCCTTCTTGGTGGCAGTTAACTGAAAATATCTTCTCAATGTACTCATTCAATTGTATATTGGAAGTATTGTTTTGTATAGTGTTAGTCGTTGGCTTGCTTCTCCAATTAGGCAATTATCAAAGTCAGACTCACTGCTTTGTGTCTATCTAAGAGTAGGCTACTGCATGGTAGATGCATGACAGATGGAGACAAAGAGTTAACCAGTCCAGTCGGCCAATCTGGGTCATCCATCCATCCATCCATTGGCCATCTCCCCAGCTACATGTTTCCAGACCAGATGAAACATATAACTCTCTAGTGTGTTGGGTTTACTCTGATGCTTCCTACCAGTTGGACACAACTAGAAGACCTCCAATAGAAGCTAACCAGAGGAGGACATCCTGACCAGATGCATGAACCAGATGCCCCATCTCATCTATTCCTGGTGCCTCGTTGCTGAAGAGCTCCTCGACTACCTCGTTGACCTCTGCTAAGGATATGAAGCACCCATCCATCGTCTACAGACTCTGCAACACTAAAAATGTCCTGGAAAGATACAGTATCAATCCTCAGGTAATCTATAAATCTTCCATCATATCCACCAAAACCATGTTATAAAGTGATAAATTTGTGTTTCTTCTGGCCAAAGAGAACATGAGGTGTTCAATCATCAAATTGCAACACCTTTGTGAAACAGTTTCAAGATCTTTCAAATTCATGCAAATCAAGAACTCAGGGAAAGATTAAAAACACCCAAGAGAAACAAACAAACAAAAAAGATAGGAGAGAATAATAATTTTTAGGAAAAAAAAATCAGGAAGGAAACAAAAGCAGGAAATTCATGCACAAGGAGGTGAAGGAGCAGCAGAGCATTTAAAGATGCTGAGAACTGATGTGTGATTCAAATGCTAAGCAGGTGGAGAGGGCTGACAGCTTTCCTCCCTATGAAATGGAAATGAGCACAGAGAGATGGAAAGTAGGGGGAAAATATAATTACTTGAAAAATGTGGAAGATTTGATTTTCTCTCTCTCTCTCTCTGCTGAATCTTATACAAACACCTCAACACAGTGGGCCAAAGTGGAATAATACAGGACTATACTGTAGATTAACTCACTGTATCAATACTGCTACCTTCCTATTCTACAAAACAACAGTCAGTGATTAGTTTTCTCATCACAATCTGCTCATGCTGAGTCAAATTAAGAGTGGAGACCTGTACATGTTAAAAACAGTTTGTTGACAAGGTAATACCAAACTGTAAGGAGGCTCAATCAGCTGCTACAGTCTCTATCTTATCTGCATTTAGAGGTTGTATTCTTTGACATTTTTATTGTGTCGTGATTGAAAACCAACCCTGGAGAAGTATTTACATTTAAGGTGGATCAAAACTCTTCAAAGAAAGGTGGAGGCAGCAGAACAAAGAAAAGATTTGTGTAGACAGTAATGGCAGTAATGGTAGTGTGGATATTGGTCTAAACAAACTGGTACAAACAGGTGATGGTCGATCAGGTACACGTCTTCTGGACTCGTTCTTCTGGTCTGGGTTCTCTGGAGGGATGGACTTGATCATGTCAAGATTACTCTTGTAACATCCCAACATTCATATTCCAAATGGGCTCAGTAAAGAGGGTGAGCAGGAAGTAAAAGACAAACAGTTGTAATGCTGCCTCTTTATCAGCACTGTCAAAACATGGAAGAATTTCGTATAATTGTGATGATGTCAGTCCTGAGGCCGCGGACAGTGTTGCTGAGTCATGCTCTTGAGGCTCATGTGCATCTATTCACATGTGAAGCTAAAACTGTGGTGTCCAACTGTGAAACCTCCAATGTGACACTATAATTGGGTTATATCGCATAAAGTATCCAATCCAATCCACTTTATTTATATAGCACATTTTAAAAACAACAAGGTTACTAAAGTGCCGCACAACAGATACAAAACAGTAAAATAAAGAAAGTTAGAATTAAATACAATAAATTAAAAGCGTAAAGTACACAGGTTTCCGATCAGCAACAAAGATTTGACTGTTGGTTAAGGTGAAATAGTTAATGATCAGACCAGACCAGTGACGGGCAGAGGCGTTGCAACAGGGTGGGCAATCCAAGCAATTGCCTATAGTGCCTCTGTGCTGGAAGGGGCCCCCCAGAGAAATGGCTGGCATTGGTCCGTATCAATGACAGTATAGCCGTGTTTCCACTGCAGGAACTTCGGGGTAATTTTACGGGGCCAGCCCCGTTGGTGCGTATTTCCACTGCAGGAACCTCCCCCACAGGGCCATTTACAGGAACTTTTACGGGGGCCAACGGAGTACCTACTCCAGGGTAGGTACTCCGTTCGGCCCTGAAAAGCTCCTGGGTGGGGCTCGAGGTTAACCCGGCACTGATTGGCTAAAGCTAGAGCAGGCTCTGACGCCACCAGAAAGCACCAAAACAACCGGCATTTTTAAAAGGGGGAGCAGAAGGGGAGCATTAGCCTAGCAGACACCGCTGTAAACAACAAGAAAACAGCAGGAAGATGTACACAAATGGACCGACGGTGATGTGCAGACATTGATTGCAGTCTACAGCACCGAGGAGATTCAGAGGGGGTTTGAGTCATCGCGGCGAAATGAAAATATCAGCGCACCTCGACACACTGGGGATCCATCACACCGCAAAACAATGCCGTCAAAAGTAAAAAAAAAAAAAAAAAACTCAAGCAGGATTACAATCAACCGCCATGTGCACACACAAACCAGAAACGCGGCTACCACCTCAGCTCCTTCCATCCTTCTTCGTTGTTGTTATGATTTTTGTGCATGTGCTTGTGATCTGCCTGGGTGACGTCATGGTCGAAACTGTCGCACAGCGATTAAGCGGTGATCGAAACTCATGACGTCACCGCGGGGTCCGACTCTGCAGTGGAAACACGGCCACTGAGAGGGCCGAGTGAGAGGACGGTTCTTGTAGAAGTTCCTACCCCCTCCCTTTACCAGGAACTCCTGCAGTGGAAACACGGCTTATGATGTTGCCAATGGCGAACATTATGCAAAAAAAGAATCATCAATGGTTTTGGATTAATTAAAGGGATACTTCACCCAAAATCGCTAATTCACCAATTTTCTACTCACCGTTGCCAGCCCCCTGGAACTCCAAAAGTGTTTTGATAACTCAGAAAGTTCTCCAAACCCTTCTTTGACATGGCGGTGAGTAGAAAATTGGGTGAAGTATCCCTTTAATAGTTAATGTTTGTGGCTTTAGTTGGGGGGGCGTCCAAGGTGCCTCTTGCCTGGGGCCTCCAGAGTGTCTAGAAACGCCCCTGGTGACCGGAGTTGGGTGAAATCAGTTCTGATACAAGCTTTACCGTCTTGACTGTAGACCATGCTCATGACAGTCTGCACATAGAGACGTCAATACCTGTTATTTGGGACTTATGAGGTTTGAAAGATCTAATTTACAATGGAAAGCTTAAGGACACATTTAGACAACTACACTGTATTCCCAGTTGAACTATTTAGTTTTCCTGGATCTGAGATCCAATTTTAGACCGCCGTCCATCTGGGACGTGAGTGGAGAGGCTTGTGATCCCTGAGGTTTGACCCAGCCTCACGTCACACCATGATAACCTTAAAGGGAACATGGTTGATTGGAGATGAGATTGTTTTTGATCCCTGTTGTGGGACAGAGGGAGCAATTAATATTATGGTCTGACCCCTCTCTTTTTTCCCTTACTCTGTTTCAAATTTGTTTTTTGTTTTTTTCTTTCCCTTCCAGTTCCAAAAAAGGATACCAGTGGAGCCGGGGGCAGGAGGGTGAGGGGTAAAAAAAAAAAAAAAAAAAAAACCCAGAGAGGAGAGAAACCTCAAGAAGGAAACCCCCTTTGGTGGAGTCCATCAGTGTCTGTTTGCCGAGGCTGCCGAGGTGACAGCAGAGCCTGGAGGACTTTCCATCAGCCATGGGGTGAGTAGTCGATGGAGGATGTGGAGGTGGAGGGGGATTTGGACCGACCGCAACCTCGTTTTCCCAATGTGTGTGTGTGTGTGTGTGTGTGTTTGTCTTAAGTAGATCGAAGCGGTTTTTGTGTACGATTCTCACAAACTGGAACTACCCAGAAACAGTCTATGTGTGTGTGTGTGTGTGTGTGTGTGTTATTGGAGCAGATCTGTTACTGTAATTGTTGACATCATGGAACAATCCAAGTGTAATTCCTTCTTGGTGACTTTCACACACCGCACTGACAGCTGAGGAGGATTGCTGCTGTTAGTGCTGGCAAAAAAAAAAAAAAGAAAGAAAGTCTCTTGTTTTTCCTCCAGTTGTGTCCAGACTGTTTATATCTCCCAGTAGCACAGCTTCATTACTCTCACACTTTTACCCAATTCCTCCTCTGGGTTGATTTTTTTCTTCTCTCTCTCTCGTGTCGCCGTTGCCGCCCACAGAGGCTAACATAAATACACACATGCCATCACTTCGAGAAAGAAAGAAAAAAAAAAACAGAAAGGGGTCCGTGCAGATCCCACCACACTCTCTGGCACCGTGCGGATCCAGTCCCATCAGGGTCGTGGGACTTGTGGGCTGAATCTGGAACCAGGTCCAGGAACTTAGGAGAATCTGGATCGTGATCCGGTCAGTTTTTTTTTCTTTTGTGTGTTGTTGTTGTATTTATCGTCTATCCCCCTGTGCTTGTGGCTTATGGTTAGGGATTAGGGTTTCTTTTTTTTTCTTCTTTTTTTTTAACCTGTCATCTGTTTCCCTGACACAACTTTCCATATAAACATCATGGTTTTCTTCCTCCGAGCGGAGGATTGTTGACACTCTCTTCCTCGGCTCATCAGTCCTGGTTGCTCATCAGGAAGTCCTAGAGAGGTCAACAGCATCACGAGTCGTTGTCTACCTGCTGCCTGAGGATGAGTTTGTTCTGTCTGAGCTCTTTTGCTTTTTTCTGCTCCTCAGTCTGAATTGATTGTGGCCTGTTTAACATAGAAATATCTGGAGGGACCTGTTTGCCTATTCTATCTGCAGAGCTCCTCTTAAATGATGTGGGAGGTGGATGTTGTAGCTCTGAGCCGTGATATGTGCATGATGGAGGATTTGTAGGTTTTTGGTGGGAAATTAATATTATATTTTTATCAGAGCATCAATGGATTGCCAATGAAAGTCTACAGTTTGTGTGGTGCAATCGCACTGGTGCTTTTTTGCTTATGGTTTAAGATAAAAAGCTCTAATCAACATTTTTACATATAATATTTTGTATTACCAATAAATCAACAACTCTGCAGGTCTTTGTAAGTTTCTAAATGAACTTTTTAGCCTCTTGTATAGACCAATGCTTTGGTTTTTCAAGCCAAAAGAATACTTTCCAGCAGACAGCAGCTTTCTGAGATGATCCCACTGGACAGCAACAAGAGCTCAGTCGGGACCGGTCTGGTCAGGACAGTGGAACATCTACGTAGCAGATACTGATGCTGGTGATGGCAAGAAACATTAGTACTAAGGCCAGGATTTTAGAAATGCTAAAGTCATTGATTCAGGACTCTTGAATTGTTTCTTTATGCAGCTAAACTTGCATTTATCAGACTTGTATTTTCTTATAAATCGATGGAGCTACACCTTGTGGAAGCTGAAAGTCCACTTTCCTTTCATTTCTCTGGAGAGAGGTAAAAATAGCATCTGAAGTAGTATCTCTCCAGACCGTCACTATAACTTTCTCTGCTGATGATGAAAGTTTCAAGACCTAATGAACCTAAACAGTAAAGTTAAGAGCTGTCAAACCAAAACAATGAGCTAAAAGAGACTACAAAGCCTTACAGAGCTGAGGTCTTTGTATATTTGTGACTTAGAGTGACATATTCACATTATACAGAGTAATTTCTTCCATTTAAAAGATAAAAATACCCCGGGCGGGACTTCCATCTTCTCAGCACATAACAATTTCATAAAGTATGATGTTATATTTTCAGCTTATTTCACTGTTCCCAACACACTGACTGACTGCAGCTATTTCGGTCGGGGATAAAAAGGTTACCTTTGGCATCTCAAACATCCATCCTTTACAAATACACTCGTCTGTTTCTACTACGAGCGGGACAGCGCTACATCCCCAACCCCTGACTGCTGCGTATAAACACTGTGGACCGTGGACAGTCGGGTCTGTTTATATAAGGTTATATTTTCTCTGTCTCTGTAGCGGTATAAAAACCCTCTGGGGTGTAACGGTTTGATTAATGGCCTCTCTCTTCGGCTCGATTTGGATTATGCCTCTGAAACCTGCTTGGAAGTTATTACTTTATAATGGGAACATTTATGCAAACGCCATGTGCTTTCCATCACTCTGGGAACGACAGTTGCGTAATGAGAAGAGAAAAGAGGATGTGCGGAGATGTTCGTGAGATGTTTGGATTCGGACAAGTGTCCACATGGGTAACAACCCCAGCCCCAATCCCAAACATCAGCCTTCAAGCCCTTTACTTACTTTCCTTTTTCCCTCTTGCATCTTTTGGTGTGGCTGCAATCACGTCTCTTATAGAGTTACATGAGTCACTTGTCCACCCCCCCCTCCGGGCTGTGACAGTGATGGAGCTAAGTTCCCAATATTTCCATTTCAGGATGCGAGTCATTCCAAGCCGTATTCGGTTAAAAATAACCCTTAAAAAAATGTAGAGATGTTGCAGAAAAATGGTGATCCAGTGGAGAGAGAGAGAGGGAAGAGAAGGAGGAGGAGGAGGAGGGGGGACGAGCAGGATGAAGCGAACAGATGTGGAAAAGCTGTTTTATGCTTCGTTTAGCTCTTCAAGATATCAGGCCAAATGAATGTGGCAGACTCTGGCGGTCTATAGACTCCCAAAGTATAGACCTTCATCTCCACATCAAGATAGAGTTCACTTTGCCTTTTATTAAACACTTCTGGCAAGTTTAGACATCAGTTCCAGAGAAAGGCCGTGTCTAAAATATATGACTTATACACTGAACAGACGGCTCTGTCCGTAGTTCCTATCAGGAGATATAATAGCAGGATAGAGCTGGCTAATGTGAAGAAACTAGGACACGTTTCCGCTGCAGAAGTGAGACGTCGGCCAGCTTACACTTCGCTCTGTTTATGTGAGCTGGGAAACTGGTTCAATAAATCTGTGAATGGGTGAGAAAAGGCAGAATTAAGGGCCGTGGGAGGACGTTTGGGTCATTTTTTTTGTTTTGTTTTGTTTTTTGGGTTTTTTTCCAGCTATTACCAGAGTTGGTGGATGGGTGCACCTGACCAGACACCAGATACCAATAAGATTTTGACTTTTTCCCCCAACTTTAAAAATGATATAGCTGTCCTGAACTTAAATTGACTAAAGTAAGACAACATTAAGCTTTTGCAGAACCAATCAGTATCAATCTTCTACCTTCTGGTCTGGTTATAGGTGATTGGACTGAACAGGTCCAGAAAAGTCCCCTAAAAGTTTCCAAAATCCTTGACTGTTCAGGTTCAGGTTCAGGTTACTCAATTATACCCATAGGTAAACTTGTTTTGCAATGAAAGTGTTAAGCTTAGCTATCTCCACTATGAAAGATCCCATACAATATAAAGGTAGATACCGCGGTACCCATGTCTTGTTTGATTATAAAGCAGCTCAAGGTTCTGTACACTGTTAAAAGTATCAAAGCCTCAGTTCACAGATCCTTAGTGTTTTCACGAGTCTTAACACAACCCCATCAGGACTTCTGTCTTCTTCCCTGGAAAATATGATCACACACAACTGTTTGTCTGGTTTATAACTTTGTCCATCAACACCAACGATAGTTTTAAACCCACATGGTTGGTTTCTGCCCAGCTCTCCACCGCTTAGAGCCAGCCGTACTCAGCACCAGCATCCAGAGCACAGACCTCCCCGGGCAGTGATGATTATGATGGATGATCGGGACCCGCTCCCCCCGCTCCAACATGTTACTTAACACCTACCGCTGCCTATTCATCATGGGGCTGCCACACGGGGGGTAATGCAGTTAACAGAGCAGACATGGAGCAGAGTGTTTGGGTGTAAATTTTCACCTAATAAAATGCCACTGACGCGTCGCTGCAGTGATACGTCAGTGGACTTTCTCCACGAAGCAACACCTGACATATTATTTATCTCAGAACCAGGGTTTTCTAGCTTGTTTATGGAGGATTGAGTTTGCCACTTGAGGCAGCATGAGTTGATTTTACAGTTCAAACTCTATTAAGTCGAGGTGATAGGAACAATGATGGACACATCAAGTTAAAGTTTGTCTAAAATCAGAGTTTCAGAATTATTTCGACGTATCATTGACTTGTAACAGGGAGAACGGTCTCGGCCGCTGACACAGCGCCCCCTGCTGGTCTGCTAGTGCACTGTTTAACTTTGAATGAACTTACTGTATGTGATGATATGAGAACACCAAGCCTCTTTTCCTTTCCTTCGCTTTCTTCTAATAACTGTTCATAATCGAATCGAGTGGCTATTTCTGGAAGTACATTTATCATTGTAAAGTTTGTTATACCTTATATCAACACTCACGTACTGCCTTGGTTGGAACTACCTGTTCTATAAACATATTCCCATATTCACTACTGTTTCTTTAGTATTTCATATTGCTAATGAATATAAAGTAAAGCTGTGGCTGATGGTTCATTCAATGGTTGACAAGCAAATTTATCAAAGAGTAAAAATGTCAACCTGATGGTGGCAGCAGGAAAAAGTGAGTACGACTCATCCTCTGGGGAGTTTGTACAAAACCTAAAGCCAAATCTTATAGTATTTGTTGAGGTATTTCAATTTGTCCTTAAACCTGCAGCTAAATATTCTCCACTCCAGATCCTTGGTGTTCATAGATGGTATTTAACTAAGAGTAGAGGAAGAAATGTTGATTCATTTTAGCCCCCATCATAGTATGAGACCAAAAAAATAAAAAAAAAATAAAATAAAGATAAAGCAAATACAGAGCAGTGAAGCTTTTCGCCTTATTGCTTTTTGTAGATAGAGAAAGAAAATCACACTATTTTCTTTTCTATAGATCCAAATCAACAGGAAGGCAGCAGTTGATGATAAATAATAATAACTCTCTCTCTTATTCGTCTACCTGTCTATTGTGTGAGGTCGCTCGTGCAAGTATAAAGAATTACCCCATGGAAACACCGTGGGGGGTGGAGGGGGATCAGTGAGTGGAAACACAGTCATTAAAGATGTTTGTGTAGGAGTGTGAGTGTGTTGTGTGTGTGATGCCCCAGGGTTGTGCTCAGATGTTGTTTGGTTACTAGCAAACACACGTGTGCTGTACACACATAGACACACACACACACACACACACACTGCGTCCCATGATGCACTTGTGTCCGCACAGGCCTGATCCGTACAAACGACTCATCCACATGGTCCCTGGTCAATAATCACAGTAGATGAGTCACGCTGAAGGAGGGAAACACTGTCAGACGTCAAAAGAGGAATATAATCTGATTATATAACTTTGGTTATAAAAACAGTGATGATGTCATGACCTCCATCTATTGTATTTCAAAGATGTAGTAAAATGAAAATGGTAATCGTGGTTTTTACTAAACTTTTGGCTGGTGGTGGCTCAGCAGGTGGAGCAGAAGGTCAGAGGTTTGATCTCCAGCCGGATATGATCCATATGACAAGATACGATACAATCTAATACAATAGGACAAGATATGATACGATATGATAGCACAAGATACGGTACGATACGACAAGGTATGATATGATACCATAGGACAACATATGATACCATAGGACAAGTTACAATCGGACAAGATACAATACGATAGTACAAGTTACGATAGGACAAGGTACGCTACAATAGGACAAGTTACGATAGGACAACATACGATACGGTAGGACAAGATACGATACGACAAGATATGATACGATAGGACAAGTTACGATACAGTAGGACAAGTTGACAAGTTACGATAGGACAAGATACGATACAATAGGACAAGTTACGGTAGGACAAGGTACGATGCAATAGGACAAGTTACGGTAGGACAAGATACGATGCAATAGGACAAGTTACGGTAGGACAAGATACGATAGGACAAGTTACGGTAGGACAAGATACGATGCAATAGGAGAATTTATGATACGACAAGATACGATACGATACGATATTTGTATATGATAGATGACTGTTGATGTAGATGTAGGTAGAAGCTCTGTGTGAGTGGATAAATGTGACGATTAGCATGAAGCACTTTCAGCGGTTGTTGAGACTAGAAAAGCACAATATAAATACAAGTTACCATCTAGTAATAACATCTGGTCGACTTCAAGTGGCATAAATGGACAGGGGCAACAGTGCTAAACATCATCACATTGCCTCTCAGCAACAAAGTTCTGGGCATGAGTTCTTCCTGGGTAGAGTTTTCATGTTCTCCTTGTTAGGTTTAATGACTCAAATTGATCAGTGTGTGAGGTTATTTGTCTCGATAAGTCGACCATTTCATGGATTGGAGTCCCGTCCAGGTGGGTTTGGCTCCAGCCCTTGCGACTCTGTATGGATAGAAGATGTAGACGATGGGTGGATGAATGGACTTTTGCATTATACAACGGAGAAGCTGTGTAAAAACTGCTGCCTTTGTTCCAGGACCAGTGGGTTGAGAAGCTGCTTCCTCCCTCAGCCGTCGACCCTGCTGAACTCGGCATCACATGTCTCCACCGCTGTGATTATATCAGACCCACAGTGGACACACACATCCATACTGCTGGTTCAATATAATTAAGATTCACCACAGTTGGACATGTGTGTAGACAGATAGGCATTGTCTGCTGCTGTGGGGAGGACGGTTGGTGTCGCCTGAGGCTGCACCATCAGAAACTGCCCTCCACCCCTGTTATTTCTACTCGAGTTGCACTAACTTTTGACCCGGTCTTGTTCTCCAGCACTGTCACTGTACTTGTGTTTTCACAGGGAAGTCACTTGTGTCACCCACTTATGAGATTTATTCCTGTCGTCCCCGCTCGTCGCTGACGCTGTGCAGACACGCGTCTGTGTTTCCTCAAACATTTGCTGGATGAAGGGAAGCCATTAAACATGTCTGCTCACAAACAGCTCTGTTTTCAAGATCCAGGGTGATGCTGAGAAGAACGCTTTTGTCTCCTCCGCTGTGTGTGTGTGTGTGTGTGTGTGTGTGTGTGTGTGTGTGTGTGTGTGTGTGTGTGTGTGTGTGTGTGTGTGTGTATGTGTGTGTGTGTCTGTTTGCGTTTGATACACTACATTAGGCACATCATCGCTTTACATAATGCATGGATGTTAATAGGTGGAGGAGACAGTGGGGTCCAAAGTCTCAGAGCACTTTTCTCATTTATGTGAATGTGGAGTTGATTTATTTGGTAGATTTCACAGCAGTTTATGGATTAAAATCACAAACAGGCAGGGACTAGGTTAAAGGGATAGTTCAACATGTTGGCAAATTGACCCATTGCCATAATATAGCCTATAGTTTGAGGAGTAGGTTCATTGCGTTTAATTGTTGGTGCAAGCCATTTTTAGAATGGCGGAGCAGAGCTGCAAGTTAATAATGTAACATTACGAGACGGAGTTGTTTTTGAGGTAAATGCAGAGACTGCTTGCTGTTTTGCATGAATTTACCTCTAAAACAACTCTGTCTCGTAACGTTATTGTATAGCGTGGTGAAGTCCACCAGAGCGTTTTGGAGTTGTTGGATTGTGTGTTTGATGAGTTTGATGAGGGAAACCAAGAAATCCCATCAGCCTCCGTAGCGTAGCTCTAAGCAGCTCGCGGCTCTGCTCCGCCGTTCTAAAAATAGCTTGCACCGACAATTAAAGGTAACGAACCTACTGCTATGACTATAGGGATTATGGCAATGGGCCAATTTTTCAAAATGTTGAAGGAAAAATCTATAAAATGAGCAGGGTCAAAGGGTTAAAGCTTCTGCAGAGAAACTGCTGAACTGAAACTGAAATTAAAGAGTAGGACCAGTGAGATGAGGTGAGTGGGTCGTAGACTCTGCACCAGTTGGTGAATGAAGGACTGCAGTACTGTGGAGAGTTGATAAGTAAATGAGCAACAGGCGAGCAGGTGAATCAGTAGGAGGAGGAATACCATGTCACACAGGAGTGAGGAGGGCAAAGGACACGCAAAACACACAGTTACACAAGTTTATGTCCGGCCCGTGAGATTATTGTGATGATCTATAGGAAGAAAACCAGATGTCTCAGATAAGTTTCTTGACAAACCTAGTTGACATCCATGTATCCATCAATGTCACATCATGGGATTTATCAGTTTGTAAATTAAGTGAGATTTGTGATTTATTTTTCCATTGATTAAGAACTTTTTTCCCCCTTTTTAAAAAAATAAATTACAGATAACCTAGCTGTGGATCAATTCCCAAAGATAAGGTTAAAACAATACACTTTAAAAAAATTAAAAATAAAATAAAGCAAATTTTATAGTTTCTTCATCACTCTTAACTTGTCACATTCAACAGTCAATAACATGTGGTGATGAGAACTATTATATATAGGAGTCATAATCAGCCAAATCATAATCTAGTTGAACAGCAGACCCAACACGTTAAACACGTTATAGATGATCAATTTTATTACCTACAATATAACATAAACAACCAGAGAATGACAGTTAGAAACTGAGGTTGGTCTAATTGGCCAGCATAAGAATCAAACTGTAAGCTCTGGTTTCACTAACCAAGGTAACACACAGCCTACAGAGGGGGCTAGTAGCAAGCTATAGAGGTATCAGGTTTTCATATGGGAGCCACAGGAAAATAACAGTAAAGACACTGATGGTGATAGATCGGCTGAATGCACTACAGATGGCATGGACACTGTATTACCACACAACAACATACCCTGGATCAATGAGCAACACAATGAGCTCCTTCTGAACACAACCCAAGACCAAGGAGATAGTGATCAGCTTCAGGAGGTTGAAGCTCAATCTTTAAACCAGTGAACAACACTGAGGTCGTGCACACGCATAATGTTCACCTGGATTACACAGATGTTATCTAAAGGAAGGGTCAGAGCTGCTCCCTTTCCCTCAGGAAGCCCAGCTCCTTTGACGTCTACACATGTTTTATCAGTCAGTGGTCAGTCAAAATATCCCACATTCATGGTTCCCAGAAGATGTATCCCACAGTATATTGATTATTAAAGCGGAACTATGCAATATTTTAACCTTAATTAAACAGCTTCAGAGTAATTGTGATGGTTAGATGACTTGTTACAGGGAGAATGGAGGCTCTCTGCCTTCCATATAGCGACTCTTGGCCGAAAACCAGCCTTGCAAGATCAGAGCCTCCGAACCAGTGCCCCAGATCTCGTCATGGCAGCACCACGACACAAACACACCCTGCAACCTGTAATCTCTTGTTTATGACTGATAAAACTACAAAATATACACATAATAACGCATACATAATATATAACATCATAGCCTGCTCCATGGATTGCTTTCTCACCGGTTTTGTTGACAACAAATTAGCAAAACAGCAGAAAAACTACTTGCATGGTTCCCATTTAAAGGAGACATATCATGCCCCTTTTCCACAAATTTAAATACTTCCCAGGTGTCTTAAAGAAATACCCCAAGGATCAAACATCACACCACATTTTTCATCCTCTCAAAACAGCCCTGTTCAGAACGGCTGGTTTCAGTGCCTGTCCCTTTAAATGCAAATGAACCACAGCTTGCCCCGCCCCTTCTACCGGTACCAGGTAGGGGTGGTTTTATGCAAATTCAAAAACTAATGACATCATTGTCAGACAACTGAGAGAACAGTTTGTAAAACCACATGGGTTAATTTTCACATTTTTGGGGGCCAAGTCAAATACCCAGATATGTTAAAGAGCCTTCAAAACGTGATATTTCTATATGTCCCCTTTAAGCTCTTGAGCTGTAGGACAAGGTCAAAAAATACACAAAGACACAATGAAGCATCATGGGAAGACTGTAATATGATTGGCTGTCTGTGCTGAGGAAGTTATGGGAGAGGGGGGGTGGGGATGTGACCCACCACCAGCAGCAGCAGCAGCATCCCCAACCCCAACCCCAACCCCCCTATCCGGGGGGAACGACCAGCCACCATCTGCTGGTAAGGTAACACCACTGGTGGGACCCAAGTGTCCAGCTGGGAGGACACTGGAGACCAGAGGAGCAGAGCGTGGCTGAAAGCCATTAGACTCCATCAATAAAAATCCTCCAAGCTCCTCCGGCTACGTGGTGATTCACAGGTTTATTTGCGAATGGCACATGAGGAATCGGCCGCTTTAATCACAGCAACACAGGGCCGAGGTCACACACTGAAGAAATGAATGATTTGAGGGAGGAAGAATTTGCCCTAACAGAGGAATTCCTCCAATTTCCTCTATAAACATCCACCTGTTAAAAAGCTGCGAGCTGCAGACGACCATGTGAATGAATTCAGAAACAATCTGCGACGAATTCAATACAGGATCTGACATTTTATTCGTCGGTTATAATTTGTTTTGTTTGTATCTGCTACTTATTGGAATGTGAGGAGCCATCTGCGTCTCTTTTCTCGTGGGGGGAAGTCATTACAGCAGATGTTTTGCAGCTGCAGTAAATCAACGTTGTATAAACCGAACATCCAAACAGAAATGAATGAAAAAGGAAAAACCTGTTTTTGTTTTTTCTTTTGAGCCCCTGAAGAAAATGATGCATTGTTGGTGTAAAAGTCAAGGAAAATCCACAGTGGACCATCGTGGACCATCAGTTTGATGATGATGATGATGGTGGTGGTGGTGGTGGGAAGGCCGGAAGAGTGAGGTCGTTTTAGGCCGTAAACTCTCGATGCCCCTGCCCTGAACTCTTTAATTGGTGGAGACTGATGCCAGACCGCGGTTGCACGCCACTCTGCTACATATAATCTTTGCGTTATGTCCTTTATTGTCTCAATAGAGACTTTGATGTAACTCGATTATGACTTTAATTTACTGCAGCCGAGCGAGGTTCCTACAGTCGGGGCCCATTAGGTTGTTTTAGGCCTAAATTTATAGCTTGTCCTTCTATCTGACAGGTGACTCTGAGGCCGAACGGTTGCTGTAAAGAGTTAATGTAAATCTTTGACCACGAGACTGATTCCAGAGGCAGAAGGAGGCGGAGAGAGATAAGACAGTTATGATGCAACAGCTACTGGGAGTTGTACAAGTCAGACGGAGCTTCTGGGAAGACCTGTCACTGGGGTTTCTACTAATGATTAAAATAAGAGATAATTAGATAATACGAGTTTTAAGACAATTAACTGTTATTAATTGTAACATGAAATTCATTGTACAAGGGCGCTCTGTTGAACTGCATTATGGGAAATCTGGGGGCCAGTGTTTTGGGAGCTATAGACCAGACTAAACTCAGGATGTTATACTCATATATATTTGTGTATACTAAATTGTATATCCTATAAGTCCGGGTCTACCTTCCCTAGAGTTCCCATAATGCTGTTCAACTGAGTGTCCTTTTTAGAGCTCTATCTATCTATCTATCTATCTATCTATCTATCTATCTATCTATCTATCTATCTATCTATCTATCTATCTATCTATCTATCTATCTATCTATCTATCTATCTTGTAAACTGTAAACTTCGTAACATCTAGCCTACTGCACGTCTGCCCTACGGGGGTCAGAGGTCAGAGGATGTTATGATGGTGTGTAAAACCTTTTGAGACAAACTGTTTGTAAAAACAGGCCATATGCTACAAATCTATCTATCTATCTATCTTGGATTTATACAGCGCTTTTGCCTAGAAAAGCGCTAAATCCAAGCCATTATTATTATTAAGCCATCTATCTATCTATCTATCTATCTATCTATCTATCTATCTATCTATCTATCTATCTATCTATCTATCTATCTATCTATCTATCTGATTGATTCCTGAGTCATTCAAATCAGTAGAAGCACTCCACACTTTTTTTAAAAACTAAATTGGCACTTTGAAAAGTCACGTGACCAGTAGCCTACTGTAACACTGATAAGAGTCAAAAATGATGAAATTGTTTTAAATTAATTTTCTTGCACAAATGTTTCATCATTGTTGCCTTTAATTCATCAGTGCTCATCTTCATATATCAACTACAGCATGTGTTTTTCTTTTTGCTTTTATTATCATCTCACCTACATAATGCGCGCGCGCGTGTGTTGTGTGTATATTTGTGGCTCTTTATCATAGGCGAATGAGAGAGAGGGTGTAACTCTCTCTCTCTCTCTCTCTCTCTCTCTCTCTCTCTCTCTCTCTCTCTAATCGTCCAACAGTTGCTTCACCAAGTAGGAAGAGCAGAGCACAGTCCCGCTTTACGATCCGCGAGCTGCACTCTCTCTCCCTCTCTCTCTGTCTCCGTACGCGTCGGTCGGTACCGGGTCCTCGGTGTCTTCATGGAGCCGGTAACCGGAGCTGCTGCACAGTAGGAGCTTCTGTTGTCGCCTCTTTTTTTTCTTTTTTTTTGCGCCATGGAGGAGTGCTGCTCCCCGGAAAGCGAGAGGATGGAAGCGTGGCTGGACGACCACTTGGAGTTCACCCACTCCTACTTTATCAGGAAGGCGTCAAGGTAAAAGGTGGAGGAGGAGGAGGAGGGGGGGGGGTAGAGGTAGGGGGTAGGGGGGGTCTGCATGTTTCTCCGGTGTGGACACGAAACATTAAACCTCAATTACTGTGTTTATGTGCAGTCTCGTGCGCGTGAGTGTCTAGTTTCCAGTGGGATTTCTCAAGTAAATAAACTCAGTTTGCCTCCATTTCCTGTGTTTTGGTTTACACTGAGGTTTTTTTTTTTCTTTTTTAATACAGGTATCACCTTACCTCTCTATTAAAGACAGGAAGTGAGTGAAACCCTGCACACATCTTCTCCTAATTGTAACCACAACCTCCTCCTCCTCCTCCTCCTCCTCTTCCTCATCCTGCCTGGTGGAGCTACCTGCAGATTCACACCATATGTCATCTGGCACTAGTTTCACTTGTATCATTCCAGCCGTTCCCTTCATAACGCCTCAGTAACAGCTCTGAGCGTTGCACCGGGCCTTTTAAACATTAACTTTTACTGCTGTTTAATACCCAGCGTTCAGTCGAATAGGTCCTCGGTGATAATTATACAGGCTGCCGCCATAAATCCAACTACTTTGCTCTGTTGCAACCTCCACCTCCTTCTCCCCTGAACGCATTTCTGAAGCTAATTAGCCAGTTAATTTGTTAAGCAAACATAAATTGCAAATAAGTCTCTCTAAAGCAGTTGCAGTGGGGGTTTTTTTTCTTCCCCAGAAGCCATATCTGGGCATTTCATCAACCCTTGGCAGCATTTCATCAGGTCCCTCAAGTTCTGTTTGTTTTAGTGAAAAACCTCCTCAGACCCATTTATCCACTTAAAGAACCATCTTCATCTTTGGATCCAGGCACAATGACGGAACAGATACAAACTCTCCATCTTGAAACCAGGCTCCATAAAAAGCGTTGTCACTGAGGAGATGTTTGGGTTTTTGTGTTTTTTGACCGCATGACTAAAGGAGAAGTTGATGGGCTCGGGCTCGGGCTCGCGCTCGGGCGGCGAGCGAGAGGTTTGCACACATCAGCCATTCTGCTATTCTGGTTGAGAGGCATTTCTTAGAGAGGTATTGATTTAGCCACACCCCCCTCCCCACCTCCCCCCCTTCCCTCTCTCTCTCTCCCCTGGATACATTAGGGTCGGCTCTGTAGGGAGGCCGGCTGCTCGATTGTGGGAGATGGAGAGTGAGTGAGTGAGTGAGTGAGTGAGTGAGTGAGTGAGGAAGGACTGAACCCGACTGGCTCCGACCCACGGTGCGTTCAGATAACAGCCCTTCTCTGTGGCTCTCCCAGGTTTTTATTTGCCTGGCTCGGGGCCTAAGATACCACGGTTAATTTCATGGCCCGTGCCTTTTACCGTCCTCTCCCAGGTTTGGGTTGCACTCAGGTTGAACAGAGCCCTTTGACAGAAAGGAAGTCACGTGACCCCCTCGGTGAAGGTTTGAAAAAAAAAAAAAGTGGAGCCGGAGCTCGAGGTTGTTGAGACAGTTTGTTGACTGATCAGAGAGCTTCTCTGTAATCGTATCCAATTTACTGCTCCCACACACACACAGACACACACCCTGTCTGACACAAACAAACACACTCCCACAGTAGATTTGTGCTGGTAAATTATCCACACAAAGGTTCATCCCAGAGACCATCCCTTTCATTATCTCTGCTCTCTCACATTTTATCTGCAAAAATGATATTTCTAGGTCAATTATCTCAACAATCACAGGCCATGTTCACTGTAGCACTGAGATGTTATCTGATGTTTCTGTGGAACATCATGTGAACCAACATCTCTGCAACAAGGGACCCATTCCTAAATTCCTGATAACTTCTCACTTTTTTAGTTTTAATCTTAGCAAATAAAAATGGTCAAAGTGAAGGGATGTTTGGTTTATTATGGCCACAGGATGCTGTTAAATTGTTTTCCACCTGTCAAAGCCCTTGAGAAGCAGGTCACCTTTTCCTGGTGCTGCATGTTCCTCTGTTTTGAGCAACATGAAGATCTTGCACATGCGAAGAGAAGGTCTTGTTGGACCCATCGATCCTCTGTGACTTCCTTTGACCTCACTTTCAGTCTGATGTAAACTGTTGTAGTGCTGCACTTCAGCCTCTTGTGGCTAAGACGAACACTACAAAAACAAACACTTGAAGACGTCATGTGACCGTGACAAAGGAGTTTAAGGGGTTTTAAGGGTGAGGGAAAGTTCTCCCAGATATTCAAGCCAGTTGTCTTACCACCTACCGCTACCACCCTGACCCTGTTTTATCTTCGGCTATAAACTTAGAGCGAAAATATGTCACTGCCATAAATTCCTCAAGTCATATGCAACAAATTCTTCCTATCTTCAAAGACTTGTTGGTCAGTGGTCAGTGGCTAGTGTCGGTTAATGTTTTCAAAGTTTGGATCGATTCTGTTTGAAACAAATATCGTATGAATCATTAATGAAATATTGTCATTGTTATAGATTTGGGAAATCCGGAAACTTAAGATTGTATTGCCCTTCTAGTAATATGAAGAGTCACTTCAGACTTTGACAATGTGTTCACTCCTTCTGTAATGATTGTATTTGATTGATGACGTCTTTAAAGCAACTTACTTGGGAATGAAGCTAAAATCTTACCATTGTGGCCTTTGCACCTTGTGGTTGAGGAAATATCGGTACCACTTTAAAGGCCACACATTAACATTGTTGGATCAATGTATCACAACTGATTGGACCGTTTGGTTCAGGGTCAGGTGGTGTTGAGAGAGTTCATCATGGATAAATTCATGCAGATTGTTTTCTGTTGGAACCAGTTGCTGCCTGTTTGGATATTTCACACAACTAGAGTTGGGACCATTGAGATCAAGTGTGAGTTTTTTGATGTCTGAAAATGTTGTCGATTATTTCATAATTCAGTTGATTGGTTTTCATGAAGCTGATTCACCTGCTGTTCTTGTTGCCCATGTCCTTTTCACTGTGTCGTCCAAATTTAGCTTCTTTAATCAGTCACTGCTGGTTGTAGTTTAAATGATCAAAGCGTGATGGATGTTTGTACTTGTCTTGGTAGTAAATGTTCTTTTCTCCCAGGAATAGACGTTCTTTGTATCTAGAAACTCTTCTTATCTAAGGGGTCTTCCATGGTAAGGCCTTCTAGAGATGAATCAGAGAGTTTACCCTACGCTACATCAGTGCAGATGAAGTATCTTCTATAGTGCATCTGATGCAGTTTCTTCTCCTTCGGACAGGGAGATGGTTAATGCCTGGTTCGCTGAGCGTGTCCACACCATCCAACCATCTGCCTCCAAAGAAAACCCTCCACAACAACGGGCCTCCCAGTCCTCGACAGACGTTGGTCCTACCGCCACCATCCTCCCACCCTCCATCAGCCTCCTGGACAGCCGCTGCCCCTCCCCGGCCTCGGTCAACAGCCCGGCGCCGGGCACCCCGACCCGCAAGATCTCAGCATCGGAGTTCGACCGCCCGCTCAGACCCATCGTGGTCAAAGACTCTGAGGGCTCGCTGACGTTTCTTAGCGACACGGACCGAGAGACTGTTCCGCTCCGGGGCTCGGTGATGGGCGAGGGCGGTGTCGTCGTCGGGAGCGGTGGTGGTAGTGGTGGAAGTGGCGGTAACGGCGGTGGACGTGGCGGTGACCGCTGTGCCAGGCTGCTGGAGCTGGTGAAGGACGTGTCGAGTCATCTGGACGTGACGGCGCTCTGCCACAAGATCTTCCTCCACATCAATGAGCTCATCGCTGCCGACCGATACTCACTGTTCCTGGTACGAGTCCAGAGAGAGGAGGGGGGGGGGGGGGGGGGCAAGTTGTAACTCAGAGAGCAGAGCAAGGAGTCTCTGAAAGCTTCTGATGTAAAAAGCTCCAGATGTTTAGTGTGGATAACTTGGTCTGTCTTGGTACCTTTCTGACCGGACTAGAAGAAAAGAACGTATTTACTCAGTCCAGTGTTACAAAAGTAGGTTAGATTAGATCATGCAAAACTATAGAAACTGCACGCACATCCACCAAATCTAAAAAACTGGGTGTCAGACAAAAGGCAGGCAAAACAAAAGGTCCCCACACCAGAAGCAGCTCCAAGGTTGTTCTTTATTATCACCTTTTTGTGTGACGTTTCGGGTACAACCCTTCTTTAGACATGAACCAGGTGAACAAACATATGAGTATACCCAAATAGGAGGTCACCTGACAAACCATGTGATACAAAAACAATGCTCTTTAAAGATAAGTACAGGTAATGTAACAGAACACTGTTTTTGTATCAAATTGATTTGTCAGGCAAAAAATAAAGAATAGCCTAACCTTGCAGCTGCTTCTGGTGTGCGGACCTTGTGTTGTTTTGCCTGGATTAGATCATGTCCAACAGATTTTTTTTCTCCCTCCGAGGCAGAATTCATTGATTTTTTTTATTGATGATTATGAAGCTATGTGTTAGCGTGTTAGCAAACAGCTGCTAATTTACCAGCTAATATAAAGAGGCTGTGTAGAGCTCAGGGACCTGAAGGGTTTGCTGCTGGTGTTTGCTGCACCTTATAATAGTAATTCTATCAAATCTATCAATTGATCATGCATATGATATATTTTAGCGCATATTTGTATATCATTATGTATATCATTTAGGATTTTTCTTATATTGGATCCTTAAATGATCTAAACCTGCAGCTGCTGGAAATAAGCCATAATTCTCTCTGAACAGGTTTTTATTACACATAGAGCCTTGATCAAGTGTTAATATAGATTATTGATTAGTGACGCTTTAATTTACCTAGTATTATTTTATTTTTTTATGTCAGGAACAAAACCTGGAACCATGACTCAGTGTAGTATATAATAGTGAGTCTCATAGTCTTTGAAACAGATTTATTCGTTCTTCAACCTATTGTCTTAACTCAGAAACTTTACTTTACACAATAAGAAGCACAATTAAGTGTATAACAATTCATTGTGTGTGTGTGTGTGGTCCCAGGTGGGTGAGGACAGCTCCAACAGGAAGTTCTTGGTCAGCCGGCTGTTTGACGTGGCCGAAGGATCCACATTGGAGGAATCGTCCAGTAGCTGCATCCGGCTGGAGTGGAACAAGGGCATTGTGGGACACGTGGCTGCGACGGGCCAGGCGCTCAACATCAAGAACGCATATGAGGTTTGGATTGTTCACGTCGGTCTCTGTCTCTGTTTCTTTGTGTTACCAGTAACGTTGTGCAGGTGCAGCTGCTGCTGCTGCTGCTGCTGCTGCTGCTGCCTCTGATCGGTGTGTTGAATCAGACTGGTGTTTGCTCTGAGGTGTATGTGATGGCTCATGCTGACAGAGCAGACTGGAGGGGGTGAGAGGGGCTTCAAAGGAGGGCAAGTGGGTCGCACACACACACACACACACACACACACACACACACACACACACACACACACACACACACACACACACACACACACACACACACACACACACACACACACACACTCGCCGCGGTCTCTGGTGACATTTTGACCCCTGACGTTTCTAGTGTATCGACCAGGTTTCAACATGAAACCTCTCTCCCACTTCAATCAATGATCAAACTCGGCAAGATGAGAATTTAAAGGAAGATGAAATACACTTTACTTTTTTTTATTTTTTTTTTCTAATATGGAAAAACACATTTTTGAAGTCTCATAATTCGTCTCATCTCCACTGTGTTTGATGTATTGTAAACACACTTCCAGGTGTTTACACATGTGTGCTGCCGCCCAGCATCAATAACTGACCGGTGGCCTTTAGAGAGCTATTTATAAACCAGCCGTTTGTTAACACCACCAGGTATTTTGTCATTGATCTCTGCGGTGTTTAGAGCTGTTACATCTCAACTGTCGGCACCCGGTTTTATCACTTATTTACATTTATGAATATTGATCTTTTTGTTTATATGATTATTTGTATGGGAATTACAGTGAAGTTATATCAGTGATTTAACAGTTCATAGTAGTGGATGCCATGACCTCAGATATTGATGTTACGGAGTATTGATATGGTTAAATATTCTGACAGGTAAATGTGACTTTAAATTATTCTAACCTTTATTTAAACTTGGAAATATATTGAGGAGCAACCTCATTTGCAATGTAGCCGAGACAAAACAGTACACAAAACATTTGAGGACAAGACACAACACGAAACGTTTGAAGCATACAAAGCATAGTCCGAAATCCGAAATACCAAAAAGTAAAGTGGCAAAGATAAATTGAGAAGTCTAATTAAAAACAGGAGCAGTTGGAGGTAAAATAAGATGCAGTTATGGATTTAAATTGTCCTAATGATAAAGGTGTGGTAAGTTTCAGATGGTTTTGCAGATTGTTCCAGGTTGCAGGTGCACAGTAAGAAAAACTGGACTTTCCAAATTCAGTATGTTGTAAATTTCTTGGATTTGTCATTAAAAACTGCTGTCCTGGATTGACACTACATTTCTCTCACAAATATTACAAGTGTGTGCATGGGCCTTCAGCTGGATATGGGTGTAGACAGTCTGTAGCTTTGGGATCACATCACACATATCAAATATATTTTACTCCAGCTACAAGCTTGTGTTCATAAATAGACTCTTTGTTTGCTCCCGTGAAGATAGTAAAAGAAAAAAAGAATGATTCAAGTTTATAATGGAAACAGTTTGTTTTCTGCAGCATCATCTGCACCGGTGTGGTTTATCATACGTGTGTGAGTTCATGCTGTGGAGCTTTCTGCTTTTGATGGCACCGCTCTGAGAGCTTCATTTGTATGTGTGTGTTTGTGTGTTGGCACCTTGTGAGTGCACTTGAGGATTCAAGTGTTTCTTGAGTGCGTGAGTGAATATGTATGTCTTTGCATGTGCATGTGTGTAATTAATGCCTATTAACGTATGAATATTAATGTGTTTGTGTGTGTTTTTCTACATAGAGTGTATGGATGTCTCGCTTTATTTGTATGTATGTATGTGTTTAGCTCTGTTATTGTGTGTATTTTCTGTGCACACAAAAATGCACATAAATTAAAACACGTGTTTAAATCAATATTAATGCATGGTTAAGTATGTGTGTGTGTGTCATGCTGTTTACTAATTGATTCAGTTAATGCACAATTATCTGAGTGAATATGCTGCAGGCTATTTGTGCAAGTGTGTATGTATGCGTGTGTGTGTGTGTGTGTGTGTGTGTGTGTGTGTGTGTGTGTGTGTGTGCGGCTGCAGAACCTGATACTGCTCCCAGGAAGTCAATCTGCGTCATCTGAGGGACTCCCCAGCTCTCTGATTGGATCTTTAACTCCCCATTAGTGTGCTCAGGATTACATTGATTTCAGCAGCGCAGTGACAGACACGCCCCCATCTGCCTGTTTACATCAGTGTAACCCACAGTGGGCCGGACTCAGTCAGCTGTTACCAGCGCCTTCACTGTGCTGCATCAGAAATAAACTCTTTGTTCGGATTTCACCTGAACTCACCAAACGTTTTTTTTTTTAGAGTCCCGAAAATAACTGTGTGTAAATTTAGTCTGGGTCTAAAGTGAGATCTGCTGTGGTGACATCCTGTAGTGGTCTGTTGCTAAGGATCGTTAGCTAACACTAGACCCTGAGAACAACCAGGACCTAAGTGAAAAAAAGAACAAGCCGCTGATTTTTGATGAAGAACAGAAGCTACAACCTTTCATAAAAATACTTTACGGTCTGTTTGTGCAGAACAATCTACAGTTTCACTTTCTGTTGCCTCAAGCTACCAATGCTGTTGACCACACTTCAATTCCAATGGGTCACACAAGTTTATTTGCTATTGGGACGATGCAGGTGCTGAATGGGAATGAGACGGTTGCATTGGATTGAAACTAGCCAAGATACTTGTGCTTTTGCTTTGTGTCATGTCATATCTTATAATGTCCCCAGGACTTTTATGAACTTCACTTCGTTCACAGTTGACGTTTATGGACTTGTTGCCAAACCAAACTGATTTTTTTCTGGCTTCTTGTCCCATGTTTTCTGGTGTAGCCTACTCGGTCTGTCCACGAGAATTCGAGAACATACGTTGTGTAAATGTATGTCCCTGATACGGCTTGGCATTGGGTAAAGTGGTAGGAAATGTACAAAATAAGCCCTTCTGACCCACGGCCAGAAGCGGTAATTAGCCGAGTCCGGGCGTTGTGGTATATGTCAGTCACAGTTGTGGCTTGTTGGACTTCCACTTCATCTGTGTATCACCCAGAGAACTGAATCTTTGCCAGAGTCCAGGAAAGTCTGTCTTTCCTGTGGACGTCCGTACTGATTGTTTTTGTTCTGGCAATTTAGATTGCATGGACTGACGCAATTTGGCCAGCTTCTATGGCCTTATGTTGGACTTGTGGGACAGTATATACTATGATAACGGTATCATCTTTCTATTTTCCCCCTGTTTCCATATCCCGAAGATTTATGCAGTGTTCCAATGGTATTACTTTGTTTTTTAGTTCAGGGTTTCTTCTCCGTAGTTCATGCAGAACCAGTGTGTGTATGAGTTCAGAGTTTGAGGTTGTTAATGCGTCCTGTGTTCTCGCTGTAAAGTAAATCTGGGACATGTTAGTTAAAGTTAGACCTTTGTTTGCAGCAGTATCTGGAGACCTTGAGGAGCCCAGTCAGTGTGGAGTTGGGGGGAGGGGCAATGATAAAGGTCTGTCTAAAACGTGAGCTTGTGTCTCAGGACTCTACAGTGTGTTGAGAACCCTGGAATACTAGGAACCCTGCCACGATAGATTCATTACAAGCTGATCTGACCTCTGAAAAACCAAAACTCAGTGTAATGCTGCTTACATGTTTGTTGTGTTTGATTTTATACACATAGAGACATTGTCCCCTTGAGTTTATGAAAGAGTCTACTGGTCAACAGAGAGATGACGAGTGTTTAAAGGTCAGCTGGTGGGTGGGCGAACAGCACACTGAACAAAACATCTCTACATCCATCAGGCCTTAAAGGACCAGTGTGTAATTACCTGAATCAAAGGACTCATTGTGTTTCAATTCTGAATATTTTGTTCATATGTTTGGCCTCAGTTTGAATTATTTGGTGTTGCAACAAGAATACTGCAACTATATCAACTGTTGGTCTACCACTGCTATTTGGTTGGTTGGGTTACTGGCCCTGAAATGTGTTTATGCTCTGCTTCCCCAGGACTCCAGGTTCAACGCCGAGGTCGACCTGATCACAGGTTACAAAACCCAGAGTATCCTTTGTCTGCCAATCAAGAACCACAGAGACGAGGTAAGACAAGACTTCTCAGAGCTGAGTGAATCCTACCATACCAGATCATCTGTACCAGATATCACACAGGGGCCCTTAAGACCTGACAACATCAATACCTAATTAATCAAGACACGTGTTGGGGCCCCTATAATGTCAGCTGATGTTATAATTCAGTGGTATGGTAGATACCAGGCTGCCTTCTCCAGAGAAATGCTTGTTTCGTTGATGGGAGCAGTTGGGATTGGGCAGCCCCCCCACAACCATACATGAATAAGTCATTTAGCCGATGGATGGATGGATGGATGGATGGATGGATGGATGGAAGGATGGAAGGATGGATTGATTGATTGATTGATTGATTGATTGATTGATTGATTGATTGATGGATGGATGGATGGATGGATGGACGGATGGATGGATGGACAGAAGGATGGACGGATGGATGGATGGATGGATTGATGGACAGAAGGATGGATGGATGGATGGATGGACAGAAGGATGGATGGATGGACGGATGGATTGATGGATGGATAGACGGATGGATGGATGGATGGGCGGACGGACGGACGGATGGATGGATGGATGGATGGACAGAAGGACGGATGGATGGATGGACGGATGTTTGATGGACAAAAAGCCAGGAGATCCAGCAGTAGAGATGGATCCATCAAATCACCTCTGTCTTTGTTTTTCTGTTTTATCCATCTCAGGTGGTCGGAGTAGCTCAGGCCATCAACAAGAAATGTGGGGAGGACGGTGCCTTCACTGAACAGGATGAAAAGGTGAGTAACGTTCAGTTTCACTCACTCTGGACAACGTTCTGTTAATGTTTAAAAAACCCAGAAACTTGTTAGCAAGATACTTGAGATACTTGAGTACTGGACTCCACCTATCCTTCCTCCTATCATCCATCATCTCTCCACCTTCGCTTCCTTTCTCTCCTCTGCCCCCCTTTTTTTCGCTGATTTATCTTTTTTCCACCCGGTAGTCCAGTTTCGTATCGTGTCTGTCCTTCCTCTCAGACGTTGCTCTGCTCTTCCCTCGCAGGACTTCTCGTCCTACTTGGCCTTTTCGGGCATCGTCCTGCACAACGCTCAGTTGTATGAGACGTTGCAGCTGGAGAACAGACGCAATCAGGTGAGTGTCGATGTGTGTGCCTGAAGGTTTGTGTATGCATACAGACATACACACACACATCTTATTTGTGTATGTGTGTGTGCGCACAGGTGCTGTTGGACCTGGCCAGTCTGATCTTTGAGGAACAGCAGTGTCTGGAGGTTTTACTGAGGAAGATCGCGGGAACCATTATGTCCTTCATGCAGGCCCAGGCTTGTACCGTCTTCATTGTTGATGAGGACTCAATGGTCAGTACACAAACACACACACCCATGTATACAGATGTCACTTTAAAGGTGTTAAACATCTGTGAGGTCTTTATTGGTGTTTGAAAAGAGCACGTTATGCTCATGAGCTGCTGTATTTCAAACTGGACATCCATGTGTCGGCTCTAACCTGTTAACATGGAGGCTGAAATGAAAACCAAGGCTGTGGTACACAATGACATTAGCTTTTTTAATCTATTGGTTGCTTTTTAGGTAAATAATATGTTGAACTAACTTTCTTGAACTGAAAACACACCAAAAATCAAAGGTCTGACTCCCTGTGTAGGATTGATAAGTGGGCGTTAATCATTTGGCAACCACTCCGATAAAACCTACCCTGCTTTATCGTCTATTAACTTTTATATGGGACTATAATTTGAAACAATTAACATCATATTCCACCGGTGGAAACTTCAAAGTAGTGATTAAAATCATAAACCCATTGGGAAAATGTTTATCAAGGCAGTAAATCAATTGAGATAAAGGATAATTTTCTTCTATAGACTCTAATACAACCAGTGGTGTCGCCCCCTGATGGCCATTAGAGAGAATGCAGCTTTAAAGCATTTCTGCATTTGCTTCATTTTCCAGACCTGCAGTCAACGACCATTTTTATATACCATCTACTTTGTGTTCATACTGTATGTCTATGGTTCAACATTTACTCTCAGACTTTTACAGGCCTTTTTCCACCATGCGGCCCCTTCAGGGTCAAATGTCTGTAGCTTCTCAGGCTGGACCCACGGCTCTGTGGACGTGAACATAACTTCACTCTTTCCTGTAGAAAAGTCTAGTAAATGACTGAGCCGGTCTTCACTGACCCCCAGCAACAATAACACAGGAGTTTTTTAAGACATTTGCCTGCGTTGGCTCACTTCAGTTTACTGCAGCGTGTGGCATCTGTTTGAAAACAGCGTTGTGTGTCCTTACCCAGTATCCTCTGTATCTTTGAGTGCGCTGACATTTTTGTGGCGTGTGTGCAGGGAAATATATTTCTATTGTGTGTGTGAGTGTGGTAGAGAGAGAAAGAGAGAGGGAGGGAGATGATGATAGGATCTGGCATGTGGCCTGACACTGGGAGTGTTTTGCTCTTCTGTGTTGTTTAACTCCCAGCAGAAATACAGTAAATCTGGAATTGGCTGCAGATTTCCTGAAACATATTAGTCAGTGTGTGTGTGTGTATCTCTGTGCGAGTGTTTGAGTTTACGTTCTGTTCATTTCTTACTATACTTGTTAAACAATCTGGATTTTTCCACAAGAACCAGAGCATTTCCACTGGCAAAAATAATCAAGTATTGTGTTGTTATATGTGAATATTTTAAATACGCCATTATGCAGATAATCATGAACTATTTGTTACCTAATGATTAATTGATATCTGTCTGTTCTTTAGTTACTCAGTATTATCTAACCTGTAGTTGTCAATTCAGGAACTAGTACGACTATTAATGGTTCATTATTTATCAGATCATCCCTGATCCTTTAAGATTTCATTTACTCCTTACACATACAGTTAAGACAGATGGGAATGGTTTCAATCTGAAGTATGACTATAAAATGAGAGTTATTACTAGTCATCATTTGGGGAACATGACAGTCTGTATCAGATTTCATTGGACCAAAGTTATTGGGATTCCGTCTCTGAGTGTTTTTACCAAATTTAAACCAACCCATGTTCAGAGAAACCTTTGACTTGTCGGTGGCACTAGATGAAAAGTCAGGGAACCATGAGGTCCATCACTGACTCACGGTTCTTCCTCCGTGGATTTTGACCAAATTTCACTTGAGTAAATCTCAGAGTTGCTGATGTGTTTCAGTCTGACCAACTCAGTAACACATTAGATGCATAATGTTGGCTGAAAGTACCAGATTGCAGTCATTGTTAAAATGATTGTACAATGCTATAATAATACAGTTCTGCAGGAATGAGTTCAAAGACCCAGAAAGTTAAAGATTTATTGTACTACACAAAAATACTCCAGTCCTGGGTTCTTTGAGCTGCTATGTCATCCCCTCTCTCACTGTCCCTATTGAATTAAAGGCAAAAACGACCTTTTTTTCAGTCAAACAAACAGTCAGCATCATAAACTATTGGCATTTTATAAAATTTTCTTCATAAAGGGGCATAGCCTGATGTTAACTGCAACTCCATACGTCCCCACGTCTTTGTAACTTAGAGATGATGTGTAACTGGATGTGAAAACCCAGAGCACCGTCCCTTTGTCCCACTTCCAGAGAACAGAAGACGACAGGTTTGTTTGAATATGCATTACCCAGTCTTCAACCTTGCCCCCCCCTTTCAAGAGACCCCAATAAATGTCATGACCTCCTCCCTTATATGTTTAGAGCAGCTTTATTACCCTCCCTGCCCCTGGATAGATCACTGATGCTACAGAATAAACTGGTGTGTATGTGCATGCGAGAGCAGGGGGAGGAAATGTTTCCAAAACGAAGAAGCCTTGTCTATCTTTAACATCCTGTCCCCACCTCTTAAAAATGGAAAAAGGATCCTTTGCGAGTTTTTTTTTTTTTTTTTTTTTTTTTTTTGCGAGAGCAGATTGTAGAGAAAACAAGTCCCTATAAGGGGGGAAAGAGGAAAAGAGCACTGGAATTTGGAAATAAACACTCCTCCTGGCGAAGGCTGGATAGGTAATAGATCAACCTTCCTCTCCTCATGCTGCATGGGCGGCGGGGGTTTGCAGCAGTGTGCACAGTCTCTCAATGCCCAACTGGGTTAGGCTTAATTGGAGTGAACGAGGAACCTGAACACAACACGAGATGAACCTCAACCAAACCTGTTTGTCTGAGTTCAATCAATGTAGACAGAACTAAACTCCTGTACGTGTTCTGGTTTCTAAGAACGGTTGCTAAGCTAATGTCACCTCCATCCACACACCTCACAGTCAAACCCACTCTTTCTCTTTCTTTTTTCTTGTTTTTTGCAGAACTCCTTCTCCAGTGTCTTTCACATGGAATACGAGGAGCTGGGTGAAGTCCTAGACGCTCCCAAAAGGTAAGGCCCCTCCCACCTCCCCCACTCTGTTTCAGATGAACTGGTATTAGATTAAAAAGTCTTACTCCAGATATCTCCACCGGTTATTGGTGCTGATGTTTCCTTGGGTTTGCAAACTGCCCTTCTTTTTCCTCTGAGATGACGTTTGCACAAAGATGAATTATCATAAGGAACAGAGAGTGAAAAGACAGTGTTTAACCCCTTAACACCCACTGGCCCGTGGGTCCTGTTGCTATTAATCAAAGCTGAGGCCCATTGGACCTTGGACGGTCCAGTTGGTGTTCAAGGGTTAAAGAGAAAAGACGAGTCAGAGCTGCTCGGTTCCAGCTCTGGTAGATTTGCTGAGCTGGTTTTTCTGTTCTTTGGGATCTTCTTCAGATGATCCACCTCCCTCCACCTGCCAAGTTCCCACACACTGCTGGGTCTTGTTCTCATTAGTCCCGGCTGGAGCTCCTTGATCCTGATGTTGACGGCTCCTCAATCACAACCTGTTTATCAGTGGAGCCTGATACTGTCTGAGAGGAATCAAAGACGTTTTTTTTAAGGTTAACATGCAGATGTTCATGTTCATATTACCCATGTGTGATGAAATGTAGTTTTATGGGCTCCACAATGAGTTTCCATTATCAGCAGCCTGAGTATCTGTACTCTATTTATACAATACAACATATTTGTTATATAGCTATATATATTTTTTTTTTCGAAAAAAAGTTATATATTTAATTTGCAGGTGTCCTCATCCCCTTTTCCTTTCTGTTGCTTTTTGTGCTTATTTTTAAAAAATTGTTGGAAATTGGTGAATTTTACCAAGTATGTTTTGGGAGCTTTCTGTTCATGCTGCCATTTTGAACTGGGTTACATGATGTCTCCTTCCATTTCTAACTTCTTCTGGAGCTTATTTAGTCATTTTTGAGAAGAAAAGATCTGCAAAAAATGGACTTAATGCAACGTTTTTTGGCCATCAAGTGTCATCAAACTCAATCTGAGAATGGAAAACGCTGGTAGCTGTAGCTCCTTCCTATTTATTCCTCGAGAAACGATCGCGTTTCAAAGGCAGAGACACGAACAATCTCATAAAAAGAGAAGCACAGGATGACACAGAGAAGCAGAGGAGACGTGGAGATATAAAATGGCACAACGGAGTAAAAAAAAGCAGAGATTTTGGGGTTTACAAGGCGGAGGCTGAGTGGAGCGGGTCAGGGTGACAGGAGAGGACTGACGGAGGCAACAGCTGCAGAGTTTCCTGACATCAACTCCTGCTGCAGCCCGGAGGAGTGAAGAAGCACTAATCTGATTTAAGATGCAATCAGAGAGAATCCGCCTCCTTTCTCTGGGGTGGCCTGGCACTTCCCACAGCAGCAGCTCAAATCCAATCTAAAACTCACTGTGTGTGTGTGTGTGTTTGTGGAGAACAATTGGTTACAAGTTACAGAACTTTACAGAGTGACGACAAAACTTCAAATCTTTAAACAAAGGCTTAGCAGCCCCGATCGTTGTGTTTGAGGACTCTGACTCATCCACAGTTATGTAAGAAAAGATTGTTATTGTGCTTCTGTGTACATTCTCACTTCACCAGGAAGATTTACAACTGCACACATTTCAAAACACAACTTTATTACTGGTGCAACTTTTACTTGCAAAACAGTAAAATATAAGTAGATTCTAATCTATTATCTCAAGGTGATTGAATTGTTCATAGATCTGTGGTTACATCTTCACCACCTTGAGTCAATAGTGCGTACACTAACATCCTAAAACACTGATGCTGTTTCACATCAAAAACATGTTAAAGAGGAACTATGCAAGATTTGTTTAACCTTTATTGAATGTAAATAATTAATTAATTAAAGAGTTTAGGAGTAATTTGATGGTTAAATAACTTGTTCCAGGGAGAATGGAGGCTCTCTGCCTTCCACCTAGCGTCTCTTGGCTGAAAACCAACTTTGCAAGATCAGAGCACCGCGACACAAAAGCGCCCCCGTAACCCATAATCTCTTGTTTATATCAGATAAAACTACACAAATATACACACTGTTACAAGTATTTGATATATAAAGTTATCCCCCGCTCCATGGATTGCTTTCTTGCTGGCTGCATTGAAAACAAATGCACATGGCCAAGAGGAGGGTTAGCAAAACAGCAAAAAAAAGCGACCAGACTTGAATAGTTCCCCTTTAAAAAAACATGTTGAAAAACTGTTAAATAATGCAGGAAAAAATGAAACAACACTAGGTCACCTTTAATTTTCTTACTCTGTGAGCTAGTGTGAAAAAATAGCTCACTATTACTTATTGTTACACGATTTTCACAAAAGCCCCAAAGATGCTGTTAGTATCTTCTCACACTCACTGCAACTGCACCAGTTGTGTATGAATCCACCTCCAAATATGGCAGCATCTCCACCTGTTGACGTAACTTTTCTTTATCTTTTACATGTGAGCTACTTTTGAAGGTCGATGCCAGATTTGGGGTTCGGAGCCAATAACACAATGGGAGGAAAATAAAATAAAGTCAATAAAAAACAGGTGCTGACAGACGGATGAGCACAGTTTCTGCTTCTGATGGGATTTTCTTTGACAGTAATAATGAAATATGAATCAAAGCCGGCGTTTTCTCTTTAAACACAGTCCAGAGGACGATCTGACTGACTGAGGAGCCTTCAAAAGCCCTGGAAAACTTCCCTTTAAAGAATCTGGAAGCTCAGAGTTGATGCTGATCCGTCCTGTCCGGTGTGTTAAACACCGATGAGGTCACACGCTGTAGGACTGTTTGTCAGCTTTTGACCGGTTCTGTATGTGTGTTCACACTGAAACCCGCTCCAGACGGCGTTACACGGCTCAGACAGACATGAAGTCAATGAAACCTGATAGAGAGCACAGTTTGTGACCCTCTTTTTATTAGCTGAGCAGATGGACCTGTCAGCTCCTGTTGCAGGGGAAAGGAGGCTTGACACAGATTTTCAAGGAGCTGAAAAAACATCAGAGAAAGAGACAGAGAGAGAGAGGGAGTTTATTATGTGATATCACATCAAATCAATGTGAAAACACAGAAAACTTTTGTTCTTAAACTTTAAAGTTTGGCAAAATTACTGATTTCTTTCTCTTTTTTTTTAAAGGACCAACTCTCACTGTTTTTTAATGCAGCTGTCATCATCACCATGGCAACCAGCTATATACACAGCTGATGAAGACTTAGTCACTAATCGCATCTTTGATCTCTATAATGTTTACAGCTGCGATGAGACTCACACAGACACAAAAACAGACACACACTGAGGTCTATTTCTTTCCATCCATTATATATATATATATATATATGTGTGTGTGTGTGTGTGTGTGTGTGTGTGCGTGCAAACAGGCGGTTGTGAAGATGTCAGCAGTCGGAGGGATGAGACAGGCCAGATGTCTTATCTTATCTCTGCATCTCGTGGCTCGTTCTCTCTCCCTGTGTTTAGATCTAATAACTGGCTTTTAAACGCGGGCTCTGACTATGTGCTGGATTTTGTTTCTCCCCGTGATGCGATGCAGCAGCAGCAGCAGCAGCAGCAGCAGAAGTCGGGCTGCAGCTCCAGCTGGGTCACGGCTCGAGGGGAGGGGCCCTACAGGATGTTAGCTTTGACCAGCTGGAACCGCAGGCACGAGGCTTTTTATAGTGACATTATCCCCAGGCTGTGGCTTCCCGACACAGTTTCTGTTTCAGCAAAGCAGGAAGTTCAGTTGAGCTGAACCAGCGGTGGTGATCCGACTCGCACCAACCACGACTGCTTTGTTTTGGTTTTTTTTAAAGGTTTTTTTTTTTTTTTTTTTTGGTTGTGTTGTGGTGCTGAACTGAAGCGATGTCGTGGTCCTGTGGTGATGCCGGGAGCTGTGACATGTCAGTCACAGAGAAGATGTAGGGTTTAGTGTGTGTGTGTGTGTGTGTGTGTATGTGGGTGATTAAACATGAGCATTAATGTAGCATCACTGTGTGTAGTGTATGTAAGTCGAACCAGTCTGGACAAGACATATTGTTATAATTACACTAAAACCAAGCAACACACACACACACACACTGTACAATACAATAGTCTAGCAATAAGAGTCCTGAAGTAAAACTACAGTATTATTAACCAAACTCCAGATTATATACATATCCTATACATAGGCTATATATTGTTAGCAGGACAACACACTTGCTGTCCTCTGGAAACGCTGACACTAGGCCGTGTTGCTGCTAAAAGACGCTGAAGCTCCGTAAGGTGATCTGCACTGTTTGCACAAATTTGAGGAGAAATGCGTTCAGGGACACCCTGGGAATTTCAGTGTTGAAAACTTGAAAATTGAGGGTAGATAAAGTGATTTATTTTTCATTTTTATTGTGAAAATCTGTTGAATTGCAGATAAATGGCATTATTTTGTGTGTGTTCGTCACTTATGAATAACTGATTAGACTCATTGTCAATTAAAGGGAAACATGATAAGTTATTTATTTAAACATGGAGGTTAAATCAAAGCTGAACGTGAAGTGAATCCTGTGTGAGTGTGTGTCTACCTGTCATTTCATCGGCGTGTAGACCGTTGATGTATGTACAATCTGATAATCTGATCAATCTGATCAACTGATCTTAACATTGATCGACTCTGTCCCACTGAGACCTGGTTGCAGCTGTGATGCCAGATGTTTGACACCACGTTGTTGTTCCTGGTGTCAGAAATGTGGAAACTGCAGAGAAATTTAAAGTTTTTTTTATCGTAAAATTCACTTTTAATCCACAAAAGTTGCAGAATTCACATTAATCAGGAGAAGTTTTGCTCCTCATGTGTTTTTCATGTAAAGTCTAAATGTAACACACCAGTGCAGCTGATGTTGAGTCGTACTTTTACCTACTCACCTTCCTTTTATTGCTTTTCTGTCTCTCCTGTTTTATTTTCATTATTCTTTCTATTCTTATGATCCATAAACAGACACTTAATCACTTCTTCTCTCTCTCTCTCCCTAACTCGCACGTACACACACGTGCAAAAACCGTCCTGTTGCGGTGTTACAGCCAAAATCCACTCGCGCTCGTTCCTGCCTTAACCTCCTATTGTGTTTATATATCCATTTTCCATCGTTTATCATTATCAGCGTTATAGCCGACTCTGAGCTTGGACTTGAAACGACCACAGATAAGAAACAGGCCCATTAAGTGCTGACAGATGTGAGTGATGGCTTCGGCGGTCAGGGTGGACTCAGGTGCAGCTCCCAGGCTGCGGCTCCTCTCGTTAATCAGCAGATGCTTTATTATTTAGTGTCGTTAATGTGGAGCTGTAGGAAGCGGCTTGAAGAACTGTTCTTCCTCAAGTGAGTCACTGATGGAGAAACGAAGAACCGAGCAGGGTCAGGGAGACTTTTAAACTCAGAATAATGAGGTAGAAGTCAGAGAAGTTCACGTGGTCTTAATCCTCTTCAGTATCTCATGTCGTTCTTCACCTCTGGGTTTCACTGATTAAGTCCAGATGCCGTCCCACTCATATTCATTGACATCTGGTGCAGGGTGGTGTGTGGTTCCTAAGAAGCTCAAAATTGATTCAGGAATATGAATCTCGACTTCATTTTCTACAAAAATCAATTCACAAGATTGATTTATGATAACGTTTTTACTGCAGGGATTATCTTGCATCGCAGCATTTTGACCTCCATAGCCAGTGACATAGGCGAGATTATGTTGGTTATATGACAGCCGGGAGGCAGCTAGCACTGTGGCTAACAGATAAAGGCTAGCTAGCTAGGCAGCTAAATATGAACCAGTTTGAAATGGAGCACCCAGTCCCGTCCTCAACAGTGATGGGAATGCAGAGTTACGGGCACTACTTTTTTCAGTAGCAATGATTAACGAGTAATCAAAAAAGTTACCGTTTACCCCATTATAATGCCATTTCCCTTCAGGACAATAAAATGTGCCATTAATCCCTGTTACTTGACTCAAGAAGTCCCGTCACAAAATAATAAACCCATTAAAGTGTAGCTACCTTATATACAAGTTTTTTTAAGTCCATCAACTAGCCAGAAAAAAACGTTTTATCTGAAATTAACCAACTCACTTAGTATCCCGGAGCCTGCCTGTGCGGAGGGATAATGAGTGAGTTGGTTAGTCCCAGGTAAACGGGAGATTATGGTCATGGTTAGGGGGCGAGTCCAAATAATTTTACATATTTCAGCAATTTATTTTAAAAAGTAACACAATAGTTGCTTTTCCTGTTAATTAGTTACTTTTATAATGGAGTTATTCAGTTACTTATTCAGTTACATTTTGGGGAAAGTGACTGAATATAGGCTAACTAATTACTTTTTAAAAGTAACGTGCCCAACACTTGTTCTCAATGGAGGCAAGAGAGTACAAGCAGGATCTTTCATTTCTTTGGTGTCTACTGCAGTCATATAGAAAAATGACCTCAAAACAGAAATGTTCAGTTAGATTTATGAATGAACCGAATGAAGAAATGTTCTTGAATCAAGAATAATTTTGAATCATGAATCGATTTTGAGTCAAAGCATTAGTTATGATGAGATATGAGAGCCAACACGGCCAATCAGATGACAGAACAGCAGCACCAATCAAGGAAACTCACATATTATAAGATCATTTTCAAAGCTGCTTGCTCACCTCTCAGTAAACCTGACTATTTAAAGACACAGTAAAGGATCAGATCTGCCCCCCAAAATTTTCCAGAGCTCTTCCCTGACCCTCGGTTCTTCACTTCTTATCTGCAGCCTTCTTGACAGAGGTTGTAAAATGGAAAATCTCTGGAGGACGAGTCTTAAGTCGGTTATGAATAGCCAGTCACAAAGTTGTTTGTGTTGTGTGTCTCCTTAGGGACCATGATGTCAGCCAGATTAATTACATGTACGCTCAGTACGTCAAAAACACCATGCAGCCTCTCAACATTGCCGACATCACCAAGGACCAGCTCCTCCCCTGGACAGTCAGTACTCTCAGTAGTCTTTTATTTATTTTTAATTCTTTTATCTCTTGTCTTCTTTTCCCTCAGTAAGAACTCTTAATCCCTCTTGTCCTCCGACAGAGTGAAAACCCAGATCACGGCGACCAGATCAAGAGTTTGCTCTGCACTCCCATCAGGAACGGCAAGAAGGACAAAGTCATTGGTACGACCTCTCTCTTTAGCGTCACCATCAGATTAGACAAATATCTCAGGAAGCTAACACTCAATCTAACTATCAGATAGAACTTGTAATATGTTAAAATCAATAAAACACCACTAAGGACCGAACCATTGCTGGTTTTATCTCCAATCTTCAACACGCAGTACCGCGTGTAACCTCTAGGGGGCTTTCAGTCAGAACAAGAGGTTACCGTAAGCTTTGTTTGGTTTGGATTTCCATTAGCCGTTCAGGAAATCAAACAGGCCCGGTTGCTTATAACTGTTAGAAACAATGAATAAATAACTTTCACATTTAAAGTCAGTGCGATTACCGCTAACCTTTATTTTGTTTCTGATTTGTTCCTCTGATAACCAGATGTTCAGCAGACGTTTACGTTTTTAGACAATGAGGAATTAAAAGGTCGGTTTAGACAGAGCATCAGCCCGACCTTAAGAGGGGTGAACACTGTAAACACTGATCCCAGATAACTTCACTACTTAAACTGTCAATGTGGACTCTGGTTACTTTTCAATGCATTACATAAGCTTTAACTGTCTTAAATCTTAGCATAGCATTACTACTTTTACTGATTAGTCATGAATAGTCCTGCCAGTCCATAAATCTCAATGATTATCATCAGCCTAATCAGCCTGTGACCACGGATGTCCTTTTATAATGACTCAGCGTAAGTCCTTATAGCCTCTCCAACCTTTGAAAATCCTGATGTTGAAGCAGATCAGAGCAGCTCATGATTAGCGTTAGAAATCCATGTCCTTAAGAGGCTCAAAAACTCATAATTATATCTTATTTTATGATTATATAACCGGTCACTTACATAAAACTGGGATCTGATTTCCCTCTAAATGTTCTAAACTGGCACAGCTGAGGAAATAGTTCAAGCCACATACCCAACGCAGCTTTACATCTAACCACATATGAGGTTTATAGGGATATCAGATCTGGACGGAGACAGGGTCAGAACGTGTGTTTTTCTGTTTCTGTGTGTCCGTGTAGGTGTGTGTCAGTTGGTGAACAAGATGGACGAAGCGTCGGGCAGCGTGAAGGCGTTCAACAGGAACGACGAGCAGTTCCTGGAGGCGTTCGCCATCTTCTGCGGCCTCGGCATTCAGAACACGCAGATGTACGAAACCGTGGAGAGAGCCATGGCAAAGCAGGAAGTCACTCTGGAGGTCCGACACACACACACACATACACACACATGCCTGCACATGTTCAGTCTGTGGTAATAATGGCTTTTACCATATTGGCAGAATTTATTGTATCATTGCATATTTGAATCCTCCTTGTTTTATGAGTAGATTTTGTCATATTTCATATAGGAGCTGTTTAAGGATCTAATGGAACAACAATATCATGATGACTTATATTCAGTGTTTTGGTTTGGGGAGGTGAAATTAGCGTTTAGATGTCAATACAAAGACCAGAACTCACCTCTATTTACCTGGCAAACCTGACAGCGATGAAACTCTCTTCTTTTCCTGAGTTCAGAACAAAGACTAAATTAATATAAAAGGTCAGGAGGTCATTAAAGATAGACCTGGAAAAGACTTGGCTTGTTGTAGAGGCAATATTTCACAAGGTATCGTCTGCATAGAAAGACATAGCAGCGCTTACATGGAAGATGTTACTAAGATAGTTTCAAAAAAGGAGTGGGCCAAACACAGAGCCTTGAGGAACACCTTTATTGAACATTTGTTAACTTGATTTTGAGTTTGACCTCTATCAGAAAGATACAAATGCAAAGTTTTTTGAAATCCAATCCATCATGTATCTGTGACTTGACATATCTATGAGTTTGAAAGATGACTTTGAATGTTTTAGGGGATGAGGAGCAGCTTGGCTAAGGGTTAGGGTTTCTACAATAAACCCAAATATTGGCAAAACCACATTGTTCACGTACTTTCCCCTCTGCTGCTCTCACTAACACACACTGTGCTGGATGTGTCAGCTTCAGGGTGTCAGAGGTGATGCCTCCTCTCAGCTGCAGCTGACACCCACCTCCTCTGCTACTCACTGAATTTTAACCAGGTTTCACTCAAACTGGTCACTACCTCTTCTCTTTATCTAGTTTAAATCAAATAGTGAGAATTGAGCTTCATGCTAACGTGTTTAACCACATGATGGAAATAGCTTTTCTTCAGAACTTGAGGTTGTACAGTACTTCTCCAAAGTATAGCTGATAAATCAACGAAAAACGCTTTCCTTAGAAAATACCATTTTTATTCCTCAGCTCTGGCAGCAGCTGGAGCTGGAGGCATTCAGAGTCCATCCAGCTGTGTCTATGTCCATATGTCTCATTCTCGAGGAAACACAATATCTCAGTTATTCATTGGGACTTAAAGACGAAACTGATTAGATTTTAATAGCTACGTTTTCTTATGTATAAGAGACGTTGTTCCTTCCATACCTTGACATGATTTGGCGGTATGGAGAGTATGGACAGAACAACCTCTTGTCTTATACGTAAGAAAACCTAGCTATTACAATTTGTAGAAATAATAAGCTCCACTGAGCCTGATTAGATTTTAATCAAAGGTCAAGATCACAACAACCTCACATATTCAGGTTTTTGGCAAAATCTCAGTAACTTCTTGAGGGAATCTCTTCATATTTGGTACAAATGTCAACGCATTAATACCCTCTACTCAATCATGATGAAATTTCATACTAACGGTAAATACTTTAAATGACTCTGGATAAACAGGGATGAAATCTGAAACTCGTCTCAGAAACAGAGGTATGCAGCCACGAGGAGGTGATTCTAATCCCAAACCAAACCGTCACTAGTCTCCACACATCAAAATAGCAGTGAAGGAGCTTTGAAGAAACTGGGCCAAAATGTGCCTTTTAGACTAAAGCTGACAAACAGAGATGACGGCCACAGCCAGGAGCCTTTGATCACACGACATCGTCTGGAAAAATACATTTATTTTGCCATATGGAGTTAAGTTATTAAGAGTCGGAACCACTGAAGTACAGGCAGGGGGAAACCATGCAGTACTTTTCAGATAGAGTGGAGAAAATATGATTTATTACAGTGTATTTGCTACAAAATAATTGTAGAAACTGTTAAGGGATAAAGTAACCACAATGGGAAGTCTAACTTATTATTGTTAAATCAAACAATCACAATCAGGAGGTGTCACAAAGCAGAGGACTGATCTGTAGCATTGGAGGAAGGAAGCTGTGTAGGCACGTTTTTGTGATGAGTGTGTCAGTCTCATGTGGTTTTGTGTGTGTGTGTGTGTGTGTGTGTGTGTCTGTGTGTATTGCAGGTCCTGTCGTATCACGCCTCTGCTGCAGAGGAAGAATCCTGGGAACTCCAGGTAACCGCGGTAAATTAAACTTTTTTCATTTAACAGCACACACATCCACATCCACATCCACACCAGTGTCCAAGAAATGCATGGGTTATTTAATACACACATATCAACACACACACATACACACACAGGCAGATGTTGTTGTTCTTCAAGGTCAGAGGAACCAGTCGTGACACACAACACCTCACTGCTGAGTCAGAACAGCAACTCTAGATGGTTGACCCTGAAGTAGGTCGAGCGGAGCCATATCGATCTGTATCAATACACTGATTCAGTGATCAACCAGTCACTGGCATTGATCCACAATGAAGATAAATCACTAAGATCTAAAAAAAAAATACTCTAAACATTGTTAAAGTTCAGGCTAAAATCCTGATTTAATCTGAGCAAATAGGAACTAAATGTTCTTTCTGTTTCTTTTGTAGATGGTGAAAATTGTAAAGCTCAATAAATCAGGATGAGGTGCTTTGTAGTGAACAAGAGGCTGACTTTATAACACTTTTCGACACATTTCAGAAAACATTGTGCCTGATAAGGGTTTTAAAAACTGTGTTTTAAAAGCCCTCTTCACGCACAGACACTCGACCGTAGTTATTTTAAAAGAAAGCGCCGCTGGTGGAGGCAGCAGAGTCACTGTGGAGGGTTCACACAGAGCAGTGGTTAATAGTGGAGTAGTTATTTTAGATTTTATCCATGTCTAACCCTGTTTAAATGAAAGGCTTTTTGATTTATTCAACATTTCATTGTCCGACAGACGTGTTTGTCTCTACTCCACAGTTCAGACATCCCAGCTTTCGTTGAAGCAAACATCTCCTGAGCTTCATCTGGCCTTGATATTCTTCTCGATACCAAACTTTAGAAAAGAAAAACTCTTCTTTACATTTACTTACATTTGAATCCAGCATCAATGCCCGTGGCTGAAAAATGAGGCCGACACTTGAGTGCAGTAACTATAATGACCACTAGAGTGCTGCTCCAACAGGGAGCAAACCCTCATTGACTCCCATTCAAACTGTCCAACTTTACAGCAGAAATAAACATATATAAAACACAAATAAAGATATTCACTATAAATATTATTCAATCTGTAGAAAAGTGACTGGATTAACAGCATTACTGAACCTTGAACGTTTGGGTATATTTCACCCCCCCCAAAAAACACAACTTATAAAATGTGTGAAAATATTGCTTTTGTTAAGCAATAATATCAGTTTTGAGATTTGAGATTTATTTATATTTTTAAAATGGGACATATTATGCATATTAATGAACATTTCCATGTAAATATGCAATATAAGATTGTAGCCGAGGCTAATTTCCATCTCCTGTCCCAGTTTGTCATATAAAACTAAATAAAAGTGATAATTTTAACAAAATATTATAAATATCCACATTCCACTAAATCTGCATTCTTTCTAAATTTCCCAATGTTCATATGTGTGTGTGTTGTGTGTGTGTGTGTGTCTTGAAGGTATCCACAGTTCCTTCGGCCCAGTCTCTGCACCTCATGGACTTCAGCTTCAGCGACTTTGACCTGTCGGACAACGAGACGACGCTGGCTACGATCCGAATGTTCGTGGACCTCAACCTGGTGCAGACCTTCCAGATGAAGTACACGGTGAGATGATCAGTCAAAGTCAATGAGAAAAGTCATAAACGATGTAGAAACTGTCCCTTTAAGGTGAAATAGTTCCATAGTGTCGCTTTAATGATGCAAGAAAACAATAAACAGCCTTAGACTATACAACGTGAGTGTGTGTTTGTGTGTGATGCATTCATGACTTTTGAGTTAAATCCAAAAGAGAGAGACCTCACACACACACACACACACACACACACACACACACACACACACACACACTGCTGTCGGTGTGAAGAGGTCCTTGTGTGTAGGTGGTTTACCTCGGCGGTGCTGGTGGTGCAGCCTCATGAAGAGAGGCTTTGATTGGAGGTGATTAGGTCACTGTGACATTCACAGGTCCGACCACCTGGGAGCGTCACAGTCCGCTGATTGTTTACTGACGTTTCTAACACATTCTACGTCCTGCGCCGATTTATTACATCTGATAAGTGTGTACAGATCCCCGCGGAGAAAATAAACCCCGATTTTTTTTCCTCTTCCGTAATTGGATCAGCTGAACAGCGATGTGGTGGAAATCAGTTTTACTCGGTGGAAGCACAGACTCAACAAAGCACAGAGAACAAGGAGAAGGAAGGAGAACATCCTGACTGTCGACATCACATTTGTATTTTTTTTTTTTAGTGCACAGTTATTTTACACCTACACAGTGTTTTTTCTTTTCTGTTATAAGTTATGGATGTCATGCTGCTAAAGAAAATGAATGAAAACATCTACATGCACAACTTTTAGTCCTTTTTGCTGCATGTATCGATACATACAGAGATGTGGAGATATAATTGGCACATTCACTGTGTGGCAATTAGCTTTTATTGATTGTTATATATTTATATACAGTATTTTGTAAAGGTAACACTGGTATTATTGTGTATAACTGAGGCTCCATATTTTAGGTTGGCTCCAAGTTATCTATAGTAAAAATAACACACCCATAGCGAGCTAACAGTTGCAGGGCGCGGATGTTGGGAGAAACCAACCGGAAAGAAGATGAAAATGTCTGACAGAAGCTGAATAAATCCCTCTGTTCTCTCCTGTAGAGTTTGTGCCAGTGGGTGATGAGTGTGAAGAAGAACTACAGGAAGAACGTGGCCTATCACAACTGGAGACACGCCTTCAACACGGCCCAGTGCATGTTCGCCCTCCTCAAGTCAGGACGCCTGCAGGTCAGTGCATCCATCCATCCATCACTTCTGAGAGCAGGTGTTATCAGGTATTAGGGATGGACCAAATCCTGATTTTTGGGGTTCTGCCGAATACCGGATCAGAATCAAATACCGAATCCTACTCCCATCATCGGCCCACACAGTAAACACATTATAAATGCAGTAAACAACATCACACAGTGTGTTCTATTCTGTAAAAAGCATTTGGCAATAACTTTCACTACTATTTTTCATTTGAACAGAATTAATGCTCACACACTGAACATTTAAAGCAGAAGTAAGCGACCCGGTCGTTTTCGCTAATGCTGCGTTCCAGGCAGGCTTTTGAAATCGTAAATTACAGCTTCAAGTCACAACTTACGACTTTGTAGCGTTCCAGGCAACCCACTCGTGTTTTTCCGACCTGTTTTACCTGTGAAAGTCACTATAACGGCCACTCGTAACTTCTGACCCGTGAACTCGTACCAGATCAAACTGATACAACTTCACAGGTCGGAAAAACAGGAGTTACGAGTTTCCTTGAACGCACCATAACAGTCCTCGTCCCTACGTCACCACATTCACGGCGTCCCTTGGCTGCACACACAGCCCTGCATGCCGTTCTCTCTCCTCATTGGATAAAAACTGTAGGATACGATAAATGTTTTCTCCTCGGCTCAGAGCAGAGCAGAGTGACTGACAAACACTCTATGTAAGTGATTGCTGTCGGAAGATATAACTATTTAAGACTTATATTAACACAAATATATCACTTACTTCTGCTTTAAGCTTCACGTCATTCAGGATCCAGGCTTTAGTGTTTAGCGTAGGGAAAACCAAACCCCAAAATTCGTCCAAATCTAAAACCAAATCCTGGATTCAGTATATCTGTATCAGGTGTCACCTTCCTCTATCTGAAAGTTGCTGGATTATTACAACACAGTAATAATTCCTGTCAAAACTACCGGGAGCCTGAAAACACACCGACTCTCAGCTGTGTGTGTGTGTGTGTGTGTGTGTGTAAACGTCCCCGTGTCGTCCTTTATGTCCACTTTACTCCACGCTGGTCGCCCACCTGTGGAGCGCTCCAGCAGCTCTGTGTAAACAGCCACCAGGCTTTTGTTTGTGGTGTGTGGTAGCTGATGTAGTTTCCTCTCCTGTGGACAGAACAACCTGAGCGACGTGGAGGTCCTGGCTCTGATGATCGCCACTCTGAGCCACGACCTGGACCACAGAGGGGTCAACAACTCCTACATCCAGAGGTACGGCCGGAGAGCATGAGTCACGTTCACGTCACAAGTGTATTATGGTTTTATATCGATGTGTGGGAGGAAACTATACAAGCGTGTGTGTCTCTGTGTGTGTGTGTGTGTGTGTGTGTTCAGGAGTGACCATCCACTGGCCCAGCTCTACTGCCACTCCACCATGGAGCACCACCACTTCGACCAGTGCCTCATGATCCTTAACAGCTCTGTAGGTGCACACACACACACACACACACACACACACACACACACACACACACACACACACACACACACACACACACACACACACACACACACACACACACACACACACACACACACACACAGTCAAACCTTCATTGTTCTAAAAGAAAACATCAGTTCCAAATGTTTTGCAACCTGATGACAGTGCAGCGCAGTGAGATGAGACTTGGCTGCTGCTGTGGTGTTGTGGTGAGGGTTAGTGGTTAGTGGTTAGTGGTTAGTGTCGGCCTCTAACACTGGATGTGTCTCTCCACAACACACATTGAGTGAGTCCAGACTTCAGCCGAGCACAGACCTTCTCCTCGTGTTGAGGCCAACACTCCCATAAGCACCAGGATGAGCTCTGAACTGGAAAATGGCTGTCGGTCTGAAACTAGCACTGAAAGTTGTGTTGCACTTTGCACCGCTTTGTGTAGTGCTGGGTGTAAGATAGAACCCCTAAAGTCATTACACCCAACTGATGATCCTCTAAATCGAAACGTGTAGAATATGAGAGAACAGGATAGAATAGGATACAATAGAATAGAACAAGATAGAATAGAATAGAACAAGATAGAATAGAAAAGAATAGAACGAAGATAGAATAGAATGGAACAAGAATGAAGAATAGAATAGAATAGATTAGAGTAGAATAGAATGGAACAAGAATGAAGAATAGAATAGATTAGAGTAGAATAGAATGGAACAAGAATGAAGAATAGAATAGTATAGAATAGAATAGAATAGAATAGAGTAGAATAGAATAGAACAAGATATAATAGAATAGAAAAAAAATAGGACTTAATATAAAATAATAGAACAGGATAGAATAGAAAAGAAGATGATAGAATATAAAAGAATAGGATAAAATAAAAAAGAATAGGATAGAATAGAATATCATAGAATAGAATAGAATATAACTTTATTGTCCTTGTTTTTTTTTTAAAACATTGTTTGGCAGTTCTTTCAGTTCTGGCAGAACAGAGGTGCAGAGTGCAGTGCAACAAATATAAAAGATGCATGTTAAATAGACAAACTATAAAAGGACATAAATACAATTCTGTTTTATCTCCATGTTTGGTCTCCACCAGCTCCTTGTAGCTTGTAAACACTGTGTTCTCCAGCTTGTTGCTGACTGCCTGTGTGCTGTTTGTTGCTCCACTGTGGATTTATGATGATGATGATGCAGGACTCTTTAGAGCTGAGGGGATAATTCTCTTCAAGTGACCTGTTTGATCAGACACAGGCTTTTGATCTATTGTTGACATAAGAACATTGCTTAACGCAGCTTTAATAAACCTTTTTTTTTTGTTTGTTTAACATCCACACTGACCCAGGTGACACTGTCTCGTGACAGTCGAGCTCCACACAGTCGACTTGTTTTGATTTTACAGCTCATTTACAGTAGGAGGCCGAGCTTCGCCACAGGCAGCTGAGCCTCCACCCGCTCACACTCACATTTAAAAAACACAAGAACAAATAGAAAACATGCCCGACCGCAGCACAGCTGTCTCCAGCCACGGTTACTCACCAAGGAAGAGTCGTCATTACCATTATGGATATGAGCGTATTGGCGGGGAGGCAGAAGGAACAAAAACATCAGGCGCATCGTCTCTTCAGACTTCAGACTTGATCCTCATCAGAGTTATGCAAAACATGACATTAGTTGGCCTTTCACAGCTGCAGCTCATTGGGTATGCAGCAGCAGCAGCAGCAGCAGCAGCAGCAGCAGCAGCAGAGGGCTGCTCTCCTCTCTCTGCTCCCCCGCCAGCCGCTGAAATCATTTCTTTATACTTTGTCCGGAAAATTGAACATCACGTCAGATCTGATGTACTGTAACAGTAACAATCAGAGACTGTTCTGTTATTCATGTGAACAGTCACGGCTTTTCTGTTCTGATTTAATCTGAAGCTATTATCCAAGTATCATCGATGAAAATAGAAAAAAAATATACACTTGATTAAGTTGGTGTGGTTGGATATCGTCCATTTACATCACTCTTGATTAATTGCCAATTGGTTTCAAAACAAATGATGAAAGACAAGAAAATGAACCCTATAACATACTGTCTCTTGAAACCTGCTTACATAACTGATTGCCTTGGATTGGTTGGATGTTTCTTGTACCCTCTGTACACACTTTTTTACAGTGGTAAGTTAGTGGGCAAAAGCTAGGTTATGAAATGAGGGTACACCTGCTAATTAAATTCAATTGAACCCTTTATTATATTGTCATTGGTGTGAAAAACCTGATGTTAGCGAGTCTTAATGGGTTTTTTGACCCTGTTTGTACAGGAAAAATTGGAACTTTTACTTTGAAACCAATTGGCAATTAATCAAGAGCTTAATTAGGTTCTCATATGCATATCTGGTTTGAATAGGTTGGAAAATGCGAGTGACAATTTTCCCCTAGACCAAAGAGAAAACTTTCCCCAGAGTGATGTTTTTGGTATCGCTAGCTAAACCGCATGCTAGCTTAAGAGCAGGACTTTGGTTTAGGTATCAAAATACACCTGTACTCTTCTATACTCTGTGCTAAAGTTACAGTATATTATTGAACATGGATACTGATCAAAATGTTATAACACAAACAGTGAAGTTTGGATTTTTTTTTACTTTGAGGCTTGAAAAATAGGAAAATTGTTTCAGTCACTCATGCAGCACACACACAACTGATTCATACATTACCTTTATTTCTGTTTTCCTATTCACTCACTGTAGCCTATATATTATTATTATATTTTTATTACTTGGAATTGTAACAACACATTTGTAAACATCTCTGTCTTTGTTTTCCCCCAGGGAAACCAGATCCTGAGCGGCCTCTCCCTGGACGAGTACAAGACCACTCTGAAGATGATCGAGAGGGCTATTCTGGCCACCGACCTGGCCCTGTACATGAAGTAGGTACCAACTGTCAAGCCCAGATGTAAATCTGTCTGGAGAGGGGTAGAGAGGGAGGAATGGAAGAGGAAAAGTCAATTTAGGCTGTTACAGCCCAGCTTGTGGTAAACGGGAAAGGGAGGCTTTATAAAACCAAATTAACCATCCAGCTCTATCCATCGTCCCTTTGTCTGAGATCCTCACCCTGTTTCTAAGGCTGAGCATGAACTCATTTTTCGGGCGCTACCTCAAAGGTCATGATCATTAATGAGGGTTGGAACGAAAACTGACTGGTAAATCTTCACCACAGTGATTCCAAGACCCGAGGAGATACTTGAACTCCTTCAGTAGGGGCTGGTTCAGACCCAGAGCCAAAACCAGTGTTTCTTAAAGGAGGCATGTTATGTCCCTTTTCCAGAAATTAAAATAGTTCCCAGGTGTCTTAAAGACATATCTGTGACATGCTTCGGTCAAAATACCCCAAGGATCAAACATCACAGCTCATTTCATCCTCTCAAAACAGCCCTGCTCAGAACGGCTGGTTTCAGTGCCTGTCCCTTTAAATGCAAATGAACCACTGCTTGCCCCGCCCCTTCTACCGGTACCTGTACTCATAGATATATATAAGAAGACTAGATGACTCACCCACCGCTGCTGCCCAATGACACGGCGTAGCCAGTACGGCGGCCATCGTGGGACGGGCAACTCTCTCCCTCAGAGCATTAAGCCTATGCTGCATGTTCTGCTATAATGACCAGAACTTGCTCAGTTTTGGTCCGATTTCAAAACGGTTTGATTTTTTATGAACGTCTATGCAGTTATGATGCAGCATAATACTTAAAATCACGGATAATTTTAATCATGTACTTTTTTTTGTAAAAGTAACATTATAGTGACATTATGCAAATAGTTAAAGTAATAGCTACATACTGATTTATTTTTCACAGAGTTATGAATCGTTTTTTTAGTGAAGATGACTGGATCACCTATCTACTGCACTGTAACTGCAGCCAGAGTCAGAGCAATTTGCCCGTTCAAATATGGCCGACTGTGAGCTACGCCTGCGTGTAGTCCGATCCACCCCCTTGCCTGTACTCACAGGTAGGGGTGGTATTATGCAAATTCGAAAACTAATGACATTATTGTCAGACAACCAAGGGAACAGCTTGTGAAACCACATGGATTTCAACCTCAGGAGCCTGAAAATTAAATTTTTTTTGTCAATTCTCACATTTTTGGGAGGCAAAAGGCAAGACAAACACCCAATTATATGTTAAAGATCCTTCAAAAAGTGATATTTCTATAATATGTCCCCTTTAACTCGACAGAAAAGGAACTGAGGATTCTGGGTAGAATTGGTTCACCAGTCCCTTGGTTAAAACTGCAACCATGTGGACTGAAGTTCTACTCATCTTCTCATCTTTTCCCCCTGTTTCACCTCTAACCCGTCTTCGTCCACCTCAGCCACTCCAGCTCTAATGTCAGCTGTCTCTCAGTCTAGACAGTGGGTGGCTGAGGAGGCAGACAGATTACATACGAGGATAATTACCTACTGTGTTGTTGTGTGTGTGTGTTGCCAGACGGCGAGGGGAGTTCTTTGAACTCACCAAGAACAACCAGTTTGTTTGGGAGGACGAACACCACCGAGAATTACTGAGGTCAGTGGGAGTCCATCAGAACTCAAACACACAGCGATGTGACATGTTACATCAACGGTGGTACAGAGGTTTTGCTTTCCAAGAACATGATGAGAAGATCAATACCTGTTCAGTCTGTTGATATCAATGTGTTGATGTGTCTCTCCCTTCAGGTCAATGCTCATGACGGCGTGTGACATCTCAGCCATTACCAAGCCCTGGCCGGTGCAGAAAAGGGTAGAGAAAATCGAACGTGTGTGTGTGTTTGTGTGTGTGTTTGCTTGTCGGGTGTTTTCTTGTAAACACTTCCCTCTCTTTGTCCCACCTCCTATCTGCTCTCTGACAGCTTGTCTTTCACCTTGATTCTAAAACAACAACCATGGGGCATTTATTATTCGGTTTCCTCAGATTTTTCCTCTGTCGTTGTGAGATCTGTGGCGCGGTGCACTCGACGAACTGTCAATCACTTCACTCCCACGGGGGGAAAAGCATTATAAAACGACAATGAACTGCAACAAAAACATTACCATTTTTAAAATGAATGCACACTGTAGAGCTGATGTGGTCTAACTGACTCAGGGATAGTGAGTTGCATAAATGAGCCGTGCCCACTTGGGGGACATCGTTATCACCCTCTTCAGTTGTTATGGCTACCACGTTAGCAAACAGTCACATATTATCACTTTTTATCACTGTTGGCAGGGTTGGTATTAGTAATGTGGAGGTACCGTCTTTCTGAAGTCCAGGCACGGAGCGGTCATTGTGGTCAGTGTGTGACGCCACAGAAGTCATATCACGTACCGCTCCTTGAGCTGATGGCTGTAACAGATTGAAGGAACACACAAACACACACCGCACACACTCACTCACCGTCTCGTCGTTCTTACCGACCGCTGAGCCGCGTCCCCGTTGTCTCATCTCCCCGGTGACCTTTGTTAGTCTGCACCTCGTTAGAAACCACAAGCACCGTGAGGAGAGCAGAGCTTCAGACCAGCGCCCTGGGCTCATTAATAAAACCAGCTGTGACCCTGTCCTCATATGACACCTCTGAAAACATTAGACATGCAAACACATGCAAATATCTGTCCGTAGAGGTTATATGTCAACGTTGAGTGACCCCCCCCCCCCCAAAAGAAAGTCCAGAAACTCACCCACTTAACTTCTCTTCAACAGGATGTAGCAGATTATTTGGATGTTAATTTAAAATCTACATTCAACAATGAGACAGGGTGGTATGAACAAATATGACCAATGTTATTCTGGCCTTGCCCTGAGTGGGTTTCGAACCCGCACCGCAGGCGATGATGCTAACCGTTTCGCCAAGAGGTCAATGACCACTTGGCAAGTTGATTAGGACCTCCGTTACACAAAGTCAGAAAGGATTTTTGACTTAAATTGGGGCTCCGTTCAGGGTTGATAAAAGAAATGGTGAAGAACTGGATTTTTTAAAAAGATTAACTGTATATTTCTATTTAAATAGGATTAACATTTTCCGTTCGTTTACAAGAACTCTTTAGAAAGAAAGAGTGGACACCAGCTACTGTATCTGGTAAGAATAACACGTGTCCATGACTAATGTGTGCAATTAAAGTTGAAGTAAATTATGTTTTCAATAAGACCAATTACCTACTGTAGTTTGGTTTCATACAGTCTGCATGTATACTTTGAAGGATTAGTCATCTAACGTCACTTTAATGTAATTTGTCATGATTTTCTCATTAGTTTTAGTTGCAGTGAGTCATCAATCAGTAAACTGAAACTTCCTATCTCATTAAATTATCATTTATGACATTTCATGAGGCATGATTAATTACTTTTATTACTTTTCTCAAGTATTGCCTTTCTTCTTCTTTTTTAAAGTATAGATGTCTGCCTTTTCTTCTAAAATGGATGGAAATTGTAGAAATCCTGAATCCAGACTTTGAGGTCACATCCAAAGTTTTACAGGGTTCCTACACATTTGGCATTTCAAAATTCCATACTTTTTCCAAACCCTAATTTCCTAATTATTATCATTATCATTATCATTATTCTGAATTTGTATGCCATTATGTCACCAAATAATTTCCAGGAGATTGTAGCTAGGTACAATAGCGCATACAAAATAATTTTCACAAATAACTTCAGATAAGACCAAACCCAGATAAGTATTAAGATAAATATATTTCCATACAATAGTTTCCATTTTCCATACTTTTCATACTTGGGTAGGAACCCTGGTTTTTAAAGGTTACCGCATGCCTCTCAGTTCTGGTCATCATATCTGTCATTTACAGTATTTTACCCACTAAAGTTGTTGTTGAGATGTGGCGACAGCACATCATCATTACCAGAGAGAGATCTTAGGACAGAAGTACCAAGACAGAGTTACAATAACCCAGACTTATCCTTCAGAAACCACAGCTCAGTCCTGATTTGGATCGGCCTTAGACGGCCTGAGAGCCGACTAGCGGTGCTTGACCATACTGAACGTGAACATATGGCCTGAACGTGTGCAGCCAGGCACCTTCCAAAATCAACAGAAAAACTCTGACAAGTCCAGTAAAAAGGTTTGTCTTGCTGTTGTTGGAAGTAATACGAAGCGGTCCTCCGCAGCTACGTGGAGCTATAAGTCGCTTCGCTGTGGACTTTAAAACTCTGGTAATTTGACTGACACCAGGGTAAGTAAATAAAGACAAAGTTACTTAGCCTCACCAATTAACATTTGCCTCATGCTTAGTGTTGGTTTTCCTCGGCTATAATAAGCTCTCTCTCTCTCTCTCTGGCTCGGTCCCCTGCAGCTCCATAGTGCTGAGCTTTGATTACAGACTCAATCAGAGCAGCTGCAGATGGCTTCAACATACACACACACACACACACACACACACACACACACACACACACACACACACACACACACACAGTGATACTGATTGGAGCTCGAGGCTGCCGTCAGATCTCATTTACCTCTCTGTTCACACATGGAGCTCATTAACGTCGACTGACTACCTTTCCTTCAGTCGTACTCCATTTTCCCTCTGGTTTGTTTTTAATGTTTCACATACCTACCTTTACTTTCTCACATTGACGTTCCTGCTTTCTAATTATTTAGTCCACGCTTCCTTTTTTCATTATGTTCTCTCACTTCCTTGCTCTTTTCCATTGGTGTTATATGTCCATGCCTTATCTTAGGGCCAGGCAGTTTGACTTCAATCAATATCACAGTCAATATTAATGTTAATCTGCATCTTTTATCTCAATTGCAGTAAATGAACAGTTACTTTGGAGGTATCTGTGTGGCGCTACCCTTTTCTGCTATTCAACACTGTCTGGTAGTTGTGACTGGGGCTTGAAAACTCTGGAGAACAAGAAGCAAAAGTTAAATTAAATTAAAAACTAAATATGTTTGAGTCTGGACATAACCTGAGACTGTAACTGGACATGAGGTTGTGTCTTTCAAGGTGATAGTTCATGAACACAGCATTGGGAAACGTGTAACCTGAATTAACCCAGTGCAAGATCAAATTTGCGAGTGGTTTTAAATGTCGGCTTTGTTGACTTTTTCGGTCAATTGCCCAGCCCTGTGTTTTGACCCGGATCAGCCTCCTGTTCATGAACCCCCCACCACCACCACCACCACCACCACCACCACCACCACGCAGTGAAATTCAGACTGCTAGAAATATGCCAGACACTGAGGTTAAGTGCAACAGCAGAGCAGAACTGTGATTTGCATAGCGAAAATGTCAACCACCCACCCACCTCAGATGAGGCTGTATCTGAATCAAACTGAGGGTTAGAGATGACATAAAAATCATGGGATGTGAACAGACTGAGTTTTTCTGTTGTGTATCAACAATAGTTGCTTTTGTCCTTTGGTCTCACACAAGTAGATGTTATTGTTTGTGAAGTCTTTGATGTATTTGGTTTTGTCATGTTTGTTTCTGCACCGACTGAAAATCCACCAAATGTTCAAATCAACACTTCTGCTTCAGGCTGAACTTATCAGTTTCTTTTCTCTTCTGTCTGTTGCAGATTGCAGAGCTGGTGGCCACTGAGTTCTTTGAACAGGGGGATAAGGAGAGGCAGGAGCTCAACATTGAGCCCATTGTAAGTACTAAAGTATCATTTCTATAGGGAGCCGCATGAAAGGAGTACAACATGTTCTGGTGTCCCTCAGGGATCTTTTCTAGGTCCTCTAGTTTTTAATCTTAATTAGGGTTAAGGTTGGGGGTTCTGAACCTCGCTGTCTGATACAGCCTTAGCAGATATTTATAAAACACTCATGTACTCTTCTGATGTTGTTTACATGTGCTTCTTCCATCGCTTCACTTTAGGACCTGATGAATCGTGAGAAAAGAGACAAGATTCCCAGCATGCAGGTGTCCTTCATTGACGCTATCTGTATTCAGTTATATGAGGTAATTCAGCTCTTCTTACTTTTACTTCTTTTGATGAGTAATGACTCATGAGTAATTGGAAAAGGCATTTACTTCCATTTGCCAAGACACTGTCAGTTTCTTTTACAGTAGAAAGTATAAACATGCTTGTATTACAAAAAAAACAATGCTCAATCAGTTCCCCCCTTTCTAAAATAAATGTCTTTGTTGCTGTTGCAGACTTTGGCTGGGATGTCAGAGTACTGCTCCCCACTGTTGGAAGGATGTCAGAAAAACCGGCAGCACTGGAAACTTCTGGCGGAGGAATTTGAGAAGGGCCTGGTCAACGGCTTGGTGTGATCCAGTTAAAAGCCAGTTTGGCTCTAAACCAACACAGATTCCCAGGGTTCTTCTACCTGTCCAACCTGGTGTCACAAACTTTCATGAAATTAGCGTGATATAAAGGACTCGAAAGAAAGAACAAATGAGATGCGATGTGCACGGAAAGCGAACCGAAAGTGTCTTTTTCCCCCACCAGGAAAAGATCCAGTGGTGAAAGTCAAGAACCAGTAGATTTGGTTTGATAAGAGGCCAGATGCATCTAAAAGCAGGTTCAAGCCCCAACTTATGCCAAACGTTTCTACAAGCAGGGAGACACTGGATGATGTCCTGAGCGTGGTGTGGTGTCAGTCGCCTTGCAGATCTAGAGATGATTGGTGTTACGACTGTTGTTACCATTATTACACCTTCCACTATAGTTTTTCTGTGTTAATTCCAAATTCCAAGCAGGTCAGCGACAGCAGCCACCACGCTCACGCAACACAGGCAGTGTGTTCCTATGGTGTTAACACTCTCCAACACATAACTCCAGATTCTTACAAGTTTGATTTCTCTGCTCTGTTGGTCCTAATAACTAATTATACTCACTGAATTAATCTCTCAGATCTGGGAAACACAGCAGCAGCATCAATAAACAAGCCACGTAACCAGCCAATATTAGCAGTAATGGCACTAAAAACAAAACCAAAGGAGCTCTGCAGATTCAAATCTTGTTACAGGAAACCAAACTCAGAGAAAGTGTCTGCTGTAAACATCCATTAAGGATTATTGAAGGGTTATTACCGACATTTCACTTTCTCTTTAATCCAAATGAAGTGGTTTTCATGTGAAGAAGCTAAATCCGGCTTGAGGATAAGGTTTCATTGCACCATCTTCCCAGATCCCAGTGACTTTAGTGAGCACATACAACAAACAGGACCTGAGCCACTGTAACCAACCCCCCCCCCCCCCCCCCCCCTCAAATCCTGACGTTAGCTTCATTTAGCTCAGCTGTCACATGACGGAAAAGGGTAAGAACAACATGCACTGTTTCAGAGAGTGGGCTCATTTCATCAAACTTTGTGAGACTTGTCTTCCTCGTTGTCACCATTGTTTTCTAGCTGTCACTCACCAGACAATAACGGAGTCAGCACTAAGCTATATTTATTACCACAGCTCTTTCTTTTATTTTATTTTTTTTTCATAATTTTTTGCACAGAGTGGCTTTCATCTTGAAGTCTCACCTACACCGTCTCTCAGAGGTGGTGGATTTTAGAGCAACACTGTATCGTATGACAGATCCTTAGAGATCGACGCCGTTGCCGATGTCGTGCTTCTACACGTTTTACAAAAGAGTCACAATAATCTGATGTGCTTTGTTAAATGCGTCTGTTCACAGCACACAAACTACAAGTTTGAGTCTTTTGTAACATTTTTTCACTCATTGTCTTAACTATTGCATATTTATTTTTTGTTTTATATATTTATTAGAGTTTCTATATTATGAGGTCATCTGTTTGTCAAGAGCACACAATTCTTTATATAGAGAAAATGTAGTTTTCATAGTAAAAACATACAAGTTCTGCATTTTTGAAGGCTCTTTCTTGAGAACAACTTTTAGAAATGTACTGTTTTGTGTCACTGAGGTGTTTTTTTTGTTTTGTTTGTTGTCCAAAATGTAAAATAGCCAAAGACTAGACCTGTGAGTTCGAAGAGAAACTGGTCTATATTCTTCCACTGCCTTGTTGTGATAAAATAGGACCAATTAATAGTTAAGAGGTAAAAATAAATAAATAAATAAATAAATAAATACAATGCACAGATTGCTGTGCACCCATGAATGCTTTCCTCTATCTGGAGGGTCTTTTTACATTTTACATCCCTTTTTTATAAGTGAATGATGGAGCAGCCTTTGGATTGTGGACAGCCTGATCGCACTGTTTTGATTTGGTACTTAGATAAGATTATAAATCTGACCAGACACTCAAAAGCCAGCTTCGAGTACTGACCGGGAACAGTTATAGCATAATATATCGTAGAATAACGATAGTTTGGAGCAAGAAAAATCGGATAACCAATACATCGGCAAATACCCCATGAAAAAGCACAGTAGGATTGAATGGTTCAGTCCGGATGAGAGTAATGCAACACATTTCAATCTTAATGGTATAAACTGTCTTATTATTTTAAGGACATGATGGTGTTACCCTTAGTTTATGTGTGGGGATCTGGTGCAATAAGATGAGCCTGACTGACCACTATCAGAGACAATACTTCTGCCAGTATAGATAGTTTATCAAATGTCCTAATCGGTGCTGATAGGACGTTAAAGTTAGGGTTTGGCCCAGTAATAGGGTCTACCTCTTCTGTTCAACTGATACCCAAACAGGTACTGAGGCTATAAATCTGCCCAACAAGAATTCCCTTAAGAAAAAAAACAGCCAGTGATTATACACCCAGTGGCAAACAGCCAAAGGTTGCTACTGGATAGAAACTGTGAAGGACTGTAGGCAAATAGTTGAGTTCAACCTCACATTTGAACTTCCACCTTCAAATGCCGTCACTCAGATCACTGTACGCACAACAGCAGGTGCCGCATTTTATGAACACAAACGGGGTCGGCCCGACCGGTCACATCTGAAGCACTTATGTAGGCGCACGTGGTCGTAAAGTTCATTCTGTGTCTGTTGTTTCTCAAAAAAAAACAAGGCATCTGTTTGTTTCAGAGAAATTTAACTTTCATTTTGTTTGGTTGCATTTCACCGGAGAGAGCATTTCTGTTTGTTTTTTAAAGATGAGATGTGTGGGTGTCTGCAGCGTTTGATAAAATGTACTCTACTGGCGTGGTACCATTGTAAAAGGTGTTTCACATCTGCATCTGTCGGCACCAGTGAACACTCTGCCACAAACAAATGGTCTGTCCCATTAAAGAATAATGCTCATTGTCTGTATGTGTCGCTGACTGTATCATTTTGAAACTACACCACACCAATCCTGTTTGTGTTGCAGTGCCACCTTGTGGTCAAACAGCAGGAATACACAAATCACATATACATTTTATTTTTATTTTTTTATGACATTTTATAAAAGTTGAACTAAACCACTAGCTTCTAAAACAGAACTTGACAAAGAGAAAGAGGAAACAACATGGAAAAAAGACAAGATACAGCTTTTATGGGGAATATTTACATCGAGGTGTCCTGAGAGGGACAGCAGGAGGACGCAGAGGACAGGACAGAGACACAGAAGGTGAAGTTGGACAGGAAGGACAGTGTAAAATGTGCTGTTTTCTACAAAGGGCAGTGGTTGGTTTTATGTACAGCTCATGAAGGTGGAGGGGATGGTTTGTTTTTCTTCAGACGGAGTCGGTCCTCTTGTACGCCACCATGCTGTTCACTTTGTGGATGGAGGTGGTGAAGGAACGTAAACGCACCTCCTCTGATTGGCTGATGATCTGCGGGCCCGACTCCTCCCACTTCTCAGGAACAACCAGATCTTTGTCGGTGTAGACCAGGAGGTCGAACGCACCTGGAGGGAAGGAAAAAGGGTCAAATGACACGTTGATATTACATTTATCTAATAATCCAAAACTGGAAAGAGTGTCTTGTTCCTCACATGGCCGGTCGAGCAGCGGGAGGAAAGTGACGGTGGCCGTTATCTGTCTGATGACGGAGCGGATCTCATCCTGAATGATCTTGATGGACTTCTCTCTGGGAACACTGGGAACCACAGGGAAAATAGTTAAAGGTGCACGATTCAGGGAATATCACAATTTGATTCAAAACCAATTCTTGATCTGAAATCGAGTCGACGAGTATAAACTGTAGCGGCTGACCTGCTCTCCTTGGCCGAACGGTCACACTCGATGTCAAACTGCCATCTCTCCAGCACCTCGTTGGTCTCCAGACATGTGATGACCAGCACCAGCTTCTGCACCGTGCACTCAAACAGCCACTCTGCAGCACAGACAACAGCACAGTCACTGTCTGAGCCCATACACTCAACACTGAAGCTATAATGCCTTTCTTCAAAATAAAAACACTAAATGTATTACATTTTTAATTAATCTAGAAAATGATTAAATACCATGATAGCATATTTAAATTATGCCTAAAATAATTCAGAAGCAAAAAAATCCACACAGAAATATAAAAAAAAGTGAACAAAAGCAGTATTCAATCTATTTTTACATGACAATGACAAAACAATGCCACCATTTAAACAAAGGGATAGTTCAACATTTTGGCAAATTATAATGTTACATAATTATTTAATAATCATGTAACATTACAAGACGGAGTTGTTTTCGAGGCAAATGCAGCCGGAACTACATTCCAGACACGGCTGCTGGGCGGAGTGATTTCAAAAGCACAAGTAGTTCAGAGTATTTGCTTATAGTGTCGTAATGTTACATAATTATTTCATAGCGTGGTGAATGTGCAGGTCACAACTTGTCCACCAGAGCGTTTTGGAGTTGTTGGATTGTGTATGTGATGAGTTTGATGAGGGACAGGGGACCTGTACTATTCACCTCCATTGTGTTCACTGAGCAGCTCACGTCTCTGCCCCGCCGATCTCAAAACAACATGCACCGATAATTAAAGGTAATGAACCTACTGCTATGACTATAATAGGGATTATGGTGATAGGAAAATTTGACAAAATGTTGAACTATCCCTTTTAAAGAAAGTATCAATTCAACCCTCCTACAGTGGAACAAAATATTTTGTGAAACAAAGCGGCAGGCTGACCTTTGAGCTGAGACACCACGTTGGTCAGGTAGTTCTTCAGTTTGGGATCTGTGGTGAGCTGGAGGCTCATGTCGTAGTTGGTGACTCTGCTGAACGTCTCTGGAGGATAGATGCCGCGCTGATACAGGATGCTGTTGATGCCAAAAGCTGCAATGGAGACAAATACACAAAGGGTTCAAAGGTCAAGAGAAAAATGACGACACAAAAACAACATAATCAAATTAATTTATATGACAAAAATATGATCTGATTGTCCTGAATTAACCTAGCTCTGACTCAGAGTGTAATGAAACATCAATCTACTTTAACACATTAATTCAACAAGTCAATAGCACCAATCAAATCAGATCTCAATACATATCATTATTTGTAGGAAGACAAAAGAAAAATCCCAAGGCACTCTCTTAACTATAAAATGCCTTTATTGAATTATGGCATGGTCGAAATGACAATTGAAAACTCTGGCGCGTTTCGGCCTCTAGCCTTCATCAGGGAGTCAATCATATCATTATTTGGAAGACACCACGCCTTTATTTTGAAATTCCCTTCTGGCACATCTAAGTGATCAGTATCTCCTGCAATTTTATAGCTATTTAATATGCAAAGATTGTTTTTGTAGCCAATTACTCTTTTTTTTTTTTTTATCTGTTGGGTCCCGCAAAACCAGGAAGCCGTTGTCGTGGCAACAGCCTGCAGCTTCCCGGGTGAAAAGGACTCGAGTTTTATCTGCGACGTCGTAAAATCGTCCTGGTTGGACTGAAGCCAGGAGGAGGAACCGACGTCGGTCAATTACTCATTTTTAAAATATTTTGTTTGAGGCTGCAAATAGAAGGGAGAAAAAAGATCCAATTACACAGTAAACAAACAGGAATTCTTTCAGTTTCCTTTTGTAGATGTTTGAAGTTGTAAAAGTCCAGAAATCTTAATATGACACATTATGGTGAACAAGAGGTTTGTTTTTCATTTAAATGTCTGGTTGGGCTCAGAAATAAAAATTGTATTTTAGATGTTGTTGATTTTTTGTTTTTTTAATGATGTAATTGGAAATGATTTTAAATCAGCTGATGATATTGTCTCATTTGGATCAATGATCCCTGAATCCAATCCGATCAATATCGTATTGTGACTCTGTGATCAACAAATCAACAAACACCACATCGATATGCATTCAATCAATATTATATAGCCTATTATTGTGATAAATACTTGTGATTTACAGCTGTATCTCTGACTACATGAGTGCAGATGAAATGCATAGATACGTAACTCATGTACATGAATAGGCTACATATTAAAAACAACAAAAACACCACTGTCCAACATAACTGTGTCATGACTCAGCTCCTCCCCTTTCACCACATTACACAAGCACATTACGATCTACACGTTTGAGTTGAGGTTTTTCATTTTAAAGTTTAAACAAACACAACGACCTGAGTTTAGTTAGTTACGTATTCACATTAGGAGTCTGCTCACTAACGACCACACACTTTAATACCTGATATTGTTGTAAATATCGCTGTAGTTTTGAGGTAAACATCATAATGGAGGACGCCTCCTTCTCTCCACAGGCCCCGTTAGTGATGTTAGCACCGCATGACTGCGGCTCCACAGCGTCAAAAACCAGGCTGTTAAAGATTAAAAAACTAAACAAAACAAAACGATACTTACAGAAGAACTCAGCTACAAGCTCGGCGCTTCCCTTCAGAGTGATTCCTTTCAGTGTGCTCGTCATTTTCTTTAAGGTTTTTTAGATTAAACAGTCGACAAACACTAGTTTTTCTTCCGCTGCTCCGAGTACCCGCCGCGCAGTTTGAAAATCTGTCAGTTGTCGCCACTGCGCATGCGTTGCGGCGCACGGTTGATGACGTATGTAAACTGCGCTTACGACTTCTTGACAGAAGAGGGCGCTGTACATCAACTAAAAATCATTCTTGAAAAACGTTCATGATTATCATTTAGAAACTCTTCAATTTTATGTTTTATCTTATTTTATTGTATTTTCAGCTTGCTTTTGATTATTACAGATGCATAGATAGATAGATAGATAGATAGATAGATAGATAGATAGATAGATAGATAGATAGATAGATAGATAGATAGATAGATAGATAGATAGATAGATAGATAGATAGATAGATAGATAGATAGATAGATAGATAGATTTGTAGCATATGGCCCATTTTTACAAACACTTTGTCTCAAAGGGCTTTACACCATCATAATAATATCCTCTGACCTTTGACCCTCACATCAACTGAGGAAAAACTCCCAAGAAAACCCTTTGAACAGGGAAAAAATTGGAGAAACCTCAGGGTGAGCAAGAGAGGAGGGATCCCTCACCTAGGACGGGCAGACGTGCAGTGGGCTAGAATGTTAAGAAAACAGTTTACAAGATAGATAGATAGATAGATAGATAGATAGATAGATAGATAGATAGATAGATAGATAGATAGATAGATAGATAGATAGATAGATAGATAGATAGATAGATAGATAGATAGATAGATAGATAGATAGATAGATAGACTACCCTAGGTCCTAACATTAGCTGCATTAAAATGTACTCTTCTCAGTAGAAACCCCTGTTCCTCCACATCCTTGCCAGCTGATGCAAGAGGTGACTGTATGAGGCCGCAGCAGTGAACTCATCATACAGAATATTCACATCCTGCCTCTTGCTCATTGACTTTTTTCCCCACCACAGGCATGTTGCCATTGTCCAACAGCACCACAAACATTGACAAAAAGGAAACACTGAAGCTCCTACTGTGGGAATCCAGAAGGCACAGAGCTGAGGTTTATACGCTGCCTCAGCTGCCCAGTAGCTACCCAAATCACTATGTGGTGCTGTTGGTGTGAAAACTATGGTCCTGAAATTGCAGCCTCGTGGTCTGCAGGAACATACCATTGGAGTAAGGAATAAACTATTATGCTTCTTCTATGTTGGCCTCAATTTTTCAGCCTGAGGAAGTTGATGCTTCCACATGAACCAGATGCACCGGCACAAATACTTTGGCGAATTGGCGTAACTAATACCAAACGTCATAAACAGAAGATCAGACACTTTGTGGAGGAGAATGGACTAAGTTAAGAACCAGTCAACGAGTGAGAGGTGAAGGAGGTCAGCTAAGATTACGAATAACTCTGCAGATCTGAAAGGACGCTAAGGTGTTTTCCATTTGTAGATCACCAACAGTCTTGCATCTGGAGTTGGACCAATAGGCGAAACCTTGAACATATTGGAGTGGTTGATCCTGTCCTTTATGTTCTTTTATTATGCATTTAATAGCATCCAAACCACCATTAAGACTGTATCAATGTAACTGTAGAAAGCAATAACCCCACCCTCTAACGGCCCCACTCCCTCTTTAGTGTGCGGTTTTCAGACATTTATGGACTAACAATGCTTTTTACATGTGCAGGGAGGAGTTGCCGCATGTGGATGTAAAGCAGTCGGCCTGACAGTGACTGAGTAACTGTATATGCTCTCATCCCACCCACCGTCAATTAGACCTTGTTTATTTTGGAGGGCTATCTGTCCATGGCTGGGGCCTGCGATGTTTAGATGGTCTCTAATGGGGCAGTAGGCCGTCGTATAAACTCACCAGCAAAAAAGAAGCACTCTGTGTCTTTACAAGACGCAAACACAAGCAGGAACTTTACTAGGAAATCCTTTTTATAGGTCGAAACAGATGAACTTCTAAGAGGTCTTACGTGACGGACACGTGAGAATTTGTTCATTCATCTTGACGCAAAGTAGATGAAGCGTTTGTCAGAATGGACAGAAGCACAAAGAAACGTTTCCCATCTGCAACACTAACATCCTTCTCTGCAGTTTGTAGGCTAGTGCGTGTATACAATATGCCCACATTTTTTTTTGGTTATGTGTATTTCCAAGAATGCAGGAATGTGTGTATGTGCTTTGCGTGTGAATGAGCGAGTCGTTTGCAGAGCTCCAGCTGTTGGATACGAGGAGCCAGGGAACATGAGGCACGGGTCCAGCTGGCTGAGCTCGACACGCCCCATCACTGCAGCCAGTGAGCTCCAAGTAGGACATAAAGTACCTACGCGGGACAGGAGCGTGCTCGTGGCTGCACTTAACTCAAGATTGTTCATAATCCGGCAACATGGAAGTTCCCTTCCCCTGGTTACGACGGATGAGGACAGACAGAGCAATTTGTGCATTTCGTTATAGAGCGAGTCGAGCCAAATATCCACATGTCTGTAAGTCTGTAAAACTGCTGCATCAACAAAGAAGTCAGCACATGTTTACAAGACTGAGATCACGACCGGTTTTGCAAAGGAAATATTCAGATTTCATCAAAGTTCAAGACTCATTAGAAAAATTGCACTCGCTAACACGATTGAGGAAATGTCAAGACCTTGATTCTTTGGGGTCACGATAAGATTCGATACCGATTCACGTTATATAACCAACGTTATCTTCGGCAGTTAAATGACATCATTGGCTATGGAAGCCAAAATGGGGCGTGGCAAGCTAAGGCACAAGCCTGCAGGCAGTAAAATAAACCTATTAAAAATCGATTGTTAGGATTTTGTTAATCTTCTCCTTCTGACCACGTCTACACTTGCAAAGTTCACACTAAGTCTACACGTAGCGCTGAGACTTAACCTGAGTGAGTCTGAATTTCCACATAAATACTTTTAGATGAGTGTGTGTGTGTGTGTGTGGATGATGCCAAATTCAGGCTTTTACCGATGCCTGTGAGGTTTAAGTTTTGAACAAATTAAAAGTGTGGAGTGTTGTGAAACTGAAAACAATTTGTAATGCTGAAAATGTGTTTGTATAGTCCCTTGGATTAAGTCATGATTTCAAAATAAGTCTTTTTTTTCCCCCTTTGAGTATTTCTCATTTGTACATCTTGGCTTTGGGAGACTTTTCCACCCGCCCGCATGGTCACATTTCCCATGCATGATGGTTATTTGCCATTATATTTGCATATTTTCATAGGTTAATATAACTTCTTTTTATTCTTTATATGTGCAACTCTCAGTGTTGTTGATGACCCCAATGGAGGTTTCATGCCAAAGACATCTGTTGCGCTCTGAGGCATCATGGGCCGAAAGACAGACAGACTGAGGGAGGATGGATGGGCAAAAGAGAGGGATGGAAAGGCGGAGGGACTTGAAGGAGGAGGAGGAAGAGGCAGAGCTTAGAGTAGAGTTTCTCAGCTCCTCTGGCACATATGTTCTTCTTCCGTCCCTGCAGCGCTGACGCAATCATGAGGAGGGCACACACACACACACACAAACACACATACACACACACACACTCACAAAGACACATTCAGCTGACTCTGTTTAGCCACACTGCCTGCATGTGGATTACTGGATCTGCCATTGAGCTGCCATTATTTAACAGCAGCTTTGGTGCCACAGAGTAATGTTAATGTAATGTGTGGCTCCAATGAAATCACGCTTTAAAACATAGTTTAACAGCATAATGGGTGCAATTAAGTGGATGCTATTACTATTATACTAAACCTACAATGGCATGCAAAAGTTTGGGCACCCCTGGTCAAAATGTCTGTTAATGTGTTAACAGTTAAACAAGTGGAAGATGAAATGATCTCCAAAAGGCATAAAGTTAAACATGAAACACTTGTTTGCAATATTTTAAGCAATATCAATGAGTTATTTTAGTTTTCTATAGTTTTACAGTGAAAAAGGGAAACACAGCAGCAGCCTGTGAAAGAACGGGAAACAGAGGAGACTCGAGCTCTCAGATAACTTTGACCAATATCAAACAATATATTTACTTGCTGTGATGGTTTCCAAAGAGGGGGCTACTAGCTACTAATTATGCGTTTCTGTCATTTTGAAAATGTAAAGGATATATATTGTTTAAAATGTAAAGGAAATGTGTCATCTGTAACTTTATGCCTTTTGGAGATCATTTCATCTTCCACTTGCTTTAACTGTTCACATGAACAGAAATCTTTACCAGGGGTGCTCAAACCTTTGCATCATGCCACTATATATCTTCCCTTGTCCATGTATGACATCTATCAGTTGCTCACTTCTCATCAGATTGACCTGGTTCCTCAACACCTGACCATGGACCTTGTTGACCCAGGTGACATCCAAGCCAACGTAGTTGTAGCTACTATGTATCCACTCACTGATTCCCAAAGGGATGACCACACCCTGACTGGGATTTGAACCCTCCAAGGTCAGTCGCATTACACACTGATTTATCCAGCTGCAGAACACCAGGTAACCACCAAGGACGGCACCAGGCCCTGACGTGATCCGCACCATCATTATATCGGATATCATAAATTAGTATCTATGTCATATAATCATCATATATAAAAAAAAAAAAAAATATCAAATTCAGGTTTTGGCTGTAACCATGTGGCCTAAAAAAAGGAGCGGGTGATAAACAAGAAATTACACAAGATGGCTGCAGAGGTGTGTGTGGGAGGGAAACAGAGAGATTCTTTGTTGGTCTGATTTGTGTAATCTGACGGTGTCAGGTTAGCAACTGCACAATGTGTGTGTGTCTGAAAAACTATAACTAGACCAGACATGACTGATATGAAGCTGGATACATTAACCAAACATGTACATTTGCATTGGCAAACGTTAACATACATGTTTCACCTTAATCTCTCTAAAGATCTAATTTTGTTATGTAGATGTGTTTTTTCTGATGAAAACAAAAATGTTTTCATAAAGTTCCTCATGAGTTTATTCTTGGCAAATAAACCAGAAATAACGTTCAGCAAACACACAAACACACACACATACACACTCTCCACGGTGTTAAATAAAGTTTCCTGCTGGTCCAAATGAGTACAAGATAAAGTGTGTGTGTGTTTACAGACCTGTCAGTCTAACGTCTGACCAACATCTCAACCACATGTCCATAGATCCATCATAATCTGACACACACACACACGTCCACACACACACACATATTCATGATATCATTGCGCTGTTGTGTATCCCATGAGCGCTCAGCAGTGAAAAAGATCTTTCTAACACACTTCATGTATGGTGAAAGAAAGTCAGTGTGCTGTGCAGACACACTGCTCATTTATGTGTGTCAGAGCAACACACACACACACACACACACACACACACACACACACACACACACACTGGCTGTGCACCTCCAACCTCCAACCAGCAACGCACCAGGGTGGCTATAAATAGCTCTCCCAGGTCCACTGTGGGCTTCTTGTGTGTAGTTTGTTGGGACGTTATTAAAAAGAGGGGAGGTGTAATGAGCCCCTCAACCCCGCACCCCCGACTGTCAGTCAGGCAACTGCACCAGCAGAGCTTCACTGACCCCGTTTCATTTCACACTTTCACCCAGAGTAAACACACAGATGAGTTTGCAAGTACAAAACTTGGACCAAAGAGCAGAGAAAGAGATCATTGGTTGAAATTGGTTTTGTACTGGAAATGGATAGTGGTTTTTTAAAGACCAATATATATAATATATAGTATAACAACAATGGCCACTATCAGAGCTGATACTTATGTCAAAAACAATACTTTAGGGACGGTGTTTGGTTCAGTTGGTGCAGCACCCACCCCATGTGTTGAGGCTGTAGTCCTCACTGCAGGCGACCCCGGTTTGAATCCCGTGCCGAGCGGTCCTATCCTGCATGTCGTTCCTCACCTCTCTGCCTCCCATTTCCTGTCTCTCTCGACTCTCCTGTCCAGTAAAGGCGAAAAAAGCCCCCAAAAAAATATACTTAAAAAAAAACAAAAAACAAAAAAAACAATACTTTATAAAACTACCAATCCAATTCAAGTAGGCTACTACTCATACTATGTTGTGTTCCAATATAAGTAAGTATTAACAGTAAGTGTAGTGTAAGTTAATATTATGGTGGAGCTGAGAAGAAGAAGAAGAAGAAGAAGAAGAAGAAGAAGAAGAAGAAGAAGAAGAAGAAGAAGAAGAAGAAGAAGAAGAAGAAGAAGAAGTTGTTATTGGGGTGGGCCACTGTCTCTCTTTGGAGACTGGCGGCGGGCTCAACCATCGATGGCTGGCTTCTCTCTGGTTTGTTCTGGGTTGTGTCTCCGGCAGCATGGCTCTGCATGTGAAGGACGCGCCTGAAGAGACAGTGGCCTGCCGCCATCTCCCATCTCTGAAGGCGCCAGCGCATGAGGCTGGAGAGCTCAGTGGGTAATGGCATTGACGCCGAATCAGCAGGCGGGGGTACAAATCCCACTTAATGTTGTAAGAATAAGAAGATATGATTGGCCCGCCGGCCCGTGCCTCCCTCGGAGAACCAGAGACAGGCGGCCTTGGGCTCGACCATGCACCTATAAAATATCTGTGGTTTTAAATTGGTTGTATTTTATGGGGTAAGATGAGGACTTTCAATAGTTACATTATCTGAATTGAAGTTGTATGCCGTTAACCGCAGGCCGATCCTTAACGTTGATCAGGTTCCTCTGTGTCCTGGCGCTCTGAGCTCTCTCCAGCGTTGGAGCTGCAGATGCCGGCCTTGTTTTGGTGCGACACAACAGAGTCTCTGTGTGGGTCGGAGGAGTGGAGGAGGTGAAAATGGACGATTCCCCCGGGAGCAGGGCTCAGGGCTCAGGGCTCAGGGCTCAGGGCTCAGCTGTGGAGTGGGGAGGTTCACCAGGTTGATCCAGCACTGAGAGGTAATTTGTGATTTTTAACCCTTAAACTTTTCTAACCTGTGGTCACAGCAGCACATTGCGACTGCATGATTGCACAAAGAGATTGGTATTCAAGGTATTTCAGGTATTGTACTTGTGTGTGAGGCTTATCTTCAAGACAAAAGGCAGGGAGAGTTTGGCTTCACAGTTACAGTCTGCAGGGATCCAAAGAAGACAGAAATACACAGTAATTTGCTCTTGGCTCGGCAGAAAATGTTCTATCACTGGCGAGAAATCAGCTGTGAGTCATGCTTTGCAGTTATTCTGAGTCATTGCACTTCAGCTGTCTTGTACACACACACAAATGAGATCTAATTACATGCAGAATCAGTGAAGGAACCCTTCAATTGATGGGGTTTGCAGGAACACTGCTGTGGACAGCATCATTAAAATCTGAGATTCCCTCTAAGCAAGATGTTTGATGAGGCTGACATTCACACTTTTTGTGTGCGTGTGTTCTTCCAACTTTGTGTTTTTCCTAAGTTTTTAAGATTTAGGTTTTGTACTGTATACTCATGGGTTGTCCCGGTGAACATGGAAAAGTCTTTCTTCAATCTTTGTTTTCCATCTGCAGCTGCAAGTCCAGAGGGTTCATGTTTGTGTGAGTCTGTGAGTGTGTGTATGTGTGTGATGGTCCAACTGATGTTTCCAGGGGTGTGACCTTTGACCCCAAGAAGGCACTAAGGATCACTGACAGGAAGTGAGGGGAGGTCAACAATGCGGAGTGAATGGTAGGAACTGAAACAATCCAAATGACACCCACCTCGGTTTCTGAGCCCGAAGTAACACAGAGATCTGTGTCATCTCTGTCAGTGGCACAACCTCAAAAGTGGCTTCAAAACTTCTAAAAACGATCAAAAATGAAAGTGTAAGCAAAGACATTTAAAAGGAAACAGAGACGAAAGGGATAGATAGATAGATAGATAGATAGATAGATAGATAGATAGATAGATAGATAGATAGATAGATAGATAGATAGATAGATAGATAGATAGATAGATAGATAGATAGATAGATAGATGTTCATGCTGTTGGGGGAACTTAGAGAGAACAAGAGTTCCTGCCCTCATCAAGTCCTGGAAGACTCATGTCTACCGTACCTCCAGCATAGATGAAGAAGAACACATGCTGTCAGAATCGGTTCCCATGACGTCTCTATCGCTGACATGCAAGAACCAGAAGATACATCATTAACTTTTCTTATTTACACGCAAACCGCAGCTCCTCGTTTGACGTCTGATGGTCCGTTGGCTAAACGCTTGCAGAACCTCTCCACCATATGCTCTGTGAGTAGGATAGCTTACATCCTGATCAAAGCCGACACCACAACACACCTACGGAGCCGAACGTCTCATAGTTCAAAAGTGCTGTAATGGAATTAGTGGGTGGTAGGAAGCACAGAGCTCCGAGTGCTGGCCTTGGATCACCAGCTTGGCAGAGACAGAGCTCCCCTACTTCTTATTACTGTTGCAACCAGAAAATAAGATCAATATGTTAGTGAGGGCATGGGAGGATTTGTGTATGTGTGTGTGTATATGTGTGTGTGTGTGTGTGTGTATGTGTGCAGAGAGAGGGTTAGCAACAAGGATAGTAGATGGATTGGGTGATGAAAGTAGATGTTCCTCTGATCATTCAAGTTGATTCATCTTTCCTCGTCTTGTTAGCCTCATCCATCCTTCCTCACTTGCAGATTTTTCTTTGCTGCTGTCACACATGGTCTGTAACGGATGATATAGGGAATTGAGAGAAACTTGATGGAACGTCACAAACCAGAGAGGAACTACAGTGGTTTCTTCCAAACCTCAGAGATTCACAGACTCAAAATGTGAAGAGAAATATTACAAAAAACGTTTGGCTAACACACCCAAAAGCCAAGACAGAAGGAACATTACAAGAAGAATGTGATGGACAGGAGCTAGTTGGTTAGCATGCTAACTTTGGAGTTCCACCTGGAGCTGTCACAGGGGTCCTATTCGTTTTGTTTATTTGTTTCTGACAATTCCTGTTAATGCTTTTTATTCCACTGGTGGACGTTAACGTGTTATGATGCCACACGGACTATTGGCTATTCACTGAGGAACACTTTGGCCCCTGACTCTGGGGCTCTCAAATGGCTTTCCCGTGTGCTGGGCCTGGGTGGTGGTGGGGGGGGGGGGGGGGGGGGGGGGGGGGGGGGACCTGTTTTGGTGAAAGTGGAGGAGGGGGGGAAGGAGGTCTCACTTGCTGAAAAAAACAGGCCTTGTTGATACAGTCATCTGAGCCAACTGGATAACACATTAAGCTAGCTGGGTATACACTGGGGGCCGGCTTCGCACGTGACCAACAGAAACCACAGTAGAATAACAACAGGAGCTAAAACTAATAGATATTACATTGCTCCAGTGGAAGTGATTCACCTGAGCAAGGCACTAAGTCATTATTTCATTATCCAATCATCATCTATTCTAGGTCAAAAATATTTATATCATAGTGTAGTAGTGGTGGAAAGGTGTTTGGTTCTAACTCTAGCTCACCTGTGTTTTTCTTTGACACAAGAGGACTATTCTGCGTGAACATCTGGCCAGATGCACTGGGGTCAAAGGCTAGATTTAGGTTGGGGTCCTGGATCCCTGTCGACGTCTCCCTCACAGGACTCTATATCTTCCTGTCTGTCCTTCTTCCTCTGCTCATCTTTCTCTCCTTCACATTTGTGCCAGGAGGTTGGCTCAGTTGAAGGGATCGTCTGGGTTATTTGGGTTTTGTGAGGTAGTCAGGCACAGACAGCAGTAGATTCAGCGTGCTGAGTTACCGTATTCCTTCACATCAGACCACTTACAGCGCGCTGTATTACTCCACACCTGCAGGTTGTGAAATGAATCAGAAAGACTTGAAGATGACAGGAAGATGGAGTACTGAAAATATTCAACATGAAGAATGCATTAAACAGATATTGGATTGTTTCAGTGTGTTGCTTCGCTTCTGTGCTGGTGCTGCTGCTTCTTAGAGCACTGATCCGAATATACCATAGGTAACAAATTGATTTTGCATGATTACCTCATACCTCATGTCAAAAAATAACCCCAACTATCAGGTCTGAATTTCATAAAGTCAGTGTCATTCTGTGGATTATTTCTTATCTAGAAGATTGACTTTATCATGGAATGATTTACTAGTAGATCTTAGATAGATAATGCATAAAAACTCATGAGTTGTATTCAATGCATCTGATAAAGTACTGGGAAACTACATTTCTTAAAGCTGATCCCATCAATATTTCTACAATATGAATGGAGCCATTGACAATGTGTACAGTAAATGGTGTCAGTCATTAAAAAAGAAATCAATCAGTTGGAGAACTTGCTCAACTTGTGTGTTGGTGTGAATGTGTCTATTGATTGTGAAGGTTAAACAGATACTAGATGACTGTGGTTTGTCTTATCTCTGCTCAGACATACATTGGACAACAGCTTCTGGGTAAAACTTTTGCATTCACTCATCAATATGTATGTTGAATTTTAATGACTGTAAATTGGCAGAGTATCCTCAGCAACTCGTGGAAACACAAACACAGATATGTATTTGCTTCAGGGGTTTGGCACCAGAATCCCTAAGGTTAGATATAAAGATCAGATAGAAGGAAGTGGATAAAAAAAATGGCTGAGTTGGCTTTGCATTGAGAGCTGCCAAGGTTCATCCCTGCATGTTTGAATGCAAGCATAGTCAGCAACTGGGGAAAGTCCTGGGGCTGTCACAAAAGATTCATGCCATATGTCCTAGGCCAAGCCGATAGGGGACGTATCAGACCACCATCCACAATGCAAAACACCTCAAACAGTCTACTGGGCTTTAAGATTGTAAACTCTGAACAGTAACAGGTCATGAGAGCATCATATTGTTTGTATTTGTGGCAAGTCTAGACTTCTATCTTCTCTTAATCCTCTGTTCCTACACCTTCTGTACCTCAGATCACATACGTTGATATTTTAGGACCAGACACCTCGTGATCTTGCACGTCGCATGTATGGATGAACCTCAGCTATGCCTCTATCTAGCTCACAATCTGTTTTGTCTGCTCTGCCTTTGGCCTCGATGCCAAAGGCGCTGCTTGTGTTGCAGACATGTGTGCAGCTCCAGCTGTGTTGTGTATTTTTGAAGTGGTGGATGAAACGAAGCTGTCCACTTGGCACGCATTCCTTCGCCACGGCGGCTACCTGGAGGGGGTAACCGGTTTGTCTGGAGGATTTGGTCCTTATCTAACCACCTCATCATCCGCACTCACTCAGGTGTCAAACCCATCGCATCTGTCATCGCGTGGAAGACCACAGGTCCTTAGCTTTGCTTTTGATGGCGATGATATGACATATATAGGGGCTGTGTGGGATCATTTTCATATGAAAAGAGAGAGCAATCCCTTAAGAGATCCTTCCTTGTATTGGCTCGAATTACCATTTAAAGGGATAGTTCACCCAAAATTCAAATTTCACTCATTATCTACTCACTCTCATGTCGACTAAGGGCTGGGAGAATTTTCAGTCCTCCGCGCCTTCTCGGAGTTACGTCCAAAAAGACACACCAAAAAACATCCAAATACCTCCATACTGCTCGTCTGTAATGTCCCTCTTGTATTGAAGCCCCGACATAAGAAATTGTTCCGAAAAAAATTAAATAATTCTATATTTTAAGCTTGTTTGTAGCGGAAGCTCCCAGTGTTTCAGTTCACTGCTCTTCCTGTGTCAGTGCAAATCACGGCGGAACAATTTCTCATGTCGGGGCTTCAATACAAGAGGGACATTACAGACGAGCAGTATGGAGGTATTTGGATGTTTTTTGGTGTGTCTTTTTGGACAAAGAAAAGTGAGCACCATTCACAACCATTATATGGACAAATTGCACGGACCGCCCCGTAACTCCGAGAAGGCACGGAGGGTGAGTAGATAATGAGTGAAATTTGAATTTTGGGTGAACTATCCCTTTAAATGATTTTGAGTTTTCTACACTTGAACAAACTTTTGGATTTCTCCTTCTGCAGGTCTACAAAACTTTAATTTGTACCCTAATTTGAACAATATCGCTGCCTCTCCAGCTTTAACAAGGGGTTGCCTCCCTCCCCCTCTAGTCATTTTCATACCATCCCTTATTCTTTCAGCATGCTCTTTGAAAGCCCTCTACACTGTGTCTGCACACACTGGATCTGTCCAAACCCCTTTTTGTAAACATCAACCATGTGGTGACAGGTGAGAATGCTTGTTCTCGTTCACCTCAGCTTCTCGATCGAAGCCAAACAGACAGCGATTCTATCAGGGGAGAATAGTATCTTTGAACTCAGCCAAGCAGGAACAAACGGGAGGGGGTGGGGGGGGCCCTATTATCTCAGCTCCCGGTGAGGTTTCTCCGCCGAGGCCGGTCCGACATGCAGACAAAGCAGCTGGCAGCCAGTCAGGGGGTTGTGGGCCAGCGATGGAGAGGATGATAAAGCGAATATCATTTTAAGATCATGTTACGACCATCCACATTGAGAAGCAGCTAGCCTCTGACTTTACTGAAGCTACTCTGTAGAGATAATAAAAAATATTATCCAGAACATGCTGAACGAGGTAATCCTCTCCACAATGGCTTCCTTTGTCTGCAAGTGTGCAAGTTATTACTGAACCAAAATGACTGGTGGACATGAAATGTTGGCAAAACAGCTTGTCTCTGCCCAGTCAGGCTTATAAAACCCAGAAGCTGGAGCTGGCTGCTAATTTATTGCGGAGTGCTCTGCTGTTGTGCTGATCCCCTCTTCACCAGGAGCTCCTGCAGCACCCAGCACAGATTTTTATCTAAGGAGGATCTGCAGAAAGGTCATAAGATCACACGACCTTCTGTTGGGAAGATCAGCTGACGAGGGGGAGGATAAGTGGTTTCCAGACGTTCTGCTTGACTGGACGAGCTTTCGGATCAAATGTCCAAGTTTTTTCTCAATAGTAGGCGAACAGTCCGATGAGTCCGACCATTGAAAGTGATGCATCAGAACGATCCTCAAGTATCTTTGGACAGAAAAAAGTTGGACATTAGATTAGGCATTTTTCTAATTTTTACCACTTTTTCTTAACATTGCAGTCAAAACAACCTCTGTGTAACAGGTTGTAATTATCAAAACGATGAGAATCATTATCTCTGTTTATATTTTCCGGTGTTCTTGCAGTTTTCTATAGATTTTCGGTAACACTTTACAATAAGGGTCCCTTAATTAACATTAGTTAGTACATTATTAAGCATTGATATATAAACTAATGTGTTAATTAATGCAGAGTAATGCATACATAATGATAACTAATTACATTATTCAACTTTTAATGTATTAACTAACTTTGAGTAGTAAACATTAATTAACTGCTTACTAATAGGCTACATAAATTAATGTGTTTCCTAACCCTAAGTGATACATAATAATGATTGTTAATATATCTGTAAACAGTTAATTAATGCTTAATAATGTACTAACTAACGTTAATTAAGGGACCCTTATTGTAAAGTGTTACCAAGTCATCACTTCCATATTAAGAGTAGTTCCTTTACATTATCATAAATATTCAGCCATTTTTTTATGATGAGGAATTGAGTTCAGATAACCACTAATTTGTAGGTAATGATAAAAGTGTGTTGAAGGTATTTGAAACCCTGTAATCAGTCCCAACATTGCTAACATTCCCGTGCTATCTGCTGATCTGGAGCTATCTATATGCCGAGGGATTCTGTACCATACCCCAGATACTGCAACAACAACAGAGTAAGTGCTATACATCATGTGGATAATCTATTTTCTCCATCTAACACCCATCCACAGACTCTTCTTGCACTGTGGGGTCAGTCCGCTGGCTCGGTTTTAGACACGAGGAGTGTATGGAAATGTTGACAGAGTAAAGAAGCCAAAGCAGTCACAGGGGTAACAGGCTTTACACTAGAGGAAGTTTTTTTTTTTTTGATTTGAGTGGAAATGTTGCTGCAGTTAATAGTTGGCACAAAGAGTTGAAGCGCACAGACAGAAGGAAGCACGTAGCTCTTGACAAAACAGATTAATTTGAACTGAACTTTCAATTCTCCGTTATTTTTTCCATTTCCAAAACAATTTCAGACAAGTTCAAAGTTCAGGCATATTGTAATTGCATTTTGTAACGGTAGCAATTGTCACCTGATCCAGCTAGCTACTTTTAAAAAATCCCCTTTTAACAATCCAACAACTTTCCACATTCATGAGTATCTTAGTAATGTTTCAGCAAGAACTTTGTAAACATTTATCATTTTGGGTTTTTCATATATTTCATGCGGGTGCTAAAAAACTTAAAGTGCTTCAATGCAAGATTTTTTACCTTAATTAAACAGCTAATTATGACTTGCACATGGACTGCTTTACGACACTATGACAAAAACATGCAAGGTAAACCGTAATCTCTTGTTAATGTTACCCACCTCGGTAGACATCGCTCCACGGATTGCCTTCTTGGTTGGCGGTGAGTTTTTCCGACATTGATGATATGCACTGCAAAACTGTAGGGGGAGGTCTGTAGAGAAAAAAAACAAAAAACAACCAAAACAGAGAAAAAGTGAACTTACGTAGTTCCCCTTTAACAATCCAACAACTTTCCACAATCACAAGTACCTCGTAATTACCTTGTTTCAAGAAGAATTTTTTAAACATTCATCAGTTTGACTTTCTCATATATTTCATGCTTTTAACAGGGCTAATAAACTTTAAACTAAAATATTTAAGAGTTTTCTTGTTCTCCTCTCTCAGGTGTTGGTGATTGTTGCTTCAGAACTTCGTCCATTTCTGCATTTATAAGACAATATCTCCTCTGAACAATGCTACCTCCTTTTAATGTTTCTTTCCAATTGTCAAGCTCTTGTAGGCTACACTCCGTGTTGCCTTAGTCCGAAATGATTGTCTTATGGTGATAGCCAATTTTCACACTGTAAAAGCTGTAATCTCAGCAGTAACAATATCCCATGGTATGAATTGGTAAAGCAGTAACATATGGAGTAATAATGGGGTAATATTCAAAGTGCCTAACTGCTCCTCTGCTGTTTGGATTGAATTGAAAAGTTGCCTTAGTACACAGTCTTTAGTGCTGCAGATACCTGAGACAGCCCAATGTTGCAGAAAGAAGATTCCTTCAAAATAATTATGTCTGGAATTTAATAAGGCCATCCATGTGCAATTTAAGTATCCCCCCGCCGCCCGCCCACCTTAATACTTTCCTACAACAAAGAGTTTATAGATCTCAGGTATGTACAGAGAGGCCAGAGTATTACCTCTCTTACCAGTGTCTTTGCCAGTTTTCATGTGTACTGCTGGGTGTGGGCAGCGAGGGGGGAAGAGTGGGGGTTTGGCAGCAGTCTGTGTGGGCACTTTCCCGCTGTTTTATGCAACCATACAAAAAACAAAGGCTTTCCTGGAAACATTCGTCGGATCCAAGTGCCTGTGGAATTTTTATGTACAATGGCATGCACTCACACAGCGTCCCGGCGAGGCTCCGCAATGGTTAGCCGCGGTGACGACGACAATGAGTAAAGACTCAGGATGAGGTCACTCAGATCCGTTAGGATATCAGGGAGCTTGAGGTCAGGTCCTGTTGTGGGTTTGAGGGCGGATTTGACTCATTATTACACTCATAAAAAGCAAGAGGATTGGAATTGACTCCTCTTCTACGTGCATTGTAATGATTCATACATTTATGCTTGCTCAGAAAACACGCCCAGACACGCTGGAGACACTCGCCGCCTGCGCTCACTGTTTATTTTGGATGCTTCAGCCTGTCAACTTCATCCTGAAAATTCACCCACATTGGTTTCTCTACCAGTGGGTTTTGCTCGGTGTGTTTGCGCACACCTGAACACACTCATACACCATGTGCGTACATTTCCAGGACCTTGAAGCTTGTGAGGGTCTTTGACAGACAAACTGTACAGGCCCCTTAGACACCTCCTGCCCGATTCAGTGGCTCACAGCAAGCCTCTTTATCCGGCAGCGCGGAATCATGCTAATACGGCGGTTACGGCATCATCTGTGGGTCAACAACCACCCTGAATGACACGGCCTCTTGTTAATGTGTTTGTGTGCGAGAGGCCGGATAAATAAATGCTCACAGCTCCACAATGAAGCAGTGGTGCCAACATCACATTTAAGAGCTTTTAGGCCCATGGCATAAACAAACTAGCATTACGTTTATGCTAACAGTAGTAAAATATATGCTAACAGTAGAGAAGTGTGGGCTCATTAGCAGGACAGACTAAACTGGTGTACTGCCATAACTGGGAAACACCAAAGACGGTTAAGAAACAAGATGCCCCACAACGTGTCAGTTTCCTGTGTCACTATTGACTCCAATGGGAGAGGTGAACACAACACAGATTATGGTCGATTCTTTCGCCCCATAGTCACTGAAGTCAATATTGAACTAATTTTTCACAAGCCATATCTATTCTGAACATTTTGATTTTAAAAAATGGCAAATTTCAGACAGACAAATCAGGAGAAAAAGAAATTCATATAAGACGAATGACTCTGTCTCAACAACCTTTGGCACTCTCCTACTGGCACAGTGTTTTACATGAATGAAGGAAGAGTTAGCATATGAATCTTTGTAAAACATAAACACACAATCAAAAAGTAAAGAAAAAAAGGTAACATATATGGGATGGGATACATAAAACATTTTTCTGGTCATATCAACCACTAAGTACTTTACAATACTTTTTACATTGACGTTTACACAGATGGACCGGCCATCAGAGGTAATTTGGGGTGCAGTATTGCCCCGCATATGAAAAACAATGTGTACAACCTGTCCAACTTCATTAAATTGCAACTTAAACAAAGTGCAATTTTCATATTGAAAACTTTTCAGTTCAGTTCAAGTCACCAGATCTACTCTGTGTCAAGTCTCCACTGGGTAATAGATGGATAAAGTAGATTTCTGTCTATACATAATGACATGTTATTAATGAAAAATATACAATTTACCTTGTAAATCATTATTTGATGCCTCCCTATTTGCTACAACTTTTATAATAACAACTGGAACATCTGGAGGTCCATGCAACCAGCTCCATGCATCACTCATCTCTTACTGTAAGTAGCCTAAGATATGAATTGTAAATCTCCAGCTCTGTTTTTGTAATTGACGTGCCTTTTTCTCTGGGGCCAACGTATATACATCACATGCCTGGTTCCAGGAGTGTAAATCCAGAAAAGAAAAACAATTTGCCAAGGAGCCACCATGAAAACAGATCAATGCTGTGGAACAGAGGAGCTGGAGAGACTTTGAGATGGCTGACCACTGACGCAAAAGATCACTGACCAGACTGGACACTTATTATATCATATTGAAGGTCGTAAGGTACAAACAAACTTTTCATAATCGTTTTCATAATTTAATGTAAATATTTTACTCAAAGTAACTGATATGACCCGCTTTATTCTTAGGCAATGACTTAAAAATGGAATACACATGGATTAAATAAAATTATTTAGAAAGTACACCATGATTGACAACATGTGTTTTGATGCCCCGTGGCCTCCATTTAGTCAAATGCATTTTTCATGAAAATTGTCAGTGGTGTTAACACCAGCGATGATGAGTGACTCCAGATGTACAGATGAACTTCATTTTAAGCTGCTACTTGAGCTCACTTACATATAATATGATTATACTGATCGTGGTCATAGGTTTTGAAGAGACTGATAAGCAATGTTGCATAAAAGTCCTTATTTATGGCAAAAAAAGAAAAGTGATGAGAAGATGGTAGATGCATTTTTTTTTTACAAAGAATGCAAAAGGAAAAGAAAACTATCATTAAACTGTCCTTTCTGTGTATTTATGAGTAAAATAGTTAAGCGGTCTAAATGTCAGAAAAATAAATCAAATTTAAGACATTTTCCCAACTCCAAAAATGGACATTTCTGCAGAACGTCCCATTAAATAAATGTTACATCACATTTTTTATACAACAGCGGCACCACATGTGACTTTAAAGGAGCATTATCGCAAATACAGCAGTAATAGCATAAAATAAGCTGAAATATGCAAAAGATGGGTCGGGGGGAGCCATAACTAAATTTACAAAAAAAATCGCCAACAGTATAGTGTCCGTGGGGCAAATGCAGAATTTGTCTTTGTTATGATCCAAGCCGGCCGGCGCTTGCTGCTTCAATTGCACTCGGAACTCGCAAACCCGACCTCCGAACCGGAAAAATGCAACAGTAAATTGTAATGTAGCAGTGTTAGGCTGCTTACAGTCACTGAATCGCTGGTAGAACACTTTGTCTCCACGTCCCGTGTCTTTCTTCAGCTGTCCTCTCAGCGTTATTAAGGAGGAGGAAGTTGCAGTTGCTGTTGTTGTCGTTGTTGTGGTTGTGCGCGATGTAGAGCTGCCGCTTCCACTAGCGAGTTTTCTTTTTCCCGCGATTGCACGTTCATTCAGCCTGGTGAGGGAGGAGGAGGAGGAGGGGGGAGGAGGGGGGGCGGGGGGGGACTAAACGAGGCTGCTCTCTCTCTCTCTGACAGCTGCCCACTTGTTTATATTTGATAAGCTCCGCCTGGCTCCATCTAGTGGCCGAATTAAGAATTTGGATTTGCGATAATGCTCCTTTAACTTTACATTAAATAAAGAGCTGATTAACATAAATCACACCTCTTCACTATCTCACACCACCACCACACAGGGCCGTTGTATAGGGGAGAAAGGTGATGATAATTCTAGGGCCCCCCCAAAAAATCCAGTAGTCTAATCTTTGTATGACTGAATTATTCTGCTTTCAGCATTCAGCATTCAGCAGCTTTCAGCATTCACCTGTATTTCCGTCAGGAAATGCATTCTCTAGTTCTGCATAAGACCCTGACTAATACTCATAGTAATGCTGCATTAGCATCAAAACAAAGTAGCCTAATTATTTTTTTTTTTTTGCGTTGCGTTGCGTTGCGTACGAACTGATAAGCCCCTTGGATAAGAGGCGAAACGTCTTCCAGTTGCCTACGATTCAATTCGCCCAGAAAAGAACGATGACCTGGATGAATGAGAATATCCATAGACAAAGTATAGGCTATAGGCTAAATAAAAAATGCTAATACGTAAGAAAAACGTAAGAAAAGTGGAAAAGTCAGGGGGTTAGGGGGCCCACTTTAGTATTCTTTCAGGGGGCCCAGAATTCCTAGCAACGGCCCTGCCACCACATTGACAGCTGTGTGCCGCCGAGTCTCCGAAGTCTCATTTTTTGGGGGTTGTTCGTGAACGCACCACAACACACGGGTGTAGTGTGTGGAGAGAGAGAGAGCTGCTGCAGCAGCAGAGGAGAGAGGGAGGGATAGGAGGGACAGTCCTCAGGAAGACACCCGGGGAGAGCGGCGTGTCCTCAGTGTGTGTGAGCCGCGGAGCGCGGTGCTGCTGCCTGCAAGTCATGGAGGAGCTCTCCGGTTCAACCGCTGCACCAGCTGCTCCTGGGTCGGTTTGGACTCTGGAAGTTTTTTGACAGCAGCCACAACCACACAGGCTGAGGAGGAGAAGGAGGAGGTGGTGGAGGAGGAGTGATAGACTAGGGGTGACCGTGGTGACAGACCTCCATGTGCTGGTAGCCTATCAACAAATAGTTTTTTTTTTTTTTTTACTTTACAATCAGGATGTGTTTGCTTTCCACGCGGATCCACCGTCAACGCAATGTCTGATTTTTCTGCACAAACCGCGAAGCTGTCACCGGACTGTGGTTGGAGGAAGAAGACTGTAAAACGATGCGAACCCGATTTCCAAGTGTTGCTGTTCCCCCTGAACATGTGAAACACGCTTCTGCCTGCACGCACCGCCTCGCAGACCGACACTGACACTCTGAATCCGTCTCAACCATGGTTATCTGGTGGATCCCGGCGGCGAGTTTGCTCCTCAGCTTCATCATTTCTCAGACGTGGAGCATTCAGATGTCGTGGGAAAACTGGAACGCCGAGTCGCTCAACCGAGGGAATGAGTTTGATAAGCCCAGCTCGCAGCCGCACATCATCTTCATCCTGGTGGATGACCAAGGCTTCCGGGATGTTGGGTACCACGGGTCCGAGATCAAAACCCCGACACTGGACCGGCTGGCAGCGCAGGGAGTGAAGCTGGAGAATTACTACGTGCAGCCGCTCTGCAGCCCCTCCAGGAGCCAGCTCATGACCGGCAGGTACAGTGCGTTTTATTACAGTGTCTTATGAAGGGGTTCATGCAATAAAAACAGTAATATTTAACTAAATCTGGAGGCTGAAGCACCTATTTGAATAATTTCTGCTCAAAAACACAGGTAAGAGCAAAAGGACATCAAGGTTTAAAGGGTAAAAAAGGGAAAGAAAGGTGCATCATGTAAAAATGTAAAGTAATGTTAATTTAAAGCAATTAGAATAGGGTTGTTTTTGTCTGTGGTGGGAATGTGTTCAAACCTTAGATGCATAAAAACTAATGGCTCCTTCAGTAAAGTTTTTATAGTCCATTTTTGGAACATGAGCATGGAGCAAGTCAGCACTGCAAGACCTGAGGGGACTGATCGGAACAAACTCAGATAAGCAATCAGATGTATGAAGGAGCTGAAGCATTAGGAGCTTTAAAACAAGTGAAAGATTTTTAAAATCCATCCTGTGTGTGAAGGTAATGATGCCAAAACTGGACTGAGGTGGAGTAGAGTGGCATGATTTATCTCTTTGGCATATTTCAGTTAAAGGGTCCAAAGCTGGCAGTGTTTCTGAGATGATAAAGGGTTATCTATCTATAACGTGGTTCAGTGAATACACAGATACATAAAACTGAGTGTCATCAGCGTTACAATGATAATTCACACCATGATCACCAGTAATTTTATCATGTAGACAAAATAATAAGGGGCCGGGCATTGACTCCTGTGGAACACCATAAAGACGTCGAAGGTCACCAAGGCGTTCAAAATATCTTCTGCCAGTTTTACTGTACCGTGCCAGATGGAGCAGTTAATCCAGGAGGAGGCCTATCAGTTTAGATGTATTTCTGTTATCTGCAGTCACTCTAATGTCATTAATCATCTTTTACAGGGATGTTTAGGTGTCCACTTCTAAAGCCAGATTGGAATTTATGATGTTTTATTTTTACATAGGAACTCATCCAGTGGCCTTTTCCAATATTTTATCTAGGAAAGGGAGGTTGTAAATTGCTCTTTATTTGCTCAGCACATGAGGGTCAAGGTTGTGTGTGTTTTTTTTTTATGTAGCAGCTTGGCAAGAGCTGTTTTAAGTATCTAGGAAATAGTATAAGAGCAATGGTTAAGAGATCCAAAATAAAAGTAATAACCTCTTGAGAAAAGGGAACAAGTGGAAGACTTCAATTCCAATTTTGTTTTTTGCAGTTCCCCTCTGCAAATTTAATAACATGAATTTAGATTTCCAAGAGCTGAGAACCAGAGGTCTGATTCTTTCAAATAAGTCAGTATTAGTTACAATATCAGCTCAGATACCAATAAATTGAAGCCAACTCCTCACTTTTTTTTTACTGTACATGTTGGATCACAAAGCTGGAAAGGTTTTAAAGGGCCAAAGCTGCATGTTACTCAACGCAGCAGAAGACTTGATGGATGTAGCCTATGATAAGACTATACAGAGACGAAGCTGAGCTCACACTATGTGACTCAACGGTGTCATGTCAGATACAGTTCATACCACACAACTTGATGACTTGTGATTGGGCAGCCTTGAAGTCGTGAAGAGTTCATAGTAGCTACATGACTGCGTGGCAATAAGGACTCACACTTCATGCTTTTTCACCACAACCTGTCTGGTTTTGCTTTCATTTCGATCTCAGATTTGCCTCTAATTAGGGACTTTTGTTGGAGAGATCTAAAATCCATCTAGTCTCAATCACATTGGACTTGACAATAAATCATTGACATCATAGAAATATTGTCTATAAAAAAGTTTGTAGGTAAGGGTGGAGTTAAGACTAATGGTTAAGTGTTTTCAATTAAAGGGAGCGGCATTGTTACGGAGCAACTGCTCAGCATTTCAGAGGGCAGCAGGAAGCTGTAAAGAGATATTTAGAGGGCGAGGCTGGTTCGCGTGTACTGTACTGTATAGCGATTCGCGGGGGTCAGTGGTGGTCTGGCTTTGTAGTTTGCTTAAGAGAATGTTTCGCATCAAGCAGTTTCCTTTGTACAAGCAGCTCAGCGGGGCTTCTCCTCCATCGGCTCCACCATCTGTTCTGCTCCTTAACAAAGACGAAGGAGGAGGAGGAGGCGGAGGGCTCGCTGGGCATCGATGTTTTCTGGCAGGGATACAAGAAAATAATGAGAAAAGTGCAGCAAAAGAACTCTGTGAACATCCACGTGGAAATGTAGGTGTAGATTCAATTATGTTTCCAGGCTTGTGTTCCTGAGCGGACGGTTGCAGAGGAGTGCGTGTGTGGTTGAGTTAGAGTGAAAGAACGGAAACCATCCGTGGATTCACATTAAAAACATCAGCTGGAGGCCTGTCACGTCAAACAGCAGACGCAGTAGAAGATCGAGTAGAGGAATTTTGGATGGCTGTTCAGACTTTTGACATTTAAAATAAAATCTTATTTCTTTCCAAATGACGTGCTGGCAACAAGTGGCAGTAGCTGGTAGTCTTGCTGTTGTATGGACACAACGAACCCTGAGATCAGGAGTAACATCAAGACCCTCCTCGACCAGAAAAAGAAGGCGAAGGGAATGAAACGCATCGATATTAATGAGCGTGTGAAATTTAAGTACCATGCTTTATCCTTATAGCAGCAACAGATGGTGCTGTCAGCAGGAGAGATGAGCAGCATGGTAGGATTTCATCAAGACTTAACTCCAACTTTCCCTCCCTTTGCACCAATCTGATGTTTTCATATCAGAGGATGAATAAAAAACCTGGAAAAGTGTGAGTTTTCAGGTAGAAACAGGTTGATGTTGACTCATTATAATGTTGATAAAATCGAAATCCTTTTGTCCTACAAGCACATTCACTTTTTATTTAATAAGTCTGAAAAAAAAAGTGTTCTGGAATATGTTTATTTTCTTAATCATCAATCATTATATGAGGAATCGTATCCTGCACTCAATGCTCCATGCGGTCTACGAATGCTTCAGCCTCTGAAGGCCACATAGACCGTGAAGGCCAAACTGTTCGGCTGCTGTTTGATTTATTCCCTGTATGAAAAGTGACTCATCAGTGGTGCGCTTAGAAAATCTTGGGATAGGCTTGGGGAAACAAAGCATCCACCCCGTTGGATCCTTTGTTGCCTGGGAGATGAAGGAAATTACAACTGATCAAGGAACCTTTGAAACTAGACCACCCTCTTCCTCTTGCGTTTTATGTGACGCCATCAGTCTGGGGCAGCCTCCGAAGGAAGCAGCCTTTTTTAAAAGTATTAACTCGTTAGCAGCTGATATATTTTTTTCTTTCTTTTTCTTTTTCTTGTCTTTTACTGTCATGTTAAATAGAACTGGTAATTTGTGGAACGGTTGTGAGCTGTGGTTGCAGACATATTGTTACATAATGTAGACTTCAGTGTGTTGACAAGCTTTTGGACAGAAGTGAACCATATGGAGAAAAAGGCTCCACGTTAAAAAAAAAAAAGAGAGAGAGAGAGTGAAGATAAAAAGGACTGGGCAGCAGTAGTTGTGTACAGCTGCTGCTGGAACCATAACAAAGGTCTCCAACCTTTCCAGCAACGGGAGCTTGAGAAGAGATTTCCACACCGTTCGCCCCCTGGGAAACTCGTGGCATCAGAAAAATTTCAACCTGTCTGCTTTTTCTTTAAGCTGCGCTGATGAGATTAGAGGTTTAAAGTCGGAGCTTTGCTGTAACTTCAGAGCTGTTGTGATCTTCAACCACGGAGGCCTCCCACTGATCTTTCCTGATCTAAAAGTGGGGGCTGGATTGCCAAAGGTGGGAGCAGAGATTGTTCCTCAGGCGGCCCGTAACGTTGAAATGAGTTGGACATGTTTAAGGAATGCACACATGACATGGCAGATAAGTACTTCTGAAGGCGTTTAAACTGTTTGAGATCCTTTGTTAATTAAGCAAATGTGGTTCAGCCCAGAGATTGTGAGCCATAAAGGCCTTTTCCTGTCCAGACTGGAGGGTTCAAAGCGGTAGAACCACAACTTTCAGAACCAGTAGCTGACTCTCTAAACGTCCACTTGACTTTTATTGACCCACATCTGCGATCAATACCAGAAAATTCTAGCAAGGACAATATAAAGATAGTCTTTTAGTTTTTCTCAACTGTCTTGGCTCATATTTGGAAATTCGATTGATAAAAAACTGTAAATGCTTGAGAAAATCTGATCTGTCGGAGGGAACGACAAACGAATTGTTCAGAGATGTTTTGAAAAAAGCTTTTCTCATTTGAAAATTGAGCCAAAGCGACTGAGAAAAAAACTGTAACATCTTTATTGTCCCTCCTCCCCCCATTCACTGCTCTTATCAAGCAACAGAAATCTAATTAGATCTAATTTCGGTCTCTTACATCACTAAATGAGCCTCAATCTGTCAACAAACAATGAGGCAACGAGGAGCAGATCTGCAGCGAGGACGGCGGCTGGCTTCCAGAAAACCCTCCTCGTCATCCTGAACCAATGTGTTCTGGTGTCATAGACCTCTGGATCTGAATCTGGTCTGGACCACGAGGAGACCTGCATTGTTTGTTTGCTTAAAGGAGCTCATTTTCACTCCATGCGCTACATCTCAGTCTCATAATTGTTCTCACACTTCCCATCTGTCCGCACTTATCTCAAACCCGGCTCAGCCTCTCACTCACCGTTTTCCTGTTGTTTCAGAGATCTGTCCACACCAGTCTGCACTAAGGGCCCTGGATCATGTTTTTGCGATGACGAATTTAGAAAGCAGAGATTAGAGGTGGCAAATAAAGACGTTGGAGTTTGCATTTTTATGGAAAAGTGAGTCTTGATAGGAGATGTTTTGCTAAGCACAGCTAAAGCTGATGGCTTAGGAAGGGTCCAAATGACGTGAGATGTTCGGAGATAGCGAGGAGAGCAAATGAAGAGCTTGCAGAAGGGAAAAGCTAAGTAAGATGAACTGCTCCCGGGCTGACTTTGATTAAATGCAGACTGCTGAGTTGCAGCTGCTTATTTGAACCATATGTGAGGAAGATATGGAGCAGAAATATATGAGAGGGACCCTGGCCTGGAGAACAGGTCTGCTCGGGAACCTCCACAACCTCAACGGCTGGAGCAGTGGCCAGTGGACTTGTATTGTGGGACTTGATGATTGGAGTTTAATGGCGTGTGTGATTTGTTGGCCTTGCGGCTCGGCAGTTGTGTAAATAAACCAGAGAGATAGTGTGATTAAAGCGGCGTTTAAGGCGATAGCTCGGTTTTTCTCTCCTCCCTCGGGCGTGATAAGATATGGGATGGTCGCTGTCCAAAACGTGAAGGAAATACACTCAATGCACGTCTTTTTTTGGGCGCTACCCACAAGTTTATCTATGTTGCTAATTCCACAGATGTACGAGCCTTAGAAAGTTGTACCTCATTGTAAAGGTGGCTAATCAAGCTTTCCAACGATATAAAATACAACACCAATTGGTATTATTTAAGGGGAGAAATGATTGACTGAAAAAACATTTTCCGAACTTTTTTTGAGGAGTGTATGTTTGCCCATGTGTGGCTTGAGTCCATGTTGGGTAAAGCGTTCTGCTTGACCCCAGATCTTTGGCCCCCAGCGCCGCGGCCGCCCATACATGCCTCACTGGGTTTTAACAGATCCTTTAAATCCGTCACATTGGACATGACGTGTAGAGAAACTGCTGGGAAGGAGGGAAGGTCTCCAGTCTGAAGCAGTTATTGCCGTCATTACTTTCAGACCGAGAACCGTCCTTAACATCTGGTCTTGAACCTGCAAGTTCAAGACCAGATTTCACCCTGAATCCCCTCGGACGTCAAAGAGAAACAACACAGGGATACTTTGAAAGTCTTTGAGTCCCACCTCGTGCCGTTCTCAGTCAAAGCCTCGGGCTGCTTTGATTGATCTGTGGCGAGATCACAGGCTGCACTTAGAATGACAGTCTCATTACACGGCTGTAACCTTTTGGTATGCGAGCACCAAAAAAAACCTGCAGGAGCCGTGAAGGAGCAGGGGTCGAATCTGAAACACACGGCCCGACAAATCTGCACACGTATCTGGTCTACATTTCTGCTGTTCCTCTGCATTTTCAAGGCCTTTTTCTGTCAGTCCCTCTGCTGTGTTGAAAGTGATGCAGAAGAGTCTGACAAATAAAAAATAAATGAGGAGCCAGAGTGGAAAAAGAATCCTTATATTAACAAGATTGTAGATAATGGGGCGTATTTCATCCAAGGGACATTTTATAGACACTCATGGGCAAGTCTAAATTGAGATACAACTCTGGAGTGATTATAGAAAACACAGTTTTATGAGTACTCACTCTTCTCAGAGTTAATTATGTATTGTGTGAATTTCTTTTCTTTTTTTTCTAAAGTCATACCAGGCCTGTCAACTCATCTTCCCTTTCTCATCCTTTACTTATTGAATTCAAATCTCATCACCTAATGACAGACCAACAAAACCTCTTCTGTCCCCATGAATGCATGATCATAGTTGGGTTTCAGACCAACAGGAGACAAGAAATTCTTCTCATTGCCATATGAAACCAAGACTCTGTGGGCTCCCACCATGACCAGTGTGGTCTCATTGTGTATTCACTGACCTGAGCTCAATGACAACAGATTGAGGTATCAAATTCAAAATTGCGCTTTATTACTTCTCCTGAGGAGCCAAATCTTTTGAAGGTCCTGAGAACCAGAAAATACTTAAAAGAGTTTGTACTTTACTGAATGAAATCTTTGTTAAAAGAAGAAATGATTGTCCAGGATCTCTCCCCGATCCCTCAGGCACGAGCCAGTCTAGAGGTCAGACCAAAGTTGCTGTGGCGACTGGGGAGTGAGCTACTGCATGATAATCTGAAATGTTATATGTATAAACAGGGTAACCTTAAGCCATAGTTTACTGTGGAAACAACCTGGAATTGTAGTTTTAAACTTTAATTACAACAGCCAACTAAAAAAAGCGTTGGTCTAAGTCAGGCGCTAACACCAGCTCTTTAGCTCTCTTATCTCGTGACCTCAGACCCACCAGGTTGAATCAAATCATACGCCTCAGTCTGCTCTGTCTACTGTGTCTTTGTGGCGCTGTATATTTTAATGTGGCATTTCTGTGTTCCTGTACTTGTCTACACTTTCTTGTTATCACTCCCCAACTGATACCCGATGTTACACAGCAGTTATCTCTCTCTTTGTCATCAAAAAGAAATGCAGTTTCAGTCTGTGACTTTATGGGGAGATGGTCTGCGTGCATTGTTTTTTAGTTCTAAATCGGAGAATTCATTGCCGCCGCACATGGTGGTGTAAACCTTGAGGCACTTTTGCATTCTCCGTGGGGAACAGAGTCTCACTAGTCCTGACCAACCTTCTGGTTCTTGGCCAACTCAATCCTCCTCTGTGGAAACCTAAACCAGACACTTATTTTCATTCCCTCTGCCTATAGAGTGACAGTCTGACTGCACACAGCTTATCTCTGGAGAGAGTGAGGGGAGCTGTGGGAGAGGGGAGAAGGTGAAGGGAATTGCTGTTGCATCAGTCCTCCCATCTCTCGGGCGTCTTTGTTTCACTGCAAGCAGACGAGGGGAGGCAGACAGAAATGAAGCCAGAGCTCCTCGTGTGTCTTGTGGGAGATGCATCCCAGCTGAGTGGCCTCACGTCGGCCAAAAACAGTCAGTCACACTCTCGGTAATGATGAAGTTGGCTTGGCTGCTTTAAAGTCACACCAGTAAACCCGCAGTTCATACTTTGCGATTGCGAGACTCAGAGCTGATCCAAACACAGTATAATTAGATGTGATCCAAATAGAAGGAGAACACCGAGTCTGGCAGCAGTATAATGGACCACCAATTACACATCATCCACTTCAAAAGGAGCAGCAAAAATAATTTATCCTGTCATTTCACAGTTTCACACTCAGATTCAGATCTACCACACGATGGAGGAAGCTCTAGAGTAAACTTACAGACTGGGACCCAGAGCAGTACAACAGAACCAAACCTAGTTACGTCAGATTTAAAGAGATACTTCAGCATATTGAGCAATTAACTTGTTTCTGGCCTAGCTTACCTTTGCCCTAAGGAATGAAGCAAGGGGGAAACAGCTGCCCTGGCCCTGTCTTCTTCAGAGCTTTGTAGACAGGCCATTGGATCATCAGGTTCTCTGCCATGTGTTATTTTATACCAAAATTATTGCAACCAAGGAATTAAGGAAACACTTCAAGAATAAAGAGATGCACATGCAGAGAATGCAGATACAAAGATAATTCTTGGATTTACTGTACCTTGAGCAAAATGAAACTACAGCTGAGTCATGGACAATGAAACTAAAACATCCAACAAGTTATCTCCTTTATATTCCCAGGGAGGTTTCCTTCAATGGAGCTATTGGTCCAGGCTGTTCTACCATTATTTATAGGTTTTACTATATTTTATGGATTGGAAATATAGTCAAAATTACCTCCTACTTTGTCCATAGGGGTTAGGTTTAAGGGTATGGGTTAAGTAATATAAGTATACCACAACTCTCTAATTAACATTTAGCGTATATCCTTCACTTATCCGTTTTCTGCCAAGAATGGCTGTCACAGCATCATTAGCTCCAGGGCATGGCACTGCTTCCTCTTTGGCCTTGAGTGACAGGTCTTCTGTTTTTGCTCCGGGCCTCCTGCCTTCAAACACCATTTGCCATCCACCGTATTTCACTGCACCGTTTGATGTCAACTGAGCATAACTCTGCCAGCCTATAAGCACTCCGCTCAAATGTGTTTGCTTTGGATGAGATCCATTGTAAATACAGTTGGATTTAATATGTCAGTGTATAATTTCTAATACAAAGATTCACCCTGCAACAAGACAGCCTATTACCTTCGAATAGTGTCTGAGGGAAGTAAAAATCTTAATCCTCTGTTTTATAAACTTACCCTGACAGTGTTTTTATTGAATGTCGTACATAAGCATATGAGTATTTTTTTAAACCACTCAGTAGGTGCCATTATGGTACTGTATCTAGACAAGATTGTGAGTTATTAACATCCATGAAACTGTGGCGGTATGAAGTAAAGTTGACATTAATTTAGTAATACAAATGATAAGTTACTGCAATAATGGGAATATAAGTCAAATATTGTTTTGAGAGTGATTTATTGTTATAATGATCAACAATATCGTAATCCATTGGCACAACCCCATAAGGCAAGATGTTGGCAGTTTCTAACTGGCCACAGTCCATCCAACAGCCGATGACTGCTGATTTTATTTGAATAAATTGGCCTTCATCTCTGTTATCTATTAACTTTTTTACTGAGCAGCAAAACTTCAGCAAAATAAAATGACAAACAAAAACATAAATCTCCTGTAAATATTGGGAACAAACAGGTGGAAACGGACAATTAAATGATCAGGAGGATCTAGTTCCCAGATATGATTTGTGTATTGACATTGCTTTTGGTACTAACCTATCAGAGTTAAGTACTGCAGATGGTTTAAGGGAAAATTGAGTTTTTTTGGTTTATTCAACATTCATCAAAGTTCCAGATGGTCCAGATTTCTGCAAAACTGATCATATCTATTTTTATTTTGTAGGTATCAGATCCATACAGGCCTTCAGCACTCCATCATCCGAGCTACTCAGCCCAACTGCCTCCCCTTGGAAAATGTCACCCTGCCCCAGAAGCTCAAGGAAGCAGGGTACGCCACCCACATGGTGGGCAAGTGGCACCTGGGCTTCTACAAGCGTGGTTGTCTTCCCACCAAGCGAGGCTTTGACACTTTCTTCGGCTCCCTGCTAGGAAGCGGCGACTACTACAGTCACTACAAATGTGAGGGACCCGGGATGTGTGGTTACGATTTGTATGAAGGAGAAGAAGCGGCTTGGGAACAGGACCGCGGCTTGTACTCCACTTTGATGTTTACAAGAAAGGCTATCAACATTTTAGCCAATCACAACCCTCGAAGACCTTTGTTCCTCTACCTAGCCTATCAGGCAGTTCATTCCCCGCTGCAGGTTCCTGCCCACTACCTCGAGCGCTACAAGGGCATTCCAAACTTGCATCGTCGTAAATACGCCGCCATGGTGTCCTGCCTGGACGAAGCCATCCGCAACCTCACGTTAGCACTAAAAAGGTATGGTTACTACGACAACACAGTTATAGTGTACTCCTCAGATAATGGGGGCCAACCATTGGCTGGTGGAAGCAACTGGCCCCTGAGAGGGAGCAAGGCCACCTATTGGGAGGGAGGCATCAGGGCCGTTGGCTTTGTTCACAGTCCCTTGTTGGTGAACAAGGGGACTAAGTGTCGATCTTTGGTCCACATCACTGACTGGTTCCCCACACTGGTGACACTGGGTGAAGGGACTTTAGACGAAAATCTAAATCTGGATGGGTACGATGTCTGGGAGGCCATCAGTGAAGGCCGCCCATCGCCTCGCCAGGACATTCTGCATAACATCGACCCAATCTACATCAAAGCCAAGAATGGCTCATGGAAGGCCGGTTATGGTTTGTGGAACACGGCCATCCAGGCAGCTCTCCGGGTTGGCCACTGGAAGCTCCTGACTGGTGTTCCTGGCTACAGTGACTGGGTGCCCCCACAGACCTTTTCCTACCAGCGGCTAACCAATCGCTGGCACAATGAGCGAATTCGTTGGGATCGCGGTAAATCCATTTGGCTTTTCAACATCACAGCCGACCCTTACGAGAGGGTGGACTTGTCTCAGCGCTACCCACACATAGTGAAGAAGATGCTAATGCGGCTAGCGCAGTACAACAAGACCGCAGTGCCAGTGCGCTACCCGGCCAAGGACTTGCGGTCTAACCCTCAGTACAACGGGGGCGTGTGGGGACCCTGGTACAAAGATGAGAGGGAGGTGCAGGAGGAGGAGGAAAGATACAATAACTTGTTCAACAACTATCTCGGAAAAAGAAGGTGGAAAAAGAAGTCCAAGAACAGAAAACTGAAACGGAGGGTAGAGTAGTTTACCCCATTTGTGAAAGACTTACATTGCCTTTTCTCAGGGATTGACACTTCCTGTTTCAGGATCGTCCTTTACAGACTCAACAACTACAACTTCACTTAGTTTCAGTTTGACTCCAGTTCCTTCTTAATGAAAGACGCGAATGAACCTTTTGAGATGCCTCAAGCAGATGAGGAAGAGATCCACCCACTCAAACACTACTGTTGTGCCCAGACAAAGCAAAGACCTCCTTTTATGTAAGGGCATTTAGAGAATGTTTATTTTTCTAGATCGTGTTGCATGCTTGAACTGTTGTCACCTTTTGGATTGTTCTGTAGATTTATGTTTCACTTAGAGTAGCAAATAAATTTTACATAGACAATTGCCATAAATTTTGGTGACAGAGAAATAAAGAAAAACATAGTTGTATGATGTTTTTGATTGCATCAATACAGTTTTTGTGGTAACAGATTTACGTGATGTGATGTGATGTGTGAGTTGTTGTACTTTTGGTTTAATAAGCACAGTCTGTCTGAATTAAAGAAAGATAGAGTTTCTTCTCTCTCTTTAGTCGAGGTCTGGTCCGGCACCAGGCCAACCTGAATGTAAGATAAACTAACAAAATAAAGACCCCAACTAACAAAATAAAATACCAAGAAACAAATCACGTTGGTCTTTTGCAATCTTGGCAAACTCTGCCTGCTTTGACTTTTACTACAGCCAGATTTCTTTTATTCTGATGACAGTAAGTGCCCTTATAAGTGGAAAAGCTGGAATATCTCAGTTGTAGAAGCTGACACGTGGCCATGAAGTACATTTATTCATGGAAAATATACTCAAGTGGTATACGAGTGGTGATAAAGACTTAATTGCTTTTCTTGTAGTCTGGCTTCATCAGTCATGGTGCTGAACAAGAGATATGCGAGTGAACATAATTTATCATTTTTGACACTGTATTTTCCATGTGACTGTTGCTTGGCATCCGTGTAAACAGTCCTTGAACTGCTCCTGAGTTTTACTGTTGTTGTACTTTACAGGCCAATTAGCTGTAATAATGACACTAAATGACTTCTAAGTACTCGCAACTGCAAGATTTATGGTTGCCTTTGCAACATGTTCTGTTTTTTTGTTTTTGTTTTTTTATTTGACTCCCTAGGTTGTTTGTCTCTTTAATTAGCAAACTAAGCAGTTTTCCAGAGTAAATGTCAGTCGGCGGCTGCAGCTCAATGTGAAACCTCAGAACATGTTACAGACGCATTAAACAACGGGAGCTCCAGAGAGATCGAGGGGCTTTCCTGTGGAAAGGGTGTCAGGCTGCGGAGAACTTCCCTCCCATCCACGCTAACTTGGATCCCTACACCACAGCGCTGAGCGCTCAGCACTCAGCGCCAAGTTATGACCTCAGACCTTTCAGGCACTGGCTCAACTTTTACAGTGGCATTTTGTGTTAACAGCTTGTGCTGATATGAAGAGGGTGCCTCCATCTTTACCCCTGTAAAATCCCAAGGCAGGTGAGGTCCACTTGGGTTGTAACCGCACAGGTTTTTCTTTGCGCCTACAAGCCAGATTGTACCCACGGGAACCAGAATTTACCTGCGGAAGCTCGGCCATACCCTTGACTGTAAAACGCGAGCCGTGCCCCGCTATGAGCTACAGCTGAGAATTATACATCAGATTCTTATTTCATTGCATCGTGCTGAATTTCCTCTCCCATGGGCCACAGGAACAGTTAAACCCTGGATTCTCTGGGAATTCACATTTGCTTTCAGTTATGGGCATTCACATCGGCCTTATGGGAAAAACTAAGGGCAATCCCCCCCCCCACACACACCCCTGTAACTGAGCTGCAAGGCAATACATCAAGCTCCCTCATCTGCCGCCTCACATTAACAATGCCCATTAGTGCTTATAGGGAACGATAGGAAAAAATAAACCTGACGGATCAAAGAAAAGTTTCACCAGAGTGAATGATGGGAATTGTGCTTTTCTTTCAACCGCCGCACTGTGTGAAACATAGTTTAAGTTCTAGTGAAGGTGCAAAATTTGGCACAAAAGTCGACAAATCCTATGGCCAAGTGGAAAGAGCCAACCGTCTCGCTGCCAAGAGCTACATGTGAAAGATGACTCAGCCAGATTTGAGCTCTTGAAGTATCTCTCCTACAGTAAAGTAATGGAAAAGCAAAGAAATATCAATGGGCTGGCGTCCAGAAGTATCAGAATTAATGCAAAGTATATGTAAGATCTTGTGAACACCTCCCCAGAATGCCAGAGCACATTTAACACTTGAGATGTATCCACTTACAGTACTACACTCTGCAGGGCTGTGCACTCCGGCGACTTGGCCGAAGCGGGGCATTCCTTCTCTAAGAGGTAGTCAAGATTTTTTTTTTTTTTTTTCAAGTGATACACAAGCAAATGAAACAGCTGCTGTCATGTTTTCTAGTGATGTCATAGGAAGTCCTGCCTGGGAAGTGGCCTCGAAAATGTGCCAGAACTGCACGGATGATGCGTCAGCCGTCAGCTTCCTCCTGCATGGTGATTATTACAGGTCCACTCCATGTGAGCTGCAGCAGCTTTGACATTTATTGAAGCCCAAGAAAAGAAAAAAAAAAAACCAAAACGTTCAGGTGTCTGAGAGAAAACAGCAGTAAATCTCTGGTCCCTCTTGGCTGGTAGTCTCTCTCCAGACATGGAGATTTCCTGTAATGAGCAATTTCACCCATGCACAACTGGAACTTCTCTCAGCTTTCAGCAAGCACCCATCCAGTTTAATATGACATATGGCCCAGTTTTGCTCTTCTCCGGGACCACTCCCTTTAATATCGCCACATTTCTTCTTCTCGCTCTCGTATTAATCGCGCTGGGTGTTTTCCCAGGTATTCATCCTGTCTTCTCATTTCCCCTGCAGATCGTTTCCTCTCGTCGTTATCCGTGTAATGCTCTTTTCATCCTCTCAATCTCTTCCCCCTCTTTCTCTCTCCTCTGCTTTGCTCAACAGAGGTCCTCGAAAGGTTTCTTGCTCAAGTCCAGACCTGTGTGGTTTGGTTGGTGCGGCACCTGAGTTGTAAGAAAAGGCCTCGCTCTTTAACACAAACACAGTGTCGTCCATCTCTCGTTGGTATTCAGCCTCCGGGGGCCTGACGTCTTCTTGATACTAGTTACACCTCTGACGTCTCTTCTGCCATCTAGCACTCATCACTGTGTGTGTGTGTGTCCTTGTTTATCTCCTCGTTGTTTATCTTCACACAATCACATCCCTGTTTGATTCTTCTTTATACAATACGTATGACGCAGACACATGTCGGTGCCTGAGCTGTGTGTGTATGCCTCTCTCTGTGTGTCTTTTTTTTGTATGCTGTGTATAGAAAAGGTTACAAGCGTTTACGCATCAATCAATCTTGCTCTGGTGACGTGACCTACAGTTAGAACCGGGGTGAGGAGGAGGTGAGGGTCCAGCTGTGGTACGTCAACTTCAACTGGATGTGACATACACACAGGCCTTGGAGCAGAGGGTTGGGTTTGAAAAAGTTCAAAACACGACAGGAACCGAGAGTTCATGATGAGAAAATATGAGACTGACGGACTGTTTTCAGTCTTAATTGGCTGTAATATACTCAGTGTAAATGTACTGTGCATTCATTATTCATTAGTCAAAACCCAGGGGAAAAAAGATATTTTTAAATTTTAACCATTTTGTCAAGGTCCTATTTTATATAAAGTTAGATTTTCATGTATTTCTTCATTATAAAATAAGTGTACGTTCCGTATTTAAGTTCTTTCAGAGTCGAATATGACTTATTGGAGGGAAGAAAGCTCGAACTAGTACACACCTGGCAAAAAAAACTGTTCATGAAATCTACATTATGGAAAGACTGACATTCCCTTTTAAATGCAATCAGAGAAATTTAAGAGATGGTGGTCAAATAAGTTTACACAGAGCAGAACTGCCTTAAAGCAGATATCAGTGGAATGTTTTTGTTAATATAAGTCCTAAATAGTCCTATTTTCCGTCAGCAATCACTTACATGAAGTATTTCAGCCTAAACACGAGTCTCTCCGTCACTCTGCTCTGCTGTAACCCGAGGAGAACATTTTCCTTGTGGGATACAAGTGTTATCCAATGAGGAGAGAGAACGGCATGAAGGGCTGTGTGTGCAGCCAAGGGATGCGCGTGAATGTGGTGACATAGCACGAGGACCAATTGATGCCTGACAAGGGCGGGGGCTGCTAACTCATGGTGCGTTCAAAGAAACTCGTACTTTGTGTTTTTCCTTCCTGTGAAGTCATACCAGTTCGATCTGGTACGAGTTCACGGGTCGGAAGTTACGAGTGGCCGTTATAGGGAACTTTCACAGACAACAGGATGGTAAAAACACGAGCTACGGGTTACCTGGAACGCTACCAAGTCGTAGTTGTGACTTGAAGCTGTAACTTACGGTTTCAAAAGCCTGCCTTGAACGCAGCATTAGCCGAAACGGCCGTGAAGCTGATATCTGCTTTAAGTGCCATCCTGGGTGAAGGATCCCTCCTCTGTTGCTCACCCTGAGATTTCTTTCGTTTTTTTTTTCCCTGTTAAGGATTTTCTTGGGAGTTTTTCCTCTGTCGATGTGAGGGTCTAAGGACAGAGGATGTTGTATGATGCTGTGTAAAGCCCTTTGAGACAAACTGTTTGTAAAAATTGGCTACACAAATAAACTTGCCTTGCCTTATTATATGGTTTGAAGTACCAGACTATTGACTATTCTTATTTTGCAAATTGTAAAATGAAAGAGAGAGCAATAGATTGGAGAAAAATCTAATTTTAAAAATAGCTAATGATAATAATAATAAATAGATAAAAGCTTGAATCCTCTTTGATAAGGTTTAATCCCATCCATTAGTTATGCTGCTGTAGACCCAGACAGCTGTGGGGGATTCCCATGATGCACTCTTTTTCCCTCCATTGATGGAACAACTGTGGAGAAACCTGAAAAATGTCTGTTCACAGATCCCCGTCCAACCAGACAGAGCCTGAGAAGATCTGCAAAGAGAAGAAGAGAAGAGTCACATAGGAAATCCCCAGAATCCAGCTGTGCAAAAATGTTATGTCATAACCGAGAGGAACGGACTGGAGGCCCGAAAAACTTATGTCAATGTGATGTTGCAGTTTTCTTTTTTTTTTTTTTTTTGGACAAATTTGTTCAGATGTCTCAGATTCTGTGTTTGCTTTGTGAGTTTGAGACACAAAGGAGGCTGAAGACAATGAAACAGATGATATAAAGAAGTGAAGAGAGGAGGAGGAGGAGGAGGAGGAGGAGGAGGGTCAGGGCTCCAGAGGCCTTCACTGTATGTGCAGAGAGGTCGGGGAGGCTCTTCCTGATTCTTCCCATCTGGCGTTACACCGGCCTGCTCAGCTGTTCATCGCACTGGCACAAACCCAGTCCTCCACAGACCTCTTCCTTCTTCTTCTTCTTCGTCTTCTTCTCTGCCAATAATGGAGAGAAAGAAAGAAAAAAGACTGGATGGATTTCAGCTACCAGACTTTAAAGCTCTCTGTGCTCGTCACATGCCAGGGTGTGTGAGGGGAAATCAGAGGCAATGGAAGGTGGGACAGCAGGCTGGACTTTGGTTTCATGATGTCATGACTTGAGCCTCACAACGACCTTTTTGATTTACTCCCTCCCTGAGGAGCGGGGTAGGTGTGTGTGTGCAGTCGCAATGAGAGTCATACTGGTCTGATTGTGTTTTATTCTCCTGCAGATAATCATCTCTCCTTCTACATGAGTTAAATCCACATTGGGGACACTTTAATCTAAACGAATGATTGATGGGAATGGATATAGTCCACAGTATAAAAGTGGAAATGATGATTCTTGTTTAGTCCGATTGCATGTTCCAACAACATCTGGCTTTTACGGGGGTAATGTTATTGGTTTTTAAATGGCAGATTTTGGCAGCGCAATGGTCAATAACTGTTGTCTGGGGAAAACCAAATGTTTTATAATGCACTCTGAGTGCAGAGCAAAATAAAATGCGGTTCCATCCAATGCTTAATAGTTATACACTCGATTGCTATTTTACTTTTTTTCGCTGTAAACTGCAAAAACAATATGTACATAAACTAAATAACGAAGCTGCTATTTCTGTGAACTCATTTGTTTTGCTCTTTAAGTTTGGTTTTGTTCTATAAAGTGGTTTTATGGTGCAGCACACAACACAATCTAACACTGTACAGGCCTTTAGTTGTGAACAGTCACTAAGCTGTGGACAAATGACATCATGATGGTGATGACCTCACGTCAGTGGTCGGTAAGTGCAAGTGTGTAACACCATGACTGCTCCTCATAGTGGAAGTGTTTGGGGGATTTTTCCAACTTTTCTTTTCTTTTTTTTTCCTTTCTTTGGTGTGGCGCGTTGGTGCAGTGGTTGCTTCACAGAAAGGAGGTTCTGGGTTCAATTCCTAGGTGGAGTTTCCATGTTCTCCCTGTGCCGGCATGGGTTCTGTCCAGGTTCTCCAGCTTTTTCCCACAGTCCAAACACATTCACACTGGGTTAGTTGGCAACTGTAGATAGGAATGAATGCGAGTGTGTGTGTGTGTGTGAGGTCGTTCATCTTCTCTGATTGACTGGTGATTGGTGCACCACACCCTTTCCCTAGATCAGCTGGGATTGGCTCCAGGCCCCTGAAGTGGTACAGCCAATAGATGGATGGATGGATGCATGGATTTCTCCACCTTGTGCAGCAGCAATGAGCCTCAAGTGGAGAAACAGCACCCTCTACCTGTCACACACCAGAAACCATCCTAGCAGATTTCTTCACAAATCTGTCCATCAACCCACTCAATGTAAAGTATCCCAGTTCATTATTATTGTAGAATTTTTAAGCTGTTTTAGTGGATTTTAGTGGACAAAATAAAATGTATGCATAAACTCAGAAGGTTAAAATCACAAATTGAGTTAATGGTTTTTGAAATATTCCTTCTGTTCAGTATAGAAATGTATAATATAGGAATATATAAATAGAAATATAGGACCCCAAGTGACTCATATAGTTTACATGACCGTAGGTAATGCTGCATCCTTTATACACCTACATTAACAGACCCATCTGCACCTACTGAAATAATCACAAACTGACTGACACCTTAGTCCCAAGGGTCTGTTTCAATCCAGCCTTGGAGACTCACCAAGTTTATGCATTTCTAAAATTGAGGTCAGATTTACCCAGGTCTTTGGTCCCAAAGGAAACTCCCACATGTCAGAACAGGAGGCTGTGGGTTTTCTATACTGCTGTTTGACCACTAGATGGCAGCAGAGGACAAGGACTGCCACGTTGAGGAGCCACTTCTTTTCAATCTAAAAATAAATGTTTATGGTGACGGTGCTGATGATACAGGTACAGAAACATCATTATTTTTATCCTCCAACCACATTTATTTATTCATTACTGTATGTGCATTTGTGCGTGATAACCATGTGCTCAGCCATGCAGACACACAGCTGCAGTGTGACGGTAACATCCTCTACACACAAGAGCAGTCAGTTATAACTTAATATTCTGCTTATTTGTGAGGGAAACATCATCAAAAGTGCTTTTAGAAGAAGTTGCATCACATGTTTTATCCATGCAGTGCAAACATCAACGACTGAACGACAGTATATAAAGAGTACAAGGTGATATAGAATAATCAGTCTGATATAACAACGATTTCAGCCAAAAACACTAACAAACTGATGCACAAGAAAGAAAAAAATCAACATAAAGGACAAAAATAGATAGACAGTTGTGTTGGAGAGTTCAGATGAAGCCACCACACACTCTGCTCCAGTGGTGTGTTTTACAGCAGCACTTCCTCACAGGTGGATTAGAACAGATTATAGGCTAATTGGGGATTAATAGAGATCCAGTTAACAGCAAGTGTGCAAGGTGAACCTGGCTCTAATTTCATCCTGAACTGGTTCTGTGGTGGAAAGAGTCAGGATTTCCTAAGGGTTTCTTTTTTAAATTGTTTTTTTTCTTTCTTTCCTTCTTTTTTTTTTAATGTGACGTTTATTTTGCTCTGCTGAGCTGCTTCAGTGTTTTCCCAAAGTTATTAAAAAAACTTACCAGTTTTGGATACACCACGGCCTAATTACTTTGATTAGCCAGGAGCTTCCTGCTAATTACTGACCCAGTAAGTGTGTTCCCCAGAAAGTAGTCCGTCGGATCAAGGACATTCACGTCTGGCACCAACAGCAGTGGTGGAAAGTAAGTAAAGTGAAGTACATTTACTCAAGTACCGAACTGTAGGAACTCAAGTGTTTGTATTTCATACAGCGTCTTGAATGTGTATTATATGATATTTCTGAAATTGAAAATTGAAATCCTGCTCAAAGGCCAAAGCCTCAGTCTCCATCCTGTTTCAAGAGGCATTGCTTGGTGACGGGTTTTCCCTTTCTGTGGATTACTGACAGCTGTCAGGTCCGCCTGAAATCCCTCGGTTTAATCCATGTAAGTGCACAGAAGCACAATCCAGACACAACCGCTGCTCTTCAGGTGAGACAGTGAAAGCCACAAGGTTGACAGACAGGTGGACATGAGCCACCTTTGGCCAAAGCCAGTACTGGTGACGATGCTGTCTCTAGAGAGTGATGTTTCGAGTTGCCTTCAGTCCGTCCAGAAGCAGGGAAAAACCTTTGTACCCCTTCATGAAATGACACAGAAAATGCTTTAGTAGTGTTGACCACTTAACCCAAGGCCAAGTCAAGACCAAGACCAGAGCATGGCAAGACCAAGACCAAAACATTGAGGGGGTCGAATTCGAGTCAAGACCAAGACCAGTCTTGAGTACCACAACCAGGGCCGTTGCTAGGAATTCTGGGCCCCCTACAAAAAATACCAAAGTGGGCCCCTGACTTTTCCACTTTTTTTCTTAGACTACGTATGATCATTTTTTATTCAGCCTACTTTGTTTTGATGCTAATGCAGCATTACTATGAGTATTAGTCAGGGTCTTATGCAGAATAAATCAGTCATACAAAGATTAGACTACTGGGGTTTTTTGGGGGCCCTACTGGTCGCTGGGCCCCTAGAATTATCATCACCTTTCTCCCCTATACAACGGCCCTGACCACAGTGCATTAGAAAGTTTCAGGAAGACAAAAATTGCCAAAAGCTCTAGAAGAAAAATCATGACATCATTCAAAACTATTGTACGAAAAGGCCTCTCACAGACTGGCCCTTGAGTATGGTGCGATGATGAGTGAGTATTTTCCAGGACAGGACGGAGCCGACGGGCAGGTCCAGGATCAGGAAAGGGTACGGTCCTCTAGTGATGCAGCGTTATTAACATTTGGACACTCTCAGTGCGGCGTGAGTCATCGGATCCAGCCTGAGGGGAAGCCACCGTAGCGCCGGATTTCCCTCATGTGGAGGCAGCCAATTTGGATTCTGAGGACGGCTGACACAATTGGACCGAGTACTACTTGAAGACACGATCTTTATTGAACAGATTTGCAATGAGCAATTCTAGAAAAGTGTTTTTATCAAATGACTTTGTAGTAATTTCCTGGTTTAACCTTGTTCTGCTTTCTATAGGGTTGCATACACATTACCATTGTGTTGTATAGTGACAGAACAGTGATATATACTTAAAGGGGTTGATATGCATCATGCATGTTGATGTCATTTACACACAAATGGCATGAAAACATTGCCGAAAACAAAAATGCAATTCATGTCATGCCATTATGTTGTTCCAGCACTTAACTTGCATCATTTTGCTAAAGGTTAATTAAAGCAACAGGTTCCCAGAACAGTGTGGTTGCCAGTTCCCTTATTGCTGCTGATGGGAGAAAAATAAATCTCAGTTACACAATTTCCCCTCTCATTTAGATCATATTTCTCACTGTACTTTACTGTAATGGTGTAGATGAAGTTAACACAACTAAAGATAGAAGTCTGTGGTCAGGCCTTCTGTTTATGGAAATGTGGTCTGGGGGGTGGGGGTGGGTTAAGAGGGAAGGGGACGACTCTCAGTTCCTCTCCGCACAGCAGAGGGTTGGTGGGCGGCTCGACCTTGTGTCGCTAGATGGCGCCCCAGCGCAGCTTTTCCGACGAGGAAGCGTTCAGAGGAAATCCACCTTCGTCAAGTCAAACACCATGTGTCTAAACAAAACCGGATAATGGGGTATTTCACCTTCAAATTAAAACGGTTCATCAAACTCCAAGTTGAACTATGTAGTGGACTCATCAGTCACTAAATGAACAGTGTATCAAAAAATAAGCTGCAATGTTGATCAGATAATAACTTTTAAGTGAAGTAGCAGATTCAAATACGGTCTGTGCTTGAGGTAAAAACAACAAAAAGACTATTAGACTTAACTTCCTAATAACATTAAAAAAGGTCCATTTATTCACTTTTCTATAGAATAGTTTCTTCCAATTTGAATTACTGACATTAATTCTTACATAATGGCAGCTTTAAAAACTGACTTTATGAGCAAAAAGACAAATAGGCCTATTGAAAGAGCAAATAATAAATTGCATGAAATATTCAACAATAACTGTAAATAGGCAAATTTTATTTAGAAATAAAGCAGGACAAAAACTGTTAACAAGATGGTTAATATTCAGAATTTCACTTAGAAACATGTCCCAATTACAATAAGGCCTATCCTAACCTACTAATTAAACTTCCCGTCAATGAGGATTTTATTTTGAAATGTGACCACGGGATATTTGACACTCTATGTTACATATAGCTTGACTGCGATGAACTAATCCAAGTCTCAGTGTAGAGACCGACACAACAGCAGGTCGCGACGTCCCTGTCAGGTCCAGGACTGCACGGGGTCTGCGAACAGGTGCCGGGCGGGGGCTGATACAGCTTTCACGTCTCGTTTCCGTATCATTCACACCGTTTTGCTGTCTTTTTTTAATTTTAATTTTATTATTATTCTGTTTTAAATTTCTCCTCCTCGACTTCAGAAGCGACAAAAGTGGCACTTTGGGACACGGAGGTGGGGAAAAGAAGGATTTAGTGGAGAGTATTTACCGCAGCTGAGGCGTTCAGGTTCCCGCGTCGGTCTCCCCTGCTGCCCACCTTTAAACATGGCTTCAACGACCTGCACCAGGTTCACGGATGAGTACCAGCTGTACGAGGAGCTGGGGAAGTAAGTTACCCACCTGTTCACTGCACTTTTATTCGAAACGTGTCGTTGAAATGAAGTTTAAACTCATTTTCTTTTAGCTAATAGATCAAAACCACTGTGCGCGAGACGCCGCCTACCTGTCCCTACCTTGATAGGTCCAGGTGCTCTCAATCTTTTCATTTAGGGTTTGGCCACTTTTTCCCCCTCTTTATCTTCAAAGAGCAGAAGCGAAAACAAACAGAAACAACCAACAAACATGAGCAGGGATTTACAGACTTTGCTTTCATGTAAAAATTTAACGCAACTACAGTAATAGAGTCGCTTTTATTTGTCGGTGCCGCCCACGAGCTGAATATCTGTTTTAAAAGCCAGGTGAAGCTTCTGCAACATTTTTAAAGTTGCATTCAGGAGCATCAGTGAATGTGGAAAACATGGAACCAGCAGCAGTGGGTGGGAGTCATGCTCCAGCGGACAGACACGTCCCTCTGGCGTCAGGCCAGGCGAGTAAAAACAGGCAGGAGACATTTGTGAGGAATTTGGAGTGACGCTCATCTCGACTCAGCTCAGCTCAGCTCTTGAACGTGTGTAAACCCAGTGATTTGGTTTCTGTTCTGAGTAGAGGAGAGAGGGTCACGCCCCTTTTGTGCAAACTGGGAAAGGTTAAAATTCCTCAGTGCTGTTGTTTTGTGGTTCACGCGCTCAAACGCCGCCTTCTTCATGTTTCTGTGTCATTTTCAGACACCATTAAAATATACACCAGTTAGATATTAGTCTAACATTCATTAATAATTGATTATAGTGACTAAATACCAACTAATCTGCACCACACTCTGAATTGTGGTTTGAAGGGATTTCTGATAACTGATAACAGACCCATTAGATCTATTGATGTGTAACTCTTTTAATCCCTCCATTGTCTGTACAGCTGATCAGTGCAGGGTCTTCTGGGGGCTGGAGTCAGTCCCAGCTGACTAGCGGAGGCTTGGCGAGGCCTTGTGGAGCCTCTTGAGTCCCTCAAGGTTTACCCCACCCTGTGGCAAAGAAGCCTCTGATTTTGAGCTTAAAAACAACACACAATGACAGACCGCGGCTGCATTTTGTTTATTTGAAACCAAACCAAATGTTTTAACTTAGTTGTTTGACAGTCGAGTGATTTATCATGTCTGGTAGCAGTCTGTACAGTTTGTAGGGTTTTAGAAATCAGTCATGTATAGTAGTTTTTGTGCTATCATAGCCATCCAGTGGTGTAGTCTAATTTGTTGTAGGTATTCTGCTTTTTAGGTGGGTACACTGAATACCTGTATCACATAGACCAGTGTTTCTGAACCAGGGGGACTCGGACCCCTAGTGGTACTTGGTGTAATCGCGAGGGTCATTTAATTGACTTTTACAGACATTTATCCTTTTTCTAAAGTAGTGCTATCATTAATATATAAACAGCAGAAGCTAAACTCATTGGCATTTTTCCCAATCCCATGAGAAATCGGTCATATTTTGATTCAAAGCCATTTTCACGGCTTTGATGACTCATTATTTTCTGTGCTGTTTGTGATGATGCAATTAAAAAGGCTATTTCTATTTCTGTCAAATTGGTTTGGGACTTTTTTTGCCACCTCACACTTGGGTAGTGGTGGGGTGGGGGGGTGGGGGGGGTCCTCGGGCTTGCTAGAAAATATGCAGGGGGGCAAGTCCAGTGCTTTAAAAAGCTTGGGAACCAATGACATAGACCCGTGGTTCTCAAACTTTTTTACATTTGTACACAAGAGACAGAACTACACAAATATTTGTTCTGCAACTGAATAACATTACTTTTTTCGGTGTTTGTTCAAATTACTGCCAATGGCATGAATTTTCAGAAGAATTTCAGGAAATTTCTGGAAAAAATTATTTATTTTATTATTATTTTATTATGGGAAAAAAATGTTTTGAGAAAAAGTTGGGATCCATCCATCATCTAAACCACTTATCCGGAGCCGATCTCTGCTGACATAGGGTGAGGGCAGGGTTCATCCTGGACAGGTTGCTAGTCTATTGAGATGAACAACCTCACACCAGGTCATCTGTTAACCTAGTGTGCATGACTCGTCTTTAGACTGTGAAAGGAACCTGGAGAGAACCCACACCGGAGCGTTCAAACTCTACCCAGAAAGGGCTTTAGCCTGGGAATTAAACCAGGAGCTTCTAGCTGGGAGTCAACAGGCCCAAACACTGCACCAGTGCAATTAACAAAACTAAAATTCCTGGTGTTTCTGCTTCATATAGAGGGGTGTGTCTGTCTCAAACCCTTTGTAAAGCGGCTGCAGGAGTGTGAGGTGAGCACTGAGGGCAGGGCTGCTTCTGAAGAGGAGAGCGGTGTCGCAGTGATTGTAATAATCTGTCCCGTTCATTGGTTTTACAGAGAGAGCAGTGCTTTACACAGCCTGTAACAAAGGTGACATCTCAGTCCTTAAATGCATCGTTTGAATAGCTTAATAAAGAACGCATTCATATGGTGAGAGCTTCAGAATGAGTAGGTGGGAGCGTCTGTCTGTGGTGAATCCAATCATCCAGCACATTGTTGCTAAATTCATACATTGTTCAGCCATGAGGAAGATCTTTTTGGTCTTTAGTTGTTATTGTATACGTCTTGCATTGGTTTTGATAGCTGTAATAGCTCTGCAACATGGATGATGATAAAAGCATCACTCCAACTGTGACGTATGGATGAAATGAGCAACAATACCCAGGGATTCATGCTAAAATGAATGAGTGTTTCAGCCATGATCACCGTCTTAGATCCATGTATCTCCAGTTGTGAGGCAGCTGAACCAAGTCAACTGAGCTGATGAAGCTCTTACAGTAAGTGCACCTCCAGGCTGCTCCACACTGCTGCTGCTGCTCTGCTGCTGCTACATTTCCAGTTGAAAACGCATCTCTGCTTTGTTTTTTTAGTGTTTTTGCCCCCGGTCCGCTCTCATCCAGAGTTTTCCAGCTCCAAAAGGGGGAGATTTTGAGAAATCTTGTTGGCTGGTTTGGTTTTATTTTGAAAAAACTCCAAGTTTGTGTTGTCATTAGAAACTGAGACCTTTGGGGAGAAAATGTGGTGAAAGCAATGTAGATAATGAACCACAAGTCTTTCCTAGCAGCTATTTTTCTGATAAATTCAGCATTTTGACTCTGCAGCTGTCTTATGGACCCGGGCTTGGTCGCATTTGTTTAGTTTAACTGTCATTTCCACTCTTCAGCTCAGTGTCAGGACAGACAGTTTGTCAAAACGCTGCTTAAAAAGTCTTTAACTGAATCGCTGCAGCTCAGAGAATGGATCTACTGACAGCTGCCAAAGTGAAGAAACTCATCGTCCTTGTATTATATTAACATCTTTTTTTTTCCTAGATTTGTTCATTGGGTTTTCCTCAATACAAATGTCATAGTTTCACTGATGCCAGTGTTTCCTGTTGTGTAGGGGGGCTTTCTCTGTGGTGAGGCGGTGCATGAAGATCTCCACAGGACAGGAGTACGCTGCCAAAATCATCAACACCAAGAAGCTGTCGGCCAGGGGTGAGTACACGAGCGATGGGATGTGATGTGTTGGTCACTGTCACAATGGGACAGTATCTTTGCTTCAAATGCTTCCTGCTTTTTTTTTTTTTTTTTTGAGCCATGTCACCCTTTAAACCCACTTCCTCCTCTTCTCTCTGACTGCACCAGTTTTCTCAGGCCTCCTCCATCTTTTGCCTCGTCATGTCTGTAGTAGCAGGTGGCGTTCGGGTTTCTGATGCTCACCACATCTGGCTGTTACTCCCGCAGCTTTGAATTCACTTTTGTTTTTCAAACTTTCACTTTTTTTTTTTGTCTTACTGTGACTCTGCTTATCAAAGTGGCAGCAGCAGTGTGAAGGAGGCTCCTTTTGTGACTCACTCACTCTGATATCAGCCTCAGCTTCTGATCTCTGATGAGCTGCACATGATTCACAGAGCCAGCTTTTTTTTTTTTTTTTTTACACGGAAACGCAGCACCATTGAAGGAAAAACTCTCGGGCTATTTTCTCTTCCCGGTGCCTTTCTTTTTTTTATTCCAGGTTTGTTTGTGCGATTGAGCGTCTGTTCAGTGAAACAGAGGCATGGGCTTTCTTTTATTCTCCTCCCCTCACCTTTTTTTATTTTTTGTATACTCTCTCTCCATCATTATCTGTGCAGCGTGGGCAGCGAGTTCCCGCTGTCTGGCTGTGGTGTCGTTGATTGATCCCTACACAAGGCGCTAATGGTCCGCCAGCATACTAACACACAAACAAAAGGAGATGGGCTTGAAAAAGCACAGTGATGGTAAATGGCAGCAGATGTGGGATCTCACCGGGGGAAGAAGTAGGGGGGGGGTTTCCTCGCAGCACAGACAGCTGCACCACGAAAAAAAAAAAGGCAAATTGAGAAGATGTGGTTTTTAAAAGACGAGATAAAAGATGCCACACACCAACAGTAAAACAAAAACTGAAGAGGGACTGTAGTCAGACACGCCGATGACAACCACAATGTGTTTAAATAGACATTACTGTGTTTACACTACAGTCTTTTTCAAGCCTTTAATTCAGCCTGTTCTGTTTTGGGATTTGAAGATTAAAATCCAAAAGAAAATTGAGAAGGGGACTAGTTTGCGACACTAGCTTTAGCGTAGTTTAACTTAGATTAAATTCCCCTTAGCCCTGAACACATTTCTTGATACATGAAGGAGCTGATGTTGGTAAAGCTAAGTGTACAATTACTGGATTAATAAGTGAGGGAGTGGCATCATTGCAGCTCAGCTCTGATCTGATCTCAACAGAGGGCTGAGCCATCTATGGAAACTACTCAATGAATTGTAGCTTAATCCTCATGGGAATTGGTAAATCACAATATGGCAAACACCAAGTACATAATACTCTTTCATGAGGAAAAAGATTCAAGCATGTGTTGAAATAAGAAGGAAGCAAAACAATGTGCTCTCTGCAAACTTGGAGTGATGGAGGGAACAAACACCAAAGCCAAGTAAATGTGTGTGTGTGTGTATATATATATATATATATATATATATACAGTGTATATATATATATATATATATATATATATATATATATATATATATATATATATATATATATATATATATATATATATATATATATATATATATATATATAAATAAAATAACTTGTATATAAGTTATTTTGGACTGTGCAGAAGCAATTATGCCAACTCTTGGAATAATTTTGGAAGTGTAATTGTGGCTGCTGTACTTGAAGACAGCTTTTATTTTTACATCATGACGTGCAACTTAATTATTTTTTGTAGGTGTGTGTGTGTGTGTGTGGGGGGGGTGGGGGGGTACTGGCATACTGGAGATCAGGTACCACGTAGGTAATGTATATGTGGTGTTCATGGACCACTCCTTCCTGTCAATTCATTCATAGACACCAAGTATTGAGCTTTTATTTTGAAAATTCCCAATATAAATCTAAGCTCTGTATTTGAATACCATTTTCTGACTGTGTTGGTCTGTGTGCTTGACTATCCCATTTTCCTAGAATAAAATAAAAAGATTCAAGTGAGATGAACTTTATCTTAGTAGATAAAAACAGATGTTGACAAAGTTTCCTTTTTGACCTTTTCATGACTGCAAAAAAAAAAAAAAAAAAAAAAGCAATGTACCACAATATGTTATTGCAGTGCTCAGGATGTGGGGATTGGCTGCCACAGTCAAACTCCACAGCCACTGATGGTTCCCTAGTGTGTGTGTTCATGTTCGTCACTAAAAAAGCCCATCTCTGCACGACATGTCTTTTGTCTCCTTGTACCTATCTAATCCCCTCCCTTTCAAAATAAAAGCCCAGAGAGTGGGTTCGCTGCCAGAACGCGGACCTGAAACATTACCCAGATGTAGCGAAGTGAAAGCATGTCTTCACTGACAGGGCAGGCCTGCGTGAAGGGTAAACTAGGGCAGTGGTTAGACACAGATCGAGGGATGCTTGGACTCGGCCAAGTGGAAATGATCACTTGACAAACCCACCAGGCTGTGGAAAAGCTAGCTACAGTTCAGGAGCCAGCCATTCTGTCAGTTTTTTTTTTTTTTTTTTTTTGCGCTTCTGGAAAATACTGGAGGCCCCAGCAGCAGCTCACAGTGAACTCCTCTTTCCCATGGAAACAAAAGAGATGGAGAACTAAATATAGTATGTGGGGGATAGACGTTTAGCTATATCACAGCGCAAGTGCATGATGCTGTCGGTGTTGTGTGAATCAGATTTATTTGAATGACGAACAATATGAATGGATTTAAAACAATTTTTTGATGTGTCATATATGTATATATAGACACACACACTCTCAAATAAACCTTAATATCTTTAATGTCGGTAACAGGGGCGATGACCTGACCACTCGACCCAGTGGGTTGTATTGAGAGTGGGTGAGTGATACCTAAATCCCTCCTCACGCACACACACAAATGCAGAGTGTTTCTAAATAAAGAGCTCCATCAGAGGTGTGTGTGTGTGTGTGTGTGTGTGTGTGTGTGTGTGTGCGCAGCACCAGCCGCTGATGTCAGGGGCTCAACATGCCATTTACACAGCACCCTGCTAAGACCAGACATGAAAGAGAGGGATCAAGGGAAAGGGAGCTGTATTTGAAAAAAAAAACGGAAAGAGAGACATTACACAAAGCAGCTGTGCGTACAGTTGACATGCTTTTTGGAGTGTGTCCCATCATTGTATCCACCACAAGCAGCAGCTCATCCCTCAGGTCCCGGCTGACCCATATGGCCCGTGACTTGCATCACCAGTGACACACCAGCATAAATGATGACTCAGTGTAAAAAAAAAAACCTTAAGAGAAAGTCCTGGTGTCGCTGTCACCACTTAGTAATCGTCTTGTCTCGTTTCTCTCACTCCACTTTTAGTGTGACCACTGACCCTAACTGCCTCCTGTCAAAAAAAACCTGCGGGGTAATTGGACTTAATATTTTACGCCACTTTAGCATCATTCATTCATTAAGAGATTCCTGGGTGTAATTCTCTGTGAGGGATATGAAGGTCAGTCGTGGGGAAACAGCAGATTTTAGGAGGTTAGTCCCTTTAGTCGGTTAAATCGTTGCATGATCCTAAACGTTGAGGCAGCAGAGATCTCTGACTCTGAATAACGTGACCGATAGAAAGTAGTTTTTACCTTGAAACATGCTATAAATTTTTATTATATCAGTCAGAAAATAGAAGAAAAAGGTCCTGTCCCATTTTAACTTAACCACTTCCACTTGATTTTGGCCTTGGCACTCAGTTTTGCGTGTTCCTGTGTAAGGGTAGGGTGTCCCAATTCTTTTAAGAGCAAGTGCTTTTTAACCCTTAAAACCGCCCCTTAAATCGGAGGGAGGTCAGGTGCAGACTTCGAATATAGTGCAAGATAAAAAGCGGCGAAGGCATATTTTGTTTTCTGCATTCCTTTACGTTGGTTGATCAAATGAAGAATCATTAAAGCCCACGCTACAGGCAACGCAACCTCTGGAGCAGGCATTTCCAAATCCGAATGAAAAAACCCACCACAGGTTGTCGTTCCTACTTTTGTTGCTATACGCGTGACGTAGGCGAACACGTTGGCAATGCTAATCGGTGTCTGGATTCGTAGGGTTAGATCTCTACTTCTAACACTTCTCACTTCATTGTCAAAGGGTTTCTCCCTTTGGAGGCCACTCAAAGCCAAAGTCCGAACCTCTCTTCTGAGCTGCTAGGGTGTAACGATTGACCTACTGGGGTGTCAGGTAAGCCCTAGAGAGGAGATGTAAAACTACACTGAGATGATTCAACTGCAATAGGAAAAAAATGCATAACCTTTTCCTAGATTACTTAAACACAACATGAATATACAAATTGACCTCAAGTACAACAAGAACATGAGGTTCCTTTACCTCAACCAGCTCAAACACAACCCAACTCCCAAAACGCTGCACTTGTCCAAACAAACTCAGTATCTCCTCTTAAACAACACAATCGAGATACCTCGGTGTACATGTTATTACTTGTTGCCTCAATCACTTGACATTTGTGGGGAATGCACTGTTTTGATTTCTTTACATTCCAAAACATTCCCTGTTTCGCCTTGACATTTAAAGAAACGACTGCGGTGACAGGCCGGTGTGTTGGTATTAAGCATCATCAATATTCATACCGTCCAACTCTGGTCTACAGGCTCTTCAGCTACCTTCTACTGTAAACTTTATCGGATGTCGCCGTGAACATATTTAGAGTGTGAAATGCAACAGTGACAATTAATCACAGCGCAGCGACAGAGATGTACATGTTTGTGTAATCTGTAATCGTTCAACCCGGACTCTTTTTTTTTTCTTTCCTTGTAACGATGCACAGCTGCTCATGATAGGCTAAAAATAGCTCATTAGAAGGAGGCGAGGGAGCATGAAAAACAGAAATCAGGCTGCCATGTAATAGAGCAACTGTCAGCGGGAGCGGAGGACTCCCCAGTCCCTGGCAAGAGGGATTTTCATCTGCGCCTGCCTAATTTTCTCAATCAGTCAATCAAGGGGCAAGAGAGAGAGACACTTATTATTCAAAGCTTTTAATGGTAGTTGTTGTTATGATGTTATTTCACTCCTTGCTGGCTGTATTTATAATGAAGAGGAGATTAATAATGAAGGAATCCAGGACAGGAAGTCAGGGAACAACATCTGCATGAATTATGTAGAAGATAAACACATGAATAGTGAAGACGGTGAGCTGGAAGACAGCGGCGTCTTACAGTTACCTGAACCACAACGAGAAACGTCTGCGACAGCCGAATGTCATGTTAAGCCGAGTTTGGAATTGGATGTTCTTTCCAAATGATTTCCCAACCTTTTTTGCCAGATTTGGACACTTGTGTCAAAAAAAGGACCGTCCTTTTAAAGAAAACCTTGGCTGTGAAATAAGATCTATTCCATCTATTCTAAATGATGATTTTAAATCCTCATTTAGTCAGGTTGGCCGGCCACTTGAGAGATAGGCCGCCTGCTTTAATTAGGGCTTCCTCGTCTGTCAGACTGACTGGGTCCTCCGATCTAATAAACTGCTGTGAGAGGACGAGGTCAGTCCCCTTTCTGTCCCACTGAATCTCCGTGGCTCCTGTCCCTCATTTACTGTCTCTTATCTCTGCACTATCTGTAAGTGGAAATCAGGAGGTCATTATTCTTCACGGCGCTGAACTTCGAACTTTGCGTTGATCATGTGTTCCTCTGAGGAGCTGAGGATCATCTCAGGACTCATAAGGAACTTAACGGCACTGATGTTTAAAGTGTACTCATGGTGCCGATGGGAATTTCCTGCCGCTTCAGTGTTTGACGTTCAGATGAAAACCCCAGGTAGTTCTTTGTCAGCTGCAACATCAAACTCAGTGATAACGGCTTTGTACATTAAGATTCAGTCGCGTTGAGGCATTTAGATCAACTGAAGCACTGCATTAAAGAGACCCCGAGAAGTTTGCTTTTGGTTATAAAAGAGTCTCATATTAATGTGGATGAATCTATGTTACCCACACTTGTTAATGGGTCCATTTTCGATAAATATATCGTTTTGTCTTTATAGTTAGTGATCGACTCACCCAGCATTTCCTGGTTTCCTGGACGCTGGATTGCTAGTTGGCATCGTTTATGGTCGGAACTACGATGGTATCTGATCATCTTCGAATCTCCGACTTTCGTTCTTGATTAATGAAAGCATTCTTGGCAAATGCTTTTGCTTTAGTCCGTCTTGCGCCGGTCCAAGAATTTCACCGTGCACGCGTGGCTCAATGTAGTGTGAAAACTTCACAGTCTTCGTAGTCCCTTTAAGATGAATCCAGACATTTTTCGGACAAACTTGTCTACAGGATAATAAGGACGTTACATCTCCACTACCCTCATCACCTTCATCCAGCTGAGATCACAGACCAGTCTTTGTATTTTCGTCCATATAACCAGATGACGTCCAATTTTAGCAAAACAGCAGGTTGGAAGGGATTGCTGGGTGACTTGTCGTCTTAATGGGCTGTATTTCAGTCACCATTTTAAACTTGTCGTGTCGGCAGAAACAGAAAACCTAACCAATGAGAACGGCTTACCACATCCTCCAACCATATTGATCTCATCTTGTTTCCCACTCTTGATGTTTAGATGTTCGGTGGTCCAGTGCTTCAGTTGACGGGCAGCAGACGGCAGGTTGATGGCCAACGGCTTGATGATGAAATGCATTGGCCAGTGCTAAGCTGATTTGTCTGCTATCACCCACTCAATCATAGCCCACAGGAGGCAGCTCATCAATACTGATAAGCTGCATTAGCTCCTCTCTGGGAGAATAATAACACTGGATGGATTTCTGTGGATTAGTGGCTCGGCCTCTCTCTCTTTAGTCAAGCCTTTTGTTTCATTAAAGAAGAGAAAGGATCCGTCTTTCTTTCTTCACCTGTCTATATTCCCATGTTGCCTCTGGATTGGAGGTCCGCCTTTTGCAGATGATGTGCCTCTTGGTTTTGACCTCCAGCAGCTTGATTTTAGTTGAGGAGGAGGCGGAGGAGGAGGCTGGGATGTGAGATCATTGTATATGTTTGGAAAGAGCCGATGCTCCAAGGAATGAAGTTCAAGTATTGCAGGGTGAGAAGTGTAAGATGTCAGTATGGCCTTTGTGGTTGTCTTGCTTATTCTATTCAAAGCCCAAGACCCTCTCTACACGTCTTTTGATTGGTGTCGAGTAGCGTCTCTCCCTGTCTCTTGGAAACATGGGGATAAATTGGACTATTCCCTATGGGCTTTACTCTCAATCCTCATTTAGCCACGTTGGCCTGCCACTTGAGAGACAGGCTGCCTGCTTTAATTAGGGCTTCTTTGTCTCTCAGACAGAGGCTGGGTGCTCCAATCTAGAGACGCCGTCTTTGCAGCGCCGCTCTCTTCTGCCTTAATAAACCAATCCGCTCGCTGCGAGAGGACGAGGTCAGTCCCTGTCTTTCCCTCTGAAGCTCTGTGGCTCTTTGGAAATGCAGGCTTGTCTCTCCTTCTGTGTCTCTTTAAGTGGGAATCAGGAGGTCATTATTCCTTATGGCGTTGACCTCTTAACCTCAAATTTGTGTGTTGGTCATGAGGAAATGAGGGTCGTTTCTGGATCGACTTTGGTTTGTAAAAACGTACTTGAGACACTGGTCTGGTCCACAAGTGTGTACAAGATGGGAATTTCCTCAGAGATGGTTTGACATGCAGGAAATGACTGTGGGTCGGATTTGAACCTCATTACTTGGACAAAAACAAGCGGCAGAGTGTCGACTACACCTACACTCATGTGACCAGATCTCGTTGTGCTTCACACATCCACAGGAGAGTGTTAAAAGACTGAGCAGGGATTTTGTGAATAAATACTGAATTATTCAAATTTCAATCCAGACCTCATTTCAACCAGAACTAAATGTTTATAACTTGGCAAATGAGTGAGAGTTTCTGCAAACACTGGTAATACATCATTTTAACATTAACTGATGTGAAAGATGAAAGAACAGAGAGCTGGTTGGTTTTTGATTACAAGGAGAAGGTTGCACCCAGAGGTGTGGACTTGACCTTCGACTTGGATTTGAGTCACAAATTTGATGATTTACATGTTGGCATGTTCAAAAAAGACTCAGTTTGACTTGGCCCTGAGATGTAGTGATTATTTTGGCAGATACTATGATTTGTGCGACTGGTGATCTTTGCAATTTCAAAGAAAAAACATAAAATAATGATGTGGTTTTTGTTAGGCGTTGTACCAAACAAAGCTTACTGTTAGGTTAAACATAAAATGTCTAATCGTAGGCTTCGAAGATGAAAAAGTATCTTATTTAAAAAGTGTGCCAGCAACAAAGTCAATGTGAAAGTCACCGTATGAGTGTGTGTGTGTGTGTGTGTGTGCAACTGAAGTGCTCATCACAAGTCTGACTGATGGCGCTCGAGCATCTGAGGAGTCATAGACAATCAAGTCAACTGTCGACGGTGTTTACTGCTCACAGAGTTTTATCAATCAGTGGTGACCTGTCTGCTTTCTATGACCTGAACCACAAGGAGACTGGAAAAGCTTGGTAAAAAAGCTTTTATTGAGGACTCTGGACCCAGGACTGTTATTGAGAGAACCTCAGCCAAAGTGGTTCATGAATGGACTCAATAAATAAACAATAAGACAGTAATACTAGAACATTACCTTACTACCAACGTACCCACTCCTCCATTAACTAGGTGTGCAACCAATCTGCCACAATGGGAACCATTGCGTAAATGTGGTAAACGTGGTAAACGCATAACGCCACACAACCAATCCATTTATATTGGGCCGTAAAGTAATCACAGTCACACAGCGGACAGTAAATGATATCCCAAAAGGTTTCTCCTAATTATGACCTGATGTGTTACAAGCTGCCTCGGGCCTCCTCCTCTGTTTATAAACTAACATCACTTATTGGGTTTGCTCAAGTTTCCTTTTGGGACACTACGAGGAGTGTGTAAATAATCCAGCCATTACTCCGGCCACACATTGTTCACCAACAGCAGAGGTGAAAAGCTGCCAGAAGCACTCGAGAGCAGCTGAGCCCTCCAGGGATGCTGCTGGCAAAAACCTTGTTTTGTCTCTCTCCTTCGTCGCCTCCCCTCCCTACAGTATGTTTTTTTTTTCTCTCTGTCATGCTCGATGGATGAAATCAGCGATTGCATCACTGGAGTCATTTTGGTAATTGCAGCTACAGCAACAGCTTTTTTTTCTCTCTCTCTCAGGCTAAGAAAGAGGCTCAGGAGAAACAGTGTCAATCTGTTTATCATGAAAAATGTGGAGCCTAAAACCCCCTCGACACAGCCACAGTGCAGCCGCTCCTCAGCTGGTTGTACTATGTTGTTCACTTCAGCATAAAGGAGAAGATAATGTTAGATTTATATGTTTTTCTATAATGAACTGCAGTTTCTCTGTTCAAGAGGACGGGGTTAACATAAAGTTGTTTTGATTTGAACACATTGTCAGACTGAATAGTTCGTTGTTAGTCAGGGCTATAGAGGTTTGTTCCACTTGCCTTCCACATCGCTATCTCTCTTTAAGAAGTCCTATGATTCAACAAATCATATCTGCAAAGCTGAAAATAAACTGCATCAAAGAATCAGGATGGTGCTGCATGATATATTCACAGATTTTCAACTTGGGAACAGGTGCTAATGGGTTTTGGAAAAAAAAACTAAAACGTGTCTGTAGAGCCCTTGTTGAACTGTATTTTGATATTTCCAAGGACCAGACCTCAAACCTTGTCCTTTGTCTGTATCGGCAGCTCAGACTTTCTTTCACTCTCTTTACCTTTCGTTTTTTTTTTTTCACCTTAAGCAACGTGCAGGTTGACTTTTTCACCACAGTATGTGATGTTTCTATGACAACACACAGCTCTGGCTCTCAGTTAAATCTTTAAAGTTCAGAAAAACACGGAATAACACTGTCTCTAACCTGGGTAGGTGTTGCTTAATCACCACAATCATCCGGACGACAATCGCGTCGTTACAGCAGAGGAGCTCAGGTTGACAGCACCATTGAGCAATGCTGAACAGCCGGGTTCGTCATAATCACAGTGTGGAAATTGAATGCGCTAAAGGACATCCAGGTGGGTGGAAGCCGCTCTCTGGGGTCTGTGATCCAACAAGAGAGAGAGGACCAAATCTCTCTGGAAGAAAAGACATCATTAGTACCCAGTTGTTAGACTCTGATCAGAACAAGGACTCCTTTTGAACAAAGTGAATTTAAAGTAGCGACGGAAGCACAATGACTCAGTGAAGAGAGAGGGGGATTATGCAGTGAAAAAGACCAGATGTTGACAGAGGTTAATGACGCTTTTTATACAGAGCGATACTTTGAGGGCAGAGTGGCAAAGGTGTGACAGAATAAAAGCAGAGGAGGAGCGAGGAAATCTGGTGTTAGAGCGTGAAAGCCTTTCAGCCTTCTGCAGAGAAACGGTGATGTCAGGGAAGGAAGGAGTGATCAATGTGTGGGTGAGCGCTAATGGAAGTAAAGTAGGGATTGTGCTGCTGTACACGAGGGAATCCAGGTAAGGCACTTTAGTCCGGCAATATCAGGAGCCAGACGGACACTTGTGGGGCTTAAAGGGTTGTTCAGACACCAACACAACCATGTTTGAACCGTTTGAACCAGAAAAGCAGCAACAACCTGGTGATCCTTGTTCCTTTGCTGACTTGAAGAGGAACTATGCAAGATTTTTACCTTAATTTAACATCTTCTGAGTAATTGTGATGGTTAAATGACTTGTTACAGGCAGAATGGGGACTCTTTGCCTTCCACATAGCATCCCTTGGCCAAAAACCAACCTTGTAAAGATCAGAGCCTCCGACCCGGTGTCCCAAATCTCATCTCGGTGGCAGACACACCCCATAATCCGTAATCTCTTGTTGATGACAGATAAGACTACACAAATATGCACAGTGAAACATATATGGTATATAATGTTATCAGCCCCCTTAGGGATTGTCTTCTCACCGTCCTCGTTGAAAACGAATGCCAACAATTGCCAGGGTAGGGTTAGCAAAACAGCAAAAAAGCGACCGGACTTGAATAGTTTCCCTTTAGTCTGGACGTTGCAGGTCAGGTCACTTTACTCTTTGTCTTTGGCTTGGGAAGTGCCGATGTAGTTGTTGTTGTTTGCATTATGGACTAATTGGACAATTGAAATGGCCACATCAGGGTTCGGACAAGGTAATTGGATCGTACTAGGAGGAACCGATTCCTGTCGATGTTCCGCAAGCCTTAGGAGAGCTTTGTGGTACGAGAAGAAGCTGTGCATTTGTTTCCCGATTGATGGGCTCAGAGATGTACGTAGATGGCTTGATTTTCATTTTTTCTCCAATGAGGATTAATTTCCATTTTTTGGAAAAACCTGTGCTGTACGCAGAGTGTCCAGATTTCAAACATGCATCATCTTAAGGCAAGTAGACGTTGTCCTTTTCACTCTGCCGACCATGTGTCTCCAACCTGTTGATGTTATTTCAAAGGCTGATGTGAGCAGGATGCCTGAGATTGCTGGTTGCTGCCAACCACTCATGGTTTTCTGAGCTGTGCAGCAGATATAGAAGTGGCTGGAGACCTTAGAAGAAGTGGAGTGGTGAAGGTGGTAAGCTAGGGTGGAACAGGTCTGTCGGCATTTGCTTCATACGGCCGTCTGGGTGTGTTCCCAGACCGTGTGCTGGCTGCAGCCAGTAAAACCCTGGTACCAGCTGGTGATCTGTCGGCCTGAGCCAGACGTCACATGAAGTCAGCGTTTCTTATCATGAACGTGGAGTTTGTCTTTCTGCCTGACCTGACCGTAAATACTCTAATTTTACCTGATATGAGGTTAGATATTGACTATTTATATCCCAGCCTCATTTGCCTTGAACACCACCTCCTGTTTTATTTACACATGACTCACAAAGCCATTAAATTGCACTTCATTTACTGTTAAACCGAATGTGGCACAGTTTAAAACGACATAATCCCCCTTTTATTTCTCAACCTCGGCCTTCCTCTGGCTTCTTTTGCCGCCAGTATTTTTTTTTTTCGTTATAAAAGTCGACTCCAGAACATTCAGTCTTTTTATTTCAGTTTAATAAATACTGTCACCGGACTGTATGTGGAGACCAGTGGAAATCTCCCCCCAAAACAGATGGTCACTCGGCTCAGTTGTGTTCAACAGGGTAGAGAAATAGCAGACTGACGTTTCAACCCAACTGAGGTGAAACTCAGATTGTTAACCACACACTCATAACACAAATTTGAGTATAGGGTTTCGTGACAGGAAATTGTGAATGTCAATAAGCAATGGAGGGGAGGGAATCAAATATGGGTGAACCAGCTATTTTGCATACATATTTTATAGATACATGTCTTTAGAAAACACAAGTTCTTTCCTGTTTAGCAATGTTTCACCACAGTGTTGAAACCAATTTTGTTATTGGTGTGTTTTCTGTTTTGCCTGTTAGCTATAGAGCTACATCCATAAAAATAGTCACAGAAAAGTTGAAAACCAAAGCAAAACCATGTTAACAAACACACTACACAGCCTTAGTGTTAACACAAGTACAGTTCCCCTAATTGTTGGGTTTGGTGGTTGAAGCATGAAGGGTTAATAATGGCATGGAGTCAGCTGGTAAGCCGCGAGCTACAAGTTGAAACACTTATCTTTCATTTAGTGTAATTATTAGATTAATGGGCGTCCGTCCATTCATGATGGATATCCGAGGCAGTGATATCCTCAGAGACAGTGACACAGATCCCAAAATATGTGGAACATGTCTGTGTTCACAATCGACTGAGTGGTGTGTAGGAGCTCAGGTTTGAGCTTCTCGTGGAAAAACCTTTAACTCTCCAACAGCGATATTATGATGTGATAGTCAAACCAGTGGAAGCAGATTGTTGTGGTCAGTGGTTGGACGTTGATAAGCAGGGAGTTGTACTTTCCTTAGTGCTGCAAAAAAGTCATGGCAGCATTGTTATCTGATTTCACCACCAACAGCTGTATTTCAACAAGGTCCGAACAGTAGTCCACTGATATGAAATCCATTAAGAACTGATGGCATCTTGTATTAAACTAGTCATAGATGTATCTAACAGCTGGACAGTGTCTATATGGCATGACAATGACATGAAGTGATGATGCACTGAGCCTCTAAACATGGTATGTTTCAGGACGAATTGAGTGAAAGTAGGCCCCGGGCCAAATCCCGACAGTGGATTTGTGTTGTGGTGTGTGCGTGTGTGTGTGTGTGTAATCCAGGGTTTATAATCCCAGTCTCATGCTGCGGCCGCTGCATCGCCGCCAGAGACTCACACACCTCCTTCTCACTCACCACTCACCCCTCTGGATTATATCCTCCCCTGCCTTTGTTGTCCCTCTGTCTCTCTCTCTCTCTCTCGGTCATACATCTGTCAAAAAAAAAAAAAACCCCGTAGGCAGCTGGGAGTAAAGAGGAGGAAGTGGCAGCGTCTGGGTGTGAGGTTAAACCACATTTCAGACTCGGGTGTCTTCACTCGAGGGTTTTTCTACACGATGGGCATCACCAGGGGTTTCTACTGTCCAGCATCCCTGCTCCTTCATTTAAAAAATGCACATCTGAATTGACCTGTAAGAGAAGAATAACAAACCTGTGGATCAGGGCATCTGCAGGTTTCTGTGCTGAATGTGGTCGCACTTAATTTACATATTTTCATTTTTCCACATACAAATGCTGTTAAACTGCAGGCGGCCGTTCCACGTGTTCGTTCGACCGGGGGGGGGGGCGGCGGCGGCAGCGTATGAGTATCGCTTTTACCGTGCCCTGCTGTCATGCTGTCATGCTTTCATGCATGCGCGCTTCTCTCTCTCTCTGTGTGTGTGTGTGTGTGAGGGCTAATAACGGAGACGCTATTGCGTTGCCGAAAGCCGAAAAATCTATTCATGGCGGACGTAATTTATTTGTGGCATTAGTGAACACCTCGTCGGGCTGTAACATACAGTAACAGGGCTGGCGTCGGCAGCCTAGTCACAGCCACAACACCAGCTAAACGTGTTTCCTCAAATTTGAGGCGGAGTGGCCATCCTGTTTACCACAGAGATTTTGTGTGCGGTCATATGACTACCTGGCTCCGTCTGATTGGACGTCGCCAGTGGCTGCATTTGATTGGTGAAACACTGTCATTTGACAGAGTATCTGTTTGAAGCAGCAAGCCAAGCGGCTTCATTAAAACAAAATAGCGAGTATGTGTGTGTAAAATCGCCAAGAAAACAAAAACATCGCCGGTCGTCCTTCCAATCGCCGATAGACGATTGGATCGCCAATCGGCACAACCCTAGTTCTGTTATTATCTCATAGCGCGGTGAATGTGCAGGTCACAACTTGTCCACGACAGCGTTTTGGAGTTGTTGGATTGTGTATTTGATGAGTTTGATAAGGGAAATGGGCCAATTATGGCAATGGGCCAATTTGCCAAAATGTTGAACTATCCCTTTAAACATAGAGTTATGTTTGGACATACATCAGCTCTCAGGTGTGTTTCCACATTGTTTTTTTATACAGTGATAGATGTAAATCTGAGGGTTCGGTCCACTGAGCTCAGACTACACTCGGTAAACACAACAGACTGGTCCCAGTTCAGCAAACACAGCCTGGAGTCCTGTCCTGGTTATTCATGAACACAGTCGCACAAGAATAAAGAAATTTCAAGGTTTTCTCATGCACACAGTTTGGTCCCACCTGAATAGGGAAGTGGTTTAAACTTTTTGGATCTCACGCACACACTTTTCCGTGCACTGATATTGTGTCAATTTCCCCTTAAATCCCATGGAAAGGATCAGATTACCGTGCTGGTCTCATGTAAATTTGGCGTCACACACTTCCTTGAAAGCTGATCTTGATCCAGATGTTGAGGAGGAGAAGCACAAACAGTGCAGTGGTTTTATTGACCGTGATTTGTTTACACCAAGAAAAAGTGCATAATAATTACAACACGGCTCGTATCTTTAAATACTCGGTAATGACTAGTAAGCCCCTGGACAACTGGGGCAGGTTAAATGGGGATTAAACTTGATGGAAATGTGTAACAGAGTCCTCATTCTGTGCAGCCCACAGCCAGCCAACAAGTTTGTCTTATTAAACAAACTCTTTTCCAGCGCTGTGACTCAGTCGGGGCCCTGCAGCTGATGAGCGCCGGTGGAAAAACGTGGCAGGGCGTGTCCAGCTGAGGACTTGAAGATCCAATCTGACCCTCAGCGGGGTTCATCAACATGTAGAGAGAGGAATTTAAAATCATGTTTGTACTTTATTCACATGGTTGTTTCTTCTTTTAAACCACGATAGAAGATAAATGAGCTCTGCTGAAGTAGCTGCAGCTTCTACAATATTCTTATATCAGGGCTGCATGAGATGTTCAAACATCATATTGTGGATCTCATCAGTCAGATATTGTGATTGATAAATGCAGTTTCAATTGGAACAGTCATTTTTGCTTTTTATCTTTACTTAGAAAGAATAAATAATACTAAATAGATGTTATTTTTGTTATTTTCTGGTACAGAACGAACATGTCCCCTTCACGAGTTGAGAACATGACCTCGGTCAGGGCGTTTCTATAGCAACACAACATTTGCGGTGCTTAAAATGCACAATTATGTTGTGACACATTTTACTTTTAAGACATAAAACATAAGACTGTTTATTCATCCCACACATGGGAAAATTGGTTGTTGCACTAGCATCGTAGCATACAAAGTAAAAAAAAAAAAAGTAGAAAAACATGCAAATGTGCTAATTTAAAATGATGTAAAACAAACATATAAAGAAAGAGAGAGAGATACAGACATTCTGTGCAGTTTATGCCAAATTATTTAAGTATATACTGTTATTTACAAAAATAGAGTAAAAATTCTATTTACACAGTGGTGATAATTGTAAGGTAGAAAATAAAGTATTGCACAGATGCAAGGTGCTGTGTAGGGAAAGGCAGTTTGTACACAAACTCCTAAGGGAGACAATAAAAGCAATTAACTAATTTACTAACTAAATGGTGGTGTTGGACATAAATAGGCCTAAATAAATAAATAAAATTGTAAAACTGTATAAATACAGCCTAAATATTGGAATGAAATCCTGTAGATGTGTGGCTTGTGCAAAAATGGCAGAACAAATGTCTTTTAATCCAAAAAAGAAAGAACTCTTTGCAGTGTTTGCTAAACCTTTTCTCAGATGCACCATCGACCACTGCCTCTGTCTTTAGCGGTGACATCACATCGTCGTCCATCAGGCTCCTTCTGGACACTCTGATGACATCACTGTAAAAACCTCCTGGTATCATTTCCCCACTGATCAGTCTGAGCTCAGAGGCGTCGGCGGTCCTGACCCGTCACGCCGTCTACTCGCTGTAAACACCCACACCGTTCCCCCGACCGACTGAAGCGCTACATGCTAAAGCTAAAAGCTGCGACCTCTCGTTCCTGAGAGTATCGATCAGTTTCTGTCCTGTTTCTCAGAGGCTTTACACCGAGCTGCTGCCGTGTTATGTTGTTACCAGTTCTCTGTAACATGTTTTAAGTGTTATTATAGTCAGTGTTGCTGGATGCTATTTGTGATCTGACAGGTACAGGCAGGAAGAAAGATAAAACAGAAAAAAAAAGAAAAGAAGGTGACAAAGCCTGAAACGATGAAAGCAGAAAAAAGAAAGAGAGAGAGGAGGCTGAAAAGATGAAAGTGAGCAATGTAAGAGTGGGCGAGCGCGGGTAAATAAAGGTCACCGGCGGGGGATGTTCTCAGAGCCATATGTGCCTGGGGTTTGACTGACAGGTCGTGAGCTGCCATATATTTACATGGGAAGGTGATTATTTTATATTGGAGGGGAGAGGATGAAAGGGAAGGGAAATTGGCTGCTGATGTTGATCTTTTTATTTACTTATTTATTAATTTATTTATTCTCTTCTTCTCCTTTTCACAATTTATATCTTATTTAACTCTCTACTTCTTTTTGGCTGCTGTATTGCGACGTTATGTCTTTCTTGTATTATGCTGTGTCATGTCTTTATGTTTGCTTTATGTTTGTCACTTGTATTGCACAATTTAAAAGAATAAAAGAAGAGCAGAGATATTTACGTTCTCTAGACTTTATAATATCTTGAAACCTTCAGGAGTGTGACCTCGGATAGTTCCTGTCAGGGGTTTTGTAAGAGTTAATGTGACAGGAGGCCACGCCCAGTTTACATTTTTCTTAGAGCTGGTGCTGCAGTTGAAGCGTGTGTGGACCTGCAGAGACTCAGTGTGTGTGTGTGTGTGTGTGACGGGTTGGCAGGAGGTCAGGACACAGATTTTGGTTTGGATTACACACAGCGTCTATAAAAACACTTCTGTTACTGTAAAATAACACACTCACACGCACTCAACACACACATACACATATGCACACACACGCTCATAGATTCCCAAAATGGCTTATCTTGTTTCCACGGTGACTAACGCTGAGTTAACATGTGTAGTTTTTCCTGTGAATTAGGCCGCTCTCTCTTTCTCTCTTTCTCTGTGAAGACGTTTCCCTTCTCGAGAGCTGCAGCTAAAACCAAAAGTAATGGATTGATCAGAAGAGTGAAAGTGAAAACAGATTTGACTCCATACCTCAGATTATATTTGAGTCAGGATTCTCTGAACTACGAACTTCCCTGTAATTTCCTCTCTCTCTCTCTTTGTCTGTCTCGCTCTCTTTGAGCTGCGGGGCTGAAATGAGCATCAGATTAAGACTTGTTTTTCTCATTAAATTCATGAATTGAGACCCGCTCTGGCCAAATGAGTCGGAAGTCGCAACTTTTTATTTTTAGATAAGAAAATAAAAAATCCCAATCATTTTTTTTAGCTTATTTCAAAGAAATCACACTCAAAAACAATCTCCCAAAGTTTCATAGTCTAGATAATTGAGAAAAGGCACGTAAATGATGGTTAAAGTTTAAACCAGAGACGTTCTATATTGTTTAAATGCAATTTTCTCAGGTTTTCAATCTGAAAAAGAGAGTGGAAGACCATAATTCAAATGGCCATATCTTGAAAACGATCCAATGTATGACTTTGACTAGGGTATCATTTTAAATCTTATTTCTCCTCTTTCCATTGATACCAAAATCTCATTTTTAAAATGTAGGTACAGTAACTGTGACTAATTTTGCTGAATCAGGTCACAATATAGTTTTAGGCTGTAACACGGTGTCAAAGGTTTTGCGGTATCTTTCTTTCAACGGTTCAGTATGAGAAATGTCACCAAACGCCATCAGAAAGTCAGTCGAGTTTGAGGCAGGGATCTATGCTAAGTGAGTTAGCCTGAAACTTGTCTTTAAAGCTCGTCATAATGAGAACATTTACAATTTTGATGTTTTTGGCCCCGGTCGGTCCTTTTCATTGTGCAGGTGGAGGCTGGTCTTCCAGTCTGCCAACATGGTGTGAACCTTATCAGACATTCCTGTTAATATTTGCAGGAATTTCCAGGATAAACAGTGGGAATCAATGAAATTCTGCACAGTCCATTGAATCCTGAGCTGACATTGAGGTCAGATCGGTTGTTTTTAGTGATCAGCTGATGATGCACCTCGCTGCCTCTCTGCTCTGACCTCCTTGTTTACACCACAACTACCCCCACAGGCCGTGTTGATGGGGGCTTGTTGTTGCAGGACTGAGTGATGAGCTGAAATAGGATCCAGAAAAAGTTCCCTGTAAGTGACACAGACTCACATTTGGAGGTGTATTAGACACCTGATATTACAGTGAGGAGCATAACTAAGACTTTTAGCCGGAGTCAGTGTGTGTGAACTGATGGCAACATGTCGTCTTGTCTTTACAGGAAACGGTGTGTGGATGTTTTGGCGTGTGTGGGCTTGTGTGTCTGAATGAAGATCATATAGAGTGAGCAAAGTCACCTCCTCCACTCTATAAAGCATTAAAGCTGCAGTGCACTTCAATTTACGACTGTTATCATCGTTAATCTGTCCTTTTTAATTGCTGATCGTTTTCCGCTGCAACATGATTTAAAGGATGAGGAAGAATAAACCAGCAGCTTTGAACAGACACCATTATAATTTCATTTAGACGCATAAAAAAGGAGAAATAAAAGAAGAAAGACAAAAACAACAACAACAACAAAACCCAGGTGACGAGACCCTGTCAGACCCTGAACTGTGTCTCTGATTGTTGTCTGACCTCCTGTCAATCACAGTCCCAACTCGTCCAACTCGTCCAGCAGTCTCAGACGTGATGCCGCGTCCAGCAGACAGCAGCATCCAACCCTGACCACTGCCGACCGATCCAAAGCAGCAATAAATCCATCGAAAACATTGTCACTTTTCATCGGAAACAGTCATAAAATACTGAATCTGCATGCGTCTCTCTGCATATAAAGTCCTCGGTGTCTCTGGGGTCCTACACACCTTAAAAACAGGGGCAGAAACTCAAACCAGCTGCAGGTTTCACACTTCCTGCACAAAGACTGAGATGCGGTAGAAAATTCTTCAAATATCTCTGTCAGTATGAAGTCTGGTGACTGGAAACTGTCTTCAGGGTGAATGACCATAATTTAAAACCTTTTTAACAATGCAACAAACCTTCATCCAGAAAACACATCTGACAAAGGAAATGTTCTTTATGGGGATTTACATATAAAATCAGGATTAGCTCAGCAGTCCTCAACATTTGATCTGTTTTGATTTGGTTATCAAATAAATAAATAACATTTTGCACAAATGGCTAAATTCCAACAAACATTTAAATTATTGGTTTCCTCACTTGAGACATTGTTGATTTTTCACGATAATCGTCCCTGAACTTAGAAAATACTGACATCTTGTCATCTACCTAGTGTTATAGTGTTAAACCATTAAGTATCACAGAGATTTCCCCGCACACTGACACACTGACAGCAGGAGGCCGTGTGTTGTGTGGCCGACGCCTCGGTGACGGTTATGAAACTCTATTGAAAACAGTTTAAAATAGACTCCAGCTGTGCGATGAGCAGATGTTCACATATCACAAGAACTCATATTGGATCCTGGAGAGCTGCTTCTTCAAAAATCTTGTTAAAAAATGAAAAAAAAAACAGTTAATAGATATGCATCAGTTGAAAAAGTTAGAAATGAATCATCAGAAGAAGGAGGGGGAGAAACCAACAGCAACAGTGAGAACAAGAGGGAATAATAAACCAGAGCTTTAAGACACAACGACATGAAAACTAATAACATGTAAAAGTTTTATAACTGAGACGTTCTCAGATGTTAATGAACCACAAAGGCCTCAAGACTTCCTCATTTATCTTCAGTCTGAAACCCTGACTCACTGCTCTGGTGTCAACAGTGCAGCAGAAACCACAAAGCGTCGTGTCGGAGACCGAACTCGACCTCTGGTTCTTCAACAACGAGCCTCAGAACATCTCTCTCCCCGGCGCTCGGAGCTTGCGAGGCCTCCTGAGGTGAAAGACAGTTGACGAGCTGTTGAAACAGTTTGACACCTCCAGTCTCTCTCTCGGCCTGAGTCTCAGTCGGAGGCAGCAGCCGGTAAATAGAGACTCTGTGTCTGTGGTGAGACAGGAAAACACACAGGAGACCACGATCTGACTGTAAACAGGTCTGTTCGCTCTGACACTGCTGCACTATTTTAGACACGGGAAAGGAATTGATATATTGACTCAGAACTAAATATGATAAGGCACACATTTGTCTTTATCACTGTCAATTGTGTAGATAAGATTATATTTTTTAATCTTTACAACTCACTGTATTGTAATGTGCATGTTGCATGTGCAGCTAATGATTGATTAATTACCTTAATTTCCTATTAATGTTGAGTTAATCTGTGAAATGTCTTAAATAGAACTGAGGGACAGTGTTTCCAGTTTGTTTGTTTCTATTATTCACTTTACTGTCATTTATGACAAGAAGAAAGTCGTCACATCTGGAATCAGGAAGTGGTTGGTGTTTGTGCGACCCTGTGAATAACACAGGAAATACCCAGTGAACTAGATCATCATTACAGCAGGAAATGGGGAAAACTAATCCCAGGTCAGTTTTAGACAGTCTCAGGTTTTCTAAGGATCTGTTGAGACGATCAGAAATATGGAATAAAACCTTTTTAATTGGTGAGGTTTTAAAGCAGTAAACTGCGGCCAGCTTTGGAGGTGATGCAGTGTAAATCACAGCAGTTGGAAAACCTAAAGTCATTTATCTTTATTGTTTTTGAAGGAGCTAACAGTTTAATGAATGAGACATGAGATATAAAGTTTATATTTGAAGCAGTTTCTGAAGCGGCTGCCACTCAAAAAGGAAATACATTTAAATTATGGCAGAAATAAACCAGTGATAAAAAAAAAAAAAAAAAAAAAACCAACCAGGACTTAACGTCTAAATCCTGTCGGAGGAAATAATTCCACTGGAGCGACTCGTGGGCTCGGTCAGCTGACCTGCGTGGCCACTGGGAAAGTGAAAGTGAGCAGTCGGTCTCCAGATGGCGTGATCAGCGCCGTCCCTCTCAAAGTGTGAAGGATTACTGCAGGACATCGCACTCACACTCCTCATCTGTCAGAGCAGCAGCGCTCAGACGGCTTTAACCAGTTCAAACCCTGCGTTGAGGTTGAAATCCTAAAGATGCAACACTGTTTATCCAAATAGATTCAATAAAGTTCCAGATAAATAAGGTAAAATGTTTGTTTAACTCTTTATAATAAAAGATAGATAGGCTATAGAAAAGAAAAGGAGCATCCTTCACTGTTCATTTCATCACTCCACCATAGAAACTCAGCTGGTCTGTCCGGCCTCCCCCTCTTCCTCCTCCTCCTCCTCCTCTCTCCAACAGCTGGCCTGTCCTCCTCCTCCTGTTTACACTACATCAGCTTCATCACATGAACAGCCTAAGCCATCAGCTCACACACCGTAACAGCAATCTGGCTATTAGTATTAAAAAAAAAAGAAAGCATTTTTGCAGATGCAGAAACCACTGGGGATTTTGTTCCCCCCTTACAGTTCCTATTAAATCCATGCATTTTGAGAAACAGTGACACTTCCCCAGCTGTGCTCTGAAGATCAATTTAAAGATGTGAGTGGTGTGTCTGCAGGAGTTTGAGTGACCGAGTGTGTGACGTGTGTCAGGTTCAGGATGATGGTGGGTGTTGCGCTTGAACGTCTGGCTGCTGGCGATAGTGGTGGTGCCGCCTGCCAGCTCGACTCTCTGACCTGTCGTCATATCAACCTCCACACACACAGTCTGAAGGCGCCTGTGTGGCGAGAGATGGCATGAAGTGAAAGCTGCTTGGACAGAGGCATTGTCCCACTGACCGGTGTCTCGGTGCTCGAACAGTGTTGCAAATGAATGGAATATCATTTTTAACTTCTAAACTTGAAGACTTTACAGACCTGAATCATATCAAACCTAAAATACATAAAAAAAGACATTTGCACTTTGTCTGCGGGTGATATTTGTAGTTTTTAGAGCTGGCCATAGACAATAAGACACTAATACAAAGGATAGTTGTATTTAATTTGTATCTATGTGATGGTTTTGCACATTTATTGCAAGAAATGTTTTAAAAAATTGCACACGGATGTTTAAAGTGTCTATGCAACAGTTAAAATTCATATGGAAGCATTTTATATCATAACATCAATATGTTTTATTCATTTATTCAGTGTGAATACAGCTTCCTTCTCTTCTATCTCACTTAACACTTAAAATCTGCTCAAAACGACGTTAAACAGACAGTTTAATAATCGTATCTGTGTTAAATGTAGGATTTAAAGTAAAAATCCCAACCATGCCGTGTAGTTGGCAGTAATTTAGCCTTTTTTTAGATATGAAGTACCTCATCAATTAGGATACTTGTTAATCCAGAGGGGCTGTTATGGGATTAGGGACTAGGATTAAACTCACAGACATAATTCAGCTCGCAGCAGGTCAGTTGGTTTTTGTCACAGAACAAAGATCCAGGTTATGAATCATTAGATAAACCCTCAGCTCTGACCGAGACACTTTCATTTTGTTCATCTGGAAAAATATCCCTCAATTCTTCCGGACTGACTTTGAAAAGTCAAATAAAAGTAAAATACTATGACCCCATGGTATTTAAAACCATAAATTACAGTGTAAAAACCTCATAAAGTAGGTGCACGCAATAGGCCTTTAAATAAAAGTCAGTTTTTAAAAGAGATTTAAAGTTTGTTAATGAGCTCGATAACCTGCGGTCCACAGGTCGGCCGTTTCAGAGTCTGGGGGCATTGATAGTAAAACTCCTGTTCCCCTGAGGATGAACCAGAAACTAACAAATGTAAAAATGTGACATATGTGAAAATTTTGTTTAATAATGTAAGAGTAGCCTGGATGAAACCAAACAAACAAAAACAATTTAATTTGGCTTTGCAGATCAGTCTTCACAAACTGGTTTGCCTAACGTCATGACAACAGCTAGTGGCCGCTGCTAGCAGCTTTTGTTTACGTGCAACATGGCGACCACCAAAGAGCAGCCATTGTTCGATTCAGTCATGGCTTCGATTTTCAGAGACTGTAATATTGACTCTGCACAAAAAAGATAACAAAAACCTTAGCATTAACATTAGCGTTACGTTTTGTGTCGCTCAGCCGATTTGTTTGAGGTCCTTCCAATGTCGTACAGAGGCATTTTTATCGATGTCCGTTGGTCACGCCTCCTGGGGGTTTGAAGACCTGTGCTCAATATGAAATGAGATTGCGATGCGGTCTGGTGTTAGCCAGGCTAGTTTGTGTTTCTCTCTGTAAATTAGATGAGTTCTTTGTGTTGAAACCAGTGGGTTTTCATACACACACCTTTTGCTTCACACTCTGTCAGTCCAAACACACACACCTGGTCTGTGCTCTTAGCCCTGACAGCATGTCTGTGTTCCCTGTGTGGGCATGTACTCTGGGTTATTTTTAGCCTCTTCTTTCTTACTTCTTTTGTCTCTGCTGATGCACTGATGTGGCAGCTCCACAGTGCAGCGTTAATTCACAGATCCGGCTTTCTTCTTTTTCTTCTTCTGTGTCATTCACAGAAATAGAAAAAACAGTCCCACTGCTTTAAAAAAAAAAAAAAAGGTTTTTGGATCTCGATTCAAAAACATTTTACAGATTTGTTTTATTACTCGATGTTTCCTGTTCCTGTCTTTACCGCTTGTTACCATAAAAGTAGCACGAGCTGCTGCCTGGTTGTTGAGTCCTTCATTTTTTTTTTTTCTGTTGGACTTGTTCCTGTGGATAAATCCAGGCTGTGGCAGGAATATCCTCGGTGGCTTAAAGTGGTCCGCAGAGATTTGCCTACAACTGAGCCGTGGCTGCATATGTGTCTGAGTGTGTGTTGCCGTCTCGCAGGATTTGGCGTGAAGAAGCCCAGATGGAGACAGTGGAGCAGAATATGGTCTGAATTCAAAGCAGACGCACTAGAGACTCTAGGAGCTCCGGATGGTTGAAGACCCAGAGAGTAGAAACCCATGTAGGGAGACGGGTGACTAGAGGACATGTCCCCACCCTCTAAAAAGTGAAGAGGTGAAAAAGAAATTGAAGTCTGATGTTGGAAAAAATGGCTTTTAGTCGGTGGCGTGTTGTTTTACGGTTCGATGGTTTGATCAGATTTTCATGGTCAAAGGTCAAAGTCATGGTGACCTCACAAAACACACTTTTGGCCTTGTGAACTTGATGTCTCCAGAGATCCTCAAGGAAACCTGAACTCCAAAATTTGCCGCAAATTCCCAATGGAACCAAAGGATGAACTGATTTAGTAAGTAAAATATCGTATCGCCGTTTCGTCCACATGGAACCGCCGTTTCTGGGCAAACTTAAAACTTGGTCTGATGTTGGAAAAAATGGCTTTTAGTCTATGGTGTGTTGTTCTAGAGTGCGATGACCGACAAAAATCAAAGTCATGGTGACCTCACAAAACACGTTTTGCCTCGTGAACGTCTCCAGAACTCCTCAATGAAATCCAACCTCCAAAATGTGCCACAAATGCCAAGTGGGACCAAAGGATGAACTGATTTAGGTTTTGCAAAAAGTTCTGTGTCGTATTGGCGTTTCGTCCACATGGAACCGCCGTTTTTGGGCAAACCTAAAACAGTATTCCTTGAAAACGGGTCCCAGGGCGAACAAATCTCAAAATGTCAACCCAGCATTTTCGTGTAGACAACCAATACCCAACTTTTGTGAGATGATGATGACATAGTCCCGCTTCTGTAACATAGCTATAACCTCCAGCCATCTTGCAAGACATTCCTTGGCGAAACAAAAACAATGGCAGCAAACGGTCATGGACAAGTTTGTATACAGCACGCAAGCTTTATAGCGCATGCTCCACGTCTTCTTTGGTTGTGGTGTGTTTGTGTGGCAGCGTTACAGCACCACATACAGGCCTGGTAGATGTATTACAGTGGTTCGAGTTGTTATCTGTAGTTTCTTTGTGGACAAGGCTTTAGATGGATAGATGTAAGTTTTCATGGTCAAAGGTTAAGGTCGGTGTGTGACCTCACAAAACAGCTTTTTAGCTAAAACTCAAGACTTCACACAGCTATTATGACAAAATCTTTCACAAATGGTTCAAACTTTATAAGACTCTGTAACCTGGAACTAGTCTGAGTGGTGGAAGGATACGACCACGAGGAGTTTGCACAATCCATAGTTGGAAAACACTGATGCAAATGCTAATATTAGATTAACATTTAATGTGATGGTTTGAAGGTTTAAAACCATCTGTGTTTTAACTAATAACACAGTGCACATGAATTAGAAAATACAGCTGCTGCTCAGATTACAGATGATCTCAATGAGTTTATGTCAGGGACCCAAATGTGGATCTTCCAGGACTTCATTAACACCAGCAGCTACACATTATATTATTAATGAACTGAGTGTGAGACAACCTGAACCAGACAGAAATAGGGAATAACACTGACAGTAACACTGAGTCAAAGCCTTCACACACACTCTCTCCATGTTATCAGTATTGAAGCATCTGCGAAGTGTGTTCTCTAATTTTGACCCCAGCTTGACTCTTCATCTGACGACACACACACACAAGGATGCACATGTGGATAACCCTCGATAGCTTCAGCTAATTGCATTTTGACAGGAGCCTCTTATTACAGTTCGTCCAATTACACGTCCACCCGAGAGTCTGCAGTGAGTCTGCAGCTCCGCCGCCAGCGGTGACTGATGATTACCATCACTAATGATAATTGTCAGCTCAACGATGAGAACAGACCTGAGAATCTTGACCTGCTGATGAGACAAGAAGAAGAAGAGAGTACAAGCGTATTTATGAGCGATGTGAACAGGAAAACATGTTGAATAGAGTTCAAGCTTTTGAATTTTTATATTTTAGGTGAAGTTTGTGTCTTTGGATGATCTAAATGATCAGTCAACTGTGTATTTGCCTTGATAATCGCAGTTTTTTCCACAATAGTTACAATAAGGCTTTTTTACTATATTGTGCCACCAGAGTGTCAACTAGTGTAAACTTACAAGTCGTGGACTTAAATCACTGTAATAACGGTAAAAGTGATTTGAACACTTTTTTTATTTTTTATTTTTTACAGTTTTCTACCTTATTTGTTTATAATCCATTGTCATCCGCCATCTTTGCGAGTGACGTCTAGTCACGACGTCAAAAACTCACTTAAGTTCAGGGGCCACATGCAGCACAAATACTGTAGTGGGCCGGGCCGGTAAAATAACAGCATAATAAACTATAAACAACGAGAACTCTAAACTTTTCCTTTTGTTTTAGTACATTAACATCATTTTACAATATATTATATTATGAACAACTTGAAATTTGGATTTTCACACTTGACAAATTCATCCCGCAGACCGGATTGGACCCTCTGGCGGGCTGGTTTAGGCTCGCGGACCACATGTTTGACACCACTGGTTTACGGCTTTTATCTGGAAAAAATAAGGGGAAAAAATCAAGTTTAATCAAGTTTTTTGTTTGTCTGTCATGGATTGACATTTGCGGAGGTTGTGCAGCAATTACTGAATATCTTGAAAATGATAAGATAAGATTACTTGGAAAAACGCTAAATTTGGGCCTCAGTGGTAGCCAAGTCACATCTGACAAATGGGGCCGATAATGTCGTCAAGTATTATCCGAGTTGTTGTTGTTGTGTAGTTCACAGCAGCTAAGAAAACAGGCAGAGGTTTGTTGCAGATGAGGGCTGAGTGCAGACTGAGGCGGGGCTGATTTGCATGAGCAGATACTAAATAAAAAGGTGTCGAGTTACATCCAGATTATTTCACACATACAAACACAAACCTGGACAGAGACAGAGACGTGTCTCCAGTCTCCAGTCCCCTGCTGTAGAGATGTTGTTGTACCAGAGCTTCACCGGCCTGCCACTCATCTCCCTGCTTGATTTGAATGTTTTTCTTTACAGAGCCAGTTGTCGTAGGGACGTAAAACCATGGTGTTGGGGTATGAATGTGTATTTTCTGATTGAAACGCCATGAAATAGAAACAATATTATATCTGCAGCTGGTTTTCTGGTGGGTCCAACACCTGTGTCTAGTGTGATGTCTATTTCTCTGTTTTTTCTTTCACATTCACTTTCTCAGTCTCTCGGCACCAAACTCCATTACTCACCTCTTACTTTGACAGCAGCAGGTGAAAATTGCGAGTTTTCACTTCTCTGTTCGTCTTTTTTTCTCTCTCTCTCTGAGATGATGAGTGTGTGTGTGGCTGTAATGTAAAGCCTGGGAACGTCGAGGGATTATTTTTTCTAAGTGATCGTGGAGCTACAGACTCTAGAGGAGGAGGAGGAGGAGGAACCATATGTTCTGCTTTACGTGTGTGTGTGTGTGTGTGTGTGTGTGTGTGTGTGTGTGTGTGTGTGTGTGTGTGTGTGTGTGTGTGTGTGTGTGTGTGTGTGTGTGTGTGTGTGTGTGTGTGTGTGTGTGTGTGTGTGTGTGTGTGTGTGTGTGTGTGTGTGTGTGTGTGTGTGTGTGTGTGTGTGTGTGTGTGTGTGTGTGTGTGTGTGTGTGTGTGTGTGTGTGTGTGGAAGCGGTTCAGTTGATCAGTCGGCTGCATTGAAAATAGCTGCTGTCCTGGTTTTTTTTCCCTCTCTTTCGCGCCGCCCTGATGGCGAGCGTCCGCGATGCTCATCTGGGTGTTTCTAACTGGGCCAGCTCCAGAGTGAGTCGCAGCAAGGACGTGGATCCATGATGGAGACACACCAAGGGGTCAAAGGAGCTTTCTGGGCCTCATGGGCTGTGGTGGAGTTTAGTGTTGCACTCATTATTGAAGACTGAGGCTTAGAATGAACAATAAACAGTGTTTGGATAGAAATCAAACTTCATTTCTACAGCACTTTTCATACAGTACAATTTAAAAAACACCACACCAACCCATATGATCTGAAAACAGGAACTGAACTGAGGAAACACCAGAGGTAAAAAGAGCAGAAAAACCAAGTGTAAAAGACAATTAATAAATAAATAAGAAAGGATAAGAAGCAAACAATATGAATAGAGGAAGAAATGAATACATAAACAACTAAATGAAATAAAAACTGATTAAAGCAATAAATAAGAAAGTAAAATAATACAATATGAATATCTGTAACCTGATTCATCTGCCTGCTGAAGACAATGAAGGACTTTACAATAAAGAATATAAAATCTAGGCAGCAAAGACAAAGAGTTCAGTTCATTAGTGGTTTGTAGAGGAAGTGAGTAAAGTGAAAACGGAGAACAGCAACACGTCTGAACCAAGAAACTGAAACAAGTCCAAGTTTCTGTCTCTGGCTCCATGAATCCATGCCACATGTAACTGAACAGGTTTATAATTGAACATGATCTTGAAGGATTATCACTCATTCATTTGTGGGAGACTGTTTGAAATATTTTTCGCTTTTCACCCCAGACATGAGTATTAAAACTGTGGAGGAAGGAGAAGTGGACTTGGTTTCATGCTTTAGTGACTTAGTTGCAAATCAGTTTTCAAAGATAGAATAGACTGATAAAAATACATTTTAACAAGTTGTGTTGAGTCTGAGTGAGATTTGACAACGTGTGACTTGATTTTATACTACTTCTTTTTTCTTTTTCTTTTTTTGAAGTGTTTTTCGGAGGAGGAAGTAATTTGAGAAAAAGGTCTCACATTTATTTCTGGTGCAGTTTTAAGCAGTAAATTATCTTAAAATACCTAGTCTGTGCTGTATGAAATATGTGCTAGTAACAAGACAACAGTATTAGAATTATTCACTTAAAGCAGAAAATGTCTCATAGTTTTTACACTTTTTATAATCTTGAGTCCTCTGTCAACCTCAGCTCTTCCTCCCTGTCTGAGTAGGACTGTGAGTGGAGCTGCTCTGTCTCTTCATAACAGTAGAGGACACATGTATCGACTGTTGAGTGGCATAACTGACCTGCAGCAGAGTGATAATGAAGACAGTGAGGAACTCGGAGGAAGGAGATGACAGAGAGGGACCTGTGTGTGTGTGTGTGTGTGTGTGTGTGTGTGTTTCTGTGTGTGTGTGTGTGTTTCTGTGTGTGTGTGTGTGTTTCTGTGTGTGTGTGTGGTGAGCGAGGCACCACTCACGCTGTAAATCCTGTTATGTCACAGATTAGCAGCGCGCCATGCAGCGATGAAAAGGAGGAGGGAGGGAGGAGGGGAGCAGGAGAAGTGAACGTTCACTTGGTGACCACGAGGATTACAAACGGCGCTGTAAAAGCACATCCCATTGGTCTGATTTTAAGGGATTAGAGAGTTGTGAGGCGACGTGTGATTGGAGGACGGAGGCCTGACATCTGGTTTGGAGTGAGGATGTCAGGAAGGAGCAGAGACGCCTCACACCGGAGCTGCTGCAGGTTGGATGGAGTTAGGTAGAGATGACAGGAAACACGGAGGATGTTCAAGCCCCCTCCAAAACAACACAACACACACACTTTCTTTCTCCTTCTTTTCCTTCTTTCTCACCTCTCTCCTCTTCAGTCTTGACTTCATCTGTCACTCACACAGCTCCCCCTTGTAGACACAGAGCGACACTGCAGACCTACAACACATGAAACTGAAGAGTCAGTGGAGAAGTTACTATAAAAGTTATAGTGAAACTTATTTTTGAATGACGTAAAGTGCTTTTCACGCTAAAGGAAACAATTTTTTTTTTTTTTTTTCAAGAGTTGTGACTAAATGAGGAAGAGAATTAGCGTTGTCAGCACTTTCATTGTAATTTTCTATGGTTTCTAAATTACAGTGGAAACTGTTGATATCATGGGAAAAGCAATCAGCTGCTTAAAAGAGTCTCTCCCATATACATGATTATACAGTTTATTTGCTTAAAGTGTGCATTTTTGGTCCTTTACAAAAAAAAAAATAATAATAATGGGAAACAAACATTTTAAATTGTTCTGAAGTTTGGAACAATGTCCAATAATACCAAATACCGTATATAATTAAGAGTTCAACTGGTTATCAATGGATGATGATATATCAATCATCTAATCCACTTTAAAGGAATAGTTCAACATTTTGCAAATTGGTCCATTGCCATAACCCCTATAGTTTTAGCAGTAGGTTTGTTACCTTTAATTGTCGGTGCAAGCTATTTTTAGAACGGCTGAGCAGAGCTGCGAGCTGCTCAGAGCTACGCTACGGAGGCTAATGGGATTTCTTGGTTTCCCTCATCAAACTCACCAAATACACAATCCAACAACTCCAAAACATCCGTAGCGTAGCTCTAAGCAGCTTGCAGCTCTGCTCCGCCGTTCTAAAAACAGCTCGCACCGACAAATAAAGGTAACGAACCTGCTGCTACGACTATAGGGATTGTGGCAATGGGCCAATTTTGACCAAAATGTTGAACTATCCCTATTATACCTTTGCAGTATCATTTATTTTAAGGTGGTATAATCGCCTTGAGCTCCACCTATAGAAAAACCCTCCTGTTGGGCTCCACAGTCGTGAGTGATGCGTTCGTTATCACGAGCTGTTGATTAAATATTCAACAGTCTCTTGTGTGACTTTGTCTCCATTATTTCAGCATCTTCAAAGCCTCTTCATTTGAATAGCAAATCAGGTGAATTGGAGATAACCCCGGTGACCCCCCCCCCCCCCCCCCCCCCCTCCCCCCCCCTCCTCTCTCCACACTGTGTGAGCTGCTCACAGTTTAGTTGTGTCCATTGTCTCCTGTCTCTGCTGTTTATCTTGCTACGGACTAATAGTCTAATACATTCATCTGTCTGCTGCATCTCTGTAGAGATAATTATAGACAATTACTTCATCTCCGTTGGCCTCCGTCATTAAAAGATGTCTTTTTTCTGGCGGTAATGCAGTGAAAAGCAAAAGTAAAATCAAAGTGCAGCTATAAAAAGGAACATTTATATTCTGTCTCAAGGACTCATCAGGAAATATTGTCGATTTTAGTCGCATAAATGTGTGTTTTAATGGAGAAAGACTGTTCACAATAGACCTTAACAAGTTAGTGTTGGCAAAACTTAAGTTCCCATAAGTGGATGTGAACATTTTCATGCTCTCAGGTTGGAAATAACATGAAGACCTCAGTGTGTACCAGTATCAAGGGGTTGGTTTTAATGTGGATCTGAAACTCTTTTCTGATTGGCCAACACCAAACCCTTGGATGGTTGGTCCAGGTGGGCAGGGCTTTGGGGGCAGAGATTGCTTCGTTATGACATCACAAAGTGTTCCCTTTCCCTCCAATTTCGCTTCCTGTCCTCAGTGCAAAGTAATGATGAATGATAACACATCTGTCACATCTGTCCACCTTCCACAATCGTTGTCTCTTTGTCTTTGCAGATCACCAGAAGCTGGAGCGAGAGGCCAGGATCTGCCGCCTGCTGAAACATCCCAACATCGGTAACTAGTTTAATTCTCCCACTCACCTCTGTCCCTGTCCTCCTCATGGTGTCATACTGGTGTGTATATCCACGTGTGTGTGTGTGTGGTCGGCCGTTAAAGGCTCTGCAGCCGTAGAACATGTTTAATATTTAAAAGTTTTCCTCCTAAGTGCTTTTTGACAACACACTATATATATTGTATGCACTGTATTTATATAATATGTATAGGTGTCTTCTGTTCTTCATCCATTTGACCATCAACCATGTACAGAAAAATTATTTTTAGTAGACACATTGCAGCATCGTCCAAAACCACAATGACGATAATATATGGTGTAATTGGAGCCTCTGTTCAATTACGGGGGAAACTTCACTTTAAAAAAATGATGGGGAACCTCATTAAAAGTTCAATAACGTGCGTCTAGAAGGATTTTGGACCTGCATGGAAAGAAAATGCAGCCCCCTCCCTCTCATTTATTTGAATGAGGTCAGTTGGCGACAGAGTGGGCGTGTCGACATAAAGACCGAGCACAACATGACATCATCTGGCAGCATGTTACTGTTACCAATCAAATCCAATCAAATCAAATATGTTCAAACACATGTTCCTGGTGAGGCCCTGGTAGTTTTCTGTAATCTAATCTAATCTGGGTTTGATTAAACACAGTGAAGTGTTTTGAAATCTGAGGAGTGTCCACACACTGACTGAAGCTGATACTGTTGGATCAGATTTCAAAAACACAGCCGTTTGTTATTCATCCTACAGTTTTGAATGGAGCTACATTTAAGGTGCCTTCATGCCTGAGCTTCTTAGTCCACCACTTACACCAAGTCCTGACTCATGGACCCCAATGGCCCAACTAGATAAGACACAGGAATTGGTCTTGATTGCAGAACAATCCAATTGAGACCAATTTCAGGAGGTGGTCTTGCTTCAGTACCTAATAAAACTCTTGGGTAGTTCAGTGTGATACAGTTCTGAACTCAGCGTCTCGCACTAGTACATCTTGATTCACTTGAATGAAACCAAGCGGAAAATACCAGTTTACAAAGTCATCGACTGAATCAGACCAAAGCAAACAAGCTTGTGAAAACAATCTCAGAGTACATTCTTATTTACATTAGTACTTGATCTTACAAGTGTTGGTTTTTGTAGAGCCAGAAGGAGGACTTCCTCTCTGAGAGTCTCTTATACTTATTGGGTCAAGGTGTGACAGCAGAAGGTCTGTGAAGGCTCTCAGTCCTGAAAGGTCCTAGAGAAAGTCAACCAGACTTGGGCGTAGACTCTTCAAGACGTTTAGCTTTTAATCCAAGAGGCTTCGAAACATCTTCAAGAAACTACAACCAAGTCCAGATTACCTATGTTTAACTTTCTCACAGTGACAGCAGGAGGCTCCTATAGCACTCTGGTTGACCCACAACCTACAGGTCAAGTTTGGTTAAGGTTGTTAGAGAGTATCACTGGTTTGAGGCAAAGCAGCATTGTGTGACAGCAGGTTGTTAGAGAGTATCACTGGTTTGAGGCAAAGCAGCATTGTGTGACAGCAGATTCGGTCTCTGAAGGCCCTCGGTCCTAGAAGGTCCTAGTTGGATCAAGGTCAACCGGACTTGGATGCAGCTTCTTGAAGACATATTATCTCTAATCCAAGAGGCTTTGAAACGTCTTCAAGACACTACAACCAAATCCAGTTTACGTAGATTTAAAGGAATAGTTCAACATTTTGGCAAATTGGCCCATTTCCATAATCCCTATAGTCATAGCAGTAGGTTCGTTACCTTTAATTGTCGGTGCAAACTATTTTTAGAACGGCGGAGCAGAGCCGCGAGCTGCTCAGAGCTACGCTACAGAGGCTCATGGGATTTCTTGGTTTCCCTCATCAAATTCATCAAATACACAATCCAACAACTCCAAAACGCTCTGGTGGACAAGTTGTGACTTTGTTTGAGTTTGATGAGGAAAACCAAGAAATCCCATTAGCCTCTGTAGTGTAGCTCTGAGCAGCTCATGGCTCTGCTCCGCCGTTCCAAAAATAGCTTGCACCGACAATTAAAGGTAATGAACCTACTGCTATGACTATAGAGATTATATGGCAATGGGCCAATTTGCCAAAATGTTGAACTATCCCGTTAGGTCAGATTGACAGCAGGAGGTTTTCAGTCCTGTGGTCAGTAGTGACATGGTGGAGGTTGGACCCGCCACCTACAGGTCGGGATTGGTGAAGGTTGTTTACGGCAAAGCAGCAATGTGTGGAAAAGTCTACAGTACAGGGTGATTACTGAGTCCATCAAACACCAACACTCTCTCTTACTGTAGGAGCCACAGGGGCCACATCGGTCCCTTTTTTACTTTCAGTGTAAATGACATGAGTGGATGATAGGGGGTTATTTGGTTTGGTTTTCCATGTGTATTAGCACAACTGAACCAAAGCTGCTTTTGGGTGAAACATAGTAATTTGTGTTTGACAGAGGCAGCGTTAAGAGGTGGTTAGTTAACAGCACGACATGAAAGAGCTCTTTATAAATAGATACTCCCTCACATGGGGTCCAGTTGTTTGATACACTAGATGAGGACAAAACCAGTCCACCAGAGTACACCAAAATCGAATCTGTGAAGGATTTGGATGGTTTTGACGAAATTCCCTCAAGGTTTTACAGAGATTTTGCATTTACAAGGCTACAAATATGACCTTGACCTGTGGCCTTTGAGCTCTGTTGAAATCAAATGAGTTCATCCTTGAATCCGTCCAAATATGAAGACGTCCTGTTAGGGTGTTACAGAGTTATGGTGTCCATCAGACTTGAGATGGGTGGATGAACAAGCTGAAAACAATACACCAGTACACCAAAGCTGAATCCAGCAGCAGAGCCTGAAAATCTTTGTTTTTTTTTAAGTTTATAAAGTGTTGATAATAATTGACATGGGAACCGACTGAAATGTTTTTTTTTATATAATGAAATAACTTGTGTGTTGTTGTCGTCTCCTTCACAGTGCGTCTCCATGACAGTATATCAGAGGAGGGATTCCACTACCTGGTCTTTGACTTGTGAGTTCAGGACTTTTTATGCTTCGCATTACTACACACAGTGACACACATTCACATCATGCTGAGGGAAAGGCCCTGTCTCTGAGGCATCATGGGAGATTAGACGTAGTGTTGTGTTTTTTTGCCTCCTCTTTGCTCCATCTGTCACCAAAACGCCATGTGCTCACTCACCACACAGATACTTGTGGATCATCAGGACAATATCAGATGATTTCCGCAGATTTATCTAAAAAAAAAAAGTAAAAGTCCTCTTACATTTGAAACATTAGATAGTCCAGTCGCTCCACTGTGATGCAACTGGTCCTTGAACGCAACCTCTCGAGCATGTTAGCCCCCTTCAAATTAGGACACAGTTATTTCTTGGCCCCGGGTGCAGTCACTTCCCTCGAGTGTCGTAGAGGTTGCCTGGCAACAAGTGAAAACTCCAGGAAGTCGCTCCACCTGGCCAAGAAAAACCCGAACCCCCTCCTTCTCTCCCTCTCTCCCTTTCGCCCTCCACAGCTCAGCGTTTCCTTCATTCCTCCTCTCTCCTGTGTCCTTGTCATCTATTGTCTGCAGCAGCTCGAAGGGAAATCACTTCAACATTTTTCTTGACGCCGAGTTTAATTTGACATGGAGCTGTAAAAAGGTTGGAGGGTGTTTACACAGAAAAATGTTCCTAAGAAAGAGGTGCATGTGTTTTTTTGAAGCCTTATCTTATAGAGTCAGGTGAAAAGAAACAGATTAAGAGAGCAACAGGACTGGAGGAAAGTCTAATCCATTCATGTTTGGGTCATTTCCCTGGAAACACCAACACTGCAGCCCTCGACTTTTACTACTGAATTAGTCTCTACACTAAATTTAAAGTTGCATGGGAGTTTAATGGAGGGTGAAAACCCCGGAGACTCTGCATGGTCATGTTTTCCAACAACCACGGAAAAGGTTTTTTCCCTTAAAATATCATTCAAGTCACTCTCCTTGTTTTGGGGGAAACTGTTCCACTGACCCACTTTTAAGACTGTTTTTCACACTTAAAGGGGAAACACCGCTGAGTTTACACGTGAGGGTCAGTTTCCTCAGCGTAGCCTCCACTGCTCTGGAGCTTGCAAGTCCAACAGAGAGTGGTTTGTGGATAATAAAGCCCTTACTTAGGTGTATTACGGAGTCTGGAGGTCCAAGATACTGAACCCTGAAGTGCTCCTCATCCATCACTGTAAGGGTGTCTTAGGACCTGGCCCGTTTTAAGCAGTTGTTCCAGAACAGAGAGCGTTTAACCCCAAAAATCAGTTTGTTTCATACAATCATGCTTTGATGTGGGATAAAACAAGCGGACCAAGATCGCAAAGAAGGGGTAGGTCTCGGCTCGTTTCCATTCAAGCCCTGGAACAGTTCGTTTGCAGCGAGAACGTAATCGACTCAGCAACCGACACAACGCGCTGCTGATGATCCATGGTTTTCAATGGACCGAGATTGGCCGAAAATGTATACCTAGGATGACTCGGGTCGGCTTCCTTTTTTTTTTGGCCAGGTTCGGGTTGAGTTTTTGCCGAAAATATATACAAATGACTCAGAACGTAGAGGGTCAGGCGGGTCGGGTTTTAACTTTCAGGCCCATTGAGACCTCTATTCCATGGTTTTTGTATTTCCCGGGTAACCTCATCTTCCTCCTTCTGGGTAAGATTTCTGACCAATGACAGAGGAGTTGGTTGGATGGTATTTGTTTACAGCTTTGGACCGTTCGAGACTGTTACCTTGTTAACACAAACGACCCAAAAGAAAAATGCAACAATTGCATCGTTTTAGCCCGTGAATCGGAACAAAGCGAACGAGCCACAGGTCTGAATACACCCTAAGACTTTCTATAAGTGACTGGGTGAATGCGGTAATTGTCGTTAAGGGTTGAGAAGACTAGGAAAATGCAAAATGCTACAAGTGCAGAGTCTGCAGTTTGATCATGTGTGGTCATGCAGTGGTTTTTAACAAGCCTGTTGAGTTCAGTAGTTTGGCAGCTCCTGTTGATCACAGCAGTGATTGTGGTTCGTCTGGTTTCTCTCTGACGTTTCGTGTTCTCAGGTCGTCTCTCTTTGTCTGAACCAGAAAGAGTCGGAGCTCCTGACCTTTAAGCCCCCGGTGTAAAGTTTCAGAAAAATACTGGAGCCTTCCCTTCTAGTAGTGCAGCTCTTTGTTCAACGCTTCTCCTGTCTGGTTCTGCAGCTTTGTTGTTTTTGAACCAAAGCCAAGGCAACCCTGATGACATCGACATCATCATCATCATCACCCCAGACTGTAGAAAGCTGGAGCCATGAATACACACATCCACTAAAAAAAGGTGGTCAAATATCTGAACCTCAGCGATATAAACTTTTAGCTGTGGCACGAAATGAAACGCAGTGAATCCTGGTTTTTCAGCTCCTTGATTCACTGTCTTAAGATTTACAGGACATGAACTTGTCCCTGTCCGAGCTCCAGCAGCTGAGTCACATCATAATACTGAGTGCTCTGTTATTACTGCACTTGGTTGTGTTGCCGTTAAGTCCAGTTGGTGTTACTTGGACAAACAGTCTGGGCAGTGAGTCACCGGGGGAGCCGACCCCCAGATGAATGAATGCCCACGCACCATATGACCACATCTGCTGGAATATATCTCCAGAACGATCTCACCACTCAAGAGCACAACGTCGTCGCTCTGAAAATAAATGCAGTCGTCATCGTTGACTCACAGCCAGAAGGTTCAGGGTTTGATTCCCAGGCCTTTTCATTGGAGGAACCCAATGGGGTTGGGTTCTCCAGCTTCTCCTCACAGTCCAAAGGTTGTCACAAGGTTGATCGGTGATCTAATGGACTAGGTAACCAGTCCAAGGTGGTGGGGGTGCTGGATCGTCTCCAGAACCGCCACGATCTGTTACAGACACCCGGTCTTTTGTCTTTCAGTTGATGTTTGTCGTTCTGTTCTGTCCCTCTCCAGAGTTACAGGCGGCGAGCTGTTTGAGGACATCGTTGCCAGGGAGTACTACAGCGAAGCCGATGCCAGGTCAGTATGAAGCTCTGCTGTGTTGATATGTCTGACTCGTTCTACAAGTGTGAAGTCAAACCCAATAACTGGCAGCATAAAGACGGACTGAACAGACACACTACCAAACGATTAATGCATTCAAATCAATGCAAATCCTTAATTTGCGACCAATCACCAATGTATATTGTAAATATTTAGCATAACCACTCCTCTTTGGACAGGTGTGGTCTGTTGTTCTGTCTTCTTTCTGCCTTTTATGGACCAAATCCTCTTTCTACATTTCCTGGTCTACCTGTGTGCTTTGTTTATGGACTTTCCCAGTTCCCCCTGCTCTCTTGTTTATAAAAAATCAACTCAAAAAAGAAGCAGATTTTTGTAAAGAAAAGCAGCTCTGTCCCAAAAGCTTGTTCATGCAGTTGGGTTGAAGTCCGTCTTTGGGTTGATGGAGCATCTCCAGCTCTTCTGATGTTCATTTAAATGCAGATTTATATAATTTAAGGTTATTGGTTGTATTTTGCGGTGGATTTTTCACTGATTGGTAGACAGTAAGTTTTACATTAAGATCAGTGAGGTTCTGATTGATTAGGACGCATGTGTCCTGTGTATATTGCTCTGTGTTAAATGGCTTAAAGGAACAGTTCAACAATGTACCTCCTGCCCTAGGGTCATCTGTGAATATCGATATCACATATGGGACTGATTAGTCTAGCTTCACTTAAAGCAAAAGTTCTAAACAGGAGACAAGGAAACAGCTCAATAGCTTCTCTCCGGAGTTCAAACAAACACTGATCAACACCTCTACAGCCTCGTGAGTCACATAACTAGTGCACAACATGCAATTGAAATGAAAATTTTATGCAATTAGACTTCTGCTTAATAGCATGTTTGTATAGCTTGTTCACAACAGTTCACTCTTAGCTTAATGGTGTAAACCAAACTGCAGAGGATGTTTCCATGGTTTAAATCTTGTCAAACAGGTGAGTGATGAAGGAAACCAGTTGTTTCTTAAGTGATGACGTTCGCGTAACTTTATACAACAGTGTATTGTTCACCTCTCACTAGTCTCCGCTGCCTCAAGTGTTTTTTTTTTACCGTCTTGGTTCAGCTCCCTTTAAGTTTGGCACTGAGGCAGTTTTAAAGGTGTCAATTAAACTTTGGACAGAGCTAAGTTTGCTGTTTCCCTGTAGCAGGTCTTTCTGCTGATCCAGGCAAACAGACCTGATCCTCTGGTGCTGAACTGTTCCTTTAAACCAGTTCCTCTGTTAAAAAAAAAAAAAAAAATCAAGTGTTGTTACTGTACCTGACGTGTTGTGGTGTCCGCCTGTTCCTCTGTTTCCTGACGTTTTATCTGTTCTTCCTCTCCTTTCTGCTTCTCGTCTGGTCTCTCTCTCCTCTACAGTCACTGCATACAGCAGATTCTAGAAAGTGTAAATCATTGCCACATAAATGGCATAGTGCACAGGGACCTAAAGGTTAGTAAGTGACGCCAGTAACGGCAAAAAAAAGACACGGGCCTGTCCCGCCTGCGGCACCTTGCCTCGCTCCTCCACTGCCTGATCAATCGACCAATTAACCTCTCACAGAATGCCGCCTCCTCCCAAGAACCACCACCTCCACAACCTCCGCCCTCCTCCTCCTCCTCCTCGACCAGACGCCCTCCTCGCACACGGCCGTGACTGGGGTGTTCAAATACCCGCCAGCTCCAGGTCGCCGTGGGCAGGTGGGCCGGAGGAGGGGAGGTCCTCGGTGGTTGTGGTGCGATGGTGGCGCCGGAGGAGCCGGCAGATCTCATCTTGACCCGCCTCTCCTGTATGCCAGGGCACAAAGTGCATGTAGCATCTGTCCAGAACCATGCTGTGACCGGGCCGCTGGGAGGCCGAGGCCCGGGAGACGAGGAGGACCAGAGGAGAGCCAAGATTTAGAGAGGGAGTTTCTGAGCCTAGATTTGATTGGTTTGATACGAAAACACAGATTTGAAATAATTTGATACCAAATTATGTTAAATGACAAAAAGCATCAGTGTTTGAACCAGCAGCTTCTCCACAAGCCTATTTTAATTTAAATTGTTAATGAGTATGAGGCCTATACATGAACCAGTTACACTTGTGTTACAGGTGTAAGTCAGTCTAACATTAAATAAGAGCAACAGCACCTATTTATAGAGATTTAAAGACTGATAAAAGTAAGTTAAGCTTATTTTGTTAATATCTTGTGAGACTGTTCCTTTAAGACAAGTTAAAAAAAGAGAAGAAATGAAAATACATTTGTGAAGTAATAAGTTCTGTAGTAATCTGATCTAATTTCCATAGAAAAAAATATCAAAATGAAGCCCACAGTTACTACAATACAACAATAAGGGTCATTGTTACATTCATTGATAGAGACAGTGTAGTTATATGTGTATGGAAGAAATGCTAAATTGGCGGCTACACACATCTGGATTGAGTGGACAGACTCCAGAGGTCTTTTAGTGTAACTTTAAATGATGATAGTGTGACCGTCCACCACAATGGACTCTGGTTGTTACATTCAGAGGACTCACCACACATAGAGAACATAAAGACTGAAAACACTCTATTGGTTTTCAACCACAAAACCACCTTTAAACCAAGTGATAATTTTAACACCAAAACCTCACGTCATTCAGCTGTGATCTGCCACAGACTGTTTATCGTAAACCTGAGGTCAGTCGCTCCACGGTCGTGCAGAAAGTATAAAGTAGTTTTAGGGAAGTGAAAGTGCCCATGGTTCAACACTGGTGCCCTCTGTCTCTCTGCCTCATAGTGAAACCACATCTTCCTTCAGCTCCACAGCTTCCTCCTCTCTGGCCCAGGGTCTGGTCTCCAGCTGGCCGCGAGCTAACACCACTTCTGTTTTGAGACTCAGCCAGAGACCTGGTCGTGTTGCGTGACTAGTCCATGATGATGATGATGATGATGATGATGATGATGACATAATTGCAGTCGTTCTTTATTTTTTTCCTTTACCTGTCACAGTGAACACAAGTGTGACTGTGGCAGAAAAGAAAAACACTTGCTGTCGAGTTAATGGGCCATTTTTTACTAAATTTCCCCCATGATTGTGGTTTCTGGAGGAGGAGGCACAGTCCTCCCCCCCAACCACAACCAGCAACACGGCCAGCAGCTCCCCTCAGTGTCAAAGCATGCTCACAGCCTCAGACAGTGAATGGTAGCTTGTCACTAACCCATGGCTCCCTGGTGTTTGCATGTAGTCATTGCATTCAGCAGATCCTAGAAGCTGTGCTCCACTGCCACCAGATGGGCGTGGTCCACCGCGACCTCAAGGTAAGTAACACGCGCCGTAAACCAGTGAGCCCAAGCTCCTAGTGTCCCACCCCTGCAACATGTGGTCACTGTCCTGTCCTTCTTTGTCTGCAATGAGAAAACATGAGCTTCACATGTCCTCAGAGAAGACGGTCCATTTAAGGCGGGCATGTCCAAACTTTTCCACAAAGGGCCGGTGTGGCTGCAGGTTTTTGTTCCAAACCAAGCAGCAGCAGCAGCAGTGCCATTGACTCATCTACTGACTCAATCTCAATGACTTGACTCAATCTTTAGACAGCTGATTGGTCAAACTTTGTGCTCTTGATTGGTTGGAACAAGAAACCTGCAGCTGCACCGGCCCTGAGGGTCTGATTTACTAAGATCCCATATAAAGATACTAAACTGGGTGTGCATTGCAACCAAGGGGGCAGTTGTGGATCTGAGAAGTGAAGCTCACTTCCGCGTTCAAAAAACTGCAATCCCCCCGGCTTCCTCTGGGGGCTGGTGTCAGAAGGGAGCATTCCCCATAGACCCCCATGTTAAAATCGCCGATTTTACATCCTCAGTAAACATGTTAAAAGCCTGGTGTCAGAACGTTTTTTTTTTCTCAATCGATAGTTTCTACCCCCGCACACACTCTGAGGGGGGTGAATTTTTTTTAAACTCTACCGTTTTACTGTTATTAGGTTAAAACTCTGGCCAATTAGGGCGCGGAAATGTTGAGTGACAGGCCCGAGCAGCTCCGTGGACAGCTGCTTCGAGGCCAGTGGGCGGGTTCTCGGCGGTTCTCGGCCGGCCAATCCAACATGGCGCTGTCCAGGCCGCCATATTTGAGTCACAAAAACGACTCCCGAAAAACCAATGGGTGACGTTACGGACGCTACGTCCATTCTTTTTACAGTCTATGATTGCAACGTACCTCGCATTTGGTTGGTGTACGATTTTCAGGTGGTCGATGAAGAATAATTGCGTAGATGATGATAGATCGGAACAGCAGCATGTAAATGAGGGGTTTGTGTGTTTTATTAATGGTTTCCGCAAGATGGCAGCAAACACAAAATGAAATCTGATCCATTAGAGGTTAGTTAGAGGTATTAATAGAGTAGAGAAATAAAGTTAAGTCAAAGCTACATCAAAGAGGAAATGCTGTCTATCTGTTAGAAATTAAATGCAGTTGTAATTCAAAGAAGAACAGAAGAAGTTAAAGGTACAGTTGGCAACAGTTGATTAGTCATATTTTCTCTGAGATTTCCGACAAAGGCCCGGTATTTCGTAGACTTACCAGCTGTAGCTTTAAAGGTTGGGTGGGAGATCCTGGAAAAACTGTTTGAGCAGGCTACGTTTTGAAAATACACAATTCAAAAGTCCAAGCCCCTTTCCTCAGACTTTTTTCTGAAGCCACACCTCCAGAGTGCAGGAACACGCAATGCTGTTTAGCGTTGGGTTTACACGCAACAATATTGCGGAAAGCTGCATTGCTCACATTGGGATTCCATTGGGTAACTTTCCGAGGGAATGCCGCTAACTTTCCGCCAGCTTTTTCGCACGTTTGACGTCTGACTTGAATGTGGCGTTCAACATGATTAGATGGTGTTTTTACAGGCTTGTCAGGTGACTGACTTTTTTCATTTTTGTGAAAAAGCATTCAATTAAATGGTTGCAATCGGGGTGTGAAGAGTTTTTCAAGCAATTTAGTAAAAAAAATGCTCCAGAATAAGATCTCCAACCTTTCCTTTAAGAGAATATGGCAAGACAAAAGAAAAATGGTCTTATAATAAAAGTTTGTCAGATGGGGAAGAGAGCAGCAGGTGCAGCTCGGTGTCTCTGGTAACTCAGATTTTAGTGGTGGGACAGTTTACAGAACAAAAACATCAGTCTGGAGCCCTTAAGGACGGATCGTTGTCCATAGCTTTATGGTGTAATAGTTTTAATGTCATATTGTAAATGGCTTCTGTACGAAGTGTATACCGTATGAGCTATATATAGATACAGCCGTTAGTGGTATCATTAACTGTTGACCTGATGATGAGTCGGCTGAGGTCTTGTTTACGTCTCTAACTCTGCCCCTCCAAAGCACTGATTTGCCAATCAAATGAAGCGGGTGTGTCTCAGGTTTGGTTTACCTTCAGCAATAATCAGCTCGCAGTTTGCATTTGCAGACTGCACTACTATCTCTGCGACGTGATTGGCCGTTGCTAGGCAGCTGCCACGGCTCAGTGCAGGAATAAAGAGAAAACAAATACATCCAAAACAAACATGCAAGCAGCAGAGCAGAGGCTCTGTGGAGGGAAGAGCCGTGTCCGTGGTGGGATTTCATCTCTCCACATCAGGAACAGGAAACAAATATAAACACAAACACGCACATATGTTTACACCTGTGTGTGTTGTAAAGTGTCAGAGTTAATGTGAAGAGCCTGGACACAGAACAGCTGCTGACCTGCTAAAGTTTCAGCTTGACCAGGGCGTCAGTGTGTTGCATTGTGGGTAATGTAGGTCGGGTATCTCACACACTGTTTGGTTGTAAATCCTGCCATGCTATGCTAGTAGCAGCTAATGTAGCCTGGATCCTGTTTGATTTTGTTTAGATTTGTTTTTTCCAGTCTGAAAAGCTACAATTGATAACTACACAAACATTTTTGTAAGTTTTATTGAATGGATAATTGTTGTTTATAAAAAAAATGTTGGCTTTTAAATTCCATCTACAAATAGATGGAAATAGGTTTTCTTCCAAAAAAAAAAAAAAAGCTTTTTAGCAATTATGTTATTAAATGAGAAAAGGCAGCCAGAGGTAAACACACTCTTCTTCACTCATAGTAACAAAAAAAAAAACTTGCATGCAGCCAACAGGTTCAACATTGCCTGTCTTACTTTAATGTTCCTTATTTGTTGTATTGAAATGCCAGTAAATCTAAAACTGGCTCATTCCCTCTGGGCACAGTCGTATTTGTCAGTAACAGTAGTCGTCCCTCAGACTGTAACAGAACCACCAGGCCAGTTCAACAGGTCAGTGATTGTATCTAAGTTATGACTCTAATCACAGCTGTTAAACACAGAGAGCGCAACTCTTCATCCTCTGATATCAGCTGAACTTTGTACACATGGTTTTCTTCAACTGATCATTAGATAGAACTGAATATACTGTGTCCCACAACAGAACCAGCTCTCTAATAAAAACTTCCAAACTTGGAAGTCTGAGCACCCTGGATAACTGGCTTTTTGATGATCCAGCAGTTCCCTTTGATTTCCCCTAGTGGTCTAGATGTGCAGTCCAACTTATACATATAAGAAAATCAGATATAACTTTTCGGAAAATTACTTTTTGGCCACCTCGCATTCAATCTGTGGGAAACCCCCTCCCGTCTCAGCCTCGTCCCATTTGTTGTCATCAGAGAAATAGTTTGAGTGTTTCTTAGAAAGTTCGACCGTTGAGCTGCATGTTCACATCAGGTTGTAATTAAAAGTGTAGGTTTTAAGTGATTTGTAAAAAATGAAGAGAAAGAAGCAAAAGAGGCAGCAGCAGTGGTGAAACACACTGAGCACCTTCCTCCCATACAGTCCCATCTGTGAGGCCAGGCTGTGAAGCACTTGATCACATCCTGTTGGGAACGGTCGTTTAGTGCACCACAGTTTTATTATTGTTCCTGTCAGTGATCAGAACATCACACTCCATGAGATAATACAACAAAGTGTGAGGAAGCACTGTTTCTGATCCTTTACTGATCAATAGTGTTGTCCAACATATACCACTACTCTCTGTAGGTCCTGTCGGTTTATGTTTGAATGATTTCAGCCTCTGAGAAATGTGTTTTCTGGCAGTCGGCAACACCAGATGGCTCTAAAATACTACATTTCCCAAGAGCCTCGGAAGGTTGATGTCATGGAGACGGGAGCAAAAATAGCAAATGCAAAACGCTTTGTCACCGTGGTTTTCGCACAAAACTGTCAGCAATGCATCTAACACAACTCTGACACTCGGCAACAGAGTGGACTCCCCTGTCTGTCTGTCTGGGCCGTGGTGTCGTACCAGCTGTGACTCACTTTACATTTTCCTGCAGGAAATGAGTGATGTTTTTTTAGCCCCAGACCCAAACAAACACAGCTGCAGTGACTCTCTCTGCTTCGTGACTCTGAGTTGGGCAGAGTCACAAAATTAGATGAGGTAAAGTTAAACAGGGTCGGGGTCTGGTGCGATAAGTGAAGAGACCTGAGGTGTGTGAAGTGTTTGCAGTGACCACATGAAGCCTGTGAATGCATCGACTCCAACTCTTCACCCTCCATACTGGTGTCCCTTCTGCCGTTTACCCCCTCCCCTCCTCCTCCTCCTCCTCCTCTTCAGACGTCTGATTACCGCATGCTGTTCTGAATCGCACAACTGTGAATTCTCACATCTCACTGCTCAACAACCTGGAATACACACAGTTACTGATGAAATTGATTTCACTAGATTATCAGTAAATACATTGACTGAAAGCTGAAACAAGTCTGATCCGGACCTCTATGGATATGTAGAACAAGTGTTAAAGTGATAGTTCAACATTTTGGCAAATTGGCCCATTGCCATAATCCCTATAGTCATAGCAGTAGGTTCATTACCTTTAATTGTCGGTGCAAGCTATTTCTAGAACGGCGGAGCAGAGCGGCGAGCTGCTCGGAGCTACGCAACGGAGGCTCATGGGATTTCTTGGTTTCCCTCATCAAATACACAATCCAACAACTCCAAAACGCTCTGGTGGACAAGTTGTGACCTGCACATTCACCACGCTATGAGATAATAACAGAACGTTACAAGACAGAGTTGTTTTAGAGGTAAATGCAGAGACTGCTCGTTGAAAAACTGCCCCCGACGGGAACGCGCATCAGCGGTTTTGCATGAATTTACCTCTGCAACTCTGTTGCTTGCGGCTCTGCTCCGCTGTTCTAAAAATAGCTCACACTGACAATTAAAGGTAACAAACCTACTCCTAAGACTATAGAAGATTTGGTTGTGTACAAATGTAACAATTTAATTCACCTTGACTGTGTGTAGACAGTGAATGAGGAGCATTAAGTCTTGACTAAATGGTTTTTCTACTGGAGCATCCATTTGTTCTGTAGATTTGGACTTGGATTCACATCACAGCTCCAGATCTACAGAGAATGCTCAAGTGAAATTGCTAATATAAATGATCTGATCGTCTGTAAAAGGGAAAATATGTGATTGGCTCTAGAAGCATTTTTCCTTCTTGTTTGAGCAAACAGCTTTGGAAAAAATCAGCAAAAGCATCAATTGTCAGGGTTTTCTCAGGGTGATACAATCCTGACCACGTTTCTGTGCACCATAACTTTAATGCACTCATGGAAACACTTTATACAGTGCAGCAACAAACTGTAGTGCAGGGGATCAAGTGAACAGGGAAGATTTGGCTGCAAACCAAAATTGCTCCGCGGGGGCATTAAAGCTTTTACCTACCTACCTCCCTCCCTGAGATATTTCCTAAAGGACAGTATTAAGCTATGAAAGTGTAGGAGTTCACACAAGCTCAAGACATTTTAAAGACTAAATTAAATGTCCCTAGTTTGTAAATAACTTTCGATAAACACATGGGATAAATGAGGAAATGTAAAATATAATTGGGATTATATACAAAAGCAAGATCTGCTCTTTCAAGTTAACCATATTTTTTACATTTTACTCATTGTTATTTGTCCAAAATCATGATTATTTTACACAGAGGCAAAAAAAACCAGTCAATAACCACAATAAGATAATGATGGACTCCATCGTCCACCCGGCTCATTGGTGTCCATTGATGCACAAGTTTGTCCTGTACTTTCAACCCGATGCTGTTTTCATGTTCCTTCATTTTCCCACCTCCTCCTCTTCAGTGGTATAATACAACACCACCACATCATTGTATCATGGTGTAAAGAAATAACAGAAATCACTAACGTAGACCAGACAGCTGCTCCACTCTAACTCCAGCATGGCCTTACGTCCTCAACCCCCCTGCCTGTAGGAGCCTCACTAAGCTTTCTCTAACTAAACCAGTAACCTACATGTTTATCTTCCATTTTGATCCCTTTTATAAGTGACGCCGCACTCAACTATACTAAACTGCTTTATCTCTGTGTCCCTTCGCTCCAGCCAGAGAACCTGCTACTGGCCAGCAAGCTGAAGGGGGCGGCGGTCAAACTGGCAGATTTCGGCCTGGCCATTGAAGTGCAGGGAGAGCAACAGGCCTGGTTCGGTGAGTACACACGACCCTCACTCAGAGTTGTCAAGTCAAGTTTTGGTATTTTCCATTTCAACGAAGACATTTTGATGAAATGTGTCACTGATAGAATAGTTGTCAGCTGCAGTTGTGTTTTTTACTCGGCCGTTTTAAAGTTTGTTCATTAATATACATTTTTTTGATGAATGTGATATCATAACTCAAATAAATAAATGACTAAGTAACTCACTCTAGATAATATAGCAACCCAAAAAACAAAGCAAAATTTGTCGTTATGGATATCAGATTTTTGTCATTGTTGTTTTGAGATTTCAGACACAATAACAAACTACGGAAGTTTAGGGAAGTGCAGACTGCTCCATAACATTATTACCTAAGTTAAAAAGAAATTAGATTTTCGTTTGTAAACAGCGTCTTTAAAGCCCCAGTATGTAACTTATTTGGCTTTCTATTAGCAAAAATCAAATATTGCTTTCATAAATACGTATTTCATTATAGTCGAATCACACCCGCATACAAATGAAAGCTTTCTCGTACCTTAGAATCAGTTGTTACAAGTCGTTACAAATATACAAGGGGGCAACGCACCGAACCGAGGCTGCCATGTTGCATCGCCATTTTTTACGTTCAGTGGCAGCGTGACCGTAGGTAACCACAGAAAAAATTGAAATCAATCAATCAAATAGTTGTATCACACACCTGTAAGTTATTCTTGTACTTGTCCTTGTGTCAGATTTTTTTTTTGTCCTAGTTTTGTGTTTCTTTAAAACCAATATCAACCCGTTGATCTATTTAATCATCCGGAGCGCTGTTCCCACTCACCTGTCTGAGGGGAGTGGTTGTTCCACAGCTGCTGGCTCTAGGCTGGATATCAGGCCTACTTCTCCTTCGCCTTTTCCCTGTGGAGCAGAAATAATTGGTCCGATCCCAAAGCTCCAGCCTCATCGGGAACCGGTTCACCTCCTGTTCTGATTCTACTACTAGACCAGGTCCCAGCGCCCAGAGGCTCCGACAGGCAGCCAGACTCAGAGGCAGCAGGTCCAGGAAATTTGTAACTAGGATTATAGTCCGGGCGGGGGCGCAGGGATGTCTGGAGGTCAGGGTTAGAAGTGTTTGTCTGGTGGAGCTCGTAAACCTCGGCTCGTGAAATTCACGGGCGACAAGCGACGTGCAGAGGACGGATGGTTTTAATGTTTTAACGTTTTACTGTTTTACTGTGTTTGTGTCTGAAGGTTTCGCTGGGACACCCGGGTACCTGTCTCCAGAGGTGCTGAGGAAAGACCCCTACGGCAAGCCGGTGGACATGTGGGCCTGCGGTGAGTACAGGTTATTTCAGTAGAAGCTCAATGGAGCAGCTGCTTATTATTGGATGCACAGAAACAGCCAATCAAAGGACTTTTTAACTGTTTCATAAGATGGAAAAGTAAAGTCTTCCAGCTTTTTTTTATTTGGATGTGTTTACTGGATGTGTTTCCATCCAGCAACATAACAGTAGTATAAACAGTGAGTAAAGGCTGGAGCTCCTCCAATATTAATCACAACACTAGTCGGAGGTGTGTGTGTGTGTGTGTGTGTGTGTGTGTGTGTGTGTGTGTGTGTGTGTGTGTGTGTGTGTGTGTGTGTGTGTGTGTGTGTGTGTGTGTGTGTGTGTGTGTGTGTGTGTGTGTGTGTGTGTGTGTGTGTGTGTGTGTGTGTGTGTGTGTGTGTGTGTGTGTGTGTGTGTGTGTGTGTGTGTGTGTGTGTGTGTGTGTGTGTGTGTGACAGAGGGCGCCAACCTCTTGAATTAATCATTGGTGTTTCTATGATGGGCCAGGCCACCTGGGCTTGAGCTGTCAAAACCACACAGTGTGAACACACACACACACACACCTGGGCCGACTCACTGAGCACAGACACAATAGCCACTGTTGTGTTTGTGGTCACACTGTCTCGTTGTCAGATAGAGAGGCTTTCATCTTTTCCTGGCAGCGGCTCAGCCAATAAAAAGTGATAACAGCAGCAAACTGCTGCCTCATGGTTTCACTCTGTCATCACGCTCGTCTTTATTTAGACGTCATGTTTCTGTTTATCTCCGTATTTGTTAGTTTAACAGTCTGAGGCCTGCAGCGGTGTGTAAACCTCCATATGTTCATGTATAGATGAATATCTCTGCAGCTGTTTGAGCCAGAGACCTGATGTTTTATCTGTGTGAACTAGAAATACTGACAAATGTAAAGTAACTTTATTGATTTTTACAATATTCTGCCTCATTTTTATCTTCAGATAAATATTGAACCTTCAAATCGTTCCGAGAACAAACTAAACTGATTAATGTAATTTTTTGAAATGACAAACTCCTTCTTTATTAAAGTTTATAGAATAGAATAGAATAGAATAGAATAGAATAGAATAGAATAGAATAGAAAAAAAAAATCAAGATCTGTTTTTTTATTTTTCGGGATATATGGGATATATGGGATATAAACCTGTTCTCAGCTGTACATAAGTCTTTATTGACTGACACATAAACAGATCTTAATAACATCAACAGGTTTATTAGGAACAACAGGAAGTTTGAAATAATATTGGTTGACTGTGTTTCCTCTGTGCTCAGGTGTGATCCTCTACATCCTCCTGGTGGGATACCCTCCGTTCTGGGACGAGGACCAGCACAGACTCTACCAGCAGATCAAAGCTGGAGCTTATGATGTGAGTCATTCATTCATTTTAGTCAACACAAATTTGACCTTCTAGGTCCAGCTGAGGTCACTGCTATGTCATTTACTCGGTTTGGTCCAGATCAGATAAACTTGAGGGAATATTTCAATCATATAGACTCATTTTATTATTCTTATCCACTCATCAACAGTGAGAGTGACTTGTTTTATGTGCCAATAGAAATGAGGAGAAGTTGTAAACGATACAATGTGTTTGCAATGAAAGAAATATGTTAGTCAGACCTGAAGAAGACACACACAATGCTTTATGGAAACTAAAGTTTGTTGTGAAGAAACTGTACAGGATATTTGGAGAATAAAATTATAATATAATACAATATATTCAATAAAATAAGTTAAAGGTGTTGTTTCATCTAAAATATGTGAAATGGAGCGATGCAACCGCCTTAAAGTAATTTAGCTTCAACAAAATCTAGTTCAAATAAGAAGAGATCAACTAATTAGCCAGACTTAAAGTAAATGACACGTGAAGAGATGATGAGACAGAACTAAAACCGAAGGGCAGGAAACAAAAAGACCTTCAGAGCTTTTTCACGTTGCTGTATCTGGATGTGTCTAACAGTATGTGACGTCTCTCTGAACAGTTTCCCTCCCCGGAGTGGGACACGGTGACGCCAGAGGCCAAAGACCTGATCAACAAGATGCTGACCATCAACCCAGCCAAGAGAGTCACCGCCACAGACGCTCTCAAACACCCCTGGATCTGCGTACGCACACACACCCACATAAACACACATAAACACACACAAACACACTCTTACGGCTCATTTATTTGACTCCACTCCTGATCTGTGTGTGTTACAGCAACGCTCCACTGTGGCGTCCATGATGCACAGACAGGAGACTGTGGAGTGCCTCAAGAAGTTCAACGCCAGGAGGAAACTCAAGGTGAGCGACGAGGATGAAGTCATGGGTCAGACTGAGTCACAGGCAGCAGCAGGTCTCATCATTAACCTTTGAGTTTATGTGTGTGTGTGTGTCCTCAGGGTGCGATCCTCACCACCATGCTCGCCACGCGCAACTTCTCAGGTAAGACTGGACCAATCACAGCTCAGACACCAGCTCTGTTAACGGTCTCATGTTTCCTCCCAGTATGGATCTACCAGGCTCCATCAGCTCCGTCTTTATTATTTATCTTCCTGTTTGGTTTTTGTTTTTTGTTTTTTTCAATCGCTCTGGCCTTTAGAGTCTTTAAAGGCCACAGCATTCAAACTGTTATAGCTTTATTGATCGTTTCTTAATGACAAACAACAGGCAAGATGACTTTTTTTTAAATTCTTGTTAATTTTGTTTATTGTAATAAACCTAAACTGTAATTTCCCCAGTTTTTTATTTTTAAATCGATATGAGTGTAAACCGGGCCTCAGTGTTTTACTCTTGTTTTTCTTCCCTCTCTGTCTTGTGTGTGGTAAACTCACCTGTAAGGTAAGAGTCCTCGGCGGAGCCGACGCTTCACCGTCAGGTTTTTGCTTCCAGGCGTGTGGTGTCTTACTGCAGCACCAGGATAGAGCTCTCAGTCAGCGCTGACGGCCGCGGCCGCGTTGGAGGAGAACATTTCTTATTCTGACATCTGTGAATTAGTACATTTGTAACAGACGTCTGCTACATCATCAGGAAATACTGATACTTTAACCTCTACAGTGGCTTTTATAAATGTAGAGCCTGGTTTATACTTTATCATTTATAAATACAGATCAGACATTTATGTAATTCACTTTACAGAAGAGAAGAGCATCAACACAACTTGTAATGTAATAATGTATAATATGTTAAAAATGATTTGCCATAGTTTTATCTATGTGCTGATATTATGTAACTACAATGAACTAATAGTGTAGATATTTTCAGATACTGAGGACTAGAGGTGCTTTATCTAGGAAATATCATGATTCAATTCAAAACTGATTCACAAATGTTACTTAAAGCAGATATCAGCTTCACGGCCGTTTCGGCTAATGCTGCGTTCAAGGCAGGCTTTTGAAACCGTAAGTTACAGCTTCAAGTCACAACTACGACTTGGTAGCGTTCCAGGTAACCCGTAGCTCGTGTTTTTACCATCCTGTTGTCTGTGAAAGTTCCCTATAACGGCCACTCGTAACTTCCGACCCGTGAACTCGTACCAGATCGAACTGGTATGACTTCACAGGAAGGAAAAACACAAAGTACGAGTTTCTTTGAACGCACCATGAGTTAGCAGCCCCCGCCCTTGTCAGGCATCAATTGGTCCTCGTGCTACGTCACCACATTCACGCGCATCCCTTGGCTGCACACACAGCCCTTCATGCCGTTCTCTCTCCTCATTGGATAACACTTGTATCCCACAAGGAAAATTTTCTCCTCGGGTTACAGCAGAGCAGAGTGACGGAGAGACTCGTGTTTAGGCTGAAATACTTCATGTAAGTGATTGCTGACGGAAAATAGGACTATTTAGGACTTATATTAACAAAAACATTCCACTGATATCTGCTTTAACATTTCAGTTTTGTTGTGATCTTACAATTTGCTGTAGATGCTTTTGCAAGTCGCAATAGAGATGAAAGATCCCAGTACAGCACAGTACCGTCACCAATAAGTCAATCAGTCGGTCCAGACAAAAAGTCATCACACAAAGACTCTAACCAGGTTGTGAGTCAGCGTTATGTCTGAGCAGAAGGTCAGAAACGCCTCAGCGTGGTGCGTTCAGGGACGTTTTCCTCCTCCACGGCCGCGCTCAGTCACTGAAAAGCTCCTATCAGCTAGTAAACATGGACATGCCTGTGGGTTTTTTAACCAATCACTCCTGTCAATCAAACCCTTCACCTGCCACTCAACCACCACCCATCACCACCACTGACTCACAGAGGAGGTAGAAAACCCTCCCACTCCCACACTTCATCCTGTCTCCACCAATCATCTCCTGTATCTCTGCATGTCGAGCTGAAGAGTCGATGGAAACGAGTTCAGCTCATCACACATCACACCTGTTTTTGTTTTCGGTAGAAGAAGAAAGAAGACCTCACTTCCTCCTTTAACCTGAAGCTCACTCATCTAATCCATCACCGTTCCCTCACTTTTATTTCATCTCCTCACTTCATTTTTCTTTTCTTGCATCCGATTCTAGCAGGGCCCAGTCTGAGGCTGCTAGTAATTGGCCTTGTACAGACCCATTGCATGCATGTGTGTAATATTTGTGTGTTTGTGTGTTGGTTACAGCTGACCTTTGATTTCCTTTCATTGTTATTTTTTTCTTTTTTTTTTCTCTCAACAGCAGCCAAGAGCCTGCTGAACAAAAAACCAGATGGTGTCAAAGTAAGTTCAGCTTCAGTTTCACTCTTCACACACTTCACACATTTTACTCTTTTCATGTCTCGTCTCGTACATGAAGCCGACACACACGTCCTCTACCGGTGTCAACACGCTACACACACACACACACACACCAGTTTTTGTTCCTGTTCAATACCCCGTCACAACTTGAGGGTGTTTATACACAACTTTTAGCCCCTGAACCGATATCTCATGAGCCGTGTGAGGAAATGTGTTTAAGTTTTGCACAACACTTCACTTGGAGTCAAAGATGAACTGGTTCAGATTCGGTGATATGGGATGTTTTCCACTCTTTGTTGTGAGTCTCTGTGAGAGGAGGATGGTTCTATATTCTTCTCTGGGCTGTTTGAAGATGAAAATCCTCCACTGATACGACCAGATGTGTGTGTTTGTGTGTGTGTGTGTGTGTGTGTGTGTGTGTGTGTGTGTGTGTGTGTGTGTGTGTGTGTGTGTGTGTGTGTGTGTGTGTGTGTGTGTGTGTGTGTGTGTGTGTGTGTGTGTGTGTGTGTGTGTGTGTGTGTGTGTGTGTGTGTGTGTGTGTGTGTGTGTGTGTGTGTGTGTGTGTGTGTGTTTCTCTTTCCACCCTCTGCCTCCTTATCTGTCGCTCAGTTTAACCCTGATTAACCAGAATATCTCTCCTCCTCCTCGACTGTTCTCATCTTCAGAGGGTTTGTTCGTCCAAATCAGCTTCTCTCACTCACACAGGTGGTTGGTTACCATGTCAACTCTGCAGTATTCATGTGTCTCTGCTGCTCAGACTCTTGTCACTAACCTGATACGATGGAGGTGAATGGTAGTTTTGATTTGTGCTGACTTCATGGCTTTTTACTGGGACTGTTTGTGCTGCAGCAGATTTTATTTTTGTGACTCCAAGACACTTCATCTACACATTTAGCAAAGTATGTAGCTGTGTTGAACTTATAAGGACCCAATGGACTATAAATATTTTTCATTTATTTGTAATGTACGGAAGATGATTAGGGCCACTGTGGGGAAAAAAAGAGCTCTGTCTTTTTTTCTCAGAATTCTTACTTAAAACTCGAATTCTGACTTGAATCTAATAATTTTAATTTTAATCTCAGAATTCTGACTTTAAATTCAGAATTCTAACTTTAATATGAGAATTCTGACTTTAAATTCAGAATTCTAACTTTAATCTTAGAATTCTGACTTTAAATTCAGAATTCTAACTTTTTTTTTCTCAGACTTCTGACTTAAAACTCAGAATTCTGACTTTAATCTCAGAATTCTGAAGTTCTGAGTTTAAATTCAGAATTCTGACTTAAAACTCAGAATTCTGACTTAAAACTCAGAATTCTGACTTTAAATTCAGAATTCTAACTTTTTTTTCTCAGACTTCTGACTTAAAACACAGAATTCTGAATTTTTCCACAGCGGCCCTAATCCTTTTCCGTAGTAATGGGACTCTGCATATTCATGAACATTCAAAAACTGGTTGTAAATATGCCAGATTTAGCTCTGGATCTAATTTCCATCTGTAGTCCCATGGTCCACAAATTACAATACAAATGCATTACATAACATGATGGTCGCATCAGTAGAGCAAAGTACAAAGTGGTGAAATACTAAAGTGCATTTTTCAAACTATGTATATAAAATAAGATTCCACGTATTTAAAGCTGTAGTGGGTAATCTGTGGCTGCTGGACGACAGGAGAATTTCAATATAAGACGGATCCGCTTGAAAGCAATTGAATTGTGATGTAAATAATCACAATTACGCACACCTCGTCCTCCATGAACCTCCCCCACTATCCTCCAAGAGTGTGTGTGTGTGTGTGTGTCAGGCAGAGGTTGTGACTGTCTGTCTCGTTGTGTTGTGGCTGCTCACTACAAGAAGAGGAAGACGGATGGTACAGAAGCTCTGAGGGTAGGCCCCGAGTCTGACCCCTGCAGTGGGTAGTTAGCTGTAGAGACACCCCCACACCCACAACCCACCCACAGTGCTGCACCACGCTGAAGGCTGGAGAGACGCTCCATGACTGGAAAACACTACACACCAGCTGTGTTTTAAGTCCAGGGGCCACATCCCTCAGAGGACACGGTGTGGGGCCCTTGATGTTAATAGTTGTATCATTAGCTGTTAAAATTAGCACAAGTCATTTTGGAAGTGGTTCTTCTGTTTGTAATGTGCAATGAATCCTGGGATAGTTTGGGCCCAGTGGCACTACTATGACACTGTCAGTGTGTAGTTGGGCCCCTGTGGCCCCTGAACTGAAACACAGCTACTGAGTGGGGTTGAGAATAAGTGTAGATCCTTTGTTCCCTGATATTCACCTGTTCTGGTCACACCCTGATTGATATTTATGATTTAATTAAAGAGGCACTGAAGCTATAATCTCAGGTCGGTTGTAACCTACGATCAATCAGTCCTTTACTGTTTAAAATCAGGGCTTCTAGACTCCATATGTGTCAAAAATATAATTTTACTTAACACTTTAGTTTCTGTTTCCATTTTTCATTTCTTGAAATCAAAGAACTAAGCTATTTTTCAGCCACAAAAATATCTTTTTCTTAAAAGTTTTTAAATAATCTCTATATTACGTACATCATATTACATTTCACTGAAATTCGACAGTTCACTGTCTAATAAATGTCTTTTTGTCCAGATAAAACTGCTAATTTCAAAGTGGCTCTGCATTAAAAATGGGAGCAAAAAGAAAAGTGTTTTTTTTAAATATTTTTGTTCATTGAAAAGAACGTATTCAGTTCCATCCAAAAGAAATGTAAATCTTTTTTTAATGTTGGTCCCAACATTTAAAAAAAGCTGTCTGATGGGATAGCTAGCTAATATTCCAACCATAAAACACATCAATATCACTGAATGCATCGTTTTGAAATCCTTTTTTCTTACCTAAACAGATACATTCTCAAAATAATCTAATGCAGCGTCTGAATCAATCTCATATTTGGCCTGAGCAGAAATGAACATTGATGGATATGATTTTCCGTAGTCACACCAGATTATTAGGAAAACCCAGCTCATAAATCACTGAATCCAAAACCAATCTACTGTGATAAAAGAACCAATCTTGTGCTGATTAAATTGGGTGTAAAGTTAAAGGAATGGTTTTGATGTTTTGGTAGTCATACATACCAGTACATTACAGAGCTGTGTGTTACTGAGCTCAAGGCCACGGGACCAGATGTGCTGGTGTCCACAGTAACAGGCCTCAGTCATGCAGCGTGTCTCCAGCCTGAGAGCAAACATTAGAGGAGCTGCACCATCTAGTCCAGAACGGATCAGATCAAAACTTTCACTTTCTTCTCCTTGAACAAGCTGTTCAAAGCTAACAGATCAGTGTGGGTGTCATGTTGCTTTGAAGAAACACACCTGACGCCAGAGATTCAAGTTTATCACAGAACAAATGCTAGTTTGTTTATTCATATTTGTGTGTTTGTGATTTGGACATCGTGGGATTTTAAATTCTATTTCTGTCCAATTTGCATATCGTAGCTCACCGAAACCAGCCTGTAGTTTGCATAGTGGCACAGTCTCTCAGTACACAATCTCTCAGATGTGTGTGAGTTCAGACTACAGACTGTGTGTGTATCCAGTTGGGTTTACCAATTGGAAAAAGCATGATTTTTGGGTCAGTGGGTCAGTTGGTCAGCCCCCAAACAATAACTTGACATCTATCTAGTGGGGTCCAAAATCTGAGGCCACTTTCCCATTGGTTTCAGACTTTTGGACCCCACTGTGGACATGTATCTATACTGTTGAGCTGATAAGGGTTTTCAGGCCATATGACCTGAAATCTTCTCAAACCTTCTCCTGGATCTTTGTTTTAAGTTAACCATTAAACTAATAATAGCATAAAGTAAATGTAGAATCACTTAGATTGGTACCTAATGAATCACTCTTGTGCAGAGAATTGGGTCATTAGCTTGACTCTGGACGTGTGTGTCTTCATCTACTTCCATAGGCCTCTGCTATAACTGGGTTTCTGACTCGTACGATACGTATGAACTCATACGACTTCATATGAAGTGGTTAACGATGGTTTATTTGCCCTCCCTGTTCAAACATCTGTGTGTGTATGTGTGTGTGACTCCCTGAGGGGAGCTGGTTTTCCCTCCACAGCAGCTGCTTGTGTTAAGAGTCTGAACACTGAGGCTTGTCACTTCTGCCCTGTCCCGTCTGTACCTGTGTGTCGACTCTGTTCCTCAGATCAACAACAAGGCCAATGTGGTCACCAGCCCCAAAGAGCCTGTCCCCACTCCTTCACTGGTACACTGTCTGCCTGCCTGCCTTGCTGTCTGTGTGATTGCATGACTGTATCTGCCTAACTATATATATGTGCCTTTCTCACTTTTTCATCTGTGGTGATTGTGTTTTTGTTTTTTTGTTTTTCTTCATGAGGCTGAAGCTGAAAAACCACAGTTGTCTTTAGTGGTTGTGTAATATTTGTCGTCCATATTTGGATTCACGTTGCTGTACATGGGCTACATTCTCTGTTGTTGATGATGGCTATGATAACGGCCACATTGAGGCCGTTGCATTAGCTGTGGCTAATACGCTGTTGCCACACGTCAAGTGTTGGTCAAACTAGAGACAACACTGACTTGTAATTGAGGCTTTGTCCACACTGAAGGCCACTGTCGGATCCTCTTTCTGCCAGTTCCTGACAACCTCCAACAGTAGTTGTATAGTGAGTGAACAAGAGAGGACCCAGGACAGTTCCCTGTGGAGCCCCACCCACTGTCCCTTTCAATTTCAATTTCAGTTGAGTTTTATTTGTGCAGCACCAAATCATAGTAAACAGTGTCCTAAAATGAATTAATGTAGAAAAGATAGAAGCACACCTACAGACACAGAGCTGCTAGCCAACTGGTAAAAACTGGCATGTCACATCTGTAGGGATTGTGTGTTTTTAAAAACTTGCTAAACAGCAGCTCTTCGACCTGGTTGGCATCATGGTGACGTGTGTTAGTGAGCTCTGAAAGACGTTACAGGAAAGAAAGAGGTTAAGAAATTAGTAGGAAGGGGCTGCAATCCATTGCAAAAACGATCAGTATCGGACGTGGATTCAGAGGAAACTTGCTGTGAGGCAGAGGCCCGACTAAACTAACAGGCTAACATATGAAAACATAGCTATGTTAGCTTTCATTTCTAGCTGAATTAGCTGTCGAGGTTAAACCAACTGACGTGTTTCTGTGTAAATATAGAAACAGGATGTTTTAGGTCTTTTAATTACGTATTAACAATTAACTGTGCCGCTCAGACACTACTAGCATCTACTGGACACTTTGTGACGTTTTTTCATGCATGATTGACATTTAGAAATCAATAGGTCCATCTTAAATGTCAATTTGATAACTGACTATTTCATTTGGTTCATAACTGCAGATATTTTATTTCATTACTTACTGCATCTCTTGTGATCGAATCTCACTTGAAATAGTCAAATATTTTTGCTTCATGAGGAAACTGCAGTGTAGAGGATGTCAGTGGTGTTGGTCCTTCAGTGTGGACCAGCACGTAGGCTACGTCTATATGTCCGCAATGCTAACAGAAAGTGACCACATGTGGCCCGGACCACCTCAGTAGCCTATAAGACTTAATGGGATCTCCAGTGCGTCCTCAGTGGATCTTGGGGGCGTTGACACCTGATCTTGGATCTCTAAGGTCTGATGTTAACAGCAAGACCCGAGAGGGTTCATGTCATAACAACTTTATCCTTGTGGGGTTTCAGTGACTGTTACATCATGTCAGACAGGACGTGGTGAGACAGCGCCGTGTACAGCAATAGCATGCACTGTACTTGTGAGTGGGCGATTGATCCCGACTGTGAACGTCTGTTTCCTTTCAGCTTCCTTTTAATCTCTTGAGAGTAATACAGCTCTGTGTTTGATGTACTGTTTGTGCCGTACATCTGAACCTGTCCTTGGTGTTTAAAGCTGGAGACACAGTGTTTTTGTTTTACTCCTAACAGACTTCAGATCTGTACAGTGTCTGTGTTTGGTGTCATTTGCCGTTGTCTTGTTGGGTAAAAAATGTGTGATTCTTTAGCGAGACATCCAGGGAATCGTCGCAGCTCCATTGTATCCGATGGTGTCGTGAGCAACTTCATTTCACTACAAGTGGCAAATCTGTAAATCCCCCCACCATCCCTCCATCACCACCTTTTTTATGTTGTTTTCCTATTCTTTCTTTACTAAATACCTGTTTGTCACCTTTCCTCCTGACTCCCCACTGTTGGTCCTCTCAAATCAGGAGCCTCAAACCACAGTTATCCACAACCCTGCTGACGGAAACAAGGTATACGCTAATCCCAGGCCGTAGTTTGCTGCCGAAGTAGAGTAGAAGCCTCAGTGTTGCTTCATAAATGTTTGTGCATCAGTGGATGTTTCCCACAGTTGGAACCATGGATTTTTCTGTACAATACTGCATGCTGGTGTAAACTCTTGAAAAGCATGTCGTCCTTTAACTCCATCATCGCTCATCTACGCTATTTCTGGAAATAATGTAAGATATTCCAATATTTCAGGAGATAAAAATGGGTTCCTGTAAGACCTTTTTGGAGAAGCATGTGCTGCCATTGTTGTGTTAACATCTCAGTCGGTTGTACGGTGCTGTGACAAAGGGATTATGCATGCTCTTGGAACATAACAGAGGCCCTGCGATGGTGTGCGTGGATACTAAAGCTGTTCCAAGCTAAATCCTTAACAGAGCGGCCCGGGGTCCATCTCCTGTGCCTGGGTGTTTTTTTATGGATCTACATGATCATGTATAATCCATAAGAGGGAACATATGCGCATGCTTGTATTCTTTGCTTGGTGCAGTGACATGGTGGCGTCATTTAGTGTCACATGATGTGTTTTTGTGTTGTAGAGTCGTATATAAAGATAGTGCTGCTGTTAGCTAGTTAATCGCTACTGTTTATATACATGTATTGATGCAATGTACAGGTTTGTGTTCAATGTCATGGGTTTTCTATGTGTATGTTTCAAAGGGATGAAAATAAAGCTTAATTTTGTCAACATTTTTAACATTGATCTGAGAATACATGACCGTATCTGACCTACTTTACTTTCATGTAGCTGTTCTGTCCAGATATTGTTGTTGAGTCTGATCCTAGATCAGCCCGTAACACTGAGCAGACTGGATTCAGCCTGCGTCCTCCTGTGTGTTTGTGCTGTCCTGTCAGTCTGGTTCCACTCACGGCTCTTCTCTTTTTTATTTGTGGTTCGACAGGAGTCCAGCGAGAGTGCCAACACTACCATCGAGGACGAGGACGTGAGAGGTAGGAAGGTTTAGACTGACGGATACAGAGCAGCCTTCAAGTCTTTCCTCTAAAACTTTAAACTAGTCCTGACTTTCACTTCACTTTTCTTCTTTCTCTCTGCTTGATCTTATTATCTCTCAGTGGAATAACCATCTGTTTGACAGATTGTTGCATGTTGCATTCTCATTGTCTTTAAGTCTCAAAGTTTCTGCATGTTTCATTTGTTATGGTTCATATTTCTTCACTTTCATCATATCATGTAAGACTGCAATATCTCCTGTCAGTGCAGTTCTTTGCACAACACCCCTCCCACTGTGATAATATGAAACCTTGCAATATTTGAACTGGACTGTACTGAGACACCAACTTGGATGTTAACAGGTGCCCACTTTGCCCTGTCAGTGCTCCAGCCTTAATATGACTCTTTGTTTGTTTGGTCTGGTCTGGTCCAGGTGAGGAGTTTGTACTTGGAGCATTTTCCACTTGGAATTTTTTTCTCAGTGTGAAAACAAACTGAACCGAGTGAACCAAAGTGCATCATCACAAACCATGTGATGTCACCAGATTGTCTGGTGAGAGCAGGAAAGCAAACAGAAGAAACTTCCGAGCTCTGAGTCTGAGTGGGTTCGTCATCGTTGCACCCAAAACAAACTGCTCCGGAGTTCCTTTAGAACCAGACTGAGAAAATCTCCTCAAAATGGTCTTGGTGTGATTGTGTCGGTTTTCATCCAAATGCACGAAACAAATACATGTAGGACTAAGGACAGGAAACAAACCAGGCTTTGGTTTAACTGGGGTAAAAAGCACAACTCATTTAGGTTCAATAAGAAAAGTTGTTGGAGTCTTTGGACACCAGACTACGACCCTGAGCATTCGTAAGAATCTTAAACATATGTACATACATATGTGTTTGTGTTGTGAGGTACTTTTTAGTATTTTACCAGCAACAAAACACAGAGGGATGAAGGTGAGGGAGACTTGTGCTCATGCTGAGTGTAGTGAATCTCTGCATCTCTCTCTCCGTGTCTTTGAAAGTGGACCTTCCACATCTGTCAGACAAATAAGATTTGTATTACAACATTACTAACATCTGACAAAGCCTCAGCCTCCTTCAGCTGCTCATGTTCATCTCCTGCAGAGAGTGTGTGTGTGTAACAACATGCTGTATACGCGCTCATTCTTCCAGTCCATACACTGACCCATTAAGGGACACGCCACTGCCCTTTACAATGGCCTCCATTATGATCCGTGGATGATGGGGGTGGTGAGTCCTCGATGCTTCAGTAACTTCATTCAGCGGAGCTTTGAAATCGCTCTACTTAACGGGTTTATCCCTCATCAGTGATTTCACGCCATCCCGAGTACAACTGATCTTCTGTCTCCACGCCGCGCTCTCAGTCGGCCTTCGAGGAAGCCCCCAAATTTTTTTGTGATGCTCGGAGAAATTTTTAACAATGACATTTTGCCGGTTTCACAGTGGTCTCTTTGTGGAGACGTGGGAAGAGAAAAGTGCAGGGATTTTAGTGAGGGGAAAATGAAATGTGACTCATCTGTTTATACATGGATGATGTACGGTTGGTGTCTAATTAAAGTGGCCAGCTTCTTCTCTTTGGTTGAAAGATGATGTCGTGATGAGGAGCCGTTTGTTTGGTGGAGGACTGGAAGATCTGCTGAAGGTGTTACCGATGGAGCACTTCAGCTACAGCTAAATAGCTGAATTAGCTAAACAGCATGTGACTGAGTGATGAAGTTACACCATTGGTTTGTTGGTCTTGGCTCAGAACATCTGACTTTTATAGATCCTTTAGAAAAAAAACAGTGTAAGGTCGGGTTTCCCTTCTGCAGATGCATCTGTGATCATGTTATAGTAAAATCCATCAGCTCAGTTTCTGTTTTTAACTGACATGTTGATGATGTTATCATGGTTGTTATTGGTTTTTAGCAGCAGCTCTAATAGGACACAAACATAGCAACTGAAAAATAAAATATGCCAACTAGAATAACCTTTTTGTGAATGTAACGGCATTAAAACCCTGTATATTTGAGTAGAGCTGATGATGATTAGTTTTAACCAAAACTAAAATGTTAAAGCAGAAGTGAGTGGTCCGGTCGTTTTCGCTAATGATGCGTTCCAGGCAGGCTTTTGAAATCGTAAATTACAGCTTCAAGTCACAACTTACGACTTTGTAGCGTTCCAGGCAACCCACTCGTGTTTTTCCGACCTGTTTTACCGGTGAAAGTCACTATAACGGCCACTCGTAACTTCCGACCGGTGAACTCGTACCAGATTGAACTGGTACCACTTCACGGTCGGAAAAATACGAGTTTCCTTGAACGCACCATAACAGTCACTCGTCCCTACGTCGCCACATTCACGGCGTTCCTTGGCTGCACACACAGCCCTGCATGCCGTTCTCTCTCCTCATTGGATAAAAACTGTAGGATACGATAAATGTTTTCTCTTCGGCTCAGAGCAGAGCAGAGGGACTGAGAGACCCGTGTTTCAGTCCAAACACTCTATGTAAGTGATTGCTGTCGGAAGATATAACTATTTAAGACTTATATTAACACAAATATATCACTCACTTCTGCTTTAAGTACAGTAACAACCATAGAAAAAACAATACTATTTCAATGTTGGGTTTTAGTTTCTTCTACTGCCCCCTAGAGGCCAAAGACTTACTGATAGGAGATAAAACCAAACTTTATTTTTTAGTGTGAATTTTATAGGTTCATAATTTTTCTCTCAATCTGTTCCCAACTTTTCTAAACAGCCAAACTTTTCCTTTAATGCTGATCTAAATCTATGAAGCTCCTGCATCATCAACACTCACCTCATCTCAACATTTCACTCTGTCCAAACTCTGTCTTTTCTCAGCTGCTCACAGAACTCATCACTTCCTGCTTTTCATGTGTTCTTCATTTCACCTTTTCCTTTTTTCTCCATTTTTTATTTCTTCTTTTTTTTCATTCCTGTGTTGTCCATCTGCCAATCATCTCAGAGCGCCCTCCCTCCTCCAGCTCTCAAATCTACCATCTGAAGGACTTACATCAGCCCACCTCTCACTTAGAGCGCTCCCCCTCCACCTCCGCCTGCTCCACCTCCTCTTCCTCCTCCTCCTCCTCCTCCTCCTCCTCCTCCTCTTCCTCTTCCTCTTCCTCCTTCTCCTTCTGCTGGTACTCTCCCAGTGTGTGGCCCAGTGCTGAGGAGTGCTGCCAGTACATCCTGTGGGTTCTGGTGGCCGCCTACCTGCTCCTCTTCTTCACATCTACCTTTCTGGTCTTTTACTCTGACCATCCTACCACATGCCACTGCAGGCCCCATCACACCCCCACCCAGGGGCCTGTGCCCCTGCCTAACATGGGCCCCGCCGACTCCCAGTGTAAGTTCCCTGGAGGAAGCTGGGACCCCCGAGCTCCTCCTCAAATCTGAACAACCTGAACAAGACGTAGAACTGACGCACTAAATTTAGAAAATCTAGTAAAGTCTATGTGACAAATGAGTGTAGATGAATTTGTTACCTATTTACTTTAGGTAAAATTATGAAGTAGATACACACTAGCTGCTGTGGTAGAGTCTTTATTAGTAGAATCAAAAAATGTTCTGTCTGGCAAAGTCCCAAACATGTCATGAATGAGTTCAACAAGAATCAAGAACGTCAGGAACAGGTCTCAAACCTGGAAATCAGAGGTGTTTTTCTCACCTCCTGTTCCCTCGTCCTGAAGCCTCTGGTTTGGTGAATGTGTTTCTGGTTGGATGATTGACATCTATGATAACTCTACAACATAATGTACGTAGGTGCAGTCATGGTTGGAAGATCAGTTTACTGGTTGCCAACACGTGTCTAGAGGAGTTGGTTTAGTGTTGGTGATTGTAGCACAAACACTTCAATTGATGAAGAAAAAATCCTATTTAATAAGGAGGCACCAGACCTCAGGGGACGACGGCATTATTGAATGACTTTATTGATTAGTCTCATATCAGAAGCTGTGACCTCTTGGTTTAATGGATCTGTAGAAGAACCCAACAAGACAATGAAGAGAATTAGACTTCTGACTACAGAGAGGAAAGCAGTCTCTGCATTTGCCTCTAAAACAACTCTGTCTGGTAACGCTCTGTTATTATCTCATAACGTGGTGAATGTGCAGGTCACAACTTGTCCACAAAAGCGTTTTGGAGTTGTTGGATTGTGTATTTGATGAGTTTGATGAGGGAAACCAAGAAATCCCTTGCGCCTCCGTAGCGTAGCTCTGAGCAGCTCGCGGCTCTGCTCCGCCGTTCTAAAAATAGCTTGCACCGACTATTAAAGGTAACGAACCTACTCCTAAAACTATAGGGATAATGGCAATGGGCCAGTTTGCCAAAATGTTGAACTATCCCTTTAACATCTGTTGTGTGAAGGACGTTGATTGTTTGGTCTTGAAGTTTGTTATTGGTTATTTCAGCCACTCTGCAGGATGGAAACCTGGGATCAAGCAGTTGCATAGGAACACCATTAATGTTAGAGAACAGTCTCAATTTTTGCTCAATGTTACTTTCAAATAACAATCAAAAACATAAATAATCGTATTTTTCTAAGTGGAGATCTGGTTTGTTTTCTCCTCTGGAGCTTCAACAGTTAACCGTCGGTCCTGTCTATGTACTGAAGCGAACTTATCTCCAGTCTGAACATCTAATCAGCAGAGTGTTTGCTTTTTGCAAAGTAAAGTCCACCACGGGTGTTTCAGCTGCACCGCGGGCCTTCTCACTGAACCGGCCAATCAGAGCAGAGGATTCTGTTTTCTGTCAAACGGTGTCGTCTTCTTCTGCTGCTGTTTGTCCTCTGCTGTTGTGTAACTGCTGGAGCTGCAGCTGTTGCACTGCTGGGTCTGGACTTTAGTGCAGCAGGAACATGTGTGGTCTCTCAGCTGGTCTGGTCCTGGTTCTGGTTCTGGTTCTGGTGTCAGTAGAGACAATGAGTGCTCAGCTCGGAGAGAAGACTGTGAGTGTTCAGGTGTCGTGGAACAACTCTGGAATAGAGGCAGTGGAAGGTAAAGGTGCAATTAATTGGTGTGTTTTAGTGTGTTTTAGTGTGTGTGTTCCTTCATGTCACCGCTCATCTCCATGTTGACCTTGTAGCCACGACAACAGCACTTACTCTGTCCACTCATTGTCTCCTAGCTTTCCTACTTAGCATGAAAGGTAACTTTGATGTTGTCACGTGTTGAACCATCGACTCTCTCCGCTCCGTCCTCCGTCATGTTTGACTTGTGGTTTTCAAGCTGCTGTGACTCCTGGACCTCCTGATGTTTAGTTGTTGTGATGTTGGACACACCTTGTCCTTATTGGTCCTTTTTCGTTGTTTTTTAACCCTTAACTCATCCTTCTTTTGATTTATCTCCGTTGGTTCTGTTTGCGGCTCTGACCCGATGTTCTCTGTGTCTCTCAGCTCGTAAGCAGGAGATCATCAAAGTCACCGAGCAGCTGATCGAGGCCATCAACAACGGAGACTTTGAGGCGTACACGTGAGTTCAGCCGGTGAAACATCAACAACCTGACACAACTACACATATAACAACGGATATTAAAGTGTGACCTGCTCTCTGGGTGTCGTGGTGTTTCAGGAAGATCTGTGATCCCGGCCTCACGTCCTTCGAGCCCGAGGCCTTGGGGAACCTGGTGGAGGGAACCGACTTCCACCGCTTCTACTTTGAGAACGGTAAAGATGAAAAGATTCTGTGTCAGTGTGATGATGAAGCTTTAAAGAACGACTCACACAGGGTGAAGAGGTTCTTAAGATCGTGGTAACAGGTTATTTAAAGAAGCAGCTCTCTCATTTACTGTAGCTGCACTGATTTTTATCCCCCTGAACACAGGCTGCCATGGAAACCTGTAGGTGGATCTACAGGAACTTTTTTCATGGTTCCCCATTAAAATGTTCTCATATACGTCACTACATTATATCTTTATAACTGATTTCTGTATCATTTCTGCTCTGTCAGTCTTAATCCACTGAGGGTTAGACTGACCCACTCAGACCCACTCTAAATGTTAACCTGTTAGGCAACATAAAGTGTTTGAATTTTTTTTAAAATTATTATTATATATTATTTTAATTTTATTACTATATTTTTGGGGGGCCGCCTGCAGTGAGGACTGTAGCCTCAACACATGGGGCGGCCGCTCCACCAAGTGAGCTAAACACCGCCCCAAGTGTTAGAATTTAGGAAAAAATATTATAATTGGTAGTGTTATAATTAGTTTAAGTCATTTTTTAATAAATACATTCAAATTCCTATTATTACATTTTAAAAGATGTAATTTTTTTTTTTACAGTTTTTTTTTTTTTTTTTTTCAACCATGATAAATGAACTGTGTTATAAATGAAATGTGACATTTATTTATTATCTAAACAAACACATTTTTATGTGGTGGATATTTTATGTCATTATTATTGAAATACTAATCACAAGTTGGGTCCCATTGATGATTACTGTTTCTCATTGATTAGTTATAATAACAATATCAAATTCATTTCACAAGAGGAACACAAATCAGCAGACACACTGTTGTAAACAATTAAGTGTGAACAGGAAGTCCTCACCAGTGGACGCTTCATGTCTCCTCACCGTCCTCCGTCTCCTCTGTCTCCTGCAGCTCTGTCTAAGGGGAAGCAGCCGATCCACACCATCCTGCTCAACCCCCACGTCCACCTGATCGGGGACGAAGCCGCCTGCATCGCCTACATCCGCCTCACGCAGTACATCGACGGCAACGGCATGCCGCGCACCATGCAGTCGGAGGAGACTCGCATCTGGCATCGCCGCGACAGCAAGTGGCAGAACATCCACTTCCACCGCTCCGGCTCACCCACCGTGCCCACCAAGTAAGACCGAACACACGGGAGGTCGTTTATAGATGAATAAACAATAAATACAAGTTTTATCTGGTGACTAATCCGCCTGTGATTGACCTGTGTTTCAGTTGAGAGGACGACCTTCGACGACAAACACCCTCCAGCCTACAGCCGTCAGCTGACAAGACCCCGCCCACAAGTGTCCATCCAGTCCCCGCCCACGATAGCTAGAGCTCCGCCCCCTCTCAGTGTGTTGTTTACATATTGTCGCTGCTGGACTGAAGATTATTGTACACATTGTGGAAAAAAACAAAACAAAACAAAAAGCGAGGGATAATATCTGACGAATATCATTTTGTAGTGAGAGTGTGTGACGTTTATTACAGGAGATTCTCATCCACAGCATGTTTTAATATGCAGAGGTTTTTTTTTTTTTTTTTTAGATGAACATGTTTTAAATATAGAAACGGTTTCCAGAGGAGCCGCTCGTCCCAGGTGATTGATTGATTTTTAACAGGCCGGTCAAAAATATGTGAAACTTCCGGTTATCATGTAGTGAGTTTTCCAGTTGAATATTGCACATATTGAAGACTCATGCTGTTGTGATGTTTTATTTTTTATTTTTTGGCCTTTTGGCACAATGACCAGTATAATCACATATCTGCTTTTTACTCATGTACGTTTTCAGGTTTGCCATCATCTATAGAAGCTCGGACACACAAGCTCGCTTTTTGTTTGGTGACGTGTAGGTTGTTTTTTGGTAATCGATGTAAAAAATCTCTTTTACTTAATCTTTAGCGGTTTCCATGTGAACAGAGTGGGCTGCTTTTACAAGATCTGTTTTTCTGGTTTGATAGGAATTTTAAACTACATGTGTAAAAAAAGGGAAAACGAGTTGAAACAGCAGCACGTGAGAAGAGTCTCTTACCATAGAATGTAAACTATAGATACGAGTAATGATAAAAATGATAAGGCCATTCTGACTTTTTCCAGTTAAATCATATTTTCATAAATTAAGGAGATCATTATGTGAATTTCAGTTCTATTTTCTTTATGTTTACTTTTTATATCGTGATTGTTGATGCTCGTCCTCCCATAATTACTCCGCTTCCCTTTTTCATCTCCTTTAAACCTGGATTGGTGGTTTCTGTTTTCCTGTATTAGACCTTTTATTGCATGTTCTACTTGTATATGCCAACGTTTTACACTGGACAGGACGAAAAAGTAGAATCAGCATGTTCACACTGACATGAGTTATTGATTCACGTCGAGCTGAATAGTTTGGTTCTGGAAGTTCTTGATTGATTTTTAATTTTTCTTTTTTTCATGGCCAGAAAGACTCACTAGTAAATCCCCTCTCTTGTAGTTATTGATATGTTACTATAATTCTGTTAATGTAGTCACAGTGTTGAGTTAAGGCACGGGGGGATTTGTTGGCATCACTGACGGGTTTATGTTAAAATTCACACTCTCACACACACAAAAAAATGGAAATGTATAATTCCAGCACGGGGTAAAAGGGAGCAGCCATGTTCAAAGATGAAGTCACAGGTGTTTTACTTTAGTTTTTTGTTTGTTGTTTTGCTTTTTGGTAAATAAGGAATGACATCACTGACACGCCACACTGTTAATCTTTCTAAGATGTGCTGAACGTGATTGGACACTGGTGTATAATGTTACAATGATGGGACAAACCTGATGTATGTTTAAGAAATATCAAATAAAACGTGTGATTTATGCCAAATGAGTTGGTTTGTTCAGGTTTCAGTTTGTCTTGTTTTGAGGTACAAATTCTTTTGCTACAAAGACTGATCATTATTGTTAACATCATTTAGATGGTGGATATGGCCCAATAGTACTACCGACACAATGTGAAGAGCCAAAGGAACCAAAAAAGTGCTTTTTTCAAATCTTTGTAACGTGTTTCTCAACCTCGATCATAGCTTTAACACTGAAATCTCAGTTTCTACGCTGATGATACAGTTTTCTATATCTCTGACTCTACAACAAACAGGAATCTTCTTCTGTTTGTAATAGTGTTATACAGCACCACATTGATCTCAAACCAATAAAACACCATCAATATTTTTAAAGAAAACTTGGATATAAAGATATCACTCTCACCCTTTTGCTTAATTTCTTTAATTTTTCTCGCACAGCAGCAAAATATCTTAATGCATAATGCTGCACTTACGAAGGAAAATTTACTCGAGTGAAAGAATGAAAAAAATGGCTGCATTCTAAAAACTTTCCATTTGCCTTGCTTTTTCTATAATAATGTTAGTAAACCAAAAATTATTAAACCAACACTAAGGAACTTTTCAACCTTCATAAAATATTTTCATAACTTTTGTGATGATACATCGACTTACAACAAGTTGAATGACACCTCTGTCATGGTCTGAGGGGGTCTGTATCTCTTTCTCTGGCACTAAGCAGCTTTGAGGAGCATGGTAGGAACCCTGCTCTCACGCTAGTGTTCATGGGAAATGGAGTCTTCCTTCACTTTCACTTTTGCGAGTCACAACAAGGAGGGAACAGGCATAACGGCACTTTAGCAATGGATTATGTTTGTGTTTTCACTTTGAAATGATCCACTGGAAACAGAAACTTAGTTTTGATGTCTTTTGTTAATTTTAATGCAGGATATTTACAGGGCTTCACGCTAGTGTTCATGGGAAATGGAGTCTTCCTTCAGGCAAAACACTACCGCTTTGGTCCACAGGCGCCGCCAAACTCAACCAAAACTGAAAGTTCTTTAGTACTGCTTTAATAAAATTAGTCAGCCTGTATGTTTTGTAAACAGACTAATATTGAGCAACAATAACACAACAGATGAGTTTAAAATTACCTCATGTTTGAAAAGTGGATATAATGGGCTTATGACAAAAACTCAATAAAAATTGTATCTCTTGCTTGTATAAAGAAGTTCTTCAAAGAGAAAAAAAATCTTCACACATCTATTTTGACAGGTGCGTGGGAAAGGGACAAGCGGATCCAAACTTATATGTACAGAGAAAATCCCACACAATGTTCAACTTGCATGGATATTTTAATCGCGGCGACGTTTTGGTCCTTAGACCTTCATCAGGCAGAAAAAAACCCAATAAATAAATGAAGGTTTTATAAATATGTAGTTAGAGTTTTCCTTGTCACTTGGAATACGCTTGACAGGTGTGATGATAATCTTTCTCTGTCCGTCACTTCCTGTCATCACCTCTTCATTCTCCGTCAGAAAGAACAACATGACTTCACGTTTGACACATGTACAGTTTTATTGTTCTGCCATGTACACACTGCAGCTGCTATGCCTTGTTAGCGTTTCAGGTTTCTTTTTTTTCTTTTTTTTAGTAATAATTTGATAAAGTCATACATGCCCGCATAGATATTTGCACTGTTAATATGTATATATTGTTATCACCATGGAAACAAGATGCTCATTTAAAATCAAATCAATGGTCTCTTTTTGACATTTCTTTTATTCTTTCCATTGAATCACACTCAAACTAAATGGCAACGTGAGGATCGTATTGTTACATAAAGTCACCAGACATACTTCATCATCAGTCTGAACGCGTTTCAACTTTCAAATCAACACAACTTCAGCTTTTTTTTGTGTTTGCTTTTAGGTTTAGAAGACATTCAAACACACACTCAAACACACATCCCAACACACACACACACACACGCACACACACACGCGCACACTCTCAGGAGTGTACAGGGATCACCAACAGACAGCAATAAATAAACAAAGTACAGATGTGGTAACTGAAACCAGTGGAAGTCAGTGTTTGCTTGAGTTTTTAAGGTTGATGTGTCAAGACGTTGAGAGCGACGATAATAACAAGAAGAATTCAAACCAACAACAGCGATTAAAGCAAAGTGTCTATATGTCGTGTGTGTGATGGCTACAAATATAAAGGACAAGTCTGGTGTCGGTCTGTATTTCACTGGTGTCAACAAATCTCACGGAAAAACCCAAACGTAAAGTTTTGGTCGTGTCCTTAAAAAGCTGTAACAGATAATACATGATAAACGTAATGGCTCGGTTTAAATGTGACTTTTGGTGGAAAAACAACCTGGTAGATGCTTTTATTTCTTAAAATCCTCACTTCCTGTTTCCTGTTCACACCCTGATGATGTCATAATAGTTTTATCTCAAGCCACCAATAGGACATCATCAGGGTTACTTCCTCTAACAACTGTTGTCACTGGCAAGTAAAATGACTTATGATTTTAACTATACAATGATAAACCAATACATGTGTGTCCATGGTAACAACAGTGCAATTCACACAGGAAGGATGGATGGGAATTTTTCCATGAGGTTTGTTGACGATAAGTTAAATACAACGATACGACTGTGTGTATTACAAGGCTTCATGGAGGACAGGTAATAGAAGGAGAAGCAGCACATGTGAAGGTGGAGGGTGGAAACACAGACGGACGACAGGAAGCTAGAGGACGGTCGGGTTAAGTGCTCGATCGGAAACATTCCACGTCACTACTTCCTTTCTTGTAACACACACTTTATATATTTACACACACAGAGGCAGCGGCTCTCTGCGACGGATCCAACGTGAAATCATGACACAGGACAGACACGGTAACAGAACAAAACAAAACAAAAAAAAAGAACAAAAAACAAAACAAGGGCAGATGCATTATGGGAAGACAAAAGGTGTGCTCACACAGCCTTTGTAAACAGATCAGCAGGTTGATGTTTGGCTTTAAAAAGAGTCCATGATGATTCACACTTTCACTTCTCCTCCATGTGACATTAATCTCATCTGTACGGTGGCCATTCTCCAGCTGAATCGGTGCATGTACAGCAGGTTTAGGTGGACCTACGTATTAAATGCTTTGAATTCTTTTTTTTATTTTTATTTTTTTTATTACTTTTTCCCCATCCAAGCATGACTCTTTCATCTCCTCTATATACAAATGTTTACAAGAGTTCTTCAAGAAGAGGCCTGTGCGTGAAGGCGAAAAATGTCCCCGGTGATTTTAATCCACCTCCGGTGAAGTCGAAACCGTCGCCACAACACAGCAGCCGAAAAAAAGGTGAAGAAGACACGAAAAAACACAGAGAGTATCATCCCGCAAACGAAACAAACGGATAAAAACAAAAACAAGGGCGCGATCTTTGGTCACAAAAAGAGCGAATGAAACACAACGTGAAGGAAAGAAGAGGTAAAAGCACAAAATACTGCTTCGTCTATTTTCTGACAAAAAGAAGGGAACAGTCCGGCGACGCAGAGACGACAGGAGAGGACGCAGGGAGAGGATCTGTGGAAGCTGATGCTCAGTTTAAGCTCTCGTCCTCCTCCTCCTTCTTCTCCTTTCTTTCCTCCTCTTCCTCCTCCTCTTCTTCATCTTCCTCCTCTTCTTCTTCTTCTTCCTCCTCCTCCTTCTCCAACTCATCTTCACAGTAGCGCTGGAGCAGTCGGTGCAGGTGCTGCTGCAGGGCGTCGGGCTGCAGGGCGTCCGGGGTGTCGTCCACACGCTCCAGGTGCACGTGCTTCCCCAGGGCGTCCCTCACCACAGTCCTCTTCTGGGTCCGCGACTTACGCATCTGGCTTCTGCAGGAGGAACAAGACAAGCTGAGGCCACAGGAACACAGGCATATATACATGTTCTTCTCTCCTACGGAGGTCCAGAATCTAAATCATTTGAAAATCTGTTGATAATTTGTTCAAATTAGACAAATAAATTAGGTTTTTTTGTTGTTTTTTTGTTAACAACTTTTAATAAAGAAGATATTTTAAAATATTTTAGCATCAAACTGCCAATTCATGAAGTAATTATCTTTTTGTTTGTTTGTTTGTTTGAAAATTATGTTGTTTTTTTCCTCACAAAATATAATTTCATTTTTTAGAGGTTCCTTTTTTTATTTGTTTTTTGTGTTTTATCTATGAAATGTGCATAGTCACAGCTTTGGTCTGATACAGTTTGTAATCTTAAGAGTCTAAACTAAATTGATACTTATTAACAGTCTCCAAACTCACACCATGCAACGCTGGCTACATGAAATATTTCTGATCAAAACATTATTTCAACCTGTCTGTATTTTCATAGTTTTGGTCATCAGTTATGATAATATATAAAATAAATATTCATTTATTGCAGCAACAATAAAGGGTAATAAACTGAAACCAAGGACTTGTTTAAAGACACTATGTGTTTTAAATTATTACAATGAATGAGAATGACCGATGACTAAAATAACTAAAATAAGTTGACTGTAAAAAGACTTCCCCTGAAAAGTACAAAAATTGAGACAAAATCCAGAAGCTAAATGTTAACTACAAAGTGAAACCACTCCATGCTGCTGTTAAACTCTGAAAGTTGAGTTTTTTTTAACACTCTCATGCTGAATCCAACCTTCTGATCACAGAACCGTCATCCTGAACAACCTCTTTCTCTACTACATGAGGCACCAGAGCTTTCCCAAAGCCTCCGGCAAAACTCAAAGCCTGGAGGCGAAAGAACGAAGGAGGAGAGAGGACAGAGAGACAATGAACAACAGCAGTGGACTGATGTTTTTTTTTATTTTATTTTTTTAGAAAACACATGTTTCTAAAGCTGCAGCTCCTCCTCCTCTCCACAGTCTCACCACCTGCTGATGAAGTATCTGTGGTCTAGAGACACTGACCTTCTCAAAGTCCTCTCTGGCCGAGGGGAGGTCTGCAGCCAGCGAAGGGTCTCCCATCTGCTTCTCCATCCTCTCCCCTTTTATCACTGTCGTCTTGACAACCTTGCTGACCTTTCGACCCTGCACCGGCTCCATCTCGAACTGAGACGCCGCGGCGGAGCACAGGGCCAGAGGCTCCGAGAAGGTCAGCTGGAGAGAGGACGACAACAGACAGGTCGGTGCTGATCTGTGACTGTTAGCTGAAGCTGGACGATGATGATGATGATGATGCTACCCACTCACCTCCCTCTGGTCTCCCTCGCTGCGGAGCACCGTCCTCTTCACCACCCTGGAGACGGCGTCGCCCTCCTCGATCTGCACCGTCTCCTGGTGGGAGCCCTCGATGGTCACTTCCTGCGTCTCCGTGCCGTCCGCAGATACACATTTGTGGATTATCTTTCGTGTGATCTGGTGAAGACGGAAAGAGGGAAGGTTTGAATCAGAAAAAAAGACTTTAATTAACTACTCATCAGTGTAATTGTCGGATTTGGTCTCTTACTTTCTTAACGACCATGTTCCCGTGTTCGTCCGTGTACTTCTCCTCTGTGACGGTCTGTGCTGGGATGTCTGGGAGGTTATCACCCTGTCAAAACACAGAACACATGCTGTCAACTCACATTCATCACAATCCCGTATTAAATATACGAGCACAATCAAAGTGCATGCTGCCTCTATCAAAGAAAGCACTCCAAGCAACACACTTTACCCACTTAAATGATAATAAGCAGACCTCCAAATATATTTCGAAGACCCTGAGTGTGATTTTTTTTTTTACCTGATTGAAGCAAATTTCAAATCAAATCAACCAATAGTCAAAATTTTAAGTTAAATCTGCACATTACAGGTTTCATTTTTCCTTATCGAACCTTAAACATTTTTATAAAAGCAGAGAAAGTAGCATCAGACAATCAACAGCAGGAAACAAACAGCAAACAAAAAAGGTTAAAGGTCAAACATTTATTTAATAATCTGTGCGATAAGGTCACGTCCATCATAAACAAAGAGCACTAAGCGTGTGTTACCCTGCGTCACTCCAGAGCTGCACAGCTGCATCATGCTCATTTACCTGAATGATAACTCTGCGTCGCACCACCCTGGTGGTCAGCACCTCCTCCTCTGAGCTATCAGACAGCATCCCTAGTTCTTCTGCTATCTCCTGGTGGACAGCACCCTCACAGGTCAATACAACACATCTACACCGTGTCACCACAGCACAGCACACTCCTCCACCACGTCATCCCTCCTTTCTCTTTACCTCACTTCTACGTTTGCTTTCCAAAAAGCTTCTTCTTATATGAATGAATATGTAATGAAGGAATAAAATCAAATTTGATGGTCGTACACAAAGATGATGTGAGATGAAGAGAAGGTACAATGATGCAAAAACCAACTGAAATGAATTAACATGCAGATGGAAACCAGTGTGCGAAATAAGGCTGTCTGATGTGGATGATTCATGACACGACAAATCAAATCAATCAAAAAAGAAAGAAAAAACATTTAATAGCACCATTGTATGCAATTCGGCATCATAATGTCATAATCAGTTGTTAATAGATAGACTCACAACACAGCAAAGTGAAGGTCTCTAGATTTGTTATTCTTATTCTTTTATCTCTATATTTTACTGTTCTTAATGCTTTCTGTTTTTATAGTCATTTCCATATTTTATCATCCACTTATTCTCCAAGTGCTTTTTAAATCTCTAATGTATTCAACCCTTTGAGCTAGATCCATTGTATGAAAGGTGAACATGAGCTGGTAATTCACAAGTTGGGAGTTTTAAATACGTGGCTGATTCAGACCTAGGCTATATGCAACCTCCAACTTTTAAAAGGTATTTCGCACACTGATTAACAACAACAAGCATAATGCACAGGATGCGAACAGGTGCGGATGTGAACACATAAAAATGTTGCATTTTATTGAATATTTTCTTCATAGTAGCTCATAAATGTCACCAGAGCTGATTTTAACACACCACACCGTAAATGTCAAGAACCGCTTTCAATCACAAACGATGCAGTATTAAAGAAAGCCACTCATCACAGCTGTTATGGTTTTTTTGTTTGTTTTTTGGGTGCTCATGCACATAAAAGCTTTATTCAGCCTCATTAACTACATCAAGTGCAAGTTTCGGTTTTTAATCTCCTGTATCTTGAATGTAGCACCACAGCAACCATCCGAAATCAGGCAAGACACCAGCCAGTGCAGGGTTGTGCTCATGCTCAACCTCTTACCCTTCCCAGGAAGTCGTCATCATTGTAATACCCTGCCTGATCTCTGGACGGAAGCTCCTCACATACGAGGCGGTTGCTCTCTGCTCGACCCCCTCGTGAACCCTCAGAATCATAAGCAAACTCTCCGAGGCTTTCGCTGCCGGAGGACAAGCGCTTGTAGTCGTCACCTGGACGGAGAGGGTGAGCGGTGTACCGAGCGCTCCCTTTCAGGAAACCGACATCAGGGCTACTGCCAGGTAGTGGGGAAGCTGGCTCTAAGACGTGATAGCTGATCTTGGGTTCCAGTTTCCCTTCTTCTGGATCAGACAAGTCAGAGAGGGCTTGTCTGCAGTCAAAGAACTCCAGATCTGAGTCAGATTGCAGTGGAGACTGACAACTAACTTCTTTCGGTTGTACCTTGGGTTCTTCTGATTCAAATTCCAACACTGTCTGCTCAAATTCTGCACAGGCTTTCTCAAAGCCGGGGGAAAACTTAAAATCTCCAGAAGCCTCTGACGTTCTCTTGGCACCGTCTTTAGCAACAACTTCAGCTGAGTCACTGAAAACCGGAGACACTGGACTCAAATCCTTCAAAGAGGCTTGGCTACATTCAGAAACTCTGAGGGTTTGATGTCCGGAAAATACCGCTTCATAATCCGGTGGCACCAGGAACTGGCTCGACATGGGTGAGAAAAGCTCACTGGACTGAGCTTCCTCGGACGACAGCTCAGACTCTGAATACCCGTAGAGTGCTTGCTCAAGCGAGGACACAACTGGAGTGACGGTTCGGTGGGTCGTGTACGAGCTCAGCTCCGGTAGCTGTAGGGGAATTGATACCACTGGCTTGTCATCATCAAACAGCACATCTGTCTTTCTGGTGTCTCGTGCTGCAGTTGTAGAAGACAACAGTTTTCTTTGCACCTCATCATCTGTTTGAAAGTGTGTGTCCTCTGGTGTCTCATCCGGAGCCTGTAAGTGAATGTCAACATGAACTAAATAAATTCACCAGGTTGGTCTGAACCACTCGACATTCAATTTTACATCCAACTAAAACATGCGACCAAAAAAGCATCTTACCATCATAACAATCAATCAGAAGTGAAGTAAGAAGGATTAGTAACATTAAATTTCAATATTTCCGCATTCTTCACACATCTCAGAATTAATGCACTCCATTTTGTTACTGTTGTTTTATTATTTCCTCAAAACATGTCCTCATGTGTTACGCAGTCCAAATTGCGTGTTAATGCCAAACTGTCATGCTCTCTCTCTTACCCATTGAGAGACTTTCTTGCTCGTCACTTCTTCACCACTGATGTAAAGGATCTCCTCGTACTGTATCTTTTCATCGTAAGCTGGTGATGCCATCACTGGGAAGTCTTCCTCTTCCTCACCAAACTTGGTTTGTAAAGTTGAGATGCTCTCGGCCTCCGATCCTTGCTGCATCCACTCATCACACGATAAAACTTTCAGTTCCGATCCTGTCCTTATTTGCCAGTCAGGATGTCCTTCTTTGACCATTGTCTCTCTAGTTTGAATTAGTTGTGGTTTGGAGAGTAACCACTCAGAATCCTCACAACCAAAACCTAGGTCCTCCTCTGACTCAGCAGTTTGAGGACTCAGTGGCCTTGGGCTGTCGTCAATCCAACAATCAATGGGTAAAGCAACAAACTCAGAGTCCGATGACAAAGACACCGGCGAAGATGATCTGTCACAGGGGCTACCCTCCATAAAATAAGATGACAATATTCTCATAAACTCAGGCACTGGTGAGTCAGGCAACAGTCTCCTGAACTCACTGATGGATGAGATGGAATCAGGTGAATCTGATCTTCCAGCCTCAGTTGCTCCTGGGGATGTGACAATAAGCTCACACTCTGAATCTGAAGCCAACGAATCAGGATCTGACGACCAGTGTGTCATAGCGTACCCCTCCAATGACACGGCAAACTGAGGGATGGGGGAGTCTGGGGAGAGAGATCTGTTCTCGTTGAACTCCGGCATCGACTCTGGAGATGATGCTCTTCTGTCGGCCATTTGCGTGATCGATTCACATGAAATAGGCCTATGGATCTGCGGCATAAAATCTATATCTGATGCTACAGTTTCAGGTGAAGATGATGTTGATCTTAGGAATCTCACACATTCTGGTAACGCTGTTGAAAATTCAGGTAAGGGAGAATCTGGTGAGAGTCGTCTAAATGCATCGATGGATGCGACCGATTCTGGTGATGATGCTCTTGTTTCGAGCACCATGGCTGAATCGGGGGACATAGGTCTATAATCTATGGTGGATTCTGGTGAGTAACAAGGGTTATCGTCCTCAGTATCAGACACTGATATAACCACCCAATCGTCATCAGAATCTGTTGTTCTGGCAGGTATTTCAAATGTGTACTTGGTCTCTCTGTATGGTGCTCCTCCTGAAGGCACAATATCTATAATCATTGATGGAGGCGATTCTGAAACAGGCATAACTGGTGGACTTGTGTCATTAGTGGCTTGCTCATGTTTGTCTGTTACTTTATCTTGTTCATCATCTGATAAACTCATTTCATATTCTACTGTGCTGCCAACAAATTGCATGAACCCAGTTTTACTGCTGAAGGTTTCTCCAGCATATTGTGGATCATGTACTTTAGAAATTAACTTCCAAAACTCTGCATCATAAATGAGATTATACTCATCTACCATAATTTCTGATTCCTCGCATGACGGAGGCACAGTGCTAACAAAGATCTCTCCAGTGGCAGAAGGGACTTTCAATTCAGTTAATGACAATGGGGGTGACAACGGTAATTTCCCACCTGATTCGCCAGACTCTGGTGATGCAGACCTGTCTTCTGCGCAAAACACTTCTGAAGTTGGTGACAAACTCTCTGAATCTGAAAATTCAGTGGGTGATATATCTCTGACAGTCATGACATGTTCCACATAGGTTTTTGTAAAATCAGGTATTGGTGATTCAGGTGGCAGGTGTTTACATTCATCATCTGACGCCTCTGATAATCCTGATTCAGGAAACTCTTGTCTATCCCCAATGCCATAATTCCTTGACATCAAAAACTCACTCAAAGCATACTCAATATCTGATTCAATGGATGCAGGGGACAGTGATCTTGGCCCAGTATTCATCATGACAGATTCAGATATTTCTGGTCTGTATTCAGGTATAGGTGAGTCTGGTGACAGACGATGGTATTCATCTTCAGCTCCTGACTCTGGTGAATATGGTCTACTGTCATAAACTAGTGTTCCTAGGCTTATAACAATATATTCTACATCTGAACATAGTGACTCAGGGGATGATGACCTACGTCCAAAATTAGTTTCAGTTAATCCAAACATTGGCGGCATAAAGTCAGGTACAGGTGAATCAGGAGAAAGTCTGCTTGAAGACTGAGATTCAGGAGAGGGAGCTCTGCTCTCCAAGTTCATCGGCAGAGGTAATTGTTCTTCCAAATCTGACAACACTGAGTCTGGTGAAGAGGACCTCATTCCTGTGTGATAAATGGTGCATTGTATCATAGGTGTAAACTCAGGTATGGGTGAGTCTGGAGAAAGAGCTCTAAATTCATCTCTAGATAAGGTTGAATCTGGAGACGATGCTCTAGCCTCAAAAAGCCAGGGAATACACAAATCTGTTTCTAGGTCCTCATCTGAATGTACTGACTCAGGTGATGTAGATCTGTACCTTACTGAAGACATAGAAGGTTCAGTATGGCTATAATAAGGTACCGGAGAGTCTGGTGACAGACGCTGGTATTTAGAGAAAGAAGAGTCTGATTGTGGAGAATCTGGTCTCTGCTCATCCTCAAACATATGAGATATCAATGGAGCAAATTCTATATCTGATGCAACTGATTCAGGTGATTCTGACCTGTAACTACTGACATCAACTCGTCGAAGTGGCCAAATGTGTGTGAAATCAAGTATGGGTGAATCAGGTGAAAGTCTTCTGAATTTAGTCACTGATGCTACAGAAGATGAAGATGAAGGTCGGTCTTCAAATAACATTGAGAAAGGTAACTCAACTTCCTCCTCAGAATCTGATGAGACTGACAGTGGTGAAGAAGACCTAAACTGCCTGTACGTGATTAAGGACTCCTGTAGCACCAGTCTTAATTCAGGAATAGGGGAGTCTGGAGAAAGTGGTTTAAATTCATCAATAGATGCAATAGAATCAGGAGACTCTGCTCTGTCCTCAAAAAGCCAGGGGATACACAAATCTGTTTCTAAGTCCTCGTCTGAATAAATTGATTCCGGTGATGTAGATCTGTGAGATGCTAAGGACTCAGGAGATGAAGGTCGGTTTTCAATGGCCATTGGAAGAGATAATTCAGTTTCTATATCTGAAAAATCTAATTCAGGTGATGAGGACCTTGAGCCCATGTGTGATATGGATGTTCTTTGTGGTTCTGGTTCAAAGTTTGGTATGGGTGAGTCTGGAGAAAGAGCTCTAAATTCATCTCTGGATGTGGTTGAATCAGGAGATGATGCTCTGGCCTCGAAAAGCCAGGGGATGCACAAATCTGTCTCTAAGTCCTCATCTGAATGTACTGACTCAGGTGATGTAGATCTGTACCTTACCAAAGACATAGAAGGTTCAGTGTGGCTGTAATAAGGAACCGGAGAGTCTGGTGACAGACGCTGGTATTTAGAGAAAGAAGAGTCTGATTGTGGAGAATCTGGTCTCTGCTCATCCTCAAACAGCTGAGATAGCAAGGGAGAAAATTCTATATCGGATGCAACTGATTCAGGTGATTCTGACCTGTAACCACTGACATCAACTTGTAGAACTGGCCAAGTGTGTGTGAAGTCAAGTATAGGTGAATCAGGTGAAAGTCTTCTGTATTTAGTCACTGATGCTACAGAAGATGAAGATGAAGGTCGGTCTTCAAACAATATTGAGAAAGGTAACTCAACTTCCTCCTCAGAATCTGATGAGACTGACAGTGGTGAAGAAGACCTAAACTGCCTGTACGTGATTAAGGACTCCTGTAGCACCAGTCTTAATTCAGGAATAGGGGAGTCTGGAGAAAGTGGTTTAAATTCATCAATAGATGCAATAGAATCAGGAGACTCTGCTCTGTCCTCAAAAAGCCAGGGGATACACAAATCTGTTTCTAAGTCCACGTCTGAATAAATTGATTCCGGTGAAGTAGATCTGTGAGATGCTAAGGACTCAGGAGATGAAGGTCGGTTTTCAATGGCCATTGGAAGAGATAATTCAGTTTCTATATCTGAAAAATCTAATTCAGGTGATGAGGACCTTGAGCCCATGTGTGATATGGATGTTCTTTGTGGTTCTGGTACAAAGTTTGGTATGGGTGAGTCTGGAGAAAGAGCTCTAAATTCATCTCTGGATGTGGTTGAATCAGGAGATGATGCTCTGGCCTCGAAAAGCCAGGGGATGCACAAATCTGTCTCTAAGTCCTCATCTGAATGTACTGACTCAGGTGATGTAGATCTGTACCTTACCAAAGACATAGAAGGTTCAGTGTGGCTGTAATAAGGAACCGGAGAGTCTGGTGACAGACGCTGGTATTTAGAGAAAGAAGAGTCTGATTGTGGAGAATCTGGTCTCTGCTCATCCTCAAACAGCTGAGATAGCAAGGGAGAAAATTCTATATCTGATGCAACTGATTCAGGTGATTCTGACCTGTAACCACTGACATCAACTTGTAGAACTGGCCAAGTGTGTGTGAAGTCCAGTATGGGTGAATCAGGTGAAAGTCTTCTGTATTTAGTCACTGATGCTACAGAAGATGAAGATGAAGGTCGGTCTTCAAACAATATTGAGAAAGGTAACTCCATTTCCTCCTCAGAATCTGATGAGACTGACACTGGTGAAGAAGACCTAAACTGCCTGTACGTGATTAAGGACTCCTGTAGCATCAGTCTTAATTCAGGAATGGGGGAGTCTGGAGAAAGAGCTCTAAATTCATCTATGGATGTTGTTGAATCAGGAGATGCTGCTCTGTCCTCAAAAAGCCAGGGGATACACAAATCTGTCTCCATGTCCTCATCTGATTGCACTGGCTCAGGTGATGTAGACCTATACCGTACAGAAGACATAGAAGGTTCAGTATGGCTATAATAAGGTACCGGAGAGTCTGGTGACAGACGCTGGTATTTAGAGAAAGAAGAGTCTGATTGTGGAGAATCTGGTCTCTGCTCATCCTCAAACATATAAGATAGCAAGGGAGCAAATTCCATATCTGATGCAACTGATTCAGGTGATTCTGACCTGTAACCACTGACATCAACTTGTAGAACTGGCAACGCTTGTGTGAAGTCAAGTATGGGTGAATCAGGTGAAAGTCTTCGGTATTTAGTCACTGATTCTATGGAAGATGAAGATGAAGGTCGGTCTTCAAACAATATTGAGTAAGGTAACTCCATTTCCTCCTCAGAATCTGATGATACTGACACTGGTGAAGAGGACCTTAATTGCCTGTATGTCAATAAGGACTCCTGTAGCATCAATCTCAATTCAGGAATGGGGGAGTCTGGTGAAAGTGGTTTAAATTCATCAATAGATGCAATAGAATCAGGAGACTCTGCTCTGTCTTCAAAAAGCCAGGGGATACACAAATCTGTTTCTAAGTCCTCATCTGAATATATTGATTCCGGTGATGTAGATCTGTGAGATGCTAAGGACTCAGGAGATGAAGGTCTGTTTTCAATGGCCATTGGAATTGATAATTCAGTTTCTATATCTGAAAAATCTAATTCAGGTGAAGAGGACCTTGAATCCATGTGTGATATGGATTTTGCTTGCAGTTTTGGTTCAAAGTTAGGTATGGGTGAGTCTGGAGAAAGAGCTCTAAATTCATCTATGGATGTGGTTGAATCAGGAGATGATGCTCTGGCCTCGAAAAGCCAGGGAATACACAAATCTGTCTCCAAGTCCTCATCTGAATGTACTGATTCAGGTGATGTGGATCTGTACATTCCTATAAACACTGAAGGTTCAGTGTGGCTGTAATAAGGTACCGGAGAGTCTGGTGACAGACGCTGGTATTTAGAGAAAGAAGAGTCTGATTGTGGAGAATCTGGTCTCTGCTCATCCTCAAACATCTGAGATAGCAAGGGAGCAAATTCCATATCTGATGCAACTGATTCAGGTGATTCTGACCTGTAGCCACTGACATCAACAAGTGGAACTGGCAAAGCTCGTGTGAAGTCAAGTATGGGTGAATCAGGTGAAAGTCTTCTGTATTTAGTCACTGATGCTACAGAAGATGAAGATGAAGGTCGGTCTTCAAATAACATTGAGAAAGGTAACTCCATTTCCTCCTCAGAATCTGATGATACTGACACTGGTGAAGAGGACCTTAATTGCCTGTATGTCAATAAGGACTCCTGTAGCACCAGTCTTAATTCAGGAATGGGGGAGTCTGGAGAAAGAGCTCTAAATTCATCTATGGATGTGGTTGAATCAGGAGACTCAGCTCTGTCCTCAAAAAGCCAGGGAATACACAAATCTGTCTCTAAGTCCTCATCTGAATGTACTGACTCAGGTGATGTAGATCTGTATCTTACTTCTAACATACTGGGTGCATTGATGGTGTACTGTGGTACTGGAGAGTCAACAGGACAACACTCCAGATTATAATCTCCTGAATGATGGGATTCTGGTCTATCCTCCATGTCAAACATCTCTGAAATCAAAGGAACATATTCTAGATCTGAGGTCTCTGATTCAGGTGATGTTGACCTGTATCCTGTAAACTCATGGCGAATCTCTAACAAAGCCTGACTAAAGTCAGGTAAAGGAGAATCATTAGAAAGCCGTCTGTATTTACTCATAGATGCTAAGGACTCGGGAGATGAGGGTCGGTCATCTACGACCACTGGAAAAGATAATTCCATTTCTATATCTGAGAAATCTAATTCAGGGGAAGAAGATCTCGAGTCCATGTGTGATATGGATATTGCTTGAATTTCTGGTGTAAATTTAGGTATGGGTGAGTCTGGAGAAAGAGGTCTAAATTCATCCCTTGATGTAGTTGAATCAGGAGATGGTGCTCTGTCCTCAAATAGCCAGGGCATACACAAATCTTCCTCGAAGTCTTCATCTGAATGTACTGACACTGGTGAGGAGGATCTAAACTGTCTGTACGTGTTTAAGGACTCCTGTAACACCAGTCCCATTTCTGGAATGGGGGAGTCTGGTGAAAGAGCTCTAAATTCATTCAGAGAGCCAGTTGAATCGGGAGATGATGATCTGAAATTTGACATAAACATCAGTGATGCAGGTGTGAAAGGCCTGTATTCTGATTCAGAGTCAGGTGACAAAGGTCTCTCTGTAGAATCAGGAGATGATGTTTTTATTTCAGTTAACATGAGTGATTGAGGTGACACTGGCCTAAGTTCGTTCACAGATTCTGGTAAAAGTGGCCTCATCTCAACGTCTTCATAGTGAGGATCATAGAGTTGACGGATCAGCTGGTTTGTTCTAAATGGTACACCTGATTCAGGTGAGTCCGCTCTCTGGCAACTGAAGTCCTGTGAGTCTGAAAGGTTATATTCAGTATCTGAAATATCCAAAGAGGATGTGGACCCAACAAAAGCTGTTCCTGATTCAGTAAGTGCAGGTGTGAAGTCTGGTAAAGGTGAGTCTGGTGATAATGACCTGCCTCCATCAAAAGATACTGGAGAACCGGATGAGGAAGGTCTAATTTCATCGGAAAACGAGGGCATGCAACGGTCTGATTCCTCATCTGACAAGTCTTTCATTGACTCCGCTGACGTTGCTTGTTTCTCTTCCCTCTCATTGTTTTCTTGTTCTTGCAGAACATCTGTATCAAATGAACCTGCAATGTTCAACTCCCTAGCATCTTCTTCTACACCAGAGTCATCCGGAACATACTCAGTTCTAGTTCCCGCATACTCAAAAAACCCAGTTTTACTGCAAAAGGTCTCTCCAACATATTGAGGATCATATATTTGAGAAATCAGTGTCCAAAGTTCGGCATCATAAACAAGTCTATAGTCTGGGACTTGGATTGCCTTTTGAGGTTGATTACTGTCACCCAGTGCTGTGGTGTCTGGTGCATGTGAGTCCAGTGACTCAAGGCTTTGCTTGGTAATAACTGACTTGGGAGATGGTGATTTTCTAAACCTCGTTTCATCATCAGAAGCATCTGAATCCAATGATGATTGTGTCATTTCAGAGCACACTTGTGACAGACTTGTTGCTTCATATTCTAGGTCTGAAGAAACTGAAACAGGTGAAGAGGACATCTCCAGTGTGGCCATAACCGCAAACTCTGGTAAAGACTCTGAAAAGACAGGGATGGGTGACTCATGAGAAAGTGGCCTGTTTATGTCAACAGAGTCCGGGGAAGATGTTCTGCTTTCAGAAAATAACGACGATAAAAAGGATATCCCGCCCTCTAGATCTGAGGCTATTGTTTCAAGTGAGGAAGACTTTTCCAATCTAACACTGAGAACTGATTCTGGTAAAAACGGTCTAAAATCGGGAATAGGTGAGTCAGTTGACAGAGCACTGTATATGTTCATCGATGATACTGAATCAGTAGATGCTGGTCGATCCTCAAAAAGAAAAGAAATGTTTACATCAGTCTCTAGTTCCAGATCTGACAACACTGACTCTGATGATACTGATCTGTGATAAATTTGTGAGGGTCCAGAGATATAATTTAAGAATTCAGGAACAGGGGAATCTGGACTTAAAGATTGCCGACTATCTACAGATCTCCCCGAGTGGGAGGAAGCTGGTCTGAATAATTCCAGCTCTCTGAGTGATTGTGGTGACATGGGTCTATATGCTGCTTCAGAATCAGGTGAAAGTGGTCTTTGGAAATTTCCTGATTGCAGAGAATTAATTTCACCCTCTGCTGTCTCATTGGAATTTGCTTGATTGGATGCTGCACAATGAACGACTGCTATTTTACTCATGAATGTTTCTCCTGCATACTGTGGGTCACGGATCTGCGAAATGAGCTTCCAAAGGTCTCCATCATATGATAGAGTGTAGATTGGTACTGAACTTAAGGGTGCATCATGCTGAGGTATAGAAACCAAACACTCTCCGGGAATTTTCTGATTTTCAGGGATATTTGTAGTTAATGCCTGTGACGTTGGTAGATCATCAGATGTAATCTCCGGTAAAAGAGTTTCATCTGATTCCTGTGTCTCTTCATATGTTTTATATGTAAACTCAGATGCTCCCTGCTGATCTTTAACATTCTGAACAGGTTTATGATCGAACTTGACTGCTTTAGACTTTTTCTTTTTACCCGATTTGGTTTTCTTAGATATTGGATTGTGCATAGCCTCATTTGATTTACCTTCCTCACAGAACTCATGAGATGGTTCTTCTGTAACTACATCAGTTGACAAGACCTCAGGTTCTGCTGGTGGCATGACAACATCAGACTGACCACTAGAAGGCTCAACACAAGGAACTGTCGAAGCTTCAGTTTCATCATATTTCCCTGGATTTCCTTCTATAGATTTTGACTGCTGACCTGCATCATCATTTCTTAACTGCTCTCGATCAAAAACTACATTTGTTTTTTCCTCTAACTGCTGTGCTGTTTCCTCAATATCAGACAAGGATATAAAAACCCAGTCATTATCACACTTAGATTCTAATTCCTCTGGTGTTGGGGGTTTATTCTCTGTATCAAAGACTAATGGTTTGAGTGATTGTTCACTATGATCAGTTAATATGGATGGACACACTATCTGTGCACATTCAGTTGATTCTGGGGAGGGTACCCCATGTTCAATGACAGTTTCAACAGATTCAGATTCATCTTCAGCAAGTGAAGCAGGTACTAATGCTCTATTCTCATGGCTGAGTGACTCTGGAGACTGTCTGTCTTCAAAAGGCACTGACAGCAACACTTCAGTTTCAATATTCTTATCTGATGGCACTGACTCAGGTGAGAATGACCTACATTCATAAGCTACAGAAGCCTCAGGGATATCTTGTCCGAATTCTGAGATATGAGAATCTAGTGGGAGCAGATGATGCGCAGGGACAGACTCCATGGATTTAGGAGATAATGATCTCATCTCATGGCGATCAGGAGATGCACGCTCACAGGATGTAAAAAGCCACTGCTCGGTTTCTACAACCACAGACTCAGGTGATGACAATCTGTCTTCTATGTCAAAAGATAGTGAGCGCAGTGAGATGGATCTCTCGCTGCTATATGATACTGACGGCCCAAATGGTTTTGTGTTTGAAACCATTGGTGTTAATGGCCTTTCCTCTGACTCTGGTGTACACAGCATAGATGGGCCTCCTGGTGCACTCAGTGATGACTGGCCCTGAGCAGTTGGCCCGGCATCACTGGTTTCCCATAGAAACACAGGAGGTGGGAGGGGAGACAGGGGCCTAAACTGAGGAACTTTCGAGTCAGATCCGAGAAAATTCAGTTCACTTGCTAATGATGTTGATTCAGGTGTTGAGGCTCTACTCTCTGTCAGTAAAACTGCTGTCTCAGTCACACACTCAGATGGAGATGATCTATGATGAACTAAAATATGAGGTTCACAAATTTCCACCTCTGTCGATTCTGTCACACAGGATTCATATGTGGATGTTTCAATCTCAGGTGTCGACTCTACAGAGAACACAACATTTTCTTCAGTCTCATTCTGTCTGAGTGATAGTGTTTCCTCAAAAGTAGTCTCATGCAACAACTGAGTAAAGCTGGTGGAGCTCATGACTTCTACTTTTTGAGATACTAAACTTGTGATGGTGTGTCTGACATCAGAAGTACCTGCTGGTTCTTGAGTGGTTCTACCCTGTGTTTGATTTATGTCATCACTGGATCTGACATCATCTTCACCTGAAGTTGTGACCTGACAAACATCAATCTCATGCTCAACTTCACATTCCCTGACTTCACCTTGAATTTTATCTACATGGGATGCTTCATATCCATATAGGACTTTATACAATCGCTGTGAAACTTCATCCATGTGTGTTGAAGCCATTTGTTTGGTTTGTGCGTGTTCAGTCATGACGGTGACGGAAACAGGAGGAGATTCAGAGATCGTCTGAAGCGTTTGTTCACTTGTTTGTTCACTTGTTTGTTCACTTGTTTGTTCACCTTGATCCTTTTCAGGGACCTCATCAGTTCCTGTGAGCTCCATTGAGAGTTTCCTGAAGTCTTGCTCAGCTTGGTCACACTCAATAAGGCTATCTCCAAAATCGGTCATAGACAGCGGTCGGCTCTCGCATACGCCTGTTCGAGATTGATTGGATGACTCTCGCCAAGGCAGCGGTGACAAATATTGACCGCTGTATTCTGAGTGGGTAGTTTGAAGACACTCCAAACTCCACTCCTCTCCCCCCTCTGCCCCCTCATATCCAGCAGCCCCCCCATCCTCATCTGGTTCAACTGCTGGGTAAGGAGGTAGGTCGACCTTGACACCCGAGTTTGGTGCCTCTTTGAGCACAGGGTCTAGCACATGGGATTGGAGTTTGTAGGGAGCGGTGCGGTACAATGTGAAGAGAGGACTTACTTGTTTGTAACTGCCTGTGTGTACCGAGTCCGCTATCTCCTCATATATGTGTGATGAGCTGCAAAAAAAACAAAAAACATTTGAATATTTAGTGACTCACTGACTAAAAACCACAACAGTAGGGCATATATACTGACCAATGTTGACATTTTGTTATTTACAACTATGCAATGCTTACTATGTTGTCTCCATCTCTCTTTGTAGTTTCTCTTTCTGGGCATTTCTTAGAAGTCCTGTCGTGTCGTGAAGTGATGACAAACTGGTGGACAGGTCTTCTGCTGACACCATGGGGACATCTTGTCCTGAGCCTGGACTCCTACGTGTCGGATCCGTGCGCCTGCCCGGCCTGGGACTGTCAATGTCATCATGGAGGGCAGAGAAACCTGAAAACAAATACATGGCAGGTAATTAGTACAAAAAGAGTTAGTATACATGACTCAAGTGCATAGGAAAACAATCATTTTGAACATACACATATAATAATCTGTTCCAAGTTAGCCTTGGCTTTTGTACCTTCACTGTGGTCCAGTGCTATGGTCCGTTCAATTTCTGCATAGGTATGAGATGATGTGTCGTCCTGAGTGGACTTGATGATCTTGGTTTCAATGAGGTGAACGATGTCCATTCGGTTGATCTTTGTCAGACTTTCAATCAGTGTCACCTCTGTTGAAAGCGACAAGAGACCTTAAAGTTCCCTTTACTTTGCATTTATTTCAAAAGCAGCAACTCTGAGAAGTAAGTGCATTGTTTATGACTAACCTGTGACTTGCTGTCCCTGCCCCTCACCCCAGAGTTTTAAAAGGGCATGGCTCTGGTCTTGCAGCGAGTTTGGATTTTCAATCCTTATCAGATTTATCCTCTCCTCACTAAATTCCAATTCTCGTGCCAGCTCTGCCAAAAAGATAAAATTATAATTATGATAATCTGAACATTTCAAATATATGATATAATGTTTCTTGAGAAGCTGACAAAGAATATGTAATAATGCATATTTTTGAGCTTAATAGTTTAATCACTGCTACTACGAAAGTGTGGCTCACCCGTCCAGCTGAAGCCCAGATGGTCGGCTATAATGGCCAACCGTTGCTCTTTTTTCTCTGCTTCATCCTGTGGGTCTACTGCAAATACCACCAGATAGCAGTGAGCGGACCACGCCGCAAAGTATACCAAATCAAATCACATTCATAAACGAGATCCGGAAAACTAATCACTGGCTTTCTTTGTTCTTCTACGACTGACAGTTTAGGACTGTTCATTCTGAAAGGACATGTATCCAGGGGAAAGTAAAATAATATACCTGTATAGAAATGTGACAGATCTTGAAGTGACAATATGATAAAGAATACATTGGAAAATTCTCGATAATACATGTGATTGTTCTGATAATATATGTCTTTCAAGGTTTTAATCATTAAATTGTTTTTGTAAGTTCCATAAAGCCTTTAAGTCAATCTTGAGATTTTCTGCACACATAGAAGGAAAGAGAGACATCATTACAAACACAAAGACAGCTCAAGCAACACGATCACATGGATCCTTCAACTACAACGGGACTTATTACAAGAGACAGAGGCAGCACCTTTACAGCTAGAGTACTAATGAGACAGAAGAGATAGAGAAGAGCCCCTTGAAATGGGGGGATACCTTGACTTTGGACTTTATCATCTGGGATTCGCTGCATCTGTGTCTCAACAGGGTCATCCCACAGTGGTCTAATGGGAAAGATGTCTCCTGAGGGAGGGAACTGCATCTCAGGAAACGGTTCTCTTTCTATGATGGATGGATCAATGAGACTGCTCTCATCATCTGAGTTGGCAGTTTCCGCCTCTTGTTCTTTCTCTGTCTCTACCTGTGCCAATCTAGCCACAAGTTTTGCTGCCTCGTCGCTTATCTCTTCAAAAAAGTCAGCAGACTTTTTGCGTGGCCCACTTTTCTCTTTAGTGGGTGTTGATGATTGAGATGATTGACCACTTTTGCCCCGGACTGGCAATCTGGATTGGAAGCCTTTAGATTTTGACTCTGCACTCAAGGGACGACCCTGATCTTTTTTAGAAGATGGCCTAGTAGACTCCCCCTCACAGAAGCTCTTGGCTTTGGAAGATGTTGTCTTGGTTTTGACCTCCACAGAGGGACCTGCATCTGTCTCAGATTTTCTCCTTGAATCCTTTTTTACAGGGACTTTGAGTTTTTTGTCTTGAGTAGACTCAACACGTTTCACAGTAGATTCAGGCTTGACGGTGCTAGCTTTGATGGGGATTCTAGATTTGGATTCAGAGGTGAATGAGGGCTCTTTCTTAAGAGTGGTTGAAGATACTGTTGTATGAGATGGAGATTGACTTGTGGATTTACCACCACTTTGAGCAGAAGACTTAGCTTGTGTTTTACCTGGAGCCTTTTTAGCGCTACTAGAAACACTTTGCTTAGACTTGCCTGTTGGTTTGGGGGCTTCTATCACTGACTGTGGTTCTTCTGGAGAAGAGTCAGAGGACTCTTGACCCTGCTCAGAGTAAACAGATCTAGTGACTGTAGTTTCTGCTGTTTCTACATTTGTTATCATTTCATCAGAGCAACATGTGTCTAAATCTAAAGATACTTCACCTACATCTTTGTTTGTTTTAGTTTCTAGACATTCAGAGGATGTCTCCTCATCTTTCTTTGTTGATTTTGCTGAAGCTGAAATACCCATTTTGGGGATTTTAGATTTGGAGGCATCAGCCTTAGAGGTTGTCTGATCACCTTCAGGTGAGGACTGAAGCTGGGAATCTTTTGTTGTTTCCTTTGATTTCTCCTCTTCCTCAGTCTTAACCTCTAGTGTTAGATTGAGGCCAACTTCAGGTTCTGCTGCTGATCCACTAACTTCATGCACAGCTTCCTCTACTAGAGGCTCCTCTAAAGGCTGCTCACCTATCTGGAAAAAGGCAAAGCCACCCCCCTCTTCCTCATATCTCCTCTTAGTCATGTCAATAGCACCACTTCGGGTCATCTCAAAGAGCTTCCCTTCTTGGAACAGGAAAGGGTTGGGTTCACTGGTAGGAGTGCTCTCTTCTGTTGGTGTCCTGCCAGGTGTTGTATCTGGAGTTGCTTGCAGAGACTGACGGTCTACCACCAGATTCAGTATCTTCTGTTCCTCCTCTTTGACACGAGCTTCAAAAGTGGCATCATCCTCTCGCATGGCCGACCACGAGTCGGTTTCTACCTTTGCCGTAACACCCTTTGACTCAGTTCTGGGAGGTTCCACACCCTCGTCATCTTCTTCTGTGTCATCATAGATACAAACCTCTGGTTTGAATATTTCTTTTGTCTGATCTGTGGGAACAGTTGCACCAAGCCCCGCTTCTGGTGCTGATGTGTGTCCCCTGTGATCTTCTTTCACTTCATCTGTAACATTGCTACCTGGTTTTAATGTGGTGCCTAATTCCTGACCATCTGTATCATCTCCTTTGATTTCCCTTGACTTCCTTAAGCACTCCTCCTTTTGTTCATCAGTCCTGTTTTCAGTATCTGATACTGTTTTGGCACTACTTTGTTCCTGTGCAGTGTTCAGTCTGGATTTTGAATGGTGCTGGTCTGAGACAGAGTGAGGTCCCTCTGAGGTGACACTGGCTGTTGTTGTGATCTTGAGCTCTTTGCTGTGAGATCCTTCATGCAAACCTGCTGAAAAAGGAGAGGGAGGTTGTACTTTAATATGGGGATCAACAAAAACAGCTAACTCTGAATCCTCTGTGGGTCTACTGAGCCCATTTTCACTTTGCGCAAGCTCCTCACTTGTGGGCTCTAATGTTTCATAGCTGTCATCCCCTATTTTGGCATCTGCTGCGGGAGACAAATCTTTTCTAGAGTTCTTTTTGCTCTTTGCTTCTTGTTCCATTTCATCAAATGTTTTTATTTTGGCTGCCATTTTAAACATTTCCTCCTCTGGAGTGATTTTTGTCTTAGCTCCATAGCTGTCTGATGTATCCTCTTCTTCTGGGTCTTCAGGGATGACAGCCGGTGTGAATGGGACAGAGAGGAATGTATGGTCAGGGGGTTTGGGGTTTACCTCGTAACTTACCTCTTCAGAACTAGGGGTATCAGGAGAGAGGGGACTCTTACCAGAACTTGTCATCTGAGATGTCTGCTCACAACTGTCATCATCAGCACTAGCCTCATGGTCTCGAAGCAGCCTACCACGCATTGCATCGTGGGGGACCTCTCTAGCTTTGGAAGGCTCTGGGTGGCTAGAGGATTTACTAGGTGGACCTGGGAAGGAAGGGTGGCTTTTTTGTTCTACAGGGCTGTTCTCTAAGGAGTCATGAGGGGGTGATTCATTGGTTGGGCTAGGTTCAATAGAGTCTGGGGATTTATGGGAGGAATTTTCATCCATGAGAGGACTACCGTCTAGAGAGTCTCTGTGGCTTATTGTCAAAGAGTCATCAGCTAATGGGCTGAGAGCATCTGAGTCTTGTTTTAAAGGCAGCTCTAAACTTTCATGACGCTGAGAAGATGATCTAGACGCTGGAGAACCAACTAAAGACAATGCTAGCTGACGATCAGGGCTCTCATCATCGCTAAGAAAAGTTTCTACAGTCTCTGAAATTCTCTTTGTAAGCTTTTGAGGTTTAGATGGCTTAGACTCACTCCTAACAGACATAGACTCACTTGTAATGTGGTCATCTGCAGCCTCGCTGGAAGAGACAGGCAGGGTCATTTCTGTAGATAGCTGATCACCAGAGGCCCCTACGCCAGAGTCTCCAGACTTCTCTGTGTCTTTACTTTCTGTTTTGAGTGTTGTGGTAGCTGGTTCTGAAGTTGTAGAGGTCTGCTGTCCAGTTTTGGGAGAAAGACACAGACTTTCAGGACTTGTGCCTGGAGTGGCTAAACCCTCATGTTTGTAGCTGTCCTCAGAGCTAAGATGAGGGGTCCCATCTCCAGAACTACCACTTAATGAGTCTGCCACACCCTCATGTTTTAAGCTGTCAGAGCTGTCATCAAGGCCACCATTTCCAAAGTCTACAGTTTCAGTCAGCTCTGGATGAGCAGCAGCAACTGACTTGGTTTTGTCCTCTTTATCTTTATGAATAGTCTCTTTCTTGCCAGGTTTGGAATCCAAAGATACTTCTCGCTCTTGAGAAACACGTGAGGTTACTGCTTTGGTCATGGATTTGGACTTTGTGGTCTCTGATTTTGTGGTTCTATCTGTTCTTGATACAGTGGATGTTTTGAGCTCAAACAGCCCAGACTTTCTCTTCGAGGGGTCCTGCCCCGTTTGGAAAGCTTGCATCAGTTCTTTAACTGACATGGTCTCCTCAATTTTCTCAGAATCGGCTTTAGGTGATTTAGGGGGGGCCTGTTTCGCTTTAGGGCTTTCTTTGGCTTTCGGAGAAGATTTGCTCATAACAGGCAGTTGTGACGGTTTGCTTCCAGTCGACTTTTTGCTCTTCTGCTCTGCCTCTACTTTCTGTTGTAAAGCTTTCACTTTGTCCTTTATTGACCCAATGGGAGTTTCTTCAACCACTGGAGATACGGGTGAGGCTGGAGCAGGGGCTGCGGGCACACTCAGAAGAGCACTTCCCTCTGTTGATTCCTCTGGCTGTCCCTGGTCTTTAGGCTTTCTTCTGACTGGCTTTTTAACATCGCCAGCTGTGGTTTTGTCGAGCACTTTGGTTGGAGTGGATGGTTTTGCACTTTTGCGTAGTACAACATCAGTGAATCTTTCTTGGCTGGCTGGTTCCTTTTTAGCTTTTACTTTGGAGGTTACTGGTGCGTCCAGGAGGTATTCTTTGAGATCACCACTGTCCTTTATGGCTTTAGGTCTGGGAGCTCCTCTGTTGGTTCTAGTTTCACGTAAGATGGGCTCTTGAATTTCTATAGCTGCCATCTGTTTGGCTTCTTCTATCTCGCTATCTGAGAGAAGAACCCATTCCTCAGACATTCTAGCTGCCTTTGCTGCCTCCTCGCCCTCATACGTTCCACTCCTCAGTATCTCACTGACTTTCTCTAGGTCCTCTTTGACTTTCTCTAAGTCCTTCTCCATTATTTCTAATGGTTCTCCAGAAATGTCCTCAGTCCCTTTCTCTAGACCACACCCTCCTAAAGAAGGTGATTTCTCTGTGGAGTCTGCGGTCAAGATGGCAGTCATTTTGATCAAATCCTGTTTCATTTCTGACACGTCGGATAGGAGGTCTGGTTCTCGCATCAGCTCTGATTTCAGGACTGATGTCTCCGTCTCTTCATCTTCCATACGGAAGAAGAACAAGTAAGGAGTAAAGAAAATCAAAAATTTAAATGAAAGGAGACAGACATTGGAGAATGTGGTCAGGACAAGATTGGAGCATAGTGCAGGGATCATAGGACAACAAATTCACATTGGGCTCTACATCAGGGTGTAAGAGGAACTGGATACTGAAGGCTGAATAATATAGGTGGGGAAGGATATGAGCAGGAAATAACTTGCTTATACACTCATCGCATCCACACTCAAATCACAAAACTATAAAACAGAAGTGACAGAATAAAACATAAAAAAACAAAACAAAACCAGATGACAAAGACAGTGACACTTACATGGAAAAACAGACAACAAAGGAAACAAAGAAACAATATCAAACCATCTCAAGACTGCTTGGATGTATGGCAAAGGTCAATGTGATGAGAGGCAAAAATGATATGAGAACAACTCTCGATCCGTCTATCAAAGAAAGCCAGTGATAACTTATGAAGCATATAATGATTTCCAATTAGAACAGATCATCTACTTTCACAGTATCTAAAGCAGAAGGAGGATCTCAAGGAGGAACACTAGAAGAATACTTCTTCTAGAAAGGGATAGTGTTTACTTCCATTTGTCCTCCAGTCTGCCTTTTGCCTGACTACACATTTGAAGTATAACGGAAATTAAACATGAGATGAAACAAAACACTAAATCATAAGTAAGTGATGCTGTGAGGGGACATTTCAAAATCAAAGCACACCAACAAATGACAAATGAACCTTTATTAATCACCCACTACATATTCTCATACACACACACGGGCACACCCATACACATGCATGTAAGGCAAGTTATTTCCATGCAAAGCAAAAGGGAGGTGCAGAAAGGTCCTAGTGAGGAGTGAATGGAGTCAGTGAAAAGTTTGGAGCAGTGATTACATCTGCGGTTCAAGGATAAAAGATGCACATGATCAGGTATGGCTGCTTAATATGTCCCCATTCAATAATGTGGTGAGGTTTTGAGCCATTTATTTATCTATTAAACATCTAGTGTATGCACAAGACTATATGAATATATATATCCAATTTCTTTTGAAATCATAATTAATTATCAACATTGTGTCATTTTCAAACTGCAATATGACCAGGCAGGGAAGGTGGAAGCATTTAGGGTGGGTAAGGAGGTAACTCGTTTATTATTATTATTCGAGGACTATATCTAGAGGAATACTAATTTTCTGACTTCTAATTTCCCGGAACTGGGTGCTAATGCAACCACCAACACCCGGTTTTCAGGAACTGGTGCAAGCACACATGGGCAATTTTTCGAATTTGAATTCGAAAAATTGGGTGGAGTCCAGGTATGCTTCAGTGATGACATCACATCAGCTCTTCTCGTCTCCTTCCCTTCCTCTTGTTGTTATACTGTATGACGGCTACTCTTATTTAAGGAGCATGTTATTGGTAGTTGTATCTCATTATCTTGACCCATACTGTGTCCATCTTTTTATAAGTGTTTGAAAATGCTTTGGGGTTTTTCTTTTTGTTTTGTTCTGACACCTGGTGTTTTTTTTTGGTTCTGATGCCCGAGGCAAGTGATTTTTTTGGGAGAAGAAAGAAAACAAACAAACCAAAAAATCACTTTTCTCTCAGGGACTTTTTTTCACAGATGAAAAAAAAAAACCTCATCCTGGCAAAATCATAAATAATCCTGCCTTGCCTTTCAAGATTTCTGTAGCCTATCGCCTGAGCAGGTAATAATGAAAAATAATAATTTCACTTTTATTGCATCATGGCATCTGCCTCAACACATGTGGGTTTGTTTAAAGCCAATAAAACCAATCAATACAAACTGACACCATAAATATGGCAATGTTACACATGTTAAGACTCCTGCAGGCTTTTAGGCCAGAATAAAATGAAAGGCCATTGTCGTATAAATATCACCACAGTATGAATGAGTTTAATTTCCATGGTCTGCAGTTCAGCTGTGTCAGTGTATCAGTCTTGTTACACCTCTACTCAACTACTTTAGTCTTGCATGTACCACCCATACATTATCAATGCTACTGTTAGATTAGTTTGATTAATGCAGACAGGTAATGCTATTATCAACAGTAACTATTTTAGTAAAAGTTATAGCAAAAATTGAATAGGAAAAGAGTTCTTACATTTCTCGTGCATTCTGTTGGTCTGGAAAAGAAAAAGAAGGGAAATGGATCACAGTTAGTTTCGTATCATTAGCAGCATGTGTCAAATGTTTTAAGATTACTACGACTGTACAACAGCTTCAGGAAATTGAACACAAAGAACACAAAGAGACACATGTAACACAACAGCAAAAACTGAGCTTGTTCGTTAGAGGAGGGGGGGGGCGGTGGCTGCCTTTACCTCGTCCTCTGGTTCTTGGTCTGAATCGGACTCCTTTTATTGGGAGCAAGAAGCAGCGAGAAGCAGAAAAGATGTACAGATGGAAACAACAGCAACATTAAAAAAGGGAGAAAAAAGATGGGGAGAGGGTGAAGGGGGTGCAATATATGGTCACCATAGCAACAAAGACAACAGGTCAGTGTGATTTCAGGGAGAGCCGTGGTAAGCAATTTAATAAGCAAAAGAGTTTGAAAGCAGAAATCATTACCATGTTAGCCTGAAACACACTTAGACTGTAGCATTTTCTGCATATCGATCAGCTGTTAATGCTCTTTAGTTAAGCCTTAAAAAGCAATTTAAACAAACAAATCTATTTAAATGTCTATACAAGAATCAATAAGTGATTGAAAGGACAGAATTGGGGTTGCTCTTTGAAGTAAGGTAGTGAGCAACAAGAGGGAGGTCGCGTTCTGGTGCAGCCTCTGAGTTTACTTACAAGAACTAACAAGAAAGTCTCCTCTGTTGTTGAGTCAAACAACAGTGTGGTGCTCTCACCTTGCAGTATGATGGGAGGGTGATGTTGAGGTTGCATATGGCATTTTGCGTGAGTGACCTGTAGTTTCTCGGCTCTTTCATAAAGGACAGACGGCCACATGGCTCCTGAGTGTTGTCTCGAATCTGCAACAGCAACGTTAGTTAGTCAGTCAGCCGATCACCGGGAAACAAAAGGAGGAAAGAGCTTTTTGGGCTTTTGTGTGTGTGTTTGTGTGAAATAAACAGATGAAGAGTGATGCTCACTTTGATGAAGAGAGCAAGTCTGTTCTCCTTAAAGGCAAAGAAACTGAACAGATGGTGCTGGCCACTTTTGGTGAGGGGAACCAGGTTTCCGAAGCAGTCTGCATAGATAGGTTTTCCTTCCAGAACCTGAGGGAAAAACAAAAACACTCAACCGTCATTCCTGTTTTAGCTCTCTGCACCAATTTATCTAGACACCTCCGACCCTTGCTAGGTCTTAACTCAGCTTTGGAACAGATAATCAGCCTTGATCGATCAACAGTGGCTAAAAGAAAGCCATTAAAAACTGGAAAATACAGTAAAAGACCCCTCTTGTCTCACCTCCACGTCTCGGCTGCGAGCCACCTCAGTGAAGTTCTCCTGCTGCTCCAGCGTTTTATCGATCTTGTCGTCGGTCATGCAGAAGCAGCGCAGTCGCGCCTCGATGGGGTCGTGGGTCTTGGCGAAGATGACGAACTTGGCCATGTAAGGGACGCAGATGATCTCCCGGTACACCTGAGTGGAGAAGTTGACGGACTCCTGGACTTGTCGACAGTCGATGAGCCAGAACCTTTGAAGTGAGATCGAGAGCGTTACAGAGAACCGGTGAGGTTTAAAACCACTTTATGAACAGCAACATCTACAGTCAAAGTGCTTTAAGACTTTACCTCGCAGACACGTTGGTGGTGAAGGAGACGCAGTCATTGATGAATGTTAATGGAGTGGTTCCTGTTATGTCCTCCCATTGGGCTGGCGTTGTTCCACCTGGACATGGACACAAACATAATATGAGCGAGTTGGCAGCTTAAGTTAGTGTCTTTGGTCTATTCACGGATTTAAATGTGTGTTAACTAACCAGTGATGCTACAGAGCAGTCGTAACGTTGGCGTGTCGCCTCCGAAACCGTTCAGGACCGGGTCGGAGTTGCTCCTGGGGACAGGGATGGTCATGGTGATGGGTTTATGGAACTTCCTCCGACGCGGCTCCAGGGTGACGATGGGGCTGAAGGTGGCCTTGTTCCCCAGGATCTTCCTCACCGCGTCTATATTGACCGGCTGAGCCTGGAACAGCAGACAGAGAGAGAGGGTGATGGTCTGAACTGAGGCTCTGCATTGAGGACCGTCTTGGCTGCAGAGAACTTTGTGCCATTCACTACGATAATAAGAAGGTAAAGGCACATTACCTGCAGTCCGACTCTGATCCTCTTAGTGAGGGCCCCCTCGGGAAAAACTGCCTGCACTTGGGGCACGACGGTGCTGCTCAGGATTCCTCCCTCAGGTCCAATCAGATTACTGTCCTGCTTGATGCGTGACACCACCGCGAAGTACTGAGGAAAGTCTCTGGTGATGATGCGGCAGATGCGCTTCCTCTCCAGCTCCTCAGGGGGGTCCAGCTCTGGAGGAGGGGAAGCAAAGAAAAGACGTCTGTCAGGGACGCTAACGTCGGGATGTTCATTTATTTCATGCAGTCTGCACCAGTGTTTCCCAACCGGGGGGGGACTTGGACCCCTAGTGGTACTTTGTGTATTTGCAGGGGGTGCTTAAAATTATAACATATAATTTTATTGAGTGACCTTAAATAGAGACTGGAGCCGTCATTATTGCTTAAACTGCAGAAGCTAAACTAATTGGCATTTTCCCCCAATCTCATATGTTTTAATGGGAAATTTGTCATGTTATAATAAAAAGACACATTTTGATGGTTTTGATTCACTCGTTTGCCTTTTTAAATTTACTGCATTATGCCGTCACTAATTGGGCTTTTATTGTGAATCACGAGATGATGTAAAACTCACTATTTGCCGTTTGTTATACACCTCTGCGAAATACAGCATTGAAATTGCAAATTTACCGTTAATAACTACGACACAAATAAAAAGGCTATTTCTATTTCTGTCAAATTGGTGTGGGACTTTTTTTTGCCACCACCTTTCTTGACGCCATCAGAAACTGACCCTCGTCCATGCCGTTGAGTATCTGGTTGAGCTCTTCCTGCGTGTGCTCACAGTGATGCTCCTTCCAGCTCTCGCCCGTCTCACTCCTCAGGATCACCAGCTCCCGCTCTTTCCCCCGCAGGGCGGCGAAGTGGGGGATCTCCACGATCACAGGACTGAAGGGGGGGTGGGCAGAGGGCAGGTCATGTGACCCAGTGAGACCAGAGTTTGGTGTACAAGAGCCTGTGCTAATGTCTGTAGTTTAGACTATGTGATACTTTGAATCTTCACACTTGAGCTAATTTACTTGGGCTTTGTCAACACCATTAATCAATGTTGGTCTCTACATTCTTGGTTTTCAGTTCAGAAGTCTGTTTGGTTTCTGTGAAGTCTGAATTAGCCAAACCTGTGACCTTGGTGATGTAAATTCAGCTTCTCACCTTCTTTAGCATGTTGGCTTTAGCATTAGCGTCGAATCACCCATGCTACTGTAGTAGTCTCATACGTGATTGGTTGGAGCTACAAGTTAGCCATCCACCATTTACTGGCTAGCTACCATTGAAATAACTTTGCGCTTGAGTGGAGTGACAATGATATTGTGTCAAAAAAACACTTTACCTCATTGATTCTGGTGGATTAGCTAGCGTGTGCCCTGTAGCATGGTGCCTATTCAACTCAGTGTCAACACTCAGGCAACTTTCCAGGTTTGCAAACTGAGCTGTTACTGAGCTGAACCTTAATCACTTGCTGTGAAAGAGGTCACATGGCAAGCTGCAAGTAGCGGCAGGGCACGTAGCCATGATGTCTTTTTATCTTCTTGGTTTAATTAGCTATGTAGAAGGTGAGTCAGCCCACATGAGAAAAGTAAGTGTCTATGTCTACAATAATATTTGAATAAGTGACTTGAATAATTACCTGATATGCATACTCACAACAAGCTAGCTACAACAAATGTCTATATGAAGCATGCTACATACAGTACAATACAACACAGCTATTCACTTAGAACTGCTGAACCTTTCATGTGATATTTAGATGGTTCTTTGGCCTGACAGAGCATGATACTTACAGGAAAAAATACAATATATAGAATTTATATAACCTGATTTGGTCCTTATGTTATTTGTTTACTTCTATTGCTCCATAATGTGGAGAAAAATGGAGAAGTATATTTAGAATCAAGGTTTTACAGCTAAAATCTTACAAGAAAATTGGCTGAAATTGGGAATTACTGTAATTTTATCCTTATTTTTGGGAATTAGTCTGTTTGTCAAGTTAACAGTTAGATAACAGCAAGAACCATCATGTGGTTGAATCACCTACGGACCCATTACTACCTACCAGGCCATACAACCGTTTAAATTTCACACAAGAAACAAAAAAGAAGAAAAACAACAATAAAAACATCTATCAAGAGAACAGGGAGCATGAAAACATGAAATGGAGGAAGCTAAGCAGAAAATAAGATTTATATTTAAAAAAAATAAAAATAAACAGTGAGACAGCAGTGTGATGTCTACAGGGTTGGTGAGCAGCAGGTGAGGTTGTGTACGAGACACCAGCACAGGCAGGACAACACATAATAACAACATCAAATAAAAAGGAGGATGTGGACGGGGGGAAAAAACTGTGCGACCGGCATCCATGTATTGTTTCATATGCAAAACAATTGATTTTTTAAAAGTTATTTTTTAAGACCCTACCCGAGGAATTTTGTCCCCGGCGGGCCGAGCTGGAGGATTCTGCTAACCAAGCTCTCCCCCTCGTTAAGAGGTGGAGGGGCGCTCGGGAGGTGGAGTTTACTGTGTGATCAATCAACGATGTGTCCGTATGCAGCAGTGGGAGGGAGAAAGAGCAAACACAATGTTTTTCAAATTGGTCGGGTGCAGGATAGAAACTTCGGGCACTAATGTACAATCTACGGGTGAGAGCTGAATGTCTACGGAGGCTCAAAGTGTCCAAAATTAAATCAAAAATCAAAAATAAATGTAACATATTTAAGTCTATCTATTAATTGAACACACAGGGTGTATATATGTTTTTGAAGACTAGCTATAGCAGAGTACAGAGCCAAACAACAAACAAAAAGTAAAAATTTTAATTCATAATATGGTAATATGGGATGTAAGGCACGTTTATTAACTGTAGAGTGGAGATAAATCATCACATATATCATATATAGTAACTTAGAGCCTCTGATATCAAGTGATGGTAACAATAAACCTATGCTGTCCTGCTCTATCATCACCAGCAGAGGGCAGAGTTGGGGGCAACATATCAAATCAATCATGGTGCATTATACTGGCGGTGGAGTTAATTGAAAGGCTTTTGCATTACGGCTCAGGGGGGAAAAAAGGTTAAAAAGAGTTAGACTGCAGCTGTTAGGAAACAAAAAACAGGGCATGCTGCAGAGCAAAGATAAACGCATCCCTGGCGCCGGGAGGAAGCGAGAGCAGATACAGAAACAGTTTTTAGTGAGGCGGCAGCAGGGGGAAATTAATCTGAAAGAAAAACGGCAGCAAGTCGTATAAAAGCTCCTTGTTAAACAACAACAGAGACAGAGGTAACTCTACTTCCTGTCGTCTTAAATGTCATTTCTTCATTTAACTGTAAAGGTTATCGCCGTAAAATATCAATAAAAGGTGCGTAAAAACTTAAAATAAATGAATGAATGAACATGTGGGGGCCCTACCCGAGGAACTGGGCTCCCGAGGGCCCCACCTCGATGATCCGGCTGGCCAGGCCCTCGCCCTCCACCATGGGGGGCATGGTGGCCAGGCGGTGCCTCTTCACCAGGCGGCAGGTGACCCGCGTGGGCGCGCTGCAGTTCCTGGGCGGGATGATGATGCGCAGGCCGTTGTGCCGGCAACCGCGCATGGCCCCGCCCCGGGCGTCCACCATGAAGCTGACCAGGAAGCTGTGGTGGGACGGGAGGGATTTGCACCAATTAAAATAAACATACATAACTATGTCCGTTAAGTGGTGAGAAAGTCCACACCAAAGTTTTAGTCTAAGAAACTTTATAAAATCTCTGGCAACATGTTTTGAACATCCTGGTGTCTGTTTTCTCAGCACTGAACGGACGAGAAAAGATGAGAATGAGTCGCATTAAAACATTTTTCACTCCACGGCTTCAGGCTCTTCAAGTCACTCCCCATGCAAACAGGCAAATACTGTATGCACATGAATCTCACATCTGAATGGGGGGGTGATGAGGTCGATGATGTCGTACCAACTTGTAATGTGATTGTGTGTGTTGTGGCAACAATGAAGCAAACACGACGACAATGACTGAAACATGAAACACTGGTTATTGAATTCAGCAACACGCCCAGGGGGAGGAAACCGTTAGAGACAAAGAGACCGCTGTCACTGTCGCTGTGGCTCTGATCAGTCAGTTTTATCATCCACAGACAGGAAACATGAAAAACACACCTCAAAAGATGGACATTCCTCCACTTCCTGTCTCCCACTGACTATCCTATCAATTAAAGGCATAAAAGCCCAAAAAATGCTTGTACAGGTGTGTCTGAGAGGACCGAACGGCCAACCAAGTATGATGTCATCTCCATGTGTGTTTTCTGATTGGCCATGACAATTTTCTTCTCTCAAAACCCGATTTCCGATTACGATTTTTTTGTGAAATGACAAAAGGCCAAGAAATTATTTCAAATACGCTATTTTTTATTGAAATAAGTTGGTCATGCTGTGATCTTTAAGTGACTTCAGATAGACTTTAAAATAAACCTGACGCATGAAGACAGTGTGCAGGAGTTTTTTGAACGTCATTGACAGACAGGAAATCAATCCGACCTACTGTACCTTTAACTATAATGTGCTGATTGCTGAATCTTATTTAACACCAAAAGGACCGTACACTTTACACTGCAACAAATTAAAGGAAATAGATTTGCACCAACATGACAATGCTCCACCCACAGGTCACAGGGGTCACCGATGGTCTGATGGATATGAAAATGTTGTGATTTCAACCCAGGTGAGCAGCTGTGGGAGATTCAGGAGCAACATCATCATCATCAAAACAGCACATGTTTGGACTCATATTTCCTGGACTAGGGCTGTCAGAGCGAACTTCGCTATTCGAACAGAATTCAAATTATTTAAAAAAATGAGAACATTCCAAGGTGGAAACTGACAATCAAACGTCTTCCTTCTGCAACGGCGCAAATTAACGTTGTGCGTCGCGACGTTTGGGTAGTAAACTATTTTGTTGTTGTTGTGCGCGACATAGAGCTGCAGCTTCAAATATACAAGTCTTTTTTTAATTGCCCGTTTATTCGGCCGGGGCGCTGCGGCTATGTGCTCCCACACTACATGCACACCTTTTTTTTTTTTTTTATCGCACTACTACTTATAATATTAATTTCCCTTCTTCAAGTTTTATACTGAGGTTGTAAAACTTAAGTGTGTTGCAAATGTTACATTACAGATTTGTTTGGTGCCCTCTAGTGGACACCGGATGTGGTAATAATAAGCTTGTATATGTATAATGAGCTACATTACAAATTTGAATATAATTTGAATATTTCACATAAGAAGCATTAGAAATTCTAATCTGATTTGGGGGGAAGATTGACAGCCCTATTCTGGACAAATGGTCCAACACCTGACTGAGAGTCTTTACGTTGGTTTTCCTTTAATTTGCCGCCTGTGTGTGGTCGTATCGAGAACCAGGTGTGTACATGTACATGTGCTGTAAGAGAGGGGCAGCGCTGGTTAAGGAGGGCAGTGACACACAAACAATCAAACACCTCTCCACCAGGAGAGCACACTGTGGTGAAGGAGGGGGCAGGGGGAAGACGGTGATGAAGATGAGGAGGAGGAGGAGGAGGAGGAGTGTGATGTAACCAAAGGGTGCAGAGGGGTCACCTGCTGTGGTCTCCATGATCATGGCACGGAGAGGAGTGGCTAAAAAACAAAACCAGCACGTCGGACAGAGAGGAATCAGAAGAGTCAAGCAGAGAAGAGTCAGAGACACCGAGGCCATGTTTGAGGCTTCGCTTTGATATCTGGAGCAACAGTTGAATATGTTGAATAAACTTTACGGTAACCCTTTAATTTACAGGCTGTTAATTACGTGATAATGTCAAGAAATAGCAGAGAAATAACAATTAAATAGCAATTAATTGTTATTTCTTGGCTATTAACAGCCTGTAAATTAAAGGTTCACCAACTTTATTTCTTAGAGTGAGATGAGCAGATTGATATAATCTGATGTCTGTGAGGGGTCTGTGTGTGAGTAACCTGCCTTGGCATAAAGACTGGAAGCAGAAAACTTAAAACTTTCTGGTTAATTTCTTTAACATTTAACTTCAACTTTAACATTTGGAGTCTTTTTTTTTTTTTTTAGCTGGAACTATTTCTTGCCAAAACAGTTTATCCTTCCACCTGCCACTTCTGACCAGTGTTTCCAGCTGTGGCATAACATCACCTCGTGCTAACTCCCAACACCAAAACAGCATAAAGTGTTATTAAATGTATACTTAACTGATTTGGCACAAAAATACAAATGCAAATCAATAAATGCAAATATATGGAACCATAAAGCCTGGAAGCAGCAGCAACTGGGCTACAAATGCCTCTAAATAATACAATTATAATGATAATTTAGTGTTTCAACATGCTGGAACTATTTCTTTCCAGCTGTGTGTAGGCAAACCAAAATGTTGACTCCTGACTCCAAATCAGCAAAATCCCCCAAATGTTGTCTTTTGTTAATAAATTTATACTTCTAAAATAGCACAAAGATATCAATACAAATAAATAAATATAATTGTTCTATATTATTTAGTTAATTTCTTCATTGAGTCTAACGAAGCACAGAAAAAGAAGAGAATCACAAAATTGCAAGAGGCTCATTACAAAATAGAAAACATGCAGCTGCCAAGTGAGAGAAGCACTTGACTCTCTGCACTAGGGATATGACAGATAATTGAAACACTTTGCTAAAATTAAAGCTAATTATACAATGAAGTGTTGTATTTGTGAATGTAAATTAACCACTTGAGTTACACCAACAGCTCTGCTATCGGGACATACAGTAAGAACACAGTCATTGTTTATGTGCCATGTGTTCAGGAAGGAGTTCAGGAAATGATTTCACAGTTTCACATCTGTATTATTTTGTTTTCAGTCTGTAGATAGTGACTGAGTGAGTGTACGTACCCAGAGTGGATGGGGCTGGAGGATAAAGCCACGTTGTCCAGGTTCTCTGTTCCCCAGCTCAGCCTGTACGAGTCCCTGTCGTTCTCTCTGGCCAGTGATGAGAGCTGGAATCAAAGCAAAGAAGCTTATTATAGATAAATAGATAGACAGACCTGTGATCTTTGCTTTAACAGCATGTAACTTTGTCATTTCCCCCTGCAAGTGGCCTTGATGTGACCGCGCTGATCACACCGACTGTACCTGGTGGCTGGTGAGCATCTCATCCAACAGGCCCTCGTGTTTTGGGGAGTAGTAGCTGTGGTGGGTGGGGGTGAAGGACCGGTCGCAGCTGCAAGAGGAAGAGGAAGAGGAAGAGGAGAGAAGTGAGGGTGGTGAAGCTCAGAGATGAAAAACACAAAGAAAAACTAACATTTATTCAACTTGATCTAATGAAGGTCACTTAGGGAGGATTTACAGTATGTAACTAAATGAGTGAACTCATTAAACACAGACTGAGTTTGGGGCCGACTGTTGTTCACAGTTTTTACTGTAGATGTTTTAACGCTGTAATAACAAATACTACGTTGTTGTTTAAATTTAATTTTGATCCTTCCTAAAAAAATAAAGAGCGATCTTAACGGATGTCTAATTAATTTGTCGACTCTCCTGGTTTACACGTTAAGTTAACACGACTTCCTGGTGAGGAAAGTAATTAAACTCATCAGGCTAAAGTAACTTTTACTGGAAAGTATGAGTCAGGATTGACCATCCTCAAAGAAAGATGGTGGAAATGAGCCTTTAAAGAAGAAGAATAAGAAGTAGAAGAAGACAATAAAAAAGAGGACGAAGAAGAAGAAGAAGAAAAAAGAAAAAGAAGAAGAATTCACAGTTCTTTTCAGCTTAAACAACTTAATGATCTACTTTACTTGAGCTAATCGGTTTCATACGTTTTTTTAAAAAGTAAAGTGAACTAATTACATTTTTTCAGTGTAGCAGCATCAAGTCTTGTCACCTTGTTTTACACACAGGTCCTTATATTGTTGCTATAGGAACCATAGGAGTAGCTCATTAAACCAGGTGAACACGCGGCCCCAGACTGACTGTGATAGTTACATTGCAGTGGTTAGTTAACACACAGCGGTGCTGAAGGTTGAAAAAGCCCAACGTGTGGCCACAGCGTCAGCACATACCTTCGCAATCGACTATAGAGGGTGACAATGGACACCAACGATGAAGAATGAGCAGGAGGAGAGGTTGCAAAACACACACACACACACACACACACACATAAACACACACACATAATCAAACACAGGCAAGAGGAAAGGTTTGGTCAGTACACAGATATACATGCATATACAGTTAGAACCAGCACAGTGAATACAGAAACAGAGTCAAAGTACTGTATCATGTTCAATTAATACATTTTGGTAACCCCTTTAATTTACAGGCTGCTAATTATGTGATAATGTGAAGAAATAGCTAAGAAATAACAACTAATTGCATCATAATCTAGAAATAATCGCCAATTTCATAGTGATGTTGAGAAAAACAGCCAAGAAATAACGATTGATTGCATAGAAATGCAAAAAACAGTCAATTGCAAGGACTCTGTGGAGAAAAATTCAAAGCATGTAAAGCATGTGTAATCTTTTGCCTTTATGAAAAACATGACATTACTATGAAACTGATCATTATTTGTAGACTATTTCTTGACATTATCATGTAATTATCATATACAGTAATGAGTGTCTTGTAAATTAAAGGCTTACCATAATTCTTACATATTTATTATTTTCTAATTTAAGCAAAAAAAAGCTTTGACTTTAAAAGCAGAGATTAAAAAAGTTAATCAACCCAAACCAAAACCTTCTCGTCTTATTAACCGACGTACGTACCTGTCCGTTCGTCCTCCCTCCAGGCTGAAGCGGAGGTAGTTCATCCCGTCCAGGTACTGTCCAGGGAGGGAGTCGTCCCCCAGCTCCCTCAGGTCCTCGGCCCTCAGGTACTCGCCTCCGTCGCCCGTCATGGTGTCGTCACCTTGTTGGGAGAGAGAAGGACAGAGGAGCAGAGGTGAGCTCTTTGAATTAACAATAAAAACAGGAACAGGAAGAAGGCGGTATCTGTTAGTGAAGTTACCGCTGATATGATCCACGGACAAACGGACAAACAAATGCTTCAAAATGCAGCTACAACATTTTTAGAGTGAGTTGGAAGATAAAAGGCGGGAAGCACAGGAGGAGGACAAACGGTTTCAGAGCCGACAGCCGACAGCTCATCATGGAAAAAAGTTGTTTAAACTTTATTTTATCTCGTATATCTACATAATGACATCAGCATACTCACCATTTAACCTCTTATTCAGGTTTATTGACTGCATCTACTGTTTGGACTCTAGTAACATTTAATTTCTCCCTCCTCTGTCATGTGACATCAAACGGATGCAGCGTCATAGCAACTGTCTCTAAGCTGTACTAGTTTTCTGGTGAAGCTCTACTTGCTGCTGTTCCTCTAACTGTCCAGCAGGGGTCAGCGTCACTATCGGCTGCAGGTCAACCTGGGCCAAAAACACTCACTGACATCATGTGGTTCGTCAACACTGTGACTCTCTGACCCGTGGAAATAAATATTAAACGAAAAAATTCGGATTATAACAAATCCTCCTGACTCGTGCATTCATGCGATGTAGTAATAAATATGATGTAATGACTTCAGTGCTCTCTGGCTTTGGTTCTCCAAGTCTCTGGACATGATGGTTTAATGAGTATTAACATGGTGTGACTCACATCCTGTCAAGCCCTAGGGATGCTGGGAAGTTTAACTCACTCAGACAGAACGTACCCAAAATACATCAACACCAGCTCCCCAACTATCAGGGTCATATGCAAGAGCCCAGTCACTGTGTGAAGGTAAACTGAAGGAGAAAAATATGTAGTTCTTGCACAAAAGTTTATTTTCTCAAATGTATTATATATTACGTCCATAAACAAGAAAACAAATCATCTGATCCACCACTGTAATAATAATAATAATGGTGGGTGGAGCTTGTCAGGTTGGATGGTGCCATGCCATATTATTATTAACTTTATGCAGGGAATATGTTATTTATTTATGACACCAGTCTGCATGGTTACAATATTAAAATGTGGTGGAATGATTTACGAAACTATGTAATTCGGGTTAAAATAAGTCCTTCCTTCCTCACAATAATAACCTGGTTAAAGAGGAACTATGCAAGTCTAGCCGCTTATCCTCTGTTTTGCTAACCCTCCTATTGGCCATGTGCATTTGTTTACAACAAAACTGGCGAGAAATCAATTAATAGAGCGCTACATAACGTTATAGTATATCATATATAATGTTACGACGTGTTTATTTGTGCAGTCTTATTTGGGTCGGAGGCTCTGATCTTACAAGGTTGGTTTTCAGCCAAGAGGCAATATAGGTGGAAGGCAGAGAGCCTCCATTCTCCCTTTTACAAGTTACATTTATTTAACCATCACTATTACTCCGAAGCAAGATCCTGCATAGTTCCTCTTTAAGTGTGTTGAGCAGACGTGTACTGTAGAGTAAAACCCAAAATATCCTGCGTTTCTCATGAGAATCGAACACAGTTCTCACAGTCATATTCATTCATTACAGCCTCCTCTTTATACAACGCCACTGCACTTTTTCCTCTCCTCTCCTCCTCTGTCGTAAGTGTAACTATGTGTCATAATAACCTGCACATGTGATAATAATCTGTTTTCGACAGAGAACATTATTTTGGGGAATGCTGTCCATCCTCCAGAGGAGTTCAGACACTTGGAGAACCAATGCCAAGCAGCATTTAAGTTGTTCTCTTTCTGTTCAGTTGTTGTTGTCGTGACTTTGGCCCAGGTCTGTTTTATTTAGGAGTTTTATTCTAAAGCAGCAGAACAAGTGACAGACATACTGTAGTCAGACAGAGACGCCCCAGGGCCGAGAGTGTACTGGCTTCCTGGGGAGGGAAGAGTGTGAGGAAATACATTGTTCAGTCACTCATTATCATTATGGTCTGGCTGAGTATTTGACCCACTTCTAAAACACTCAGTACTACTTCATATTGGTAATGGTACCGTTAATGCTACTGTAACAGCTAATGAGGTGAGGATAATCTCAGCCCGTTCCCCTGTGCTCAGTCTTTCCAGGATTAGTTTTATTGTTGTGTTTATTCTCTCTTTCTTCTGTTTTCCCAGAAGATAAAACTCTCAGGACGCTGGCAAAGACAACTTTCTACTATACACTCTATATTTAAGCTCACTGTCTCCAAGACCCATAGCTACAGACTTGACACAGAAAAAAAACAAGAAGCAAAATCCACAAAATGTTCAACTAGGTCTTTAAATAGACGCCAGATACTGAGCTACAGCTGAACTTCAACTTCCCTCTGCTAACCTTTAAACACCGTCCACAGCTGGAACATCAGGAGTTAGTTCTGTACATGCACAACATCATCATCATCATCATCATCATCATCATCATCATCACTCCAGAGTAAAAAACAACAGCACAGCAGGTCGTCACACCGAGCACAAGGCTGCGATACCTTCCAAGTCCTTGAAGTCATCAGACATAGCATCATCATCATCATCAATGGATCTGAACGCTGAGGGTGAACAGCACAGTCACACACTACAACTACAGCTGCTGATTGACCTGATCACCTGATCAATCTAGGATCAATAATAAAAACCAGTTTGTGTCTGAATGTTCTGGATCAGGACTCACCTTCTTCATCAGAGACGTCCAGGACTTCAGTCATGGTCTCCGGGACGTTCAGCTTGTGTTTCTCTGTCACCGTCTGAAAAAAAAACATGGCAAGAAATGACATGCCTGATCACACTTCACTTTTATTTTATTTGATTTAACCACTACTTTATTAATCCTCAATGGGAAATTCATTATCAATTTGTTATAAATTATCGACCTATGAGATAAAATGTGTTATTTCTTCATATTTTGATTAGATGAATTAGAAAACAGGTTATAAAGATGCTGGTTGGCTCAATGTTTTCAAGATATCTCATGATAAATCACAATGCCTCATAACTTCCAAAGTACAGTAGAGCAATTAAAATGGTACCACAAGTTTGTAAATTAATCTTCACTTTGAGACTTATACTGTACATTTACTGTATGTAATTATTCCCCAACTGCTGCATCTTTTCCTCTATCAGTGATTTATTTATCTTGATCTTTAATCTGTTTATCAGGTCAAATTTAGCTACTTTTATCTGTGAGGTTGTTGCCTTGTAGACCAGTGTTGATGATTTTGATAGTTGTGTGTGTGTGTGTGTGTGTGTGTGCGTGCGTGTGTGTGCGTGTGTGCGTGTGCATTTCGTACCGTGGTGGTGGTGATGATTTCCTCCGTGACGACCCTCAGCGTGTCCACCACAGAGATGTAGCCCAGCCTCCGAGCAATACCCAGAGCCGTGTTACCGTTCTGAGGGAGAAATAAAAAAGATAATAATAATAAAATGAGTGTATCCGTGTGTGTGTGTGTGTGTGTGTGTGTGTGTTTGTGCGGAGGGATTAATGTCCACGCACCACAGTGACAGCGTTGGGCTTGGCACCGTGCTGCAGCAGGACGTTGATGATGTGTGTGTTGCCCTGCTGAGCCGCCTGGTGGAGGGGAGTGTATCCGTTCTGGAGGAGAGGAAGAAAGAAAGAAGGAAAGGAGGAAGAAGAAGAAGGAATAACGTGTAAATACAACAAAATATATTATATTTGTTTAATTTTCATGTTAAAAACGTATCCTCTATAGTTAAATCATCTGAACTCTTCGACTCGTCTCGGTACCTTGGTCTTGGAGTTGACGTTGGCTCCACTCTGGAGCAGGAAGTTGACCATCTTGGCGTTACCATAGTGACAAGCCACAATGAGCGGTGTGTATCCCAACTGCAAAAGAAAAAAGGGCAACAAATCATCAATAAAACAGGATACATCACTCATCATTATAAAAACTGAATATAATTATAAACCAGATGATGAAAAGTGTTTTAAAGCTGCAAGAAGCAACAAGACAAACAGTGGTAACAGTGTCAGTGAGTTCATACTTTGGTCTGCTGGTCGAGGTTGGCTCCGTTCTTGGCGAGGATCTCGGCCACAGACACTCTGTCCTCCTGGGCCGCCAGATGGAGGGCAGTCAGGCCGCTCTGCAGGACACACACACACACACACACACACACACACAGAGTTAAATCTCAGCAAACACATTCAGACCAGAGTGTGTCCGTTCCGTCCTGTCATATAACATCATGTAGATGGAAGCAGCAGGTTGTTTTGTTACAGGCTTTATGCAATAAAACCAAATCACTTTCTATTCTTCTTGTTGATCGTCCATATTGTTCTTATTTAATTGGTTTAATCATCTGTTGTAATTTTGTCTATCTTCCTCTGAATCTGTCTTTTTTTTATCCAATAACTACTGAAGCTGCCAATGGGTGGCCACAATCTCACATATTTACATTTTTAATGTTCATTAATATGTACTGTCTGATTTTTAAAGGGATAGTTCCGCTCCTTAACTGTTTAACTGGAGCCGATGGTGCTGAGAAACCAACTAGGACTGGTACTAAGGGTGTGTTAGTACCGTGTGTGTGTGTATTATAGTGTTCAAATAGTTTGTGATTTATTTATTTTAAAGGGATAGTTTAACATTTTGGCAAATTCTCCTATCACCATAATCCCTATAGTCGTAGCAGTAGGTTCGTTACCTTTAATTATCGGTGCATGTTGTTTTGAGATCAGCGGGGCAGAGACGTGAGCTGCTCAGTGAACACAATGGAGGTGAATGATACAGGTCCCCTGTCCCTCATCAAACTCATCAAATACACAATCCAACAACTCCAAAACGCTCTTGTGGACAAGTTGTGACCTGCACATTCACCACGCTATGAGATAATAACAGAACGTTACCAGACAGAGTTGTTTTAGAGGTAACTGCAGCCAGAACTACATTCCAGACACGGTTGCTGGGCGGAGTGATTTCAAAAGTAGTTCAGAGTATTTGCTTCATGTGTCGTAATGTTACATAATTATATGATTATATCACAGCGTGATGAATGTGCAGGTCACAACTTGTCCACCAGAGCGTTTTGGAGTTGTTGGATTGTGTATTTGATGAGTTTGATGAGGGACAGGGGACCTGTACCGTTCACCTCCATTGTGTTCACTGAGCAGCTCACGTTTCTGTCCCGCCGATCTCAAAACAACATGCACCGATTATTAAAGGTAATGAACCTACTGCTATGACTATATTGATTATGGTGATAGGAGAATTTGCCAAAATGTTGAACTATCCCTTTAAAATAAATAAATCACAATCTATTTGAACACTACTGTATAACACACGTCCTAGTTGGTTTCTCCAGTTCAACAGTTACGTAGCTGAGACTCTCCTCTCTCCTCCTCTGCTCTCTAGGTTTCTGCGGTCCGGTCCGTTACCTTGGTTTGGACGTTGACCTCGGCTCCCTTGGTGATGAGCAGCGCGGCCATGTCGGCGTGGCCCTCCTGGGAGGCCAGGTGCAGCGGCGTGACGCCCTGCTTGGTCAGGATGCTGGTCTCGGCTCCGTACTGCAGCAGCACCGTGGCGATCTCCATCTGGTTCTTCTTCGCCGCGATGTGGAGCGGAGTGTAGCCGTTCTGATGGACACACACACAGGAAGTGATGTCACTTTGATGCACCGTTGTGTTTTCACTGCATAGTGCACATGGGAACGTATCATCCTAACAAGTGTGATGTGTGTGTCTGTGAGCCATAGAGCTGCATTGTTGTCTGGTAACACATCAGTGACGCACTCTGCTCCTTTACTACCATGAATACACACTCTGTACTTTGGACACACACACACACACACACACACACACACACACACACACACACACACACACACACACACACACACACACACACACACACACACACACACACACACACACACACACACACACACACACACACACACACACACACACACACACACACACACACACACTATTCTGTCACAAAAGATACACACTAGTGCACCAGAGGAGGATTAATCCACTGCTGAAACTAGCTCCCAATCCCAACCAAGATGTTTAACACAAATGCTGTAAAGGAGGGGGTTGTGAGGTCATCAAGATTATATTATGCTTAATAAAAATGTAAAAAATCCCAATATAATATAATATAATATAATATAATATAATATAATATAATATAATATAATATAATATAATATACTTAATAATCATTATGTATTAACAAAAATAATGGGAACTGCTGTTTATTTTTGTAAATAAAAGTAAAGTTGAACTGGTTGTGTTGGACACAAACAGGGGGGGGCTTCAAGCAAAAAAGGTTAGGAACCACTGTAATAAAGAGTATATAAATACAGAAAAGTTAGACAAAAGTCCAACTTCCTGTTCTGTCATTATCACTTGGACTAAGTGGCGCTGATTCCTGCCTGTGTCTTCATTTTATGTGTTCAGTTGTTTTTCTGTTGGCATTTATTATCTTTATATATATACTAGATATAGTGCTGTATGTACTGTACACTACCAGTCAAAAGTTTGGACACACTTTCTCATTCAATATTTTTCCTCAATTTTTAATACAATCTTCTGATTCCAACTGAAGACAACAAAACTATGAAGGGACATATGGAGTTATGTAGTAAACAGTTTAGATGTTTTTAAGTATCCTACAGAAGAGGATTAGGGCCGCTGTAGGTAAAAAAAATAAAGTGAGTTCTGACTTCAAACTCAGAATTCTGACTTTGTTTTTAGTTTTTAGTTAAAAAAAAAAAAGAGTAAATAAAAATCTCCTAGACTGTCTCTGGAGATTTCTTCTTTCTTTCTCATCACCTGAACTGGTTTTCCAACAGTGTTGAAGGAGTTCCCAGAGGAGCTGAGCTCCTTGTTACTGTTTTACTTTCACTCTGTGGTCCGACTCATCCCAAACCATCTCAGTTGGGTTTAGATCAGGTGACAGATAACACTTTTGTTTTAACAAACATTTTTGTGTTTACTGCATAACTCCATATGTATTCCTTCATAGTTTTGATCTCTTACGTTTGAATCTACAAAGTAGAAAAGTAACAATAAAGAAAGACCACTGATTGAGAAGGTGTGTCTAAACTTTTGACTGGTATATGTTTTCCTCCTCACAGAGATCACAATATATCATATTTCAACCATATCCCTAATATAAAGCCATATATTTATATAAATAGAGCTCTATGTTGAACTGAGTAATATTAATAGTGTTTTATATCTTTAATAATGAAGGAGGTCAAGATCTGCCAAACTTTAACCTGCACTGAATGAAAACTGGAAGATTAACCTCACTCAGCACCTGGATATGTAAAAAAAAAAAAAAAAAAAAAAAAAAAGTTAAGCTGCTTTGCCATGAAACAAAACTCTCAATATCCTGGTGTAAAAGCTCAGGAGACTCTTATCTTCTCCTACAGATGTGTGGAGACATTATGAAACATCTGTAAGCATCTGGAGCGTCTCTCCTCTCCTCTCCTCTGGGTGTGTGGACTCTCACCTTGGCCATGGTGTGGGGCGACGCTCCTTTGTCCAATAGCAGGAGCGCAACCTTCTGGTTATCGTAATGAGCTGCGACATGGAGCGGGGTGAGGCCGTTCTGTCGGGGAGGGACGGTCAGTGCACAGGAATTAATGAGCCAATTAGCGCAGCGTGAAGCCATTAACACCACACACACACACAGACACACACACAGAGTTAATAGAGGGGGTGAGACTGCAGGTTGAGATGAACTGGAGTTAAATGAGACAGCAGAGTCTGGGAGGAGGATTATTACTGGGCGGGTCCTTAGAAGAATATAATCAAAGAAAAAAAAAAGGAATCTGGAATTAAAAAGGTTTCTGTTCTGTTATCGGTTTGTGTTTCCTGGAAGAAATCAAAGTTAATGCAAAAAAAAAAGAAGAAAAAAAAAAAAAGGAAACAGCTGATCATGACTCAGCAGACTCAGTCTTACCGGTGCTTTCGACGTAAACTTCACCTCAACACAGAAAAAATGCCGATACACCGTTTAAATGAACATGAAAAGATGAATGTAATTAATATTGTGTTGGATGTTTTTAAGAAATAAAAAATAAAATACAGTTTGTTCATACCTTCCCAGCAGAGTCGGGTGGAGCGCGGCGCTGCAGCAGGAGTTTGGCCACGTCCAGGCTTCCGTACTTAGAGGCCACATGGAGAGGAGTGAAACCTTTCTGTGGAGAGACACAGAGAGGAGGAGGAGGATGAAGAAGGAGGAGGAGGAAGAGCAGCGTGTGTCACTGGTTCCTCTGATCTACAGACAAATCTTCTCATCACACACTGAACCGCATTTAAACTTTAATTTGCACTCAAAAAAATATGGTAACACTTTATAATAAGTAAACACAATTAAACATTAGTTAAGCATTAATAAATACTGAATTCTTCATTTATAATGCATGAATACTCATTAGTATGTAGTTTATAAACATAGTTTGTGCTTATGAATGATGAGTAAAACATTTTTAACTGTGTTTATAAACTACATACTAATGAGTATTCATGTGTTATAAATGAAGAATTCAGTATTTAAAGGGACACTGAGAGTCCTCAGTGTCCCTTTAAATACTGAATTCTTCATTTATAAGCTCAAAGCTAAGTGCTTTCACACTACATTTCCCATGAGCCTCCACGCGCATGGTGAAATTGTTGGACCGGCGCAAGACGGACGAAAGCGAATATATTTGCCAAGAATGTTTTCATTGATCAAGAACGAAAGTCAGAGGTTCGAAGACGATCAGATACCGTTGTAGTTCCGACCATAAGTGGCGATCCGGCAGCGTTTTTCCCTGACCCGCTGGGCAGCGTCCACAAAACCGAAAGTATGAAATGCTGGGCGAGTCGACCACTAAATAATAATAACAAAATAACGATAAAGACAAAACGATATATTTATCGAAAATTGAATTGAAGTGGTAACGTAGATTCATCCACATTAATATGAGACTCTTTTATAGCCAAATACAAACTCCTCGTTGTCCCTTTAATGCTTAACTGATTAATAGTGTGTACTTATCATAAAGTGTTAGCAAAGAAAGAAAGAAAGAAAAGAAACTGGTCCAATTCAACAACATGAATTATTGGAGTCATTTCCACTTGGATGTCACTTCCTGTGATGAACCAGCAGAGGGCGCTCTGTCACTGTTCTAATATTGACACTGAGAGGAGGAGGAGGAGGAGGAGGAGGAGGAGGAGGAGGGCCAGAGGAGCGGTGTGAGGACGGCCCGGCCCTGCCCATGGAGGGAGCCGTCCTTTGTTTGTCAAACCCCTGGATGATGTGTGATGATGTCACAGCTGCTCGGACGGAGACGGACAGAGGACGATAAAGATAAAGATAAAGATACGACTGATAGACGGAGTTAACGTCGGTCTCTAAACAAATCAAATCAAGGGCACCGGCTGTTGTGGACATGTCAGTGTCAATATGAGCATGACAACAACTTTCCCCCTGGTTTGGTTGCCATAGGAACAGTCACGCCCTTCACCCCCCCCCCCCCCCCCCCCCCCCCCGGAGAGAAACCAAACAGAGACATCAGGAGGAGGCAGCGACCAGACATCACAGAGCTGCGTCTCGCCGTGTGAATAAAGACAAGATGCGTCCACTGGTGAACACCTCCACAGATGATGATGATGAAGATGATGATGATGATGATGATGATGATGATGAAGATGAAGATGATGATGAAGATGATGGTGGTGAATCCCTTGGTTTTAGACGTCATGTATAATTCAGAGGGAAGCAGCAGCTTCTCAGGTTCATCAATCATTCATGAAAAAGTGGGTCAAAGACAGAAAACCTGCCGATGCTGCCGCCGCCGCCGCCACGGTAACCTCTTTCTGTCAGCGCTGCAGGACGACGGATACGTGACGTTACCGTAGGCGACCGATACTACAGTACAACAACTGGTCTGGATCATCAGGGTCAATTTGACTGTGTTAGAGGATCCAGCCTTTTTTTTATTTTTATTTTTTTATCAATCACAACAGTGAAACATAACGGCGTCCTGTCAGTGGATGCAACAGGAGCCAGAAACAACAACAAGCTACAATCTGTTCATTAATTAGCCTGTAAACACTTTATAAATCATTTATAAGTTTGTATAAATAATAATTAAAAGGGGCAACGGCCTGTGTGACCTGCCAAATAGTGATCCCACATCTGATTCCCTCATTAGTACCTTTAATGAGCAGTAATCATATTTTGATCCTGCTGAATAGTGAGCCTTGTTTATAATTGTTTATTTATGATTTGTAAAATGTTTGCAACCAAATTAGGAACCTATTTATACACAATTTATAAATCCTTCATAAGGGTAGTGTTTAGTGCCACGTCACAGAATTTAATATTTACCTGTTTTGTTCATTTTGAGCGATAAAACAGATAAATTGTGCCAATTTGGATTAAAGACAAAACTGTTCTATGCAAAACAAACTCATTCACTGTACTTTGAAAAATATATTAAAGAAATACACAATAAATATAATAATATGCATCAATAAACAATAACCTGTTATAATATTGATGTAAAACAAAGCATTTTTGCTGAATAGTGTGCTCAGGTAACACTTAATAATAAGTAAACACTATTAAGTATTAGTTAAGTATTAGATTGATTACATTGATAAGCACTAACTGTATTTATAAACTACATACTAATGAGTATTCTTGCATTATAAATGAATAATTCAGTATTTGTTAATGCTTAACAGTGTGTACTTATGATAAAGTGTTACCATGTTCTCATTAAGAAAGAAAGTAAAAGTTAATTGATTCATCATTTATATCTAATTAGCAGCTGTTTCCAGAGGTTGGGGTCAGTGGGAACATTTGAACTCTTTCATTAAAATAATTATTGTCAATGATGTAATCTTTTTAAATCAGTGGTTCTCAAAGTGGGGCCTGGGGACCCCCAGGGGTCCTTAAGGGAGTTCAAGGGGGTCCCCAACCTTTTCTCAAAATGTTACAAAAAATTTTTTCCAGAAATTTCTGGAAATCTTTCCAAAAATTCATGAACCACTGTTTTAAATGGTACTGGTAATTAGTAGCACACATATGTGAGTTCAATATTGATCTCATTAATCAGTCCAAATTTTCAATATTAATTCAGAATTTCCCTCTTTAGTTACTTGGAACTTTAATTACTTACTAAAATTAATACTTTATTTTAATTTTCCTTTGTTCTGTTTCTTCTGTTTTTTCAGATTTGAAGCTGAATATCAACGCTGCTCCTCCACCCACCTTGGTCGCCAGTGAGTGCGAGGCGCCGGCCTCCAGCAGCACCGAGGCCGTCTCCACCTGCCCCTCCCTGGCCGAGATGTGCAGCGGCGTGTAGCCGTTGGTGGTGGCGGCGTCGGGGTGCGCCATGTGCTGCAGCAGCAGCTGGACGATCTCGGTTTTTCCCAGACGGGAGGCGATGTGAAGAGGAGTCTGGTCCTCCTGCACGCAGCCAAGCAGAGGGAGGGTCAGCAACACGTTTATTTATATTCAGGAGAAAAGAAAATAGCAGCTGAGTCTGTTTAGAGGAAATACAGAAGTAGAGAATGAGAGTCTGACCCGAGCTCTGGCGTCCACGATGGCTCCGTTCCTCAGCAGACACCTGACCACCTCCACCTGACCGGCCCGGGCCGCCATGTGCAACGCTGTTTCTCCTCGCTGTGACACACACAACACACATATTCATTTACTCATTTACATAGAGAAACACATCACTTTAATATACTATATAATATTTTTTCCCCCTCATTTAAAAGTGAGTAACGATATAGGAGACAATATTGTGTTAAAGATGTTGTAGATTATAGTGTGTTTTTATACTTTGGTATTTTGTGTGATGCCGTTAGCTACTGCCGTTTTGTAACCCATCTACTGCTGATGACTTGAGTGTCTTTGAAGTGTATGTTTAATGTTTGCCACTACAGCTCGTCTCTCATCACTCACGATGTTGCTGACGTCGGGCGAGGCTCCGTTCTGCAGCAGCAGCAGGACGATGTTCAGGTGACCCATGAAGGCCGCCACGTGGATCGGGGTCAAACCGGACTGGACAGAGGAGAGAGAGGAGAGGACACACACACACAACGCAGTATTGTCAGTCAGTCTTTTTTCTTTTATTCCCAGGAAACAAAATGGCACTTGATGCTCTATTAAAAAAAATCATCATCAATCTCTGAACACTGAACAAGAACAAATTCCTGCTGAGTTTGATTGAGCTTTTTTTAATATATATATATATATATATAAAAAAGTGGAAAAACATGGTGACTAATGCAGAAACATCTGAACCAGCTGTGTCATCCAGCTTTTAATGGTGACATCTTTTAATGTCACACTGCAATTAAAATGAAATAAGAGCCTAGAGGCAGCTTTATTTAACAGACTTGGACTAAGAAGAAGCCATACCTTGAATCAAATTAGACAACACTAGAAACATGTTCTCTATTTGACAATACAGAAACAGCACTTAAACTCTAATTAGACACTGAACGCCTACATTATGCTGTAAATAGAAATCCAAAATAAACAACACTTTGACATTGTTATACTAAATGATCCTCTAATTAGAGTCCTAATAGCAGATCCTTACATGCTATTAGACACCATTATACAAGATCATTGTGAGATTCAAGATCAATTAGACACAAATGAGGCTTCATCTTCGCTAGAAAACTCCTTCGTTTGTGCAACTGTTGCACTCTGATTAAACTTTTACCATCATCACGTAATTGTCAAGTAGTTAAATCATCTAAAAAAAAAGTCACATGTTATCTCTATATGCTACTGTAATGTTAGCATCTGTAGAGCTTCTTGCCACAAAAAGAAACATAAATAAACGTAAATTAAACTGAATTGTATAAGAATAGAGATTTAGGCAAAAGTTAATTTCAATGCATATGCAGCTTTAGGGTGATCAGATGTGTGTGTGTGTGTGTTACCTCGGTGATGGCCTGGATGGAGGCTCCATATTTGACCAGCAGCTCCATCACCTTCACACGGTTCTTCTTGCAGGCGATGTGCAGCGGGGTGAAGCCGTTCTGTCCAGGACAAACACAAACACAGTTACATAAAGGTCGTTGTTGACAGAATCAGATTTAACTTAATGTTTATAATGATGATACGTTAAGATTTTAAAGGGCTGGTTCAACATTTTGGCGAGACAGGAGTTGTTTTTGAGGTAAATTCATGCAAAACCGTTCCAGTCGGGGGCAGTTTTTCGGCAAGCAGTCTCTGTATTTGTAAATGTTCTGTTATTATCTCATAGTGTGGTGAATGTGCAGGTCACAACTTGTCCACCAGAGCGTTTTGGAGTTGTTGGATTGTGTATTTGATGAGTTTGATGAGGGAAACCAAGAAATCCCATTAGCCTCTGTAGCGTAGCTCTGAGCAGCCCGCCGCTCTGCTCCTCCGTTCTAAAAATAGCTTGCACCGACAATTAAAGGTAACAGAGGTAAGAAAAAAACTTTGCCAAAATGTTGAACTATTCCTTTAAAGGTATTGTGTGTCGTCTCACCAGCGCCCGGGCGTTGGGGTTGGCCCTCTTGTCCAGCAGCAGCTTGGTGACTCTGTAGTGGCCGCAGTGCGCCGCCACGTGCAGCGCCGTCAGGTAGTCCAGCGTGACGTCATCGACCGGCGCCTTGTGCTGCAGCAGATGTTTGACGCATTCGACGTGGTCGCCTTGTGCCGCCATGTGGAGCGGAGACAGCCCGTTCTACATGAGACACAGAGGTGATTAAGACATTTAAATAAACCAGTTCAGTGATGTGTTTTCCAATGATTGATACTGAGCTAATATTGATCTGTGTGTGCTGGTCGTGCTATTAGACAACTGTTATATATTGTGTTAAATGTTCAAAACAGATGAAAGGTTTTTTTTTTTTATCTTAACACTGTTGAGTGGAGCTTTTCACACTGAACTCACCCAGATTAGACTGATACAGGTATTTTTAGACTAAAGGCAGAGGAACAGAGCTGTGCAGACTTTGTCTTAAGTGCAATGAAAAAACATTCAACTCATCAATACATTGAAATATCACCTGAGATTATTACACTGATCCTCCAACAGTACGTTGTTGTTGTTGGTTAAAAAGCTTCAAAGTAAACTGAATTTACTGTTTTATACATTTAGAGGTGCATCTCAATTATAATATCATGGAAAAGTCTATTTCCAGTTGTTCAAGTCAAATAGCCCCAACTAAGTGCTGAGTGCATATAGATGGACATACTTTTCAGAAGGCCAGCATTTCCATGTTAAAGATGCATTTTTTTAAAGTCATGAAATGTCATGAAATGTTTCATTCTGTGTGTAATGGATCTCTATAATGTATTAGTTTCACTTTTTGAATTGAATTACTGACATAAATAAGCTTTTCCATGATATTGAGAGGCACCTGTACCTCTATTTCTACTGCTAACTTGATACATAAACAACATGTGTTAGATGTATAGAGATGAAATTGAAGTGTATTTCCCAAAATGTCAGACTGTCTTTTCCTTTACAGTAAATGTGTTTTTAATTGATAAAGTGATAATAAGTGTGAGTCTGTGTGACACCTTGGTCCTGGCCAGTAGAGGGGCTCCTCTCTCCAGCAGCAGCTCCACAGCTGTGTCATGTCCGCTCCGAGCCGCACAGTGGAGGGGAGTGAGACCATCCTACACACACACACACACCACACATTAACACACACATTACATTAGATCAGTAGGTTTAACCCTTTATAGAGAATTCATTTAAATACTTAAATTCACATTTTCAATCCTGGACCAAATCAAGGTCAGTGAAGTTACCACTCTTGGAAGGTAACAGCCTACTGTACTTTTTCCAAGGCGTATATAAATGATATATATAAAATATGGTAATAAAGTTTGATGAATATTTAATAATAGATAAAAATGTGTAAAAAAAAAAAAAAAAGAAAAAAAAAAAGGAATATTTAAAGGGATAGTTCATCATTTTAGCAAATTCGCCCATTGCCATAGGAGAAAGTTCATTACCTTTAATTGTTGGTGCTATTTGCCAAAATGTTGAACTATCCCTTTAAGTATTCAGCTTAAACTTATTCTACTTGCCAAAAACAAGTTACCAAATGTGTTCCCTTTGTCCGATAAAGGGTTAAACGTCAGCCTACAGACCGAAGCTGCTGTAACACAGACAGGTATCAGCGACTGACTGACTGACTGACTGACTGACTGACTGACTGACTGACTGACTGACTGACTGACTGACTGACTGACTGACTGAGGCTGATCCTGGGTCGTTGTTTATGTGGCTCTGAATTAAATACTGCTAATAACACGTGTGTCCAGTCAGAGGTCAGCAGCTCCAGTGTGACACCGAGTGTAATCCACTGATCCAGCAGCAGCAGCAGCAGCAGCAGCCGGTTCACGTTCACATCTGTCGGTGCTAATCGAGATGAAGGGTCACGAGCCGACCTTTTGTTTGTGACGGCGAATGTCAACGGAAGAAACCCTCTATGGGTCTGTGTGTTTCATCGCTAATAATAAATTAATGATGGAGAAATAATGGCTTTCAGGTCAGACCAGAGCAGTACTACTCACTCACCCTTGTTTTAGCATCGATCTGCGAGCCGCGGTCCAGCAACAGACGAACCATGTTAGTGTTGCCGCGCTTGGAGGCCACGTGGAGAGGAGTGATTCCATTCTGCAAACAGGACAGAGATGCAATTATATAATTTAGACACATTAGTCATAAAAAAAATAAAAAACACAAATTAATACTGTAATACTCCCTCTTGGAATATCTACTATTAATATTTTGGACAGCTCTAGGTCAGATGGGATTGGCTCCAGTCTCTCCACGACCCCGTACGGATAAGTGGTATAAACACAGGATGGATTTTGGATTTTGGATTTTTTTTTTTGCTGTTTTCATCTAAATATTGTTCAACAACACTTTCATTTTGTCCAGACCCGACTGACCTCCACATGCTGATCCTCGCTGCCACTTTGGTAATTTAGCTTTAAGGGTCACATTGTCTCAAACCCCTTTTATCCACATGGGATTTTTTAGACTCTCTGCAGCCTCCTTTCCCAGTCACACAAGCAATCTCTAGAGCAGGGGTCATCAACTATATTTGTTGAAGGGCCAGAATCTTTCTCAACAGACACCTCGGGGGCCGGACATTCAAATAGGCCGGGATGAAATTAAATTCACCTTTTTGCCTAATAATTTATTTCTATCTTACCTGTAAGCTCATAATTTTCATTTATACTGGTGTTTGGTATGATATAAAATGAAAAATCTTGACAGCTGGACTTTCAGATACTCCCACATGCTGGAGCTTTACACTGCTGACTTGCCCTGTGATTTTCAGCCTAAATATGAAAGGAGGCTGACAATTGGTTCTGATGATACAAGTCAGTAGTCCTGAGTAGTCAGTAGTGTTTCTCCAATACACATTCTACATCTCGAAGGCGACGTTTTTCCACACAATGACAGAGCTCAGTGGGAAACAGTAGGAGAGACACAGGCCGAGGGGGAACCGGGACAATTGCCCCTCGGGGATAAATAAAGTTTTTTGAATTGAATTGAATTGAACACCGGAGGGAGAAGCAGGTCCGTGCAGCTGTGTGCCACGGACGTGCACAAAAAAAACAACCGAGTGGCATCAAACACGCGCCGCTACCGCATCGTTTTTGGGTTGTGAGCGCGCATGACACTGAATGGGTTTGAGTGCGCAAAAGACGCTACATCTGAACGGCCCGCCCGTGCACACCCAGTTTAACTAAGGCGGCGGACAAACTCACCCAGGCAGCTGGCCTCTGCAGACAGGCAGGGAAAACCCTGCAGTCCAGCAGCTCCCTAAACTTTCTTGCACGGTGCTTTGGGTACCGCGGAGTTTCCTAATCCCAGTGCAGGGACTCACAGGCAGGCACACACAAACACTGCGCGTGTCTCCGTGCCCCAGCGCATTGACTGACAGGCGCACATAACGAGAGACCGAGAAATATAATACTTGTAAACTATTAGAACTCAGTCGCGGGCCGGATTGGAAGGTTCGGCGGGCCGGATTCGGCCCGCGGGCCGCCAGTTGATGATCACTGCTCTAGAGGCTTAGCACAAATGTGTGTGTGTTTGATTTATTTATTTATCCACTTGTTGTGAGTTATTCTTATCCTCCATATTTGCATGGTTAAAAATAGGATGTCTGAATTCATTTTTCTGGATGATGCTGATGATAAAGGAACAAAGTGGAGCGGGCCGGAGGGAAAGGTCCTGAGTGTTTTGGACTGGAGAGAGAAGATGTTTTAGTGTTTGCTCAGACACTCTGTCTACACATGAAGTCTGGCCTTTTTCAGAGCCGTGTGCCTCGGTCACACACTCTTTGCCTCTTTGTTGTGTGTTTGTTGATCCATGAAAAGAGGAGGTCCCACTTGAAGAGGGATTTCTTTGCATGTGTGTATGTATGTGTGTGTGTGAGAGAGAGAGAGAGCTTGTAGCCCTCGAGCCCACAAACAGTGATTAGGCTTAGGGACAAAATGACAACAGCGGGGTGGGTGGGGGCAGAGAGACACGAGGACTTAGACATCAGACTTGCTGACTGTGTGATTCAAAAGCACATCAGCAGATTTGCCCTTAAGCACATTGAAGAAAACTACAGTACAAATCTTCAACAAGGTGATTTAAATTAGTGAAAATTATATCAAAGACCTTCTGATTATGTTTTTAATATAAAACAAGATGTGTGATAAGTAAAATAAGTATAGTAGTATAGAGTATTTCCACCTTGAACTACAGTGAACCAATGAAAAAAAGAAAAAACAGATTCACAGAGGCAGGTTTTCTGACATCACAAACCTAAAGAACCAATCATGTCAACTCTTAGAAATAGGGAGGACGGGTAGCACTTGTGTCGGTAGAGGAAAGTGAGCTATTTATATTTTCTTATGATAACATTAAACATTTACACAGCTAACAGTCATATTTAGCATTACGAAAATAATTAAGTGCGAAGAAACACTTTTACAAAGTTTGAGACAAATTTACGTTATAGAAAACATTTTTACATATCATAAAAACAAATGACATTACCGTAACACATTTACAAGTCCCGAAACAAATTTGGTTGGTAAATTTGTTTCGGGACTTGTAAATACTATCCCTTCAGGGTTAGGAAACACAGCTGTGTGAGTGTGGATTATCGTACCCTTGCGGTGAAGTCGACGGCCGCCCCTCGGTTCAGCAGGAGCGTGGCCACATTGACGTTCCCGTAGTGGGCGGCGATATGCAGAGGGGTGAATCCGCTCTGGAAGACAGACAGGAAAGAGACAGACACACACAGAGAGAAGAGGACAGAGGTCAGAGTTTTCACTTCCTGCCCTTCACACTTTGACCCGTATACCTCTTGACCTCTTGAGTCTTCCCAGCATGCAGCAGTTGCATGAAGCATCACAGGTAAACGAAAAGGTAAACTGAAAACAAGGAAAATGTAAAAGTCACAGAAAAAAACAAATCAACAAACAAACATAAAAAAACTTAGCACCCACACACACGCAAACCCAGAAAACACACTTGTCACGTCATCACCATGCAGAAACAACAATGAAAGAAAACATTTATTTGACCCAAAAAAAAAAAATTTGAAATGAAAACAACCCAAACAAAAGCAGAACAGAGACATACAGTACACGCAGACTGTCGTCCAGATCGACATACAGATGGACAAACAATATTAGCTAACCAAAAAATCAAATGACAGTAAAAAATCATAAGAGTGGCAAATAACAAAGTGGGGGAACATTTCCCATCACCACCACCACCACCACCACCACCACCACAGTGCACTATGTTAACTGTATGTCATAAAAAAGTATTATAAAGAGTTAGCGAATGAGAAATAGATGAGAAAAAAGTTAGAGATTGCAGAGCAGGTTGGAGTAGTTGTGAAATTCTTGCCTTACCTTGCCGTTCTGTAAGTGAGGTCCGATTTAATGTGAAAGAGTTGTTTACAAAAGTGTGAAGAATACAGTGGCTAACGTGATGGTTTCAAACTTTACACAGTCAAAAACTCAGAATGGTGCAAATTAAGGCAGCGTGGATGCAACATGCTAGTCAACGCCAAAACTTTGGCCAGGCAGGTTAATATGTGTATATATATATATTTAAAAACATTATGAGCTTCCTCATGCCATTAGCACTGATTGTAGTAAGTTGTATTCCAAGTCACAAATCTTCTATAGAAATGCATGCACATGATATATTCGTTTAGGAAGCTGTTAAATTTGGGTTACCAATTTCTCAAAAAAAAAAAAAAAAATTCACATACTGTAATAATTCAAATTTGTGTGTGGTAATTATGTACGGAAGAAAAAAATCTGATTTGCATTTTAATGTAATCTTTTAAACATGCACAACTACGGCCAATAAGAAGAATGAAAAAGGAAAATTTCAATTTACTCCAAAGCAAAATACAAATTTTTCAAAATGGCAGACAATGTTCAACCTAAACAGTGAAGTGGGATTGTTTTCTTGGAAATTGGTAAATATCTTGTTTGAGCTCAAATCAAATGAAAATCAAAGGTTGATAATTTTTTCCCCAAAACCCAAAATCCAGAATCCAGTTTATATTTTCAAGATTATGTAGATTGTACATTGTCTGCTAATTTGAAAATGAGACAAAACTTCTTAAATCTTAGATATATAACAATTTTTTGCTTTGGAGAACACTGAAGATTATTTATACAGAAGTATTCATTTTAAAAGGAATACTGGGTTTTATAATTATGAAAATATAAATTTGCATCGTTGAGATTGTAAATATTGAAATTTGAATAAATGTTTTCACTTTTCTTTTGGCAGTGCTGGGATCCCATACTTGAGAAACATTGTATTGTAATATTTGCAGTCTTTTAACCAATGCTGTTTTCAAACTAAGTAGTTTATAATGCATCTCTAAAAGTCATGCAGTAGAACGTGAACAGACAAAATTACAAGACTCATAGACAGTATACATTCAAAGATGCATCAGCCCATTATTCATGAAATTAAAACCTTATGAGAGGAAAATGTAATCATTTAAATAAAATCAATAAACCTTACATCTCAATCAAAGATGTTGTTTAGAGATATTTATAAATGAACTGAGGAATATGGAAAAAAAAAGAAGAAGGAGGAGGTATTTCCAGAGCTGGAAAATAAAAATCAATACAAACTGGAAGGAGAGAATGAAAAACGCAAAACAGACGTAGGATGAATAACAAAAAAAAAAAAAAACTACAGCAGATTGTGCAGTGCCTGAGTGTAGGACACATGGCAGTGGTTTGGCCATTCCTATCAGCCGTGCATGGTGGCTCCTTATTCTACCAAACCAACGGAAAAATTGTGCAGAAAGTGTCAAAATGAACCAAATGATTCTTTATTTTACACCATGCAGTGCTGTGGGAGAGTGAGAGAAATAATAAAATAAAAAAAGAAGTGGAGATGAAGCCAAAAACGACAAAAGGGATGGTGAGGGGCTGTGTAGAGAGAGTCTGTAGAGAGTTAAAGGAGCGTTGGTATACCTCAGTAGTCCTATTGACCATCATCTGTAGCAGGGAGGAAGGAGCGAGGAGGGAAACATCAGTTAAAGTCAGGTGCGTAACTGTACGACCCCATGTGTCGGTAAAGTCAGAGGAAGCAAAAAACGCAAAGTCCGGTAGTAAAACTGGCAAGCGACGTGGCTGGGGTGGATCGCTCCTGATTTTCTTTTTTTTAATGCTGCTAAAAGTTCACACAGAGGTGAGATCTGTCATGTCACAGTGGAAAATGTGCTCTAATGGCCAGGAGAGTCTGGCTCCGACGTCCCACAGAGGGTGAGAGGGTGGAGCTGAGGGAGGAGTGAGAGGCTCCCTCTGGATGGATGCTGCTGAGCTGCTGTAACACATTAGCATTCATCATTCTGTGTGTTATTCTAGTCTTGTACTTGTCGTTCTAACACATTATATATTCTGTCTCGTCTCATCTTCCTGTTTGCTACTTTTGTTTGTTTGTTCTTTTTTTTCTTTTTGTGTTAATTGATGTTGTTTGTTGAAGTTTAGATTACACAGGCACGTATAATTTATGGTAACACATAACATTGGTAACACTTTATAATAAGTACACACTATTAAGCATTAGTTAAGCATTAATAAATACTGAATTCTTAATTTATAATGCATGAATACTCATTAGTATGTAGTTTATAAATAAAGTTAGTGAGTAAAACATTTTTAAGTGTGTTTATAAACTATATACTAATGAGTATTCATATGTTATAAAGGATGAATTCAGTATTTAATTCTTAACTAATGCTTAATAGTGTGTACTTATTATAAAGTGTTACCTAATTTATGTCACATTTTCACTTTCATACACATTTTAATTGCTATACAATTCTTCAGTGCAATTTTGATGCTACTTGCACATGTAATTAGTAGTTGTTTTTTTTAAATACATACTGTTTATATACAGGATGGTATATATTATATGATGAGTGTGGCAATGTACACAATATTATGTGTATTTTATGTTTTACAGACTACACCCACCTTTTAATTTTTTCTTTTTTAAAAATGATTAATGTAAGTGCACACTGTCCCTGAATCTAATCAAATCAAAGCTAAAGGCTAATTATGTGTGTCCACATTTGGTAAGTACCACATATATCAGGAGAAACAATGTTAATGTTCCTGTAGCTGAAGTCATTGTGTTACATTAACTGCTTTTTATAGCAGTTTTAGAATTAGATCGACACTTGGCAACACAATAGTGGTAGTGGAACAAACAGTCTCTACAATGGCAATTCAAAGCTGAAACGCTGCTTGAGCTTCAAACCCACTCTTCACAGAGGCTACATCCATCTGTATTTATAGTCCGTCAGGGCCATGTTTAGCAGGATTATCAAATAACCATGAAAAAGGGGAAAAACTGTGTTCACCTAATTTACTCTTCCAAGTTCAGCTAATTAAAGAATATGTTTACAACCCAAACATGTGGGTGGGTACAGTTTTGTACCAATGGGATTAACAACTTAGACTAGAACTGCTACAAAAACAATGAGTTATAATGAGTTTTTTCTTTCACTTTAAATATCCAAGTTTATTTAACAATAACGATTTAACTCAGAGAGAAAACTCAGCTTCAGTTTTCTATAAGAGCCTTGTTTATTGAGCTGTTATGTAACCAGATGACCGTCTCCAAGGTGTTTGATTAGAGCTCCGCCCTTGTGTGACAGCAGCTTGTGTTGTATATGTGGGCTACATGTGTGACTTTGTGTGTGTGTGTGTGTGTGTGTGTGTGTGTGTGTGTGTGTGTGTGTGTGTGTGTGTGTGTGTGTGTGTGTGTGTGTGTGTGTGTGTGTGTGTGTGTGTGTGTGTGTGCGGCCACTTATAGCCCGTCTCCCATGGGCCTTCCTCATGAGTCATAATGAGCAGAGCTGCAACACAACAGCTGAGTCAAACACTAAATGCATGAATACGAGTTTGATGTGTTTCATATTATGTGCAGAACAGACTGTATCTTTAAATACGCAGCAGCTACTGTAGAGTACGATATCAACGTTTAGCATGTGTGTAGGTGTTCAGGAGTTCGTCAGATTCACTCCAGCCACGTCACTTAGAGCCGCTGTCCGGTATCAGAGGAACAAGTCACAAGGATAAACTTTGGCTGATTGTGAGTTCTAACCGATACCGGATCAATATCAGGTCAAACCCCTCCCATCCCCTTCAAACAACAGTGAAATCAATAAATAACAACCCCCCAGTGTTTGCATGCAGCCTTAGATATCATCACCATTCAACCTGCAGACAGTGGCACAACTCCATGCAGTGGACAGTGCTACACTTAGACACCGGTGCAGCAAGGAGGGGGGAGGAGGAGGAGGAGGAGGAGGAGGAGGAGGAGGAGGGAGGAGGTGATGGGGGAGGAGGAGGGGGTGTGTGTGAGTGGTAGCATTTAAAAGGAGGAGAGGAAGGGAAAAAAAGAAGGAGAGACCCAGTTAGTGGCAGTGACGTGGCAGGCACAGACACACTGAATGAGAGAGAGAGAGAAAAGAGAGAAGAGAGAAAGAGAGAGAGAGAGAGAAGAGAGAGACAAAGACTGATGAAGCACAAACACGTGATCACAGGTTCACAGGTAAATAAAGGTACAGCACCACAACACTGCACTATACACTACTACAGCATACATGTGATTTCTAACAGTAACACCTGCTCTGATTGTTAGGAAAATAAAACACAATAAAAATAAAATGCGTCGGACCGCCGCTATCTGACGGGACCAGTGACGGGAATAACAGAGTTACAAAATAACAGTGTTACTAACTGCGCTACTTTTTTCAGTAACGAGTAATCGAAAAAGTCACTGTTTCCCTCTTTATAATGCTGTTACCGTTACTGACAATAAAATGCGTTATTAGACTCAGATGTCCCGTCACAAAATAATACACCCGTTAAAGTGTAGCTACCTGATATACACATTTTGTTTCAGTCCATCAACTAATCGGAAAAAAGCTGTTTAGTTGGTTAGTACCACATAAACAGGAGGTTAGGGTTATTATGGTTAGGGGTTTGTGGGGGGGTGAGTCCAAGAAATTTGACATATTTGAGCATTTTATAAAAAAAATAAACGCAATACTTACTTTTCCTGGTAATTAGTTACTTTTATAATGCAGTAATTCAGTTACTGACTCCGTTTCTGTTTTGGGGCAAGTAACTAGTAACAATAACTAAGTGCTTTTTAAAAATAACATGCTCAAAACTGGACAGGACTGACCACAGAGGGTCAAAGGTCAGTAATCCAAGTGTAGATTTCAACAATAACACGCTGCATTTCGTCAAAGCAAAGTGATCAAACCACTGAAATCAGAGATTGTAGGATTGTTAATATCATTGTGCTTTATTGACCCGACCGTCCACCCCAGATATCCTCCAACAGGGGGTGTGAGTTTTCTGATTTTTCTTCCTTTTCCTGCCCCTGACTCAAATAAAAAGATTTAAAAATGAAACACAAACTGATTACTCTGTACAAGATGCTATTTAGCCAAATGCTCTAGCGCCACCTGAACTCCTTCATTCATTAACGTCAGTATGAACACACGGACACAAACGTCACATCAGCTCCACTACATGCCGCTACACTACATCCTCTGAGTGCACACGGAGCCGCGGCGTGTATACAGACGTACTTTGGACTGGACGTCGGCGTTGTGGTCGTTCTGGAGGAGCAGGGCGGCCGACTTGGTGTCGTCCTTGCGGGCGGCGATGTGCAGGGCGGGCAGCCGCACTTTGCCTTTAGTGTCGTTCTCCAGTAAGATAGAGACCACCTGGTTGTGGCCCTGCTGGAGGGCGATGGCCAGAGGGGTGAAGCCGTCCTGGAGAGAGGAGAAGATCCAGAGTTAGAAAGATTTGTTTTTTCAATAAATCCCCAAATGCCTGACCCATTTGAAAGAAATTGAATAGTGCTTATTCAGTAAATGCATCCCAAAATAGTAGCTAATAATGGCAAAATAATTATAGTACAGTACGGGGGAAGAAAGAGAGCGTGATATCGCGATATTTTGCATGACAATATTGTATCGATATACGGATGCCAAATTTCAATCTTTTATTATATAAATTGCAAACGTGAATTTAAGGTTTTGGTACTGTAGTAATAATTGCTTGTTTAGGCCACTAGATAGCGCTGTTGGAGGCATCGGAGAAAGAAATCAGGAAAGCGCCAACTGCGTTTAAATCTAACATATTTTATATTTACTTGTAGTGCAGCAGCATGTTAGCATTCAATGAAGTTGGACTAGTATGAAATGCAAACAGTTCATACATGTTTGCTTATTTTTGCACCATTAAAAATGACTCAAAAGAGATGAACAGGAGTTAATTAGAAAAAAACAGATGTTAACAAAGTTTTCATTTGAAGACATCATTTGCAGGTTGAGAAAAGCTAATAAATCACAATATATATCACAGCATAAATATGGCAATTATACAAGTATATGATATTGTATTGCAGGGCCTCTGGTGATACCCATCTCTATAGTATACGATAGTATAGTATAGTATAGTTTAGTATAGTATAGTAAAGTAGCCTATAGTTTATCCTCGTATAGTATAGTATAGTATAGTAGTGTAATGCTAGACAATGCTAGTGGCTTTTCAACCATGCTAGTGACCGGTGCTGATGGGGAATGAGGTGCAATGATGTGGATGCGAAATGTTGACATTCCCATCAGCCTACTACAGTGTTCAGTACTAATAAATGTTCTGTAAATCAGTGTTTTGATTATTGATCTGTTAGCATTAACAAGTGGCTCGGAGGTAGACTGGGTCATCCACCAATGAGAAGGTCAGTGGTTTGTTCCCCCGGTCCTCCAGTCCCATGTCAAAGTGCCCAAACATGATGGCGAAATTAAGGGGAAGGGGAGGTTTAGGTTTGGTTTGTTTCATCTGAGATACTGATGGTCGAGTGACATTGGGGTTTGATTAATAATCTGCCATTGACAGAGTTTACTGTACATGTGACGACATGACATGGTACAGTCCGAAGCATCCTCTCACCTCTGTAGCGGTGCTCTGGTTGCCTCCGTTCTCCAGGAGGTATCGCACCACATCCAGGTGATTCTCCTGAGCGGCCATGTACAGAGGAGTGAATCCATTCTGCAGCACACAGACAGCAGGTACATCAGGTTAATGGATAAATTACTGCTCATGAAAAACAATCTCAAACACCCACTGATCATCAACAGAAGAGAAATAATAACACAATGAAACCCTCTCTTTCTATTATGATACTGAGTAATCCCAGAGGTGTTATTATCAGTGACTGTGAGGAGGAGGACGACAGCGTTCGACACCTCCAGCTCCAGACCAGCTGAGCCTCACCCACCTGAGACTGAGAGTTGATGTCGGCGCCGCGCTTCACCAGGATCTTCACCACTTCAGCCTGACCAGCGAGGGAGGATATGTGCAGAGCTGTGTTTCCTTTCTGAGATTCAATGAAAACATTAAAAAACAATTAGGAAAAAAAAGAATAATTTTAAACAGTCCAGCTGCAATAATGACTAAATGATTACTGTAATCAATCTTTCACTCATACACAATCTTGGCTGAGATTCCACACATCTCAATGGTTCTCATGCAGATATTTTTTTTTATGGACAAGAATCAGGATCAGTAAACAGCCTACACATGGATTATGATACAGTTCAGTCAAAACATTGCAATATATGTTAATGCTTGTCACATAATTATATTATATAATATTGAATAGGGTAAAAAAAAAAGTCATATTATTGGATTATATCATCAGCCCAACCAAATTACTGTCACTACAAACCTGTACCTCCTTAGAGGAACCATGTGTGTAACTAACAACCAAACTACAGAATTAGTAACTAATTGAACAACTATTAACTATATGACAAAATATCACTACAGGATCCATTCTGGTTATAACTTCAACACCAGTGTAGAAATAAAGCTCAGCTGTTTGTGGACAATGTCTCACTACACAGACTCTTTTTGGAAAAACCCTTTTTTCTAAAAACGATGTGGTTGTGAGTCTCAGTAAAGTCAACACTGGTTAATATCTGTGTTTGTGAGACCCCGGCTCTCTAAATAGAAGAAACATTATCAGGGATTCTTCCTGGATAACATGCATCATCTTGGCTCTACCTGCGGATCCAGCAGGATGATCGTCCTGAACTTCAAAGTAAATCCGCTACAGACCTCTAACAAGGAAAATCCACTTTCTGAAGCGGTCCAGTCAGAGCCTGGACCTTAATCCAGCAGAGATGTTGTACAGTAATGTGGAAACGCTCTGGGAGTCTGTCTGAGCTAAAGCAGCTCTGTGAGGATGCTCAGGCTGGTTTAAGATGAGGTTCAGCCACTTATTAGTCCAAGGGTTCACCTACTTTCTCCCCCAGTTAAGGGGGTCGTTCAGAAATCATGGCACTGTATTTATCTGCTGTAAAACAGAACAGGAAGCTGAGAAGCATTGATTGACTTGTCCTCACCTCATCTCTACCATGTAGTTGGATTTTGGAGCAGCATCAACAGGATTCACTGGATGTTGGCCGCAGGAGTTGGCGTGATCCTCATCGCTCTAGGTTTACTACTCTACTCCACTATCCATATCACTTTCCTGGAGTGCTCTACTTTCCCCTCGGCTGGATTCATAAACAAGAGTTTGTTTATCTGCAGCAGCTTGTTTTTCTCAGTGATGTCAGTCCTAAAGGATGACCATGCTGTATTTCATATTAGAAACACTGACTGTGCTGTTGTAGCCATCTTAAAGCCTTTCAATGCAAATACAACGATCACACGGACTTCAGAACATCTGAACCGGGTGGTCTGCTGGACTGGACTAAGTTAGTAAGGAGACTTAGTGCCTGTCAGGTGTCAGGTGTCAGTGGGCAGTGAGTTCACCCTTCTACGGAAAGTTCAATGGTCACAGAGATGGTTGAAGTGTCATGTATGGATTTTGACCTCATAACCACAACGTGAGAGGGCAGAAAATGTGAAGCTGAGTGATATACAGTATGTTCGTTCCACTGTTGATTTTTGCCCTTATTTCACTTGATCAAATGTAGATTTATTCATAACCTTTATATGACGATATTATTTCTGGATTTTTTTTTTGACATTCTGTCTCTCTCTGTTAAAATTAAAACTTAGCTACCATGAAAACTATAGCCCATTTCGTTTCTTTGTCGAGGGAGCAAACTTACAAAATCAGATGGGGATCAAATAGGCTAGGCTACTTATTTTCCCACCATAGCTTCACTATGCGGTTGACTGAAAAAAGGCAACATCCCTGTATTACACTGTATAAATAAACACTGTGATATAAGTTTGTCCGTCTTGAAGCTGTATAAATGTTTTACACCCTTGATCTGGCAAACAAACAGGGAATGGTTTTGACTGTGCTGACCTATCAAACTGTGTTGATTTAAGGTGCAATCAACTACCACAAGCGCTAGCTAGCTTGCTAAATGACAGTTAGCAAAAGAGCTAGTTAGCTTAAAGAACTTTTTTCCCCCCAAACTCTTCTGCGCCAATTCTTCTACTGGTCTCAACCTAAAACTGTTTATTCGACAGATATCAAAAAGGTTAGCTACTGGTTAGTTTGCCAGGACACATGGGTGAACCTCACCTTTCCCGCCTTTTTGGGACTCGGCCTCGATGACACACTGTGTCTTACCTTTGTGGCTGAATCCACCGGTGCTCCTCGGTCCAGCAGCTCCTGGACCAGGTCCACGTGGCCCTCCTTGGCTGCCAGGTGCAGTGCGTTGAGACCATTCTGGAAAGAGACGAGGTAAGAAGAGGTAAGAAAAGGTTAGGGGCCGAATGACAAAGCATTAAAATACCAGGATCCATGAGGACAGTGAGAGGTTCACCTCCTCCTCTTGGTCCATAACTTTCTGAGCCTGCCTCTCTCCGTCCGTCACCGCTACATGTGACGGCACCAGGGAGGCACAGACTGAAATATCAAAGCTGGCTGTCAAACTTGGCTTCGATGTTGTGCCATGTTATGCTGTTGAGGAGCAGAGCCACTCCGGGCTATGGAGATATTAATAGTGTGAGTGTGTGTTCAAATGTGTGTGTAAAATGAACATCCTCCTGTCAAAATTATTCATTCTAAAATGCTGCAAAAAAAGAAACTCATTTTGAAGAAGGTTTGTAAACTAATGCATGTAAAAGAGGCAATACTGTTGACTAATTAGCATGACAAATGTTTCACTCAGGGTACAGAGTGATATTAGAAGTTTCAAGTTGTAAATCAATCATGACCTCTATGTCTATTTTAGTATCCAGAATGTCCTGTGATTGGTTTACAGAAAGGCGAGGGGCGGGGCTTAGGCTCAGCTAGGAGAGGGTGGATAAATCAAAAACTGCAACCCAAAAATGGAAGCATGTTTTTTGGGTAATGTCTTTGTTTTTGTAATATCAGTGACATATTGGCTTGTTTCCTGCCACCAAGGGGTGAAAACAATATTTGACATCTTATTGGGTTTTTAGTGTGGTTAAATCTCTGTATTGCTTTTTTTTGTATAGAAACAGAAGAAGAAAACTAATAGGCTATTGAACACTTCATCTGCGGACCATAGAGGGTTATATGATTAGAATAAGGATGAGCCACATATCTTCCTGAATACATTTCAACTTACATTAACTCATCCATTTTAGACAGCTTTTCTCTCAATTCATTAGAATTGATATGATCTCTTGATTTCCAATGCCTTTACACAATTTCTGCTTCCTTTTGTCAAGGCAAGTCTGACCCAGGGACATGCTTTTGTGGGCAGACTAACTTCCCTCTGCAAAATACCCAATGTGCACAGAGTTGGTTCCAAACTGAATCTCCTCGTCTAAGTTTCCAACTTGATTGCCGACGCCTACAGACAACACTTCAGACATCTACAGACAACTCCTCCGAAAATAGTCGTACAAAATCTCAATCAGGTCTTACAGCAGCATTATTCCTGCTCTCGGTGCAGCTTTAATAGCACAATGAAAAAGATCTGACAGCCACACAAAGCACTGCTCCATTCGCAGCCTCCCCCTTTTTCCTTCATGCCTTTGAGGAGCTGAGGGGATGAAATGTTGGGTTAGTTGCCCCCCTACCCCCCCACTTTCCTCCTCCAAGTGACCCATCACTGATTCAATAACCTTTCAGCCGTCCAAACATCAGGCTGAAGCTTAAAAAGAGCCACTGAGTCGATAAGTAATTTCCTCTGTGACTGCCAGACTCACCCTCGTTGCGCAGCCCCCTGACGCTGTGGTCCCACGGGACCCCTAGGGTTCCTACGGAGGCGCCCTGTGGGATCCCAAAGAGACTCAATGCTTGTCCTAGAATCATCTGACTGTGCTTAAGTTCTCGTTACCCCGAGGCATACCATAGATGGCAGGAGACATCTGTCCGACAGCGGAGCAGAGTCCGTATTCCTGCTGTATTTGGATCAGTCGACCAGTTCGTGCACCTCTCTGCTTTCAGTTGGCCTTGTATCAGCCAACACTGGATTTCAAACAGTAGATCAAAGAACAGTAAAGTGAGCTCTTTATTGTGTTTACTCGAGGTGCTCTGGGGTTTGGCTTTTTATTTTGCCTGGAAAAGTAGGAAACGTTTTTTTTTCAGCATCAAATAGTGTTGGTGTTTTGTGCAACAGTGGCTTTTCCCCTCTGTTGGACCACAGTTGACCAATCAGTCATTTCATAGCAGGATGTACTGTAGGCCAGCGGGGCATCTAGCAATCATCTCTGAACCTAAAAAGTAGAGATATACTTTACTGAAAAGCAGGTGAATAAAATCTAGGTTGCCTATGGAACAAGATGGGGAAACAAATTCAAACCCTCATTCCCTGGTGTGTTGGACACAGTCAGTTCTTCATCTCACGACTCACAACAAGCTTCAAACAGCTTGTTTGAAGTAGCACCTGTCACTGTTCTCCCATAAAACGCCAGACAACTATTTTTCAGCCGTGACTATCAGACGGCCGAGATGAACGAGTTCCTGTCGTTTGTCCCCGAGGACGACGACGACGACGACAGAGAAGTCTGATGAGGAATATTCTCTCTTTGTGGTCAGGGAGGAGTTACTGAAGCATCATAAATTAACTGCATGTTGACTCACAATGCCAAGCCAATGGATGCTGAGTGCAGGAACCTTTGTTTTCATACTGTTTTAATATGGAACAAAAGCAAACGTCCTCTTCCAACAATCCTCAGGGCCCTATTTATCTAACTACCCCCCCTCCGCTCACCTTCAGGAAACCACTGACCTCTTTCAAACACAATGAAAGTAAAAAGTAAGGAGTCCTTCCAAAGAATCACTCCTTAAAGCTAGTGGGAAACAGGAAAGTCCCCTCGGTACCAAAAACCATTTACTCCTCACCAGTCGGACCAGTAACTTGTACTCCATCACTGTAATGGGGTCCCACGGGCGTCCCATGAACCTGAAGGTGCCCTCAAAGTCAAACATCAACTACTCTTCAACCACCAGGGTGACATCACTCTGTACAGTAACATGTATGTGATTCATCTTGGCGATTGGTCGAGCCAACCTTTAACGTGCCCTCATCAACTTTGATTATCACCATTGATCACAGCAGTATGGAGTCAACTGCAGAGCTGATTAATGAACGTGCCATTTACTGGACGATATCATTAAACACATTCATGGACACATAACTTTTATTAATGTAGCAGAGAGAATTTGACTCCTCCCATTGATCATTCTGTAGCTAAGGGATATTATTTGTTCAGAGCACTGACCATCTTACTTTACGATTACTTTGTGTTTGTTGAGGAATTTGTATTCTCCTCAATGAGTGAATGAATTGTATTTGAATTTCAAACATGTAAAAACTTTATGGCAACAGGCAGCATGTACCCAGGAGAACAGCTGGCTATGAGGAATATTCATTAACTGCGCTATCACTGTTACACTGCATGCCCTTTAGATCAATCCATGAAGCCAATCATTGCTGAGAGCTTAAGTTTCCAATTTGTTTCAAGAATGGTTTTCAACTCAGCAAGTGAATTGTTATTCATTTCTTTTTTTTAACATTGGACAGAAGATCTCAATTTACTTGCCAGCTCATGAAAAAAACATTATTCAATTATTATTCATTCAGCCGTGATGTTTTAAAATCCTGAGGAGTCCATGATCAAGAAATAAAAGTGTGGAAACTTTAACTGAGTGCACTCAAACTGCAGGGACTGGCCGTGATATTGATGAATCCAAAGTGAAATAATAACACAGTATTGAAGTATTGGGGGAAAAAAGAGCGTTGAAGACTCCTGCTCTACGTGATGCCTGACATTCCTGACTTAAACCGCCTTTTTTGCCGCCTCATTGCCTTTCAAAACTTTGTTCAAAATCTGCCGTCAATAGGACACAGAGACACAAAGCTTGAGAGAGAGAGACACGTGGAAACACAACAGCCCAAAATATCTTCAGGGACCCAGGTGATCACAGCCCATCAGATGATAACAAAACACAACAAAAAAGTCTCCAACAGCGCAGCGCCAACAGCCAGCCAATGTTAGATTTCCAGTCCATGTTGTTGACTGTTGTTTACCGCGGCAGCTCATTACGACTGCTGCCAGCGCAGGAATGTTTTGGTCCTATCATCTTCCACTGGCCCTCTTCATCCATGACTGGAATGCTAATGGGCTTAGAGGAGACAAGATAATGATTCAGCCTAAATAAAGAAACTCTCACTGGTCAAACAATCTCCGACAGGAACGTAGAGCTGTTTACCTGGGATCATAACACTTAGATCAAAATACAGTCTACCATTTTTTGTGAATATATATGTTTACAACCCTAGTACTGAGTGTGCAGAGGTGTACTGTAGTGTAAGATGCATTAGTCTCTTACCTGATTGCAGGTGCTTATGTCCACTCCGCCTTTTAGATATTCCAAAACCTTGTCGATGTTTCCTGCCCTCGCTGCTCGCAGGAAACTGGTGTTACTGTCCGACTATAAGAGACACAGAGAGGAGACACATTTAAAAAAAAAAAAAAAAAAAGTAACCCACATGACACTCAAATTTGGCTGTCAAACAGATAATTGTTTTAACTGAGTATTTCACTGTTTGGCTTAATGATTTCACTTCTGTTAAATAAGACGTGCTTTTTTGCGGTGTCCCCCAAGGATCCATCCTGGGACCTTTTTGGTTTAATCAAGATTGGTTATATCATCAGCAAACACAAAACGACAGCCCTATGTAGTTGATACACAATTTATCCTGATGAAATGACAACTTTTGATTCACTTTTCAACTTGAATTTGAAAGTTGAAATGTCTCATCGGAACCTTTCATGGTGTTTCTCCTTTGGGGATAAAGTCACATCTAATTCAATAGCTTTGTGGGTTAAGTCATTATTTTACATAGTTTTCTAGTCTTTTGTCACTCTTCTCTAACAGATCAAAGTCAGATGCAGTACACACGCTAATGAAACCAACATTCATGAATTCAGAGAAAACTGGTTTCTTAAAGGTCTTAAATATAATAGACAGCAAAGCATTATATGCATATAGATTCTCCTCAGAGGAAAACAATGTACGGTATATGTCCATGCCGTGGTTTGGGGGAAGGACATGTCCCCTCTCTGTTTTACTTGGATGCTGAGTGAGCTGCAGTTGGAAACAGACCAGGACTGTAAGGAAGCAGAATGATTCAGCATTTTCCTCTTGGTGCCTTCACTAAAGCTAAATCCTGGCTCTCACACACAACTCGTTCAAAGCTCGGTGTGCTCTGCTGCTCCTGTGGAAAAACACTGTGTGGTGCTTCTTTTTTACTGCATTCAAACTGCGTTACTCCTTCCACAGCGAGGTCAGAGGTCAAGTCCTGAAATACTGCAGCAGCACACTGGAAGTGATGGGGACCGTGTTTGTTTTGGAGTGGCCTCTCTCTCTCTCTGTCAAGGTCATTGTCATCAGAAAGCTATATATCAGCCATAAAACTTTTCTCCAAAGCCTGAAGGAACAAAACACATGTGTTGTTGAATGAGCACTGATGTGAAGGTGAAGGAGACGTATTGATTATGAGATTATGTCACAGTCTGACACGGTGTCCACCTGCCCTCCCTGTCTCAGATCAGAGAAGAGGATGCAGCACTGATGATGTATGAAATGAGCAGTGACACTGCAGCACTGATGTCTACCTCCAACACACACACACACTATAGTATATACACGTCGCTGTGGTCTGATGTTTGTGGCCGACCTGCAGTAAACTGCTCTCTGGCTGCTGCAGAGAACTGCACTGCATCATTCACATTCACGTTCGCAGCTACTGGAGCTTTTCAGCTTTGCAGCACAGATACAATCACCTCGAAGGACGACCCTGCACGGCTCAAGACTGGTTTAAACAAAGTCCAGAAGTTTGGAGGTTCACATTGAAAGAAAGATACCGACTCACAGCAGCGCAGTAGGAAGGTACGACACACACAACATCACGAGTTGATGTGGGTCAAGTGTCAGAAAACAACATTGTTAGACTTCCTCCAAATGACAGCTCGAATGAATCAATCTGAGACCAGACACTTTTCACATACAACACCTATTTCACATGATTTCACATACAATATATTGTCTTATCATTACAGTGCATATGGTTAATGTAAAGGCAGCATTTCACAGTGTAATAGTTCTTATGGCTGAACTGAGGATAACCCTCAACGTCCTTGGGGGGGTTCCTGAAGTTCCCATAGTGAGGATTTATTTTAATAATTCAACCCATAAGCAACAAAATATAGAATTTTTTTGTTTACTGGCTTGGACACTCAGTAATAACACAGCTTGAAGCAAAAATGTGTCAGTTCGATGTGAAAAATTGTGGCATATTATGGTATAATTGTGGTTTATTTGTCTATATCTACCAATTCAAACCTAGACTCTTTGGAATAAAAGATTTTTTCAACCTATTATTTAGGCTTTTTTTTTTTTTTAGCCTATTGTTCATATCTTCTCAGAACTTAATTGATCAATCTCTTCCATATATATCACTGTGAAAATGAAACCACAATTAACCTTTATAATAGGAAAATAAAAAGAGGAATGTCTGAAAACAAAGTGTTTCCAACGTTATGGGCACCGTGCATATCACTATATTGTATATATGGTATATAAAGTATAATGTCATCTCTCTAGCATATTTAATATTGTTCCACGCTGTCTTCCTACCTCTTAGCTTCATATGTTGGTACAGAGATAGCATTGTTTTCCAGCAGCACAGAACAAAGCAGCCATTAGCACAATCAAGCCTGTCTGATTATACTTTAACATTCCCCTCCGAGCTGCCGAGTCACATTATGCAAGACCCTGCCCTAATCATCTCCCGGTGACTGGCAGGTTGCTATAGTGACACTAGGACCAACACGACTCCGAGACAAGCGAGGCCTTTCAATCAGGGAAACGCCTCGCTATCGGAGAGAAAGGAGGAATTGTGGGTGCCGGCTTCCTACAGAAATTGTTTCATAACTCTTTGGAGTATAAGGAGCTTAGTCAGTTTGTCGCTCTCTTTGATGGGGAAATGTTTGCAACGTGCTCCGAGAGGCTTAAAGTTACATGAAGGTCGTGTTTGGGTGAGTCAGGAAGGAAACGGTCGCAGAGACACAGTCAATCATGACGGTATAGTTACATTTCCACTTAGCCATGTGAATCTCATCACATATAAAAATATATAATCATAGTATGTGCCGCCTCTTTACCAACCTGTTCCTGCTTATGTTCCTGTAAGACCTATTAAAACCTGCCAAGTGTGACAACACACGGTGCAGCATGGCACAGGGATGCATTAATAATGCAAAACCATCCCAGAATCCATCCCTGACACACACACACACACACACACACACACACACACACACACACACACACACACACACACACACACACACACACACACACACACACACACACACACACACACACACACACACACACCGGAGATAGAGAGAGACCGGAGCTCAGACTGGGTATATGATGTACTGGAAACAGTAAAGATCAAACTACAGTGCTCACTTCTACATAGGGAACGGTTCGGTTTCAGTCATTTCACCATGGCAACTGCTGCCAGCACACATGCCGCAAGACAAAAGACTTCAAGGTCCCACGACTGACCTTTTCTGGAGCTTTCATGAGCATCTCTGCAGCATTTAATAATAATACTGTAATAATAAGCAACCAAAAATAATCCTGAGTAAAGGTCAACGGAGGCCAAGAGATGCAGTTGAAAGTCGTAGAAAAAGTTAGTCAAACAAATAAAAAAAAGCTTGTTTCATCAAATTATTGCCTCCAGGGATATGGATGTTAACGCTGCTTCCCATGACATTACATTAACTGCATTCACTTTAGTTGTCTTAGCAAGCCACAAAGTCACATGTGTAAACCTGTATGGGCACTGACCAACACAGTAACACAGATACTGTCAGACACACTCTGCAATGTCCTTCAGCAGCAACACATAGGACACATACAGCAAGCATGTGTTTATCAGTTTATCTACTACATTTTATCAATGCATGGTCCTATGCCTTGTGCATAAGTTCCAAATGTGTTTTATTGATGTATAGCTAATGTTTGTGTTGATTGAATGTTTTTTTTCCATACTGTGAAGCACTTTGTGTACGCATACTATGATGGGTGCTATATACCGTAAATAAGGTTTTACTTAGTTATCAGCAGAATAAAGACAGATTGATCTATTTTTGTGCATGTCTATGGATCAGACACTGGTATTGTAGTAAACCCTGGTAAATAATAAACATAGCTACTAATAACAACAAATACAGGATCTGTATTCTTAAAGCATCTCATCTTATCACTAAGAGTTAGGAGCTACTTTCAGCCTACAGATGTTTTGTGAATACAGGCCCTGACTTTATTCTTTTCTCACTATTTTGAAGGGACCTGATAAGAGCTATAACTGATCAAACTCAAACGATAAACAAGACCACCGTTAAAAGCTGTCTGGCCATGTGAAGCCCTTTGAGGCAAACTGTTTGTAAAAACGGGATATACAAATATAATTGCCTAGCCTTGCCTTGCCTTACCAGTCAGTGGTGGTTTGGTGGTCCTGAGATCCCTTTTCCCATAACCCTCAACACAAGCTGTGACTGGTCTTTACTTCATCACTAATGGGGATTCACTGATGATTCACTGATGATTCACCACGTTACTCAGATCTGAGGACATCAAGGGGGGGACCCTTTGCCTGGTACTGTACTTGATTCACCCCTCTACATGTCCAAAACCTGCAGGTCTACAGCACATTGTTTCCTCTGCCTTTGCCAATGGTTCGGTAGCAATTGGGGCAACACCCACAAGAGTCAGGAAAAGTATTGTTTGGTTATTGAGAAGACACCTTAAGTGTTCAGAGAAAGTTAAAATATATCTATTAGTTTCAATTCTAGAGTTGTTTCTGGATGAAACAAGTTCCAGTATCAGGAGGAGGAAGGGCCGACAACTGTCACAAAAAAACCTCAGTAAATCCAAGAGACAACCTGAATATCCTCATCCTACTGACATACTGTATATTTTTATGCTCCTGCAGGAAAGACGAGACCTGAGGACTCGGCTCCAGACTTAAAGGAGTGATATGAATTCCTGGAGCTGCACGGCGCAGGAGTCATTACACCGCCCTTCAAATTAGACACAAGAGTCCACATGCTCCTGTGCAAAGGCACTTCAGTGACAAAAATGTCACACCAGCCTTTAAAGGGAGAGGAGAGGGAGCAACACTCCTGTCCTATCGCACACAGAAACACACACACTCTGACAGTACAAACCCTCAACACCATGGGGGAGTTTGTTTATACCTGTTATCACACACTGCAAGGTACAAATCTGCAAGTTGTAGCAGTGAAAACAGAAAGCAGAGGTAGGCACTGCAACAGGAAACACTACAAAGTGCTCGCCGGCTTATCAGTGACAGCTACAAAGAGTCCTTTCATCAAGACTGTGACCAAAATAAAAATAACTTAAGAGGCACAAGAACAAGACTTCAACATTTTTGGCTTTAAAGATCTTCTTATCTGTAGAAAATCTCCTAAAATACCCCAAACCGAGCGGCTCTGAACCGTCCCAGTTACCTGAGCCTGTGCCCCGTCTCTTACCAGCACCAGTGAAGGCTCCTCGGGGAAATGCTCCACGCAGTAATAGTCCAGTGAGAGGTTCTGGTCCAGGTTGGAGAGGCTCCCCGCCGGCCTCAGGCCTTTGTCCGAGCCGCACACCTTACACGCCGCGTTGCCCATGAGCGGAGGCGTTCAAGTCCATCCCATCAAGGAGGAGGTAAAGGAATCTAAACGAGCATTTAATGAGTCTGGTAATCCCACTCCCTGCTTCTCCTACCCCTCCCCCCCTTAAAAAAAAAAAAAAAAAAACCTTACAGGCTACCATCCAAGGGGGAGTCGGGGTGGGGGGTGGCAGGAGGGGGGTCGACACCCTGAGTCCAGATCCAACCACCTCACTCTTCTCTCTGTGGATCAGAAGCTCCTGTTGCTGTTGCTCCACTGGACTGGACTTGGTCCTGTTTCAGTGCTGCCTCCTCTTCCTCGTAGCTAATCCCAACTCCCTGATCATTGACTAACATCCACACACACCCCCCACCCTTCACCCTGACCCACCCCACCACCACCCTCCACCCTCCACCACCACCACCACCTCCCGTCCTGGCTATTTTTACACCCACCAGCCTAGCTATGCATGTAGCGAGAGGGTAGAGAGGGTGGTCGGCTCGGGGGCAGCGGGCCAAAACAGAAAGGGGGGGAGGGGTCAGCACAGATATTAAGAGTGGACTGATATGTGGATAATATTTTATGATCATACAGTATGAAGAACATGTTCTCAAAAATGTTCCTTAAGTGACAATGTGTCACAATGTAATACATGGTTGTTTTTTGGTTTGTTTTAATATATTACTTTGTCTGTTCAGTTTTAGTTGTTATTGTTTTACCTCAGTCCTTTGTTAACTGTGTAATTGAGTATTGAGTCATTAGTGGGAATAAGTTGCACTGTTCTTGCATTATTGAAAACGTTAAGTGTTAAAAAAAGGGGGGGGGGGGGACCCTCTCAGAGGCCAGATGCTGCAGGAACCTCAACTTTTAAAATGATATCCAATGAAAATCAATGAGTTTCTAGGCCAAATTATTGTTTTAATATATGACAAGGTTTTACTCAATTACAAATTCAGTTGGGTCAGATTTTCAAACCAAGAAATGTATCTTTTCAGCGGCTTGTGGGGTTAAACTAACACAAATTAATGTATATCAATCAACAAGTCATGTTCATTCATTGTTTTCCTTTATAAATTGGTCACTTTTTACACAGACACATCAAAAATGTACAACTGACTGATTGAAACATGTTTACTTAATGACTACTGCACTTTACTATCACCCAGACTATTGCACTTTACAGTACAATGTACTGCTACATGCACTGATTGCACTTTGTTATTAATTGTACTTGAAGCATGTGAATGAATATAAACTGAGTGAGCAAGTTTCCATATATACTCAAAGGACACTTAATAAATCTGATCTTATTTTTACTTAAAGGGATAGTTCAACATGTTGGCAAATTAGCCCATTGCCATAATCCCTATAGTCATAGCAGTAGGTTCGTTACCTTTAATTGTCGGTGCAAGCTGTTTTTAGAACGGCGGTGCAGAGCGGCGAGCTGCTCAGAGCTACGCTACCGAGGCTCATGGGATTTCTTGGTTTCTCATCAAACTCATCAAATACACAATCCAACAACTCCAAAACGCTCTGGTGGACAAGTTGTGACCTGCACATTCACCACGCTATGAGATAATAACAGAACGTTACCAGACAGAGTTGTTTTCGAGGTAAATTCATGCAAAACCAGTGATGCGCGTTCCCGTCGGGGACAGTTTTTCAGCAAGCAGTCTCTGCATTTAGCTCGAAAACAACTCTGTCTGGTAACGTTCTGTTATTATCTCACAGCGTGGTGAATGTGCAGGTCACAACTTGTCCACCAGAGCGTTTTGGAGTTGTTGGAGCCTCCGTAGCGTAGCTCTGAGCAGCTCGCGGCTCTGCTCCGCCGTTCTGAAAATAGCTTGCACTGACAATTAAAGGTAACAAACCTACTGCTAAAACTATAGGGATTATGGCAATGGACCAATTTGCCAAAATGTTGAACTATCCCTCTAAGGCCTAGGAATGCTGCTTTGTAACTATAAAGGAATCATTACAGAATGATTAAACCCAATTTCTGGTAAGGTGAAATAGTTTGTAGTTTTGTGTAACTTTACAAAATAAGCAAACAAACATGTAAGAAACAGAAAGAAAGGTAGAGGTTGTGTGCATCCTCAGAAGTTTAAAATACATGACCCAGGCTGGTCAGGTGAGGCCGCGTGTGACCTTTAGCAGCACATGGGCGTAAGTTTTCTTCTGCAAACGTAAGGCGAGAAGGACGACCCGCTTCTCTTATGAAAATACCAGGTCATCTGAACCGCAGTGGACCAAGCAAGGGGGTCCTGTTTCATAGCAACATGACACACACACATACACACACACATACATACAGGCAGTAACTGACTCCTCTTGTATATAAAAAAAGAGAAACAAGAGTGCTATGGTCTCTGAATAAGACACTTATTGCTGTTGCTGCTTTGGCTACAGGCGACAGTTATAATGACACATTTGACTTAATCTCAATTCACTTTCCAATGATTCCCCTCACTGAGAACAAGTGTTACGAGAAGAATGTTCAGTTTTCAAGGCGAAATACAAGTGACTCATATGCTTGTAGATAAGCTGCTATAAGGCTAGTTTAGTTTATTTCGGTCTTGACAATTACGCAAATCAAAGTAAACAAGAAGTAATAATCCTCCAATTGCAATATGCATATTTATGCTAAATGCCAGCACAGTCACGATTTATCAAGTACCACAAACACGCACACACACAAATCTTTTCTGTTCGGTTTAGCATCACTAGCCAAAACACACAATTGGACGTGGCCTTACCCGGCCCCCTCCCTCTCAGGCCTTTTTAGTTTCATTAACATTCTCCAGGATGTAATTTACTTAACGTCTCGTCCAATATCCTCACTGAAGAGCGGTCACCTGCCAACAACACACTCATCCAATTAGGTCGGCCAACTGATGGAGGCCATGTGATGAGCGCTTGACAAAGGTTAAACCTGCTGCTATACCCACCCAGTGCAGGTAGACCACGCTGTAATTCCCTTCAATTCATTGAATTTAAACACGAAAGTCACTATTTCTCCATGTCTATAGATATACAACCCCCCCACCGCCTCCTACACACACAGACACCTCTCATCCGGTCCCACACAAACGCCCCCACACTCCCTCTGTGGGTTGGTAATCCACTGGGTGGGGCGGGCGTTGACAACAAATGCTTTTAATCTGTTCTCGACCATATGGCTCGCTGGCTGCGGGAGGGAGGGGAAGGGGGGCTGTTAGGCAAAGCCATGTACTACTGCTGCTTTATGTTGTGCGGCTAAATGTGATGACAACAGTGCGTACAGAAGGTGTATGACAGGATTTAGTGTAGAGAGGGGAAAGGCAGGAGAGACGGTTTCATTTGAAAGTGGAGGCGGATGTTAGCTACTGTAGCGGCTAAATGCTAAATGCTAGCACCGCTGGCTGGATCACATCCCGTGTAACCCCGAGCAACGCTAAATTTGGGGATTTTATATATTCATCACCATCACGCACATTAGTACTGCCTGAGCTGAAACAGGCTTCACTATAACATAACTGCTATGAAAAGAAAGAAAAAAATCAAACATGAATTATAGAAGTTGCAGGCCAGGTTGCTATGGAAACACTGATTTAGAGAAGGTTTGTGCATGGATTTGTCTCCTGCTCCTTGCAGAGAACAGCTTTATCCTGTGTGAAACCTTGACAACAGTGACAGATCTGATGCCCTGGGGTGGACAGTGAGAGGACAGACACACGACATGTTCAATGGAGTTTGATGTAAGACTTTTTCCTTGAACAGGTAGCTTGTAAATAACCTATTGACTTCTGGTCATTATGATTCTGTCCATGTTACAATCATATCTCATTATGCTAATTAGGTAAGTGAAGCCCATCCCAGGTCAAGTGGTTACTCATTACAATGCAAATTTATGTCCAGCTGTTGTGATGTGAATACAATCCGAGCCTGACCACTTCCAGATGTTGTTGATATTGTGGCACACCTTGTTTCCTTATCCAGATGCAAATTGCAGGTTGGCAGCACTGGGTAGAAACACAAAGATCAATACTATATGGATGTGCATTATTCTTCATGCTGTTGTCTTGTTTACTCTCACATGCAGGGAAAGCATACGCAACTTTGACCTTGAGTCAGGCGACCAGGAGTCAGGCCAGCTATCAGGTTGGCACTGAGTGCTATACCATGGGGCCAGATGTTGGAGAATTAAGCAACAGTTGTAGTCGTGGAGCCTCTGTAAAGCCCGCGTGCATCCAATCAGAGATGATTTCTGGGGACTTCCTAGCGAGGAACAGCAGCACTGGCTCAACAGCACAGCTGGCCGCTTCAGACACTGTCTGGGTTTCCATCTGACCTCCATAACCCCGAGTGCATCATAGGCTACACATACAGTAGCACATAGGCTAACTAACAGCAGCAAAATTTATGTTTTAAGTTATATCATACATTCTTCCTAAAGGTTTCCTCAGCCTCTGTAGATTCCTTTAAATGATATTTTATGCATGTAGATTACATAGAAACCAACAGAAGAAGTTTACAAGTATTACTGTAGTTAAAGCCCCCTCAGTTGTGGGATGGCATATAGGACAAAAATGGAACATATAGGCCTGCGCTACAAAACTAATGCCCTTGAAAGAATATGAAAACCATTTCTTGATTATATTTCTGCTATAATGCCCAGAGCATAAAGAACTGTATTATTTTTCTTTATTTATTGTATTTCACCCTATGCTGTACGTACCTATCACATTTACCTTGTTTTTGGTTTTTATGTTGTTATTCTCAGCTTGTTTTGTTTACTTAAAAAAAGAAGTGTTTGAAAAAATAATTACAGTACTGGTAGGCTATTACTCCTGTAAACCTTTTTTCACTAAGTATTAAATTACAATGAAGCAACTGCTGTGTAAAATTTGTGCTGCAATTTGTGCTCAGTGATGCGATTGAATGTACAGCAGGGGTCAAAATAATTCCCATAATTTGACATTATAATTATTTTTCGTGGGGATACTGAGCCACTCAAATCCTGCAAGGTGTAGGAACAAGGTATTATCTAACATAATTTTCAAAATAAAGAAAAGAAAAACAGATCACCTTGCAGGATGTTAGCTGCTCCGTATAGGACACAAACATGCCAAATAAAGACATGAGCGAGTGTTTTACTGTGCTCAGCTGTCTTTAAGAGGCTCCCTGTCACCCTGAAGGACAAACAGTGAGTCATCACACATACATGCACCAGAGTGGTGCCTGGACAGGAGACCAGTGGGAGCAAATTAATCACAACGAGACTCTCGCCAAAGTTGCTGTTGTGTTTAATTGAGCTGGTGTGCCCCCAAAAAACCTCATCACCATGGCTTCTCAACAACACACACAGAGAGGAAACCGGTGTCTGGAGGGATGACGAGTGAATCTGAAATACCTACTGAGCTTTTGTGAGTGAGAAATGAAAGGAAGAAGAATAAGACGAGGGAGTATCTAGAGGACTGATGCAGATACAGGGGGAGATGAACATGTGTAAGATAAAACATACGCAGTCTCCAGGTAGTAACAGTAATATCACACCTCCTGGCACCACGTTGCTCTGCCTCAGGTTCAGGATCAGTTCTTCTCAGTCATGAAATTCAAATCATTCCACTGCTGTGTTGTCTCTGCTTTCGTTTTGTTCTCTATTCTCTCATTTCTGTTGTAATCTGTAGCGTTATAATTGCACAAAAGAGGTTGGTGGTGACCAAAGTTAGAGCAAAAAGAATAAATATTGGACTTACATTCTTCAGGTGGACAGGAACTATAGGCTACAACTATAAGCATAATCTTTACTATTGCCCATGCGGATGACTGATTGATTGATTTATCTCAAATATAGGTTAATTTTCAACAACTCGGACAATGCACAAGATAATGCATAAATATCCTGCTTGAATAATACCAAAACACCAATTGAAAGAGGCGTACTCTAAATAAGAAACATGACAGATCAACACAGACAAGACTATACAAACTAGACTCTTTCTTTGAGTAAACACCAGAAACTTGCAGAAAGAAGGTTTCTTCAAATGTCCCTCGAGGGGCTCCATACTTAGTCAGTGACTCAACTGCAAACACCTCCGCTGTAACTCTTGATAACACAAAACCTGGACAAGTAAAAACAAAACTAGCTAGCTGATAAAACATGTTTTTGATATCCGAGCCAGATGTGGTCCTGATGACAAACTTCAAGGGACAAATACCAAACAAAATAAAGAGAGTGTAGTCCATTAAGACCTAAAGTAGCTAAATCTTGAATTATGGGGGAAAGATGTAGGGGAATAAAACATTTTTTTCACCAGGAGGAGTCCTCTCTGATGCTAAGCTCCTTTGGGTGATCTTTCCCCCTTGCATAACTAAGCCACACAATCATCTGCTATACAGAGCTGCACTTCCAACTCTGGACAACATCAGTGTGACGACAGCATCTGATGCACCCTGCTGGGCTGTCAAATCACCAGTCAACAAACTCAGGTGATTATATGAGGATGATGGTAGTCTCCATTCTGGCAAGTATTTACAAATGAGTAGAGAGATACTTTGATAAACTTGTGTTACATCAATGAAGCAATAGATCAATGTAAGAAAATTGACAAATTAGCACTTTCCTTGGTACAGAAATTGTGAAGAGTCCCGTCATTAGAAATACTTTATCTCAGCAGATTACAAATTTATTTTTAAAATTCCCCACTATAAGGTGATGTAATATAAAGACACCACTTACCACTCTTATATCACTCTATCTATAGAGAAAAGGTCAGCTCGTTCTGTTCTATCTCTATGATACATGCTCAACACTAGTGTATATTTATTTATACAGTACTCATAAATAAACTACCACATTGTCTGACATGACTAATACTGTAGATCTCAGGGAGTGTACTCATTGAACCCACTCTGAAGGACTGGTTTGAAGTTGGAAAGACTTGATTTTAGATGTTCTGCTTTACAGTAGGCTCATGGAACAGCCTGAAATACAATGTAAAAAAAAGAAATTGATCAATTTGCATTGAAATGTAATGCTTTTTTTCTAATCAATTGGTGATTTTTGTGTTTTAAATGTTTGCTTTTCTATCTGCATCATTGAAAATTACAGGTAATGTCTCTACAGGAAAAATAAATAGCCTAAAGGTTGATGACGATGGTGTTGACGAAGAAGAATCCAACACAACACCTTCAAGAACAATGCAACACCCGACTCCGACTCCATCATCTTCATCTCTGACTAATACAGCTGCACGCATGGCGCTATTAACCACCACCACCACCGTCTCTATGCACTTTGAGGACCCAGGCTGTTGCTCTCTCTGTAGTGGATTCTCCCTCTCTTGGTTGCCATGGCGATAGGATTGGTATGTCTCCTCCTGAGCTGCAGTGTCCCATAGTGCCACAGCAAGATTATAAATGCTCTAATCCAGGATTTTGCCAATCCCAGTTCAGCATCAAACAGTGGTGCATGCTCAAACATCCATGTACCATCAGTGGGGTGTGTGTGTGTGTGTGTATATCTGTGTGTGGCTTAAGTAAAGGTATTGAGGGTGAGGGTGTCATCAAATGTTTCCTTTCAGTGGCAAATTTTATACCTCAAACGTTAATTTTTGACTTCCATACAAAAAAAGTCAATTTTTTTAGAAAGACTGCTATAGCATACAACATACAGAGTGTACAGACATTCAGTTTAATAATCCATCAGATCTGAAGATATATCCATCCATAGATAGATAGATAGATGGGTGGGAGGTGAGAGGGGGGTGGTGCTGGAGGCAGCGAGGGATTATCATCTCTGCCACAAACATTTTCCCCCTAAATTGCATCAGCTGAGCATCCAAATGTGGTTTGAGATTAGATGATAAAAAAAAGCAAAACAAACAGTAGAGGGGATTTATCGACAGGACAGCTAATCAGAGGAAGACTCTGGGGGAAAGAAAAGCAGGTTTTCTTGTCCAAAATTGCACCAAATGTGGTGTTGGTCCATGGGAAGCCTAGCCTGACAAGCCAGACTATATCATTAAAATGTATAGTCTGGCAACGACCGGTAGACCTCGGCTCAATCCAGGGGGCGGGATGAAGGCTGTCTTTCAAACTGCCTCTGCACGCAATAGGGTAGCGCTACGACTAATCAGAGCAACGAGCAGGATGCCGTTAGCCTGACAAGCCAATTAAAATGTATATCGTCATCGCGTTAAGCCCGCCCAACGACTCTCTAAACAGATAGAGCGCTGTGATTGGTGAACACAATCGGTGTTCGAGACTCAAAAAGTTCCTATGGCTCGTTTCTAGACCCACCTACGGAGCAAATATTTTTGCTGCCGCTAGGGTGCGTCTAGATTTCTAGGCTATGGGAAGCCCAGATTTTCCACCAAGATTTGTAGCCAAAGATCGACTCAACCAAACAGACCTTCAAGCCTGTAGAAAATCATGGACGTATAGTATGTTCAGTATATTTTCTAGTCTTAGAGACAACTCAAAAGGGTTTACAGCGAGTGCCTTAGCCATTAGGACGATGTGATTAAATCTGTAGATGTAGCTGTTCTATCAAAAGTTTGGAACAAGACTTTCCAATATAATGAGGCACAGTTTTAGCCCTTTTTGATCTAACAGTACAAACTGCAACTGTGGGTTAAAAGTTACAGTGTTTAGTGACTAGTAGGATCCAACTGTATTGGTTCCTTTGATGCTGTTTAGATATCTTGCTGCTGTTAAATGGTTTCAAATCCCAGAAGCCTAAACATACAGTGAATAAAGTCTTGCCCAGCCCTCCATGCTCTGGGAAATGATCAATTACTGCAATCATTGATTAGAAACGAGGTGTGAACAGACACCGTCCCCTTGCACAATCCAAGGCTTTCTGATGAATCAGTCAGTGACACAGTATGATGGTTCACCTGCTCAACAATTTCAGCTTATCATTTGTCTAACTATTATAAACCACTTTTATAGGTCCGTTAATATCAGCGATATGTAGCTCAGAACTTGAAGCAGCTCTAATGTCCCAGCTGAGGCCCATTAACTCAGAACATAACAACTCATACTTTACTAAGAGGTTAAGGTCCATCACAAATGGCTGTAAAAACAACAATGAGACAAAAGGCACATAGATTATTATTGCAGTGGGTCACGCAGCAGATTAGTAGTAGACCATCAATCTCCTGACAAAAGTCAGCAACAAAAAGAAAAGAGCCATAGAGCACAAAGACGCCGGGCAGGGGAGATTAAGACGGTAATTATGTAATCGCTCAATTCATTCCAGTTGGGAAATTCTGGCAGGAGCAATGTAACAACTCCTCAGAGGTCGGTCAGTCCAGTAATTAAGTATGAAATGTGAGAGCCAAACAAGTTTGTGAGGTAAGTTTTCATCTGAACAGCTGGCACTGTTGTCAAGGAAACTGCCTTGCTGCCTCTGTAGCCTACTGATACACACTGACTCGTCTATAATACAAAGATCTCTGGACTGCAGACTGCAGACTTCTTCATTGCTTTGCATGATGAACCCAACGGTCTTTTTCCTATTTACTGCAATGATACAAACGCTAAAGAGTCACGCAGCATTTGTACAGTAACTGCACAACCCTTAACCAAAATACATGTGCATCCAGGTGATTAATGACATTGGTTTGCATTTAGTGTGTTGTAGTTTGCTGGCCAAAACAGTGACTTGATGGAGAAGTAATTCAACCCCGCATGGAGTTAAGATTGGGGCTGAGAAACCAAGGTTTGTCCATTTAAAATCTCATTAGACTAGACAGGAGTGAGCAGCATCATGCTGATAGATGAACTAAAGTTACATGTTTAGTAAAGTTTAACTATAACCTATACCCTATTCTGGATTGTAAATGACTCTTGAGCATTCACACAGAGCTACAACAGAGTGTAGAAACAGCCCTGGCTTTATAGTTTGTTTAATCCTTTGTTGAAATAAGATTTAAAGGGCAATTTGTTTATCTAGTTTGATCTAGATTTCCTTGGACTTTCAATGGAACAACATTGGAACTGAGTTGGAGTCTGAATTGTGCAGGGAATGTTGATCGTTTGCTAGCTCATCATTAGGCAGACGCCATTTCTAAGCTTGTGTTCGAGTTATAATGTCACTAAAACTTACTCAATAATGTCTAATATACAAGAAACGACTTTACTTTGCTAACATTAGCTAACGTTAGCCACCATGGACTACTGATATTCAAGCGATAGCCCGAAGCCCTGAGCAACATTGTGATGTGTTGCTGAAATAAAGCTTTACTTCATCAGTCATAGAGTGCTGTGCTGTAATTAATAATTAATTAAACAACTATTTATCATTGTATTCTGCAAAACTGTTTTCTAGCTGCCGTCACCATGGACACAGAGCACAGAGCCGCCTTAGGTTGAAACTGAGTGACAGAGAGAATGGGAAACATTTTCCTTTGGTCAGGACAGATAAAAGGTGAATGCACATTTCACAGTTGAGCAGCATCCTGCTCATCTGTAGCTGCTGACAGCAGAGAAAGGGAGGACAGAGAGAGAGAGGGGATGAGAGGGCAGGCATATTGAGGGAGGGAGGGAGTGTGACGGGAACATGTTTCAGCGAGAGAGAGAGATAACAATGCAGGAGAATCAAAGAAGGTGAGGGGTCGCTTACTTGCAGTTTTTTTTCTAGATGTATTATACAGTACCTGCAGAAAACTTGTCAGAGGATTGTACTGCAGTGCTCGGGTAGAGAGTATAGGGGAAGACAAAGCACAGAGAGAGGGAGAACAAACCACCTCACAAAAGGAGAGTCTAATAATAGATGACATAGATCACAATGTGAGAGGGATCAGGGTTTAATTCCTCATACAAAAAGGTGTCTAGCTGTCTCCTCCTCCGCTACATAACATTTTAGACGCCTCCTGCAGCGTGGGGTGTGGACAAACAAACGGTGATCAAGATCACTCCAAACTTCTGCCAATCACAGTCCCAGCCTTCGCTTGTCCATAAAACACATGCAGCATTTCACTGCCGATGTCAAAGGACCTGAACTTCTTGATATTGATAGCTAACGAGTCAGTTCTTCCGCTAATGTCAGTTAGGTAACGCCTCTAGGTCCAGATACAATACACTGTGGGGCCTGGATAGCAACTAGACCTATCTAATGATAAACTCAGAAATCATGTCACAACCAAACTAGCAAAGAGGAAACCTGCATTGTTATCTTTTTGGTAATACTAAACTTGAGCTAGCTAGGTTGCAAGAAAGGTTAGCTAGGTTTACTGGAACAACAACAGCATTACCGGTCTCAAACAACATTTTCTGTGGTCTTAAACCCATTTTCAAGGCCAAGACCAAGACGGTCTTGCCTCGGATAAACCAAATTTTTACTTGGTCTTGGTTTTGACTCCCTCAAAGTCTTTGTCTTGGTCAGGGTGTTGACTCGTCTTGGGTTGGTTAGTCTTTACTACAACATTACTGTGTCCTATAGAGGGACTATGTTACACATTTACATGTAGGGTATACATAATCTGCCGACTTTTAAAGTTTATTCTAACAGTCAATTGATGCTGCTCTGACATCACATATTAGGGTGTGGCCATATTTTCATTCCTCAGCTACAAACCCCCCCACAACTTTCTGCACTTTTCTGTGACTCGGTGTTGAATTAGTCTTTAATACGCCTGCAGAGTAATAAAACCTCTAAACTACATCTGCTCTGCTACATCTTGCCTGTGAGGACAGAAAATAAACAGCAACAGTGTTTCATCAAGATATATGAAGACGTGAGGCTGGCAGCGTGTGCCAAATCAATTCCCCTTTACACGGGACACAATTTTACACCGAGAAAAAGATAGATTCATGTCAACAACTTCAATGTAATTTCAAGGACCTCACTCACTAAATCACTTTAGTTTAATGGCACCACTGCCCCTATAGTGGTAGTATACACACCAGCCTTGGTTAAGTGGTGAAAACGTACACTCACATGCTGAGATGTGCATGTCGCTGATTTCCCTGGTTATCTATGTCTCGTGATTCCTCCATGGGAAAAAGTAAGTGGCCCATTCATGCATTTAACCTGACAAGTTTTCATTATTCATGCAAGTATATTTCCACATCCCCATGTATTTTAAAGTGTGTTCCCCACAGTGTTTCCTCATTTAGAGCGCTCTTCACTTCAAAAACGTTGTGCTACATCTTCCTGATTTTCAGAGGCTATATCCACAATTTTTATTGCTTAAATGTTCATAATGGACAACTTTGCTTTGTGTTATTTCCTGTGAAGTAGCCATGTGTTATGGTTCAGGGTGAAAAAGATTATAGAAAATGTAGGATAAGTCCTTACAGACATGCATTTGTGTAGTGGTTCATAAGATCCAAATACGAGTGTTGCATCTCTTCTCATTAATCAATACATGTTTTCTAAATAGTGATATTTGGTACATTTTTGCGCTAAAAGCCAAAACATACCCAAAGCCAAAAAGGATGCAAATTGTAGCTCAATATTGGTTATAGCTCAAAAGGCCAGTGACTAATATTAGGACAACAACAAAAACATTAAAGGCTTATAGGCTTTTAATGTTCAGTGTCTGGCAAATGTTGGTTGTACAGTATATGTGTCATGTTTGTGCTGTTGGAAATGTACATTACAGTAATTGTATCATTAAAAGGGAACCATGCTGTCTGCAGAACTGGGAAGCTTTTTACTGAATAATATAAACCAGATCAAATCTAATTTAAATCTACAGTTTGTGTCAGACCAGCCTCCAGAATAATTGCGGCACCATACATCACTGTAGAGCATCAGTAAAGTGAAAATCCTCTATTGCAGATGGAGTTAAAGTCTGGGCTCGGGTCATCAGATAATCCCTCAGCATGTAATGGATGTTTGCTGCATTCGAACTGATGCACCATGTTTAGGATGGAAACCTATAAATAAATACCTCCCATCCATCCGCCTGATGCGTTGGACAGGAAATCCAGTATTACGTCGCCCGCAGAGCGTTTTGGCATTTCATAACAACATGCACACTGACAGCGTCCAGGCCGAGCCCTCTGATACCCACTCAGCACCATTTACACCGGGTTAATTGTCTCCCACCCACCCCCGAGGGCTGACCGATGGTGATCAAACTGGACATCAGGAACCGTATCACTGATGTAAATGTCTGGCCCTCAGGCCTCTGCTGGACTGGACAATCCACCAAATTTAATCTATTAATCACTTCTAGGTGTGTGTATGTGTATGTGTATGTGTATGTATGTGTGTGTGTTGAGACAGGGCAGAGAGAGATGGCACGCCAATAATCCCATGTGATAATCTGCCTTGCGGTTGAGTCAATAATAACAGCAGAGAGGGGTGGGAACACTAAAGCGACACAGCAGCTCCTCATCACAGAGGTCATGACGAGGCTTCAGCTTTGAGAGATGTTATTTTGATGCCAAGTGATGCTCTGTATCTGAACATTAACATCCCTCGGGGGGAAAAAAAGAGGAGTAGTAAAAAAAAAGTCAAATTCAACACATAAGACACAAAATAACAGATCTGAGATTGAGTAATGTTCCCAGTTATTGTTATGTCACTCTCTATTTCCTCTTCACACACCGCTAACAAGAGCCAACCTGACAAAAATAGACCGTTGTTTGTCATTTTCCTTCAAATGTCACAGGGTTTTGAAGCCACAGAGTGAATATAAATACTTAACACCTCAATCAGACTTTATAATGTCAACCTCTGTTTCTCTTTTGAGATATGCTTTCATTTGAATCCAGTTATTTTTGCTTTAAACCACAGCCACTGAAACCATTAAACTACGACTGGTTGGAAAGTATACATTGACGTATAATGACTGCATAGTGAGGAATATGCTAGAATTGAATCTACAGCCATGTCAGCTGTTATCCCTTACACAAACATCCCAAAAATATGATTTCTATTCATTCCATACACATTTTACTACCCTATTTCGATTTCCACCATATGCAGTGATTCAATCGAACAGCTTTATCTGAGTATTTTTAGTGGATATCATAAGTTGGACTTTGACAAATTTGGACAAGTCGTACCTCCTCAACCTTTGCTTCCTATCCTGAACCTTTCATTTCCTTTCCATAAAATACTAATCAATCATTTTCTTGACTTGAATACCACTAGAGAGCCCATCAGATTGACATCTGATCAGTACGACACGACTTTCTCCAATGTCTGACATACAGTACATCCAGAGCCTGTTTGCTTGCACATCCAGCCAAAAACGCAGGTGCTAAAATTACCTACAACTGAACCGTGCCCACACATCCACTGGAATAAATCTCTCATCATAATAAAATTACAGCCGATGAAGAGAGCGTATCTCAGGAGTACACCCTCACTAATGAAACCACAGCTCAGGCGTTTGACGAGAGAATATGGCCACAGAGACTCTTCATGAACAAATATCCACTACACAGTACACTAACACAGCATCACAGACCAGCAGGTCTGCGTATCTACCGGGAAGGGAGCGGGAGTGTTTGTCGGTATTTTACTCTACACAGAGTGATGTTGTGACTGTGCCAGCAGACAGCAGCACTGATTGAAAGTGACCGACGGTGTGTGCACAGGGGTAGAGGGGAGGAGGGGGGTCATTTATTAAACTGTGATAGGTACATGATGATGAACAGAGGTGTAAGGATGAAGGACGGATTGAGGAAGACCTTTCGGCATTGGACGAGATGAGATGAGGACGAGCGGGGATCAGGCAGAGTGCAATCATTATGGCCATGTTACACAGCTTACTGTGATTTGTGTATTTGTAGGTGACAATGGGATGATGAACAAGATCAAGAAACGGAAGAAACCGTTGGCCGTTTTCGGATCTTTGGGTTTTCATTGAATCTGAACTCATGTATGAGTCCTTTAAACGCTCTTCATCTTTTACTGGAATACCACTTAGATGATTATGAAGGTGGAGGTGGAGATAAGAAGGATGAAGAAATGGGTGGTCGCAAAAAACTCCTCCGCAGTCCTGGAGAACAGACTCGGGTACGTCCTACTCAGTCAGTCAGAGAAGGTGCCGCGATACCTTTACTGACTATTGATGACGATGATGATGATGATGGTGGTGATGATGATGATAGAGATGGTTGGAAGTGATGAAGTCACCGCATAGGTCACACACTGAGTGGGAAGGGATGAGGAAGGTGGGTGATTCCTGAGAGTCTTCCCTCATAGTCTGTACCTTGCGCTTGCGTTCAGCCCGTTCCCGCGAACGCCTCCTCCTCTCTTTGGCTTTCTCCAGAGCCTTCAGGTCCGGAGGCTGGTCCATCTCGGACCTCGCCTTCTTAATGTGAGCCGCGGCGTGAGCCATGGTCGCCTTCTCACCGTATACGCAAAGCGGAGAAGAAGAAGGAAAAAAAACTAGAGGACTTTCAGAAGTCCTCGCAGGAAGTCATCCAAAGAAACAGGCCCCCTCCCAACCACCACCAACACCTCAGCAGTTGACTCTGTTTGGTTTTTTTTAACGTCCAAGGACCAGCTCGTCATGAGATGGTGAAATGTGGACAGAGGATAGAGGTGTCTCTGATGTCCTCTAGTCCTCTAGCCCACCAGCTCTCCTCACCCATGCAGAGAAGAGTGTGTCTGCAGCCAGCCTTCCCTCACTGCCGCCTGTTTAACTGCATCAGAGACAGGGATAGAAAGAGAGGAGGGTGGGTGGGTGGGCCGGTACACGCCACCGAGAGGTAAGCCGGAAGACCAATGGGAAGGCAGAGAAGCCAGAAAGAGACAAGAGAGGTAGGAGGAGAGCTCCACCCCCTCCCTTTTTTCTTTTTTTTTTTACAGAGATAGCGGCAGATGTTATGGGAACCTGGGAAGCCGCCTCTGATTTGAACCCTTCAAAATCATGACACCAGAGAGAGGAAGGTGGTGGTGGTGGTGGTGGTGATGATGGGGGATGATGGAGGTTTGTGGGGATTAGAGCAAACTGACAGAGGGGGGAGGAGTCAGAGGAAACAATATGTAGGAGGGGATTCAGGACACGGAAGCATCAGCGAGTGTCCTTTGAAAAAAAAAAAAAAGGAGCAAGGAAGGAACCATGTTTACCGGAGTCAGAGGGGGTGAACAAAACTTTGACCGTAGTCGGTATCTTTCTCTACATCGACCTCCCCTATTTGTAAGTCTGAGGTGGTACAGTCCGCTTGTGTGTCTGGGAGATTTCACAGCTCCAAAGCAAATACACACACATTAATACAAAAAAAAAAAAAACACAGAGATCAGCACACATTTAGTGTTTTAGCTGGAGGTCATGAAAATGGTAAAACTGCAACCCTGTTTTATTTTATTCCCTTGTACGTCAGCTTATTGCACAGCAGACACACACTGAGGGTTTCAGCAGCTAAAAATCAAATGGACCACAACCTCCTCCACACCGCTACAGTATGTTAGATATCCTATTTGATGAGCAGCAGCAGCAGCAGCAGCAGCAGCAGCAGCAGCAGCAGCACTGACTTACAAAAATAACCTTCAATGGAAGTGATCCTGCTCTGCATCGTTTCACACAACCTCTGTCCACAGCGCCGAAATCAACAAGGTATTTGAAGAGCCACTGAAGGGGCCGCAAAGATTTCCATGTAGTATATTTAGTGCTTAACATCCTCAGCCAAGAAGTACTATGAACACGTATGATGGTGATGTATTCAAGTATCATCAGGAGGCCTTTACGATCACATATCAAGAGACTGATCGATCAAAGCTTTATAATCAATAAGTGGTTTCAGTGTTGCATCTGATGGGTGTGTTACTGTTGTTGTTGATAATAATAATGTCCTTTGCATCTATAACATCCAAGTCACTGACACTCTGTGAAGACATCGACTGCAGTGTTTGTCTTCACAATCAGGCCTCACCCTTTTTTGCTTTTTGATACAGTGGCGCCACCACATGGTCAAAAATCCGTCATTACAACTCAGTCAAAGTGGATAATGTGGATAAAGAAAAACCAAGACAGGGGAAGGAGAAAAAGGCTACAAACTGAAACTCGCAAACTCCCAGAAGATTTACTGATTCACTGCTTTGATTTTTAAGGGCAAAATACAGAAAAATGATTTCAAGCATTAAACCATAATTGACTCACAAACAATTTCAAACAACCTTGATAAATTACACAGTTTTAACAAGGCACTATATGAACCAATAATCTGGTAAAATTCTTAACAAAGAATAAAAATCCTTAACAAACTTCTCCCTACTCCCAGGAATTCAATATATACCCCTTTTTTGCCAACTAAATACAAAATGTAATCAATGTATTTCATATACCTCATGTGATTAAAGGTCATTTCAGGGCTTTCTGGGTTCTTATGGAGCCATTAAATCAAATTGAGATGACAGGTGTTGCTTTATAACGTAAAATATTTGTCATGTTTCTGATTTTCGCTCATAAAAACGTTCCCGGTGAAGTATTTGAAGGTTACTTCAACGTATGGGCCGTACAGTACCTCCTCAGTTATTCAACATCACTTCCGGCTCCAACCACACATTCATATTATATAAGAGCCTATAAATACACACAGGTTACACGACCTGGAGTAACGTATATGAAAAAACAGAGGGAGAGAACAGTCCACGCCACATAATATGAATCACGCAAATGTGCATGGTTTTCCTGATGGCGCTCCAGGCTCTTGTAGGCTGAGACACAGTCAGCATATGGAAAAACATCATAACAGCGACGAAGCCTCTCCTTGTTCAAACATAAAGCAAAAACCCAAAGAAAGATTTGTGTTTCTGCCATGGTAAGTATGTGAGAGTGTATTATATCAGTAATCTTCTAAGGGTCTAGGGGATTAAAGGACCTCCAGCTGCTTCTGCCTTCCCTGCCCATATACACTACACCCTCAATAGCGACCGTTTACAACCTACAACACACAGGAGTGGAGCCCCGACAGAGCCCTGACCTGCGATCCTGCTGAGCTCAGGAGTCGTTAGCTGTGTAGCTGTGTAGCTGCAGCGATAGGGACGGCCAAGAAAAGGCAATCATTGGGGAAACGTGCCATTGTGTTAGCAGGTCAAAGAGACGATTAGCAACTGTGCTGCAATCTGAGCGTCTGATCAGATTGTGTAGAGTGTGTGTGGGTCAGGACTGATCGGCCCTGTACTTGGAGGTTTGTGTTGTGATAAAAGGAAAAACGAAAACACCCAATAAAACCAAGGTACACAACTGACAATCATCAAAACTACTGTATATCCCATTAAAGAAGACATCCCCATCTCAGGGGCAAGGTTAAGTACTGTGCTGAATCTGCAGGTATTCCTATATCTAGGCCTATTAAGCAAAAAAAAGAAGAAAGAAAGAAAGAAAAATGGATTATCTCTGTGAGCCATCTGGCAGCAGCTTTGACAAGTACTGTACAGCGAAATTACAGCAAACCCACACAGGTTTTTCCTACTCAGCTGAAGACAAGCTCATCCAGGCGTTTAGATCGATACAACATTCAGCTTGGCTACACAATACCTACAGTACAGCGCAACAAGAACCAGGTCCCACTGTCAGTCCCCAGCCACCTGGACTTACCTAGAAGAAAACAGAGAGAGAGAGGGAAGAGTCAGTAAATATGAGATGTATTACTTTTTTAATGTCATTCTCAGCTCTGATTGGTTGATTTCCCAACCGTCAAACTTCTTACTGGTTATATCAGGGTTGTAATAACAAAATAACAACAACAACGAAACAGCAACTTTTAACAACTCAGATCAGATTGCAGGTAAAACAACCCTGCAGAAACCAAATCCTGCAAGTGTTGGATGATGGCGGGTAACAGGTGGGCGTGGCTTTGTTGTGACATCACAAAGTGACAGGAAGTCCTGACAGCTGTTTTTTTTAAGGCTCAGTTTCTGAATACAGGCTGTGTGCATTTCTCTGTGGACTGAGGCTTTAATACTTTCAGAGTGTTAATATAGAACCTAGAGCTGCTTTATAATCACACTACACATGGACATCTACCTTTATACTGTATGGAGCTTTAACACAAACATCTACCTTTATACTGTATGGAGCTTTAACACAAATATCTACCTTTATTTTGAAGGAGCTTTAATACAAACATCTACCTTTATACTGTATGGAGCTTTAACACAAACATCTACCTTTATACTGTATGGAGCTTTAACACAAACATCTACCTTTATACTGTATGGAGCTTTAACACAAACATCTACCTTTATACTGTATAGAGCTTTAATTCAAACAAATTTACTTGCATTATTTATCTTCTTCTTGGCAAAACTCAGACCAAAACCAAATCTTCCATGTCAGAATATGAGATATAAAGAACCATGTTTACTCATAAAAGTGTTTACTCGTCATCTTCACACCTGAGATGAAGCCACGCAGCAGACAGAGAGACGACAGAGAGACGCCACAAACACCAAACACCACCACCACCCTCCCATAGGTGCTGCCTTTCCTCAGGACACCAGTGTGTTGTGTTGGGCTGGTCCCATGGGTTGTTGAGAGCAGACAGACAAAGAGCCGAGCTGCTAACTGGGGAGGGGGGGGCCACGCCCTTCTAGCCTCAACAACAACACACGCTATTAACAAACACGTTCATTATCGCGGGGGCCTGAGTGGAGCGTCTGTCTCTGTCAAAATGTGCATTTTAATAAAGTGATAACAAACATATGTGACACACTGTGGAGTGTTATCTGTTCCCATTGTGTCCGTCCGTGTAATGTATTGTTCCCCAACACCATTTAAACACAATCCCTCTCCGCTGACATGCTCGCACCAGGGAATCCAAACCATTGGGGGTTGGGGACATGTGTGTGTATGTGTGCATGTGTGTGTGTGCCTATACATTTTGTATGCATCCCTGGCTGTCATGTTCAGGGCCCCCTGGAGGAGGGTCTTTAATTTATTACCTCATGTGCTGCTGCTGCTGCTGCTGCTGCTCTGTAATGTGTGTCACTGTGCAGCTTCAGCTATTTAGTAATTTGGCTCTTTAGACCAATTCACGTTTTCTCCCTGTTGTCTGATGATGATGACACCCCAGAGACAAACACACTTCAGCCTGTGACCTGGAAAACAGCTGGATTATAACACGATGCATCTCAAAACCACTCCCTCTCGTTGTTGTTTTTGGAAAAAAAAGAAAAAATCCTTATTTTTCATTGTATGTACTTTTACCTGTCAACTGAATAAAAACATTATTAAAAAAAAAAAAAAAAAAAAACACTCCCTCTCGTATTGTTGCTGTTGTTGCCTCAGATGATGATGCAACTGGTTTAAAGTAGTGACAGAGGATATTGCATTTATTTATTTATTTTTTTCCACCTCTTTTGTTTTTGATTCACATTGATTCACCAGTGAAAACAGTTTCTGGGCCAGGCTGCTGCCAAAATCCAGATGTGAGAGGTTGTGATCACCTTTGCTTTGTTTTTGTTAGGGTTAAACATTCAACATTCAACAGCCTTCACCTTGTGTTTATCACTGTTACCGTGACAACAGAGGTCCAAATAAAAAACACAAATCATCCACAACTGTGCAGAATAATGATTTAAAAAGTAAACCTCAACATCTGTATGAATCAAAGATACTAAAACAGAAGCATCTGATTGGTTGACCACAATAAACTGCGAAAGAAAAAAAAAATTCCCATAAATCTGAATATTGAAAACAATGATGTCATCATCGCTCTTCTTTTCTTCTGTAACGTACCACACACACACGCCTGCTGTAAAAAAATAATTTAAAAAAAGGAAACGAGGCACAGTCGTACACTCGCTCACAGTGGCACTACTGACTCTGTTCTCCATCGCCTATCGCCTAGCAACAAGGGTGTGGGGCGTAGTCAAGTCAACAGCATCAGTGGAGCAAAGGGAAGGTAGTAGAGGAAAAAGGGCTCTCCATGGGCGGCTGGGAGTGTGTGTGTGTGTGTGTGTGTGAGAGAGAGAGAGAGAGAGAGAGAGAGAGAGAGAGAGAGAGAGAGAGAGAGAGAGAGAAATCCAGTCCCTTGGGTTTCATTAGCACAACCTTTCCTCACCTAATGAGCTCACACACTGACACACATACACACACACGCTGAGCACACACACACCTCTTAACTACTGTACCATTATGTGAGAGTCAGGTGTTTGGAAAACTCAAGTGTCCTTTCTCAGCTCTGTTTACAGTCACTTGACATGAAATGACACAGTCATCAGTCGAATCACGTTATAATTGATTCTTTAAATTAAATTGACTCGCGTTTGCCTTTAAAGACAAGAATGACAACAATAATGTCTGAAACATCTGTGATACAGATGTGAACATAGGACAAGGAGCTGTATGAATAATAATATGCTTCTAATTCAATGATCCAAGCATCGATCAAACCAAAATAAAAGCATTTATCAGACATTGATATATCATCGTTTGTAAGACGAGCTTTTATTTTGAAATCTCAGTGACAAGTATCTGCTGCAAGTTTGGATTTCATGTGTGTAGCTATTTTTTTTAAAGCCTAAGAAAAATTAAGTTTGAGACTCTAAACAGAGTGAGGTTCACAGTAAAATCCTAAAATACATTCATAGTTTCATATTGATCAAGTAATCACTCAATTGGCTTCTTCTATTGTTTTGTTACCAGACTGAAACTGGTAACTGTTTCCTCTCCAGTGGACACACCTACCGTGAGTGTGTGGGTGTGTGAGTGTGTGTGTAGGCAGAGAGGGTTAGCAGCAGCAGCGAGTCGATTTATCAGCCCATGTTCTGTGAGGTCACTGTGGCCTTGACCTTTGACCTAACCCTGACCCTGAGCATAAACCTTATCAGACGACCTTAAAACAGCTCATGAAACCAGTTCTATCTCACCACCTCAGTCACTTTCGGCTTTGCTTTTGGTATTTTTGCAAGTTCAACTTTACACTGATACATGTTGCCTTCAGGAAATTCACCACAGCTCTTCTCCCTCTCACTCAGGTTTGTGAGCGTCAGAGTGCTGTGTAACAAAACGTAGGTCCGACCCGTGCAGGTAACAGCCTGAATTAAAACGTTTTTTCCCAACAGGTTTTGGCGTAGGAGTGCTCAACTTGACTCAAACCCAACAGTCCTCACCGTCCTCTGCACTTCACACCCTAGAGTGCTATACAGACATTACTTCATATACATACACTACTCAATATTTGCATGGTATTATTACCCCTCCTGATTCACTGGTCCTGTTTAGTTTCTTTTAGTGCCTGTTTTTTTATTGATAGCTGTTTTGCTTCTTGATTTGAATGCGTTTACTGGCTCCAGTTATTCTGTCATCGATGCCGTCATACAAGTTGTTATGTTCATTTTAAGTGAAAAACATGGTAGAATATTTGCTTTTTGAATTATCACAGCAGGATACTACTAAAATCTGTTTAATAATATCACTTTCACTTATATCAGTTGCGTGCTTACAACAACATTAATAACACCCTTATTGTTATAAGGACGACTGTGTGCAGGGAGTTTTGCTACGACTGGAGGTCTTAATAAATACATGTTTATGTGATAAAATAAGACTTTAACAGGCTCAGTATTCATTACGAACTTATAAACTGACCTTTATGTGTCAAAACGTTGAGTTATTATATTAAAGTCTTACGTCCACCGTTTGAAGATGTCTGATCAGATTATAATAATGACTGCGCAGTTGCAACCGAGTTTAATCTGCCTTATGAGTAGCCTACACAAACTGTAAGTCAAGCGTTGCGCTGATGCAAAGACCTGCTTAACTGGCCTCATAGTTGCTGTTGTCTGGCTAATGAGTCTTCAGATTTTAATCCAGGGTAAAAAGATGGAGCAGGAAATCCTGGTTATGGAGGATTAGGGGGAGTAAACCCAGGAGGAACATGGTGGTTTCCCTCTGAGAGGAAGAGGGCTGCAGACGCCTCAACCCCGACTGCAACCCTCAATAACGTCACTACAGTCTGGCTGCACAGGCACTTGGAAGTAATGGTGCAACACCTGAGCAACACAAATCTCTCCTACCACATAAATAATATATAATAGAGTTGAAAAAACAGTAAAAACACATTTTATAACGGATATTTTCTGTCTTTTTATACAATAAATCAACGCCATTCACTAAGTTTTACGCTTAAAATGTGCTAAATCTAGGTCAGGTGCAACAACAACTAAAGTCAAAACACTGTTTCGAACCCTATCGAGGCCGAAACGGACAGGTACGACCTGGTCACCGTGGGAACGGTCGATATATCAGCGTCCGAAAATGTCACAACACGTCGACAGCAGAACAAACACAGTCGGCCGAGCTTACCTGGCCTGTTGCTCCCACCACCATGCCTGTGCTCATGGATGCTCCCAAAGACGCTCCAACTATATCCAAAGTGTGTGTGTGTGTGTGTCAAGCTAAGATCGACATTTGTATATGAGTGTGTCCATGTGTGTGTGTGTGTGTGTGTGTGTGTGTGAGAGTGAGAGAGATGGGGGGAAAGGGGGGATAGTGGCGGCGCAAGTGCAGGACGGTCTTGCCGACTGTGAGTGGATTAGTGTGTAACGTGCAGGAGGTATTAACACACTGAGGCTGACACGCGAGCGCGCAGGCAAACACACACACACACACATGCATACACACACGCATACACACGCGCACGCACACACACACACACACTGAGGGGTGTGTGCATTCTTAGAAGGGATTATGTGGACAAAAATAGAGGAGTCTTTTCTACTGACCTAGAATCACAATGTTGTGATAAAGAGACAATGGAGGGAAGACGAGCCAGATCGCACACACACACACACACACACACACTGTAACACACACAGGTAAACTTGGTTCACACCCACTCAGGTGCAGAGCAACAGTTTGTTGGGTCTGAATCAGAGTCCAGAGCTGATCTAGGAAAATATTAAAATAAGTAAAAACATAAACGTGGATTTATGATGTGGAACATTTTAAGCGTTGTTTCTTGGCGACAGTTTCTGTTTTTGATTTCTGTTTCGACAGTTTCATCATGAGTGAAGGATGAATGAAGAATAGTTTTCTGTTTTAACTTTTAACTAATACTATTCTTAAGGTATGGGACACTTTTAAGGTGGAATTCTTGCATCTTTGGTCTTTAGCAATCAGTCAATACGGTGCAACTACTTGTCAATGTTGCAACTGTGATAACTAGTTTTTATTAGGTCTCTACATGAACAAAGTGATAGAGATTATTACAATCATTTATTAATCAGCTGGATATGTGGACGGTGAAGATTTTATTTCATCACTTTTTTTTGGGGGGGGGGGGGGGCACCATACGGTTGTGAATCACAAAACCATGTTATGTTATTTCAATGGACAATGATTCAGTGTTTGTCAAAATATCACAGGGTCTGTCATGATATGATTTTGATTGGATACAGGTGATGATGTCATCTGCAGATGTAACACAGTCTCACATGCTTTGTCGTCTCCAGGTGTGAAAACTTATAGGTACTTATAGGATGTGCAAAGTCTTATGAACATGTGGCCTCCAGCATCTTTAGATGAGCTGGGTCTTTATATGTATGTTTTACAGTACACTGCACCTTTTTCTCTTTTTATAACAGCAGGTTGTTAAACTTTTTGTCTTTTGGTGTCCTATAGAGACCAGTTTGTCGTTGTTTTTACTGACCTCTGGTGGTGCAACTCATCTCTTTACAGACGTGGTGCACAGGTCGACCAGAGGACACCGTGACATCACTGATGGACAGGTCAAAAAGTTCACCCCAGATCACACCCATGAGGTGAAACAGGTTATGGGGGAGTCACGCTTTTTATTTATCATTATCTCTTTGCCTTATTGTTCTTTTATCGTTTTCTAATCATCACATTGTATCTATGTTAAGGTTTTGACAATGACTAATAACAATATATGTGATGAATATGAGAAACAGTATTATTAGATGCAGTTAAGGATTTTCATCATGTAGTGAACTGGTCACTGGATCCTCTGAGTGTGGAGATTGAATTGTTTCTCCCACATCTCAGGAGCAGATTAATGTTCAGCCAACCTGTTAATAAAAAAAAACATGTGTGGTTTTCTCTCCAGGAGGATTTAAAGGGTTTTTTAAGCCTCATTGTTGCATCATCTACTTATGGTGGCACCCGGGGTCACACCAAGGGTTATAGATACCTGACAAGCTAATGCCAGATGTTATTTAAATATGATTGGCAGGAATGAGTTTGATTGTAAATTAGTAAGTAAGTAAGAAAGTGAATCATCCAGAATAAAGTGAAATCATTAGCAGCATCTTGGCCGTTAACAACGACCTGTGAATGAAACACACCGACCGACCTTACTGTATAAATCCCCTAACCTTAGAGAAAGCATCTGGCTCACTCTCATCCATCATCTCTTTACACCATACGTCAAGATGGGTGCAAGCACATCTGTGTGTGAGCGGACCACATGCTAAGCTTCCTGCAGCTGATTCTAGGTCAGATTGATTATTATGCAACCACTCACACACTGCAATCGACAGGAGGTAAAATAAATAATAAAATCCTGCAAATCAATTGTATCAAAGAGGTATTTGTCCATCTAAAGGGTTAATGTAGTGAGGAGTCTCTCGCAGCAGATGCCGCCACAGACTCGGCACCAGAAATATAAAACGGCCTCAGTCGACAAAAGTCCAACACAAAATGATCTTCACTGTAAAAATAAACCACATAATCTATATAAGATATAACTCTTAATTACAGCTGCGTGCCCTCTACAGCTTGTATCTGTGCTTAAAGACATTTTCCCACATACAAACACACACACTGGGTATTGAATAATGGATGGAGGCTAAAGGAGGAGAGGCAGAAGGGGAATAAGGGGGAGGGATGGTGATTATTCACCACACCCCCCCCTCAGGACACTAGAGGTGTGGGTGTGAGGGGTGTGAGGGGGGGGTTCTGGGAGAGGATATGGGCTCATTAAACACCATGAAAACATGTTTCCATATGGTGTGTTCACAGTTAGTGTTAGCATCTCAAGCACACTTTAGATTGTTTATTGTCCAGATGTGAAAACACCATGAATTGCTCTGAGAACAGTTGAACTACATCAAAGCCATTGAGATAATTGTTAAAAAATAACCTACCAGTATATAAATGTAAAAATCAACTGTGTTTCTTCTTCAAATGCTAAATAATGCAAAAAAGGCATATAAATATCCAAAACAAACACAACAAACCACACAAACACATTTAAAGGTTGTGCCTTCAAGGCGTCTCCAGCCGATGGCGATGGGACAAATTACTCAATGAGTCAACGAGTGTCTGTGACCTCGGGCCATGGAACAGACCCCTCACCAGAGCTTTCACCCTCTGATCCCTCTTTTGTATTTGATTCAGTTTTAATCAAATTCCTTCATGTTGAACACTGACACTGAGCAAAACATCAACAAAACATCTCCAAGACGCAGATGACAGCGTGGCCTTGTCCTGTTCCCATCTCTCCGCCACTTCCCAGAAGCCGGACGGAACATGAGGTACAGTGGAAGGTCTTGCGTAACAAGGACATCTTTCTGTACTGATGAATAGACGGGGCCTTTTTTTTTTTTTTGCTTTGCACTTTCGCTGCTGAGAGTGATCATGTCTCCAGTGTATGACCGGCCTTGTCGTGTGAAAATGGGCTTTAATTCTTTTTCCTCGGCCAGATACTTCAGATGAATTTAACCCTGTGACACGCACAGACTCAGGAATGTGAAGCGAAGTCCTGGGCTACAAGGGCCTGACCCTCGTAGGAACAAAACATAGTGTTGCTTACGAGTCACCACCAGTTTGTAATACTGTCTCTGTTCTTGTCCAGTGCATCTACCTCAATGAGAATTACAGTATGACGTATATAAGTGGTGTTCCTCAGGGCTCTAACTGAGGTCCTCTTCCTTTCTGTAAATGGAAGCTGCAAGTTCAACCATAAAACCTTTGGGGACAGTTCAACTTTTAACTTCACACCATCTGGTTAACAGCATGTTCAGAGCCACAGGAAACTCTACCAACCAAGAGAGGTGTCTTATTGTGTGGAGATGTTCAACTATGGTTGGGTACAGGGACAACTTACTGACTGATTGACTGACCAATAGTCTTGTGGAAATGAAAACATCAATCTTGTCAGAACCAGGAAAAGGGTTTGTATCTAGGATGCTCAACTCACTTGAACAAAATTCATAAAGGTTCAGTGTACATCACAGTGCGACAATGCTATGATTCCACATCAGGCTCATAGAAGCTAGCAGACAGCTAGCAATCTACTTCTTTACATATCTTTATCCCTAAAATGTACAAGCTAATTTGACAGAATTCATTCATTAGCCACACTACTTATGCTTTTAGGGTCCCAGCTGACATTGAATGATATTGTGGTAGAAATAAGTTTAATATACACCACAGGCAAAATGGAAATAATCGATCTTGAAGCTAAATAGGTGTGATATGAAGCAAAATGTTAACAATCTGGATCATGTAGCTATTGTTCCTAGGCAATAAAGTGCAGTAACATGACTTTATTGACTTTACCAATCCAACTAAGACAATGAAGATAACTCTCAGTTATCCAAGAACTGCAGTTCCTCTAATGGCCACTAGAGTCCGGCTCCAACAGTGAGTCAATCCCCATAGACTCCCATGTTAAAATATCCAACTTCAATATCAATACTGTTTGTAGCCTTGTATACAATTACAACTGGGTCTCCACAGCTAATTCCAAGTGTTTATCGCCTGTTTACATTTTATTCAGCTCTAAAGCTATATGGAGAATTTAGCACATGGCTTTTAAGGGTGCGCTGGAAAAAACATGTATGCATAACATGTCACACTCCTGCTTTATACAGCGAGGGATGTCACTTCTATTGTTAATCCATAGAGGAAAAATCAGTTTTTACTCCACAACAGCAGATTTAGCAGGATGTCCTGTGTGTAACAAAAAAAATGGAGGTTCATCTGTGTAGACACCCCCGTGTGTGTGTGTATGCGTGTGTGGCGTGTGTGTGTGTAGCGTATGGTGAAGCTGTGCCAATGGGATTAGTGGAAAATAAAAGGTGATGTCGGTGGTGAGGCACAGTGAATGGGCTTCGCTACAGAACTGAGCTAACTGGATTAGGCCAACCACTGTGGGCTAGACCGTCATTAAGGCTTCATGGCATCGTGCCTCCAAATACACAGATGGACCGTGAGGGAGGAGGGAGAGAGAGAGAGGGAAAGGCGAAAGTGTAGAGAGGGATATTTAAAAAAAAAACAAAAAAAAAACACACGCACAGTAAGATGAAGATGAGGAGCTGGAGATGTGAGAGTGAGGCTGATGGATTAATCCAAAGATTAGGAGAAAGAAAGACGAAGCCAGAGTAAACATGCTGTGTGTTGACCCAAATGCTGCAGCCACCCGACAGCCAATCATTCACAAATATACATATTTACTATCAAACGCACAGATGTTTATATTCATACAGTGATTTTAAAGTATACATGGATAGATGTGATCATCTATCTATGTTATGATTCCTGGTTTTCCTTTGGTTTCCAGTGCTTCCCCCTCCCCCTCCTCATCTTCTGTCTCTTCTTCTGAGTGGGCATGTGTGCAACGGGCGTGAGACTCATCATTCCTCCCTCTCTTCCTGTTTGCCAATCTGCCAACTGTATCTGATGGCAGCTCTTTTTTTTCCTGTCAGGTTACAGTGAGTCCAATCTGATAAAACCACATTTAATAAGCATATTAACTGAATTTTGAGTTAGTCTTCGTGTTAAATCTTGATTGCTTGCATGATATAGAGATTCATGTTTTGGGGACTTTATCATAAAATTGCTCCAGATGAAGTATGCATGAGGCATCAGAACTATCAATATTTGTGGTTTTCTTTTATCAGCTATCAACATTTGCAAAATGGTTTTTGAACTCACAAATATAAAACTGGCACAAAACTGTAAATATACTGAGAGGAACAAAACATTATATTTTGCCCCCTAATGATTTTACATCAGAACTCCAGTGAGATGCTTAATTTTTCGTTTTCATTTCAAATCTGATGTGAAATCTGATGTAGATATGGATACATGCACAAGCTAACAATTTAATCAAAGACTCTTCAACGCTAGACTGACTGATATTCAGAGTAAATCTTAATCTGGTAAAAGGCAGTGCATGGCAGTAGGTACTCTCCATCATAAGACCTGCGAACACTGCTTATCCACCCCTGCTGAACTCTCAGCACAGTGCCAATAAGACAAGGTTTTTGAAATCAGCATTTTAGGCTTGAGTGGGTAAAGACAGATATACAGGCAGGAGTTCACCTGCCAAAAAAACACAGTTAAAGAGCAGCTGAAGCAGAAGAGCCTCGAGTCTCTGAATCAGCTGGAAAAACTGCAGATAATGGCAGAAAAAGGAACAAGCAAATCACAACAAAACCTTTTTAAAAGGCAAGTCTGACTCTGTCCGTCCACTGCTCAAGTGCAATAAATGAAACAGGATCTCACACCTCAGCATTTTCTCAACAAATCCCCAGCGAGCCCCTCGGCCTCCGTACAAAGGTCAATCTTCAATCAGAAGTCAAGGGGGGTCGGCGAACGACTGCAGGGGCCGGAGCCACAAAATGAAACTGTTTTTTGATGCAGGGTGTGTGTGGTCTACATGTTCGCAGTCAGAAGCTGATTTGGTGTGAATGGTTACATCAGCCGTACAGCACAAAGGGCTGCTGGGTAACGGCCTCTTCACTCCCATTGAATCTCAGTTCTCATGAAGCCTTTAAGCTGCTGCCTTCAGGAGTCTGGATATGCTGGTTGTAAAGGACCAGACTCTATTAAAACATGATATTATAATCAGAGTAGTTTGACAAAGTGACTCATGGCCCATGCACTTAATTATTTCTGCTGAGTCAGCTTTCTATTTTTGGTGTCCACTTGGGTCCAGATGTCAGGAGACAATGGCAGTGTCTCCACTACACCTGACTAAACTCAATGTTTCAGATTAGGCTCCAGTAAAACAAAAGAACATTTAAAAAAAAATCAATTCCAAACACATCTTTATTTATATATACAGTATACATTTCTTTGCTTTTTTTTGTTTCCGTATCCTCCTTGCACTGCTTTAACTACTTTATCTGCTCTGTTTTACTATGCAGTTGTATGCAAAATCATTGCTTAGTTATTGAATGGCAGAGTAATATTGGTTTAGAGATGGGCTCTATTGGAGCGAAGTTTATATTATGTACGTTCAGTTATGTTTGTGAACTAATGTACTTTGTACACTCTCTATGTAGGCCAATACAAAGACTTAACATAACATAATAACTATGATCAGTTTCATAATCTATTGTGATTTTACATATTATTTGTCTGCATTTACATTATTTTTGTAACAAAAGAATTTTCCTCTGGAGATCAATAAAGTAAATTCTGATTCTGATTTTTATTGAATGAATCTTTCATTTTAAAGTCATTCTAACAAGTAAATGACAGAACACTTGGTTGTGATGACTGAGATGTCACTGCAGTTCATGGTTCACAGATGGATTAACAACAGAGAGAAGTTAAACAGTCGCAGTTATAACGGTCGAACTGCACTGGAGTTAAATAAACTCTCTCTCACTGAGGTCGACTGAGAAACTGGAGATCTGAGCCTTTCCTATCTCATCAGAGGACAGATGGTACGTTAGCAGACATATGTACAGACCGAGGCGAGGAAATTATTCTGATTGGCTGCATTGAATCTGACAGTCGTCATTAATGTCAAACCGTTTGACTTCACTTTGTTAATAAAAGCTTTAGGTCGCCAAACCATGGGGACGAGTGTCTTAAATTGTCTTCTATGTGGGCCGAATAAAAAAACTAAAAACCTCCAGGGACAAATAAAGTTGAAAGTGATCTGATGTGAAGTGACTGAAGGCTTCTCTCCACAGCGCCGAGGATTATGTGTCAGACGTGTTACATGAAACTGTTCAAAAGTGCTGAACAGCGGCCGTGTCAGGCGCAAGATCATCAAGATCATTGAAGAGTCGAGGTGAACGGAGACACTGTCCTGGTCTGGTCCAATCCTCATCAGTTCAAGACCTCAACCTCTATATCAAATGCGGAAAACACAAGTCTACACAGGGAAATTCTGTCTTTTAAGGGGAAGTCGGACCGGCGTTTCTTTCGATCGTGTAGTAAATAAGAGATTAGAGGCAGATTTAGAGAGGAGATAAACAGTGATGAAGAGAGAGAGGCAAACAGAAGAGGGTTTTATGACTGTGAATTTTTGGAAAAAGAGCATTTAAGGGAAGACAGACGGCGAAGCCTCGTATCCAGTACCAAGCCTCAGTTGGAGTCGCAGCCCAGAGATTTGACTGGATGGAGACGAGCTAATGCTGCGGGGTGAATGAGAGCCGATGTATTTCTGATGTACGGAGTGGACGTTACACTGACACATACACGTAGGTGGGAGATTGATTCATCTCAAGGTTGCACCGTTGGCTTTTTAATCCAGCTGGGTCAAGGCCGTTTCTGGCTATGGGTTATGTCCTGGCTCACATACAAACACACACACACACACATGTTGAGTATCTATTTATGCAGATTTTTTCCACCGAGGGTGAGGGGGGGTGGTTGAACTACCAGGAAAACATACAGCAACATGAGAGATTTGTTAGAGGTCAATAGCTCATACCAGATGCTGAGAAGCTAAATCATCTCCATCTCTGCATTAAAACACCACATTCAGCATAAACTCCACTGTCCATAAACAATATTTACTGTCAGCAGAGCAATTAGACCCCAACATAATTCACATGAGTCAATGTGATTTAGAGTCGTGGTTTACATTTGCAGTCGAGATTAAAAACTACAATTTCATTTTATAGGTAGACCTTACACTGTATAAGAAAAAATAATCTATAAGAAAGAATTTTCACTCAGTTCAGTAGACGAAGGTTTAAAAGATGCAACTTTTCTAGGTTTGATATGACCAGCTGCTGTCCCGATATAATTTGTAAATCAATCTTTCATGAAAAATAAAAGATGTTCTTGGGTTTTAAGTCCATATTCTAATATACATGTGTATGTACAGCTCATAGACATTAGTATTAGCTATTCCAAGCTGAAATCTAATCAACCAATTAATAGTTGGTTATTGTCTTCCAGACCAAAAGCTGCGGATGACTAATTAGAAGTGGCAGTGTGAGAGAAGACTTTGTCCAGAGGTGCTCAGGCGAATCCAATCCAAACCTTCCCTTCAACACCACACACTGTAAAGACTTCTACACTCAACACCGTCCACGTCAAAGTACCCAAACTGGTTCAGAGCAAAACTAATGCAGAAAGTTAAAATGCCAAAATATAACTACAATCAACCAAACAACAGTCCCACTGGTGGATAAAGCATCAATGTCTTTCACATTTTTCCTCTTCTGTCAAAAGTGCAGGAAAGTGTGTCTGTAGGACAAGACAAGATGTGGGCCACAGGTTCCATGGAAACAAACCTGGGGGAATAGAAACTGAAACAAGCTGGAGGAGACGAGCACTGAGATGTGGAGGTATTTTAAGGCTGGCAAAGAGGGGAGTGATGTGACAGAAATTCAAAAACGTCCAGGGCAGAAATGTAGATACGATGAGCAAAGGTTGAAAGAATAATGTATTGTGTATATAATGTGTCTAGAGGTATTCCCCCGATGAAAGGATCCATCTTGACAGTTCTGAAGGAACTTTTCAGAGTCAAGTTCACAGTTCACTCTGGGATAAAAAGGCGAAGCTCTTCTCCCGGGACTCGTCTGAAAAACGAAACCAACATCGTGACCTCTGTCCAAGTCCAAACCCAAAACCACTCTAACCCTGCACAAACACATTCAGCATCATCTGAACTGAGTGCCCCCACCAAGTCCCCGATGGATAGATCCTCTCATCAATAAGTAATCCCTGGCGATCTATAAGTGAGATGGGAGACGCCTGCTTAGTGTCAGAGTGAGCACTCCCCATTCAGCCCACAGCCTCCGACCTGTCACTGTGCATCAAGACAATGCTAATGTCGGCCTGAAGCTCACTGACTCACTGGCTCTGGCAGTTCATCAGGGCTAAACTGCAGCTCTTTGGATACCAGGCCCAGCACTTTAAGTGTTAGACATTACCAATCCCTATAACTGATCCTTCAACTGTTCAATGGGATTTGATTGATTGATGGGCTGTCGGGTTCAATAAGGTCCAGAAACCCCATTGGGTCCAACATTATAAAGATATATTATCTTCATCACAACATCACAAAACAAACTAGAAAGAAGGATTTGGCTTAATTTAAGCTAGATGAAAGGTAAGAAATTCACCAGAACCATAACTATTTCCAATATCAGGGCATACCTGTACTGCAAATGATAGCAAATCAGCTAGATCATGAGTTCCATGAAAATGTCTATCAAGAGAAAAACCCTCGCTTCTAGACAAATACATCAAAACAATGCTAATGTCGGCCTGAAGCTCACTGACTCACTGGCTCTGGCAGTTCATCAAGGCTAAACTACAGCTTTTGTGGATACCTGGTCCAGCACTTTAAGTATTAGACATTACCAATCCCTATAACTGATCCTTCAACTGTTCAATGGTATTTGATTGATTGATGGGCTGTCGGGTTCAATAAGGTCCAGAAACCCCATTGGGTCCAACATTATAAAGACTTATCTTCATCACAACATCACACAACAAACTAGAAAGAAGGATTTGGCAAAACTGAAGCTGGATTATAGGTAAGAAATTCACCAGAACCATGACTATTTCCAATATCAGGGCTTACCTGTACTGCAAATGACAGAAAATCGGCTAGATCATGAGTTTCATGAAAATGTCCATCAAGAGACAAACCCTCGCTTCTAGACAAATACATTATAATAATGCTATTGTCGGCCTGACGCTCCCTGACTCACTGGCTCTGGCAGTTCATCAGGGCTAAACTACAGCTTTTGTTGATACCTGGCCCAGCACTTCAAGTACTAGACATCAAACATTTGCTGATGTACCATTTGATTGATTGGTTGGTGCTGTTGGGTTCAATAAGGTCCAGAAATCCCATTGGGTCCAACATTATAAGGGCTTATCTTCATCACAAGGATTTGGCTAAATTGAATCTAGATTAAAGGTAGAAGATTCACCAGAACCATGACTATTTCCAATATCAGGGCTTACCTGTACTGCAAGTTTGTACTGCGAGTTTAACGAAAATGTCTCTCAAGAGAAAACCCTAACCTCTACACAAAAGGTCAGTGGATCATTATAGAATTATCTGGGGACCATGCATTTCTATGCAAGATTTCCTGACAGTGGCATTTCCCTGGATATTTAGAGGATCTGTGAGGGGTTTGCAGATTTGACGATTCTGGTTGGCAGATGGTCGACGACTCTGGAAACAGCTCTCTGATCAGATATGAGTCATGAGCTATGTATAGAAAGTGTATTCAATTATTTTAGACACAGAATCAAAATACGTTTCCATCATGTTTTCTTGAGAACCACTCGAAAGTCATTATTGGACATCCCCAGGTCCGCAACAAAAAAACAGCAAAGTTTGCAGTCGCTTGGATGAGTGACTGTCGACACAGGCATTCGTCCTTTTATACAGTAGTTAGATATGTTTGTGTTAGTAGAAAATCAGCTGAGTCGTACAGACAAACTGATTCTTCGTCCTCTGAAACAAAACACCGACTTCTTTTCCGAACTGTCCCGCAGGACAGAAAGTCACGAACCTGAAACCTTTCCACACTCATCAGAAAAAAGAAACCTGTGCATCTTTCTCAAGGCCACAGTCTTCGAACAATGCAATGTACAAATACAAGTACCAGTACAAATACAAGTACAGTTGTGTGTGCAGCTACAGTACAGACCTCTGCTTCTCCAACACCCCCCACCGTTTGGATCAGTGTGGGGTAGGGGTGGGGTGAGTTTTAATTGAGATGGTAGCAGATTAAAGTGCTTAGGGGCTTTCATGAAAGAGCCAAGAACACAGTGTATTAAGCCGAGTTGAAAACATCAACTCCAGTGTGTGTTTGTATCCAAATATAATGGACACAAGCACAACACCTCGACACCGTCAGCTGACCGGCGTGAACCACAGCAGAGATCAGCTCCCATAGGTCACAAGAAGGGTGTGTAAATGTGTGTGTGTGTGTGCCTATCTAAGCATGGGGGGAGGGAGCAAATCAATAATTCATCCAGTGATTCTGGATAACCCCCCCCCTCTCTCTCTCTCTCTCCCACTGCTGCCAAATGCTTCGCTCCTGCTTCCACAACAATTTGCTTTTGTAGATTCAGCGCTACTGATTTTTAACACCTGCTTTTACGGCACAACAGCTGTAACATCTGTTTAGTCTCATAGTGTTTGAACTGCCCCCGAGCTCGAGCATCCACTTCTTCTTTTACTGCCACTTTTAAAAACAGATTGATCACGTTTTTTTTCTGTAAAAACATAAAACTCTGAACTCTTCACAATTTAGCACAACTGATATGCCATTTCTGCACCAATCACATTTCACTCCACTTCCCCAAACTGGTTGTATTTATACAGTTTGTCCGTATTTACCAACTGTACTACTCCTATAAACTCCTATATCTTATCTTGCATCTAAAAACACATTTGAACCAATGAAAGCAAGAAAAACAATCTCCCGTTTCCTAGACATAACGCTTTTTATAATCAGTAAAACACTGAATGGCCACTCATCTAACACTGTTCATAAAAAACAAACAGGACGTTTAAAAGGCCAATCTTCCATGCGAATAACGCCCACTTATTTCTGTGTGGTTTGGCAGAAACAGGAGGGAAAACTGAGCTCTTGTCAACACACTACAATACAGTTGTGTGTGTGTGTGTGTTTTTATTGTTCTATTATGACAATAGTATTGATTGGAAATTGACGTTCAGTGGTTGCTTGTGTTGGCTACACAGAGGCAACCAGCTAACATCAGCATAATGTGATGCACGAGCCCTGCAGACACGCCCGGAGGCAGCAGACACTCTGGTCTGTGGATGGAGGTGTGGCACCGTGTTCATGTTGTGATTTTTTGTCTCTTATTTTTTTTCCACCAGACATCCTCGAAGTTTGCTCATGAAAAGGTTTGGAGTTCGTCAAAATTAACTAATTATTATATTTAGTGGTGAAATGGTATCATGTTATTAAATATGTCCTGTGATGTAATTAGAAAAATTCTCACACTGTCCAATCACAGGTCTGAATCATTGTAGGTACAATGGTCAATCAATAATCAGGATGAAGTACTTCCAAGAAGCCATTGTCTCAGGTTCAAAAAGACAAAGCTGGTTCACAACTATGATCATGATCTTAACTGTTTAGTTTTAATAAAAATAAACCTCAACATTAGAGGCGACAGATCAGAAAACACTTTGAAAACATTGATGAACTAAGGTTGAACGACTTGTTTGTCCCACCAAGAAAGTAAAAGGTGGGAGTGTTTTGATGTTGCTGTTTTGGCAATTTAGTATCGACTCTGAAAACTATACAACATGGTCTCCATCCATTCAATTTAATGCTGCTTTTTGGTTTCTATAATCTACATGTACATGTACATTGGCCCAGATTTGTTGTTTTCAAATTTGCTATAAAAATGTAAATGACTGGATTATTCCATTAAAGTCAGACCAATATTAGGTAACCTAATTTATCTTTGGCACATCTGAGCCCCCATATATCATAGACCTATGACAATATATTACATATGGGTTAATATGATGACATTAACGGACACATAGACCCAGACAGGGGCGGGTTAAGTGGTTAATTGTCAGAATAATTACCAATTTGTTTTACAATGTCAATCAAACATTGGCTTCGGTCCAGTTTTTTTAAATTATCTTTGCATTTAAATGCTAAATGATTTCCAGGATGATGTGATTTTTGCAATATTTCTTTGCATTTTAGGAACCAAACAATTGATCCAAAATGTGATCTCTAGCTGCAGCTTTCATGGATTATAGATAATTATCCAATTCTAAAAAATCACAATAATTATTAATTTCCATGTTTTTATGGAGGCAAAGGGGTGATGGGTGTGTGTTGGCTGGGGAAAAAAAGAAAAGAAGAGAAAAAAACACACCAAACAATGGCCAGCACCAACCAGTCATGGATGGATGTCATGTTAGATGGAGGTTTTAACGGGAGGAGAAAAAAAAATCTCCTGATGTTTTTTTCTTCTTCTTCTGACTGAGGGGAACGACGTTCATCAGATGAAACACAAAGAGCTGAGCGGAGCTGAGAGGGACCCACCCTGACAGCATGTGAGAGCAGAGGAGCCTCCTCCTCCTACTACACTCACCACCACCACAACAACAACATCAACACACTGACAGATAGAAAACAAGAGAGGGGGAAGAAGGGAAGAGATGCGAGGGAGGAGGAAATAAGAGGTGAGATCAGCAGAGACGGAGAGCGAGAGAGCAGCTTCTCTCCAGAGGGAAGAAGAGGAAGAAGAAGCTTCAACACAACCAGAGCCACCACCACCTGACTCACTGACACACTTCTTTATCTTCTTCCTCTTCTTTTTCTAGAGGTTTCACACACTGATCCTTCACTTTTCTCCAGGAAACCTCCCCCCCCCCCCTCCCTCTTTCCCTTCCTCAGCACCATGTGGTTCTCTCCATCCTTTCATTTACCTTCTTGGGTCTCTTTCTCCTCTGTCCCAGCCCGTTGAGGCGATCACTGGGGTCCAGTCTGTAGTGGGAGTGGTTGTCCTCACTCATTCTGTCCCCCTCCACAAAAATAAAAATAAAAAACAAAAAACAACCCCCCTGCTCCTCCTGTTAATTCCTCTTCTTCTTTTCTTTTCTTCTTTTCTCTTCTTCTTTCTCTTTTCTCTCTCTCACTCTCCACTCGTCTCGTCTGCTTCCTCCCTCCTCAGTGAGACGAAGCGAGCTGAGCTGACCTCTCTCCTCTCTGGTCCCCAGTCTCTGAGTGTGTGTGAGCCAGGCGGAGGGGGGAGTGGTCGGGGAAGGAGGGAGGGAGGGAGGAGGGGAGGGGAGGAGGGAGCACAATGGTGTTGCTATGGCAGCAGCTGCCACCAGTGTTTATCTGGAAGCCTCGCTGGCGAACCAAAATAGTCGCCACACGCGCATGTACACACACACACACATAAGGCAGCTCAGTGTGTGTGAGCAGCTTCTTGATTTCTGTCATTTTTCTTCATTTTTTTCAGAATAAGCAGAACAGGAAAATAAAAGAACTCAAAATAATACGACAGACTAGATAATCAATAATAATGTTAAGAATAAATACAAAATAATAAATAATATGTGTGTGGGTGTGGAGCTGACATGATTGGTCCACTGGATTGATGCAGCTATTAAATGATGGACAAGTCAAAAAGCACTGATCCAACATGAAAATATAGATCAAACATCAAATCATATCATCATTTGGAAGATGGAAGAAGCTTTTATTTTGAAATTCCCTATGGCACATTTGAGTGATGAGTCTCACACGGCTGCAATTTCATATTCAATTTGCAGAGACGTGCGTCAAGCTAATGACTAAGATCTAAAATGTTTGCACAAATAACCATCAGGAATTAAGTGTTGTTTCAGTTTTATTTTTTATAGAAAGTGAAAATTGTCAATAAATCAATCAAAATGTGTGACTTTTTTATTACAAAATAAGATTGTTTGTCTGATTGAGCTCAGAAATAAAAAAGTTAAATCATAGGCTATTTTAGTCGCTTTTTGTGATTTGACATGAATAGAAGTGATTGTGTTGAATCAGCAGATCATATCGTGTCATATTGATCACTGATGACTGAATTTGATTATTATTATTGTCCATTGAATTTATATAATATCATATTGTGATGAAATCTGTGATTTACAGCCTTACAATTGTTGAGTTGATGTTTTATTTTCATAGTCTCCATGTGTGTGTTGCTTCCAGTAACAACAATGGAGCCTCTAGTTGGGTGTGTTGCATATTAATGACTTTTACAGAGTCTAATTAAGGCTCATTTCCTGCCATATGTGAAATTTATCATAACATCAATTTATTTTATTATGAGTCTGACTCTTATTGAACCTCTTTGTTTTCTCCTCTCATTTTAAAAAACATCTGGAACATGTGTCGTCAAGTAACAATAATGTGAATCTACTAACACAGTAAATGACTGTGGAGATGAGATGAAGGTTTCTCTATCATCATCATCATCATGTTCATGTCCTCGTTCCTCCTCTGTGGCTTCAGTCAATAAACTTCTTCCTCTACAGTGAGCAGGAGGATTACACACCCAGACACACACACAGCAAATCCACTCCACCTTGTCAGTCTTTGTTGTCTGTCTGAAGGCAGCCAGGTCTTAAACCCAAGCGTAGCCACGCACACACACACACCCCTCCCTCGCTCTCTCACACTAACACACACACACAGCATTATGAGTTTCTTTGAAATAGCTCTGACTGCCTGTATCTTAATGATGGCCCCTGGCTATGGGCTCCTGGTCCCAGCAGGCTGCAGCAGCTCCTCATCAATGAATAAAAAATGTTGACTATTCTCCATCACCATGGCATCCTCTAAAAACACACACAAACACACACACATACACTGAAATGTGAAATGTTAAAAAAAAAGCCTGTGTGTGTTACGGTTAATAGATTTTCACCTCTCCCTCATGAGCCGTCCTTTTTTTGACACTCATCATCTCCACGTTGCTCTTCACGCTGCATCAGTCACACACATGTACGTTAACTAAGGTAACACCTGCTCCTGCTCCTCCAATAACACACTGTCTATAGAGGAAATCAGCCTCATCCTTATATATAATAGTCAATATAATAATAAAATAAAAATGTTGTTGTCGTGGCTTGTTATCATGATGACATTTTATGATTTTGTGTCTATAAATGATCATTTTTATTGCAATGTTTCCTGATTCTAGGCTGAGACAATGGTAGCTAATTGACTTTAATGGGTTCCAATAGAAAACATAGGCCTATGGCTTTTGTTCCTTCATCCAACACTTAGCCTTAACCTTTATATTGGTCTCTATGTTTGATCTAATGTAAAATATATTGAAACAAATGGTGAATTCCCATTTATTTTACACCACTGTGTCCAATTCAGTGGTACTGGGTGCTGCCATTGTAATGGGATCCAATAGAAATCACCCAACACTTTGATTCTAGGTGATGACAAAGCCTTTATCTTCGTATCTACCTTCATAATATAAGATATCTTGAAACAAAAGGCGAATTTCTGCTAAGTTTGCCATGAATATTCGTATTTGCCAGAGGATTGTGCTTTACTGTGTTGGTGATCTGTCACTTTCTTCCATGAGGCCAAAATGTTTGATTATAAAGTCTAAAATGCCACAAACTTCACAAAGTTTTTCTTCAGTGCAGCATCAGAATAAATTGATTATAAAGTCTTTTCTCATCATCAGCCACTGGTGTGTTTATGATACAAGAGGTCATAATAAATGCTCTGAGCCAGTTTAGTGGAAGAAAACCAGTGAGATTTCATTATTGGATTTTTGTTGTTGGTGTCTCTGTTTATGTGCTTATGTGCCCAATAAAATATTAAAACATTTGTCACTGAAGGATATCATCAGAATGTCATTTCTTTTTCCAAATAACAAAGCACATAATGAACAATTCAATGTTTTTTCATATTTCGTTCTCCCTCTTTCTTTCTTTTTTTTTGACAGGTCTCTTACTGACAGCACTTTTCCAAATGCCAGAGGACACACCTGTGTGTTGGCACCTGCTGAGAGGAAGGAGGGAGGGAGGGATGGTGACAGCAGCAGATGGAGGAGAGAAACAGGGGGAAGAAGACAACAAGGAGAGAGAGAGAGAGAGTTGTATGTGTGTGTGTTGCATGAAAACTAGTCCTCAGACGAGACTGGACTGGGCGCAGACCTAACAAGATAGACATCCCATCATTATCATTAAACACAGGCAGATATGTTAATCGTACACCTTATTAGTCCTCAGCCATCTGTCGCAGCGCTCTGCAGCAGACCTCACATTTAAACCCTCCTAGGGTCTCATGACACATCTCTATAGGTTCACTTTATTAAAACCCCATAGACAACATCATTTCCTCCACATCAGAAGTCACTTTAAAGACCACGTTGACACCGACTCTTCAATTTCAACCTAGAAACACTACGAGTCAGTAGTGACCGCAAGCTACACTATAGACCAATGATTAAATATTTGAATGGTTGAAAACTCCCTGATTGAATATCCATTGGTTTATATTTGAAATTAATAACTGATAGTCAAACTTAATCATCAAGAATTACAGAATATCAATGACAGCTACAATAATACACTTCCTATACTTAAGAGAAGATTAGAGAAGATGATGAATCCTGTAGTGCAGCAGATGAGCTTCTATCTGATTATCTTATTATGTTTCCATTATTTGTTGACTGCTCTAAGCGTAGCCTTGGAGGAAGACGTATTCCTCCGCTCCAAATCGATATCCCGGAAGATACAAGAACTTTAATTGGATTACAATATTTTCCGTAGAGAGAGGACCGGGGCTGAAGAGCTGATCACCTCCATCACAATCAAACCAAGGGCCATTTGTTGGTTTTAAGAGACCGAAACGTTATTCTAAATCGGTAAAAACTGAAAACCTGACGTCTGAACTTGGACATTTTCAGCAAAATCAAAGTCTTGAGCTCCTTCGAAGATGCTTAGATGTTTTTTTATGGAATGACAGTCCAAAATCCAAATGGTCTGTTTGTGTAATGACAAAAATAAGTGTGAGTTTTCCTGCTGTTGTTTTGGCCTCTGATTCGACGCCTCCTGGACATTTCCCATCTGCCCAACCAATCAAGCATCAACCTCCAGGGCTGAAGACTGAAGCTGACAGATGTGACAGAAGCTGCAGTTCCTCTAACGGCCACTAGAGTGAGTCTCCAACAGGAAGTCAGTCCCCATAGACTCCCATGTTAAAAATGTCCAACTTCACAGCAAGAAATTAACACGTTTACAGCCTGGTATACGAACAGCTTTAGCCTTGATGACGACTGTATCAGACTTTTACATTTTCTTAAGGCTTAAAGAGCCAACGCTTGCGAAAAACCGAGTCTCTGCTCCACACACACACACACTTTCTCTAAGACCCAATAAAAGAGAACAGTAGAGTTTTCCAAGGAAGATTAGTGTCTTAATCCTTCATCAAAGCAAAACACTGAAAACAAAACCCTTGTAAATCAACACTGTTCTGCTGACAAGAACTCCTCAATGACATCAACGACCACTGTGCGTTCACCTCTCTGACATTTATTTACAGCTCTACAAGCATTGGCGGAGGGTTTTGAGTTGACTCATTAAACTTTAACAACAGCAGTAATGTTGAAACACACAAGCAATTATTTTCTAATGAGGCTCTGTCAGCAGTTCGGCTCCCCTCTGGCTGATGTTTGCCAAACAGAACCAGACACTCCAACAACACACCTGACATCTTCCATCAGCTCAAAGACCAAAACCAGGTCTAACACTTAAGAGTCATCAAATCCTTATTTGTCTGTATTGATCTAGACATTACTATAAATGGTTTCCCTGTCTTTTATTTTGCAAGCCATGAAACTCATGAACGTTTAAAGGGATAGTTCAACATTTTGGCAAATCCTCCTATCATAATCCATATAGTCATAGCAGTAGATTCATTTCCTTTAATTATCGGCGCATGTTGTTTTGAGATCAGCGGGACAGAGACGTGAGCTGCTTAGCGAATACAATCAATTTGGACGGTACAAGTCCCCTGTCCCTCATCAAACTCATCAAATACACAATCCAACAACTCCAAAACGTTCTGGTGGACAAGTTGTGACCTGCACATTCACCACGCTATGAAATAATATGTAACATTACGAGACAGAGTTGTTTTTGTAACCTGATCAGGCTTAACGCTAAACCCTACAACCTTACATTAGCACTAACACTGCTTCAAGGAAACGTGTCTGACCACATATAAAGGTGGACATCAAACCCAAACTTTAACGTGAGCTATTGGTTAAAATACTGCGGCCTGTTTCAAAAGTTCGTACAGGTTTGCAAAAATCAGTCAGCTCTGATCACATGATCAAATGACGTTACAAACGGTTTCGTCAGTAATATCAAAAGACACCATGGATGTATCAGGTTGTAATTAGAAACACAGAGAAGAGAGATCAACATATAGTGTAACAGTTTGTAAGACGTCGTAGAGTGTAAACAGTTGTGAGACTGTTGCACAGCAACCGATCGGAGTCATTAGGAAGTTACACACATCACAACGATGTAAAGGCTGAGACCCTGCTTAACCAAGCAAGTGCACATCAACTGGAGTGTGTGTGTGTGTGTGTGGGAACTGTGTACTAGAGCCAAAACAAAGGGGTGCTCTGTTCCCCTCCTATTAAATTAAAACACAAAGAAGAAACTGAGATTCTTCACTTTATGACCTGAAGGAGAAAAAGCCTTTTCAAACCGTTTCCCACACAAACTCTGAACACACACACACACACACACACACACACACACACACACACACACACACACACACACACACACACACACACACACACACACACACACACACACACACACACACACACACACACACACACACACACACACACACACACACACACAGGCCTCACTGACAATGACCTGGCCTGACACACCACTACCATTACGATGCCCGGCTGTGATGTGTTGGAGGGAAAAATTGGCATCACACACACACATCAAGACAAAAGGAACTCCCACATTCCACAGTGTCATTGAACGCCCCCCCAACACGCACACACATACACACAAATACAAAGGCTTCCCAGTACAATCAAAGTGATTTAGCAGCACATGACTCAGAGTCCTAGGAAGTGACTTTGAGAGACGTTACTGTGGACACGTCCATCACAGCAGGAGACAAATCTGAAGTGACAAACAGGAAGAGAAGAAAAGAAGAGAGACTGATACATGAAGACAAACAAAAAGAAAAAAAGAAAAAGAAATCAAGACCAGGTAGAAACGCAATATGTGGCCGGACCAGTGTGATTAAATCCTGATATTAAAAGCTTTTGCCTTTATTATAGTCATAATGAGAGAGAAAGAAGAAAGAAGATGCCCTGCAGTCAAAGGCCCACAGGTCGGACAGGACTAAACCTAGACGAAGCAATTTAAGAACCCTGTAATATGATCAGTGAAACAGGATTTAGTCACATTTCCGTCTGTACCTCTGCACCGTTGCAAAGCCTGTGTGGACAAATCTGTCGTGTGTCTAAGCTCCTGTTCCTCTCTTTCAGTAACACTTGCAGGATTCTTGGGATTAGCTTTCAGGAAAGACCATGATTATGCACAAATGTGGATTACCTAGGGTGCCAAGTGGCTTCAGGCCTCGAACCCATAAAAGGCCTTAATAATCCACCGTTTTACACAGTCTCACCAGGAATTATACGTGTCTTGGACAATCTACAGATTGGAGTCAAATACTGGGGTATAGAGCCAATGCAGGAAATGGCAGAGTGTTTATGTAGCATGAAGAATAAAGTGGAGGTGAAGTGTTTCCTTTCCATCCAGAATCGTATAAAATAGTAACTGCGAACGTTTGTCATAGTTGCTGTGTGAAGTCTTTTGTTTTGGCTAAAAAGTGTTAAATACAGGTCAAACAGGCCTTGACCTTTGACCTTTAGTCCCCAAAGTGTCATCAGCTCACCCTTGAGTCTTACATAACATTTGTCGATTCCCTTGAAGAGTCTTCAAGAGGCCAAGACCTAATGGTAACCTTGAGCTTAAACCACCATCAAAGCATCACTGAGATAGTGAGCGTGATGATGGGACAGACATACATATGGACGGACAGATGGACAAACTGAAAGTAAGACGCCTCTGGCTGCTGGCAGCTGACAGTGCAGAGGCATAAAACTCCCAAAATGTGTTGGGTCAAAAGACTTCAAGCCTGAAAAGTGAAACAATCTGAGGGTGTGGAGTTAAAAAGAAGAGCTCACCAGACCTGTGTAGCCCCCACAACATGTCTGCTACAAGCTACATGCTACATAAGATACTACAAACCCCAACTATGACGATAAAATTAAGATTTCTTTCTGTCCTCTTTGGTATACATTGTTCATTGGCCATCATTCTGCATGTAAACAAACAGCTCTGTCTTTCAGGGTTTGTGATGTCACAGAAAAACACGGCTCACTTTTACAACAACTAAAGCTGGAGTTAGGAACCAGACCCGCCCACGGTTAGATCGCTATCAGCCTGTTGGGTAACTCCACAATCACTGGGTTCATTAGAAACACGCGAACCTCATGGAAATGCTCTTGTTCTGCATCTTATAAGCCCCCAACCTGCCTTTGTCCCCCCCACCCTCAGTGAGCCACGTGCCCTGTCAGCTGGCTGGCTGCCTGGCAGAGAGAGGGGAGGGGGTGAGGGGGCATCTGGCTGAGCACCAGGCTGAATATTTTATGAGCGGTGGGTGGTTGGGTGGGGGTGAATGGAGTAATGGAGTATCAAGGGGCTGGGTGAATGAAGGGGTGGGGGGTTGGGTTGGGATTGGTTGGGTTGGGGTATGAAATGGACGGAAGAGTGTATATTGGATTTTCAGCACTATGATGTGATGCACTTGAAGATTTCTGTCTCTGAATTTGCATCCCACACATCCAGCAGTCTAATCCTCCACAGAGCCCATTGATCCCATTGAGACCCTCTACTCAAGACTGAATGGAGCCGTTTCAGCCTCACAGGGTCTGAGGTGAGCTCCTGCTGTTTTCTACCTTCTCCACAATAAACTCAAGCAGCAGCAGCACAAAATTAGTGTACAACACCAGCTTCACTATGAATAAACCCTTTAATAAAGACACTTTGATGATGGGAGAAGCCTTTTTAGATTTAAGAGACATAAACTGCCTGAGAGTGGTGCTGTTTGTTGGTTGGCTGTTTGATTATTACGACATTTAAGATGGTCTGCCCTGGTCTTCAAGAACCCCTGTGATTTTAGTGATCTCAAAACTAAAACAACCTTCACAAAATTTCAATTTGACGAAGACTTACTTTAAAATCTTGTCCCATTTGGCCTAAGTCTGAGGTCACGATCACTAATGTGTCTTTTAAAAAATCATCCACTGTTTTAACCATCCCATAAGTAAGACACAATTTCAAACCAACAGCTTCACTGTGACATAATATTCTGCCACATCCATATTTGAACAACGAGTTCTGTCCAACCTGGGGTTAAAGATGTAGCCTCGAAGGCCACCCGAACCAAAATGAGATGATCTGGCCTATGGGGAATGTATGCCACTTTATATTGAAGCAATGAATCTTGGGATACATTGGGCCTTGATAGTACATTTACTGGGGAAACAAAAGATCCCATTGATGCATTTGAAGGAGCCTTTGAAGTAGGAGCACCTTTGCCGCCAATGAATTGAGACACATCTTACTATTTATTGCCATGGCAACATACTGTATGTGGATTTGTGTTCAATCAGAATCGGCTTTGATAGTCAAACATGTGAACATATAGCTACAAGGACAGATACTGATGCAAACTGCACCCTGACTGATGGGTGGTGGCACATAACTGCCAGAAGGCGCTCCTAGCTGTTTGTACTGTTTTTCAAGTTATTGTACAACTTTTTAGGGTTTGTAATCATCAGTTTGTAACTTTAACAGTATACGTGTTGTATACAGTAGGGTATGACACTAAGTGCAGGGTGTAATGAGGCTACTGGAAGCTGCTGATGACCTGAACAGGACGACGGCTAAAAAAAGCAATGATGAGCAATTGATTGTGCTAACAAGCTGATCCATAGCGTAACAATGTTTCAAATGATCAGGGCTTGGGATCCTGCCAACGAGGCAGCTGTGACTTATGACGCTGGGACAGCTATCAGCTATCATCTATTGATCCACCTCAGACAAAATGAAGGAGACTGATAATGATACTCATCTGTAATCCAGGTTTAAAAAATGATAAGGGAGGCAGATAAGGACATGGCAAGTTCAACGGTGTCGGTGTGAGCTGATACAGTATGAAAACTTTAAAACATATTCCTCTGTTGGTTTAACTTGAATGTTTCTGGGGTTGTGGCTCCGAGTGGGTTTCGATATGGTGGGAAAAGGCCCAAACAGCTCTTTTAATGCTAAAGGTTGCCAACCCCAAATTTTAACCTAACCCGAACCAATGTGATCGTACTCCTGGAACAGAGTTTCCAACAGGGTGCTTACTAAATCAATCCTCAACAATCAGTCAATCAATCAACCCTTCACTTGTGAAACAACTTTTGTAAAGTTAAACACAATTCAGAAGGACTGACAATCGAAAAAAAAAATGGTAAAACAAAGAAAATATCAGCACCTGCCGCCTATGTGATCCTACAAAATGTCTTCCAAAGACATGCAGGTTAAACAGCGACTCTAAATATCATGTACTGTAGGTGTGAACGGTTATATGTCACAATGTCCAACCTCTTTAAACTGTCTGATACGACCTATAGGAGAGTCCTGAAATAGCAACACTATGGCAGCAGGTGCAGCAGACCTTGGCTGTCATGGTGACAATAATAAACACAAGGACTGTACTGACATTACAGCATACCGACCTTTGCCGCTATGGTTACTACAATAACAGTCATGGTTCGGTTCACTTCAGGTACTACCACTACTACTGGCTGGGTTTAAAAGAAGTTCTGTTTTGTCATGTTTATCATAAAACAAACTACCTTAATTTGGGAATTATACTTTATTGTTGTACTTACTACGACCACTAGATGTCGCTTGACAACAAAATGTAACTATGGGTTGTAATAATCTGCCGCACGGCCGCCATTGGCTCCAGCCAAAGGAAACTATCATGGTGAATGAAGAATAAAACTGAATGGCAGTGTAGACATTAAGCAAAAATACAAATTTGGATTTAGGAATTCATAAAATGTCCTGTTTGCTTTATAAATTTTGTCTTTTCCATAATGATTGGTCAACAACCTTCCAGTCCCGACGTAACCCAGTTTCTTACCTTCATGTTTTCTTCAGACCTGAATGACTTTAATCAAACTCTACTTCAAACCAAAGCGTCTCAGGAGAGTAATAGCAATGGATATATTTCTAGATATAATCGGAAAAACTATGTAATAATGGAAGATTTCAATTTGGATGATTGGCAGCATGTTGTGGTTAGTGGAAACTGTACTGTGTGTGTCTGTGTGTGTATGTGTTGTCTCCACCTGGACTCCTGCTGAGCCACTTCCTCCCCAGCCATCAGAGACAGCGTTGCTATAGTAATTGTATCTAAGTGAATAACCATAGCAACCATAGAGATGCTTTTGATAGCAGCGTTGGTAGCTGTTGGTTTTCAGAGCTGGAGATCAAACGGGGCCTGATGTCGTTTGAGGAGGACGAGGAGAGGAAAGAGAAGAGACAGACCGGGGAGAGAGAGAGAGAAAACAGGAAGAGAGGGTGAGGCAGGGGGAGGAGAGAGGAGGAGGAGGAGGGAGGCTAAAGGTGAGACAGGAGTTAACAATACGGAGGGTTTTCCTTGAAGACCTGTCCAAATCCCTGTCATCCAGTGGGTAATTGCCTCTCAGGGGTTTTGTGGGCAGGTAGAGCCACACCTGTTCTCTGGCTCTGAATCAGACAAGGTGGTGATGATGAGGTGTAGACCTTTCACTCCTGCTGTTTTAATTTAATACAGCGCCTAATTAGAACCAATGACCTCCGCGCTTTCAAGTCTCATTGAGAGCGAGGAGTTAATTATTACTTTTCAGAAAAAGTAACTGCATTATTACATTACAAAAGTAACTAATTACCAGAAAAAGTAACTATTGCGTTACTTTATTATAAAAATGCTCAAACATGTCAAATTACTTGGACTCGCCCCCCTAACCTAACCTCCCGTTTATCTGGAACTAACCAACTCACTCAGTATTCCTCCGCACTGACAGGCTCCAGGTGTTCTTGAGTCAAATAACGGCGTATTTTATTGTCAGTAACGGTAACAGCGATATAACGGGGGAAACTGTAACATATTTGATTACTCGTTACAGAAAAAAGTAGTGCCGTTAGGAACACCGATATTTTATACCGCCATTTTTCCTATCACTGTTTACTTCAAAGTGAAACTGAATTGCTTCTGATGCGTCCACGTTGTGATAAATGCTAGAGGGAGACTAGCGGCTTTTTAGCCAGAACTTTGGCTGACGTGCTACAGCTGCCCAATATTAAGTGTTGTGGACTTTAGCAGCTGTGCATGTGCTAATGTACAGCAGAATAAGTGACGTTTAATGCTATATGACTGTGCATGTGCATCCTTTACTTCCCCAACACAACATCTGTGAAAAGTGGGTTTGATTTATTTTTGTGGCAAGCCTAATTTTTCTGCATGGACTTTTACTGTTCTTTCAATTTTATGATGCATTTATCAGAAAATCCCAGAGCAAGGGGCACTTTATAGGTTCATTAAACACTATATTAAAACTAGAAATTCCCTTTCTCCAAACACCTCAAATCCTCAAGTCTCCTCTGATGCTTTAGAAGTGAACACTGAGATACAGTGTTACTGTATGAGAATCAGTGAGTCAATTTACTTAACTTACTTTCATTAGTTTTGTGTGATTATATTGACATTATAGTGATAGTTGTAGTTATTTATTGTGAGGTTGTCTTATCTATAGTCAGTGTATAGTCTGCAGTAGAGCTGAAGTGAATGGGGTCATCAGAAAAAACATCAATTTTCTCTAATAATCAGATTCGTCAGCTTCCTGCATTTCATGATTTATATCCTAAGATTTTAGAAGGAATAAAACAGAGTGTTTTTATTTCTTTTAATTCTCAGGGCCTCGTCGTGTCCTCAAATCCAAATCCACAATCTGCCACACAGTCATGTGTTCCTGCACGCGTGAACATGATTCATGCACAGGAGGACAGATTAGTCTGAACTCAGCTCATCTTAACACTGAGGAGAAAATTACAAATCATCACCATGTGTGTGTAGATTTTATTTCTTTACCAAAAAAAGAAAAAAAAAATTGGATCCACATTCACAGGTGGTGCTCTAGTCTGGCCGAGCCGTGCTGTCAGACTGGAGAGAGGGCGGGCTGAACGGTGTGGTTGCCGGTCTCCAAGGAAACCCTAGGTGTCTGTCTGTTGTCAGGACAACGGAGCAAAGTGGGGGGGGGAAGGAAAATACCGATGGAGATGAGGAGGATATAAGGAGGAGGAGGAGGGGAGCAGAGGTGGAGACGACAAAGACGGGCGGGGCCGCAGACGTTTCAGCTGAGACCTTCATGATTCATGATTTGACTCTGGTTAAAAACAGATCAGACCCATGTGACTGAGCAGCTGAGTGACAGTGTGTGTATATATATTAATATATGGATATAACTGGTGCTGTGTGGTGGTGACAGGAAGGAAAATCTTTTAAATGAGCTTTTATGTCCTTTATCTACTCTTATATAGGCCTACCAATCATAGTTTCTATATTTGTCCGTAAATCCATTCATTATTTTATATTGTAGTGATTATGCTCTTCATTTTGTTTACCAGCCAATTTATGCAAAATATTAACCACCTACACATCCTATCTACAAAGGGAAATGGTGAATTTACAGCCTCCTCACCTTCTAATGTAATTTCATTGGGTTAATGGCGCCCTCTTTTGGTTGATTACTAACATTACACGCCCATAATTTACTTTTAAATGTGAGTAAAGCCATTTAAAAGTCTTTACATGAAGCAGACTCACAGTAGAAACTAAACTTCTATTAAATATAATAATAAAGACTTCACAAAGGCCTTAGTAGGATACCTGCACACATGGTTCACAGTGTGCTTTTCCTCTCGTGACCTTCACCACATTCACACCTACTGTGACTCTGCTGCGACTGTACCGATCTATTCCTGGCGGCTCACATGACTAATCACTAATGTGTCAAAATGTTCTATCAAAGACATTCACACAGAGAGAGAGACAGACAGAGACCAGGAGGAGACACTTTTACTGTCCCGGTCAAAAATAACACTGCTGACACTTTGCCATAAGGTTAAAGTGAGAAGCAGGTCTCAGGTCTGTGTTTCAGAGCAGCCGAGTCCAACTGGCATCGCCTGGCACTGACCTGGTGTCAGGTTGCACACAGACAGAGTGTCACTATAAAATGTGACCATAAAACCTTTGACTGAGTCGAACTGGAAGTAGAGCAGAAATACAGTACAAGAGCTGGAGTTTCTATTAAAGGGCCATGACACCAGTTTTTACATATTGAAGTCAGTCAGTCGGAGTGCAAACTGTCTGACCTCTAGAAACAGGAAATGACATCTCCTTCTCAGATATCACAAAATTATGTTCCTGAGAGGACGAACGGGTTTCTATTTATGTTTCTACATAAGGAAACCCTCTGGTTGCAGGTAAAGTTTTCATTTAGTCGCTCTGTCCCTCTGTATCTTCAAGAACCTGTTGAATACTCATCTCTTATATAATAAGAATAGAGGTCGACCTATATTGGATTTTCAAAAGCTGCTATAATAACAATGGTTTGGAGTAGTGAACAACATAAACATACTGTATCTTTACAACTTATTTTAATAAATAAGTACAAAAACAAATTACAACATGACTGGCAACAGCAGTTTCAAGGGATCAGTCAGTGCTGCCCCCTGCTGGTATTCATTATGGTATTAATTATAGCAGGGCACACACACAGAGAGACACACACACATACATGTGATGAGTCTCAGAGGACAGCTTCATAAAAATGCATGAATCTGCTTTAACAACTCGAGAGGAGCAGAGCACACATTATGCACACTCACTCATCTCCTCAGCCGTGTGTGTGTGTGTGAGTGCATGTGTGTGTGATTGATTTTTTTCTCACTCTCAATAAAAAGGCCCACAGCACTCACTCACAATTGATTATCATTAGAAACCAGGAGGCTCTACAATGACTACAAAAGCTTACATCTTCTATTACATTTGATTAGTGGTTAGCATTAGCTCAGTGTGTTGTTTACTATATTGTCTTATCCTATATGATCTTTCACTGTGGTTTTATAGTGTGAGTGTATATACACACAGCAGCAGCTATGCTCGGCTTTCTTGTGGTCATATTGAGACGCATGTAGCCTTCAGTGTCTTTTTTGCTAACACAGTTATGGACTCTATCTGACGGGTCCGTCTGCCACTGGAGCCTCTCCAGACTCTCTAACTCAATATGGCGGACAAACAAATTCTGTTTGTGGCCATGAAAAATGAGGCGGCATCAAGAGGATGATTACAACTCTACAGCAAACCGATCTCAAATGGTTGGGGATTGTTTCATCTCAACAAAAAAAAAAAGAACTCTAGGCATTATGGGTCATGATATATCTGTACCACTGTACCAAGTACACATGACAAATTGATATCAATGGTTTGATACTGGACTGGTTACTTTTAAATAAAATGAAATACAATAGAGTCTACAATTTTATGTATCTGTGTCAGACACGTTGAAAAAACCACAGCACAAATGTAGCTCTGTAGCGCGAAGCTCTAATGAGCGACATAAAAATCACAGATGAAAAGTACAATATGAGAGGTTAAATTTAAATAAATCTACACAATAAGGAGCTTTTTTCACATTGCAGTTCTGATTGTCACAAAAAAGCCTTGTTTGGTCAATATGACCAGGAGCATAAAGTATCTAGCTACTAGCTAACTTAAAGCAGAAGTGAGTGATATATTTGTGTTAATATAAGTCTTAAATAGTTATATCTTCCGACAGCAATCACTTACATAGAGTGTTTGGACTGAAACACGGGTCTGTCAGTCCCTCTGCTCTGCTCTGAGCCGAGGAGAAAACATTTATCGTATCCTACAGTTTTTATCCAATGAGGAGAGAGAACGGCATGCAGGGCTGTGTGTGCAGCCAAGGAACGCCGTGAATGTGGTGACGTAGCGACGAGGACTGTTATGGTGCGTTCAAGGAAACTCGTATTTTTCCGACCGTGAAGTGGTACCAGTTCGATCTGGTACGAGTTCACCGGTCGGAAGTTACGAGTGGCCGTTATAGTGACTTTCACCGGTAAAACAGGTCAGAAAAACACGAGTGGGTTGCCTGGAACGCTACAAAGTCGGAAGTTGTGACTTGAAGCTGTAATTTACGATTTCAAAAGCCTGCCTGGAACGCAGCATTAGCGAAAACGACCGGATCACTCACTTCTGCTTTAACAGTCCGCTATGGTTTGCAGACTTTATGGTTTCTTCCTACTCGTGTTACCATTAAAATAGTACCATGATCTTGTAATTGCAACTTGTGAATGTTGATAGTCTAAATGTAAATCTAGTTGTTTAGCCAACTGCTAGGAAAATGAGAAATCCACCACCCATAAAAGGTCATAATAACACTTCTGATGTTGTTCCCAGTGTGTTTTGCTGCCCCCATGTGGACAAAACACCAACATGCAGCTTTAAAATGAAAACAAGCGGGTCTTTAGGAAGGTGATTGATTGAAACCTGAAGAAAAAAACTGAAATACTAAAACGAGGGAGGGGCGCCAGTGTTGTCTGCAGCCGAACCAGAACCTTTAACCACTGTCTGTGTGTTTACAGATAGATCTTATTTAGCAGCAGCACCGATGCGTCCTGAATCCGTCACTGCAAAGAGCCACAGAGGGCAAGTTATTGCTTTGCTGCAAAGTGTCCTACACTGTCTTCATCCTGTGTGTGTGTGTGTGTGTGTGTGTGTGTGTGTGTGTGTGTGACCAAGATAGTGTACACAACAGAGGCTCATTTCACTATCTCTTAGTCTCCGCCAAGTGCTGAGTCATGCTACAGTCGGCCAGTCTGACAGACATCAACTGTGTCTCTATAGATACTCAAATACTCTATGTATGTATGTACTAAAATATTATAATATAAAATATTGTTACAAACAACACAGCAGAACCAGATTTAGCTTTTTTTTTTATACCACTAATTCTTTTTCCTTGTCAAACCCTGGTACCTAGATTTTCCACATTGCTCCTCCAGGATGCTTTATATGTATATATAATATCTATATATAGTGATCTGGTGGAACATAAATACACAGTCAACACTTCAAGATGGCAGTCCATTGTAAACTGACTGTTTAAGTCAGATATTCTTCGAGTGTGTAGCCTACTCTGTGTGAGGAGAAGCTTTAATAACATTTGTGATAATAATCGGCCTCCAGCGTAGAACTGCAGAGTGAGAGTTAGACAGGCGGGTATAGGGTTATACAAGAGACATGCAGGAAACATGAGAACTGCACAGAGAGAGAAAACTCATCTTATCAAAGTCATTTAACCTCATTACTCTGGACCTTTTTTCCTTTAATTGCATAAAAGTGAAAGTGAAATGACCTCATCCAACCGGCTGCTATTCTAAACAACCTCAGATCGTTATAAAAAGCTGCAAAAAATATCAGAATATCCTCCCTGCTGCGACAGAGGCCGGATGGAAATGTCACCTTATATCAATCGTCTGTCATCCACGTTTGTCAGTATCAGGCAGATATTCCATCAAAAGCTGCTCACGTCTCTTACATTACCCTGAAGTGAGTAGAAAGATAGAAAGATAAAGAGATGGAGATGGGTAGATAAACAGAAATTTCCAGCTGCATCCCTTCCATACATGACTGCTGCTCTATAGAAACATCATATTGTGGTGATAGGGGCAGATTTTGTGAGTAGTAGTTTCAGTGTGAATGTGAAATGTTAAGTTTTCAGTAGCTGCTGGTAGCTTCAGGGAATTTAATTATCGTTTTAAACCTAACTATTCTTAATAAATAAAGATGAAAAGGAGACAAACATCCATCATTCACTCTTCTCACTGTTCATTTATTTAACCGTAGAGCTTCTTTGCAGATATATCACACAGAACTGAAAGCTTGGCAATGTTTTCAAAGCAAATCCTTAGATTTTAATGATAAATCTATAGGATGATTAATAAATACACCATCAACAAACTCATCCGAGCCACTTTCCAGCTCCTACAAAACCACAAAGAGCAGCAGAACAAAGACCTGCTGTCACATACGACGCTGTATTTTTAGATTTTTAGAGTTTCTTCTGTTCCATGTGACAAAAACAAGGACACCTTCCTCTGGGGAGAAGATAAGTCCTGCAGATATGACAAGCAAAGGCTTATGGGACTCTTACCGTATAGTGTGGAAACATTCAACAGCAAAGAAGCAGGCACAACTTGTCCTATCCCCTAATAGTGTTTTAACATATTTTGTTCCTGTCAGATATTTTTGCATCATTTTGTTTTGTGATATTTCTATTCTGTATCCTCCACTATTTATGATGTTCACATTGGATTCTTTTTATCTGGTTTTACTTTTTCGTCTTTAGTAAAATCGTCATCTGCTGTGACAAAGCTTTGGTCTAAACAAATAGACAGGAAAAAAAAAAAAAGGAGGCGTCATCATTACCTTAGTCATCACAGAAGCCACGGGACCAGAGTGGGACTAAAAATAAAAGCAGTGGAGGAATAAAGGAGAGTGCAGCGTTTCTCTGACAGGAGAGCATCAGAGAGAAAAGACGACGAAAGAAGCTGCGCTAAGTAAATAACACGACCACGTCTCGACAGGAAAGTCTCTGCATCGACGGACCTTTGTAGACGGTGGTATTGATTAAAACGGGGGCACGTCGTCTCCATCAGACGGTTCATTTGTTGAGATGGATGACAGAGGAACGTGGGTGAAGCGGCGTCTGTGTAGAGATTTACTTTCTACTTTCTGCAAACAAACATGTGTAACAAGGGTTTCGGCAAACAGAACCCCAGAACACATACTCGTACTCAGCAGCAATTAGACTGCACCCTCCTCTGGTTCTAGGTCTTCATTGTAGGAAGACAAAAGTAAAGGAAGTCTTAAGGCTAGAACAATTTTTTTTAAAGACAATATCAGTGTAAAATCTGGGTTAAAACATTCTATACAAGGAGCTTACACTTGTTTTCAGAGGGTTTTTTTAAAGATGTTGGACACACATGTTCCACTTGGTTTGGTCAACGCCTACAGTACCTACAACACAGAGCAGATACATACACAGATAAACACATAACATCGTTAGTCATGGATCTTTCCTGTCTGTCCTTCTGTCTAACAGATCAGTGGTTAGTGTGGTAACATTCCTCCACCAGCTCCTGGCACTTTAATGATTTCCTTCCAACTGTACCACAGCGGCAACACTTCACCATGCAGCTCCACCATCAGTGTTTCCATCTTCACTGCCCTGGAAAAGTTCAACAGTGTCCTCTTCCACATGGAAAATACCACAACACAGCTCTTGTGCGTGCGCGCGCTAAACAACGTCACTACATTCATTTATTACAACAGACTTCTGAAGGCTATAGGAAGTACGAGTCAATTGCTGAGCTAGCGGCTAAAGAGCAGGAGGCTGGAGACCAAACCAGAGCCAAAAGAACAGAAAACATCTGAAAAACTGCACCAATAGTACCTTTCTAGTCTTAACTCAGAGGCCTTTACCATACTACCACAGCCACCCATCATAAAACCTTCTTAGGGATTGACCAGCTCTACCTCCGTCAGGTGGTTGCTCAAAGAATATACAAAGATGCCATTAAAACCCTGGATCACAATCATCACAAAAAAAGTCCCAACACGCAAATGGCCGAACACTCAGACAGCAACAACCCAACACTTTAGCTATTATCGTCCGAACCCCTTTATTTGGAGGTAAACCTAAGCTAAAAGTCTACAACAATAAGTCCATTCAACATCCTAATCATTCTGTGAACTGTGATTGAAGAGTTTGATGGTTTTCCCTTGAAAAATGGCTCTAACCTGGGAGTTTGTTTACAACTCATGAGATCTGATTGATGTTTACAGCTACCAGCAATTCAATTGTTTTGTTGGGTGCAACATCTTAATGATTGATGGAAACAGCAAACTTAACATCCTCTGAAGTACAAAATGCATTTTGTTGACATTTAAGGATCTGGCAGCCCAATCTGGAAGAAACTTTTTTCTTCCAGATTTCCAGAATCCCCTTTACAAAAATGATCGGTAACTGTTTCCGTCATATGACATTTGTTCCTGGTTGAGGCTCAAAAACAACTTTGTTAGATCGCTCTAGTTAAAAAAGAAACACTGTCTTCTTAAGGTTAGAAGAAACCCAACGTTGAGTCTTAGTGACTGCTCTTCATTTCAGGTTTCCAACTGACCCATCTGTCTACACTGATCCCTGCAAATGGGAGTAGTGGCCCAAGCAATGCTAATAAGATTCAAGTCCTATTTTTGCTTCCACTTGACCTTTTTTTAGACTCTGGGAATATATTTAAAATAAATGAATAAATGATTGGTCAGCCTGGTGCAGCATGCAAGGTCATCCTTCCTGTCAGAGTATTATTATTATAGAGTAGATTCAAAGAGCACAAAAGAAAAGAGGCAAGGATTAATTAGCACACATTATAACCAAGCTAGCAGCACAGCTCTGAGCATGGTGGTGTTTCATGTGCTGTGTTGTGGTTGGATGAGATCAGAGCGGCTTCTACGTCAGCATCACCCAACAGTTTGTTTACCCTGAGGTCACAAAAGGTCAGACAGAAACACACCTGCAATCAAAACACCACCAAGGGTAAAGACACTGTCCCTACAGCCACACACGCAATGAATACAAATCAATACACTCACTCATAGCAAAAGCTGAACCTGCACCTCTTTAGTTACAACATGCACTACAACATCTCCACTGTGGTGATTCACCTGGGTGGCCAGGAGTTTGCATTGTGTTGCTGTTGTCTTCTTGTTTTTGTGAAACCAGAAGAAACCAAATTTAGCAAACACAATGGTGGTTCAGGGAGGCCGGAGAACCGAGGACATCATCCACAGCCACAAAACTGGCAACTAACAAGCTATTGAGTATGTGTGCAAAGTTGCTGCTAACACAATTAGCATCCATAATTTGAGGTAAACGTTATTGCTAAGTGTTAGAAAAATGATCTCAGCAGTAAATTGCAATGCATTTTGTAAATATAAATATGAGAAGCCTTGTAATGTTAGTGGACTTGGTGAAACTGCTTTTTGCCAAACCACAGACAAGGGGTTAAACAATTCATAACATGAAATCTAAGGTTACATTACCCAACTTAGCTTTAGCTGTGAGAGTGGATTGTCAATATCCTTACGGTCGGCTATATTATGTTTCAGTTACAAGATCAAAATGTTATTAGTGTTCACTATGAACCCTAATTCAATATCATAGCTTTTTCCTCACTCCGGAGCATTAGACCAACATGGCAGCCGGGCGTCACACAGATACACAGGAAACATGGTGTTTTGCACACACATGCACACATGGGCATGTGAATCACACACACTACACCCTGTGCTAAGTGAGAGAGATGATTGGATTAGAGACCCCCGCTCTAGTGTTGTTGAGTTAGCCATGCCAAAACACCTACACTTAACTAAGTGCCAGACTATGGAGGTCTGAGCGTGTCAAAACTAAACAGGACACCAAATGTTGGTTTTAAAGGTGGTGTGACGGCGCCAAGACAGAAAGAGTTATATGGGTGTAAACAGGTGATTTCCCTGTAGGACCAGTTGTCACGGTTTGGGAGAAAACTGGACACAGATTCAAACAAAAGTACAAAACAACTGAAAAAAAACCAACAACCCTAAGGAAACACAAAAGATGAAAACACTGACGACTCACTAGGACGGGGGGCCACACACTGGAGCACACGACACAACAACAGGCGGAGGTGGATGGGACAAAATGGAAGGGAAGGGGGGTACAGCTTTATATACACAAGGGGGAGGGAGCTAATGAACACAGGTGAAACACATTAGGGCGGGGCATCTAATCACACAGGCGGGAAACTTGACAGGAAGACAGGGGTAAGATGTGGACTTCAAAATAAAACAGGAAGTGACAAGACAAAGACAGAAAACTGAACTAAAACCTGACATCTGACAACTTACTGACTGGTCCTGACACATATACAGCTAATATGGATGTATTGCCTTTACATAGGAAGTAATTTGACTGTCGTAGTTAAATAAATACAGATGGCAAGAAACACAAGGCAAAGTTTAATTTTTGGTGATTTTGAACATTTACGAAATGAAATACATTTGAAATATTGAACCACATAGCCTACAGATATAGATTATAATGTTTTGTCACTAGTCATACTGACTCATTTCACCAATTATATTGATTGGTATATTTATTAGTTTACTTTTGTTTTTGTTTTTTGACACCCCTGATCCTTCATACAGGACAAAGCACGACATGCACAAGGTTTGGGAATCACTTTAGTATTAACAGGATAAAGGTAGTGGATAAACATACACACACTCACATGTTTCAAAGGGATTAATTAGCATCAGATATATGCCACACATATAAAGCTCAGCCTGGCTCAGTGTTGCTGAAATACCAAAATAATTTCCACTCAGAATTTCCCATCATGAGATTAAAGCATCAGGCGTCTTGAGGCTTGAGCTGTTTTATCAAATTAAGCAGCAGCGGCAGCCGCCATCATTGTCCCCACCCTTGGTTGGAAGTATTGGTTAATTCAGCCAAGGATAATTGATTTCTCTCAAGGTGTACACACACACACACACACACACATACACTTTGACACATAACATGTAATGCAACGTAATGGAAAAATGAAAGTGGATTGAATTAAATATTTCTTCCAACAGTCCTCCAGATCAGTCCACCCAAGGGGAAGGCTCGCCCCAGCTCGCCCCAGATGCAGCCACTCCCTCCTGGGTTAAGGTCTCACATTTCACCCCCTTTAGCTGACATCATGGAAAAGCATTACGACATACTGTAAAAAATGTTACAAACTGTCCAGATGGGCTCATGACACTTAACAACAGTGAGATCCACAAAAGAAAGGAATTTGGATTTGGGTATGAAATTGATTATATTGAGAGCGTTTAAGCACAAACCTCCCACATCAAGATAATAAAATAAAAGTGTGGGGATGAAAATCTGTGGTTTGCCATCAGATAATTAAATCCAACTGTGTGGTTATGATGCGCCAGAATATCAAACAATTACAGTAATTATTTCACTAGTAAACTGATGTAGTTAGGGATTGTGGGATTGTGAGTTATGTTGAGGGCCTGAACCCATAAACTGCATTTAGCTAGGCTGTTAGCATTTACACTATAAAACAATAGGTGGTAAGGATAAAAAAAGAGCAAAACTATGTTGTCATCCCTGAAATAAGAAATACAAAACAGATTTTACAACCATGTTTTCTGGCAATTTCATCTTTCACATTCAATTATCATCATTCCTCTTCCTGTCATGATGATGAATGAATAAACTCAATTAGTGAGTAATTATCTGAAGACCCACATGAATTCTGGTTGTCAAAACATCTACGCTGATCTTCGACAGAAAGACAGGCTTGTGTTCCTCATTGAAAATCGCACAATCATGAGCCACTTCAGAGAAATTATTTCCAAGAAGGAAGAAGGGAAATAAGGACAGCTGAAAATAAAAGAGAAATAAGTCCTCCTGAAGCACTATTACATCACACCCTCCTTTTCTGACCCCCGCCCATCAATTTCTTACATTTCCAGCTTATTACACTATATCATTCCAAGTAATATTGTCCACACATGCATTGGCTGATGTCCACAAACAACTACACAGTGTAGCCTGCTGGTCCATGTGTCCCTGCTGTGCTGCTGACGGGGCGGCACATCAGTGCTATTGATCTACTGCGAGTCGGGCGACATATCTTCATGCCATAATGAGGATAGTGACTGCTAGACCATAATAACCTTCACCTCAAGGTCTGCTGAACCTCAGTCCCCCTTCACTGACAGCAGAGTGTGTGTGTGTGTGTGTGTGTGTGTGTGTGTGTGTGTGTGTGTGTGTGTGTGTGTGTGTGTGTGTGTGTGTGTGTGTGTGTGTGTGTGTGTGTGTGTGTGTGTGTGTGTGTGTGTGTGATGCTCTAATGCATGGGACAGGGTGAATGAGATGGGACAGTGGGTTGAAGACGGTGTGGGATGGCAGGTGGTTGGAGACGTGCTCTTATTCAATAAGACGTCCTTTAAGAGCAGCAGTAAATCACAACTACATTAGTGAGAGACATCAATCACAGGTCACCAGAAACCGAACAATCACAGAAAACACTAGTGATCTGATTCTGGACCTCTAGAAAGCTAATAGAACAGAAATTATTGGTTTTGATGCAAGAAAAGTAATAAAGTCACTGCTTGTCTTCAATTTTTAATTGAAAAATATTGGTGGTGGTTATGACTCAGACCTAAATTTAACATCTATGTGGAGACAATTTCCAAATAAAACATGGTCGCCTTTGAAAATAGACCTAAAATACTTTCTGTTTTGTTTATCTTCAGTAGGTTTGATTGTGATGGTATTTTTGGAGGTTTCTGGAGGTCAAACCTGCAGCTCGTCCCCTGGGTACAAATGAATCATAGCGAAGCAGCTTTTAGTTTCTCTGCACTGCATGTGTATACTATCAGAAGTGGAAAATAGCAACTGAGTTACAAATTATTGTGAAAATACATATGCAACATACTGTTCTACCTATTCCAGTCAACACAAAACATCCAAATATAGCAACTGTTGTACACACATCACAACATTATCTGCTGTTTCCTGATAGGGGAAGTAGAGGCCGATGGCCACTTCCACTGACCTCCCAGATAGCTGCAGGTCAGATGATAAAACAGCCTTTATTTTCATGCTATTTTAAAATAGACCTGTTTATCAGGGCAGAGAATATGTTGAATATGTTGGATGACTGATCTCAGGACCAAGGATCTCACTCCAATCTTCAGGCAGACTCATCCCCCCCATTACTCTAGACCTATAAGGATATAAATCTAGGGTCTCCATGAAGAGTTTGATTGATTTCAGTCACACATACATTGGCATCCATTTATCTTTTTTTTTTTTTAGCTCAGAAAAAAGACGTGCTCCATGTCAGCTGGTTCCTAGAGTTCTAGAGATTTAGCTTGAGACAACTTAAGACACAAGCAAAGAGGTAAACCTGCACAGCTGTGGTCCTAAAATGCAAAAGAAAGAGCTAAAAGACACCCAAAATATCCATAAGGCTAAGATAAACTGCAGTTTCAGGGAATATATATCATTTATGAGCACCCCTTTTATCTTTTCGCATTACACATGTTCATTTGATCAATTACTAACATAAAAATATCGATTACTGTCCCCAACGGGAACCACTGCCCCTCCCAGAGACCAAAGAAAAAACATGGTGTTTCATAGATTTCGCCTCCAAAGCCAGAAATACAAAAGTCCCTGAAAGACCTAAAAGAGAGCCATCTGATCAAACGGTCGATTGTGTTTTTTGGGGGGAGAAAAAATGCTGTCTTTGTCCCCTGGAGGCTGCCGACTGTCCCTGAACACACTGATGCCTATTTAGACTCCTTTTACATACACATGCACATAAAACAAGACGAGGCTCCAGCTTAGAGATTTATTCTATCAATGTTGTTCCCTGCTTTGCACTTCACATGCCCAGCTTGTCCTCTCACACACACACACACACTCAAACACACACTGACTTTATACACAACCCCAGGAGGCCCTGTGAAGGCATGCCATCAATGTGCCGCATGCCCACGGCCCAGTGCCTGGAGGGCAGTCTAAATAGTCTCTATGAGCCCACACCAGTGCAAATATGCTGTCAGCGCCTTCAGATTTAAATCATGAGAGTCCGTCAGTGATCAGCTGAGGAGACAAGGAGGTACTGAAACATTTAAAAGACCAAATCACAGTAAAATAATGACATTCCTATCAGCAGACATCCATGGTCAGAACTCAAGGTATCAGTACTAAAAGCACATGCAAATATGAGTATAAATCACATCTGGCCAATACCTTATCTGTGATTCTCGCCATCAATGCCAGTGATGAGACAGCATATCTGTCCTTCTCTGAACAGAAAAGTCCCTGCACTTGTATTTATGGTAAAAATAAAAAAGTGGAAAGTGTTGAAGGCAGTGGCTCAAAGTTTACTGTAGTAGTTTGAGTTCAAAGACATTGATCTTGCTCACACAGAACAGACCAGAGGCAACAGACTGACCCAGAGTGAAGGGCAGGGGGACAGTTGTACAGTAGGGGAGAGGGGTGTATGTAAATACAGTGAATGATCAATGGGCACAGGCATAGTGGTTAGACATGCAATCAAAAAAAGAAGGAAGGGGATGGTATATTTGCATTCAGAGATCTTAAAGTGTGACATGAAGATTGGGTTACACTTAGCTTCCAGACGTAATTAGAAATGGTTAAGGAAATTAAACATAGTCTTTAGTCTCAAAACACATATTACAGTAATAGTCTATTGTGACGATTGACAACAATCCAGTGGAAGTTTCTGTTGGTCGGCAGAGAAAAGGTCGGTTGGTGAGGCTCTGCAGACTTAGAGATCCAACTTTGGGCGTTCTAGTTTAAATTCCCAACTGGGGAGCCATGAATATCCAGACACATATTCCGTGTTAAGTCCAACAATTTCAGAAGAAATCATCAATCTTATCAGCAGGGGTAGGTTTGTGTCATCACATCAAGGCTAAATCCTGACCACAGCAGCCTGGATTCAAGTCCAACCTGAGGACCTGTCGTCCAAAAAAAGCAAAAACCACAAGAGGAAAAGAGTACCTTTAAACTCCTAACCTTCTTACATACACTTATCTAAGGTTTTTACTTCAAATGTCACAATTGGTCCCAACTTTTTAGTGCTTCCTGTATGGAAACACTTTTGTTTTATTGTGTGTTGTTAAATTAAGTCGAGGTTGGTTGAAATTTCAATGAGTGCTGAAGTGAACTGAACCCTCAGGGCCACTGCAGTTCCAGAAATGATCATTGTTTCCTCCTCCGGTCTTGGCTTTGAAGTTTTATACGTCTTAAAACTGAAATGTTATAAAGTTGAATAAAAGCCAGAGACTGCATGTCCTTCTGATGGTTCCTCCCTGTTTAATTAACGCGTCCTCATGCCTCCATCACAGCTCATGGCTGGTGTGTCAACAGCTGATATGGAAAAGCATGTAATGGGATTTGCAGGGATAAAGTGACGAGGAGAAGAGAAAGCCACAGAGACATAATGCTGGCTAATGAAAGGACAGCGAGAGAGAGATCAAGGCGGAACGACAACAAAGAGAATACGCGAGGTGAGGAAGAGGGGATGGACGAAGGGCTAATTCCTCGACGTAACAAGAAGATAACCCCAAGGACGAGCGAGTCAGATGTGCGAGCGCGGTCTCAGTGAACAGACCCACAGCTCTGGACGGGCTGAACACCAGCGTGACACTGCAAACTGAGCCGGGTCCATCTGTCTGCAGCCAGCTGAGTCATACATCTGTGTGAAATGAGACCTGCCAATAACACATCACCCTGCCATACTCACTACAGCCATAGTCATTACAGCACACAGCAGAGGATGGACTTGTCCTGATTACTGGGTAAATTTAATGCCACAAACCATTCTTCCTATAATTTTTATTCCCCGTCTTAATGTGCCCTTACTCTCTTTTAGAATCACCGTCACTGCCTCTTCACTGTTGCCTCATTTTATCTCACACTTTTACTCAGTTTTGTTTTTATGCCTTCTTGTGTCTAAACTGTCTTTGTATTGCCTGTGTTGCTGTATTGCTTGGGCAGTCAATCTCCTATGGTTTGTGACACTGGTATGTGACTTGTTTTCTGTGGTCTCTATATGTTGCTTTTGTCAAGAACTTTGTGAATGGTGCTATATTATTGTTATTATTATTATTATTATTATTATTATTATTATTATTATTATTATTATTATTATTATTATTATTATTATTATAAACCAAATAAACTGTTGAGAAATCCATGGTCAGATGCAGATTGAGGCCACATATGGCTGTGAGAAACTGAAGGTAATAGGTACTATAGCCTACTTAGGCCTATAGTACACAAAGGATAATTGCAAGGTCTCAATGATATAACTACAAAACAGGACAAAAGGCCTAACCCTACAAACCTTGACATCTGTACTAGCATCCAAGTGAGCTAGCTATTTTGACAAACTAAATCATTACTATCTTAAATTAGCTCAACATTTTTGTACGAGTCGTTGTTTTGCCAACAAACTAGCCCCATCCCGCCAACAGAAGAAGAAAAGCTTCCTTTAGGGTTTGAAGTTACGCGACAGCTCAGCTAGCATCAAGGAAACACAAAGACTCATGACTGAAGCTTCTAGAAATCAACAAAACAGGGGTACATTTTGTCAAACCAGAGCTTTGTAGGAGAAATTAACCATAAGGATCTCATTTTATAAGCTAGCTAAGAAGCTTCATCCACAAGAAAAAAATAGATGGCTTACACAGACAGGTAATAAGGAAAAGACTTAAACTTTCCTTTCCTTCTCCCAGTCTGTGTGGGGCATTGAGCGAAGCATGGGGAGGGAGACTGGCTGGGCTGAATGGTTGGGTTTGTTAAGGCTGGTGGGCCGGATGATGACTGAGATTTTATAGCCATCTGGTGATTTCTGTCAGCCAAAGTTCATAGGTGGTTGTGCATGTTGCCAAAAATTAGAAATAAAAGGATAAATGATGATTAAAATGAACTAATCTCTCGTTTTTGCTGACATAATCAAGTGGTTTATTCCTATAGGCTACAGTATTTAAATATATAGAGCTGTTATACTGTGTGCCATTTTTTGTGATTCAACCCTATCACTTGCAATTTATAATCAATACGTAAAAGGGATTTTTTTGTAATTATTGATTACCAAAACTGTAGCTGTGTTAGGACCAAACATTTTTAAAAAGAGTCAGCTGACACTACAAAATATATTGTCTAACCTGGGCAATTATGACAAGTTGGGTGTCATTATTACTGACAAGAATGGGTCTAAAATTAGGAAAAAGAAGTTTCTTCTCACTCTTTCTGCCGAAACTGAAACTCAAATCGGAGCAATCTCAAATTTAAAAGCTTACTCAGTCTTTCAGCCCATCGATCCATATTTCTCACTGAGCTCTAAAGACAGAAACTGAAGCCCTATGAGCTGCCTCAGTGACTATCACATTAACATCCTTTAATTGATCACTACTAAAGCAATGTATTTCTGTCTCCCCTTCAGTTTACAACCATGTATCTCTCACACGGCCGTCGTAGCCACAGTCTGATATTGTCTGTCACTATCTGACCTTGGCTGAGGCATATAAAACCAAGTGGCAGATGTCCTCCTCTGCAGGAGCAGACCTGATGGTAAAACTACAGGTCCGCCCCCCTCTTAACCAATCTACCCATCACCAGAGCTTCACACTCTGTTTGTAATGTTAATCAATCCACTTTCACACACTTGGAGATGAATGTCCAGAGGGCTGCAATGGTTCAGAAGGAAGCAAAGATAGTAATTTGTTCTTTGTGACATTGTGGCCGCGAGGAAGTCGAGGGCTTCCTGAGTGAGCTGAGAGTGTTAAGGTGTTCAAAGGTTCAAAAACTGTGCTAACCGATAAACTGAGGTTCAATTGGCAAGGCAATACGGTGAAGACGAACGGCATGAATTCCTCGTTATTCGCTGTCAATTTATTTCTAAACCGATGGACAGTGTCTTTTAATGCCGGCAGGGGGCGCAATATTCTTGCAGTTATCACAGTTTATCTGCCATTTTTGTCTGTGTCTTTGCACTACGTCCTCTGGGAAGCTTTCAGGGACACATTTGAGACACTATGGGAAAGTAATGGGCAAAGACTAGATGGTTAGTATGCTAACTTCAGTAGACTGGCCCCGCCTCTGAATAAGCTAGGGAATCCGATACTGCCAAGATGACGATGATGCAGCAGCTCACTTTGAGCTTCGAATCTGCTCTTTAGAAACCTGTAGATGGTGTCGCATAGGCCTCATATACAGTCTATGGTTTGTTCCAGATAACAGCTGTTAATGCTTGCATTAGCTGAAGCCAATAATGCAACTTAGAATTAGAAATAGCTCCTTTAAATATGATGAGACCAACAGTTATTCACCCTGTGAGGCCTCTACATTCAGCCCTTCTCTCAAAATGTTTTGTAAATTTGCCAAGGTTTTTTGGCACAGCAGCTAAAATGCATAATTTACCACTCATCAAAACATACAGTATTTTCATAGTAAGCTGCACATAGTGGGTCATGAAAAAGAGAGATGCTACATCTTATAAATATATGAGGAAATTCACCAAGCCTGTACATTTGGCCTCAGTTGTAAAGAAGCTTTTTTAAACACAGAATGGGATGGAAATGTTCTTTTGCATCGTCATCTCACTGGTCAATTTACTTACCAGGATCTGTGGCTAACCCCCTGATGAATTAGCAAATTAAGAGCACATAAATAATGTAAACAAAAGACAGTTGATTTCCACTTTCCACTAAAAATCCTTATTCCTGCATTTCTAACATCATTTCTATATCCAACCTGTAGTGGAAAACGACAAACACCCATACCCACATGTTCATAACAGTGCAGTGCTTTGCAATGGTAATTTGGACTCAGTGCTTACAGGAAATACTGCAACTGTGGTTGAATGGAAAACACTGGCTAATAGACAACAGGCACAATTTAAGTGAGTGCTGTAGCTGAGGAGACTGACAGCCCACAGCCCCGTCCATGATCACAAGTCTGAGCCTCAAAACACCACTTTAACACCAACATGCAAGAAACCTCTGCTCTGCAAACTCTGACTGAACATTTTGTGTGCACTCAAAACTGTCACCGTGAGACTGCGACTATTTAGCCAATCACATTAGCAATCAGATAATGTGTGATGAAGAGAGAGAGAGAGAGAAAGAGAGAGGGCCAGGACACAGATTTCTGCTGTGAAGTTCACACCAGACAGTGACTAAGCAAAGTCCATGCATGCAGACAGCATCACTGTTACGGCTGAGTATATTGTTCAATTATTTATTTGTCAGGAAGTAGTTGGCTGATGAAACATTTTCAGTGTTGCACCTTGTGTTTGGTATTATTTAATAGCTGGGAAACACTGACGTCCATGAGTTGTACCTATAAAGTAGTACAGGAGTCTGGCTGCTAAATTATGCATGATGAATATAATTCAGTCAGCATTATCAGCCTTATGATGCTACAGAGACATCCCGGCCTACAAATGATATTCTCCACAAGACACACTATTCCTCCTATCATATAGGTCAGTACTGTAAGAAAACAGGTCACAAGCATTAGAAACATTTTTGTTAACTGTAAAAAAAAAAGTATAAGTATAAGTAAGTATAAGGTTCAGTGCACAATTTCAGCCACTAGGGGTCTCTAAAGCAAAACAGTTGCAAATGAAATCCTGAAAAGAGCGTGAGATTATGGGAGTTATTGTTTTCACCATCACAGTTTGGTGAAAATTGATCTAAACTAATGCACGGATAGATGTAAACATCGATTGCAGTTATTCGCTCAAACAAAACAGACTAATGAAGCATTAAAAGTACCAATTCAGCTCAGCAGCTGTTAGCAACAACAACAAAGTTCGTAACACTTGTCGTGGCTGATCAGATCCAATCAGGGAGCAACTTTGATCAGGTCTCTGGTTCAGCCTGTCCAGACCACAACACAACACCAGAGTGGTCAAACTAACTATAACCCCAACCAGTGGAGGCAGATCATCACCAACCCTTACTCTGGTTCTTCTAGAGGTTTCTGGCTCTTAATAAACAAGTCTTTCCTCACCACTGTTTGCTTGCTTTTGCGGAACTGTTTGGATTACATTATGAAGAGAAGGTCTGGATCTTCTTTTTTTGTGGATCATTAGATCATTATACGTCCTCTGGTTAGGGTTCGGGTTAGACTCAAGACAGTTTGAAGATGGTCAAAAGACTGTGCAAATTAGCATATTAAACGGGTACTATACAAGTAGTTTGCTCTTTCTATACGGAGCTCCCCCTACAGTTTTGGAGTGCATATTTTCACTGTCATAAAACCTCACCTCTATCCCTCCTCCCTGGCCATGTGCATTTGTTTTCAACAAAGCCGGCGAGAAGGCAATCCATGGAGCTAAATCTACAGAGGTGGGTAACGTTAACAAGAGATTACAGATTACCTGGTGTTTTTGTGTCGTAGTGCTGTGAAGCAGTCCATGTTTATCGCAAGACAAGACCTGGGACACCGGGTCGGAGGCACTGATCTTGCAAGGTTGGTTTTCGGCCAAGAAACGCTAGGTGGAAGGCAGAGAGGCTCCATTCTCCTCGTAACAAGGTAATTTAACACAATTAGCCTACTCAGAAGTTGTTTAATGAAGGTGAACATCTTGCATAGCTCCCCTTTAAAGTCCATCAGTTGGATTTAGGTTGTCATACAGTCACAGATTTCTGGACAAGTCTATATTTTACACTCTCAAGACACAGATAAAGTCTCCACATGGTCTAACATGCACCGACATGAACATGCTCTGCACAACTGGGCCGCCATGTCTGAATTTCTAGGTACTGAAATTCTCATAATTGCCTCTCTGACGTCCCCTGTGTCCAGATTACAGAGCGAGCGTCCAGAGCCGACATTCACTTTTGCATTCCAGCCACTCCATCTATGTTCACATTGGTACATGAGAGCCGTCGGACTGGGTGACACTGACACCACACTACACCTGTTATGAAGGCGTCAGTGTGTGTGTGTGGGGGGCGAGCTGTAAACAAATTCACCTTTACAACAGAGACAACAGGCTGTAGCCTACACACAACCCCACACACTGGCTCAATGTCAATGTCAGGGAACCCTACACCCTGTAGCTACTGGTGTTGTGCACATACACACCCATCGTCACCCTGACCTGCAGTTGTTGGACTGATTTTATGTCAATTTATACACAAGATTATGATTTTTTTAAAATGAGTGGGATACATGCACAAGAAGAGAGAAGGGAGGAGGGTTTAGAAAATCTATTTCCAGCAATCTGAATCAAAACATCAACATCATATCAGTGGGAGAACTTGGTGATCCTGCAGCAGAGATCTAGTGTCACGTTGAGGGGACGCGCCTTCCCTTTCCCAGTCTGTTTATGGGACAAACTATGAGCCAGCACTCCACTATCAGACCCGTGTCAGCAGCTGAGGAGACGCAACAGCAAACTCCATTCAACATCCATCCGGTTTACGCCTCCTTTGACGTTGCCAAATATACAGTAGCCTATATGGTGTCTGCAAATGCATCTTATAGAAGATGTGCGCTCTATTACACATAGCAGAGAAGTATGAACTTTAATGCTGGAGCTGTTGTTGCAAAAGTGCACAATAAAGCCATTTAACATGTAATTTAAATATGATTTTAATGCTGATATAAGTATTAAATTTAAGACGAATTGTAAAGCACTTTCTGCTGAGTCAGAAATGTGTCAATATCACGCCCGTGCCCACGTGCATGTATGCGCGTGCACTCATTAAAGCTGTAAATGGATAGATTTTCAAATGGAGTTCGGCGTCATCATCATCATCATCATCATGAGGGAGCCGTGCAGGCAGGCGTGTTGTTGTTGTTACCTGTCGGGTCGTGGAGAGCTCCTCGTTCCCGGTGGGTGAAGGTGTCCCTCCCTCCAGCGATGCGTTGGTGACGGGAGAAGAAGCCATGTCCAACCCCCCCCCAAACCCCTCCGTCTTCTCCTTCTCCTTCTCCTTCTGCTCCTCCGCTCTCACTCACTTACAACTACCTCCCAGACCCAGTGTCACTTTGCACGGCGCGTCCTCCAACATCCAAACACACCACCACCTCCGCCTCCTCCTCCTTCACCACCACCGCTGCTGCTGAAGCTGCTGCTGCTGGGAGAGGACCGGGAACAGCGGCGGTTTCCTGTCCGATCACAGTGACTCTCTGTCCGGCCACACAGTGGAGGCACTGTCCCTCCTCCGGACGGTGCCTGTATGCTTCTAGTCCGGTTGTCCAATCCAGGCAGATGACGTTTCTCTCTCACTCACTCACGCTTTCACACACACACACTCCTCTCTCTCTCTCTCTCTCTCTCTCTCTCTCTCTCTCTCTCTCTCTCTCTCTCTCTCTCTCTCTCTCTCTCTCTCTCCCTCTATTTCTGTGTCACCTTCTCCTCAGCCCACTGTGTTAAGTGGCGAGAAGATTTGCTGTTCATACTTTGCATGACATCTCATTTTCCTCTTCTTGGCTGCACCAGTGTGTGTGTGTGTGTGTGTGTGTGTGTGTGTGTGTGTGTGTGTGTGGTAAACAGTCTCTTTTAGTTTAGCCCAGCTCAACATATCAGAGAGTAATGAGTCCCATGTTGTCAACACACAACACAGAGCTCAGCTAAATGACTCCACCAGTGTGTGTAATTCATAGTACGACTGTTTATCATGAGGATAGTGAAGGTGTGTGTGTGTTGTGTGTGTGTTACCCATCACATCACACACATACATACACCTGCCTGGTTATTTACCATGCAGGGGGGGATATGGGGGGATGGGAGCATGTTTTATGGGGGTTGGGGTACCAAGGAGACAGAGAGAGACGGGGGGACCCTTGGTCATCCAATTTGTCACAGGGGAGGAGGGTGTGTGTGTGTGTGTGTGTGTGTGTGTGTGTGTGTGTGTGTGTGTGTGTGTGTGTGTGTGTGTGTGTGTGTGGGACAGAAAGAAATCGGGGTGGGGGTGGTGGTCCGACTGATTTTTTTTCCCATGGGTTTGTTATTGACTGTGTAAAGTTAGATAGATAGATAGATAGATAGATAGATAGATAGATAGATAGATAGATAGATAGATAGATAGATAGATAGATAGATAGATAGATAGATAGATAGATAGATAGATGTTTGTTCCGGTGTCTCCATGGCTACGTGTTGTTAAATTGAGTTATTGCCATGGGAATAGATGGGGTGTCTGATTGGCTTTATGGGACATGACCTTTTGAGTCAAATCACGTTACCAAAGCCAAAACAAACAAATGAAAAAAACATGTAAGAAATTGAATATCAATCATAGTTAGTGATGAAAGTGAAGTAAAAGGGAAAGAAAGTGTCTCACTTTGAAATACGTCACAATTGGTGACATGCAGTCCAGGTATTTTTATCAGGGTCCAGGTGAGTTTACTGTTGTGGATGTGAATCTGAGTCGGACTCTTTGTTCTTTTTATGCCTCTGCTGAGATGTACTGTTCTGTCCATCTGTCTGTCCCATTTTTGTGGACATAATATCTCAGTCAGAACTTCATATACGGCTAGTGTGTGGTACTCATGACCGATCTTGACCACATTTTCAAGGTCGTTGTCTTTTTTACTCCGTCTAACCTTACCCTAACCCCCTTGGTCAATTGGCTTGACTCGGTCTCGACCCCCTCAAAGTCTTGGTCTTGGGTGGTCGTGACCACAACACTCAAATACTCACCTGGCCTCAAGAGATGAAACTGATTAGAATTTGGTGGTCAAGGGTCAAAGGTCACAGTGATATCACAAAACACGGTTCCTCTTCAAGAGGAACTATGCAAGATTTGCACCCCCAGAGTGATTGTGATGGTTAAATGACTTGTTACAGGGAGAATGGGGGCTCTCTGCCTTCCACCTAGCTTCTCTTGGCTGAAAACCAACCTTTCAAAATCAGCGCCTCCAACCCAGTGTCCCACATCTCGTCTCGCGAGAAACATGGACTGCTTTAAGGCACTGCGACACAAACTAGTCCGGTAATCCGTAATCTCCTGTGAACATTCCCCACCTTGATAGACATCGTTCCATGGATTGCCTTCTCAACGGCTTTGTTGAGAGGGAAGAGGGTTAGCAGTAGGTTTTCATGAGAGTGAAAATATACACCCTGAAACTGTAGGAGGAGCTCTGTAGCGACCGGACTTGCATAGTTCCCCTTTAATATGAACAAGTTCAACGTCTTAACACCGACGTCAACACAGACGTTTGGACACCTGATGATACAGTATGTCCCTTACATCCACTGGTGGTTGGCAGATATAATATCATTGTAGTACCTTCAAATGTACAAGTGATAACTGCCATCTGATCCGATGTTTCTAAAACAGTCAACCACGCCAATCAGAAGAGCTGAAAAACACTTCTAAACCCAGAAGGAAGTCAGAGAACAAGCCCATAAGTGGTTCCTGCAAACCTTCAGTTCATCCCAAGATTTCCATGTGTGTGCATGTTACGCAGAGTTGTTAGTGTGTGTATATGTACGTATGTATGAAGCCGTGAGCAGTAGTGAGTTTATTTTAGAGCCAAGCAGCAGTGACTCAGTTCAACCTGTCAGAGAACATCACAGCTGGATGAAAATCCACAGCATTAGTGAACCGGGATTACAGTCGCCCCTGAGGCAGAAGACAAGAGTTCACCACGTATCTGTTTGTTTTAAACAGCTACGGTGTTGTGGAGAACACTGTAAAAAAAAATCATAAGGGACTTCAGCCATTATTGATTTCAGGTTTACTCAGTAAAATTTTTTATCGCTAAGGTCTTTAGGTTGATCAAATTTTAGGTCAATGTTGACCTTGAACATAAATATAAATATCATAAATATCTCTGCCAACTGTCATAAATATAGGTGCTATGTTTTGTCAATTATTTTATAAGTCAAATACTCCTAATTATTATAACTTTTCTATTTTTGCTGTCCACTTTGCAGCTGCATTTCTGCAAATAACTCCATCAAGGGACTAATGAATGAATGTCATACCTGATCTAATCTTGAATTTTTTTATAGGGGGCGCCCTCGAGCCATTTAGTCTGACCCAGGTTGAGCCATTTTCAATATATGTGCCAATTGTGGTTAGTTTGAACTCCCTAGTTGGTTATAAATAAAGTGTTATTTATATATATAAATAAAGTGTTATTTATAACCCCTATGGAAACCAAACACCTCCACTTCTTGACACATCATCTTATTACTATTAAACAACAAAGATCACATGTATGAAATTGGATTGAAGTAAAAAGACTCAGGTCAGGTTGGAGCTTTAGGATTACAATACAAACTGTGGTCCATGTAGGTAAATGAAGTCAGAGCTCCTGAGGCGCCGCTGCCTGCACGAGTGGCAGCAGGTATGAATCAGTGACAGGTGCCTGCAGCACAAAGCTGCACTGAAGAACGACCTGTGACCTCTGGTGACGTCACTGCTGTCATGTCTGCTATAAACACATTAAAGCATCTTCATATAATTCTCAGGTCGTCCCGTCTTGAGTCCACAGGGACGTCTGGCTCCATGTGGATCTTGTCTGCAGGGAAAGTGAATAATTATGTTCAGTGTCTGATCTGTCTCAGTGTGGACGGCTCGTCAGTCTTCTTTCTGATCTTCTAACGTAGTCTGTGTCTAAGTCAGTGTCTCATCCGTCTCAGTCTTCTCTCTGATCTTCTAACGTATGGACATATTGGTGGTCGTCCTCCTCATATCTGTGATGTCACAGTTACAGCAGCACAGACTGTTAGAAGTCATTCATATTCCTCTGGCCACAGCTCCAGACTGCAGCCAATCACAACCTGCCGTTAGAGCACAGCCTCCTGTGACATCACGGGAAGTGTGTCTGTGCAGATGTGTGGACTGGTGTGTGTATATTTTTCTCTCAGTCATGAGACCTGAGCTGTCAACCAGTCTGTGGCCTTCAAGTGGCTGTGACATTGACACAAAGGACACCTAGTCACACACAGACAGGATCCACCTGTTTTTTCTTTACACATAGTGTAAATATATAATATATAAATAATATAAATACTTTTATTGATTTTCCAATGATTACATATCTACTCTAATATCTAGGTGACAGGCTACTGTTAAACTGCAGCTGTAACTCTGCTGCAGCAGCTCCACCTAGTGGCACTTTTAATGAATGACACCACACATGGTGTTATGTCAATGTCCAGGCTTCAGTGCATACAGTAGTATTCATGTTTTGTGTAAACAGTTCGCTATCTCACAGGGCACTAGTAGTACATGTACCTTATCAACTGCTTTGTGAGGTTTTTTTTAGTCATTCCATTTCATTTATGTTTATTTTATATTTTGTTCCACGTGTTTTACATACGGTATTTTTTAATGGGTGAATTTATAGTTATATGGATATGGATAAATAAATAATATCACCCGGTGATATTTATTTGACTCAACAGGACATAAATTAGTTTCTGCGCAGCCTCGTGTCTTCTCTGTAATCTCACACGTCTGTGGGAGTTGGGCGTTTTCATTTCCTGTTTCTGTTGAAATCGAAAGTAAAAAAAAGTCCGTCGCTGCAGAGAACTCCGTCCAGGAAGAAGCGGCATTAACATTTTGTTTTTAGAGAAGATGAAGATGTTTGTGGTGTTCGTGACGCTGTTGTACGGTGAGAAAAAACGTCCATCTAACTCCATTTAAATAAACTACACACGGACTCTGGCTGTGTGAACCATGTTCAAGAGGAGGTTTCCTGATACTGTCATCGACTTAGGTGTAAAATAAAGTTCAGGGGCCTCATTTATCAAAGAGGGTGTAAAACTGCTACTAAATATTTGCTTACGGCGAAAAGACGAAAATGGCGTAGGTGTACACCCTAAATATTTACACCTTTTTCAGATCAATCAAACTGTGTGTACGCACAACTCTCCGCAATATATCACACAGGACTCAAGAATGGTGCACACGTGAACACACCTCTTACTCCACCCCCGGAACGCCTATATACAACTATATATGGTCAGCACGTGCATATTTAATCAGCCATGTGCGCTCTGTGGTGCAGCAACTTTTGTGACAACGGAGACAACGGGCGGAGGACGGGGGAAAGAAGCGGAACTTCTCCGCTTCTCCGAAAGCAGATACACGGGCAATAACTCAGTCAGAAAAATGATCTTGCATTTTAATAAGCTACAATAAAAACAAAAACCTCCCAAATCTCAACAAAAGGGAGCAGAAAGAAGAAGAATCTTATGTAATCTGCCCCTTTATCCCAGAAAATCTTTTTTTTTTTTTTTTACCTAGATGTTAAAACAATGTAGGAAGCAGGACGATAGTTACCATTATTTTGCATGCCTTTCTACACAGTTACAGCTCTACTGGACTCGGTTTAGGTCATTTTCCATTACAGCTGAGTCCTTCACAGTTCCTCCTCAGAGCCGCGTTGTCTCACTCTTTATTCTCTTCTCTCGTCAGCTCCAAACACACGTGCACCTCGTTAACTCAGGTGACAGATTAATAACAGTCTAGGCTGCAGATCAGTGTGCGCTGCTGCCGATGTGTTTTTAAACTTGGATGGTTTGATCCTTGTCGGACGTCAAACATAGCCTAATCAAAAAAGCAAAATCCTCAATCCGCTCTGTTTATCATAAACAACATAAAGCCTAGTGTTATTATAGAGCGGGTTGGATTGCCAGTGTGACAGTGGTGGTCCTGTCACTATGCCTCCAATTGATCATGTGCCCTGGCTACTTGGCCAAGGGGATGTCCCTTTGGGTGACTGGCAAGCGCGCATGACTCTTACCCGGGAGGTGTGGGTTCAATCCCCGCCCGGGCCCTCTTCACCTTGCCACACCAGCATCAACAGTCCACCACTACCACAATTACTTCATAAAATCCTACTGTGCTCTTCTAAATGTACTCCGCTCCTCTCTCCCTCTCACACTGCAGTTCTCTGACTCAGCAACGGTGTCGCCAATTCCTCCTGTTCCTCAAAAAGGGGTCAAAATGGGTGCAAATGTCCGCACTTTTCCCCGTCAGGTTTTGGCTTGATAGATCCCAAATTTGGCGGAGAAAAGTGCGTACGCACAAAACGAGGGGAAAATGGCGTAAAAAAAGGTGTATCCACAATGATAAATGAGGCCCCAGCTGTGTCTCTGTCCTGCTTCTGAACCACATGTTATATTTTGCACCTGATTTTTAAACTATAACAGTGATTTGTAAATAAAGTTATGGAAAAACGTCTAGGAGCGCACACCAGAATTGAAGAGGAGCTGACAGCCGGACCAAAAACAATGAAAGGAGAAAAAAGCAGTCGCTCGACTCGTAGCCTCGATGTAGACAAATATAATTTTATTAAAATACAAAGGGGACCGAAGTTTCGACCTAACCTGGTCTTCCTCAGGGTATTTACTTAGTAAATAAAGTTAAGGCAGATATCAGTGGAATGTTTTTGTTAATATAAGTCCTAAATAGTCCTATTTTCCGTCAGCAATCACTTACATGAAGTATTTCAGCCTAAACACGAGTCTCTCCGTCACTCTGCTCTGCTGTAACCCGAGGAGAAAATTTTCCTTGTGGGATACAAGTGTTATCCAATGAGGAGAGAGAACGGCATGAAGGGCTGTGTGTGCAGCCAAGGGATGCGCGTGAATGTGGTGACGTAGCACGAGGACCAATTGATGCCTGACAAGGGCGGGGGCTGCTAACTCATGGTGCGTTCAAAGAAACTCGTACTTTGTGTTTTTCCTTCCTGTGAAGTCATACCAGTTCGATCTGGTACGAGTTCACGGGTCGGAAGTTACGAGTGGCCGATATAGGGAACTTTCACAGACAACAGGATGGTAAAAACACGAGCTACGGGTTACCTGGAACGCTACCAAGTCGTAGTTGTGACTTGAAGCTGTAACTTACGGTTTCAAAAGCCTGCCTTGAACGCAGCATTAGCCGAAACGGCCGTGAAGCTGATATCTGCTTTAACTTTTGATTATTTTACAATTGCTTTTTTTTTTTTTTAAAGCAGAAGTAAGCGATATATTTGTGATAATATAAGTCTTAAATAGTTATATCTTCCGACAGCAATCACTTACATAGAGTGTTTGAACCGAAACACGGGTCTCTCAGTCCCTCTGCTCTGCTCTGAGCCGAGGAGAAAACATTTATCGTATCCTACAAGTTTTATCCAATGAGGAGAGAGAACGGTATGAAGGGCTGTGTGGGCATGAATGTGGTGATGTAGGGACGAGGACTGTTATGGTGCGTTCAGGGCAACTCGTAACTCGTGTTTTTCCGACCTGTGAAGTCGTACCAGTTCGATCTGGTACGAGTTCACGGGTCGGAAGTTACGAGTGGCCGTTATAGTGACTTTCACAGGTAAAACAGGTCGGAAAAACACGAGTGGGTTGCCTGGAACGCTACAAAGTCGTAAGTCGTGACTTGAAGCTGTAATTTACGATTTCAAAAGCCTGCCTGGAACGCAGCATTAGCCAAAATGACCGGATCGCTTACTTCTGCTTTAATTTTAACAGCCCAACCAGATGGGGTCATTGAAGAAACAAAAAAGAGCATAGAAATACCCCCCATTTTAAAATAAACACACTTTGAGTGACCCCATGCTGCTTTTCAACCTGTTTTTTTTTGTTTTTTTTTACCTAGTAACCTTCAGTGTGACACACAGTCCCATTTAGAGTCCTCATTATCTGGATTTGGTCATCTTGAAAAGTTTGGATCTGAATCAGACTGATCAAATCTAGCTTTGCTTTGAACAACTGGGATAAAAGTAAAACGGATTAGTTATCGTGGATAGCAAAAAAAAAGGGATTTCAAAATACGGATAATTTTGATCCAGATTACATCTTTTGAACAACTGGGCCCTGGTTTCTGGCTCACCTCTGTCTGTGTCCTCAGTTTCCCAGCATGCCTCAGCTGTGGAGACGTATGAGGGGGTGGAGTCTGTCCTGCTGCCCTGTGACCTTCCTCCGTTTGACCTGGACGAGCCTTCAGTGGTGTGGAGCCGCTCCGACCTCAGTCCTTCAACCGTCCACCAGCGTCAGCCGGACGGAGACGAACCCAGAGACCAGAACCAGGACTACAGAGGACGGACGTCCATGAGGACTGACGCTCTGAGGACCGGAGACCTCAACCTCACTCTGAGGAGACCCACCACCAGAGACAGTGGCAGCTACACCTGCATCCTCAGAGGGAGGGGGGGAGAGGAGAGGCAGAGTCAAGTTACACTGAAGGTCAAAGGTCAGAGGACATGGACTCATCAGAAATGTGTTTAACTCATTGAGTGCCAGCCCTTTTATAAAATGGTCAGTGCCATGTGCCAGCGTTTTGGGGCATTTTGAGTAATATTTCAAGACCCAGAGAATATTTTGTACTATGACTCTGAAAACACCAAACAGCTCAAAGGAAATAGGAGACTCTCTATTTAACTAGGGAAAAAACCATTTGTTTGTACCTTGTTCCATTCTTGATATATCTTGATATATCAACTTTTTTATCTCCGTACCGATCACGCTCGTCTTCTCCTTCTTCTTCACTTCTTGCTGTGATCTACAGTCTTCTTCGTTCTACACATCCCAGAAGCCCCAAAATTACTCAGTGTGGCCGACAGCGTCCCCATTTACCAGCCGCAGAAAACTGCGTTTGACGTCCATGAACGTCATTGGCACTCAAGCGTTGGATTTTGATTGACGTCCATAGACGTCAATGGCACTCAATGAGTTAATGTTTCACATTATTGTTTGTAGTGATGTTTTAATCTCATGTTGTTGTTTGTGTCGACTGCAGGACGTGAAGAATCGGTCTACATTGTCTTTGGTGTCTGTTGTCTCCTGCTCTCACTGACTGCTGCTGTTCACACTGGCATACTGTATACAATGACAAAGGAAATAAGTAAGTTATCTGTGTGTGTGTGCATCCAGGAAAGAAATCAGTCAGTATGATGTAGGGCCCGACTGATTTATCGGCGAGCCCATTATAGCCCGTTTGAGAATTATCGGTAATCGGCCAAAGCTCGCCGATTGTCACCGATATTTTCAGAAATAAAATGCAGGGAATAAGATTCCGCCCTTTATTTATCCTGGCTATTTTTCCTGTAGAGGGCACACCGACCTCATGAAAAACTCCATCCACTATCCACTAACCACCTCACAGCACAGCCAAAGCACAGCTAAGTGACTGATCTGGAGCAGGACACGTTTCCCCATAGTCACTCACACACACACACATCACACAGCTTATGAACAACTTGATGAACTGTTAACTGTCTCAAAACCAGTGTTGCCGGCACTGGCTTTCTTTTTCCTTTTTTTGCCCGCGGTCGGGTTGTGAATTAATTAATTAATGCTTGTGACTCTTGCCGTGTTGGGTCCGAGATTCAACAAGCCGGTCTGGTTTTACCGTTATTAGCGGCAGTATGCCCGTTTATCACCAATAAACAGTAGATGAGGTGGATGAGTTACTGAGCTCAGGCTGTGTAAGACAGGGGCGGGGGGGGGCTCCAAATGTTTTGTTTTTTTCTGGGACCAATCGACCAATAAAATTTTGGTTGGCTAATGATTTTTTGGTCGACCAGTGCTTGGTCGACTATTTGGGGGCAGCCCTAATTTATATATTATATAATATATATAGGCATATTATGTAATTTATACAATTTTAAAACTTTAAAGAAAAAAAAAATCGACCAATCTATCAGTTGTCAGACCCGGTCGGGCCCTAGTATGATGTCAGAGCTGTTAACTGAGGTCAGAAGTCGAAGTAGAAATAAACTCTAAGTGTTGTTGTGTGTTTATAAATGTTCTGACCTCATGTTGTTGTTTGTGTCGACTACAGGATCTCGACCAGTCAGGATCAAGGTTCTCCTGGTTCTCCTGGTTCTCCTGGTTCTCCTGGTTGCTTGTGGTGTTGGTCTATGTATTTTCTTTCTTCATAAAGGGACTGAGAACAAAGATGGTATGTAGTTTGTGTGTGTGTGTATGTATGGGGGGGGTGAAGTCACTTCTCTGTTGACTGACAACAACACTAACATCTGATCTCATGTTGTTTGTCTCAGTTACAGAACCTCCTCCAGACTGGATCGCTGGTCTACTGGGTCTAATGTTCATCCTGCTCCTCCTGACTCTCCTGGTTTATTGTGTCGGGGTCAGAACACATTTAGAAAATATATTGTGTATATTTGGTTATTTCTCAGGTAAGAGGTCACAGTGGAACTGAGCAATTTTTAAAAATGTGTTATTGTTTATTAATATTTGAATCGTATATTGTTGATTGTGTCGACTACAGGACGTCATCCAGACCGGGTCAAGGTTCTCCAGGTTCTGCTGGTTCTCCAGGTTCTGCTGCTTCTCCTGGTTGTCCTGTTTGCTGTTGTTCCTTGCTGTGTCATTCTTCACAAAGGGATCAAGAACACAGATGGTGTGTGTTTGTGTGTAGATTAATCAGTATAAATTGTCTCTTTGTGTCCTGCCCCCCCAACACACACTCAACTCAAACACTCATTGGGTCTCATTCATGAAACGTGAGCAGCACAAATTTGTGTGTAAACTGTGTGCAGCCATAAATGTATGTGTTTTTCTGCATTCATCAAAGCTGATCTTTTAATAACTTCTCACAAAATCTACACCTGCTCCAGACAGCGTGTAGTGCTTGTAAATTTAGAAATGCACATAAATATTGTCACTGTTGGAAATAACTATTTTAATTTGTGTTGCTCTCTGTTATGTAGAACAATACACAACTGCCTTTGAATTTAAACATGTGTAGAAATATTTGGAGAGGGACAGGTTTTAGGGCTCTTATCGGCACTTGTCACAGACGTGTTATAGAGCTTTTTAATTTTTTTAAATAATCAGTTAATAAGCATCGGTTTAGGGTGAGGAAAAAAAGTCAGCTGAGGAGGAGTGAGGGGTAGATCTGAGCCCAGCTCTATACACCCACCTACACCAGCTACATGACGGATTAAAATGAACAGGTTCATGACTGTGTAAACATCGTTAGTGCCATGATGAGGACAGACTGCACTTGATTGACAAGTGTCACTGTGTCAATCAAGTGGCAGCCACGCCCACAGACCCACTCTGCTTTATCATCTGTTTTGTTGCATCATTTGAATAATGAACATTATTTAGTATTGAGAAAAACTTCAAACTAGTATTTAAGACCATGTTCTATGTCCCTGTCTCTGTCCTCAGTGTCCTGGCATGGAGACACTGTGGAGCTCTACAGTGGGAGGTCTGTCCTGCTGCCCTGTGAGGACTCTCCTTTACCCAGAGACCCCACAGTGACATGGAGCCGCCACGACCTCCGTCCTCCAACCGTCCACCAGAGATACCAGCTGGGTGACGACCTCAGAGACCAGAACCAGGTTTACAGCAGCAGAACGTCCATGAAGACTGACGCTCTGATCACTGGAGACCTCAGTCTCACTCTGAGGAACCTCCTCCTCTCTGACAGAGGAAACTACACCTGTATCATCACAGCGTTTGGAAATAAACGAACACTGAGAAACATACAGCTGAAGGTCAAAGGTCAGAAACACACAATAACACCTACAGTACAGGATACAGGTCAGAGGTCACGTAAAGGTCATGTTGTTGTTTATGTTCATCTCATCCACAGAAAAGTTCTCTGTCATAGTTGAAGTCTCCGTTGTGTGTGGTCTCCTGGTTCTAGGGGTTCTACTGGGAGTTTCTCTTGGTGTCGCCTGGAGGCTTAAAGTTCATAAAAGGAGATTAATCAAAAAAGGTAGGATGTGTGTGTGTGTGTGTGTGTGTGTGAGAGAGAGAGAGACTACAGAGATTTGGTGGGAAAATCTTCCATTATGTGTTGAGAGGACAGAGACCATGAATGGCTGCACACACATTTATTCACATCAACACCTCATTGACTGTGGCCCAGTTCCACTCCCTCCCCTAAAGACTCTGAACTCTCATTGACTTAACTACTCTACTCAGTAGTAGGTTACTACTCAGCTGTAGCTGTAGTCAGTGGTTCTCAAGCTTTTCTACATCAAGGACCCCTAAATTGACACAAACTAGACCACGGACCCCCATTGGACAAAATGTTTAAGCAAACACAGAAATACACAAATATTTGTTCTGAGACTGAAGAACGTTATTTTTTATTTTTTTATTTTTTTTTATTTAACCTTTATTTAACCAGGCGAAATCAATTAAGAACAAGTTCTTATTTACAATGATGGCCTGACAAGAGGCATAAGCTTCTTGATGGGGGGGGGGGGGGGGGGGGGGGGGGGGTTGGGGGGGGGCTGTGAGGGAGAAAAGATAGGTTAAAAGACAATAACAAATATACACAACAATACAAACATTCAGCAGAAACAAGGCATAAAAGCTAATAACAAGGATATTCAAGCATAGAAGACAAGATTATTACAAGCATAAAAGAGAATAAATGTCTGTTACAGATACTACAGGATTCCTTAGCGAGCAGTGTGACACAGAAAGTGGCCTAGGCCAACGGCGGTAGGTATGGGCGTTCAACAAGCAGAAACTGAAGAAACGGGTTGGATAGTTGAGTAGTTAAATAGTAGGGAAGCAGCTGCAAGAATCTGTAAAAAGGTGTGAGATGGCATCTTTGAAGGCCGGGATGGAGATGAAGTTATCCAGTTTAAGGTGTTTTTGTAACGCATTCCAATCAGAGACAGCAGCTGACTGGAAAGATGCAAGGCCGGATGTAGATCTGGTTTTAGGAGTTGTTAACAGGAGTTTAGTTAAAGCAGAAGTAAGCGATGTTTTTGTGTTAATATAAGTCTTAAATAGTTATATCTTCCGACAGCAATCACTTACATAGAGTGTTTGGACCGAAACACAGGTCTGTCAGTCACTCTGCTCTGCTCTGAGCCGAGGAGAAAACTTTTCTCGTATCCTACAAGTTTTATCCAATGAGGAGAGAGAACGGCATGCAGGGCTGTGTGTGCAGCCAAGGGATGCGGCCTGAATGTGGCGACGTAGGGACGACGACTGTTATGGTGCGTTCAAGGCAGCCCGTAACTCGTGTTTTTCCGACCTGTGAAGTGGTACCAGTTCGATCTGGTACGAGTTCACCGGTCGGAAGTTACGAGTGGCCGTTATAGTGACTTTCACAGGTAAAACAGGTCGGAAAAACACGAGTGGGTTGCCTGGAACGCTACAAAGTCGTAAGTTGTGACTTGAAGCTGTAATTTACGGTTTCAAAAGCCTACCTGGAACGCAGCATTGGCCAAAACGACCGGATCGCTTACTTCTGCTTTAATGTACGTTCAAATTAGGGCCAGTGGTGTGAATTTTTGGAAATACTGTAGAGAAATTTCTGGAAAAAACTGGTACAATTTCTCCAAAAACGTTTAAACATTTCTAGAAAAAAGTGTTAAATTTTTTTAAGGAAATTGGGGACCCCCCTGAACCCTCTCAAGGACCCCTGACCCACTGGCCTCAGTGACTGAGTGTGAGAGTCTGTGAGGGTCCAGATGCTGTAAACAGGAACAGAACAGCACTTACCCCCTTTTCACGTTACCTTGACAACAAAATGTTGTTGACTCTGTCCGGTCTGGGACTGATGATTTACTGTTTACTGTCAACACACGGATCAGATCTGATCAAATCATCATCAATAATCACAAACTACACACAGTTGTGACGAGAAACGTTAATACTGACAGTAAACTTCTTCTCTCTCTCTTTTTTTTTCTCCGTCCATGAACAATAAAGAAACCACGGAGCTCTACATTTGTTTATTTACTTTTTTTTCTTTAAACACTCGTGTTCTGACACCATCCCATATATTTAGCTTCACAACGCTAGAAGGAGGAGGAGGTGTATGCACAAGGAAAATAATCACAACTCACTGAATTTTCACACAGTTTAGTTTTTACGAATGCAGAAACAGTCCTGGTTATGTTAGTTATTCAGGTAACGAAGACACATACACCTCAGCCCCAGGGTGGGAGATTTTGTATGTGTGTGTGTGTGTGTGTGTGTGTGTGTGTGTGTGTGTGTGTGTGTGTGTGTGTGTGTGTGTGTGTGTGTGTGTGTGTGTGTGGTTGTGTGAACCAACAAACAAAACTCTGATCATGTCCAACACTTTCAGTAAAGATGATGTGGTTTAGATTGAAACCTGCTGCTGCTGCTGTCTGATGACATCATCATGTGGTTTGTTGTCTCTCAGTCCAACAGGTGGAGGTGGAGAAGGGGGCGGAGTCTGTCCAGCTGCCCTTCAACACCACAGCTGGTCTGTCTGAAGACGTCAGAGTGGAGTGGACGGACATATTCGACTGGAAGGTCCATGTGTATGAGAACGGTTCTGAAGAACAGCACTGGATTTACAGAGGACGAACAGAGATGAATGAAGACCTGCTGAGGACTGGAGACCTCAGTCTGACCCTGAAACACCCCACAAGGAGACACTCAGGAGACTACACCTGCAGAGTCTACAACAAGGATGGAGACTTAATGAGCGAGAAAACTGTGAATCTCAGGGTCACAGGTCAGAGTTGTTTGTTTGTCTCTGGTTTTGTCTCCTCTGCAGAGAATTCATGTCAAAGATGAAACAGTTGAAATCAGAGCTGTAGATTCAGGTCAGAGATTAAAAACCTGAGGCCTGTACCACGAAGCAGGATCACTGTCTTAGCGGCGAGGTGAGTTACCATGGTAACTTACTCTGAACTGCTAACCTGCTCCGGGTCGGCGTAGCTTTTAGGACTGATCTGAATCCAGTAAAAGGCTCCGTCCAACAGAGTTGCTGTGATTGTCTCACAACAGATGAAAGGTTTTTCCGGGACAGATCAAATCCGTTAGATTTTCACCATGATTATCCATACGATGCCAATTGTTGTTGTTTTTGTTTTCTTTGAGTGTGTGTGTGTGTGCAGAGACACACAACAACACAACAACAGGCTTTTATTTAATTTAGAACAAACCTTATGCTCAGCAGAGATGGAAAATATATAATATAATAAAACGGTTCTGTTGTTTGGCCACTGTTTAAAAGAGTCAGAACAGAAGGAAAGAATCGGATCCAGAGCAGCATCATTAACAAGTTTAATCAGCAGCCATTCAACAACTAATAAATAAACATAATCATTTAATTCGGACCACGGGCTTCTGTTTTTTCTTCTTCCTCACAGGAGAAATAAGGTGTTCGCTCACCTCTTCTCTGATGCGTCGGTGCTCTGGTTGTGATTGGTCTGCTGCCTTGAACCCGCCCTTTATACACGTGCGTTCACCGATTCACAATAAGACAAACCTGAGTCGAGTTACCGAGGTGATAACCAGCGTCATGGTACCGCTGATCCAGAGAGACAGTGTTTTGGATCGGTTCAGCTGGATAGGCTGAGAGGAACCCTCGCTTCATGGTACAGGCAGCTGCTGCCTGATGACATCATCATGTGGTTTGTTGTCTCTCAGACCAACAGGTGGAGGTGAAGGAGGGGGCGGAGTCTGTCCAGCTGCCCTTCAAGACCACAGCTGGTCTGTCTGAAGACGTCAGAGTGGAGTGGACGGATGAAGACGACAGGAAGGTCCATGTGTATGAGAACGGTTCTAAAGAACAGGACCTGGTTTACAGAAGACGAACAGAGATGAATGAAGACCTGCTGAGGACTGGAGACCTCAGTCTGACCCTGAAACACCCCACAAGGAGAGATGGAGGAGGATACTACTACTGCAGAGTCTACAACAAGGACGGAGACTTACTGAGAAGAACAGCAGTGACTCTAAAGGTCAAAGGTCAGAGTTGTTTGTTTGTCTCCGGTTTTGTTTCCTCTGCAGAGAATTCATGTCTAGTGTTGGAGGTAACTTGTTACTCATTATATTTATTGTAATATTATTACAGTTCCTCCGTCCGGTAACGCGTTACAATCAGAAACAGGTTGAATCACCACCTCAGGCTCCACAGCTGTAAATAGAAGCCAGTTTGCAGCAGCTCTTGACTCCCAGGATGCATTGCTGGCTGCTGTCTCTCTGCCCAAGTTGAAGCTTCACTGGATGAGTAAGAAAACTAGAAGACGACATCAAGTTCCTGCTCACTACAGAGTGCAGCTCCTTGTCAGAGGAGCCTGCAGCCCAGATGCCAGATCCTCATCCAGCTGCTGACAGATTATAACGTGTCTCCATTTTGTAATGACTTGTCCTCAGTGTTTATTTTGGTGAAAGTAACTAAAAAGTAATCAGTAACTTATTACTCTCTAAGGAATACTGCAAAGAAACGCACAGTATTACTTCCAAATGCAAGTAACAACTGTTATGTAATATATTACATTTTAGAGGTTACTCAGGTCAGATTAAAACCTGCTGCTGCTGCTGTCTGATGACATCATCATGTGGTTTGTTGTCTCTCAGACCAACAGGAGGAGGTGGAGGAGGGGGCAGAGTCTGTCCAGCTGCCCTTCAAGACCACAGCTGGTCTGTCTGAAGACGTCAGAGTGGAGTGGACGGATGGAGACGACAGGAAGGTCCATGTGTATGAGAACGGTTCTGAAGAACAGCACCAGGTTTACAGAGGACGAACAGAGATGAATGAAGACCTGCTGAGGACTGGAGACCTCAGTCTGACCCTGAAACATCCCACAGGGAGAGACAGAGGAGACTACACCTGCAGAGTCTACAACAAGGACGGAGACTTACTGAGAGAGAAAACTGTGAATCTCAGTGTCAAAGGTCAGAGTTGTTTGCAGCCGCGGCGCTACTATTGGGCCCGGCCCACCCATTTTAGGCTGGGCCCACCCATTCTAGCTGTTCATCCAATAAGCATCCTGAGGAAAGCTTTGAGTGAGAGCTTCTCAGCCAATCAGCGGCTTCTACCCCACGTGTGGAGGATGTTCAAAACACAGCCAGTGTCACCAAAGATATTCAATAAATGTTTATAAACCGTCTTTGGTGTCACCAGCGCTGTTACCACGTCACAGTTTAATATTTTTTTAATGCGAGAAAGTCACAGTTTAATCCAGAGTCTGTGGTCAGTTTATAACTGTTTGGATGTCTGTGGATCAGGGCAGCGGCTGTCACAGCAGCAGCAGCTGCTCTACTCAGCTGATCAGGCAGCTCCGTCCTCATCCCAGGGAGAAAACGAGCCAAGTAACGTATCCGCACGCTTTCAGAGGTTTACCGCTGGCTGGTTATTTTTTTTTAGGAGATTAATGTTGGTCTAATTGATGAAATCTAACAACTGTGGCAGTGGCATTAGTTTGTTTGAATGAAAAGTGAGGAGGACTGCCTCTGGGCTACGGACTGAAATCAACACATTTACATAAATAAATAGGCATAATGTTTTACAATGGACCTACAATAAATTTTATTTTGTTAAGTAACATGGTTACTGTACATGGCAAAGATGATTGCCACTTTATGACTCAAAATTTGCCGGTAGCAATTTCATCAATTTAGCAGTTCCCTGCTGTGCAGCCATAAACAGATGTGGTCCAGCACCACAGGAGAAATAACCCCGAATTCGGTCAGTCATCTTTTTTTTTTTTTTTTTTTACAACGGAGTCCTATGGGAGTGCTGTCCTCAGCGCCGCAGAAAAGCGCTGAAACGGGGATGATGATGACGCTGATTTTTTTTTTTTTGTCTTATTTTAACTGGCCCATCCAGTTTTCTGAAGGCCCACCCACAATCAAAATCCTGGCGCCGCTACTGGTTGTTTGTTTTTCCCTGGTTTTGTCTCCTCTGCAGAGAATTCATGTCCAGTGTTGGAGGTAACTTGTTACAAAATTAATGAGTTATACTAAAGTCACAGTAATATATAACTTTTAGGCAGTAATAGAGTAATACAACGTGTTACTTATTATATTTATTGTAATATTATTACAGTTACTCCGTCCGGTAACGTGTTACAATCAGAAACAGGTTGAATTACCACCTCAGGCTCCACAGCTGTAAATAGAGAAGCCAGTTTGCAGCAGCTCTTGACTCCCAGGATGCATTGCTGGCTGCTGTCTCTCTGCCCAAGTTGAAGCTTCACTGGATGAGTAAGAAAACTAGAAGACAACATCAAGTTCCCTCTCACTACAGAGTGCAGCTCCTTGTCAGAGGAGCCTGCAGCCCAGATGTAGGGGCTTGTCCTGTAGCCACTACTGGTTGCTGATAGTATTGTTTAGACTAGTACTTGAGCATGAACCAACGGAAACTTCTTTGCGTTTGAAACAATCATGTTCCTTTTATTTCTGGGTGAAGCCACGTATTATAACATAAACAGAAAACGATCAAACTTAAATCACCGCTGAGCACCGTCAAAAACTGTTTACTCCTGCCTCATCAGCAACACCTGGGCTACACAATGAGCAATCTCAAGTAACCTGCCTGACCCCCCACCAACATCCGGTTCAGGTCAGGCACAAAGAAAATACTGCCACCTAGTGGCCTGATGGTGCAAGGTTTGAATAAAACATGGCTCCTACACCAGATGTCAGATCCTCATCCAGCTGCTGCTGCTGCCTCCAATGAGCATGACTTTTTTAATTTGGTGCACAGCTCAATGAATCTACATACACCTGTGTCCATGGAAACAGAGATAATAGATTATCTTAAATCTGCCTCTGTGATGTAAAGTCTCCACTGCTTTCAGAGAGTTAAAATAGTGACACTGCAGGTTAACGCTGCAACAGCATCCAGGTCACCTGTAGAAAGACTTTTCAGTGTAGAGGGACTGGTGCTCACCCCAAAGGGAAAACGTCTGTTCATGTTCATGTTCATGTTCATGTTCATGTTCATGTTCATGTTCATGTTCATTTATTTAGCACAAAAAAGCGTATAACGCTGCACAGGGAGGGAACGAAGTCCTAGACGGACTTGTACAAGAGACAAGCAGACAACATACATGAGCAAAACAAAAACAAAAGATCAATAGCAGCAGGAATCAAGGTAGGACTTGAAGCAAATAACAGCAAATAAATATCTGACAAATAAAAAGCAGAACAATGACAGAGAAAATATATTCAAGAGAAAGATAATTATGTTCCTGTGGAAAGTAAAAATTCCTTCAGATTCTTTTTAAAAATCCAATGGGAGGAGATGGACCTCAGTGATAAGTTAAATTCAGTCCAAAGCTTGGGGCCTCTATAAGTAATGTTCAACTGATGACTTGAAGACGGTAAAAATAAGATGTTATGACTAAGCCTCGTTTGATAGGAATGAATATCTGTAGTCGGAATAAAGAAATTATGAAAAGTAATAGGCAGATCTTGTTTCCTGTTAATAAACTTATGGATGAAGAGGCATGTTTGATAGGCATTCACCTTATCAATAGATAATATAGCTTTATTTTACAGACTCCAAGTCCAATAATTGACATAAACAAAGAAACAGACAAACAATATAGACAGCACACAGTCTGTCCACACACAAGCTAAGATAAGAGTCGATATTTCAAAAAGAGAGGCGCTGATGGCACATATCTCGTCGAGTGACAGATCAGTCTCAGAAACGTTTGGTTATCAAACATAACCTCAGTTCTTAGAATAATATGAGCGAGGTGTCTCGCTATGGGATGCAGCCCTGATAGAAGCATTTATCTCAATCCGCCAATCCTGATTGGCCGGTGGAAAGCGTTCTTCCGCGTCACACACAGTAGTCCCACCTACTATAAATAGTGTGTGCGGACAACGCCCCCTCAATTCAATAAGCAAACCTCTTCTCACCGCCCAGCAAGAAGGGTCGTCTGGCGAGACACCTCGCTCATATTATTCTAAGAACTGAGGTTATGTTTGATAACCAAACGTTCTTCTTCATAATATTCACTCGGTGTCTCACTATGGGATATGGTAGCTCCCGTATTGCCAGACAGTTTATCGAACAGGTACCGGCCAGTGGGGAGGGTCCCTGGGTTCCAGTTAAGACTCCAGGACCGCGCTAGCCACGCACGGCCCTGACACGTCAAGCATGTAGAACCGAACAAAGGTCAGAGGTGAGGACCAACTCGCTGCTGAACAAATGTCCAGCACAGACACTCCCCTAAATAAAGCCCAGGACGCGGCCATCCCACGGGCAGAGTGCGCGCGCAAACCCGCTGGTGGCTGCAGACCTCTGCTCTTATATGCCAAAGCTATAGCCTCCACCACCCAGTGGGCGAGGCGCTGCTTTGTGACTGGCTGTCCCTTTCGGGGTTCAGCCCAGGAGACAAAGAGCTGATCGTTCTTCCTGATGCTCTGTGTCCTGTTCATATAAGAGCGCACAGCTCGAACCGGACACAGCATGTTTGCTCGCTGCTCACCTGGAGGAGCGGTGAACGCTGCGAGCTCAATCGGGGACCATGAACCCACCACCTTAGGTACAAAGACCGGGTTGGGTTTCAGAACCACACGCGTATTCCCCGGGGCGAACTGAGTGCACACAGGGCTCACAGAGAGCGCATGGATATCACTCACTCGCTTTGCAGAGGCGAGAGCCAGTAACAGCACTGTCTTAAGGGACAGGTGTTTGAGACTTGCTCCCAGCAATGGCTCAAATGGGGGGCCTTTAAGCCCCTCCAAAACCACCGCTAGATCCCATGGAGGCAATAGTGGTCTGGAGACAGGGAGAAGCCTGCGCGCGCCCCTCATAAACCGGCACACCAAAGGGTGTTGCCCTGCTGATTTGTCCCCAAATCCTATATGGCAAGCCGCTATAGCCGCCAGATAAACCTTAACCGTGGAAAAGGCTTTTCCTTTATCAATCAGGTCCTGTAAAAATGACAGTATCACTGGCACAGAACACTGAAAGGGGGTGTGGTCCCGTTCAAGACACCACCGCTCAAACACTCCCCACTTAGAGTCATACAGAGACCTAGTGGAGGGAGCCCTGGCGTTTTGGATAGTGTTAACCACACTCTGAGGGAGCCCGGCAGTGGTCAGATTGAGCCACTCACGGGCCAGGCCCACAGTTGCAGTCGCTCCGGGTGCGGGTGGAACACCGTCCCCCTTCCCTGCGACAGCAAGTCCCTGCGCACCGGCAGCTGCCAAGGCTGGGCGCACAGCATCCGATATATCTCTGCCAGCCAGTGCATCGCTGGCCAGTGTGGAGCTATCAGGATCAGCTTGTGGCTGTGTTCCCTCACTCTGGCGAGAGTGGGGGGTATCAGGGCCAGTGGGGGAAACGCATAGAGCAGCTCGTGCGGCCAAGCGTGCGCTAGCGCGTCTACGCCCAGGGGAGCGTTCAGAGTGCGCAGAGAGAAGAACAGCTCGCACTGAGCGTTTTCTCTGCACGCAAACAGATCTATCCTGGCGCGCCCGTAGCGCGCCCATATCTGCTCCAAGACCTGCGGGTGTAGCATCCATTCCCCGTATATCGGCGCGCCCCTGGACAGCAGGTCGGCGTCTGCGTTCAGGGTCCCCGGGACGTGAGTCGCCCTCAGGGAGAGAAAGTGCACACTGCTCCAGAGGATCAGTTTGTGTGCCAGAGTGTGCAACAAACGAGAGCGCAACCCGCCTTGACGGTTTATATACGCTACTGTCGTTGTGTTGTCCGTCCTCACCAGGACGTGATGGCCCGAGAGGAACGGGAGGAAGTGTTTCAGAGACAGAAAAACAGCCGAGAGCTCGAGAAAGTTTATGTGAAGACGTTGGAGAGCCTGGCTCCAGCGTCCTCTCACAGGCCTGCCCTCGTAAATACCACCCCAGCCGGATAGGCTGGCATCCGTGGTGACCACTTTCCTGGACGAGACAGTGCCCATTGACACCCCTTGAGACAGGAAAGACGGAGCCCGCCAGTGGCGCAGAGCCGTCACGCAATCCGCCGTGACCGTTATCCACCGTGCGCCATGACGCACGGGATCTAGCCTGAGTGAAGCGACCCAGCGCTGAAATTCCCGCATGTGAAGGCGGCCAAGACGGATCACGAGGATGGCTGAGGCCATCAGACCCAGTAGCCGAAGACACAGTCTGAACTGGACGGATCTGTGTCGACGGAAGTGCGCGAGGCAAGCTTTGAAAGTTTTCACTCTCTCCTCCGAGAGGCGAGCTGTGAATGGCACGGAGCGCAGGGATAAACCCAGAAAGATTATCTCCTGTGTGGGAGAGAGTTGGCTCTTCTCCGTATTTATCACAAAGCCCAAATCCATTAGATGTTTTGTCACAATGTGTGTGTGAACCATGGCCATCCTGTTCTGATTGTGCCAACAGGAGCCAGTCGTCTAAATATGTGGCCAGCCGTATGCCCCGGCGTCTGAGCGGGGAGACGGCTGCCTCTGTGCACCGTACGAAAACCCTCGGGCTGAGAGACAGGCCGAATGGAAGAACGCGGTATTCGTAGCACACCCCCTGAAAGGCGAATCGGAGATATTGTCTGTGAGGGTGGTAAATGGGAATGTGGAAATACGCGTCTTTCAGATCCACAGAAGAAAACCAGTCGTTCGGTCTTACTAGACGCAGCAGCGCTGCGTGTGTCAGCATCCTGAATTTGTATTTCCGCAGAAATTTGTTCAGGGCCCGCAGGTCCAGAATAGGGCGGATTCCTCTCCCCCCCCGTTTGGGGACGAGGAAGTATCTGGAGTAAAAACCTGACAGACTCTGTGCGGGAGATACGACAGAAATTGCTCTTTTTTCTAACAGAGAGAGGATTTCCTCCTGTAAGACTCGAGCTGATTCTCCCTGTGCTTGTGACTGTATTACGCCGGAGAAACGGGGAGGAACAGCGGCGAATTGGAGCCTGTATCCCCGGGAAATTGTGCGTAACACCCACGGTGAAGCTGCGATTGCTTTCCAATTTTCCTGTTTGAGGGAAAGCGGAGAAGCATAATGCAGTCCCTGCTCCATCACAGGAGGTCCCAGCAGCGGTGCTGTGGCGCCCTCTTGCGGTAGAGCGGGGAAACAATCCCCGAGCTGTACTGCGTATGCGTGAGTGGGCACCGCAGGGACAGCCGGGCCTGTCGCTCTGCTCCGCGGGAACGGTGATTCCGATCCCGGGGGCAGAGCTGCAGAGGGCTCGGTGACCACACTGCTCATAGACAGGATGTTTTTGTTTGTTTGTTTGTTTTGGCTTTTTTTGTTATCTGCACCCTCAGCTCGTGGCCTGGCTGTGACAGATTTCTTTTTATTTTCACACTTTTGGGAACATGTGTGTGTGTGTGTGCTTGTGGACATTTCCCTCGGGGCGCAACAGCGCAAACCTCCGAGGCGATGTCTCCCCTCTCGCGAACCGGCTCTGAAGTGGGCAGTGGCGGCACGGGACGCACACGAACAAGCCAACGGGGAACGACAGGATGTTCCCGGGGAGAGGAAGGCTGTCAGGCCGCTCTCTTTTTCTTTCTCGCCTGGGGGACCGAGGCCGCGGCGTTCGGGGGCGGCGGTGGGACTGCGGTCGGGGCGGGAGGTTTTCGGTGCCAGCCGGCTCCTGGCTCCCTCCTCGGCGGGGGGGGCGGGCCGGGCTGTTGCTGCCGCTTCGGGATCCTGAAATGCGGCGGCTGGGAAGCAGCAGCAAACGGTTTGCGCTGCACCGGTGGTGAAGACGTGGGTGCTCTGCGGGGAAGGCAAAGTTTCAGGGCTTCGTTGTCCTTTTTCTTCGCCTCGCACCTCTGCTGCATCGTGGCCAATGCGGAGCCGAAGATGCCCTCCGGGACGATTGGCATGTCGAGTATGTCGTCCCGCTCCCTGTCAGACAGGTTAGCGAGGCTGAGCCATCTCGCTCGCTCCTGAATGACGAGGGTCGCCATCACCTTGCCCGTGGCCTGGACTGAGACACGCTGGATGCGGAGGGACAAATCGGCGATAACCGCCATTTCCTCCCACGCGTCGGGGTCCTGCTCGTTAGCGGACGCCCCAAACAGCTCTGCCTGGTAGGCAGTGAGGATGGAGAGAGCGCTGAGAGCCCTGGCCGAGAGGGCGGCTGCCTTGTACGCCCTCTCGGCCAGTGCAGACTGGAACTGCTCGGGCTTCGAGGGCAGCGTCGGACGCCTGGAGGAGGACGCGGATAGCTGGCTCGTGCTGCCCGGGCAGAGATGCGCAGCTACGGGGGCTTCCACCGGAGGCATCGAGAGGAGACCCTGGGCTTCCATCCCCTCGCAGTCGAGGGATGCTGCTCCCGGGATGGGGCTCCTGTTGCTGTACGGGCAGCTACTCCAAGTTTTGGACAGCTCGCCCAGCAACTCGGGGAAGACAGGGAGAAGCTGTTTCACCGCGCTACGGGCCAGGGGGAGCCGCTTGCCTTCATAGCGGGACCGGGTGGGCTCCGCTATTGCAACCGGCCAGGGGACCTCCAGCTTCTCTGCCGCACGTTTACACATGACGAGCAGGTCCACATGGAGGGAGGGAGCTGGAGAGCTCACCCCGCCTTCCTCCCTGGTGGTAGGTTGGGACAGCTTTGGCTTTTCAGCCGGGGCTGGGGCCACGAAGATGTCGTCTTCCTCCTCGTCCTCTGATATGAGGAACGAGGCATAGTCGTCATCCTCCACAAGGCCGATCTCCAGCACGTCTTCCTCTGGAAAAGGGGGGACCTGGAGCTGCTCGCACTGGGTGGCCCAGTCTTCCTCCGCGGCTGAGCCTTGGTCAGCGGTGGGGAGAAACGGGTCACGGTCAGCGAGGCTAACTTGGCGGGCTAGCCTGCGCCTGAGGCTCTTCACTGTGAACACTTTGCAGTGTCCACAGGACCCGGGAATCTCGAGGGCTAACCTGGCGTGGTCAACCCCCAGACTACACACCAGGTGGGTGTCTTTCCCCGAGATTTTGTTCCCGCAGTCACAGGGCCGAGAGTCTCCTCTGGCGTGAGGGTCTTTAACGGTCGCCATTTCGCCGACAAGCTGGAGTGCGCGCGGGAAAAAGGTGGGAACCGTTTCTAACTGGTGTGTTAGTGGGGGTCAAGGAGAGTAGCTGGCGTGCTAGCTAGCTCGAGAGAAAAAATCCGCCGTGGAGGGGCTGGAAAAGAAAAATCTACCGGTCCGGTCTGGTGTGAACGGACAGAAAGACAGACACTGGAGAAACACTAGCGTCCGGTGACGGAAGCTAGCAAGATCCATCTTGTGGACAGTTAAACTAATGAAGCTCCAATGTGAGATAAGCTCTCAAGGTGAGAAGAGGTTTTGAATTGAGGGGGCGTTGTCCGCACACACTATTTATAGTAGGTGGGACTACTGTGTGTGACGCGGATTAACGCTTTCCACCGGCCAATCAGGATTGGCGGATTGAGATAAATGCTTCTATCAGGGCTGCAGGAGGCTGCATCCCATAGCGAGACACCGAGTGAATATTATGAAGAAGAACCTCTTTTGTATTAAGAGTAATTTTCTGAGATGAGTCAGATAAGTGGTTGCCCAGGCAATGTTACAATCATTTAAATGAGGGTACAAGAAACTATAATAGAGGGTTAAGTAAGATGAGGAGTTAATTAAAGGGAGAAGTTTCCTCAAAATGCCGAGCATCTTCATGGATCTCAGTGATAAACACATTCAGCAGCTTCTCCTGTTGCACTTTAACAAATACGTTAGTGATGTGGAAAAGTTCTGTAGACAAAGGTCAAGACTAAACGTCTTCAACAGTTTTACTGAGGATTATTCACCATGACAGATTATAACGTGCCTCCATATTGTAACGTCTTGTCCTCAGTGATTATTTTGGTAAAAGTAACTAAAAAGTAATCAGTAACTTATTACTCTCTAAGGAATACTGCAAGGAAACATATTACTTACAAATGCAAGTAACTACTGTTATGTAATCTATTACGTTTTAGAAGTAACTCAGGTCAGATTAAAACCTGCTGCTGTCTGATGACATCATCATGTGGTTTGTTGTCTCTCAGTCCAACAGGTGGAGGTGGAGGTGGAGGAGGGGGCGGAGTCTGTCCAGCTGCCCTTCAAGACCACAGCTGGTCTGTCTGAAGACGTCAGAGTGGAGTGGACGGACAGAGACAACAGGAAGGTCCATGTGTATGAGAACGGTCCTAAAGAACAGGACCAGGTTTACAGAGGACGAACAGAGATGAATGAAGACCTGCTGAGGACTGGAGACCTCAGTCTGACCCTGAAACACCCCACATGGAGAGACAGAGGAAGATACACCTGCAGAGTCTACAACAAGGACGGAGACTTACTGAGAGAGACAAAAGTGACTCTCTGGGTCAAAGGTCAGAGTTGTTTGTTTGTCTCTGGTTTTGTCTCCTCTGCAGAGAATTCATGTCCAGTGTTGGAGTTACTTGTTAAAGCAGATATCAGTGGAATGTTTTTGTTAATATAAGTCCTAAATAGTCCTATTTTCCGTCAGCAATCACTTACATGAAGTATTTCAGCCTAAACACGAGTCTCTCCGTCACTCTGCTCTGCTGTAACCCGAGGAGAAAATTTTCCTTGTGGGATACAAGTGTTATCCAATGAGGAGAGAGAACGGCATGAAGGGCTGTGTGTGCAGCCAAGGGATGCGCGTGAATGTGGTGACGTAGCACGAGGACCAATTGATGCCTGACAAGGGCGGGGGCTGCTAACTCATGGTGCGTTCAAAGAAACTCGTACTTTGTGTTTTTCCTTCCTGTGAAGTCATACCAGTTCGATCTGGTACGAGTTCACGGGTCGGAAGTTACGAGTGGCCGTTATAGGGAACTTTCACAGACAACAGGATGGTAAAAACACGAGCTACGGGTTACCTGGAACGCTACCAAGTCGTAGTTGTGACTTGAAGCTGTAACTTACGGTTTCAAAAGCCTGCCTTGAACGCAGCATTAGCCGAAACGGCCGTGAAGCTGATATCTGCTTTAAATAGTTATAGTTATATATAACTTTTAGGCAGTAACAGAGTAATACAACATGTTATTCATTGTATTTATTGTAATGTTATTACAGTTACTCCGTCCGGTAACGTGTTACAATCATAAACAGGTTGAATCACCACCTCAGGCTCCACAGCTGTAAATAGAGAAGCCAGTTTGCAGCAGCTCTTGACTCCCAGGATGCATTGCTGGCTGCTGTCTCTCTGCCCAAGTTGAAGCTTCACTGGATGAGTAAGAAAACTAGAAGACGACATCAAGTTCCTGCTCACTACAGAGTGCAGCTCCTTGTCAGAGGAGCCTGCAGCCCAGATGCCAGATCCTCATCCAGCTGCTGACAGATTATAACGTGTCTCCATATTGTAATGACTTGTCCTCAGTGTTTATGTTGGTGAAAGTAACTAAAAAGTATCAGTAACTTATTACTCTCTAAGGAATACTGCAAAGAAATGTATTACTTCCAAATGCAAGTAACTACTGTTATGTAATATATTAAATTTTGGAAGTAACTCAGGTCAGATTAAAACCTGCTGCTGCTGCTGTCTGATGACATCGTCATGTGGTTTGTTGTCTCTCAGAGCAACAGGTGAAGGTGGAGGAGGGGGCGGAGTCTGTCCAGCTGCCCTTCAAGACCACAGCTGGTCTGTCTGAAGACGTCAGAGTGGAGTGGACGGATGAAGACGACAGGAAGGTCCATGTGTATGAGAACGGTTCTAAAGAACAGGACCAGGTTTACAGAGGACGAACAGAGATGAATGAAGACCTGCTGAGGACTGGAGACCTCAGTCTGACCCTGAAACACCTCACAAGGAGAGACAGAGGAGACTACACCTGCAGAGTCTACAACAAGGATGGAGACGTACTGAGAGAGACAGGAGTGACTCTCGAAGTCAAAGGTCAGAGTTGTTTGTTTGTCTCTGGTTGTTTGTTTGTCTCTGGTTGTTTGTCTCTGTCTCACTGTCTTCTGTCTTGTCTACAGAGAGAACTCAGGTCAGAGCTGAAACAAACAATATGAAGGACAGAAGCAGCTCCATTGATCCAACTCCTCTGATGGATGATCAATCAGTCTGATTGGTCTGTTGATCAGTTTGTGATTATTGAAAGGATCTGACTGTGGACCAGAGAGAAGATGGAGGTGAAGCAGCTGATGGACGATGGATGAAGACAGGAGGACGCTACTGACTCACAGTCTTTTGACTCACTATTGATGAGTATTGATCAGACCTGATAATGTTAAAGGGAACTATGTCAGTGCGGTCGCGTTTCCTCTGTTTTACTAAGAGACTTCAGCCATTAAGTTTTATTGATTTCAATTTTACTCAGTAAAACTTTTATCTTGTAATTTAGCATCACAAGGTCTTCAGGCTGATAAAATTTGAGGTCAATCTGTTTAAATCTTGAACATACGATAAATGTTGATACATACAGTAGGCTACTGTATTTTTTTTAAACATCTGAGTAAATTAAGAGAAAGAAACACGATTTCAAATGTCAAACTCAGTCAGTAGAGTTTACACATCTCTGCCAGCTGTCATACATGTAGATGCTCTGTTTTGTCAATTATTTTATACATATTTTATTGTCTTTTTTTTTTTTTACCACTATTGTTTTTTTTTTTTTTTTGATTTTTTTTTTTTAACTTATTGCTCTTACTGTAATTATTGATGCTTTTCTACTTTTTGCCGTCCACTTTGCGGGTACAATTCTGCAAATTACCTCATCGAGGAACCAATGAATGAATGTCATACCTGAGCTTATTGTGAATTTTTTTCTAGGCGGCGCCCTCGAGCCATTCAGTCTGACCCAGGTTGAGCCATTTCCAATGTATGTGCCAATTGTGGTTAGTTTGAACTCCCTAGTTGGTTATATCTAAATTGTTATTTATAACCCCAATGGAAACCAAACATCAGTTCTTAAAGTAAAAAGACTCAGATCAGGTTGGAGCTTTAGGATTACAATACAAACTGTGGTCCACGTAGGTAAATGAAGTCAGAGCTCCTGAGGCGCCGCTGCCTGCACGAGTTGCAGCAGGTATGAATCAGTGACAGGTGCCTGCAGCACAAAGCTGCACTGAAGAACGACCTGTGACCTCTGGTGATGCCACAGCTGTCATGTCTGCTATAAACGCATTAAAGCATCTTTATATAATTCTCAGGTCGTCCCGTCTTGAGTCCACAGGGACGTCTGGCTCCATGTGGATCTTGTCTGCAGAGAAAGTGAATAATTATGTTCAGTGTCTGATCTGTCTCAGTGTGGACGGCTCGTCAGTCTTCTTTCTGATCTTCTAACGTAGTCTGTGTCTAAGTCAGTGTCTCATCCGTCTCAGTCTTCTCTCTGATCTTCTAACGTATGGACATATTGGTGGTCGTCCTCCTCATATCTGTGATGTCACAGTTACATCAGCACAGACTGTTACAAGTCATTCATATTCCTCTGGCCACACCTCCAGACTGCAGCCAATCACAACCTGCCGTTAGAGCACAGCCTCCTGTGACATCACGGGAAGTGTGTGTGCATAATGTGTGGATTGGTGTGTGTGTGTATTTTTTTCTCAGTCATGAGACCTGAGCTGTCAACCAGTCTGTGGCCTTCAAGTGGCTGTGACACTGACACAAAGGACACCTGGTCACACACAGACAGACAGACACCCACCCACACAAAGTCGCCGACCCCCCACCCCCTCCCTTTTTTCTAATTACTTTTTTTTGTACACACAGTGGTTATGATAATATACATACTTTTATTGATTTTTCAATGATTACATATCGACTGTAAGAGCATTCAGATGACAGGGCCAGGCTGCTGTTACAGTTTTTCTCAGTCGCTTTGGTGCTATTCTCAGATCAGAATGAAAGTTCTCATAACTATTAGTTCAACCTCCACAACATGTAGTCATTTGTCCACATCATAGTAGCAGTTTCTCCTTCCTCTGAACAAATTGCAAATGCTTTTGGACATGTATCAGTTGCTCTCATACAATTCTCTGCTGTTTTACAACATTATCATTTGTTTATGTCATGTCAGTCAAAATGAACTATACTTTTGAACGCTGAATAGTCTTTCCCTATAAAACTAATAATCCTCATTTCATTGCTTGAGTCATTACATACTAAATTGTTGAACTAGTTTTCAAAATCTGTCTGTCTGTTAAAAACTAGTTTTAAATGTTGGGAGAAGCACTGTATTCAATTATTCAAACATGTACAGTAAGGAACAACAGGTATGTATGGTATTGGACAGTAATTCAGCACTAAACAATCTGCACTGCTCATTGTGTCAGGCATTACTGTAAGATACAGTGGGACAAGAACTTTTTACATTTACATTTAGACTTACAGTACAGCTTCACTAGAGAACAGATTTACTGTATTGTAATGTATTACAGCAACCACAGTAAAGATGTCCCATCTTTACAGTACGGTACTGTACTACAGCATTTTACAAGTAGGAAGCTCTTTTACAGTATTGTACACTACAGTAATAATGGTTGATGCAGTACATGTACTGTACATTACTGTAATTTTACTCTGCATCACATAGGATTACAACACAACCTCACAGAGCTGGAAGAGACTGAGCCCTTTTTACTCTGCTAAAACAACAAGACATTTTTGCAATGGTGATTACAAACAATGGCATAAGGTTGAAAGAGATACAATGTAAGGATGACATTACTGTATCTTTGGGAATATTGAATCTGTTTCAATCGCTACAACTGACAGAGTGATGTAGATGAAAATGTGACTGGAACGTCTGGATGTGCAGGAATGATTTACAGTACTCTGTAGGTTCAGTTACTATATGTACTGCAACATAGTTTACGTAAAGTTGTACCCAAAGGGTGTTTCTTATGTTTGTTGTAGATGACTGTAGTGTATTTTTCCTTTGCACAATGCGGTGAACAAATCAGAATTGCAAAGAGCATATGCAGTAGAAATGTGAAACATACATATTCAGTATCTCCACTAAATACAGTAATGTGTAACTTTACTGTAGTTTTCACATGGCTGTACTAGTAGTGTATAGTGCTGTCTGGAGCATTTTCAGGTAGTATCATCACTTTTTACATTGGAAAACGCTTAGAGAATAAAGTGTCCTAATGAAAACATGACAAAGCCATTTGACTATCTTGTTCATAAACGATGGTGTCAGGACTTCTCATTTTGACGACACTGACAGTTTCATTGACATGAGTACTTGCTTTTGAGGGATGGACAATCCATTTTGAGCAAGTGACGCGCTTTTGCAGGTTATCCACTAGGTTTTGCAGTTTGTGATAATTGTTCTGAGAAATGCACTAACTGTTGTGCAAATGTTAAGAGTGATGTGAGAATAGCACCAAAGCGACTGAGAAAAACTGTAAACTGCAGCTGTAACTCTGCTGCAGCAGCTCCACCTAGTGGCACTTATAATGAATAACACCAAGTGTGTCAATGTCCAAGCTTCAGTGCATAGAGGAGCTATTCATGTTTTGTGTAAACAGTTCTCACCAAGGTATGTGTGTATATACATATAGTATGTAGGCCTACTATATACATAACTAAAGAAATGTGCCTAAACCTTTTAGTTAGTTTGAGAGTTTGGACCGGGGGTGTATTTTATTTATGTTGTGTGAACTCCTGTAAACTTTGTAAAACTGTGGTCTCTTCATCATTCACTGTCGATTAAAAAAAAACAAAAAAAACACTGTAAGGCATCAGCTCCGTCGCGGGGCTTTAGTCTGAGTCTGTGTCTCCCTGCGCTATCATCACTGCTACCTTCAGCTATTAGCCCAAACAAACTGTTTGATCCTCACCAGACTCATCTATGAGGTGGGTGAAGGAGGAGGAGAGAAGTCCAGTGCAGGTTGTTGCGTGACTTTTCACACTACTGGCTGCTGCAGATGTCAATCAATGTCCGAGACAAATCTCTACAACACAAATCACGTGGAACTGAATGGCTTCATTGACAGAAATGATTCAGGTCTTTAACTGTACATTATATAGGCTACAACAGGTAGCCTACAACATGTACTGTATCAACAGCTTTGTGAGGTTTTTTAGTCATTCCATTTCAATTATGTTATGATTTTATATTTTGTTCCACGTGTTTTACATACACAGTATTTTTTACAAGTGAATTTATAGTTATAGGTGGACTTCATGACAGTGACCCGGTGATATTATTCCTTTGACTCAACAGGATAGTTTCTGTGCAGCCTTGTGTAATCTCTGTAATCTGATACTGAGGGAGTTCGGCGTCTTCACTCCCTGTTGAAATCGAAAGTTAAAAAAAAGTTTGTCGCTGCAGAGGTCCGTTACTCAGTCCAGGAAAGAAGATGAAGATGTTTGTGGTGTTTGTGACGCTGTTGTACGGTGAGAAAAAACTTTATCTAACACAATTTAAATAAACTAAACACGGACTCTGCCTTAACCACTGTCCTTAGGCCTACTTGTTCTTTTTCGTTTTATTAGGGTCCTATGGAATTCTTTCTTCTTCTTCTTCTCCTTCTTCTTCTTCTTCTTCTTCTTCTTCTTCTTCTTCTTCTTCTTCTTCTTCTTCTTCTTCTTCTTCTTCTTCTTCTTCTTCAATAATTCAATTATTGATTGATTGATTGTTTGTGTTTATATATGTATGTGTTTATGGTGTGGGTTTTAAATAAATAGCTAAGTCTGTAGTTGGGTAGAAGGAACAGCTGATAATGTCCTGTGATTGGTAGGAAAGTGTGGTTGTAAAAATCAAAAATCTTCTTCTTCTTCTTCTTCATCCCATGGCTGAAAAATCACCAAACTTTGCACAAAGGTCCAGTCCCATGTCCTGGGGGGGGGGGGGGGGGGGGGGGGGTCAAGCCCAGATCCTGAACTGGGCCGCTGCCCGGGGGCCTCGTCACTTTGTATGTTTGTTTGTTTTTTTTTGTAGTTTTGCACTTGGGGTTTTTGATATAAGTGGTGGCACAACTGAACTTTTATTTAATGTATTTTGTACTCACTATTGGATGCCTATTAATTTGCGATAAAAACGATCTCCAGTCGGGCTGCGATGGGAGGGAGGGAGGAAATGTGGTGAAATGGAGCCAATGGTAAATAAAGTGATCAGTTCCTCACACGGAGACGTTTTTTTTTTTTTATTAGTGTCGAAGGCGCAGGATTCAGTGTCCAGTAGAGCGACAGGTCAGTGTAGAGACAGAGGATCCAGCAGCATCATGTCTGCTGCTGTGAGGAGCAGAGTGCAGTCAGAGCGACCTGATAACAGACGGTCAGTAAATGGACTGACTCTGAAAACTAATTTTTTTTTATTGATTGATCAGTCCATTGCCACATCTTCCTTCTAAATAATTACAACATACAACTTAGGGTTTTATGTATGCGAGCAAATGAATGCACTCTATTACTGTAATCCAAACTACCAGAAGTGCAACCAAATGTATACACATTCATTTAAATGCAGGTATTCTATTACAAAGAGTTTGTGGATAAAATCACACTGGCCTTAATCACTGGATCCAGATGCATGAGCTGTCGTCTGCAAACCTCAATCCATGTGATGCAGACCAGCTGTCCTCTGTCCACCTCTAGACACTTCTTGAGCTCTGGTCTCCTCCTTGAACTTTCGCTTTGTGAAGGGAAGACAAACAAATAGTTAAGTGTTTGCACAAAACACATTCCTACTGCAAGTCTTTCCTTCTTTCAAAAATTCTGTATTATAACTTTAGTACGCTATCATTTTATAAAAAACAGTAGTTCCAGTTTTATTACCTTCTATGCCTTATTCAACATAGAATCTATCTATTACATTGGCCACATATACAACAAAAAGCAACAAACACACAACAAACACAAATCATCCAAATGTAAGTGATCACACTTCCTTTTTAACAGTGCAAAGATAGTTTCACTATCTCCTCGAGGTCATTCCTTATTTTAACTTTATTTTCTTCTACTTTACTTTAAGTAGTCATTACCGGTATCTCTTAAATTCTCTTTCTTTCTTTCTTACTGCTACTTTCAGCTATTAGCTCAAACAAAAACGTCTCAGAGTCACTACAAAAACGTTTCGCGGGGCTTTAGTCTGAGTCTGTGTGTGTCTCCCTGCGCTATCATCACTGCTACCTTCAGCTATTAGCTCAAACAAACACGTCTCACTACAGAAACGTTTTCATCGATATCATCATCGTCCTCTGTTTGATCCTCACCAGACTCATCTATGAGGTGGGTGGAGGAGGAGGAGAGAAGTCCAGTGCAGGTTGTTGCGTGACTTTTCACACTACTGGCTGCTGTAGATGTCAATCAATGTCCGAGACAAATCTCTACAACACAAATCACGTGGAACTGAATGGCTTCATTGACAGAAATGATTCAGGTCTTTAACTGTACATTATATAGGCTACAACAGGTAGCCTACAACATGTACTGTATCAACAGCTTTGTGAGGTTTTTTAGAATTCCATTTCAATTGTTATGATTTTATATTTTGTTCCACGTGTTTTACATACACAGTATTTTTTACGAGTGAATTTATAGTTATAGGTGGACTTCATGACAGTGACCCGGTGATATTATTCCTTTGACTCAACAGGATAGTTTCTGTGCAGCCTTGTGTAATCTCTGTAATCTGATACTGAGGGAGTTCGGCGTCTTCACTCCCTGTTGAAATCGAAAGTTTAAAAAAAGTTTGTAGCTGCAGAGGTCCGTTACTCAGTCCAGGAAAGAAGATGAAGATGTTTGTGGTGTTTGTGACGCTGTTGTACGGTGAGAAAAACTTTATCTAACACAATTTAAATAAACTAACCACTGTATCCCTTAACGGTGTCCTTAGGCCTACTTGTTCTTTTTCGTTTTATTAGGGTCCTATTGAATTCTTTCTTCTTCTTCTTCTTCTTCTTCTTCTTCTTCTTCTTCTTCTTCTTCTTCTTCTTCTTCTTCTTCTTCTTCTTCTTCTTCTTCTTCAATAATTCAATTATTGATTGATTGATTGATTGTTTGTGTTTATGTATGCATGTGTGTTTATGGTGTGGCTTTTAAATAAATAGATGAGTCTGTAGTTGGGTAGAAGGAACAGCTGATAATGTCCTGTGATTGGTAGGAAAGTGTGGTTGTAAAAATCAAAAATCTTCTTCTTCTTCTTCACTTTGTGTGTTTTTTTTTGTAGTTTTGCACTTGGGGTTTTTGATATAAGTGGTGGCACAACTGAACTTTTATTTAATCTATTTTGTTCTCACTATTGGATGCTATTGATTTTGTTACTTGAAAAAAAATGATAGCCTATTAATTTGCAATAAAAACGGTCTCCAGTCAGGCTGCGATGGGAGGGAGGGAGGGAGGAAATGTGGAGAAATGGAGCCGATGGTAAATAAAGTGATCAGTTCCTCGCACGGAGACGTTTTTTTTATTTTTATTAGTGTCGGAGGAGGAGGATTCAGTGTCCAGTAGAGTGACAGGTCAGTGTAGAGACAGAGGATCCAGCAGCATCATGTCTGCTGCTGTGAGGAGCAGAGTGCAGTCAGAGCAACCTGATAACAGACGGTCAGTAAATGGACTGACTATGAAAACTAATTTTTTTTTATTGATTGATCAGTCCATTGCCACATCTTCCTTCTAAATAATTACAACATACAACTTAGGGTTTTATGTATGCGAGCAAATGAATGCACTCTATTACTGTAATCCAAACTACCAATCAAACTAGAAGTGCAACCAAATGTATACACATTCATTTTAATGCAGGTATTCTATTACAAAGAGTTTGTGGATAAAATCACACTGGCCTTAATCACTGGATCCAGATGCATGAGCTGTCGTCTGCAAACCTCAATCCATGTGATGCAGACCAGCTGTCCTCTGTCCACCTCTGACACACTTCTTGAGCTCTGGTCTCCTCCTTGAACTTTCGCTTTGTGAAGGGAAGACAAACAAATAGTTAAGTGTTTGCACAAAACACATTCCTACTGCAAGTCTTTCCTTCTTTCAAAAATTCTGTATTATAACTTTAGTATGCTACCATTTTATAAAAAACAGTAGTTCCAGTTCTATTACCTTCTATGCCTTATTCAACATAGAATCTATCTATTACATTGGCCACATATACAACAAAAAGCAACAAACACACAACATCCAAATGTAAGTGATCACACTTCCTTTTTAACAGCGCAAAGATAGTTTCACTATCTCCTCGAGGTCATTCCTTACTTTAACTTTATTTTCTTCTACTACTCTACTACTCTAGAAGTAAGCAATATATTTGTGTTAATATAAGTCTTAAATAGTTATATCTTCCGACAGCAATCACTTACATAGAGTGTTTGGTCTGAAACACGGGTCTGTCAGTCACTCTGCTCTGCTCTGAGCCGAGGAGAAAACTTTTCTCGTATCCTACAGTTTTTATCCAATGAGGAGAGAGAACGGCATGCAGGGCTGTGTGTGCAGCCAGGGGACGCCGTGTATGTGGTGACGTCAGGACGAGGACTGTTATGGTGCGTTCAAGGAAACTCGTAACTCGTGTTTTTCCGACCTGTGAAGTCGTACCAGTTCGATCTGGTACGAGTTCACTATTCGGAAGTTACGAGTGGCCGTTATAGTGACTTTCACCGGTAAAACAGGTCGGAAAAACACGAGTGGGTTGCCTGGAACGCTACAAAGTCGTAAGTTGTGACTTGAAGCTGTAATTTACGGTTTCAAAAGCCTGCCTCGAACGCAGCATTAGCCAAAACGACCGGATCGCTTACTTCTGCTTTAAGTAGTCATTACCGGTATCTCTTAAATTCTCTTTCTTTCTTATTTAGGCCTAAAAAACTTTGACTAGCTCAATCAAATGTCTACTTTACGAAGGACTTTTAGACTTTCACTCTTCACCTACTCACATTATAGTTAGACTATATATGGTTAAAGGGATAGTTCAACATTTTGGCAAATTGGCCCATTGCCATAATTGCTATAGTCATAGCCAGGGTCTCTGCAGGTTTCACCAGCTCAAATTTAAGACTTTTTAAGACCTTTTTAAGACCATTATGGATGAAATTTAAGACCTATCATGACAAATAAAAAACGTACAAAAGAAATGCGGAGTCACAAAACTAGAAATTGATTGCAATATATAAGTTGCGTGTTAGGCTTGTTTGTAGTTGAAAAAAATACATTCAATAAAGCACAATGAAGTGTCGCAGGAGCATCTAAAGTAAACTATTTGGGGGCACAAAAATAAATTGGGGAGTGAAATTAAAAATGTTTGTGTAACACATTATTTATTTAATTCACTGGCAACCAGCAGGCAGATGGCTTTAAGCCTTGAATAATGTTAAGGGTCACACGTGACCCCTTTTTACATTGGAGAACAGTAAAAACACCAACACTTCCCCTTTGGCCTGAAATGTGATGACTTCTAAATGTGACCCAGAATAGACAAACATGGAAATATTTCAACTTCTTTGATCAACAGACACGAGCCACAACCTGTTCTGTATTATGACCAGCACAATATTTGACACATGAAGTAAATAAATTGGCTTTTGGTCACCCCTATATATTATGGTATTAAATAATGCTTGAATAAATGTGAAGTAACTACCGTAAATTCCGGACTATTAAGCGCACCTGAATATAAGCCGCACCAGCTAAATTTTAAAAGAAAATAGATTTTGTACATATATAGGCTGCACCTGAATATAAGCCGCAGGTTTTTCATGTTGTAACATGAGACACAGAAAGACGGTACACGGAAGATGTGTGGAACTATACAAGTCCGCTCGCTTTTCCGCTGTTTTGGTTACGCTCCTAGCCATGTGCATTTGTTGACAACGAAGCCGGCGAAAAATCAATAAATGGAGCGGTGGATAACGTTACATAACATACGATGTTACGCGTGTGTGTTTGTGTAGTACCGTCATGAACAAAAGATTATGGGTTACGGAGCGCGTTTGTGTTGCGGTGCAGCAGAGACGAGAGCTGGGACACGGGGCAGCGGCCAGGTGCTGTAGTGATGTTACAAGGTTGGTTTTCAGCCGTGAGACGCCAGGTGAAGACAGAGAGCCTCCGTTCTCACTCGTAACAAGTCATGTAGCGAGTTAAACCATCACAATTACTCCGGAGGCACCAACACGGCACCAACACAGCACCAACAGACAGTAACATGCCTGGTTAGAAAATAAAACACTGCACCAAAACGCAAAACTAGTGTCTTCTTCGGCGCATAATCCTTCCCCACATGTCTGTCTCACTAGCGCTTCCTGCTAGAGCGCCCCCCGGAGGACGTTAGCCAGTAAAAATCTATAAATTAGCCGCATCGTTGTACAGGTCGCAGGGTTCAAAGCATGAGAAAAAAGTAGTGGCTTATAGTCCGGAAATTACGGTACATCTTTTTATTTAAAAATGCTCGCCCATGGTGGGCATAAGAAAATTTAAGACCTGTCTAAAATTATTTAAGACTTGAACACAATAATTCAACAAATTTAAGACATTTTAAGGCCTAAAATTTAGATTTTCAAATTTTAGACTTTTTTAGACTTTTTAAGACCCCGCGGATACCCTGCATAGCAGTAGGTTTGTAGTATATTATCCACCTCAACTCTCTTCTTTATTGTCTTGTATTATCTTATGTTCTTCTTTGTGTATTTACTAGAATAAAGAAATGTGTAGAGTAATGCCCTGCTTCACAGATCTTATATTTGGCACAGAAAGAATCTGTCTTGTCAGGTATCATGTGACGTGTGTTTTGGTGGGTCATAGTTTTTGGAGACACTGGACACTGTCTATTCTTAAGTTAGCTTGGTCAAGAGGTTAAAAGTCAGAAACCTAAGGATAATTTCTGTTTTTAGATCCTGTCTTTGTCTGACCATCCTGGTCAGTTATCTCCTTCTGTGGGAGAAGGTGGAGTTTTAGAAAACGTATATAAGGTTTGAGGTTTCAGGCCAAGGGAGAGTCATCTCAATTCTTGGCACCAGAGATGCTCCACGATTCGGCATTTTTGTACACTGTTCTTCTTCTTGTAATAAACTCTTTTTGAATGCAAGAAAAGACGTGTCGGCGGTGATCCCTTCTCTTCATCAACACATCAATATACCACAGGTTCGTTACCTTTAATTGTAGGTGTAAGCTATTTTTAGTACAGCGGAGCGCAGCAGCAGGCTGCTCAGAGCTACGCTATGGAGGCTAAGGGAATTTCTAGACAAGTTGTGAGCTGCACAACCACCACGCTATGAGATAATGACGGAACGATACGAAACGGAGCCGTTTTCGAGGTAAATTCATACAAAACCGCTGATGCGCGTTGCGTTCAGGGACAGTTTTTCAGCAAGCAGTCTCCGTATTTACCCTGTATTTACCTCGAAAACGGCTCCGTTTCGTATCGTTCCATCATTATCTCATAGCGTGGTGGTTGTGCAGGTCACAACTTGTCTACAAAAGCGCTGTGGAGTTTTGGGATGTTGAATTTGATGAGTTTAATGAGGGAAACCAAGAAATTCCCTTAGCCTCCATAGCGTAGCTCTGAGCAGCCTGCTGCTGCGCTCCGCTGTACTAAAAATAGCTTACACCTACAATTAAAGGTAACGAACCTACTGCTATGACTATAGCAATTATGGCAATGGGCCAATTTGCCAAAATGTTGAACTATCCCTTTAAACCATTTAGACATTCCTCATGTACTACGTCCCTCCTTTTTGAATGGGACAATTCAAAATATGTCTGCCCGAAACAGGAAAAAGTCCTAACTTCTCCACAACAACTCATATTATAGTTAAACTATACAGACAAACCTACCAAGAAAATAATAAAAAATACCTAAAATAAATTTAGAAATTTAGGAGATGGCCAAATCATCAGCAAAACAAATTAAACCCACAAAGGTTCTTTTACGGTGTAACCTAGTAAACAGACAGCAGCTCCAAAAAGCAAATCAGCGCATGGATTTGTGAAAAACTCACCCTTTAATTGTGTGCACTCGGATGCTGGAGCTTGCTCCTCCAAGCAGCCAGCTGAAGCCAGAAGGTGACAACACGTCCGAAGTTTGTGACGCCAACTTGTGGTATATTTTGATGTCGATGCTGATGAAAAGATGACCACTCTGACATGTCTTCTTTGTAGATGGTAAAAAGGAGTTTATTACAAAAAATATGTAGTGTCAAAAAGCCGAATCTTCAAGAAGCCTCTATAGCCAATTACGAGACCTCTGGGTCTTAGCCAAAAGTCCTGACCTTATATACTGTAGTATGTTCTCTAAAACTCCACCTCTCTAAACAGTCTTCAGAGTATCTTCTGGTTTCTGTCTCACCTCTGTCTGTGTCCTCAGTTTCCCAGCATGCCTCAGCTGTGGAGACATATGAGGGGGAGGAGTCTGTCCGGCTGCCCTGTGACTTTCCTACGTTTGACCTGGACGAGCCTTCAGTGGTGTGGAGCCGCTCCGACCTCCGTCCTTCAACCGTCCACCAGCGTCAGCCGCACGGAGACGAACTCAGAGACCAGAACCAGGACTACAGAGGACGGACGTCCATGAGGACTGACGCTCTGAGGACCGGAGACCTCAGCCTCACTCTGAGGAGACCCACCACCAGAGACAGTGGCAGCTACACCTGCATCCTCAGAGAGAGGGGGGGAGAGGAGAGGCAGAGCCAAGTTACACTGAAGGTCAAAGGTCAGAGGACATGGACTCATCAGAAATGTGTTTTAATGTTTCACATTATTGTTTATAGTTAAGTTTTAATCTCATGTTGTTGTTTGTGTCGACTGCAGGACGTCATGAAGAATCGGTCTACATTGTCTTTGGTGTCTGTTGTCTCCTGCTCTCACTGACTGCTGCTGTTCACACTGGCATACTGTATACAATGACAAAGGCAATAGGTAAATTGTGTGTGTGTGTGTGTGTGTGTGTGTGTGTGTGTGTGTGTGTGTGCATCCAGGAAACAAATAGTCAGTATGATGTAGGGCCTGACCGATTTATCGGCGAGCCCATAGCCTGTTTGAGAATAATCGGTAATCGGCCAAAGCTCACCGATTGTCGCCGATATTTTCAGAAATAAAATGCAGGGAATAACACTTGGTTTTACTTTGAAAAGATTCCGCCCTTTATTTATCCTGTAGAGGGCACACCGACCTCATGACAAACTCCATCCACTATCCACTAACCACCTCACAGCACAGCCAAAGCACAGCTAAGTGACTGATCTGGAACAGGACACGTTTCGCCATAGTCACTCACACACACATACACACACATCACACAGCTTATGAACTGACTGGTGACAGAGCTCAGGCTGTGTAAGACAGGGGCGGGGGGGGCTCCAAATGTTTTTTTTTTCCTGCGACCAATCGACCAATAAAATTTTGGTTGGCTAATGATTTTTTGGTCAACCAGTGCTTTGTCGACTATTTGGGGGCAGCCCTAATTTATATATTATATAATATATATATAGGTATATTACGTAATTTATACAATTTTAAAACTTCATAAAATAATTTAATCGGCATCAGCCCCAAAAAATCCATATCGGTCGGGCCCTAGTACAGTAGGTCAGAGCTGTTAACTGAGGTCAGAAGTCAGGGTAGAAATAAACTAAGTGTTGTTGTGTGTTTATAAATGTTCTGACCTCATGTTGTTGTTTGTGTCGACTACAGGATCTCGACCAGTCAGGATCAAGGTTCTCCAGGTTCTCCTGTTTCTCCTGGTTGCTTGTGGTGTTGGACTTTGCATTTTCTTTCTTCATAAAGGGACTGAGAACAAAGATGGTATGTACTGTAGTGTGTGTATGTATGGGAGGGGGGGGGGGGGGGGGGTTGAAGTAAATTACGTCAACCACGCCATAGATTTTTCAGCTTTTTTCTGTTCATTCATTTCTGCATATCGCTGTTTCTTATTGACATTCACACAGAGAGAGACACTGTCGGACGATCTGACCACCCACCACAGTCTCCTTGCAAACCTGTGGGAAACACTGAACACTAACATCTGATCTCATGTTGTTGGTCTCAGTTACAGAACCTCCTCCAGACTGGATCGCTGGTCTACTGGGTCTAATGTTCATCCTGCTTCTCCTGACTCTCCTGGTTTATTGTGTCTGGGCCAGAACACATTTAGAAAATATATTGTGTATATTTGGTTTTTTCTCAGGTAAGAGGTCACAGTGGAACTGAGAAAAGTGTTTTTTTAATGTGTTTTTGTTTATTAATATTTTAATCTTATATTGTTGTTGATTGTGTCGACTACAGGACGTCATCCAGACCGGGTCAAGGTTCTCCAGGTTCTGCTGCTTCTCCAGGTTCTCCTGGTTTTCCTGGTTCTCCTGTTTGCTGTTGTTCCTTGCTGTGTCATTCTTCATAAAGGGATTAAGAACACAGATGGTGTGTGTGTGTAGATTAGTCAGTATAAATTGTCTCTTTGTGTCCTGCACCCCCAACACACACACTCAACTCAAACACTCATTGGGTCTCATTCATGAAACGTGAGACAGCCATAAATTTACGTGTTGTTCTGCATTCATCAAAGCTGACCTTTTCATAACTTCTCACAAAATCTACACCTGCTCCTATAGTGCATGTGTAATAAATATTGCTTTTCACTGGTGGAAATTACAATTTTAATTCGTATTGCTCTCTCTTATGTAGGACAATACACAACTCCCTTTGAATTTAAACGTGACAAATGTTTAGAAATATTTGGAGAGGGACAGGTTTTAGGGGTCAAGGCTCTATTATTCTATTATTCTGTCCGATCAGCACTAGTCACAGATGTGTTATAGAGTTTTTTTTTTCATGATTAACGGTTAATAAGCGTTGGTTTAGGGTGAGGAAAACAAGACAAAATGTGTGCGCAACAGGGCCGTAGCCAGAGTTTAGAAATTGATGAGGTCCGGGGGTAAATTCATGCAAAACCGCTGATGCGCGTTGCCTTCAGGGGCAGTTTTCCAGCAAGCAGTCTCTGCATTTGCCTTTAAAACAATTCTGTCTTGTAACGTTCTGTTATTATCTCATAGTGTGGTGAATGTGCAGGTCACAACTTGTCCACCAGAGCGTTTTGGAGTTGTTGGATTGTGTATTTGATGAGTTTGATGAGGGAAACCAAGAAATCCCATTAGCCTCCGTAGCGTAGCTCTGAGCAGCTCACGGCTCTGCTCTGCCATTCTAAAAATAGCTTACACCGACAATTAAAGGTAACGAACCTACTGCTATGACTATTGGGATTATGGCAATGGGCCCATTTGCCAAAATGTTGAACTATCCCTTTAACTCCACCCAGAATGACTCAGATCCACAATCTCTCTTTTCCTGACTCTCTCCCTTTTTCCTTGTTGGACAGGATGCACCTACAGTACGTACCTCCTTATATGGTGGTCATGGTCTCCTTATATGGCTATTCATGGGTGGAGATCAATGCCGGGGGGCGTGCTGTTACTTCATGATGGGTTGGTCTTCATGATCTTACAAGTACTTACGATCAAATCTGATATTCCCACAGCTTTCATGAATCTGGAGAGTTTTAGTGGCGTGGGTTTTTATGTGCAAATCTACACACAGATTTACTGACGTTGGTCCAGACGGTTCAGTCAGAGTCAGTCGGTACCAAGTGGTGTCACCCACTGGCATGTGAACTGTTGTTTTGTAGTCAGGAGTTTGTGATTTGGCCATCACCATCTTGGTTTTGTAACCAATAGATACTATATATGGAAGAAGGGGTGGAGCTGTGGAGGAGCGAGGGGTACAGTAGATCTGTCCCAAGCTCTATACACCCACCTACTGTACACCAGACCCACCTACACCGGCTACATGATGGATTGAAATGAACAGGGTCATGACTAATAAACATTGTTAGTGCCATGATGAGGACAGACTGCGCAGAGTATCACTGTGTCAATCAAGTGTCAGCCACACCCACAGACCCACTCTGCTTTATCATCAAACTAGTATTTAAGACCATATTCTATGTTCCTGTCTCTGTCCTCAGTGTCCTGGCATGGAGACACTGTGGAGGTCTACAGTGGGAGGTCTGTCCTGCTGCCCTGTGAGGACTCTCTACCCTTCAACCCCACAGTGACGTGGAGCCGCCACGACCTCCGTCCTCCAACCGTCCACCAGAGACACCAGCTGGGTGACGAACTCAGAGACCAGAACCAGGTTTACAGCAGCAGAACGTCCATGAAGACCGACGCTCTGATCACTGGAGACCTCAGTCTCACTCTGAGGAACCTCTATCTCTCTGACAGCGGAAACTACACCTGCATCATCACAGCGTTTGGAAATAAACGAACACTGAGAAACATACAGCTGAAGGTCAAAGGTCAGAAACACACACCTACAGTACAGGATACAGGTCAGAGGTCAAAGGTCAGACCTATAGAGGGATTATCTATGGTGGCCCTGAGGGTCAAAACACAACGACATTCCACAAAACACAAAAACATTTCAGATTACGGAAAGGGTAAGGACAGCATCTTGTTTGTGATTGGTTAGAACCTGTCAATCAGGAAAAACAGGACAGCGGAGCGAGTCAACACTGTGTAGCCCAGGAGGAGTGCTCAAGTCTGGGTGAGAGGAGGGGGGGGGGGGGCGCTGCAGCATAACACCGGGTACGATCGGACCATATGAGTTTCGCTTTTACCGTGTAGTACTGCTGTCATGCATATGCGCCTCTGTGTGTGTGAACGCCATTAACGGAGAAAGAGCGCTATGCAGAGATGAATGAACGGAACAATATTGCGTTGGTCGAGCCAAAAACCGAAAAATCAATTTGTGGCGGATGTAATTTATTTGTGGCCACCACGTCACGAATAAATGAATGTATGGGAAACACTGTAGACATGTTGGTTTGGTTGGCAGCGAATGAGTTGTGAAATGTTTACCACAATAACAAGAGACTGAAGACGAGGTTACACAGTAATGGAAAACAAGATAAGATGAATTAACGTTATGTTATTTTCAATTAGGCTACATACTCAGCCATGCAGGTGCAGTTCGCAGTCAGGATGCAGTTGTTCCAGACTTAAAGGTATTCAGATTTTTTTTCGCATTGGATAGTGCAGGTGCACGGATTATACGTCAGCCTGCTCACGATTCATCAGCCACTGATATTGGATCCGTCATCCTTCAATCAAACGTCTGAGACAACACACACACACACCGAGCTCGGTCTCACCCCAAGCATTGAATATCCCACCCGCTCGATAACGACCAATCACATTCGTTTCCTTACTGGTAAACTCGTGCAGCAAGTCGTGGAAACTCGTAGAAGGAGGCGCGACTTTTAAACATGTCCGTCCTCTTCCCTTGTCTCTGACCAGGCAGCACCTCAGTCCTCAGAGCCACCAAGTTTTGTAATTGTATAAGAGTATTTTCCTGAACATGACTGTTATATAGCTGCCTGGATGCACATTGCTGTTTTTAACCGTTAACCGACGCCACGCTCTGAGCGTCTGTGGCTTGTGCCGATCGGCAACTCACTTGGTGATGAACTGTTGTAGTACGGTGACAACATCACTAGCTAACACCGCTTAAACCAGATCCATGGAAGGTAACCATGACAACCAGTTCTTTCTGCAGTCTGGTTGCGCACGCGTCCTGACTTGTTGGTAAACAAATAATCCCTCTATAGATACAGGTCTGAGGTCAGTTTGAACCAGCATTACAGAGGTCACGTAAAGGTCACGTTGTTGTTTATGTTCATCTCATCCACAGAAAAGTTCTCTGTCAATGCTGAAGTCTCCGTTGTGTCTGGTCTCCTGGTTCTACTGGTTCTACTGGGAGTTTCTCTTGGTGTCGTCTGGTGGCTTAAAGTTCATAAAAGGCAATTAATCAAAAAAGGTAGGATGTGTGTGTGTGTGTGTGAGAAAGAGAGAGAGAGAGAGACAGAGACTACAGAGCTGTAGCTGTAGTCAGTGGTTCTCAAGCTTTATTTTTATTTTATTTTTTACATCAAAGACCCCTAAATTGACACAAACTAGACCACAAATCCCCATTAGACAAAATTTTGGAGCAAACCAGAAATATATTTGTTCTGAAGAATGTTACTTTTTTTTCAAAAATTTCTCAAAAAACGTTTCTAGAAAAAAGTGTTGAAATTTTGAAGAAAAAAAAGGTAAAATAATAATAAAATAAAAAGTGGTAAAAATTTCTCCAAAACTTTAAAAATTCTACAAAAAAAGTAGTAAAATTTCCAGAAAAAGTTGGGGACCCCCGTGAACCCTCTCAATGACCCATGGGGGTCCCTGGACCCCAGATGCTGTAAACGGGAACAGAACAGCACTTACCCCCTTTTCACGTTACCTTGACAACAAGATGTTGTTGACTCTGTCCGGTCTGGGACTGATGATTTACCGTTTACTGTCAGAGGCAGCACAAGGTGAAGGACAAACGTTCAAATGTTCTTGGATCAGATCTGATCAAATCATCGTCAGTAATCACAAACTACACACAGTTGTGACGAGCAACGTTAATACTAACTTCTAAAACTTCTTCCCTCTCTCTTCTTTTTTTGCTCCGTACATGAACAATAAAGAAACCACGGAGCTCTACGTTTGTTTATTTACTTTTTTTCTTTAAACACTTGCATCCCATGTATTTAGCTTCACAACGCTAGAAGGAGGAGGAGGTGTATGCACAAGGAAAATAATCACAACTCACTGAATTTTCAACTGATTTTCACACAGTTTAGTTTTTAGAAACACGAGACATGTAGTAATGATACAAGATGCTGTTGTACATTAAAGATGGACTTGGCTATTTTAGTTATTCAGGTAACAAAAACACATTTCTACACCTCAGCCCCAGGGTGGGAGATTTTGTATGTGTGTGTGTGTGTGCGTGTGCAAACCAACAAACAAAACTCTGATCACGTCCAACACTTTCAGTAAAGATTATGTGGTTTAGATTAAAACCTGCTGCTGCTGTCTGATGACATCATCATGTGGTTTGTTGTCTCTCAGGCCGACAGGTGGAGGTGGAGGAGGGGGCGGAGTCTGTCCAGCTGCCCTTCAAGACCACAGCTGGTCTGCCTGAAGACGTCAGAGTGGAGTGGACGGCTGAACTCAGAGTGGAGTGGATAGATGAAGACGACAGGAAGGTCCATGTGCATGAGAACGGTTCTGAAGAACAGCACAGGTTTTACAGAGGACGAACAGAGATGAATGAAGACCTGCTGAGGACTGGAGACCTCAGTCTGACCCTGAAACACCTCAGAGAGAGAGACAGAGGAGGATACACCTGCAGAGTCTACAACAAGGACGGAGATTTAATGAGAGAGAAAACTGTGAATCTCAGTGTAAAAGGTCAGAGTTGTTTGTTTGTCTCTGTCAAAGATGAAACAGTTGTAATCAGAGCTGTAGATTCAGGTCAGAGATTAAAACCTGAGGCCTGTACCACGAAGCAGGATCACCGTCTTGGCGAGGTGAGTTACCATGGTAACTTACTCTGAACGGCAAACCTGCTCCGGGTCGGTGTAGCTTTCAGGACTGATCTGAATCCAGTAAAAGGCTCCACCCACCGGCCAATCAGGAAAAATGACGTGTCCTCTCACCGGGATTACTGTTACCAAGGAGACGGAAATAAAAGTAGCGGTGATTCACTTTATGATACATTATGAAAAAACACACACGTGTCTCACAACAACGTTTTTTCCGGGACAGATCAAATCCGTTAGATGATTATCCCAATTGTTGTAGTTTTCGTTTTTTTTGGAGTGTGTGTGTGTGCGCGTGTGTGTGTCTGTGTGTGTGTGTGTTTGTGTGTGCAGAGACACGCGTCTATATGGGACAGGCTTTTTTAGAACAAACCTTATGCTCAGCAGAGATGGAAAAATGTAATATAATAAAACGGTTCTGTTGTTTGGCCACTGTTTAAAAGAGTCAGAACAGAAGGAAAAAATCAGATCCAGAGCAGCATCATTTACAAGTTTAATCAGCAGCAATTCAACAACTAATAAATAAACATGATCATTTAATTCGGACCACGGGCGTCGTGGTACCGCTGATCCAGAGAGACAGTGTTGTGGACAGGTTCAGCTGGATCGGCTGAGAGGAACCCTCGCTTCATGGTGCAGGCCTCTGCTGCTGCTGTCTGATGACATCATCATGTGGTTTGTTGTCTCTCAGTCCAACAGGTGGAGGTGAAGGAGGGGGCGGAGTCTGTCCAGCTGCCCTTCAAGACCACAGCTGGTCTGTCTGAAGACGTCAGAGTGGAGTGGACGGATGGAGGCAACAGGAAGGTCCATGTGTATGAGAACGGTCCTAAAGGACAGGACCAGGTTTACAGAGGACGAACAGAGATGAATGAAGACCTGCTGAGGACTGGAGACCTCAGTCTGACCCTGAAACACCCCACAAGGAGAGACACAGGAAGATACATCTGCAGAGTCTACAACAAGGACGGAGACTTACTGAGAGGGACAGTAATGTTTTTCAGGGTCGAAGGTCAGAGTTGTTTGTTTGTCTCTGGTTTTGTTTCCTCTGCAGAGAATTCATTTTCAGTGTTGGAGGTAACTTGTTACAAAATTAATGAGTTATACTAAAGTCACAGTAATATATAACTTTTAGGCAGTAATAGAGTAATACAACGTGTTACTTATTATATTTATTGTAATATTATTACAGTTACTCCGTCTAGTAACGTGTTACAATCAGAAACAGGTTGAATTACCACCTCAGGCTCCACAGCTGTAAATAGAGAAGCCAGTTTGCAGCAGCTCTTGACTCCCAGGATGCATTGCTGGCTGCTGTCTCTCTGTCCAAGTTGAAGCTTCACTGGATGAGTAAGAAAACTAGAAGACGACATCAAGTTCCTGCTCACTACAGAGTGCAGCTCCTTGTCAGAGGAGCCTGCAGCCCAGATGCCAGATCCTCATCCAGCTGCTGACAGATGATTGTGTGTCTCCATATTGTAATGTCTTGTCCTCAGTGTTTATGTTGGTGAAAGTAACTAAAAAGTAATCAGTAACTTATTACTCACTAGGAATATTGCAAAGAAACATATTACTTTCAAATGCAAGTAACTACTGTTATGTAATATATTATATTTTGGAAGTAACTCAGGTCAGATTAAAACCTGCTGCTGCTGTCTGATGACATCATCATGTGGTTTGTTGTTTCTCAGGCCAACAGGTGGAGGAGGTGGAGGAGGGGGCGGACTCTGTCCAGCTGCCCTTCAAGACCACAGCTGGTCTGTCTGAAGACGTCAGAGTGGAGTGGACGGACAGAGACGGCAGGAAGGTCCATGTGTATGAGAACGGTCCTAAAGGACAGGACCAGGTTTACAGAGGACGAACAGAGATGAATGAAGACCTGCTGAGGACTGGAGACCTCAGTCTGACCCTGAAACACCCCACAAGGAGAGATGAAGGAAGATACACCTGCAGAGTCTACAACAAGGACGGAGACTTTCTGGGAGAGACAGCAGTGTTTCTCTGGGTCAAAGGTCAGAGTTGTTTGTTTCTCTCTGGTTTTGTCTCCTCTGCAGAGAATTCATGTCTAGTGTTGGAGGTAACTTATTACTTATTATATTTATTGTAATATTATTACGGTTACTCTGTCCGGTAACGTGTTACAATCAGTAACAGGTTGAATTACCACCTCAGGCTCCACAGCTGTAAATAGAGAAGCCAGTTTGCAGCAGCTCTTGACTCCCAGGATGCATTGCTGGCTGCTGTCTCTCTGCCCAAGTTGAAGCTTCACTGGATGAGTAAGAAAACTAGAAGACGACATCAAGTTCCTGCTCACTAGAGAGTGCAGCTCCTTGTCAGAGGAGCCTGCAGCCCAGATGCCAGATCCTCATCCAGCTGCTGCTGCCTCCAATGAGGATGACTTTTTTAATTTGGTGCACAGCTCGATGAATCTACACACACCTGTGTCCATGGAAACAGAGATAATAGATGATCTTAAATCTGCCTCTGTGATCGAAAGTCTCCACTGCTTTCAGAGAGTTAAAATAGTGACACTGCAGGTTCACGCTGCAACACCATCCAGGTCACCAGTAGAAAGACTTTTCAGTGTAGAGGGACTGGTGCTCACCCCAAAGGGAAAACGTCTGTTCATGTTCATGTTCATTTATTTAGCACAAAAAAAGCGTATAACGCTGCACAGGGAGGGAACGAAGTCCTAGACGGACTTGTACAAGAGACAAGCAGTCAACATACATGAGCTAAACAAAAGACAAAAGATCAATAGCAGCAGGAATCAAGGTAGGAGTTGAAGCAAATAACAGCAAATAAATATGTGACAAATAAAAGGAGAACAATGACAGAGAAAATATATTCAAGAGAAAGATAATTATGTTCCTGTGGAAAGTAAAAATTCCTTCAGATTCTTTTTAAAAATGCAATGGGAGGAGATGGACCTCGGTGATAAGTTTAATTCAGTCCAAAGCTTGGGGCCTCTATAAGTAATGTTCAATTGATGACTTGATGTTCGGGAAGACGGTAAAAATAAGATGTTATGACTAAGCCTCGTTTGATAGGAATGAATATCTGTAGTCGGAATAAAGAGATTATGAAAAGTAATAGGCAGATCTTGTTTCCTGTTAATAAACTTATGGATGAAGAGGCATGTCGCATGTTTGATAGGCATTCACCTTATCAATAGATAAGAGTCAATATTTCAAAAAGAGGGGAGCTGATGGCGCATATCTAGTCGAGTGACAGATCAGTCTCAGAAACCTCTTTTGTATTAAGGGTAATTTTCTGAGATGAGTCGGATAAGTGGCTGCCCAGACAATGTTACAATCATTTAAATGAGGGTACAAGAAACTATAATAGAGGGTTAAGTAAGCTGAGGAGTTAATTAAAGGGAGAAGTTTCCTCAAAATGCCGAGCATCTTCATGGATCTCAGTGATAAACGCTTCCAGCAGCTTCTCCTGTTGCACTTTAACAAATACTTTAGTGATGTGGAAAGGTTCTGTAGACAAAGGTCAAGACTAAACGTCTTCAACAGTTTTACTGAGGATTATTCACCATGACAGATTATAACGTGCCTCCATGTTGTAATGTCTTGTCCTCAGTGATTATTTTGGTGAAAGTAACTAAAAAGTTACTCTCTAAGGAATATTGCAAAGAAACTTATTACTTTCAAATGCAAGTAACTTCTGTCATGTAATATATTACAATTCAGAAGTAACTCAGGTCAGATTAAAACCTGCTGCTGTCTGATGACATCATCATGTGGTTTGTTGTCTCTCAGTCCAACAGGAGGAGGTGAAGGTGGAGGAGGGGGCGGAGTCTGTCCAGCTGCCCTTCAAGACCACAGCTGGTCTGTCTGAAGACGTCAGAGTGGAGTGGACGTATGAAGACAACAGGAAGGTCCATGTGTATGAGAACGGTCCTAAAGAACAGCACCAGCTTTACCGAGGACGAACAGAGATGAATGAAGACCTGCTGAGGACTGGAGACCTCAGTCTGACCCTGAAACACCCCACAGGGAGAGACACAGGAAGATACAGATGCAGAGTCTACGACAAGGACGGAGACTTACTGAGAAGGACAGAAGTGCCTCTCAGGGTCGAAGGTCAGAGTTGTTTGTTTGTCTCTGGTTTTGTTTCCTCTGCAGAGAATTCATGTCCAGTGTTGGGGGAAACTTGTTACAAAATTAATGAGTTATACTAAAGTCACAGTAATATATAACTTTTAGGCAGTAATAGAAGTAATACAACGTGTTACTTATTATATTTATCGTAATATTATTACAGTTACTCCGTCCAGTAACGTGTTACAATCAGAAACAGGTTGAATTACCACATCAGGCTCCACAGCTGTAAATAGAGAAGCCAGTTTGCAGCAGCTCTTGACTCCCAGGATGCATTGCTGGCTGCTGTCTCTCTGTCCAAGTTGAAGCTTCACTGGATGAGTAAGAAAACTAGAAGACGACATCAAGTTCCTGCTCACTACAGAGTGCAGCTCCTTGTCAGAGGAGCCTGCAGCCCAGATGCCAGATCCTCATCCAGCTGCTGACAGATTGTTACATGCCTCCATATTGTAATGTCTTGTCCTCAGTGTTTATGTTGGTGAAAGTAACTAAAAAGTAATCAGTAACGTATTACTCTCTAAGGAATACTGCAAAGAAATGTATTACTTCCAAATGCAAGTAACTACTGTTATGTAATAAATTACATTTTGGAAGTAACTCAGGTCAGATTAAAACCTGCTGCTGCTGTCTGATGACATCATCATGTGGTTTGTTGTCTCTCAGACCGACAGGAGGTGGAGGTGGAGGAGGGGGCGGAGTCTGTCCAGCTGCCCTTCAAGACCACAGCTGGTCTGTCTGAAGACGTCAGAGTGGAGTGGACGGACAGAGACATCAGGAAGGTCCATGTGTATGAGAACGGTCCTAAAGAACAGGACCTGGTTTACAGAGGACGAACAGAGATGAATGAAGACCTGCTGAGGACTGGAGACCTCAGTCTGACCCTGAAACACCTTACAGGGAGAGACACAGGAAGATACACCTGTAGAGTCTACAACAAGGACGGAGACTTACTGAGAGAGACAAAAGTGACTCTTGCGGTCAAAGGTCAGAGTTGTTTGTCTCTGGGTTTTTTTTGTCTCTGGTTGTTTGTCTCTGTCTCACTGTCTTCTGTCTTGTCTACAGGGAGAACTCAGGTCAGAGCTGAAACAACAGTCGACATGAAGGACAGAAGCAGCTCCACTGATCCAACTCCTCTGATGGCTGATCAATCAGTCTGATTGGTCTGTTGATCAGTTTGTGATCATTGAAAGGATCTGACTGTGGACCAGAGAGAAGATGGAGGTGAAGCAGCTGATGGACGATGGACGAAGACAGGAGGACGTTACTGACTCAGTCTGTTGACTCTCTATTGATGAGTATTGATCAGACCTGATGATGTTAAAGGGGAACTATGTCAGTGCGGTCGCCTTTCCTCTGTTTTACTAAGAGACTTCAGCCATTAAGTTTTATTGATTTCAGGTTTACTCAGTAAAACTTTTACCTTGTAATTTACCATCACAAAGGTCTTTAGGCTGATTAAATTTGAGGTCAATCTGTTTAAATCTTGAACATAAGATAAATCTTGATATATTAAAAAAACAAAAAACATCTGCATAAATTAAGAAATAGAAACATGATTTCAAATGTCAAACTGTCAGTTGAGTTTACACATCTCTGTCAACTGTCATACATGTAGATGCTCTGTTTTGTCAGTTATTTTATACATAGTTTTTGTCTTTTTTTTTTTTTACCACTATTGTTTTTTTTAATTAAAAGTATGTTTAACATATTGCTCTTATTATTATTGATGCTTTTTCTATTTTTGCTGTCCACTTTGCAGCTACAATTCTGCAAATTACCTAATCGAATGAATGGATGTCATACCTGATAATAATAATCCGTGTACCATTGAGCGTGCCTGTGGTCATTGGTCAATACTAATAAAGAGCTACTATTTAGCTAATATCTATCACAGTGAGTTTAGTAAAGTCTCATAGAGTATCGCTGCAACAATGAAAGTGGATGGATGGACACGAATTGGTTTTGAAATGAGTTGGAAAGGTCACAAGTCATCAATTATATTACATGGACATGTGGATTTACATAGGCCTATAATACAGATACGAAAGACATTAAATCAAACAATCACAAGTAAATCACACAACAATTTATAATTTAATAATTAATTTGTATCCCTTCCTTTGATTAATTGAAGTGTATCATGTTGTTGCATTATATTGATGTTGGTTTATGCCTATGTGACCTGTTGACTGTGAAGCACTTTGGTGCAAATTGCCTTTGCTTTTAAGGTGCTATATAAATAAATTAAACTTAAACTTAATATAGCCTACTATAATATAACTTCAACTTCATTTATCCCAGAAGGGTAACTTTTTGTTAGCAGCCAGTCACAAACTGCGAAAAACAACGACAAAGCAACATAAAAAAAAACATCAATCAATAAATCAGTCACAATCAATCACAAAATAGTTAGTTAATCACAATCAATCAATCGATCAATTCACATTATATTATATTATATCATATTATTATTATTCAGCATGTAGTTGTTACTTCCGACCACGAGGGGGCGATGATCCGCTGTGTCGTTGTTTCCAGCCGCCAACAAACATGGGACAGAAGAAGGAGAAGTAGAGGAGGAGGAGGAAGTAGAAGATGATGGTTTTAATAATTCACCACTGAGGAAGGAGCAGCAGTAGAAGGAGTCGGCGACACTCACCAGTTTGCTGCTCTGTGTTTTATCACCTGTTCTCCACACTGACAGGTGAGTTAAAAACACCTGCACGTAGTGATGGGCAATCGAGGCTTTGTTGAGGCTTCAACACCTTTTTCGAGTAATGATTCATTACTCGCGAGGCTTCACTGACACAGTGCTCCAGTACGACATCTAGCGTTCAATAAAATGAAGTGCAATTGAGACGTGTCATTCATTGGTTCATTGATTGTTTGAGATTTGATTTGCCATGCACACTCCTGTTCAACAAACGTTACATGGTTGTATGGTTTCAAGCTGACACAATAAAAATAAAAATATAAAATATAAAATAAACATGAAGTTTCTCATTTGGCATATGATTGTGATAGGCTTTCGGTATTGACTTAGCCTGATATAGCTATTAGGCTCTGCTATGAATTACATTCTCCTCTGAAACAAGTCTAAACAGTCTATGGCTTTATACGATGTGAAATGTTGTAGATGGCAAATGTGATCTCATTTCAAAATAGAAAAGAAATATGGCAAGTTCAGCCAAGGATTCGATCTCACATTTTTGAGGTGAAAGCCCGATGTAATCACGGTGCACCACTGTCAACTTCAGTACAAGACGTATTAAATATTTCTGAAGCCCATATGGTCGTTGACGCTTCAATCGTTACAAATATGCGTGTTACAACGCTTAAATAAATTATTTTTCCTCTGCTCCACATATCATGTTATAGAATTCCTGGTACTGAATGCTACACTTTCCAACCAAATCTCTGCCGCCTCAGTTTCTATGTGATTCAAAGGCTCAGCTCAGCTCTCACAGAGAGCCGAGACAACCAAATCATTGACGGTGCTTCATGAATGACTGAAGCAGTAAAGTGGTTCATACGTCATCCAAGTGGCTCATACGTCACGTGATCTTTCCCAACCGAAACATCAACGTGACTCGAAGTGACTGCATCATGTGGCTTGAAAAAATGGACTGTAGTTTAGGAAATACTTCGGAAGTGTTGGACCAGGGTTAATGTTAGATATATGTAATGTATATAATATGTGTACGCCAATTAAAAGGAAAAAAAGACACCTCTCCGGGGTGTCGATCACATGTTGTTTGGGCATTAGTTCATGTCTCTAACCACTACTCTAACGCAACAACCCCAGTTTCACAATGGGGCGGACTTATATTGGATGCAAGAATTAATAGTGATATAGAAGACCACATGTTTTATTTGGCTGTTAAGATAATAACATGTGCTCTTCAAATACAAACTGGTGTCATTTTTATATGAGGCTAATGCAAATGCAGACTGCCTTATGATTTTGGCGAAGTATGCTTTGGGGGTTATTGATAATTTATGGTTATGTAGGTAAAGAAGGTATGCTTGAAGACAGGGCAGAGGGTGTGCTTGAAGACAGGGCAGAGGGTGTGCTTGAAAAACTGGGCAGTGGACGTGCTTCTGTAACATTTTATGAGTTTTTATTCAAAAAATAACAATTTACACATTGTGTGGGGATTCAGGCGGTTTCTCCTTTTCGAAAGGATTTCTCCCGCCTTTGAAAATGTCCGTTCACATGGTACGGATGAAGCTGGGGTGCATAAGAAATGTTTTGCTACTTTATACAAGTTGGGATAAGTGGCTTTGTTGCTGGTCCAGAATTTTAACGGGTCTTCTTTACGGTCCAGGGCAGGATCGGACAGGTAACGGTTCACTTCAATGATGGCGTTGGCAGTCGCATTTTGTGCTTGCCGCGCCCTGGTGGCATCATTGTCCAGCAGCCCCCACAGGTCAACTCCTGAAAAAAAACATCAGACCCATCAATACAAATGTAATTTTGTGTAGTTATTCATGATTAAATTTTTTTTTTTTTTTTTTAAGTATATTTTTTGGCTTTTCATGCCTTTATTCAATAGGACAGTTGAGAGTGTGACAGGAAATGGGAGGCAGAGATGGGGGGAATGACATGCAAGATAGGGCCGTCCGACGCGGGACTCGAACCGGGGCCGCCCGCAGCGAGGACTATAGCCTCAACACATGAGGCGGGTGCTCTACCAACTGAGCTAAACACCACCCGTGATTAAATAATTTAAAAAGAAAAGAAAAGAAATACCGGTGGAGGCTGCTGCTGTTGCTGGAGGATCAATCGTTCCTTGTGGAGTGGACGGTGGCTGCTGCTGCTGCTGCTGCTGCTGCTGCTGCTGTGTGACATGAATGACTTTTGTGCACTCAGAGATTAGGCGCTCCTTAACAAACGTCACCACCCTCGGGCTGGAAAAGCCGAATGTTTTGAACCTAGGGTCAATCATCGTCGCCACTGACAGTGAGCTCTCCTTCTCCTTGTCTTGCAGTCTGTCCACCAGACACCTGATGAGGTTTCGTGCCAGATGTTTGGCCATGTCAGTGGACAGCTGCGGCTCAAGCTGTTCGATGGTGTGACGAAGGACCCGGTAGAGGGGGATGACCTTAGAGGCCGACACTCGTTTTTCCTCTGACAACTCCACAGTTGCAACCTGGAATGCTGCCAACACCTGAAATGACATTGTCAGAATGCATAAACTGTGTAGCAACTTTGGTTACATTGCGGATGTTGTGTAGTGAGTAAACCGTTAATGACTGTGAAATACATACCTTGATGCATTGCTCAGTGCTTTCATACTGCAGGTGTGTGAGTGGGGTCAGGTCAGTGTTGAGCGTGGCAAGTGCTGCTGCCACTGCCTCTCTCTCTTCATGCATTCTTTGCAGCATGTGGAAGGTGCTGTTCCAGCGGGTGTCCACCTCCAATGTCAACTTCCGTGCACTGCGGCCCAGTTGCTGCTGCATGTGCACAAGCCTCTGTTTTGCCGTTGTGCTTGTTTTAAACAGCGTGACAATTTTCCGGGTCAAGGCTCGGATCTCCTCAAGGCCCGGAGTTGCCTCGATGGAATTTTTCACCACAAGGTTGAGGCAATGTGCAATGCACTTGCTGTGCCTGAGGTTCAGATTATTTGCTGCAGCGATCATGTTACTGGCCGAGTCCGTCACCATACAGCGCACTTTGTTTTTAAGACCCCACTCACCCAACATTGAGTCGACCTCTGCGGCTATGTGGGCAGCGGTGTGGGTCGCTGGAAAAGGCGTCGTCCCCAGAAGAGCAGTGGACAGCTGGTCACTTGCGTTGATAAAATGGCATGTGACCGCAAGATAGGCATCTGTGTTAATAGATGTCCACATGTCGGAAGTGAGACTCACAGTCTCAACTTTCTGGAGTGCCGCCTTTGCCTTCTCCTTCTCCTCCTCATATTTAGTAGCCACCATTGCCTTCACAGTTTTTCTCGTTGGCAGAGAGTAGGTGGGGTCCAGCTTGGCCACAAACTCCCTGAATCCAACGTCCTCCACCACAGAGAACGGCTGCGAATCCTGGACGATGAAGTTCACCAAAGCTTCATCCAGCTCTCGCTTTCTATTGCCTAATAACAAACAACAATGCATTAGGTTACATATAGACTTACTGAAATGTATCACAAGGTAATATAAAACACACTTGTGGGAATTATCATGTGTAGGTCTACCTGGGTTACTTGCAATAGGGGGCGGCTGCCTGTTCTCCGGTGCCGGATCAGTGTCTCTTCCATGCTTGGCACGCAAATGCCTCAGCATGGAGGAGGTGTTGTTGCTGTACGCCAGCTTCGCATCACACAACATACACTGGACCTGTGAAACAATGTTCACAAAGTTCATCCCGATTTGAATGCATTCACGCTAAGGACAATAATTGTGTTATTACGTTCTGACTATCTCAACAGTGACATCATTGTGCTCGAGGCCTTGGCAGCTTTTAGTGTCAATTAATTCACCCACAGTTGAAATAAAAGCAACAGCGTTCTTACCTTATTATCCGGCAACAACTGGAAGTCGTCCCATGCTCGGGACCTTTTCCTGGTTGGTTCCCGCTGAGGCTCCATATCTCTCTCTCTCTCTCTCTCTCTCTCTCTCTCTCTCTCTCTCTCTCTCTCTGTGTGTGTCTCTGTCTCTGTCTCTCTCTCTCTCTCTCTCTCTCTCTCTCTCTCTCTCTCTCTCTCTATATATATATATATATATATATATATATATATAAATAAATGTATATATATAAATGTATAAGGTGTGTGTGTGTGTGTGTGTGTGTGTGTCTGTGTATCTATCTATTTATCTATGTAATATTATACTATATCCAGGACTATATCTATATAACTACTTTATCTAACTATATTATCTACCTGTCTGTCAAATTCTCCACAAAATACGCTAAATACACTAATCTCTCTCTCAATCGCAACAAACCAACCAACCTACTCTGCAAAGACATATTCAAATGAACGCCATTTAAAAGGATACCCAATCCCTGAACGGTCCCAAGCCCGCCAAGTGTTTCACATGACAAACCGAACCAATCAGGTGCTTCGTTTGACGTTCGAACCACTCAACTGCTTCAAACGTCATCCAAGTGGTTCATACGTCACAAGTCACGTGACCAAACCACGCCTCGGCACAGTGGTTCGATACAAATGCTTCATGAGCTACCGCGCATGTGTCGGAGCCTCGGGTGTCAGAGACCCATCACTACCTGCACGTGGTTTATTTGAACGGTTCTTCTGCTTTCACTGTGTTCACGTGCAGCGTCAGGAAACTAATGTTGTTAAAGCTGCTAGTTAGCTGTGAGCTAACTTTAGCTGCTGCAGCCACAGCCTCCACCTCCTTTTATTATTATTTTTTTATACCAAATCTTTAATATGATATTCTATTATGTTTCTGAGACAACTCGTTTCCTTTCGGTGTTTTCATACCTAATTTGTCTAACGTTATTTCATCTAAACACGTAGACGTTTAATAGCTAAAGTGAACTGAGCTTTAAAGGCCAGAGGAGCAGACTGAACCTGGTTAAAAGTCTCTATTTAATATTTAACAGTGTTTATGACTTGAAGAACAAGTATTTTTATATGGAAATGTGCAAGTTTTAATCACAATTTGCATGCTGGATTGTCAAAAAAGGATCTTTTGCAACTCTGGTTTGGGCCCATTTCTTAACTAGATAAGTCACATTTTGTAATTACATAAATGAAGACACAGTAAATCCATCTTAATGTGACAAAATAATTACAGAAATGTGCCTAAAATGGTCAATATTCAGATTTTATGTGAGGAAACAACATGAACAAGACTACAAGAACATATAAAGTATTAAATATGTGTTTAGCTACATTAAAGGGGACCTATTATGCTTTTCCAGCTTTTCAGACTTTTATATATGTTTAAAATGTTGGATAATGGTTCTAGAGGCCGTGGAAGTGTCATATCCTGAAGTTAATGCATTTGGAGGTAAACCCTGCTAGATGATTGGGATTTCTCTGCACACCGTGTTACACTCGGTTGCGCTGAGTTTTTTTTGACATGAGCTCGCGTCTACGTCGATGCGTGCCGGACTCCCCTACATGGTCATGCCGAGGTCTCTGCTCCAGCCGGCCCCGCCTCCTCCCATGCTGCTCTGCCTCTGTTGTGCCTGGGGTCACAGCGGAGAGCGGAGCGGACTACTTCCTGCTTTTCCCCTGCATGTTTTAGCGCCGTAGCGTCACTTTACTAAGTTTTATTTAGAAGTTTACGCCGACGTTTCATGTAAGTGAAGCTGTACTACCTGTGTGAGAAGCGATGTACCGCCGGGGCGACGTTGTTCGCCGGACCGACGTAACGCTGGACCGACGGAGCACCAGAGCGGCTCCTCACACAGGCAGAGCCCGTCTGCAGGCCTCCTTGGCTGGGCAGGCGTCCGTGCTCATCGCGGTAGAGAAAACCATCGCTAATAAACATACCTGCATGTTTTTTAGACGTTTACCACCGTGTGGTTATTGTTTTCAGGAGATAAATGTTGGTCTCATTGATGAAATCTTACAATTGTGGCAGTTGAATTAGTTTGAATGAAAAGTGAAGCTGTGAGAAGGAGGAGGAGAGGAGCAGTGCTGCTGTAGTCTATGTGCACAAATCACCACATTTACATCAATAAATAACTGTTTTACTATGAACTGACCAGTCTGCATATATTTTTAATTTATTTTATATATTTATTTTTGCATTTATATTACATGTTACATGGTTACAGTAGCCTACATGGCAAAGACTACTCTATACCATCTTTGGTTAGGGTGAGACTAGGTCATGGGCACATTTCATTACACAATGTAGACTGGTCAGATGCAGACTGGAGATCTGGCAATTTGCCTACTGCAGATTTAGCTTTTGTTTGCATACTACATTTTGGCCAAATCAGTATGGGCACTAGTAGTAGACATCGTCATGGTAACGCAATGCTGAGGGAGTGGTTCATTTGCATTTAAAGGGAGGGGCCACTGAAACAGACCGTTTTGCAGAGCCCTGTTTTTGAGAGTGCTGTGATGTTTGATCTTTGGGGTATTTTGACCGAAGCACGTCACAGACATGTCTTTCAGACACCCAGGAACTATTTTAGTTTGTGCAAAAAGGAGCATAATAGGTCCCCTTTAAGATCATGTATTCGTATTTAAGCTCTGGTGCTGGTTACGTCACATGGTTTGGGCCATAATTTGACTTTGCACTTTGCAGAAGAGCAGCATGATGAGATCTTCAGATAACCAGGAAACTATATGGTTATTCAGGATACGACGGCCCACCTCACCTTTCACACACATAACATGTCTTTCCACACACACAAAAAAAAAACGTGTTGCAGCAGAGCCAGGTTTTCTTGATTTTCTTTTCTTTTTCTTTCTGCAGTTTGTTTATTTTTAACGATGATAAGCTCATCGAATGCATGCACAGTGCACACCTCCACGTTTCTCTGTTTAAAGTTTCATCATGTTGCTAAAGAGATTTTTTTTTACTTATGTAAGAACTTGTAAAACATAGCTAAAAGTATTTGTATAGCACCTTAACCTTCCTCTTCTTAGCTTTCTGCTACCATCTTGTGTCTTAAATCAGCTGTGAAACATACTAAAAACAATTATTCATCATCTCTTGGTTGCATTGTTTGGCTTCCTTATCCATGAAAAAGTTGTTTTTGCACTTATGACTTCAGTTTTAACTCTTATTCTTCTTCTTAACATTATAGCACCACAGATGTCATCATTTTAACAAGCACATTTTAAGAATGTCTGTCTGCTCCTCAATTCCTTACCTAATCCAATCACAGAGAGACTGGGATACACCTTTTTGACAACAAATTCTCAAAATAAAAGCCTTTAATGTCAAATTGAAAACGTACCTACAGTGTTGTCGTGTTGAGTTTGAGCTCTGGACCAAGATGTAGACGACCAGACGTGGGTGTGAGTCAAACAGTCAAATTATTGGGGGAGAGGGCAAAATGGAGGTAAGGCGGAGTGGCAGGAGGCAGGCAGGCCTAGAAAAGAGAAGCAGGGCAGGGGACGTGGGTGGTCTGGGTGAAGCAGCGGCATGGGAGCAGGATCCTGGAGGCAGAATTGGAAACACAGGTAAGTCTGTATAATCGAAATCACTGGTAACTCAAACAAGTTAGCACAGGCCGATCTACCTGCTAAGGAAGTTTTAAAAGGCCTACATACCTGATGATACTGTATGTCCTTAACATCCACTGGTGTTTGGGAGATAGTATATCAACAATGTAGAGTTGAAAATTAAACCTTTACATGTACAAGTGATAATCACCATCTGATCCTATGTTTCTAAAACACCCAACAACCACGCCGATCAATAGAGCTCAAAAGCACTTTTAAACCCTGCAGAAAATTAGAGAACAAGTCCATAAAGTGGTTGGAGAAGTTCTGGTTCAGTAACTGTCCCAGACCATGGATGTGATAATTTGATAATTGAAATAAAACCTGCAAACCTTCAGTTCATCCCAAGATTTCCATATGTGTGCACTTTACACAGAGTTGTTAGTGTATTTATGTATGAAGCCGTGAGCAGCGGTGAGTTTATTGTAGAGCTGAGCAGCAGCCTGTCAGAGAACATCACAGCTGGATGAAAATCCACAGCATTAGTGAACGAGGAGTACAGTCGTCCCTGAGGCAGAAAACAAGAAGTTCAGTTCAGTTTAGTTTATTCGATTAGAATTTAACCCCCCCACCTTTCTCAACAGATGATATTTACTTCTAATATAAACAAAATACTACAATGAGGAATGGAGCTAATTGAAAAGGTGTAGGCTGAAGCTCATTATGCCTACCCTTTTTGGCCCACAGCAGTGGTGGCTGGTGACTGAAAAAATAGTAGAGGACAGGAGGAAAACCAGTACATGGCGTCATGTTACTTTATATTGGTTGACTAACTTAGTCTTAACTTTTCAGATTAACTATACAGGCCTAATGAAAAAGACCGAGCATTTATCAAGCATGTGAAAAAAAAACAGGGCAATGTTCAACACTTGTAAATGTCACAGTGGGAATTTTACACAACACCCTCTGATTTAAAAAAGAAAAACCATGAAAATCTGGAATTATTAAGAACAAAGCAAGTGTTCCACTTAATTTACGTATAGGCTACTTACCTAACTCTTACCTGGCTCTGAGGCGAGGGTTTCTCCAGACACGGACTGTTTTCACTGATCGAAATACAGTGGCGGGAAAAAAAAACGCCCAGTCGCCCAAAACTTGTAGTTTAACAACGTATCTTCTATCTAATTTCACAATCCGTGAGATGACCTAAGTGTTGGTGGGTTGATAGATGGAGGAATAGCCTACTAGTCCTTATTGCTCTGTACAAAGTCCCGTTGTGTCGTTAAACCGATGTTTTACCCTCCAGCTGAGCAAGTCACGTCACTGAAAACTGTGAACCATTTCTCTGACTCTCTGATTTCAAACCAATGCCAACATTGCTGAAAATTGCTGAAAAAACATTGCTGCGCGAGCGGAAATAATGAAAGTAATGGCAAACAAACACTGCATATCTCCAAAATCAGGCAGGTTTCCAGGATGCCAAGTCGCCTACTCATTTTAATGTAACAATTGCCAATGAGAACCGGTGTCAAAAAGGGAAAAAGGAGGGGGGGAAAAAAATCGATCACAGACTTTCATGATCGATTACCATGGCAACGAACGAAGCTTCGAAGCTTAAAATTTTTTGGGTCAGCTCTACTGTTGGCAAACTCGCCATGTAGGATTGCCAACCGTCCCTTGAAATACCGAATCGTCCCGTATTTGGAAACTGAAAGACGTGTCCCTTATTGAACTGATACAGGACGCACTTTGTCATGTATTTTTGAAAATCCATGTCAGGCGATTTTTATAATAATGACCCGGTGCAGTTCTGACTGCCGCTGCTGATTCTTGCCTGTCTGGAATGAGCTTCTCATTGACCAATTTATATTTATTTATTTATATTTATATAATTAGACTCACCGTTGCGTTGCTGGGTCGCTGAAGTGTTGCTAGGATACGCCTGCGAAGCCGCTGTCAGAGATGTGACTGATGCACCACTCTACCCAGACAAGAAAGAAAGAAAATAATTTTTTTTTTTTTTTTAAATGATTGTGGAAGTGTAGAAAAGAACGGGAAAAGAAACACAAATGGCAGGAAAACGTGAGAGATAATTTATACAGAGCCAACCGCACATCTCCCAATGAAATGTCTGCATTAGTCACAGAGGAATCACTGAGGTTAAACAGCCTGGGTCAGGACTCAGACAACCACAGAGGAAGGAGAGGCTTCAGAGGAGTCAGCGAGCTCTTTCAGTCTGTTCTTCACTAGGTATCTCAGGGGGCTGATATAGTATTAATAATTATATTTATTTAATTAGACTCAAATCTGGTTGATAGATAGGCTAGCAGTGACACAGAAGAAGGTAATCTGAAGTTCACTGCTCCTCAAACTGTGACTGTCTGTAGACTACTAAAAGTTCATCATATTTAAGGTCTACTCTAACAGTAATTTAATGTAGTAAAAAACAAATAAACAAAAAAAACTTACTGTATTATGTACAGCTATAATAATATAGTGGTAATTATAATAACATATGTTGTAAAAATGTAATGTAAAGAAAAACGTTAACTGTTTTTTAACTGCTAGAATAAAATGATAATAATGATGATGATCCCTTATTTTCACTTCAGAGAGTTGGCAACCCTATTGTCATGGCAGAGGGATTAATAATACAGTCTGTCTCGTTTTCTCTCAGCAACTGCTCTATTAAACTGAACATAAAATGACCAACAAAGCGTAGCCTACCTGGCAGAGGGATTCATAATTCAGTCAGTCCTGTTATCTCTCTCTCACACACGTCTCACGCTGAAAATATAAAATGAAAAGAAAGTGCAGGTTAGCTAACAATGTGTAGCACTAGCCACTCTGTAAACAAACAAAAAAACAAGAAAAACACCATCAACTTTTTTATGAAAAAAGCACGTGGTCAACCGTTCAGGAGCTATACGTTTATAAAGGACGACTTAAATCACCCCTAAATATTAAAATTAAAGTAATTAATATGAAACAATGGCGGAGCTCATAACTCGTTCACCTACCGGGGAAACAGCAAGGTCCAACTGCTGCTCTGCTGCCCCCCGGGGTGCACGACCCTAAACCACAGGGGCGCTGCATTTAATTACCATAGGACAAATAAGTTTCCGTGTTGTGTGATGAGTTTTTATGGCAAGTAAAGACATAGCAACATTAACCAGGGGCTTATTTAGGAACTGGACCAACCTGAGACCAATCTTCCGTTCTGGTTGTTGATTGGAAAAGGAGGACGTCCATTGGCGCGTCATTTTACGTGTTTTAGCCAATCATAGATTAGCAATAAAAAAAAAATGCAAATGTGCACCCAGACAACAGGTTGCAGTAACTCTGCAGCAGCAGCTCCACCTAGTGGTACTTCCAATGAATGAATCGCACCAGAAATGTCTGTCCAAGCTTCAGTGGCTATTAATGTTTTGTGTTATTTAATCATCTCACCAAGGTGTATACGTATAATGTGAGAAACTGACTCACAATCCTGTTGTGTCATAATATCTGACATCTGATCATTATATAGTGAGTAAAGAGTCTCAGAACAAATTCAATTCATGACAGGACAGAGATGACTGCATTAACAACACAGGTAAGACTAATAATGAGCTACTATTTAATACAGTGAGTTTAGTAAAATGATGATGGAAGTAAAACAACATGTTGATTTTTCTTTTCTTTCCTTTATTTAAATGTTGAAATTATACACAGCAGACTCTGGTATCTTAAATGAACAAAGTTGCAACACAGAAAGTGGTTGGATGGACATAAATTGGGTTCGAAATGAGTTGCAAAGGTCACAAGTCAAAGACATCAATTATATGACATGGACAACATTTGGATGTACAATAATAACTTTTAGGCAGTAACAGAGTAATACAACGCGTTACTTATTATATTTTTTGTAATATTATTGTAGTTACTCCGTCCAGTAACGTGTTACAATCAGAAACAGGTTGAATTACCACCTCAGGCTCCACAGCTGGAAATAGAGAAGCCAGTTTGCAGCAGCTCTTGACTCCCAGGTTTAAATCTTGAACATACGATAAATGTTGATATATTAAAAGAAAAACAAAACAAAAAAACATCTGAGTAAATTAAGAGAAAGAAACACGATTTCAAATGTCAAACTGTCAGGTGAGTTTACACATCTCTGTCAACTGTCATAGATGCTCTGTTTTGTCACTTATTTTGTACATATTTTTTGTCATATTTTACCACTATTGTTTTTTTAAATTGTTTTTGTATTTTTAATTTATTGCTCTGAATTACTGATGTTTTTCTAGCTACACTTCTGCAAATTACCTAATCCAAGGACTAATGAATGAATGTCATACCTGATCTTATCTTGATTTTTTCCTAGGGGGCGCCCTCGAGTCATTCAGTCTGACCCAGGTTGAGCCATTTCTGATGCATGTGCCAAGTGTGGTTAGTTTGAACTCCCTTGTTGGTTATAAATAAATTGTTATTCATAACCCCAATGGAAACCAAACATAAGTTCTTCTTGACACATCTTAAACAACAATGAGTATGAAGTGAAAGTAAAAAGACTCTGATCAGGATGGAGCTTTAGGATTACAATACAAACTGTGGTCCATGTAGGTAAATGAAGTCAGAGCTCCTGAGGCGCCGCTGCCTGCACGAGTTGCAGCAGGTATGAATCAGTGACAGGTGCCTGCAGCACAAAACTGCACTGAAGAACGACCTGTGACCTCTGGTGACGTCACAGCTGTCATGTCTGCTATAAACGCATTAAAGCATCTTTATATAATTCTCAGGTCGTCCCGTCTTGAGTCCACAGGGACGTCTGGCTCCATGTGGATCTTGTCTGCAGGGAAAGTGAATAATTATGTTCAGTGTCTGATCTGTCTCAGTGTGGACGGCTCGTCAGTCTTCTTTCTGATCTTCTAACGTAGTCTGTGTCTAAGTCAGTGTCTCATCCGTCTCAGTCTTCTCTCTGATCTTCTAACGTATGGACATATTGGTGGTCGTCCTCCTCATATCTGTGATGTCACAGTTACAGCAGCACAGACTGTTAGAAGTCATTCATATTCCTCTGGCCACACCTCCAGACTGCAGCCAATCACAACCTGCCGTTAGAGCACAGCCTCCTGTGACATCACGGGAAGTGTGTCTGTATGTGTGGATTGGTGTGTGTGTGTATTTTTTCAACCAGTCTGTGGCCTTCAAGTGGCTGTGACATTGACACAAAGGACACCTGGTCACACACACACACACACACACACACACACACACACACACACACACACACACACACACACACACACACACACACACACACACACACACACACACACACACACATTTGAAATATTTATTTATGCCCACATATAAAGAAGTACAAGGGTTCTTGCACAAGGGACATAAACACTGCCAGTGCAGTTGACAATGGAAGACGGTCAGTCACAAAGCGCCTGGGCGGCTGAACACAGTTACATACAAATTGACCTCAGATCAGATAGAAAGCAGACATTCAAGGATACAAAAAACATCGTCTCCTCCAGATTGAGCGGCTACCAATAATAACTGAGACTGAGCAGTACCTGGCCAACTGTTTAGCTCTTCTTTTAGGGAGGCCGGCCATCTGAAGGCCCCTCACAACCAACTTATGCACATGCCCCAGACTACCAAATATAAAGACTAGTAGTTTACATCTGTAGCTCAGCTGAGAGATGGTCTGCTTCAGCCGCTGGTATTTCAGCACTTTGGTTAGAAAGGCCTCCTCTAGGCTGTAGTCAAAGGTACAGCCGACCTCCAGAATGAGCACCTCTCTATGATTTTCATTAACAACGACAACATCAGGAGTATTAGCTGTTACATGAGAGAACATTGAGACATAACACAGGCTGAACATACTCGGCTTCACACTAGAATGTTTATACAGCATGATGGAAGACCTGAAGATAGAAGAGATATCTACTGATATCAAATCTACAATTCTGTCATGCCTACATATGTAGAGCCCTCTGTAAACATGGCAACCATTTAAGATGTGAGACATGGTTTCAGCTATTTGTTCACTGCCATGGTGTATACAGTAAGGAGCATGACTTCCTGGAAACCAGATGGAGAGGTTCAGTTTAGTTGGTAAAACCTGCAGTCTCGCTTTTATAGCAAATGTAACAATGTTCTCATCCAGGGCAGCATTTCTGAGCACAGCGTGTGAGACAGAGTGGTCTGCAGCTGGGAGACATGCAGTCTTCCCTTGAAGTCTCAGCTCAGTCCATGCTGTTGTTTAGGATAATTTGAATGGCTTTAGATTGTCTATGCTGCCAAAGATAGGCCAGTTTATCTCTGCTCACCTTCTTCCGTTTCACACACACACACACACACACACACACACACACACACACACACACACACACACACACACACACACACACACACACACACACACACACACACACACACACAGGATCCCCCTGTTTTGTTTTGTTTTACACACAGTGGTTATGATCATAGAAATACCTTCATTGATTTTCCAATGATTACATATCCACTAAAATGTGCATCTAGACGACAGGCTGCTGTTAAAGGTGTACAGAAATGGCCGTTTGTCGCGCCCGTCGCGCCGAGTTGTCACGAGCTGCAACACGAGTTTACCCGAGTGAGGAAAACGAATTTGATTGGTCGTTATCGAGCGGGCGGGATATTCAAAGCTTGGGGCGAGACCGAGCTCCGTGTGTGTGTGTTGTCTCAGACGTTTGAATGACGGATGACGGATCCAATATCAGTGGCTGGTGAATCGTGTACAGGCTGACGTATAATCCGTGCGCCTGCGTTATCCCATGCGAAAAAAAAAATACACACTTTCAGCCCGGATTTACTCAAAAATATAATTTTGCACAAAGTTTGGCCTACAACGTCTGATAGATGAGTTATTACACTAATTTTATGACCCAGAGTGGGCTTAAATTCAATTTTCTTTTCTGTACACCTTTAAGCTGTAACTCTGCTGCAGCAGCTCCACCTAGTGGCACTTTTAATGAATAACACCATGTATGTCAATGTCCAGGCTTCAGTGCATAGAGCAGCTATTCATGTTTTGTGTAAACAGTTAACTCACAGGACACTACTAGGCTACATGTACTGTATCAACAGCTTTTTGAGTTTTTTTAGTCATGCCATTTCACCTATGTTTATTTTATATTTTGTTCCACGTGTTTTACATACGGTATTTTTTAATGGGTGAATTTATAGTAGGCTACACTGACAGTGGGGCGCATGACGTCCGTCCGACTACCCATTTCTCCGACCATACATTTCTTTATTTTTGCGTCCATTAGTCCGACCTCCCATTTCTCCGACTTATAGCCCTAACCCTTAACCTTACCCTAAACCTAACTAATGGGTAGTCGGAGAAATGAGACGTCGGACTTATGGGCAGTTGGACTGATGTATGCTCCCCCTGACCGGACAGTGACCCGGTGATATTATTCCTTTGACTCAACAGGACATAAATTAGTTTCTGCGCAGCCTCGTGTCTTCTCTGTAATCTGACACTCTGTGGGAGTTGGGCGTTTCCACTTCATGCTCCTGTTGAAATCGAAAGTAAAAAAGTCCGTCGCTGCAGAGAACCGTTTTACTCAGTCCAGGAAGAAGCGGCATTAACGGGACTGTGTTTTTTTGTTTTATTTTTTGTTTTTAGAGAAGATGAAGGTGTTTGTGGTGTTCGTGACGCTGTTGTACGGTGAGAAAAAACTTCCATCTAACTCCAAAACTAGACACGGACTCCGGCTGTGTGAACCATGTTTAAGAGGAGGTTTGCACGAGATTTTTAAACTATAGCCTAACAGTGATTAGTAAATAAAGTTAACCTTTGATTATTTTACAATTGCGTTTTTGTTATCATTACTTTTAACAGCCCAACCAGATGGGGTCTGGCTGTTTAGAAGTCATTGAAGAACAGTGTTTCCCCCAGAAAATGTGTTAGTTAAGGTGGTGTCTGTCCTGTTGGCGGGGGGGGATTCGGCGCGCCGTAGGTTTAAGTTTAGCTTTCACCACGCGCGCTGCTGTTATGTGCGCGCTTCTCTGTGGTGTGTATGTGTGTGAGAAGATGCGGAGATGAATGAAGGCGCTCGTCCGACGGGGGGGGGGGGGGGGGGGGGGGGGTCGCTACATTTTTCTTTTTTTAAGACGTTAGTTTAGGCGGCAGCTCTTTGTTGTTAAGGCGGCCGCCTAGGAACCTAGGAAAGCGCTGCGGGAAACCCTGAAGAAACAAAGAGCACAGAAATACCCCCCATTTTCAAATAAACACACTTTGAGTGACCACATGCTGCTGTTCAACCGGTCCTGTTTTGTTTTTTGTTTTTTTAATCTACCTAGTAGCCTTCAGTGTGATCCACAGTCCCATTTAGAGTCCTCATTATCTGTATTTGGTAATCTTTAAAAGTTTGGATCTGGATCAGACTTATCCAATCTAGCTTTGCTTTGAACAACTGGGATAAAAGTAAGACAGATTAGTGATCCTGGATAGAAAAAAAAGGGATTTCAAAATCCAGATAATTTTTATCCAGATTAGCTATACCTTTTGAACAACTGGGACCAGGTTTCTGGCTCACCTCTGTCTGTGTCCTCAGTTTCCCAGCATGCCTCAGCTGTGGAGATACAGGTATATGAGGGGGTGGAGTCTGTCCTGCTGCCCTGTGACCTTCCTACATTCTACCTGAAAGAGCCTTCAGTGGTGTGGAGCCGCTCCGACCTCTGTCCTTCAACTGTCCACCAGCGTCAGCCGGACGGAGACGAACTCAGAGACCAGAACCAGGACTACAGAGGACGGACGTCCATGAGGACTGACGCTCTGAGGACCGGAGACCTCAGCCTCACTCTGAGGAAACCCACCACCAGAGACAGTGGCAGCTACACCTGCATCCTCAGAGGGAGGGGGGGAGAGGAGAGTCAGAGTCCAGTTACACTGCAGGTCAAAGGTCAGAGGACATGGACTCATCTGAAATGTGTTTTAAATGTTTCACATTATTGTTTATAGTGATGTTTTAATCTCATGTTGTTTGTGTCGACTTCAGGACGTCATGAAGATTTGGTCTACATTGTCTTTGGTGTCTGTTGTCTCCTGCTCTCACTGACTGCTGCTGGTTACACTGGCATACTGTATACAATGACAAAGGAAATAAGTAAGTTATCTGTGTGTGTTAAGTTAATTTATTTGGTCCCAGAAGAAATTTGTGCTGGACATACATGCAGCTGCTGCATACACACACATACCCCCACAGGTGAGCAGACGATACAGTGCATACAATTAAGTACAAATACAAAGAAATACAGAATGCCACAAACATCAATACAAAAAACAAGAGCCGACATCACACACATCACAAGCCGACAGCACAAACATCACAGCTGACAGCACAATATCACAAGCCGACAGCACAAACATCAAGACATCATACAAAAACTGACCCAATATTAATGTACTGCCCTCAACGTTGGTAGCCTACTGTTTAGAGTTCTTATATCTGTTGAAGTAACGTTTTTTGTTCTTAACTGGGACTCTGTACTGTCTGCCAGATGGGAGTAGCTGGTACTCACTGTGTAAGACATGGGAGGGGTCGGTGGTCCTAGTGTGTCTGATAATGATTTTATCAAAAAGCATCTGGAGGGAGGGGTACTCTTTCACCCCCATCACTTTCATTGCACAATGAACCAGTCTGCTTATTTGAGATTTTAACTTCACTGATAAGTTTCCAAACCAGGCTGAAAGTGCTCTCAATAACAGCACGATAGAATACCATCAGTAGCCTACCCTCTGTTCGACCCCAAACACCCTGAGTCGGCGCAAAAAGTAGAGACCTGTATCCTGGAGCAAACAGAATTCACATGAACATTCCAACATAAGTTTTTGTCAATGTGTATACCCAAATATTTGTATGAGTCTACCTAGGCAATCTGTGCGTTGTGGACCATTAATGGGGAGTGGTCTCTGAGCTGCTCTGGGTTGAAAATAATTTCTTCTGTTTTTTCTGTATTAACAATGAGGTGATGGTCCTCACACCACCACCAGTGTCATCTGAAAACTTAATGAAATGTATTTTAGGATTACTGCTCAGACAATCGTTTGTGTATATAGTGAATGGGGGGGGGGACTCACACATCCTTGTGGGACACCTGTGTTCCATTTGAGCTCAGATAACGTCTGGTTCACTCGGACCCGCTGGGTTCTGTTGGTTAAGAATGAGTGATACCACCTGATGATATATGGGTTACAGACATCTCTCTGATGCCTAGTCCACACGAGCCCGGGTATTTTTGAAACCGTGAACATATGTTCCCGGTTGTATGTCCTGTCCACACGCAACCGTGCTTTTGGAAACCTGAAACCGTGGTTTTTTGAAACCGGAGTCCAGGGTGGGGTTTTCGGCCAGGGTTGGTTTCACCGGGTGCGTGTGGACACTGCAACCGTGATTGTTTTTCTCGTTTACGTCATAGCTGCACACGTGCTGATGTAAACACGGCCAGCTCGCAGAGGTTGTTTGCAGCGGTTTGCAGAAGTTGACGTGAGCTCGCAAAAATGGAGGTGACAAAGTGGATTTTTATTATTTCACTTTTTTTTCTTTTTTTTTTTTACATCATCTAAATGCTATTTGTATAGTTTTTCGATGAGGAAAATATAAGGAAACGGTCGTCAGGGCGATCCTCTTGTCAGCTCCAAACTCACCCTCAATCACAGACCACAGCTGGTTTTCCACACAGCATCATTTACAGTAACAAGTGACTACAGATCAGCTGGGCCGCTGCCGGTGTGTTTTTAAAATGACAGAATTACTACAGTAGCGCCGCAGTTTCTTATTCCCCACCTTGTTTGATTGAGAGTTTTTCGGGATGATTTTCATGAATGAACAGGCAATAGCCTATGTCACTGTCAGACGGGGTACGACGGGAGGTTGGGGGTCACTGCTGTCATGCAGTGATAAAAAGAGCCTATGCGGAGATGAACGGAACGAGCCAAAAGCCGAAAATGTATTCGTGACGTCCGCGGTCGATATAAAGTGGATATGTTTCATTCATCCATGTTTTGACAGACAACACAACAGCCAGTGATAATGAGTTGCGCCGCACCGACAGCTCAGCCAGCCAGGTGATGCACACAGCACAACAACACAGCGCAGCAACATGTGCAGGCTGCTGCAGCAGTGTACGTCAAAGGGACACCGCCGAAAAATAAATAATAAATAGCTAAGGCTACACGTAGTTTTGAAATTGTTTTTGCGCATGTTTTCATCCATAAAATGACCAAAAATGAACACTATAAGCGGATTTCTTGATGACGAATTATTTAAACAGCATTTGTATAGAAATTATTCGGTCCCAAGCCTTTTGATCCATAAGCGGTTTCCACTGTATTTTGATTGGTTAAAACAGCCTTCCACACGTGCATTGCGTCACTTGGTAGCGGATTCCACGGTTGCGTGTGTACGGAGTGTTTTTATTACACCACTCGTGTGGACGCGGAGCAAAACTCCGGTTTCAAAAATACCCGGGCTCGTATGGACAAGGCCTGAGTTTACTGAGGAGGATGAGTGTGTGTGTGTGTGGGGGGGTGTGCATCCAGGAAATGAATGTAAGAGCTGTTAACTGAGGTCAGAGGTCAGGGTAGGAATAAACTCTAAGTGTTGATGTGTGAATTGCTCAGAAATGTTGTGTTAATGTTTATAAATGTTCTGATCTCATGTTGTTTGTGTCAACTACAGGATCTCGACCCGTCAGGATCATGGTTCTCCTGGTTCTCCTGGTTCTCCTGGTTCTCCTGGTTGCTTGTGGTGTTGGTCTATGCATTTTCTTTCTTCATAAAGGGACTGAGAACAAAGATGGTAAGTAGTGTGCGTGTGTGTGTGGTGGTGGTTGGGTTGTACAAGCAACGTGGACGAGAAACTGTAAAGTAATCAGTGTTTCCCCCAGAAAATATGTTAGTTAAGGTGGTGTCTGTCCTGTTGGGGGGGGGGGGGGGGGGGTGCGCGAGCGGATCGATCGATCGTCCGGGGGGGGTTCAGCGCGCCGTATAAGTTTTGCTTTCACCGCGCGCGCTGCTGTTATGCATGCGCGCTTCTCTGTGGTGTGTATGTGTGTGAGAGGATGCGGAGATTAATGAAGGCGCTCGTCTGACGGGGGGGGGGGGGGGGCCTGGCGGCGAATATCGCTACTTTTTAATTTTTTTAAGACGTTAGTTTAGGCGGCAGCTCATTGTTGTTAAGGCGGCCGCCTTAACAGGAAAGCGCTGCGGGAAACCCTGGTAATGATACGATTGAACGGTATACCTGAAGAAGCAAAAGTTGTGATGATAAGACAACTCAAAGGGTTCTAATTTCGCAGACCAGGCACCAACGGGGTGTGTCCAGGTGCACTTTGCCATTTTCGTGCACTGCGCAGCCAGGTGCAATCCCGCCTCCATCCCTTCCACCAGCGCAAGTGGCAAAGAGGGAGGAGAGAAAGCGTGGAGTGGGTTTAACACAGCTGAGTCCGTTCTTTACCAATCAAATTAGTTCCTCTCCTCGCCTTTAAATGTGCCGGGGGCAAGGCGCAGTGCTAGTCTCATTTCACCATGGAAGAAGGAGGCAGCAGTGTTAGACGGCCACACTTCTCCCAGGAGAAGTTCTGGTCCAGTAGGGTGATATTGTTACCCAGGTTTGCTCTGACATACTGAGAACCGTTGCCCAGTGTAGAAATAATAATAATAATAAACACCCCTTTTCTGTTTTTAGTTTTTCGTTATGGGTGCTTGGCGAACGGTACAGTGCGTAGTGTCAACACAGCAGCGACATGCAGTCATCCACCCTCACAGTCCTGCAGCTCTTGGGACATCCACGGCTGCTTTTTAGTCCCAGTCCGTCCCTGCAGCCTTTTGGCACAAAATTGTCACTGCACCAAGCTGAATCTGTCGACACCTCCCCCTGCTGCGCCACTGTCTTGGCGCGCCTCTGTCTACCAAATCACCAAATTTCATTGAATATGCCGACCATTTCAAAATATAATCATCACAGCAACACTCGAATCAGACTGTAAACAAGCTAACCAAAAATTTAAAAGCTGATGTAATTCACCAATAAGTGTCAAGGTAGTCCCCCGATCACACGTTTCCCCACAAACATGGTCTTGTTACATTCACAAAAGTCCAGTAAATCCAATCCAGTAAAGTACAGATGTTACTGGTTCAAAATTGCGGGGTTTTTCCTGCACTGCAGGATCGCGTGATCGCGTGACTTTTCACCACAACTGTTTTCCTCTAGGTGGCAGCACCGTACTAAATACTGCTCAGACGTTTTGGGGCCAATGCTGACACGTCACACAATGTAGCCGCGATTAGGAGTGGCGCTGTTCATGATACAGAATACAAGAGGATGAAAGGAGAACTAGCTGCAGACAGTAAATAATATAGTAGCCTAGTTTTTCAATGACAAAATGTAACGACGGCAGCTACAGTAGACTATAGCCCACGTCTCACTCTCTTTTTTCGGTCATCTGTCTCGTCATCTCCAAAATGTGTTTTTAAAATGAGCCAACTACAGACTGTGCAGTAGTGCCGCAGATTTCTCACTCCGCACCTTGTTTGAGAGTGCAGCTGGATGATTCCTTGTGAATGAACGGGTCTGTGTCACTTTGGGGCTGGGCGATAAAACATAGGTACGGTGTACATTTTAGGACATCCTCAGGATCAGACTTCAGTGTCAGACCTCAGATGAAAAGGTATATGGTCTGAGGAAAACCTCTGTCATACTCGCACCAAACTTCATCAGGTCTTCATCAGCCTTCAGAGTTAGACTGAACGGCCTCACACGTTACGCCGTCATCTATAAGCTCTCAGAATCATCATGAAAAAATATGTCACAGTGTGTATCAGGACAACAGCTGATTCGCCAGCAACGACGCTGAAGTTCGCTTCCAACACACACACACACACACACACACACACACACACACACACACACACACACACACACACACACACACACACACACACACACACACACACAGGAATGAGTTTTGAAGCGGGCCGACATATAGGCTAGTGAGTGTAGATTCATTGATAAAACTGTAAGGCACACACAATGCCATAGCCTACAGTACACTATTTTCAACATATGTAATGTTGTGTGTCGTTTTTTAATGATTATTATTATAACTCTCAGTTAATGTTGGCTACTAACTAATTTCCACTAATTTATCCATAAATGGACGAAGTGTTTCACCGGCGAGGATTACGCGCGACTATTACGCACAGCTTAATAGAAATTTGCAGCAGTGACAGAACATGCAACTTAAAAGAGGCCGCATCAAATGCAAAATAAATCAGAATCCAGCACTCGATGAGAAACTGAGCTGGCGCGAGTGTGAGGAAGAGTGGGTCTGTGTGTGTGTATGCAGAGTGCGAACTACGGGGAGGCCGGGGGGCGGGGGGGGGGGGGGGGTCTAAAATATTGGCAAAATGCTGTTGGCTATATTGTTCCCTGCTGCTGAACATCGGATTTTTACATGCAAGTCCTTTGTTTTCCTATTATATTGGTGTCAGGCAAACACGGCGCACCGTCTCTCACTCTCTTTCTCTCTCTGTCGCTCTCTCTCACGTGCACACACACACACACACACACACACACACACACACACACACACACACACACACACACACACAGGAATGAGTTTTGAAGCGGGCCCCCATTCCTATTTTCACGAGTGCTGGACTCTGAATTATTGTGCATTTGGTGCGGCTTCTTTTATAAGTTGTTCTGTAACTTCTGCAAATGTATATGGGAAAGACCCCCTCCCCCACCCCGGCCCCTACTCCTCCAACTACGAATCACCTCCGCTGTGCGTAATAGTCACGCGCGCGTAATGACAGCTCCTCGCCGGTGAAATACATCGTCCATCGTCCGTTTATGGATAAATTAGTGGAAATTAAGCCTACATTAACTGAGAGTTATAATAATAATCATTAAAAAAACGACACACAACATTACATATGTTGAAAATAGTGTACTGTAGGCTATGGCATTGTGTGTGCCTTACAGTTTTATCAATGAATCTACACTCACTAGCCTATATGTCGGCCCGCTTCAAAACTCATTCCTGTGTGTGTGTGTGTGTGTGTGTGTGTGTGTTTTATAACTTTAAACGTATGTTGTTATTTGTCTCAAACGTCCCACCTATGCGGGTCGTTTGAGACACAGAGGAGGGGCGGTTGAAACAGCATGTTTTAAACAGAAACTACTGACATTAGGCTACTCCCGTTATGAAGCTTATCTGTGAAACGTGCGCTGCTCAGAGACTGGGCAGAACGGTCCCACTTGCTTTCTCCCCGGCTACGTTGGTGGAGATCTCCCACACAGTAAAAGATTTAGGCAACACATTCTTCCAGCTGGCTGTTTTTCTTCCAGTTACAGAAAGTAGCCTATGTGCAAAGTACCTTATGAGACACATTAACATCTCTATTCATATAACGCCCATCGAAACAGCTGATTTACATGTCGGCCGTTAACACATGGCGATTGGCCATTCACGCGGCTTTGTTCTTGGTTTCGGCCAATCAGCAAGCACATGGCTAATTATCAGCTTTCAACCAATCGCACTGTTTTAATGTGTGTGTGAAAGTTATTTTCTTTAGTTCATTTTCGTTTCTTTTGGATTTTTTTTACAACAATGTATCAATATAATATTGTTTTCGTTTCATTTCGTTATAAAAATCAATCCCTTTTCTTTAAAACAATGAGATTGAGCAGCTAAAAACCAGACCAGTTCAACTGTAGCGATTTTCATAACACTATCGCTCCGGATCAGAGGTACTAAGATGCTGATTATTAACTCAATAAACTCAACCATGGCTTGTTTTATTGTTAATCTGAACGCACGTGTATAAAGGGCAGAGTCAAGGCAGCAGATAAATCACAAAACATCAACGCGTCCGTGAGCGCAGCGCACCTCATTTTCTCCTGTGAAGAAGAAGAGAAAAAAGAATCCCATGGTCCGACCTGACCCAGTTATTGAATGTTTAGGTTTATTTAGAAGAAGTCTGATTATGACTGCTGCTCTGGATCAGATTATTTGCTCATAATTCGGGTTATTTTCAAACAGTGGCCAAACAACAGATCAATTAATTATTATAGACTATATTTTCCATTTTTGCTAAGCGGTTTGTTCTGAATTAAATAAAAGCCTGTCCCATACAGCCGCGTGTGTTACGCCGTGGTTTGTTGATGCTATCATCTTTGCCTTGCGCAGATGATCCTTCATAATTTGTGATACATAATCATCAAGTCATAAAGCAAGACAGGCTTTATCATATTACAATAGTTTCTGTGATTTAGGCAGGGTATACAGTAGTTAGTTCTAGTTTAATAGCCTAGAGTTTAAGCTGTGGATTGCTGCACAGATCACTGAGTCATCCGCCTGTCGTCCTCCGTTCTCACAGATGCCACCTGGTGGTTGTTTTGGCACATTGAGGCTTTTCATTAAAACCTCTTGTCTCGCCAAAGAAAAAAAATGCCCGACTCTTGTGCCGTCTCGCGTGAACCACGCGTGAAGTCCGCAAATTTGAACCAGTAACATCTGTATTTAGTCCAAAACACACTATTGTACCGGTAGATAGCCTCAAACCACTGCTCGATCTCTTTACAAAATGGGTCCAGGGTAGAGGTCTTCACGGGTCCAATTTGACGGACCCGAACCCAAATGGACCCGTGAAAATTTGACCCGGAGCCGACTGGCCCCGAGCTTTTATTGTAAATATGAGCTCCGAGCCGAAATGGACCCGTGAAAATTGGCACCGGACCCGACTGGCCCCGAGCTATTATTGTAAATATGAGTTCCGAACCCGAGCCGAACCCTTAAAAACCCGTGGACCCGAAATGCCCGAGTTGCTTAATGATTTAATACAAGTTGTCTAGCGTTAAATAAGACTTGTTTTTACTTTCTGTTTCTTACCTAAACGTAGTCTTCTTCTACCTGCTCCGGCTGCGGCCGCTGCCAGCCCCCCTGGCCATAACGTGATGTAAACAGAAATAAATCCACGTCTCCTTTTTCTTGTTTAGATGGTCATGTACTGTAATCCTTCTTCTTAGCCATTGCTAACGCCAATCCACCGGTCATTTCCTCTTGTTTAATTAACGTTATCATTTTGGAGTTTGCATGTGCTTTGCGGAGCATACCGCGGTAACAACACGCTACGGCAACTCGATTGTTTAACCATTTTGAACCATTAACCATAACGTTACGTTAATAAACAAACTTTTTAACTGCCCCGAGTCCTGACCGAGGCTCTAACTTTTGCTTGAACTGTCACCTTAGACGTCATCATAAGAGTCGTGTAGTTGTTTTGATCACGTGACATAAGTCACACAGGCAGCTCGCAGCCTCGCATTGGACGGAAGGGGGAGGGCGGGGGTGATTGACAGCTGTGACAGCCAATCGCCGGGTCCTCTCGGGTACTGTAGGACCCGGCCTTTCACAATAAGAGCCCCGAGACCCGAGGCAAACTCTACCGGTTCCGACCCGGCCCCGGCGTCACTTCTTGTGAGTGGACCCAAACCCGAGCCGGGTCGGGTCGGAACCTCGGGTTTTCGGGTTGTCGGTTTTTTCCGAAGACCTCTAGTCCAGGGTCCAGGGTTCAACACTGGTCGGACCTGGGGCCTCATTTATCATTGTGGATACACCTTTTTTTACACCCTTTATCCCCCGTTTTGTGCGTACGCACTTTTCTCCGCCAAATTTGGGATCTATCAAGCCAAAACCTGACGGGGAAAAGTGCGGACATTTACACCCATTTTGACCCTGGCGTACCGTGATTTACGCCTTTTTTGAGGAACAGGAGGAATTGGCGACACCGTTGCTGAGTCAGAGAACTGCAGTGTGAGAGGGAGAGAGGAGTGGAGTACATTTAGAAGAGCACAGAGGATTTTTTTGAAGTAATTGTGGTAGTGGTGGACCGTTGATGCTGGCAATCCAACCCGCTATGTTAATTGATAAACAGAGCGGATTGAGGATTTTACTTTCTTGCTTTTACACACTCTAGTGTGACGTCCGACAAGGATCAAACTCGCCAAGTTTAAAAACACATCTGCAGCAGCGCACACTGATCTGCAGCTACTGACTGTTATTAATCTGTCACCTGAGTTAACGAGGTGCACGTGTGTTTGGAGCTGACGAGAGAAGAGAATAAAGAGCGAGACAACGTAATGTTAATGGAAAATGACCTAAACCAAGTCCAGTAGAGCTGTAACTGTGTAGTGGAAAGGCGTTCAAAGTAATGGTAACTATCGTGGAAATCCTGCTTATTGTTTTAAAGCAACATTGCGGAGTTTCAGCGCAGTGCTTCCACCATCTGGTTGAGAAGCGCTATCATCTGGGGGGAAAAACGAAAACGAAACTTAACAGCGAGCGCATCCAGCGTTTATTCCCATTAATAAACGACAGTATTTCCCACATGTTTTCAAGGAGACTGTGTGGCGGGTGGTCGGGGGAGGGGGTGTGTGGGGTGGGGGGGTTGGCGACGACGACTGGAGGAGAACCGTAGTTTCGCTTTTACCCACCACGTCTCTCCCTCGACGCAGGGGGGAGGAGGGGGGGCAGTGTTTCGTACCCGTGCAGGGAAGTTACATAGTGCAGTTTCAGCCGACGCGACCCCGCTCAGGCTGCGGCGGCAGCACCATTCATCCTATTAACCATTTTTCTACCATTGCAATGAGTCTGGAAACATTATTTTAAGGCCGAAAAACTCTGCAATGTTACTTTAACATCTAGGTGTAAAAAAAAAAAAAAAAAAAAAGTTTTTCTGGGATAAAGGGGCAGATTACATAAGATTCTTCTTCTTTCTGCTCCTGGTTGTTGAGATTTGGGAGGTTTTGGTTTTTATTGTAGCTTATTAAAATGCAAGATCATTTTTCTGACTGATTTATTGTCCGATGTCAGCGTGTATGTAGTTCCGCTTCTTTCCCCCGCCCTCCGCCCTTTGTCTCCGTTGTCTCGGTTGTCACTTTGTTGTCACTTTGTAGCCGCTCCACAGAGCCACATGGCTAATTAAATATGCACGTGCTGACCATATATAGTTGTATATAGGCGTTCCGGGGGCGGAGTAAGAGGTGTGTTCACGTGTGCACCATTCTTGGGTCCGATGTGATTTATTGTGGAGAGTTGTGCGTACGCACAGTTTGATTGATCTGAAAAAGGTGTAAATATTTCGGGTGTACGCCATTTTCGTCTTTTCGCCGTACGCAAAACTTTTGTAGCAGTTTTACACCCTCTTTGATAAATGAGGCCCCTGGTCGGGTCTCCGCTCATCTATTTGCATTTGCTCAAACTTGGAGCCAGACCTGGTCCAACAGGAGACCAGTAATAGTTGAATAGTTGAATTTTCTAAAGATTCCGCTATTCCAAAAAGGCTATTGGGGAAGCCCCTCCATTCCGAATGCTGCTCTTTGGCACATGACTGCTCTCCTAATGGCCACTATAGGAAAACGCCTCGACATACACTTAGAAAAACATGTGTAAAATACTCATTTTCTGTAGGATTGTCATCAAATTTGAACTGGGACCAGCTAAGGCTTCATGCTGTGGTCCCAGTGTGTTTTCCAGCTAAAAGTCCCAGCTACACTCATCTGCAGGCATCTGATTGCAAAAAAATAAAAAATTCAGGCAAGAATAAAAACATTCTACTTCAGTGCATTCCAACTTAGATTACTCAATGGTAGTAGCACTTAGAGTGATTCTTTCATTTGGGAGAAAAACTTCAGAGTGTTACCTCTCAAAAGAGACCAAGCCCGTCCATATTCTTCAAACGGTTCAAGAACAGCATTCAATTCACTTTGGGTATGCCTTGGATAGGCGTTTTAGGCGAATATTACAGGAGCTTTAAATGCTAATTGAATAAACTAAACTGAACTGAACTGAACTGAACTGAACAACAACACTAACATCTAATCTCATGTTGTTTGTCTCAGTTACAGAACCTCCTCCAGACTGGATCACTGGTCTACTGGGTCTAATCTTCATCCTGCTTCTCCTGACTCTCCTGGTTTATTGTGTCTGGGTCAGAACACATTTAGAAAATATATTGTGTATATTTGGTTATTTCTCAGGTAAGAGGTCACAGTGGAACTGAGCAAAGTGTTTAAAAAAAAAAATGTTTTATTAATATTTTAATCTTATATTGTTGTTGATTGTGTCGACTACAGGACGTCATCCAGGCTGGGTCAAGGTTCTCCAGGCTCTGCTGGTTTTCCTGGTTGTCCTGTTTGCTGTTGTTCCTTGCTGTGTCATTCTTCATAAAGGGATCAAGAACACAGATGGTGTGTGTGTGTAGATTAGTCAGTATAAATAGTCTCTTTGTATCCTGCCCCCCGACACACACACACGTCACACATACACACACACAACTCAATAGCTCATTGGGTCTCATTCATCAAAGTGAGCAGCACGAATTTGTATGTAAATTTACGGGGATTTCCGCATTCATCAAAGCTGATTTTTTTGTAACATCTTACAAAATCTACAGCTTGCCACTGTTGGAAATTACAATTTTACAGTATTTCGTATTGCTCTGTCAAATTCACAATATGCCGTGCCTTTGAAACACATAATTTAAATATGACCAACGTGTAGAAAAATGTCTATCTAATGATGATAATAACTTGATATATGATATTAACTTCATGTGTTGATGCAGCCATGCTCCTCTGCAGCAACAGCTGAGGCTGTGAAGAGCCACCTCCTCCCGTGGCTGTTGGAGTTCTTATGTGTGTTTATGTGTTTTGTTCTGGGGGGTAAGGGGGTTTAGGGTTAGGGTTTCTTTTTTTTGTGTTTCATATAAAACTGTTTTCACATGACGGATAAAAATGAACAGGTTCATGACTGTGTAAACATTGTTAGTGCCATGAAGAGGACAGACTGCGCAGAGTGTCTCTGTGTCAATCAAGTGGCAGCCACACCCACAGACCCACTCTGCTTTATCATCTGTTTTGTTTTCAATGGCATAATTTGAAAAATGAACATTATTTTGTACAAAAACTTCAGACTAGTATTTAAGACCATATTTTATGTCCCTGTCTCTGTCCTTAGTGTCCTGGCATGGAGACACTGTGGAGCTCTACAGTGGGAGGTCTGTCCTGCTGCCCTGTGAGGACTCTCCTTTACCCAGAAACCCCACAGTGACGTGGAGCCGCCACGACCTCCGTCCTCCAACCGTCCACCAGAGACACAGGCTGGGTGACGATCTCAGATACCAGAACCAGGTTTACAGCAGCAGAACGTCCACGAAGACTGACGCTCTGACCACTGGAGACCTCAGTCTCACTCTGAGGAACCTCTACGTCTCTGACAGCGGAAACTACACCTGCATCATCTCAGCGTCTGGAAATAGACGAACACTGAGAAACATACAGCTGAAGGTCAAAGGTCAGAAACACACACTAACACCTCAGTCACCTCACCTATACAGGTCTGAGGTCAGATCTGGATGGAATTTGAACCAGCGTCACAGAGGTCACGTAAAGGTCACGTTGTTGTTTCTGTTCATCTCATCCACAGAAAAGTTCTCCGTCATAGCTGAAGTCTCCGTTGTGTGTGGTCTCCTGGTTCTACTGATTCTACTGGGAGTTTCTCTTGGTGTCGCCTGGTGCCTTAAAGTTCATGAATGGCAATTAATCGAAAAGGGTAGGAAGAGAGAGAGTGAGAGAGAGACTACAGAGCTTTTATTGTGAAAGGACAGAGACGTGTGTGAAGGACAGACTCAAAACAAATGTTCTTGGATCGGATCTGATCAAATCATCATCAATAATCACAAATTACACACAGCTGTGACAAGCAATGTTAATACTGACAGTAAACTTCTTCTCTCTTTTTTTTTTTTTTTGCTCCATCCATTAAAGGAATAGTTCACCAAAAAACGAAATTCAGTCATTATTGACTCACCCTGATGCTGATGAATAGTTTCAAAACTACACAAAAACCTATTCATATTCCTCCACACTGCTCGTCTGCTGCAATCCAAGTGTCCTGAAGGGATATAGTCCAGAGTTTACTTGAAACTATGTCATTTAGGACATTTTCACAGCCTAAACAGTCCTGTATTGAATTTGCCTCACGCGACGCACTCGTGCATTGAGCCAGACACCGCTCGTCCGCTGCAATCCAAGTGTCCTGAAGGGATAGTCCAGAGTTTACTCGAAACGACGTCATTGAGGCAAGTCCGGTCACGTTTGCGTGCGACACGTGAACGCGAGAGTGCGCCCCAGGCAAATTCAATACAGGACTGGTTAAGCTGTGAAAATGTCCTAAATGACGTAATTTCAAGTAAACTCTGGACTATATCTCTTCAGGACACTTGAATTGCAGTGGACGAGCAGTATGGAGGAATATTATGTTTTTTGTGTAGTTTTATGGACGTTTTTGTGTTGGGCACTATTGACTCTCATATAAAGTTTTTGTTGGACTACGAACCGGCCTCCCGGGTCTCCAGATGCACTTTGAGGAATGAAAAGGGTGAGTCAATAATGACTGAATTTCATTTTTTGGTGAACTATTCCTTTAACAATAACGAAACCTGGGAGCTACGTTTGTTTATTTACTTTTTTTTTTAAACACTCACATTCCGACTGCATCCCATGTATTTGACTTCACAATTGCCCCGTTTACATGAGAGCTTTAATTCCGAATTAAAATAATTTAATTGGGGGCGGCCAGGCGGGGAAGGCGATCAGTGAGCTTTGCCTTCCCTGCCGTAGCAGTGGCGGCGGCGGGGGCGGCCGCGGCCAGGCTCACACACCCAGGGAAGGCCATCCTGGCAGTTAAGAGGAGAAACTTTCTGCTTCTAAGTTGTTGTTAAGTTTAGAGCAGCGGAGCGGCTCGCGGCTGCAGCTCTGTTCACTTCACACACTGAGAATGGAGTTTGTTTTCTTCCGGTAGACGTAAATACGTAAACACGTGTACCCCCTGTCCAATCAGAACGCTTCCCGACCCCCAGACGTTAAGCAGAATTAAATAAAGGCGATTTAATGTGTTTTCCATGTAAACCCCAATTCGGAATTATTATTTCCATGTAAACTCGAAGGAGAATATTTTAATTCCCAACTATTTAATTCAGAATAATTAATTCCGAATTAAAAAACATCATGTAAACGTGGTAAATGCTATGAACTGTAGGGATGCTGACTTACAGTAAGGGCTCATTCACTGACTCACTGACTTGATGATCTGACAGTGGAGCAGCTCTCACACACTCACAGACTTCACCTGAACGAGCCTCTAAGTCAGTGAGTTCGTAATTGGGCTTGTATCAGTGTGCCTGCCATCTTGGATGGGTGCCCACTCCAGTGGATTCACTTCTATTGATGAAGGAATGTATGTATGCACAAGGAAAATAATCACAACTCCCTGAATTTTCAACTGATTTTCACACAGTTCGGTTTTTTACAAACACAAGACATGTAGTAACAAGATGCTGTCGTACATTAAAAAACAGATTATTGCAAACCTGCATTTTGTAATGTCTTGTCCTCAGTGTTTGTTTTGGTGAAAGTAACTAAACATTAATCAGTAACTTATTACTCTCTAAGGAATACTGCAAAGAAATGTATTAATTCCAAATGCAAGTAACTACTGTTATGTAATATATTACAATTTAGAAGTAACTCAGGTCAGATTAAAACCTGCTGCTGCTGTCTGATGACATCATCATGTGGTTTGTTGTCTCTCAGTCCAACAGGTGGAGGTGGTGGCAGTGGAGGAGGGGGCGGAGTCTGTCCAGCTGCCCTTCAAGACCACAGCTGGTCTGTCTGAAGACGTCAGAGTGGAGTGGACGGACAGAGACGACAGGAAGGTCTATGTGTATGAGAACGGTCCTAAAGTACAGCACCAGGTTTACAGAGGCAGAACAGAGATGAATGAAGACCTGCTGAGGACTGGAGACCTCAGTCTGACCCTGAAACATCCCACAGGGAGAGACACAGGAAGATACACCTGCAGAGTCTACAACAAGGACGGAGACTTAATGAGAGAGAAAACTGTGAATCTCAAGGTCACAGGTCAGAGTTGTTTGTTTGTCTCTGTATCTGGTTTTGTCTCCTCTGCAGAGAATTCATGTCAAAGATGAAACAGTTGAAATCAGAGCTGTAGATTCAGGTCAGAGATTAAAACCTGAGGCCTGTACCACGAAGCAGGATCACCGTCTTAGCGAGGTAACTTCAGGGTTAAGGGTTGGATTCATTCTTACCGAGGTGAGTTACCATGGTAACTTCCTCTGAACGGCTAACCTGCTCCAGGTCGGCGTAGCTTTCAGGACTGATCTGAATCCAGTAAAAGGCTCCGTCCACCGGCCAGGTGGTCAGTAAAAATGACGTGTCCTCTCACCGGTAACCTGGAGCCCAGATAATGAGAACAGCGTTACCTTGGTTACGGCTGTAATGTTTTATAATATTCATGACAACGTGTGCACTTAAGCTGCGCTCACACCGGACCTTTTGTTTTTCTCGCTGGCGACGAGTTTACATGTTAAGTCAATGCAAACGAGCGATTGAGCGTTTAATCGCTCAGGCGAAAAATCGCTGGGGCTCCAAGAGACAGCAACCGTTTTCACTCCGTCACTCGAGATGAGAAATCCCAACTCTCCGGCCGTCAGTCGCTCGTCGCTCAGCGCTGATTGGCTGCTGTAAATCTATGTGTAACTATGACAACTACTGAAATCATGGAAACGTAATACAACTCTGCCGGTCCAGCAGAGCAAAGCCGGCTTGACGTTGTACGGCGCTTGTGGGACTTCCACAACAGGTAAACCGCGGCAGCAGGTCAGCCGTGCTGGACCTACACAAACAGGAAGAGAATCGATTGAATGACGTCATCAGAGCGATCTGTTGTATTGTGCCAAATTGACGAGCGACTGCAGCTGAGCGACGGAGCGATTTTTTTTGAGAGTCACGAGTGACAGCGATAAAAACAACGCACCTTTATTTTGAAATCCCTGTACTGGGGGTTACTGTTACCAAGGAGACGGAAATAAAAGTAGCGAAGCTCTGGACAGAGTTGCAGTGATTGTATCCAGTTTATGATACATTATGAAAACACACGTGTCTGGGGCGGTGCGTGGCGCAGTGGTTAAAGCGGCCGCCCCATGTAGAGGCTACAGTCCTCAACGCAGGCATCCCCGGTTCGAATACCGCGTCTGGCAGACCTTTCCTGCATGTCATTCCCCCTCTCTATGCCTCCCTAGTAGGAGCCCCAGGGGGGGTTCACGTGCACCCCCCTTATTTTTTTTTCTAGTCTGGATTTTTTGCATCCTTGGAACCTCTAAAATAGAGATTTGGGTGATCCCCGGAACAAAACCTGTCCAAAATGTGTTTTTTGCAATGTTTTAGTACCCTTATGATACCTGTGGAATTGTTGCCAGGAATGCCAGTCAGACTGTCTTTCAAAGACTGTAGCACGCTCAAATTTCGAGCGAGCCCAAAGATAGAGATATCAATGTGTTTGGGACAACCTCAGGTTTCCAGTGTGACCAAGTTTGTCATGCTACCTTGTCAGGAAGGGAGCTAAAAACCTAATGATTTAAAGTCAGATGAAAATTGTGTGAGGGAAAAACAGCCATCTACATGTTTTCAAATGGTCCCTTGACCTGTCACCTGGATGTATGTGAATGGAAATGGGTTATATGGGTACCTACAGGCCTCCCCTATCAAGACATACCTAATTTGTGTGAATCTAATGCAGTTTTGGGGGAGAACCACGCAGTAATTTGCATGCAGTAGCCTACAAATATGTCATTTCCGCCTATATACAAAATGGTGTATTTGACTATTTCTGCACACTGGGGGTTCATAAACGGTCACAGAATTGCATGAATTGGGTATGACTGGATAGCTGAGATGCTTGTGCATCCAATCAGCCTATTCAATTGTGATTTTAGTCCATTAAGTAGTGTATTGGCACAAATGGTGCTTATTGCTTGTCTTGAGCAATAAAGCTGATAAGAACAAGTTGAAGGATTGATTACATGTTAAACAACAACCCCAGGCAAGTGTGGGAAGGCCTAAAACACATATTATCAGGGCAACATGGCTGGGTCTGTAAGGTCATTTTAACAGAGGAGCTAAACCACTTCTTTACCCGCTTTGAGAAACCCAAAGCATTCCAGCCTCCCACACACCGCTGCCCATAGTTTCCTCTCAGCATATCCACGCACACTCTCCCTCAAAGAACATCAGGTTCACAAGTGTGTTTAAGTCAGTGAATCAGAAGAAAGCTGCTGATCCTGACGGAGTTCCTGGCAAAGTATTTTAAGTGTGTGCTGATCAGCTGTCTACTGTATTTACAAAAATATTCAACCTCTCACTGACACAAGCCACTGTCCCTCACTGCCTGAAATCAGCCACCATAATCCCTGTTCCCAAATCCACCACCATCAGCGGCCTCATTGACTTCAGACCCATCACCCTAACACCCGTGGTCACTAAGTGCTTTGAGAGGCTGGTCCTAAGGCACATCAAGGACTACTTCCCATCAGTTTGCCTACAAGACAAGCAGGTCCACCGAGAACGCTACCTGGAACATCCTTGGACTTCTGTTACAAATACGAATACAAATTACTTTACAAATTAATTTGTCTGTGATCGACCATTCGCAGAAGAGTCTTCTGACAATTTGCAGAAGAGAAGACTCTTTGTAGCTACCGTCAGCCTGATGGCTTTCTTCGTCCTGCAGTGAAGACAGAGGAGCCGTCCACCACCACTGCTTTCCTGGTCCATCAAGGTGTCATGAAGAGGATGATCTAAGTTATTCAGAATGGCCTCCTCCATCTTCAGTGTGCATCTCTCCACCACATCCCCCAGTGAGTCCACCAGGGAAACGTCATTGAGGTCAGTGCCTCAGGATGTTTGGCCTGTATCCTAGCAACGACTGCATGGAAAACTTTGCATTGAACTTGAGCAGCAGTCATTGGTGGGATGTACACAATTGTTATGATTTTGAAACAATCTACTTTCTGAGTCCAATATCTCCGGGTCATCACTCTTGATGGGCAGAGAGTTGACATTTCCCTTGATAATTGACGGCAGAAAGGACCCAGTTCATCTCCACTTCCAGGCCTTTAACCTTTACTCCACTAGCATGGCAACCATGAAAGCACATCTTCATCTCAGCTGGAATAGGGTGGCATCCTCCACACTTACTCAATTTTCAGGGAAAGTTAGGATGCTTTTCGACTACAGCTCGGCATTCAATACCATCATACCAGACAAGCTGGTCACTCTAAACCTCCCTCCTACCACCTGTGCTTGGATTAAGAATTTTCTTTCTAACCATCCACAGTCTGTCAAAGTTGGTGACAAGAGCTCTTCCATCCTGACTTTTGGAGGCACAAGACTGACCCCCCCCCCCCCCCCCCCCCTCCTGACCTTGCGGAAAGGGTTTCCACCTTTAAGTTTGTAGGGATCCATATCTCAGAGGATCTATTGTGGTCAGCTGACATAACTGTCCTCGTCCAGAAAGCCCCGGCAACGTCTCCCCCTCCGAGGGTCTTGAGATGGAACAAACTGCAGGAAGACCTTCTCATCTCAATTGAGAGCTTGCTGGTGTATGCCATGCCATCTGTATGGTATGCTGGCTGCACTGTGACTGACAGGAAGAGACTGCAGAGAGTGATAAGGTCTGCAGAAGAAGTGATCAGCTGTCCACCTCCCCCCCTGGACTATATTGCTAGCTCCTGCTGCCTCTCCAGAGATACAGCAATTCTCATAGATCACTTCCATCCAAACCATCACCTGTTCAGCATGCTGCCCTCTGGGAGCAGGTACAGGTCTATCAGGTCCAGGACAAATCATGAACAGTTCCTTCCCCTGAACAGTCATTACTCTAAACACACAGTAACTTAACACAATAATATCCTCAAGAGCTCATGTATGAAATGCAATAACTAATGGTATAGGAGGAAGAAAAATTGCAAACATAAACTACTGTAGGAACCAAGGACATGTCCCATACATAATTCCTCTTGCAGAGGAAGCTTGATTCCTCTTTATCATCAAAAGTCTCTGCTTCAATGGTCTCATCTTGTTGTTCTTCCTCTTCTTCGCTATCTGCCTCCTGTGTGAATATGTCAACCAGAGATGGAGGCATTATCGGTCCAGCAGTCCAAGGTAGCTGCCCGCTTGTAACCTGCAACTCTATGGTTGCAGCGATCAATGTGGGTGGAGAGACAGCACTGTGGTGGATGGCGACAGCATTGTGATGGTGGGAGGTGTCTAAGGTCCACTTCAGACTTAGCTGAGAGGGACTCATCCTCTCTGACCATCGTGTGTATCATCTTCACATGCACTGCATTAACTTTCTTTTGGAATGGCAGGTTACAAACAGGCAGCTACACCCATCTCTGAGCAGCCTACATGACCTAGATCTGGTAAATAATATTATATTGTTAACTGTGTTTGCTTTTTTATGTATAACAAGAACATATATTACAAAATGATTTTCACCAGGGATGAGAGAAGAATGAAGATGGAGTACTGTGGAGTACTATGGAGTACTGTGGAGTAGTGTGGACTGCTAGACCCATAATGCCTCCATCTCTGGTTGACATACTCACACCGGAGGCAGATAGTGAAGAAGAGGAAGAAGAGCAAGATGAGACCATTGAAGCAAAAATTTATGATGATGAAGAGAACTACTAAAATCAAGCTTCCTCTAGAGGAATTCTATAGGGGACATGTCCCTGGTTTCTACAGTAGTTAATGTTTGCAATATTTCTTGCTCCTATGACCATAAGTTATTGCATTTCATACATAATTACTAAATGCCTACATTTGGTGAAATTACTGTTTAGCACACGTGAATAAATCCTCCAATGTTCATTTCAAAGAGTGATTGAATTATTGCTCAAGACAAGCAATAAGCACCATTTGTGCCAATGCACTACTTAATGGACTAAAATCACAATTGAATAGGCTGATTGGATGCACAAGCATCTCAGCTATCCAGTCATACCCAATTCATGCAATTCTGTGACCGTTTATGAACCCACAGTGTGCAGGAATAGTCAAATACACCATTTTGTATATAGGCGGAAATGACATATTTGTAGGCTACTGCATGCAAATTACTGCATGGTTCTCCCCCAAAACTGCATTAGATTCACACAAATTAGGTATGTCTTGATAGGGGAGGCCTGTAGGTACCCATATAACCCATTTCCATTCACATACATCCAGGTGACAGGTCAAGGGACCATTTGAAAACATATAGATGGCTGTTTTTCCCTCACAAAATTTTCATCTGACTTTAAATCATTAGGTTTTTAGCTCACTTTCTGACAAGGTAGCATGACAAACTTGGTCACACTGGAAACCTGAGGTTGTCCCAAATACATTGATATCTCTATCTTTGGGCTCGCTCGAAATTTGAGCGTGCTACAGTCTTTGAAAGACAGTCTGACTGGCATTCCTGGCAACAATTCCACAGGTATCATAGGGGTACTAAAACATTGCAAAAAGCACATTTTGGACAGGTTTTGTTCCGGGGATCACCCAAATCTCTATTTTAGAGGTTCCAAGGATGCAAAAAATCCAGACTAGAAAAAAAAATAAGGGGGGTGCACGTGAACCCCTCCTGGGGCTCCTACTACCCCCTTTCCTGTCTATCTCACTATGTACTATCAAGTAAAGGCAAAAAAGCCCAAAAAATATACTAAAAAAAGAAAAAAGAAAACACAACTCACAACAACGGATAAAAGGATTTTCCAGGATCAATCAAGTCCGTTAGATTGTCATGATTATTATCCATATGATGCCAATTGTTTTGTTTGTTTTTTAGGTGTGTGTGTGTGTGTGTGTGTGTGTGTGTGTGTGTGTGTGTGTGTGTGTGTGTGTGTGTGTGTGTGTGTGTGTGTGTGTGTGTGTGTGTGTGTGTGTGTGTGTGTGTGTGCGCGTGTGTGTGCGTGTAGAGACAAGCGTCTATATGGGACAGGCTTTTATTTAATTTAGAACAAACCTCATGCTCAGCAGAGATGCAAAATATATTATATAATAAAACGGTTCTGTTGTTTGGCCACTGTTTAAAAGAGTCAGAACAGAAGGAAAGAATCGGATCCAGAGCAGCATCACTTACAAGTTTAATCAGCAGCCATTCAACAACTAATAAATACAAATAATCATTTAATAACTCGGGTCGGGTCGGACCACAGACTTCTTTTTTTTCTTTCTTCTTAGCAGGAGAAATAAGATGTTCGCTCACCTCTTCTCTGAGGCGTCGGTGCTCTGGTTGTGATTGGTCTGCTGCCTTGAACCCGCCCTCTATACGTGCGCGTTCACCAATTCACAATAAGACAAACCTGGGTTGAGTTACCGAGTTGATAACCAGCGTCGTGGTACCGCTGATCCAGAGAGACAGTGTTGTGGATCGTTCAGCTGGATAGACTGAGAGGAACCCTCGCTTCATGGTGCAGGTCTCTGCTGCTGCTGTCTGATGAAATCATCATGTGGTTTGTTGTCTCTCAGGCCAACAGGTGGAGGTGGAGGAGGTGAAGGTGGAGGAGGGGGCGGAGTCTGTCCGGCTGCCCATCAAGACCACAGCTGGTCGGTCTGAAGACGTCAGAGTGGAGTGGACGGACAAAGACAACAGGAAGGTCCATGTGTATGAGAACGGTCCTAAAGGACAGGACCAGGTTTACAGAGGACGAACAGAGATGAACGAAGACCTGCTGAGGACTGGAGACCTCAGTCTGACCCTGACACATCCAACAGAGAGAGATGAAGGAAGATACAGATGCAGAGTCTACAACACAGACGGAGACTTACTGAGAGAGACAGTAGTGTTTCTCTGGGTCAAAGGTCAGAGTTGTTTGTTGTTTGTCTGGTTTTGTCTCCTCTGCAGAGAATTCATGTCCAGTGTTAGGGGAAACTAATTACTCATAACTCATTATATTTTTACTTATATATTTTTATTACAGTTACGTGTATACGTATTGTAAAGGAAAGTCTGCACCGCTTTCAGAGAGTTAAAATAGTGACACTGCAGGTTAACGCTGCAACAGCACCAGTAGAAAGACTTTTTAGTGTAGAGGGACTGGTTCTCCCCCCAAAGGGAAACCGTCTCAGTGATAAACGCTTCCAGCAGCTTCTCCTGTTGCACTTTAACAAATACTTTAGTGACATGGAAAAGTTCTGTAGAGTCTTAGACAAAGGTCAAGACTAAACGTCTTCAACAGTTTGACTGAGGATTATTCACTGTGACAGATTATTGTGTGCCTTCATTTTGTAATGCCTTGTCCTCAGTGTTTATTTTGGTTAAAGCCGGTGCATATTCTCATTTTTCCAGGTCATAGTATTTCAAAGGAGGTTAAATCGAAAGCAACTGGATTTAGTGACCCAGTACCAGCCTGGTCAGTTGCGTACATGAACTGATGAAGCCTCTTGGATGAGAGGTGAAACGTCTTCCTAGACAAATAACTAAGTCCAGTTGCTTTTGATTTAACCTCCTTTGAAAAAATATTTTGGTTAAAGTAACTAAAATGTAATCAGTAACTTATTACTCTCTAAGATGCACTGCAAAGAAACGTATTACTTTCAAATACAAATAACTACTGTTATGTCATTCTTTTTGGAAGTAACTCAGGTCAGATTAAAACCTGCTGCTGCTGCTGTCTGATGACATCATCATGTGGTTTTTTGTCTCTCACGAGGGGGTGGATTGGACTACGCGCTGGCGTAGCTCACAATGGAACGGGCAACTTGCTCTGACTCTGGCTGCAGTTACAGTGCAGTAGATAGGTGATGCAGTCATCTTCACTAAGAAAACTATTCCTAACTCTTTGAAATATAAATAAGTATGTAGCTATTACTTTAACTATTTGTATAATGTCACTATAATGTTACTTTTATTTTAAAAAGTACATTATTAAAATTATCCGTGATTTTAAGTATGCTGCATCACAACTGCTAAGCGTTCATAAAAAATCAAACCGTTTGGAAATCGGACAGAAACTGAGCAAGTTCTGGTCATTATAGCAGAACATGCACCACAGGCTTAATGCTCTGAGGGAGAGAGTCGCCCGTCCCGAGATGGCCGCCATGTGGCTACACCGTGTCATTGGGCACCAGCGGTGGGTGAATCATCTAGGCTTCTTACATATATATCTATGGTCTCTCAGGCCAACAGGTGAAGGTGGAGGAGGGGATGGAGTCTGTCCAGCTGCCCTTCAAGACCACAGTTGGTCTGTCTGAAGACGTCAGAGTGGAGTGGACGGATGGAGGCAACAGGAAGGTCCATGTGCTCGGTTCTAAAGAACAGGACCAGGTTTACAGAGGACGAACAGAGATGAATGAAGACCTGCTGAGGACTGGAGACCTCAGTCTGACCCTGAAACACCCCACATGGAGAGACAGAGGAAGATACACCTGCAGAGTCTACAACAAGGACGGAGACTTAATGACAGAGAAAACTGTGAATCTCTGGGTCGAAGGTCAGAGTTGTTTGTTTGTCTCTGGTTTTGTCTCCTCTGCAGAGAATTCATGTCCAGTGTTGGGGGAAACTCGTTACAAAATTAATGAGTTATAGTAATATAATATAATTTTTAGGCAGTAACAGAGTAATACAACGTGTTACTCATTATATTTTTTGTAATATTATTACAGCTACTCTGTCCAGTAACGTGTTGCAATCAAAAACAGGTTGAATTACCACCTCAGGCTCCACAGCTGTAAATAGAGAAGCCAGTTTGCAGCAACTCTTGACTCCCAGGATGCATTGCTGGCTGCTGTCTCTCTGTCCAAGTTTAAGCTTCACTGGATGAGTAAGAAAGGGATCATCCCTATGTTCCCGGGTCCTATGTTCCCCGGGTTCTATGTTCCCCACTTTGTATGGGACCGGAGAACATAGAACCTTTTTTCTAAAATAGGGCCCTATGTTCCCCGCTTTTCCCTAAAAGGGTCCTATGTTCCCCTCTGTGTCCAGACCGGGGAACATAGAACCCTTTTTTAGAAAAAGGGTTCTATGTTCCCCGCTTTTCCCCAAAAGGACCCAGGGAACATGCAATTTTTGTACCCATACCTGGAAGTGGAGTTGTGAGTGACTTGGCATATTTTGCCTATTTTTGAGTGAGAAGTTGAATTGTGACTTTGAGTGAGAAGTGTAGGCTAATTGTCCCATTGGTTGGGTTTAGGCAATGAAGAAAGGAGTTGGTTAAGTTTAATAAAAAGACCAGGTAGAGGTTAGACAGGCCAGATTGATAGAGTCCAGATAAGTAGAGAGAGTCCATCGACCAACAGTGGGGAACATAGGACCCTTGTTCTGAAAAAGGGTCCTATGTTCCCCAGTATGTATTGCAACCGGGGAAAAAACGGGGAACATAGGACCCATTTTCAAAAAGAGGGTCCTATGGTTCCCCATAGGGGAACATAGAACCTGGGGAACATAGGTACGCTCCCGTAAGAAAACTAGAAGACGACATCAAGTTCCTGCTCACTACAGAGTGCAGCTCCTTGTCAGAGGAGCCTGCAGCCCAGATGCCAGATCCTCATCCAGCTGCTGCTGCCTCCAATGAGGATGACTTTTTTAATGTGGTGCACAGCTCAATGAATCTACACCCGTGTCCATGGAAACAGAGATAATAGATTATCTTAAATCTGCCTCTGTGATGGAAAGCCTGCACCGCTTTCAGAGAGTTAAAATAGTAACACTGCAGGTTAACGCTGCAACAGCATCCAGGTCACCAGTAGAAAGACTTTTCAGTGTAGAGGGACTGGTGCTCACCCCAAAGGGAAACCGTCTCTGTGATAAACGCTTCCAGTAGCTTCTCTGTTGCACTTTAACAAATACTTTAGTGACGTGGAAAAGTTCTGTAGAGTCTTAGACAAAGGTCAAGACTGAACAGTTTGACTGAGGATTATTCACTGTGACAGATTATTGTGTGCCTCCATACTGTAATGCCTTGTTCTCAGTGTTTATTTTGGTGAAAGTAACTAAAAAGTAATCAGTAACTTACTGTATTACTCTCTAAGAAATATTGCGAGGAAACTTATTACTTTCAAATTCAGGTCAATACTGGACAATGTTCTCTTCTCTGTCACTGCCTCCACAGAGTCCAGCTTCAGCAGCCCCATCACAGAGCCTGCTTTTTTGATGATCTTATTCAGTCTGTTAATATTCCTCTTGCTGGTGTTGCTCACCCAGCAGACAACAGCATAGAGAAGCACGCTGGCAACCACAGACTGATAGAACATCTGCAGCAGCTTTGTACAGATGTTGAATAACGACAGTCTCCTCAGGAAGTACAGCCTGGCTTGCCCCTTCTTGTAGAGGAGGTCGGTGTTTTGTGCCCAGTCCAGTTTGTTGACCAGATGGAGCCCCAGGTACTTATAGGATGAGACAGTCTCAACTCCCATCCCTCCTATGCAGATTGGTTGTGTAGGAGGGGGCTGTTATGTAATTTGGAAGTAACTCAGGTCAGAGATTAAAATCTGCTGCTGCTGCTGTCTGATGACATCATCATGTGGTTTGTTGTCTCTCAGACGAACAGGAGGAGGTGGAGGAGGGGGCGGAGTCTGTCCAGCTGCCCTTCAAGACCACAGCTGGTCTGTCTGAAGACGTCAGAGTGGAGTGGACGGATGAAGACGACAGGAAGGTCCATGTGTATGAGAATGGTCCTCAAGGACAGCACCAGGTTTACAGAGGACGAACAGAGATGAATGAAGACCTGCTGAGGACTGGAGACCTCAGTCTGACCCTGAAACATCCCACATGGAGAGACACAGGAAGATACAGATGCAGAGTCTACGACAAGGACGGAGACTTACTGAGAAGGACAGCAGTGACTCTCAGGGTCAAAGGTCAGAGTTGTTTGTTTGTCTCAGGTTTTTTGTCAGTCTCTGGTTGTTTGTTTGTCTCTGTCTCACTGTCTTCTGTCTTTTTCTCGTCTACAGGGAGAACTCAGGTCGGAGCTGAAACTCCTCTGATGGCTAATCGATCAGTCCGATTGGTCTCTTGATCAATTTGTGATTATTGAAAGGATCTGACTTTGGACCAGAGAGAAGATGGAGGTGAAGCAGCTGATGGACGATGGATGAAGACAGGAGGACGCTACTGACTCACAGTCTGTTGACTCATTATTGAGTATTGATCAGACCTGATAATGTTAAAGAGGAACTATATGTGTGGTCGCATTTCCTCTGTTTTGCTGAGGGACTTCAAGTTTTATTGATTTCAGGTTTACTCAGTAAAACTTTTACCTTGTAATTTACCATCACAAAGGTCTTTAGGTTGATTAAATTTGAGGTCAATCTGTTTAAATCTTGAACATACGATAAATGTTAATATATTTTTTTTAAACATATGAATGAATTTAGAAAAAGCAATAAGATTTTAAAGTATATTTTTGGGGGCTTTTTCGCCTTTAATGGACAGAAGAGTTGAGAGAGAGACAGGAAATGGGGAGGCAGAGGGGGGGGGGGGGGGGGGGGGGGGGTTGACATGCAGGATAGGACCACTCAACAAGGGATTCAAACTGGGGACGCCTGCAGTGAGGACCACAGCCTACCAACTGAGCTAAACACAAGATTTTAAATGTCAAACTGTCAGTTGAGTTTACACATCTCTGTCAACTGTCTGTCTGTCTGTCTCTGTTTTGTCAATTATTTTATACATATTTTTTGTCTTATTTTCAACCTTCATATAATATTTTCATAACTTTTGTGATGGTACATCGACTTACAACAGGTTGAATGACCTCTGTCATGGCCTGAGGGGGTCTGTATCGCCTTCACTGGCACTAAGCAGCTTTGAGGTGCATGGTGGGAACCCGGCTCTCACTTAAGTTTCACTTTCACTTTCGCGAGTCACAATGAGGAGGAAGCAGACAATAGGGCACCTTTCCGTCGGATTTTGTATGTGTGTTTACTGAGAAATTATCCGCTGGTAACAGAAACTTAGTTTGGACGTCTTCTGTTAATTTCCATGCACCGGGAGATCAGGATGTTTACGGCGCTACACGCTGGTGCTCATGGGAAATGGAGTCTTCCTTCAGGTAAAACACTACCGCTTTGGTCCACTGGCGCCGCCAAACTCAACCAAAAATGAAAGTTCTTTAGTATTGCTTTAATTATTGATGCTTTTCTAATTTTGCTGTCCACTTTGGACAGCTACAACTCTGCAAATTAGCTAATCGAATGAATGGATGTCATACCTGATAATAACAATCCGTGTATCATTCGTTCATTCGTTTTTCAAAATAAAACCAAAAATATGAAAACGAAAAAACATTTTTTCTCAGTATTTGTTTCCAAAACTAAAATGAAAAAACGGAAAACGACTTGTTTTTTCAGTTTTGCTCAAATGAATAATGGAAAAAACAGGTAACGAGCGTGACCGTGATCAAGACTAATAAAGAGCTACTGTTTAATATCTATCACAGTGACTTTAGTAAAGTGATGATGGAAGTAAACCGACATGTTGATTTTTTGTTTTGGTTTTTTTAAATATGTTGAAATTATACAGACTCTGGATGCAAAATCTCATAGAGTATTGCTGCAACAAAGAAAGTGGATGGATGGACACGAATTGGGTTTGAAATGAGTTGCAAAGGTCACAAGTCATAGACATCAATTATATTACATGGACAACATGTGGATTTACATAGGCCTATAATACAGACACAAAAGACATTAAATCAAACAATCACAAGTAAATCACACATCAACACTTTATAATTGAATAATTAATTTGTATCTCTTCCTTTGATTAATTGAAGTGTATCATGTTGTTGCATTATATTGATGTTGGTTTATGCCTATGTGACCTGTTGACTGTGAAGCACTTTGGTGCAAATGCTCTTTGCTTTTAAGGTGCTATATAAATAAATTAAACTTAAAGCATCTTTATATAATTCTCAGGTTGTCCCGTCTTGAGTCCACAGGGACGTCTGGCTCCATGTGGATCTTGTCTGCAGGGAAAGTGAATAATTATGTTCAGTGTCTGATCGGCTCGTCAGTCTTCTTTCTGGTCTTCTAACGTAGTCTGTGTCTAAGTCTGTGTCTCATCCGTCTCAGTCTTCTTTCTGATCTTCTAACGTATGGACATATTGGTGGTCGTCCTCCTCATATCTGTGATGTCACAGTTACATCAGCACAGACTGTTAGAAGTCATTCATATTCCTCTGGCCACACCTCCAGACTGCAGCCAATCACAACCTGCCGTTAGAGCACAGCCTCCTGTGACATCACGGGAAGTGTGTGTGTGTGTGTGTATTTTTTTCCTCAGTCATGAGACCTGAGCTGTCAACCAGTCAATGGCCTTCAAGTGGCTGTGACATTGACACAAAGGACACCTGGTGTCACACACACACACACACACACACACACACACACACACACACACACACACACACACACACACACACACAGGATCCCCCTGTTTTTTCTTTGCACACAGTGGTCATGATAATATAAATACTGTTATTGATTTTCCAATGATTACATATCCATGTTAATGTTCATCTAGACAACAGCCTGCTGTTAAACTGCAGCTGTAACTCTGCTGCAGCAGCTCCACCTAGTGGCACTTTTAATTAATAACACCAGGTGTGTCAATGTCCAAGCTTCAGTGCATAGAGGAGCTATTCATGTTTTGAACTACCTCACCAAGATGTAATGTATATATGTAGGCTACACAATGTAAGAAACTGACTCACAATCCTGTCATGTCGTGACTAGTTGAATCTGAAAACAAGAGGAACTGATCATAGCAAATAGTAAGGATTTTGAACAAAAAGAAAAGTCTCAGAACTAATTTAATTCATGACAGGACACTGAGGTCCAACTGGACCCACTTGGTAAGACTGTGAGATATATAATAACACAGAGATTTACACTGAATAAAAATCTGTCTCCTATCTATCACAATGAGTGATACTTTCATGTTCTAACATAAAAATATCATATCTTGAAATAACTTGAAATTGAAATCACTGCAGTTTAGTATTTATTAGCAATGTTTATTTACTGTAGCTATTTATTATTCATAAGTTATACACCAAAGAGTTATGTTTTTTATTTACTATTATTATTATTTTTGATTATTATATTTCTGAATCACAACTCACTCTTATTGTACACTGCTGATATGAATTTTGTTTCTTGTGTCAACATGCAAACTGCAATAAACTGAACCTTGAACCTTGATACTTAAGATAATGTGGACTTTATGACAGGGACATGATGATAGTATTGTTGACCCTACAGGAAATACATTTGTCTTTTCTAGGTAGGTGGGTCTGTAGGTCTGTCCTAACTTCACTTTGTGTTGAAATTGAAACTAAATGTTCATCGCTGCAGAGTCCTGGTTCAGTCCGGTTCTGACCGTCACTCAGTCCAGGGTTTTAACTGGACTGTGGTTTTAGAGAAGATGAAGATGTTTGCGGTGTTTGTGACGCTGCTGTACGGTGAGAAAAACTTCCATCTAACTCCATTTAAATAAACTACACACAGACTCTGACTGTGAGTGCCATGTATGCTGATACTGTGATTGACTGTAGGTGTCAACTAAAGCTCTGTCCTGCTTCTGAACCTCATGTTGCTCTTTGGTAAATGGACTTCATGTACAGTATAGAGCACTTTTCTAGTCTCTAAGTGTAGGACCACTCAAAGCGCTTTACACTGTGTGTCACATTCACCTTTTCATAAACACTTGCAAATCATTCACAGAGCAAGAGAGCACACGTTTAGGACACTTGAACATGCAGACTGAAGGAGCAAGGAATTGAACCACCAACCTTCCAATTAGTGGATGACCCACTGACTCTAACTCCTGAGCCACAGCCACCTTTAACACTTTCGTGACCTTTGACGTTTTTTTGGGGGGGGGTTTTCTCTTACAGATTATGATAATAGACACTCTCAAGTATCTTGTGTGTGGATATGGTAGTCCTCCGATATGTAAAACTGATTTAAACTACAATCAAAACATGATGGTTTTTATAAAATTATCTTGGTTTTGTCGGTACACTGGACGGAACGGCAAAAACAAACAAACGGTCTGATGGGACATCAAGACGACAAAGCAAGATGTCCGTGTGACAGTTGAGGTTCCTGTCACTATGCCTCCAATTGATCATGCGCTCTGGCTACTTGGCCAAAGGGATGTCCCATTCCCCTCCGTCCCCACAGGTGGACAGGATTGGTTCTTCAGGTCTGTGTTGATGAGACTGTCGGTGGTTCACTGCAGCTCCAGGTCAAACACTGGATCTTCATGAGAGTCTGATTATCTTCTGGTTTCTGTCTCACCTCTGTCTGTGTCCTCAGTTTCCCAGCATGCCTCAGCTGTGGAGACATATGAGGGGGAGGAGTCTGTCCTGCTGCCCTGTAACTTTCCTTCGTTTGACTTGGTCGAGCCTTCAGTGGTGTGGAGCCGCTCCGACCTCCGTCCTTCAACCGTCCACCAGCGTCAGCCGGACGGAGACGAACTCAGAGACCAGAACCAGGACTACAGAGGACGGACGTCCATGAGGACTGACGCTCTGAGGACCGGAGACCTCAGCCTCACTCTGAGGAGACCCACCACCAGAGACAGTGGCAGCTACAGCTGCATCCTCAGAGGGAGGGGGGGAGAGGAGAGGCAGACTCAAGTTACACTGCAGGTCAAAGGTCAGAGGTCATGGACTCATCAGAAATGTGTTTTAATGTTTTACATTATTGTTTATAGTGATGTTTTAATCTCATGTTGTTGTTTGTGTCGACTGCAGGACGTCATGAAGAATCAGTCTACATTGTCTTTGGTGTCTGTTGTCTCCTGCTCTCACTGACTGCTGCTGGTTACACTGGCATACTGTATACAGTGACAAAGGAAATAGGTAAATTATCTGTGTGTGTGTGTGTGTGTGTGTGTGTGTGTGTGTGTGTGTGTGTGTGTGTGTGTGTGTGTGTGTGTGTGTGTGTGTGTCCATGATACACTAATGTAAGTCAGTGTGATGTCAAAGATGTGAGGTCAGAAGTCAGGGTAGAAATAAATAAAATCTATGTGAATTGCTCAGAAATGTTGTGTTAATGTTTATAAATGTTCTGACCTCATGTTGTTGTTTGTGTCGACTACAGGATCTCGACCAGTCAGGATCAAGGTTCTCCAGGTTCTCCTGGTTCTCCTGGTTGCTTGTGGTGTTGGTCTATGCATTTTCTTTCTTCATAAAGGGACTGAGAACAAAGATGGTATGTAGTGTGTGTGTGAAGTCACTTCTCTGTTGACTGACAGCAACACTAACATCTGATCTCATGTTGTCTCAGTGACAGAACCTCCTCCAGACTGGATCGCTGGTCTACTGGGTCTAATGTTCATCCTGCTCCTCCTGACTCTCCTGGGTTATTGTGTCTGGGTCAGAACACATTTAGAAAATATATTGTGTATATTTGGTTATTTCTCAGGTAAGAGGTCACAGTGGAACTGAGCAAAATGTTTTTTTTTATGTGTTATTTATTAATATTTGAATCTTATATTGTTGTTGATTGTGTCGACTACAGGACGTCATCCAGAACGGGTCAAAGTTCTCCAGGTTCTTCTGGTTCTCCAGGTTCTGCTGGTTCTCCTGGTTGTCCTGTTTGCTGTTGTTCCTTGCTGTGTCATTCTTCACAAAGGGATTAAGAACACAGATGGTGTGTATGTGTGTGTAGATTAATCAGTATAAATTGTCTCTTTGTGTCCTGCCCCCCCCAACACACACACACAACTCAAACACTCATTGGGTCTCATTCATGAAACGTGAGCAAGAGACACTACACTGCGTGTAGTGCTTGTGTAAATTTAGAAATGCACATATATATTGCTTGTCACTGGTGGAAATCACAATTTTAATTCGTATTGCTCTCTGTTTTGTAGGACAATACACAACTGCCTTTGAATGGGCCCATTTGCCAAAATGTTGAACTGTCCTTTTAACTCCACCCAGAATGACTCTGATCCACGATCTCTCTTTTTTTTTCACTCTTTCTCCCTTTTTCCTTGTTGGACAGGATGCACCTACTGTACGTACCTCCTTATATGGTGATCATGGTCTCCTTATATGGCTATTCATGGGTGGAGGTCTATGCCGGGGGGCGTGCTGTTAATTCATGATGCGTTGATCTCCATGATCTTACACAAGTACTTACGATCAAATCTGAGATTCCCACAGCTTTCATGAATCTGGAGGGGAGTTTTAGTGGCGTGGGTTTTTATGTGCAAATCTACACACAGATTTACTGACGTTTCATGAATGAGACACATTATGAGTCAATGGTCCAGACGGTTCAGTCAGAGTCAGTCGGTACCAAGTGGTGTCACCCACTGGCTTGAGAACTGTTGTTTTGAAGTCAGGAGTTTGTGATTTGGCCATCGCCATCTTGGTTTTTGTAGTCAATAGATACTATATATGGAGGAGGGGGTGGAGCTGTGGCGGAGTGAGGGGTAGATCTGACCCACCTACACCAGCTACATGATGGATTGAAATGAACAGGGTCATGACTAATAAACATTGTTAGTGCCATGATGAGGACAGACTGCACTTGACTGACAAGTGTCACTGTGTCAATCAAGTGGCAGCCACGCCCACAGACCCACTCTGCTTTATCATCTGTTTTGTTTTCAATGGCATCATTTGAAAAATGACCCTTATTTTGTATTGAGAAAAACTTCAAACTAGTATTTAAGACCATATTCCATGTTCCTGTCTCTGTCCTCAGTGTCCTGGCATGGAGACACTGTGGAGCTCTACAGTGGAAGGTCTTTCCTGCTGCCCTGTGAGGACTCTCCTTTACCCAGAGACCCCAGAGTGACGTGGATCCGCCACGACCTCCGTCCTCCAACCGTCCATCAGAGAAACCGGCTGGGTGACGAGCTCACAGACCAGAACCAGGTTTACAGCAGCAGAACGTCCATGAAGACTGAAGCTCTGACCACTGGAGACCTCAGTCTCACTCTGAGGAACCTCTACCTCTCTGACAGCGGAAACTACACCTGCATCATCACAGCGTTTGGAAATAAACGAACACTGAGAAACATACAGCTGAAGGTCAAAGGTCAGAAACACACACTAACACCTACAGTACAGGATACAGGTCAGAGGTCAAAGCTCAGAGCTATAGCGGAATTATCTACGGTGGCCCTGAGGGTCAAAACACAACGACATTCCACAAAACACAAAAACATTTCAGATTACGGAAAGGGTAAGGACAGCATCTTGTTTGTGACTGGTTAGAACCTATGTCAATCAGGAAAAACAGGACAGCGGAGCGAGTCAACACTGTGTAGCCCAGGATGAGTGCTTAAGTCTGGGTGAGAGGAGAGGGGGGGGCTGCAGCATAACGCCGGGTACGATATGAGTTTCACTTTTACCGCGTACTGCTGTCATGCATATACGCTTATGTGTGTGTATGTGTGTGTGAACGCCATTAACGGAGAAAGAGCGCTATGCGGAGATGAATGAACGGAACGATATTGCGTTGGTCGAGCCAAAAGCCGAAAAATCTATTTGTGGCGGACATAATTTATTTGTGGCCACCACGCCACGAATAAATGAATGTATGGGAAACACTGTAGACATGTTGGTTTGAATGGTGACAAAGCTAGATATGCCCGTAGGCACAGCTGTAACTGACTGAACCCAAACTTTGTGCAAAATTCTATTTTCGAGTAAATCCGGGATGAAAGTGGGGTAGTTTTTTTCGCATTGGATAATGCAGGCGCATGAATTATGCGTCACACTGCACACGATTCATCAGCCACTGATATTGGATCCGTCATCCTTCAATCAAACGTCTGAGACAACACACACACACCGAGCTGGGTCTCACCCCAAGCATTGAATATTCCACCTGCTCGATAACGACCAATCAAATTCGTTTTCCTTACTCTGGTAAACTTGTGCAGCAAGTCGTGGAAACTCGTAGAAGGAGGCGCGACAAACAGGACAAACGGCCATTTCTGAAGACTTTTAAACATGTCCGTCCTCTTCCCTTGTCTCTTACCAGGCAGCACCTCAGTCCTCAGAGCCACCAAGTTTTGTAGTTGTGTAAGAGTATTTTCCTGAACAAGACTGTCTGTTACACAGCTGGATGCACATTGTTGTTTTTAACCGATAACCGACGCCATGCTCTGAGCGTCTGTGGCTTGTGCCGATCGGCAACTCCATCCTCCATCCTGAGAGAATGATCGACTATGTTTTTTTGCCGTTATAAAACAGTCTTAAAACACACTTTTATCACTCGTTGATGAACTGTTGTAGTACGGTGACAACATCACTAGCTAACACCGCTTTGAGTAAACCAGATCAATGGAAGGTAACCATGACAACCGGTTCTTTCTGCCGTCTGGTTACGCACGCATCCTGACTTGTTGGTAAACAAATAATCCCTATAGATACAGGTCTGATGTCAGTTTGAACCAGCGTCACAGAGGTCACGTAAAGGTCACGTTGTTGTTTATGTTCATCTCATCCACAGAAAAGTTCTCTGTCAATGCTGAAGTCTCCGTTGTGTCTGGTCTCCTGGTTCTACTGGTTCTACTGGGAGTTTCTCTTGGTGTCGTCTGGTGGCTTAAAGTTCATAAAAGGCGATTAATCAAAAAAGGTAGGGTGTGTGTGTGTGTGTGTGCGTGTGTGTGTGTGTGAGAGAGAGAGAGAGGGAGAGACACTACAGAGCTTTTATTGTGAAAATCTTCCATTATGTGTTGAGAGGACAGAGACCATGAACGGCTGCACACAGCCACAGCCCAGTTCCACTCCCTCCTCTAAAGACTCAGGCCCTGAACCCTCACTGACTTAACTATTCTACTCAGTAGTACTACTCAGCTGTAGCTGTAGTCAGTGGTTCTCAAACTGTTTTACATCAAGGACCCCTAAATTGACACAAACTAGACCACAGACCCCCATTGGACAACATTTTTAAGCAAACACCAGAAATACACAAATATTTGTTCTGAAGAATGTTACTTTTTTAGTCAATTTATGTTCAAATTAGGGCCAGTGGTGTGAATTCTTGGAAATACTGTAGAGAAAAAAACTGGTACAATTTCTCCAAAAACATTTAAACATTTCTTAAAATTTTGAAGAAAAAAAAAAGGTAAAATAATAATAAAATAAAAAGTGGTAAAAATTTCTCAAAAACGTTAAAAATTCTAGAAAAAAGTAGTAAAATTTCCAGAAAAAGTTGGGGACCCCCCTGAACCGTCTCAAGGACCCCTGGGGGTCCCTGGACCCCACTTTGAGAACCACTGACCTCAGTGACTGAGTGTGAGAGTCTGTGAGGGTCCAGATGCTGTAAACAGGAACAGAACAGCACTTACCCCCTTTTCACGTTACCTTGACAACAAAATGTTGTTGATCTGTCCGGTCTGGGACCGATGATTTACCGTTTACTGTCAACACACGGATCAGATCTGATCAAATCATCATCAATAATCACAAACTACAGTTGTGACGAGCAACGTTAATACTGACAGTTAACTTCTTCTCTCTCTCTTTTTGCTTCATCCATGAACAATAAAGAAACCACGGAGCTCTACGTTTGTTTATTTACTTTTTTTCTTTAAACACTCACGTTCTGACACCATCCCATGTATTTAGCTTCACAACGCTAGAAGGAGGAGGAGGTGTATGCACAAGGAAAATAATCACAACTCACTGAATTTTCAACTGATTTTCACACAGTTTAGTTTTTTCACGAGACGTAATGTAATGCAATACAAGATGCTCTGGTACATTAAAGATGGACTTTCACACTAAAACTGGTTATGTTAGTTATTCAGGTAATGAAGACACATTTCTACACTTCAGCCCCAGGGTGGGAGATTTTGTGTGTGTGTGTGTGTGTGTGTGTGTGTGTGTGTGTGTGTGTGTGTGTGTGTGTGTGTGTGTGTGTGTGTGTGTGTGTGTAAACCAACAAACAAAACTCTGATCATATCCAACACCTTCAGTAAATATTATGTGGTTTAGATTAAAACCTGCTGCTGCTTCTGTCTGATGACATCATCATCATGGTTTGTTGTCTCTCAGTCCAACAGGTGGAGGTGGAGGAGGGGGCGGAGTCTGTCCAGCTGCCACAGCTGGTCTGTCTGAAGACGTCAGAGTGGAGTGGACGGACATGTTAGACTGGAAGGTCCATGTGTATGAGAACGGTTCTGAAGAACAGCACCAGGTTTACAGAGGACGAACAGAGATGAATGAAGACCTGCTGAGGACTGGAGACCTCAGTCTGACCCTGAAACGCCCCATAGAGGGACACTCAGGAGACTACACCTGCAGAGTCTACAACAAGGACGGAGACTTAATGAGAGAGAAAACTGTGTCTCTCAGTGTCACAGGTCAGAGTTGTTTGTTTGTCTCTGTTTCTGGTTTTGTCTCCTCTGCAGAGAATTCATGTCAAAGATGAAACAGTTGAAATCAGAGCTGTAGATTCAGGTCAGAGATTAAAACCTGAGGCCTGTACCACGAAGCAGGATCAGCGTCTTGGCGAGGTGAGTTACCATGGTAACTTACTCTGAACTGCTAACCTGCTCCGGGTCAGCGTAGCTTTCAGGACTGATCTGAATCCAGTAAAAGGCTCCGTCCACCAGCCAATCAGGGAAAATGACGTGTCCTCTCACAGATATTACTGTTACCAAGGAGACGGAAATAAAAGTAGCGAAGCTCCGGACAGAGTTGCGGTGATTATATCCAGTTTATGATACGTTATGAAAAAACACACACGTGTCTCACAACAACGGATGAAAGGTTTTTCTGGGACAGATCAAATCCGTTAGATGATTATCCATACGATGCCAATTGTTGTAGTTTTTTTTTTTTTTTTGAGGGTGTGTGTGTGTGTGTGTGTGTAGAGACACGTGTTGATATGGGACAGGCTTTTATTTAATTTAGAACAAACCTTATGCTCAGCAAAGATGGAAAATATATAATATAATAAAACAGTTCTGTTGTTTGGCCACTGCTTAAAAGAGTCAGAACAGGAGGAAAGAATCGGATCCAGAGCAGAATCATTTACAAGTTTAATCAGCAGCCATTCAACAACTAATAAATAAACATAATCATTTAATTCGGACCACAGGCTTCTTTTTTTTCTTCTTCCTCGTAGGAGAAATAAGGTGTTCGCTCACCTCTTCTCTGAGGCTTCGGTGCTCTGGTTGTGATTGGTCTGCCGCCTTGAACCCGCCCTTTATACGTGTGCGTTCACCGATTCACAATAAGACAAACCTGGGTTGAGTTACCGAGGTGATAACCAGCGTCGTGGTACCGCTGATCCAGAGAGACAGTGTTGTGGATAGGTTCAGCTGGATAGGCTGAGAGGAACCCTCGCTTCATGGTACAGGCCTCTGCTGCTGCTGTCTGATGACATCATCATGTGGTTTGTTGTTTCTCAGGCCGACCGGTGGTGAGGGTGGAGCAGGGGGCGGAGTCTGTCCAGCTGCCCTTCCAGACCACAGCTGGTCTGTCTGAAGACGTCAGAGTGGAGTGGACGTACAGAGACAACAGGAAGGTCCATGTGTATGAGAACGGTCCTAAAGGACAGGACCAGGTTTACAGAGGACGAACAGAGATGAATGAAGACCTGCTGAGGACTGGAGACCTCAGTCTGACCCTGAAACATCCCACAGGGAGAGACAGAGGAGACTACTACTGCAGAGTCTACAACAAGGACGGAGACTTACTGAGAGAGACAGTAGTGACTCTCAGGGTCAAAGGTCAGAGTTGTTTGTTTGTCTCTGGTTTTGTCTCCTCTGCAGAGAATTCATGTCTAGTGTTGGTGGTAACTCGTTACTCATTATATTTATTGTAATATTATTACAGTTACTCCGTCCGGTAACGTGTTACAATCAGAAACAGGTTGAATCACCACCTCAGGCTCCACAGCTGTAAATAGAGAAGCCAGTTTGCGGCAGCTCTTGACTCCCAGGATGCATTGCTGGCTGCTGTCTCTCTGCCCAAGTTGAAGCTTCACTGGATGAGTAAGAAAACTAGAAGATGACATCAAGTTCCTGCTCACTACAGAGTGCAGCTCCTTGTCAGAGGAGCCTGCAGCCCAGATGCCAGATCCTCATCCAGCTGCTGCTGCCTCCAATGAGAACTACTTTTTTAATTTGGTGCACAGCTCCATGAATCTACATCCGTGTCCATGGAAACAGAGATAATAGATGATCTTAAATCTTCCTCTGTGATGAAAAGCCTGCACCGCTTCCAGAGAGTTAAAATAGTGACACTGCAGGTTAACGCTGCAACAGCATCCAGTTCACCAGTAGAAAGACTTTTCAGTGTAAAGGGACTCTTCCCACCCCAAAGGGAAACTGTCTCAGTGATAAACGCTTCCAGCAGCTTCTCCTGTTGCACTTTAACAAATACTTTAGTGACATGGAAACGTTCTGTAGAGTCTTAGACAAAGGTCAAGACTGAACGTCTTCAACAGTTTGACTGAGGATTATTCACTGTGACAGATTATAACATGCCTCCATATTGTAATGCCTTGTCCTCAGCGTTTATTTTGGTGAAAGTAACTAAAAAGTAATCAGTAACTTATTACTCTCTTAGGAATATTGCAAAGAAACGTATTACTTCCAAATGCAAGTAACTTCTATCATGTAATATATTACATTTTAGAAGTAACTCAGGTCAGATTAAAACCTGCTGCTGCTGCTGTCTGATGACATCATCATGTGGTTTGTTGTCTCTCAGTCCGACAGGTGGAGGTGGAGGTGGAGGAGGGGGCGGAGTCTGTCCAGCTGCTCTTCAAGACCACAGCTGGTCTGTCTGAAGACGTCAGAGTGGAGTGGACGGATGAAGACGACAGGAAGGTCCATGTGTATGAGAACGGTCCTAAAGGACAGGACCTGGTTTACAGAGGACGAACAGAGATGAATGAAGACCTGCTGAGGACTGGAGACCTCAGTCTGACCCTGAAACACCTCACAGGGAGAGATGATAGATACTATTACTGCAGAGTCTACAACAAGGACGGAGACTTACTGAGAGAGACAGAAGTGACTCTCAAGGTCGAAGGTCAGAGTTGTTTGTTTGTCTCTGGTTTTGTCTCCTCTGCATAGAATTCATTTTCAGTGTTGGGGGTAACTTGTTACAAAATTAATGAGTTATACTAAAGTTACAGTAATATATAACTTTTAGGCAGTAATAGAGTAATACAACGTGTTACTTATTATATTTATTGTAATATTATTACAGTTACTCCATATGGTAACATGCTACAATCAGAAACAGGTTGAATTACCACCTCAGGCGCCACAGCTGTAAATAGAGAAGCCAGTTTGCAGCAGCTCTTGACTCCCAGGATGCATTGCTGGCTGCTGTCTCTCTGCCCAAGTTGAAGCTTCACTGGATGAGTAAGAAAACGAGAAGACGACATCAAGTTCCTGCTCACTACAGAGTGCAGCTCCTTGTCAGAGGAGCCTGCAGCCCAGATGCCAGATCCTCATCCAGCTGCTGACAGATTATAACGTGCCTCCATATTGTAATGTCTTGTCCTCAGTGTTTATGTTGGTGAAAGTAACTAAAAAGTAATCAGTAACTTATTACTCTCTAAGGAATATTGCAAAAAAACCTATTACTTTCAAATGCAAGTAACTACTGTTATGTAATATATTACATTGTGGAAGTAACTCAGGTCAGTGATTACGTCAGACCTGCTGCTGCTGCTGTCTGATGACATCATCATGTGGTTTGTTGTCTCTCAGACCAACAGGTGAAGGTGGAGGAGGGGGCGGAGTCTGTCCAGCTGCCCTTCAAGACCACAGCTGGTCTGTCTGAAGACGTCAGAGTGGAGTGGACGGACATGTTCAACAGGAAGGTCCATGTGTATGAGAACGGTCCTAAAGGACAGGACCTGGTTTACAGAGGACGAACAGAGATGAATGAAGACCTGCTGAGGACTGGAGACCTCAGTCTGACCCTGAAACACCTCACAAGGAGAGACAGAGGAGACTACTACTGCAGAGTCTACAACAAGGACGGAGACTTAGTGACAGTGACAAAAGTGACTCTCAAGGTCAAAGGTCAGAGTTGTTTGTTTGTCTCTGGTTGTTTGTCTCTGTCTCACTGTCTTCTGTCTCGTCTACAGGGAGAACTCAGGTCAGAGCTGAAACAGTCGACATGAGGAACAGAAGCAGCTCCATTGATCCAACTCCTCTGATGGCTGATCAATCAGTCTGATTGGTCTGTTGATCAGTTTGTGATCATTGAAAGGATCTGACTGTGGACCAGAGAGAAGATGGAGGTGAAGCAGCTGATGGACGATGGATGAAGACAGGAGGACGCTACTGACTCACAGTCTGTTGACTCACTATTGATGAGTATTGATCAGACCTGATAATGTTAAAGGGGAACTGTCAGTGCGGTCGCCTTCCCTCTGTTTTACTAAGAGACTTTAAGTTTTATTGATTTCAAGTTTACTCAGTAAAACTTTTACCTTGTAATTTACCATCACAAAGGTCTTTAGGCTGATTAAATTTGAGGTCAATCTATTTAAATCTTGAACATACGATAAATGTTGATATATTAAAAAAACAAAAAACATCTGCATAAATTAAGAAATAGAAACATGATTTCAAATGTCAAACTGTCAGTAGAGTTTACACATCTCTGTCAACTGTCATACATGTAGATGCTCTGTTTTGTCAATTATTTTATACATAGTTTTTGTCATATTTTTTTTTACCACTATTGTTTTTCTTAATTAAAAGTATGTTTAACATATTGCTCTTATTATTATTGATGCTTTTTCTATTTTTGCTGTCCACTTTGCAGCTACAATTCTGCAAATTACCTAATCGAATGAATGGATGTCATACCTGATAATAATAATCCGTGTACCATTGAGCGTGCCCGTGGTCAAGACTAATAAATAGCTACTATTTAGCTAATATCTATCACAGTGAGTTTAGTAAAGTGATGATGGAAGTTAAACGACATGTTGATTTTTTGTTTTTTTAAATATGTTGAAATTATACAGACTCTGGATGCAAAATCTCATAGAATATCACTGCAACAAAGAAAGCGGATAGATGGACACAAATTGGTTTTGAAATGAGTTGGAAAGGTCACAAGTCATCAATTATATTACATGGACATGTGGATTTACATAGGCCTATAATACAGATACGAAAGACATAAATCAAACAATCACAAGTAAATCACACAACAATTTATAATTTAATAAATAATTTTTATCCCTTAATTGAAGTGTATCATGTTGTTGCATTATATTGATGTTGGTTTATGCCTATGTGACCTGTTGACTGTGAAGCACTTTGGTGCAAATGCTCTTTGCTTTTAAGGTGCTATATAAATAAATTAAACTTAAACTTAAAGCAGAAGTAAGTGATATATTTGTGTTAATATAAGTCTTAAATAGTTATATCTTCCGACAGCAATCACTTACATAGAGTGTTTGGACCGAAACACGGGTCTGTCAGTCACTCTGCTCTGCTCTGAGCCGAGGAGAAAACATTTATCGTATCCTACAGTTTTTATCCAATGAGGAGAGAGAACGGCATGCAGGGCTGTGTGTGCAGCCAAGGGACGCCGTGAATGTGGTGACGTAGGGACGAGGACTGTTATGGTGCGTTCAAGGAAACTCGTAACTCGTGTTTTTCCGACCTGTGAAGTCGTACCAGTTCGATCTGGTACCAGTTCACGGGTCGGAAGTTACGAGTGGCCGTTATAGTGACTTTCACCGGTAAAACAGGTCGGAAAAACACGAGTGGGTTGCCTGGAACGCTACAAAATCGTAAGTTGTGACTTGAAGCTGTAATTTACGGTTTCAAAAGCCTGCCTGGAACGCAGCATTAGCCAAAACGACCGGATCGCTTACTTCTGCTTTAATATAGCCTACTATAATATTATACAACTTCAACTTCATTTATCCCAGAAGGGTAACCTTTTGTTAGCAGCCAGTCACAAACTGCGAAAAACAACGACAAAGCAACATAAAAAAAAACATCAATCAATCAATCAGTCACAATCAATCACAAAATAGTTAGTTAATCACAATCAATCAATCGAGCAATTCACATTATATTATATTATATTATATTATATTATATTATTATTATTCAGTATGTAGTTGTTACTTCCGACCACGAGGGGGCGATGATCCGCTGTGTCGCTGTTTCCAGCCGCCAACAAACATGGGACAGAAGAAGGAGAAGTAGAGGAGGAGGAGGAAGTAGATGATGATGGTTTTAATAATTCACCAGTGAGGAAGAAGCAGCAGTAGAAGGAGTCGGCGACACTCATCAGTTTGCTGCTCTGTGTTTTATCACCTGTTCTTCACACTGACAGGTGAGTTAAAACACCTGCGCGTGGTTTATTTGAACGGTTCTTCTCCTTTCACTGTGTTCACGTGCAGCGTCAGGAAACTAATGTTGTTAAAGCTGCTAGTTAGCTGTGGGCTAACTTTAGCTGCAGCAGCCACAGCCTCCACCTGCTTTTATTATTATTATTTTAATACCAAATCTTTATGATATTCTATGATGTTTCTGACACGACTCGTTTCCTTTCAGTGTTTTCTTACCTAATTTGTGTATTTCATTTAAACACGTTGACGTTTAAAACCAAGTAGTTAATGTGAACTGAGCTTTAAAGGCCAGAGGAGCAGACTGAACCTGGTTAAAAGTCTCTATTTAATGTTGAACAGTGTTTATGACTTGGAGAACAAGTGTTTTTATTTGGAAATGTGCAAGTTTTAATCACAATTTGCATGCTGGATTGTCCAAATCGGATCTTTTGCAACTCTGGTTTGGTGTTAACTTCAGGATTGGGCCCATTTCTTAACTAGATAAGTCAAATTTTGTAATAGCATAAATAAAGACACAGTAAATCCATCTTAATGTGACAAAACAATTAAAGAAATGTGCCTGAAATTGTCAATATTCAGATTTTATGTGAGGAAACAACATGAACGACTTGTAAATATATGTAAAGTGTTAAATATGTGTTTATAAATGCATTTATAGCTACATTAAGCTCATGTATTGGTAGTAAAGCTCTGGTGCTGGTTGCTCTGACCACATTACGTGACATAACGTCACATGGTTTGGGCCATAATTTGACTTTGCACTTTGCAGAAGAGCAGCATGAGGAGATCTTCAGATAACCAGGAAACTATGCGGTTATTCAGGATACGACGGCGCACCTCACCTTTCACACACATAACACGTCTTTCCACACACACAAAAAAAAACCTGTTGCAGCAGAGCCAGGTTTTCTTGATTTTTTTTTTCTTTTTCTTTCTGCAGTTTGTTTATTTTTAACGATGATAAGCTCATCGAATGCATGCACACCTCCACCTTTCTCTGTTTAAAGTTTCATCAGGTTGCTAAAGAGATTTTTTTTTACTTATGTAAGAACTTGTAAAACATAGCTAAAAGTATTTGTATAGCACCTTAACTCTTTCGCGACCACACTAATTCCTCAGCACATCGGCTCAGGACCACATGTTTTTGGCTATTTGTTTACCTTTTTCTCACGTCGAACCGAACTCTGTACATCACCTAGAAACAAATGGTTTTCACGTGGTTGAAGAGTGACTTTCCAACGTGCTTCTCGAAAAAACGGGGAGTTTCTCCGCCGTTTTGTTCGTGAGTACGAAGTAGAAGAAGAGAGCTGGGTTTCTCCAAAAACAGAGCTCCCGCTCTAGTTTCAGAGAAAAACGCACTTTTGTGTCAAGTGGCAATCTGCTCATTTTACCGGTACTCTGCAGTGTGGCATGTCTCCCAAATCATTTCTACGGCTAAATAAATATATTTGTAGGCAAATCTGGGGGGTGTGGGCAGCGGTGCGGGTCTCTGGCCGCAGCGCAGCAGCTCCGTGACACTGCTTCACGGTCGCTTTGGTCAAAAGAGGGTTTGGAAAGTCGCCAGATTCAGCGAGAAAGTGGCAACACTGTAGCCGACAGCCGCACAGCGCTGCACGCTGTCCCCAGAGCAGCGTTCAAGGAGAACGATTACTCAAACAAAACCAAGATCACACAGTTTATAAAAAACATTATGTTTTGATTTTAGTTTAAAACAGTTTTACACATCAGAGGACTACCATATTCACACACAGGGTACATAAGAGTGTCTATTAATCTGTAAAAAAAACAAAAACAAAACGGTTTTGACGAGTTTACTCGTCAATGGTCGTGAACGTTCGGCAGGCTGTGACGAGTTTACTCGTCAATGGTCGTGAAAGAGTTAACCTTCCTCTTCTTAGCTTTCTGCTACCATCTTGTGTCTTGAATCAGCTGTGAAACATACTAAAAACAATTATTCATCATCTCTTGGTTGCATTGTTTGGCTTCCTTATCCATGAAAAAGTTGTTTTTGCACTTATGATTTCAGTTTTAACTGAAATCAGTTTTGACATTATAGCACCACAGATGTCATCATTTTAACAAGCGCATTTTAAGAATGTCTGTCAGCTCCTCAATTCCTTACCTAATCCAATCACAGAGAGACTGGGATACACCTTTTTGACAACAAATTCTCAAAATAAAAGCCTTTAATGTCAAATTGAAAACATATCTACAGTGTTGTTGTGTTGAGTTTGAGCTCTGGACCAAGATGGCGACGACCAGACGTGTGTGTAAGTCAAACAGTCAAATTATTGGGGCAGAGGGCAAAATGGAGGTAAAATGGAGTGGCAGGAGGCAGACGGACCTAGGAACAGAGAAGCAGGGTAGGGGACGTGGATGGTCTGGGTGAAGCAGCGGCATGGGAGCGGGATCCTGGAGGCAGAATTGGAAACACAGGTAAGTCCGTATAATTGAAATCACTGGTAACTCAAACAAGTTAGCACAGGCTGATCTACCTGCTATGGAAGGTTACAAGGCCTAGCTGAGCTGATCCAAGATTTTCTAAATGGTGTAAATTAGGATTGTCTTCCCTGTGTGACCTCTATGTAGACGGTATATTTGCTAGTTTCACTCAACTTTCCTCCTTGTTAGACTAAGTTACGCATTTTTCTAACTGCTTTATGTATGTGCTCATGCTGATATTGTGATTTTGGATAAAAGATTTATAATTATTTTCCTCAATTCTTTTTTTTTTTTATACTATTATACATATACATTGTTACTATTATGATAATAAAATAAAAATAATAATAATAAATAATTGAAATAAAACCTGCAAACCTTCAGTTCATCCCAAGATTTCCATGTGTGTGCGCGTTACACAGAGTTGTCAGTGTATTTATGTATGAAGCCGTGAGCAGCGGTGAGTTTATTTTAGAGCTGAGCAGCAGCGACTCAGTTCAGCCTGTCAGAGAACATCACAGCTGGATGAAAATCCACAGCATTAGTGAACGAGGAGTACAGTTGTCCCTGAGGCAGAAAACAAGAGGTTCAGTTCAGTTTAGTTTATTCGATTAGCATTTAACCCCCCACCCTTCTCAACAGATGATATTTACTTCTAATATAAACAAAATACAATGAGGAATGGAGCTAATTGAAAAGGTGTAGGCTGAAGCTCATGCTTATGCCTACCCTTTTTGGTCCGCAGCAGTGGTGGTTGGTGACTGAAAAAATTGGAAAGGACAGGAGGAAAACCAGTCCATGGCATCATGTTACTTTATACTGGTTGACTAACTTAACCTTATTTTCTTACGAAAATTAAGTAGTAAACAATGGCTTGCAAAATTTATTTCATCAACATCATTTTATCCAATCCTGCTGTTTTCAGATTAACTATACAGGCCTAATGAAAAAGACCGAGCATTTATCAAGCGTGTGGGGAAAAAAACAGGGCAATGTAAACGTCACAGTGGGAATTTTACACAACACTCTCTGATTTAAAAAGAAAAACCATGAAAATCGGGAATTATTAACTTAATTTACGTATAGGCTACTTACGTAATTCTTACCTGGCTCTGAGGCGAGGGTTTCTCCAGACACGTACTGTTTTCACTGATCGAAATACAGTGGCGGGAAAAAAAAACGCCCAGTCGCCCAAAACTTGTAGTTTAACAACGTATCTTCTATCTAATTTCACAATCCGTGAGATGACCTAAGTGTTGGTGGGTTGATAGATGGAGGAATAGCCTACTAGTCCTTATTGCTCTGTACAAAGTCCCGTTGTGTCGTTAAACCGATGTTTTACCCTCCAGCTGAGCATGTCACGTCACTGAAAACTATGAACCATTTGATTTCAAACCAATGCCAACATTGCTGAAAATTGCTGAAAAAACATTGCTGCGCGAGCGGAAATAATGAAAGTAATGGCAAACAAACACTGCATATCTCCAAAATCAGGCAGGTTTCCAGGATGCCAAGTCGCCTACTCATTTTAATGTAACAATTGCCAATGAGAACGATCACGGACTTTCATGATCGATTACCATGGCAACGAACGAAGCTTCGAAGCTTAAAATTTTTTGGGTCAGCTCGACTGTTGGCAAACTCGCCATGTAGGATTGCCAACCGTCCCTTGAAATAACGAATCGTCCCGTATTTGGAAACTGAAAGACGCACTTTGTCATGTATTTTTGAAAATCCATGTCAGGCGATTTTTATACTAATGACCCGGTGCAGTTCTGACTGCCGCTGCTGATTCTTGCCTGTCTGGAATGAGCTTCTCATTGACCAATTTATATTTATTTATTTATATTTATATATTTAGACTCACCGTTACGTTGCTGGGTCTCTGAAGTGTTGCTAGGATACGCCTGCGAAGCCGCTTTCAGAGATGTGACTGATGCACCACTCTACCCAGACAAGACAGAAAGAAAAGATTTTTTTTTTTTTTTTTTTTAATGATTGTGGAAGTTTAGAAAAGAACGGGAAAAGAAACACAAATAGCAGGAAAACGTGAGGAATGATTTATACAGAGCCAACACACGCACATCTCCCAATGAAATGTCTGCATTAGTCACGGAGGAATCACTGAGGTTAAACAGCCGGGTCAGGACTCAAACTACCACAGAGGAGGGAGAGGCTTCAGAGGAGTCAGTGAGCTCTTTTAGTCTGTTCTTCACTAGGTATCTCAGGGGGCTGATATAGTATTAATAATTATATTTATTTAATTAGACTCAAATCTGGTTGATAGATAGGCTAGCAGTGACAAAGAAGAAGGTAATCTGAAGTTCACTGCTCCTCAAACTGTGACTGTCTGTAGACTACTAAAAGTTCATCATATTTAAGGTCTACTCTCACAGTAATTTAATGTAGTAAAAACAAACAAAAAAACGTACTGTATTATGTACAGCTATAATAATATAGTGGTAATTATAATAAAATATATATGTTGTAAAAATGTAATGTAAAGAAAAACGGTAACTGTTTTTTAACTGCTAGAATAAAATGATAACAATGATGATGATCCCTTATTTTCACTTCAGAGAGTTGTCATGGCTGAGGGATTAATAATACAGTCTGTCTCGTTTTCTCTCAGCAACCTCTATTTAGTATTAAACTGAACATAAAATGACCAACAAAGCCTACCTGGCAGAGGGATTCATAAGTCAGTCCCGTTTTCTCTCTCACACACACGTCTCACGCTGAAAATATAAAACGAAAAGAAAGTGCAGGTTAGCTAACAATGTGTAGTACTAGCCATTCAGTAAAATAAACAAAAAAAAAAGAAAAACACCATCAACTTTTTATGAAAAAAGGACGTGGTCAACCGTTCAGGAGCTATACGTTTATAAAGGACGACTTAAATCACCCCTAAATATTAAAATTAAAGTAATTAATATGAAACAATGTCGGAGTTCATAACTCGTTCACCTACCGGGGAAACAGCGAGGTCCAACTGCTGCTCTGCTGCCCCCCGGGGGTGCACGACCCTAAACCACAGGGGCGCTGCATTTAATTACCATAGGACAAATAAGTTTCCGTGTTGTGTGATGAGTTTTTATGGCAAGTTAAGACATAGCAACATTAACCAGGGGCTTATTTGGGAACTGGACCAACCTGAGACCAATTTTCCGTTCTGGTTGTTGATTGGTAAAGGAGAACGTCCATTGGTGCGTCATTTTACGTGTTTTAGCCAATCATAGATTAGCATTAAAAAAAAAACTGCAAATGTGCACCCAGACAACAGGTTGCAGTAACTCTGCAGCAGCAGCTCCACCTAGTGGTACTTCCAATGAATGAATCGCACCAGAGATGTCTGTCCAAGTTTCAGTGGCTATTAATGTTTTGTGTTTTTTAATTATCTCACCAATACGTATAATGTGAGAAACTGACTCAAAATCCTGTCGTGTCATAATATCTGACATCTGATCATTATATAGTGAGTAGAGAGTCTCAGAACTAAATACATTCATGACAGGACAGAGATGACTGCATTAACAACACAGGTAAGACTAATAAAGAGCTACTATTTAATACAGTGAGTTTAGTAAAATGATGATGGAAGTAAACCGACATGTTGATTTTTCTTTTCTTTTCTTTTTTCAATTTTGAAATTATACACAGCAGACTCTGGTATCTTAAAAGAACAAAGTTGCAACACAGAAAGTGGTTGGATGGACACAAATTGGGTTTGAAATGAGTTGCAAAGGTCACAAGTCATAGACATCAATTATATGACATGGACAACATTTGGATGTACAATAATAACTTTTAGGCAGTAACAGAGTAATACAACGCATTACTTATTATATATTTTGTAATATTATTGTAGTTACTCCGTCCAGTAACATGTTACAATCAGAAACAGGTTGAATTACCACCTCAGGCACCACAGCTGTAAATAGAGAAGCCAGTTTGCAGCAGCTCTTGACTCCCAGGTTTAAATCTTGAACATACGATAAATGTTGATTTTTTTTTTTTTTTTTAAAGAAAAAAACATCTGAGTAAATTAAGAAAAAGAAACACAATTTCAAATGTCAAACTGTCAGTTGAGTTTACACATCTCTGTCATCTGTCATAGATGCTCTGTTTTGTCAGTTATTTTGTACATATTTTTTGTCATATTTTACCACTATTGTTTTTTTTGTATTGTTTTTGTATTTTGAATTTATTGCTCTGAATTGTTTTTTCTAGCTACAACAATGTCATACCTGAGCTTATCTTGATTTTTTCCTAGGAGGTGCCCTCGAGTCGTTCAGTCTGACCCAGGTTGAGCCATTTCTGATGCATGTGCCAAGTGTGGTTAGTTTTAACTCCCTTGTTGGTTATAAATAAATTGTTATTCATAACCCCAATGGAAATCAAACATCAGTTCTCCTTGACACATCTTAAACAACAATGAGTATGAAGTGCATTAAAGTAAAAAGACTCAGATCAGGTTGGAGCTTTAGGATTACAATACAAACTGTGGTCCACGTAGGTAAATGAAGTCAGAGCTCCTGAGGCGCCGCTGCCTGCACGAGTTGCAGCAGGTATGAATCAGTGACAGGTGCCTGCAGCACAAAGCTGCACTGAAGAACGACCTGTGACCTCTGGTGATGTCACAGCTGTCATGTCTGCTATAAACGCATTAAAGCATCTTTATATAATTCTCAGGTCGTCCCGTCTTGAGTCCACAGGGACGTCTGGCTCCATGTGGATCTTGTCTGCAGGGAAAGTGAATAATTATGTTCAGTGCCTGATCTGTCTCAGTGTGGACGGCTCGTCAGTCTTCTGTCTGATCTTCTAACGTAGTCTGTGTCTAAGTCAGTGTCTCATCCGTCTCAGTCTTCTCTCTGATCTTCTAACGTATGGACATATTGGTGGTCGTCCTCCTCATATCTGTGATGTCACAGTTACAGCAGCACAGACTGTTAGAAGTCATTCATATTCCTCTGACCACACCTCCAGACTGCAGCCAATCACAACCTGCCGTTAGAGCACAGCCTCCTGTGACATCACGGGAAGTTTGTCTGTGCATATGTTTGGATTGGTGTGTGTGTGTATATTTTTTTCTCAGTCATGAACTGTCAACCAGTCTGTGGCCTTCAAGTGGCTGTGACATTGACACAAAGGACACTTGGTCACACACAGACAGACAAACACCCACACAAAGCCGCCACCCCCTCCCTTTTTTCTTTTTTTTTTTTTTTACACACAGTGGTTTTTATAATACAAACAATTTTATTGATTTTCCAATGATTAAATATCCACGTTACTGTAATGTGCATCTACTGTAGGCGACAGGCTGCTGTTAAACTGCAGCTGTAACTCTGCTGCAGCAGCTCCACCTAGTGGCACTTTTAATGAATAACACCAAATGTCCAAGCTTCAGCACATAGCTATTCATGTTTTGTGTAAACAGTTAACTATCTCACCAAGATGTAATGTATATATGTACATAATGTAAGAATGTAAGATCCTGTTGTGACCAGTTGAATCTGAAAACAATTGGATCTGATCATAGCAAATAGTTTTGATTTTGAACAAAAAGAAAAGTCACAGAACTAATTAAATTCATGACAGGACACTAATGTGAGTGCAAAGCTGGACCCACTTGGTAAGACTGTGGGATATATAGTAACGCAGATTCCCTTACAGAAAAAAACACATGCACTTCACATGTTATTCACATGTGATTTTCCACATGTGAAAGACTTTGCATATCGTAATCATGTTATTCGCATGGGAAACATGTGGTTTTGGCCCAATTTTATGTTAAAGGGATAGTTCAACATTTTGGCAAATTGGCCCATTGCCATAATCGCTATAGTCATAGCAGTAGGTTCATTACCTTTAATTGTAGGTGTGAGCTATTTTCAGTACGGCGGAGCGCAGCAGCAGGCTGCTCAGAGCTACACTATGGAGGCTAATGGAATTTCTTGGTTTCCCTCATTAAACTCATCAAATTCAACATCCCAAAACTCCACAGCGCTTTTGTAGACAAGTTGTGACCTGCACAACCACTACGCTATGAGATAATGACGGGACGATACGAAACGGAGCCGTTTTCGAGGTAAATACAGGGTAAATACGGAGACTGCTTGCTGAAAAACTGTCCCTGAACACAACGCGCATCAGCGGTTTTGTATGAATTTACCTCGAAAACGGCTCCGTTTCGTATCGTCCCGTCACTATCTCATAGCGTGGTGGTTGTGCAGGTCACAACTTGTCTACAAAAGCGCTGTGGAGTTTTGGGATGTTGAATTTGATGAGTTTAATGAGGGAAACCAAGAAATTCCATTAGCCTCCATAGTGCAGGCACGTGCACACATAGGGCCCAAAGGGTACTTGAGCCCCTGCCCTTTTTGCCCCGTATTAAAAAGTGCCCTTTTTTTATTTTTTTTTATTTTTTCAATAAATGCATTCCTGTTGTGCATGAGGATGTAAACAACCGCGCTGTAAAAATGCCACGGTTATCTACCGTACGCATTTCCTTGTAATATACACAGTACTGTGTATGTACGTTGGTGTGTGTGTGTGTGTGTCCGCTGCTGCTCCGCTCGGTCCCTCGGTCCCCCGCGGTGCGCGCTCCCTCACATGCACGTCCAGAGAGAGAGAGAGAGAGAGAGAAGTAGAAGCTGCTGCCTCGTCGATAACTGTGTGTGTGCCACTGCCGCACAGATGAGACGTGACAGTGGAGCGACTTGTGTCGAATCTTGTGAGTTATAAATCCACCAACATCACTTCCTTGTCGGTTCTGACAAGTCGCCGTCCACTTATTCAATGAGCTTAATAAGAGTCATATTTAAGAAAAGCCCCATTTGTGTTTGTTTAGCTGACTGCTTGTTAAGAGTTAAGCCCCGCCCCGTCCTCTGTCTAACATCACCTTAATGTAGTGAACAACAGCAGCAACAGGAGGAATCACTCACTCACCTTGATTTCACTGACTATGTGAATTTGTTTCCAGATATTGAGTTACTGGTAATTGTGACTTTGCTGTTGTAAATATTGCTGCTGTTCTGAAATATGCACAGTAGTAGTCACAGTATTTCTTGGTTTTGTGTGTGTAGCCTGTAGGCTTAGCCTACTTCTATTTTGCACTTGCACTAACTTTTTCTAATTTTTTTTCTGCAATGTTAATGTGCACCCAATACCATATTAGCCTTAGCCTACCAGTTCAGAAGTCATGACTCTGTTTCGGGAAGTTGGGAAATTGGTCCAGCATGTTGACTGCAGTCCTGAAGGCGTGCAGGCTTACCGACTAAATAGTGACTGTAATTTATTTTAATTTATTTATTTTGATATTAAGGCCTGACAAATTGTACATACTGCCCTTTTCTGATGTTGAGCCCCTGCCCCTCTATAGTCATGTGCACGTCCCTGCCATAGTGTAGCTCTGAGCAGCCTGCTGCTGCGCTCCGCCGTACTGAAAATAGCTTACACCTACAATTAAAGGTAATGAACCTACTGCTATGACTATAGCGATTATGGCAATGGGCCAATTTGCCAAAATGTTGAACTATCCCTTTAAGCACATGCGAATTCCCACATGTGGTAACATGTAGAGTAAAACATGTTACCACATGTGGAAAATGGGTTCACATGGAAACATAAAATTGGGCTAAAATCACATGTTTCCCATGTGCAAATAACATGATTCCCATGTGCAAAAATGTTCACATCACATGTGAAGTTCATGTGTTTTTTCTGTAACACTGAAGACTAAAAAACTGTATCCTTTTTTACCACAATGACAGGATGTCTATGAAATTTGCAGTCTTTAATCACTGCACTTGTTAGTAATGTTTATTTACTGTATTTATTATTTATCAGTTATATGCCTACTAATTAATATTATTATGTTTATTATTATTTTGATCTATGCACAGTGATGGACAGTATCGGAGTAAATTTACTTGAGTACTGTACTTAAGTACATATCCAGAGGATTTGTACTAATTTCTAGGAAGGCTGAAAAGTACTCGTTACTTTCAGGTCTGCTCTTTTTTTTTTTTCTAAAATCCTATTGGACACAAGCTGTGTTTGTCAAAGAAGGAAACCCTAACCCCTTAAAAGCAGCACATCAGTGCAGCTGGTTTCAAAGAGTTAATTCTCAGAAACAAGAGTTAAAAGCTCCTTAAATTCACCTAGAAAAAATTATAGTAATTAATTGATGTGAAAAATAAGAAATGTACTCTTACTCTTACTTTTACTTAAAGTAAATTTAAAAGCATGTACTTTTGGATACTTAAGTACCTTTAAGCAAGTACTTTTTTACTCTTTCTCGAGTAACATGTCGACTGAAATAAATAAATTTTGACCAGTAGTATTTGTATTCTTACTCAAGTACTGGAGTCGAGTACTATACATAGCCTATGAATCACAACTCACTCTTATTGTACTGCTGATATGAATTTCGTTATGTGTCAACATGCAAACTGCAATAAACTGAACCTTGAACCTTGATACTTCAGATAATGTGGACTTTATTACAGGGACATGACTACTTTATTGACCCTACAGGAAATAAATTTGTCTGTTCTACACTCTGTAAGAGTCGGTCTGTCCTACTCTCACTTTGTGTTGAAATAGAAAGTAAGTGTTCATCGCTGCAGAGTCCTGGTTCAGTCCGGTTCTGATCGTTACTCAGTCCGGTTCTGATCGTTACTCAGTCCAGGAAGAAGCGGCTTTAACTGGACTGTGGTTTGAGAGAAGATGAAGATGTTTGTGGTGTTTGTGACGCTGCTGTTCGGTGAGAAAAACTTCCATCTAACTCCATTTAAATAAACTACACACAGACTCTGACTGTGAGCGCCATGTTTGAGAGGAGGTGACCTGATACTCGACTGTAGGTGTAAACTAAAGCTCTGTCCTGCTTCTGAACCACATGTTGCCCTTTGGTAAAATGGACTTCATGTATATAGCACCTTTCTAGTCTCTATAGAGTGCTTTACACTGTGTGTCACATTCACCTTTTCATACAACACTAATGCTCGAGCAAATCATTAACAGAGCAAGAGAGCACACGTTTAGGACACTTGAACATGCAGACTGAAGGAGCTAGGAATCGAACCACCAACCTTCCAATTAGTGGACGATTAATGGATTTTTTGGTTTTTCTTTTACAGATTATAGGTATGTGTGTATATACATATAGTATGCAGGCCTACTATATACATAACTAAAGAAATGTGCCTAAACCTTTTAGTTAGTTAGAGAGTTTGGACCGGGGGTGTATTTTATTTATGTTGTGTGAACTCCTGTAAACTTTGTAAAACTGTGGTCTCTTCATCATTCACTGTCGATTAAAAACAAACAAACAAAAAACACCGTGAGGCATCAGCTCCGTCGCGGGGCTTTAGTCTGAGTCTGTGTCTCCCTGCGCTATCATCACTGCTACCTTCAGCTATTAGCTCAAACAAACACGTCTCACTACAGAAACGTTTTCATCGATATCATCATCATCCTCTTTTTTTTTTTTTCGGAAACAAAACAACCACTGCGAAACAAAACAACCACTGCATAAACGCATGGCCCAACACAGGAGAGCAAACTCCTCAGGACTGGACTCTGCTGTTCATTTACATCTCAAGGAGAAAGCCCACTCCTTTGAGGACAGCAATGTCCAAATCCTAGACAGAGAGGACAGATGGTTTGAAAGAGGAGTTAAAGAAGCCATTTTTGTTAAAGTAGAGAAACCTTCCCTCAACAGGGGAGGAGGTCTGAGACACCACCTATCTCCAATTTACAATGCTGCCCTTTCATCCCTTCCCAGGAGACTCAACCATCTAGCCTCAAAGAACAACCACTGTTCACAAGTGGCAAGTGACTCCAACGACTGCCGTTAGAACACAATAGGGCACTAACGAAGTCGAAACCAACTTCCCACCAACGACTGTCACTCCAACGACTGTCGTTGGCACTTGGAGCACAAAAGGGAACCAGTGACATCATCACCCTTGTGAACGCCCACATAAGAGGTTAAATAGTGAGTCTCCACACCAGATAGCTGGACCAGTCCCAGCCTGGTCAGCTGCGTACATGAACTGATGAAGCCTCTTGGATGAGAGGTGAAACGTCTTCCTAGACAAATAACTAAGTCCAGTTGCTTTCGATTTAACCTCCTTTGAAATACTATGACCTGGACAAATGAGAATATGCACCGGATCATCATCCTCTGTTTGATCCTCACCAGACTCATCCAGGGACGTGCACATGACTATAGAGGGGCAGGGGCTCAACATCAGAAAAGGGCAGTATGTACAATTTGTCAGGCCTTAATATCAAAATAAATAAATTAAAATAAATTACAGTCACTATTTAGTCGGTAAGCCTGCACGCCTTCAGGACTGCAGTCAACATGCTGGACCAATTTCCCAACTTCCCGAAACAGAGTCATGACTTCTGAACTGGTAGGCTAAGGCTAATATGGTATTGGGTGCACATTAACATTGCAGAAAAAAAATTAGAAAAAGTTAGTGCAAGTGCAAAATAGAAGTAGGCTAAGCCTACAGGCTACACACACAAAACCAAGAAATACTGTGACTACTACTGTGCATATTTCAGAACAGCAGCAATATTTACAACAGCAAAGTCACAATTACCAGTAACTCAATATCTGGAAACAAATTCACATAGTCAGTGAAATCAAGGTGAGTGAGTGATTCCTCCTGTTGCTGCTGTTGTTCACTACATTAAGGTGATGTTAGACAGAGGACGGGGCGGGGCTTAACTCTTAACAAGCAGTCAGCTAAACAAACACAAATGGGGCTTTTCTTAAATATGACTCTTATTAAGCTCATTGAATAAGTGGACGGCGACTTGTCAGAACCGACAAGGAAGTGATGTTGGTGGATTTATAACTCACAAGATTCGACACAAGTCGCTCCACTGTCACGTCTCATCTGTGCGGCAGTGGCACACACACAGTTATCGACGAGGCAGCAGCTTCTACTTCTCTCTCTCTCTCTCTCTCTCTGGACGTGCATGTGAGGGAGCGCGCACCGCGGGGGACCGAGGGACCGAGCGGAGCAGCAGCGGACACACACACACACACACCAACGTACATACACAGTACTGTGTATATTACAAGGAAATGCGTACGGTAGATAACCGTGGCATTTTTACAGCGCGGTTGTTTACATCCTCATGCACAACAGGAATGCATTTATTGAAAAAATAAAAAAAAATAAAAAAAAGGGCACTTTTTAATACGGGGCAAAAAGGGCAGGGGCTCAAGCACCCTTTGGGCCCTATGTGTGCACGTGCCTGGACTCATCTATGAGGTGGGTGGAGGAGGAGGAGAGAAGTCCAGTGCAGGTTGTTGCGTGACTTTTCACACTACTGGCTGCTGCAGATGTCAATCAATGTCCGAGACAAATCTCTACAACACAAATCACGTGGAACTGAATGGCTTCATTGACAGAAATGATTCAGGTCTCTGTACATTATATAGGCTACAACAGGTAGCCTACAACATGTACTGTATCAACAGCTTTGTGAGGTTTTTTAGTCATTCCATTTCAATTATGTTATGATTTTATATTTTGTTCCACGTGTTTTACATACACAGTATTTTTTACGAGTGAATTTATAGTTATAGGTGGACTTCATGACAGTGACCCGGTGATATTATTCCTTTGACTCAACAGGATAGTTTCTGTGCAGCCTTGTGTAATCTCTGTAATCTGATACTGAGGGAGTTCGGTGTCTTCACTCCCTGTTGAAATCGAAAGTTAAAAAAAAGTTTGTCGCTGCAGAGGTCCGTTACTCAGTCCAGGAAAGAAGCGGCATTAAACTGTGTTTAATGTGTTTTTTAGATGAGAAGATGAAGATGTTTGTGGTGTTTGTGACGCTGTTGTACGGTGAGAAAAACTTTATCTAACACAATTTAAATAAACTAAACACGGACTCTGCCTTAACCACTGTCCTTAGGCCTACTTGTTCTTTTTCGTTTTATTAGGGTCCTATTGAATTCTTTCTTCTTCTTCTTCTTCTTCTCCTTCTTCTTCTTCTTCTTCTTCTTCTTCTTCTTCTTCTTCTTCTTCTTCTTCTTCTTCTTCTTCTTCTTCTTCAATAATTCAATTATTGATTGATTGATTGTTTGTGTTTATATATGTATGTGTTTATGGTGTGGGTTTTAAATAAATAGCTAAGTCTGTAGTTGGGTAGAAGGAACAGCTGATAATGTCCTGTGATTGGTAGGAAAGTGTGGTTGTAAAAATCAAAAAATCTTCTTCTTCTTCTTCTTCTTCATCCCATGGCTGAAAAATCACCAAACTTTGCACAAAGGTCCAGTCCCATGTCCTGGGGGGGGGGGTCAAGCCCAGATCCTGAACTGGGCCGCTGCCCGGGGGCCTCGTCACTTTGTATGTTTTTTTTTTTTTTTTTGTAGTTTTGCACTTGGGGTTTTTGATATAAGTGGTGGCACAACTGAACTTTTATTTAATGTATTTTGTACTCACTATTGGATGCCTATTAATTTGCGATAAAAACGATCTCCAGTCGGGCTGCGATGGGAGGGAGGGAGGAAATGTGGTGAAATGGAGCCAATGGTAAATAAAGTGATCAGTTCCTCACACGGAGACGTTTTTTTTTTTTTATTAGTGTCGGAGGCGCAGGATTCAGTGTCCAGTAGAGCGACAGGTCAGTGTAGAGACAGAGGATCCAGCAGCATCATGTCTGCTGCTGTGAGGAGCAGAGTGCAGTCAGAGCGACCTGATAACAGACGGTCAGTAAATGGACTGACTCTGAAAACTAATTTTTTTTTATTGATTGATCAGTCCATTGCCACATCTTCCTTCTAAATAATTACAACATACAACTTAGGGTTTATGTATGCGAGCAAATGAATGCACTCTATTACTGTAATCCAAACTACCAGAAGTGCAACCAAATGTATACACATTCATTTAAATGCAGGTATTCTATTACAAAGAGTTTGTGGATAAAATCACACTGGCCTTAATCACTGGATCCAGATGCATGAGCTGTCGTCTGCAAGCCTCAATCCATGTGATGCAGACCAGCTGTCCTCTGTCCACCTCTAGACACACTTCTTGAGCTCTGGTCTCCTCCTTGAACTTTCGCTTTGTGAAGGGAAGACAAACAAATAGTTAAGTGTTTGCACAAAACACATTCCTACTGCAAGTCTTTCCTTCTTTCAAAAATTCTGTATTATAACTTTAGTACGCTATCATTTTATAAAAAACAGTAGTTCCAGTTCTATTACCTTCTATGCCTTATTCAACATAGAATCTATCTATTACATTGGCCACATATACAACAAAAAGCAACAAACACACAACAAACACAAAACATCCAAATGTAAGTGATCACACTTCCTTTTTAACAGCGCAAAGATAGTTTCACTATCTCCTCGAGGTCATTCCTTACTTTAACTTTATTTTCTTCTACTTTACAAGTAGTCATTACCGGTATCTCTTAAATTCTCTTTCTTTCTTTCTTACTGCTAACTTCAGCTATTAGCTCAAACAAAAACGTCTCAGAGTCACTACAAAAACGTGCAGCCTTGTGTAATCTCTGTAATCTGATACTGGGGAAGTTGGCCGTTTTCACTCCCTGTTGAAATCGAAAGGTAAACCGTTACTCAGTCCAGGAAGAAGCGGCTTTAACGGGACTGTGCTTTTTTTATTTTTTTTTTATGAGAAGATGAAGATGTTTGTGGTGTTTGTGATGCTGTTGTACGGTGAGAAAAACTTTATCTAACACAATTTAAATAAACTAACTAACTAACTTCTTCTTCTTCTTCTTCTTCTTCTTCTTCAATAATTCAATTATTGATTGATTGATTGTTTGTGTTTATGTATGTCTATGTGTGTTTATGGTGTGGGTTTTAAATAAATAGCTAAGTCTGTAGTTGAGTAGAAGGAACAGCTGATAATGTCCTGTGATTGGTAGGAAAGTGTGGTTGTAAAAATCAAAAATCTTCTTCTTCTTCTTCCGAGGATGTCATCCCATGGGTGAAAAATCACCAAACTTGGGGCGTCGCGTCGTGTGGCGTAGTGGTTAGAGACACAGTCCTCGCTGCGGTCGGCCCCGGTTCGAGTCCCGCGTGGGAGAAAGAAAAAAGAGAGACCAACAGCCTATAAACTGAGATCCATGGGCCAAAACAACTCAATCACCTGTCTCTGATGAACACTGAGAGTGAGTTACATCATGATAGCCGAAGTTACACCATTATACGGGGCGATCGTTCATTTGTAGAAGGATATTGTTGTTGTAAAGAGCTGGGTTTTTTTTTTTTTTTCAATTGCCCGTTCATTCGGCAGGGCGGGGGGGCAGAAACACGGTGCACCTCAGAGTTATGATGTGAAGGATGTGTTTTTGCTCCTCATGTTCCCAGAGAACTTGTTCTACCTTTCTTGTAGCGCTGCTCCCGCTGCCGTCCTTTTTTTTCAGCTGCCATCTTTACTCGCGCTAATGTTTAAATCCCACCGTCACATGTTTTTTTTTGTAACCCTTTATGAACAACCGTATAGGCCTGCTGTCTCTAAACAATAGAGAAGAGAAATGTGCAAGTTGAGTAGAAGGGCCTCTAGGCCCCAGAGTTTATTTAGGAAAATATTAAGTTTGGATTTCAAGATTTCACAAGGCTGTAGATTGCAAGTGGTGAGGGATACATCTATGGTGTAAATGAGAAAAATATTCATAATGACCTAAAGTTTGTGATGGCTAGGAGTACATTTACTCATCTATTTTTTATTTATTTATTTATTTTTATTTATTTTATTTAAGGACAATGGACAAGGACAATGCACATTAATGAACATAATAAAATGTAAAGGTGCCAGTGTTAGCCAACGGCTAGTTTCCGACTGTAGTCCTCCTGGCAAGGTGTTAAAAGCCATTCTAATTTGCATATTGTGACATCACCAGGTAGCAGCCACATTGGATTACGTGACTTTCAGTAAAACTGAATTTGAAACATAGCCTATTTACACAGAAAAAATATTTCTTTCTGTACATTTACAGTCTGCCACACGGGGACACACACACACAGTGTTTCTCAACACCTGAAGATCCCTTCCTGTTCAGCTTCGAGCTGCGGGAGCCCCTGAAAGAGGAGTGGCTGCGCTCCAGTCAAACTCTTTTTTTCTCAGATATTTTCCTTAAAAACATACCCACAAATGACATCAGGATTGAAACTGAGTGTGTTCACCAACTAATGGTACCAAGCAGTAACAATATAGGGCAGTAGATTTAAAGATATGGGCTGTTTTAACCAGGAATGCTGCCTGTCGCAATAATGCGACTTTGGCGCAAGTACCATAGCCTTCTAGGTTAAGGTATTTGCAGATGTATTTGTATGGATTTATACAACTTTATTAGATTTATTGGCCTTTATTAGCTTTATATGCCGCTGCTGCTGCATAAGGGGGCCCCACAGAAAGAATAGCCTAGGGGCCCATGACTACCTTAATCCGCCTCTGAGGATGGCCAAGCAATGGTAAGTGTTACCAGATCTCTCTTCGATTTTATATGAAACTTAAGTCATAAAAAAAATGTTTTAGTTGCAGCTATGCATAAGACATAATTTTAACATTGAAAAAAGGTTCATATTGTTGGTCTATTTTCATTTGAAAGCAGGAGAATGATAATGCTCACTAAAGTCTTTGAGCTATGGTTCAATTGAAGTCTCAAGTTTGAACTAGAGTCCCCTTTTTCGATATTGTGTTAAAATGTGTTGATTTCAAGTGGTTATTTGTTTTATAGACAAAATGCACAACATGGCACTGCTATCTTTATTTTGTTGTTTCCAATGCATAGTCTCTTTGAATTATATTAGTCTCTTCGAAAATATGCAAATGTTATGTTATTTAAAATCTCAAGCTGCCGGCCATTCCACGTGCCGCACAAAGCGCCCTTATGCCCCCAAAAATGTCTGTGCACGCCACTGCTCATCTACAGTATGAGGTAGACGGGTGGAGGTGGAGGAGAGAAAGAGTCCTACACAACAGAGTGCAGGTTGTTTTCATCAGGTCTGACGTGCTTTTCACACTATTGGCTGCTGTAGATGTCAATCAATGTCTGAGACAAGCCGCTACTTTTCATCGTGTTTTAACTGGGAACATGAATCACGTGGCACTGAACGGCTTCATTCACAGAGATGATTCAGGTGTTTAACTGTACATTATACAAAAATACATACAGGTACATGTATCAACAGCTTTGTGGTATTTTTTAGTCATTCCAATTAAATTGTGTTGATTTTTTACTTTGTTCCATGTGTTTTACATATTTTTTATGAGTGAATTTATAGTTAGCCTATAGGTGGAGAGTAGCCTACACTTTGGGGCCTGATGATATTCTGTTCACTCAGCAGGACATACATGAGTTTCTGTGCAGCCTCTGTAGTGTGACACTCTGTGGGAGTTGATCTGTCTTCACATCCTGTTGAAATCAAAAGTAAAAGTTTGTTGCTGCAGAGATCTGGTTCAGTCTGGTTATAACCGTTACTCACTCCAGGAGAAAAGGCTTTAGGGGAACTGCAGATGAAGACGATTGTTGTGTTTGTGACGCTGTTGTACGGTGAGAAAAACTTCATCTAACTCCATTTAAACGGCTGTGTGAACCATGTTATAGAAGCTGACTTGATACTGTGATACTTTGGTAAAGTTGGAAAGATATTCACAGATTCGAACTTCAGGGATAATCTGAAGGGAAACGTTGTTCAAACATGACACCATTTATTTTTTCTCTCTCTCTCTTTTTTTTTTTTTTTTTTTTTTTTACAAAAACAAGCCGTCCTCCGAGCTGGACAGATAATTGATAATTAATCTGTATATGCAGCCGAAGACGCTGCAAACAAAAATCAATAACTCCACTGTTATACCTATCTCTAAAATCACTCCACCCATCAACAGTCTCCTTATGGTCACAATACAACAGCTGTTTTTGATGAAAAAAATGCTTTTTTGTACAATGCGCACTGAAAGATGACAGGGTGGAACAAACCCAAAAGTACAAGACCAGAAAGGCAAGTGGCAGTAGAGTGGCAGACAAGAGGTCAATGACTAAGTGGGTTTGCACGTCTTTTTTATGGGTGAGTGAGTTTAACTTCAGTACCACTAACCACCACACATCATCACTTCTCCTCACTGGTACCTCATGACTGTGGCTATACCCGCGGACCTCCGTTACACCTGAGTCATGTTGCCTTCCAGTTTTACTCAGATATCTGAATTTCTGGTCGGATCTCAGCAGCCCCGACATACAGTAAGAATTCAAGATGGCTGCTACTCACGTCAACAGTAGCTAGTAAATCAACACTGCAATTTAACTGTTGACTTTATTTTTCTCTGAACTGTTTCACATTAAACTCAGTCCCTGGACATTTTCCTACACCATGTTTTTGTTGTAAGTTTGTACGGCTTCTGAAAAGCATTATCAATATCTACCATTTACAGCTATGAAATTATGATATTTTTGTTTCATTATATTAATCTTTCACTTTTCCTACTTCTGCATTTATAAGAAACAAACCTGTGGTTCCTCAGGTCTGTGGTGTGTGAGTCTGTGTTGATGAAACTGTCGGTGTTTCACTGCAGCTCCAGGTCAAACACTGCATCTTCATCTAAGTCTGATTATCTTCTGGTTTCTGTCTCACCTCTGTCTGTGTCCTCAGCTTCCCAGCATGCCTCAGCTGTGGAGACATATGAGGGGGTGGGGTCTGTCCTGCTGCCCTGTGACTTTCCTACGTTTGACCTGGTCGAGCCTTCAGTGGTGTGGAGCCGCTCCGACCTCCGTCCTTCAACCGTCCACCAGCTTCAGCCGGACGGAGACGAACCCAGAGACCAGAACCAGGACTACAGAGGACGGACGTCCATGAGGACTGACGCTCTGTGGACCGGAGACCTCAGCCTCACTCTGAGGAGACCCACCACCAGAGACAGTGGCAGCTACAACTGCATCCTCAGAGGGACGGGGGGAGAGGAGAGGCAGAGTCAAGTTACACTGAAGGTCAAAGGTCAGAGGACATGGACTCATCAGAAATGTGTTTTAATGTTTCACATTAATGTTTATAGTGATGTTTTAATCTCATGTTGTTGTTTGTGTCGACTGCAGGACATCATGAAGAATCGGTCTACATTGTCTTTGGTGTCTGTTGTCTCCTGCTCTCACTGACTGCTGCTGTTCACGCTGGCATACTGTATACAATGACACAGGCAATAAGTAAGTTATCTGTGTGTGTGTGTGTGTGTGTGTGTGTGTGTGTGTGTGTGTGTGTGTGTGTGTGTGTGTGTGTGTGTGTGCGTGCGTGCATCCATGATGTAAGTTAGAGTTTATTTATTTCTACCCTGATTCTGACCTCACAACTTTGACATTACACTATGTGAATTGGCTTTATGCACAGCTCCATGACTTCCTGAAATAAGCCAGCTCGTTTATTTCCTGTCTTACATTATTGGACCAACTGATGAATCCAGGTGTGTCTGACCTCACAACAATGGTCAGACACACCTGGATTAATCATTTGGTCCACCCTTCACACCTGCGAAATCACACAAAGGAGAAAAAAAAGTAATAAACACACATCGACACTTGTGCTATAGCGCTAACATGCTACTAATGAGCGACTCTGACAGCACTAGTAGCGCAGACACTAGGAGAGGACACCGGAGCCGTGGCACAGTGCCGATCCGCCGGTCACCGGCTCCGCGGCCGTGACCGCCGGGGCAGAGCCGCTAACGATTCCCATCCAGGCAGCAGAGCCGTTAGCAGAGCCGTTAGCCGCAGGCAGCAGCCGGTGCTAACAGGCCGGGGAGTTGGTGGCTGGAGACGAAAGCTGCCTCCATCTCAGCCAATAGAAAAATTTGATTGTAATAGCCGTGTTTCAACCCATAGAGGGCAGTCACTCTACATTTTTACTACAAAATACACCAAATTGAAAAATTTTGACTAAAATGTTAAAAGTTATTGGACCAGAATCAATCGACAACACTACCTTATACCCAAATATATTTGTTTTCAGCAGAAAAAAGTGGTTTAGGGGTTTAGTTGCTCTTTAATGTTTATAAATGTTCTGATCTCATGTTGTTGTTTGTGTCGACTACAGGATCTCGACCAGTCAGGATCAAGGTTCTCCAGGTTCTCCAGGTTCTCCTGGTTCTCCTGGTTGCTTGTGGTGTTGGTCTATGCATTTTCTTTCTTCATAAAGGGACTGAGAACAAAGATGGTAAGTAGTGTGTGTGTGTGTATGTATGGGGGGACAACAACACCAGTGCTACAAATAAATTACGTCCACCACGCCATAGATTTTTCAGCTTTTTTCTGTTCATTCATCTCTGCATAGCGCTGTTTCTTATTGGCATTCACACAGAGAGAGAGACTGTCGGCCGATCTGACCACCCACCACAGACTCCTTGCAAACCTGTGGGAAACACTGAACACTAACATCTGATCTCATGTTGTTTGTCTCAGTGACAGAACCTCCTCCAGACTGGATCGCTGGTCTACTGGGTCTAATGTTCATCCTGCTCCTCCTGACTCTCCTGGTTTATTGTGTCTGGGTCAGAACACATTTAGAAAATATATTGTGTATATTTGGTTATTTCTCAGGTAAGAGGTCACAGTGGAACTGAGCAAAGTGTTTTTCTTTTTTTATGTTTTATTAATATTTGAATCTTATATTGTTGTTGATTGTGTCGACTACAGGACGTCATCCAGACCGGGTCAAGGTTCTCCAGGTTCTGCTGGTTCTCCAAGTTCTGCTGCTTCTCCTGGTTGTCCTGTTTGCTGTTGTTCCTTGCTGTGTCATTCTTCACAAAGGGATTAAGAACACAGATGGTGTGTGTGTACATTAATCAGTATAAATTGTCTCTTTGTGCTCTGCCCCCCCAACACACACTCAACTCGAACACTCATTAGTTCTCATGAAACGTGAGCAGCACAAATCTATGTGTAAACTGTGTGCAGCCATACATTTACATGTTTTTCTGCATTCATCAAAGCTGATCTTTTCAACTTCTCACAAAATTGACACCTGCTCCAGACTGCGTGTCATGCTTGTGTAAATTTATAAATGCACAATACACAACTGTCTTTGAAACACGTAATGACACACGTGTAGAAATATTTGGAGAGGGGCAGGTTTTAGGGGTCAAGACTCTATCTAATGATGATAATAACCTGTTATACCATGGTCTGGGTGAATCCTCGATTCTGATTGGCTGCTGGGTGTCCATTAAAAAGTGATAATGGACACCCATGAAGATGTTCCGGTCAAATTGCCTGATTACGTTCTAAATATTACTGCGCTGGCTCAAACGCTTGTTGGTAACCACGGCAACGGACACTCGGACCAAAACAACTTTTTTTCAGCGCATCATGGCACTGGAGTCTGTAAACACACAAGCGGTAAGAAGCACTGGCCGTCTGAAAAACTTTGTGTCACGTAACATTTAAGCCGTCACCTCACCTCCTTTCACTGATCAAGTACCAGGCTGTGGCAGAGTCACTGGCTGTAACGTTACGCTGCGGTCACAGCGGGTCCCTCTTTTTTTCTCTTTTATCGCTGACGAGTGTTAAATAGTCCGCTCGGCTCAGCCGCTTAAAGATGTATGATTTTAACGGTAAAAACAACATTTTAACGGTAAAAACAACATTAAATTACAAGTAATTGATTTAATAGGCTATGTATTTTTCTCGTAAGTGACCATGGTATAAACGGGATAATGCCCTTCGAGGTGTCCGATTATCAGAGATTAATGGACTTCGCGGAAGCATTCGCGTCGGACGGTTCACGCCTCCGCGTCGTCCATTAATTTCTGATAATGGACACCTCGTCGGTCATTATCCCTTACATATATGATAACGGAAAACTTTAATTCCATAAATGTGCAGCTGATATGTGATGTAAAGTGTGTGTTGCTACACGCTGCTACACGCTCACTGGACACACACCTCATCCTGCGCAATAGTGCAGTTGGCAGAGACGGCTGGTTCATCTGTAACAATATAACCGGCCCATACAACTTCATAATGTAGATGTTGATGCAGCCATGCTCCTCTGCAGCAGACAGCTGAGGCTGTGAAGAGGCTCCTCCCCCAGTGGCTGTTGGAGTTTACGTGGGTTTTTTTTTTCATGTTTCATATGAAACTATTTTCCAGCTGCCATGTTGCATCGCCATCTTTGAATACGGTAGCCGAAAGGGGACAAACTTGGTTCAAACGCTCTATTGAGTGTCTGTGTCTAGGCTTGTCCTCTATCGAAAGGCCAATCGATGGTGATTTTTCTTTAAATTTTTTATTGTCGTTATAAAAGACACACGGTGCTCCAGCTGAGCAGCATTGGCAGCTAGATCTTCCACTGTTGAACTTTTTATACAAAATGCAGCCAAACATCAGCACGTGTTAAAGGGATAGTTCAACATTTTGGCAAAATGGCCCATTGCCATAATCGCTATAGTCATAGCAGTAGGTTCATTACCTTTAATTGTAGGTGTAAGCTATTTTCAGTACGGCGGAGCGCAGCAGCTGGCTGCTCAGAGCTACGCTATGGAGGCTAAGGGAATTTCTTGGTTTCCCTCATTAAACTCATCAAATTCAACATGACGGAACGATACGAAACGGAGCCGTTTTCGAGGTAAATACGGAGACTGCTTGCTGAAAAACTGTCCCTGAACGCAACGCGCATCAGCGGTTTTGTATGAATTTACCTCGAAAACGGCTCCGTTTCGTATCGTTCCGTCATTATCTCATAGCGTGGTGGTTGTGCAGCTCACAACTTGTCTACAAAAGCGCTGTGGAGTTTTGGGATTTTGTATTTGATGAGTTTAATGAGGGAAACCAAGAAATTCCCTTAGCCTCCATAGCGTAGCTCTGAGCAGCCTGCTGCTGCGCTCCGCTGTACTAAAAATAGCTTACACCTACAATTAAAGGTAACGAACCTACTGCTATGACTATAGCAATTATGGCAATGGGCCAATTTGCCAAAATGTTGAACTATCCCTTTAAATAAATTTAAAAAATGATAGTACTAATCAGTTAGTTTGTCCTCGGAGGTCACCGTCACTTTGCCGACGGAAGAGCTGAGCTTGACCAACTGAGTGAGCTTTGCAATCTAGAATCTGAACACAGTTGTCACGGTTTTCCCCCATTTTACACACTGGGGCTTTAACTCCACCCAGAATGACTCTAATCCACGATCTCTCTTTTTTTCCCCACTCTCTCTCCCTTTTTCCTTGTTGGACAGGATGCACCTACGTACCTCCTTATATGGTGGTCATGGTCTCCTTGTACAGTATGGCTATTCATGGGTGGAGATCAATGCCGGGGGGCGTGCTGTTAATTTACGATGGGTTGGTCTTCATGATTTTACACACGTGCTTACGATCAAATTTGTGTTTTCCGCAGTGTTCATGAATCTGGAGGAGAGTTTTAGTAGTGTGGGTATATATGTGTCTACACACAGATTTACTGACGTTGGTCCAGACGGTTCAGTCAGAGTCAGTCGGTACCGAGTGGTGTCACCCACTGGCATGTGAACTGTTGTTTTGAAGTCAGGAGTTTGTGATTTGGCCATCACCATCTTGGTTTTGTAACCAATAGGTACTATATATGGAAGAAGGGGTGGAGCTGTGGAGGAGCGAGGGGTAGATCTGTCCCAAGCTCTATACACCCACCTACTGTACACCAGACCCATCTACACCGGCTACATGATGGATTGAAATGAACAGGGTCATGACTAATAAACATTGTTAGTGCCATGATGAGGACAGACTGCGCAGAGTATCACTGTGTCAATCAAGTGTCAGCCACACCCACAGACCCACTCTGCTTTATCATCAAACTAGTATTTAAGACCATATTCCATGTTCCTGTCTCTGTCCTCAGTGTCCTGGCATGGAGACACTGTGGAGCTCTACAGTGGGAGGTCTGTCCTGCTGCCCTGTGAGGACTCTCCTTTACCCAGAGACCCCACAGTGACATGGAGCCGCCACGACCTCCGTCCTCCAACCGTCCACCAGAGACACGAGCTGGGTGACGACCTCAGAGACCAGAACCAGGTTTACAGCAGCAGAACATCCATGAAGACTGACGCTCTGACCACTGGAGACCTCAGTCTCACTCTGAGGAACCTCTACGTCTCTGACAGCGGAAGCTACACCTGCATCATCACAGCGTTTGGAAATAAACGAACACTGAGAAACATACAGCTGAAGGTCAAAGGTCAGAAACACACACTAACACCTACAGTACAGGATACAGGTCAGAGGTCAAAGGTCAGAGCTATGGAGGGATTATCTACAGTGGCCCTGAGGGTCAAAACACAACGACATTCCACAAAACACAAAAACATTTCAGATTACGGAATGGGTAAAGACAGCATCTTGTTTGTGATCAACACTGTGTAGCCCAGGATGAGTGCTCAAGTCTGGGTGAGAGGAGAGGGGGGGTTGGACGCTGCAGCATAACGCCGGGTACGATATGAGTTTCGCTTTTACCGCGTACTGCTGTCATGCATACGCGCTTCTGTGTGCATGTGTGTGTGTGTGAAGCCATTAACTCATTGAGTGCCGCGCTCCATTCCAAAGTTTTAGTCAAGTGTACCGGCAATTTAGACCATTTTTGACGATTTCTGTAGAGCCATAGCGTATTCTATATTATTGCCACCGACACATACTGTAGCTCATTTGAAAGGTGAAACTTTCTGCTTCAAATGGCCACAACCGTTTGTTTCTACGTGCCTCCGTTCCTGAGAAAACTCAAGCTAAACATGGCTGGGTTTCACCAAAATCCCTCCTTTTTTTCTAGAAAAGGAGATAGAGCGTCTTTTATGAAAGGTGCTCTGTTTGTGCCTGTCGATCTTCTGACACTTGCATTTCTGGATCAAAGGGCCCGTGTAAGATAACTATATACAACAATTGTTGTTCTATTCACAATTCACCTTCTGTGGTACGGGTCGGTGCCGGCGGTCTGCTTTGACCCAGAGACCATCAGATTTTACCATGGGGGGACTTTGGGGAGGACACGGTGTTGCTCCAGATGAAGACCGGGCGGGACAGTCGGCTGAGAGCTTCCTGTTTCAGCTCCGAGCTGCTGGAGCCTCGCGGGTGAGAGCGGAGCAGCTGCGCTGCATCCACATGCAAACTTCCAGATCGTGAGCTGTCATGAGTTTTTGATCGTCATCTATTTCAGTTCTGCTCGTCGTAGAGTCCCCAAAGTTACATGTAAAGGTGTGTTAAAGTGTCTATTTTCATAATTAAAAAAAGAAGCAAAAAACGTAAAATTATGTTTTTTGGCACTCAACGCATGGGAACGAATGCGCATGGGAACGCATGGGAACGAAAAACGAGAAATTACGTGGTTGGCACTCAATGAGTTAACGGAGAAAGAGCGCTATGCGGAGATGAATGAACGGAACAATATGCGTTGGTCGAGCCAAAAACTGAAAAATCAATTTGTGGCGAATGTAATTTATTTGTGGCCACCACGTGACGAATAAATGAATGTATGGGAAACATTTTAGACATGCTGGTTTGAATGGTGACAAAGCTAGATATGCCTGCAGCGAATGAGTTGTGAAATGTTTACCACAATAACAAGAGACTGAAGACGAGGTTACATAGTGTCGCGACCATACGCCACCCTGGTAAGTAAAGTTTTACAGTTAGGGCTCTAACAAGTCTAGGCTACAGGGATGGCACAGGTGCACATATTTCTATTGTTGAAAACCTGGAGCTTGGTGGGATTCGCTGCCATATTGCCCAATGTTCGACTCACCAGCTTGGTCTTGCCCCAAACATTGAATATCCCGGCCGCTAACGACCAATCAAATTAATTTTCCTTACTCGGGTAAACTCGTGCAGCAAGTCGTGGAAACTTGTAGAAGGAGGCACGACAAACGGGACAAACGGCCATTTCTGAAGACTTTTAAACATGTCCGTCCTCTTCCCTTGTCTCTGACCAGGCAGCACCTCAGTCCTCAGAGCCACCAAGTTTTGTAATTGTGTAAGAGTGTTTTCCTGAACAAGACTGTCTGTTACATAGCTGGATGCACATTGTTGTTTTTAACTGATAACCGACGCTCTGAGCGTCTGTGGCTTGTGCCGATCGGCAACTTGATCCTCCATCCTGACAGAATGATCAACTAGGCTATGTTTTTTTCCTGTTATAAAACGTCTATTAAAATCCAGAGTCCCCCATTTGGGGGACTTGAAGACATGCATAACAATAACAGAGCCCCCAGTGCACTGATTATGAAAGAATATGGTCATATTATATGTCAAATTAAACAGCAGAAGCTGGGCTACAACGTGTAAAAACCATGTTATATGACCCAAACACAGCCCAAACACTACTCAAACAAACAACTAGACATCAAACTTCATAAAGCACCTCTGTGTGGACCCAGTCGCCACATTTCTGGCTCGTATACAACTGTACATTATGCAAAACACATCAGCGACCTCTCATCTGAACGTAAACATCGGGGCGTCCCTCAACAACCGCGGCTAACACAGCAGCTAGCAGCAGCACGGCAGAGGGAGAAGACAACAACCAGCAAAGTCGAGCAAAAACAGACGCTGCGTGGCCAAAACATGGTCGTACATTTGCTCTTACCTTTGCTGTTTTGCCGTGAAAAGGTTGTGTTATGGGTAAATCCACAATATTTCCAGTTGAACTCTGCCTAGTGTTTACATCTGAATCAGCCGGGCCGAAACCCGACGGCTCTAGGACCCTGCACGGAAGCCTGGTGCGCGCGCATACAACCCCACGTTGGCCTGCACGTGGATCTGCTGATCTGATTGGTTCATGGCTGTCACATGGCTGCCAGTGCGGCCAATCACATCGACCTGGGTCTAGCGTCATTCCTCTCTCTCTATTGGTTAAAATGAGCCGCCACTCACTCGAATCGACCACTCCGCTGCAGAGATAGAGGCTGAAAGCCAAACCCACCCAAATAAGCTGCTCTGAGCAGCAGGGCGCAGAGACACTGAATCCACTATGTTAGTTATTTCCAATCGGTTCCAGTAGATTTATTTTCAGTTAGTTTATCCAAATTGTGTGAAAATAAAGATTAAACAATAGTTTATAGTAGCAGGTGGTTCCAAGCTGTGCCAAAAATGGACATTTTGGAAAGTTCGCCTGGATATTTTGTAGTAAAATCTCAATCATTTTGTCCTGCTTCAATTAATCAGAATCAACCACTGCAGAGACAATGTTCACATGTTGTACAATGATTTTATAGAGAGTTTGAGCTTCATCAGCATTATTCTAAAGGGCACTCATCAAAAATATGATTTTTTTTTTAGGCGAATATTAATTTTATTAATTTTTTTCTGTGTGTCATCTTCATTTACTCTTCACCAGTAACAGATATACTGAAATTTACACATTTCAGCATTTTTTTCCCTTTACTATGACACCAAAAGTATTCAAATAGACCTTGTGGTTGCAGAGATATACTCATTTTATTATGGATATGCAATTTTCGAGAAAAGGCCTAAAAAATAGGCTGGATATTAACACACACTTTTATCACTTGTTGATGAACTGTTGTAGTACGGTGACAACATCACTAGCTAACACCGCTTTGAGTAAACCACATCCATGGAAGGTAACCATGACAACCGGTTCTTTCTGCAGTCTGGTTGCGCACGCATCCTGACTTGTTGGTAAACAAATAATCCCTCTATAGATACAGGTCTGAGGTCAGTTTGAACCAGCGTCACAGAGGTCACGTAAAGGTCATGCTGTTGTTTATGTTCATCTCATCCACAGAAAAGTTCTCTGTCATAGCTGAAGTCTCCGTTGTGTCTGGTCTCCTGGTTCTACTGGTTCTACTGGGAGTTTCTCTTGGTGTCGCCTGGTGGCTTAAAGTTCATAAAAGGCGATTAATCAAAACAGGTAGGATGTGTGTGTGTGACACTACAGAGCTTTTATTGTGAAAATCTTCCATTATGTGTTGAGAGGACAGAGACCAGGAACAGCTACACACATTTATTCACATCTACACCTCATTGACAGTGGCCCAGTTCCACTCCCTCCTCTAAAGACTCAGGCCCTGAACCCTCACTGACTTAACTACTCTACTCAGTAGTACTACTCAGCTGTAGCTGTAGTCAGTATTTCTCAAACTGTTTTACATCAAAGATCCTTAAATTGACACAAACTAGACCACGGACCCCCATTTGGACAAAATTTTGAACACCAGAAATACACAAATATTTGTTCTGAGACTGAAGAACGTTACTTTTTTAGTCAATGTACGTTCAAATTAGGGCCAGTGGTGTGAATTTTTGGAAATACTGTAGAGAAATTTCTGGAAAAAACTGGTACAATTTCTCCAAAAACGTTTGAGAAAACGTTTCTAGAAAAAAGTGTTAACATTTTGAAGAAAAAAAAAAGGTAAAATAATAATAAAAAGTGGTAAAAAAAAATTCTCAAAAACGTTAAAAATTCTAGAAAAAAGTAGTAAAATTTCCAGAAAAAGTTGGGGACCCCCCTGAACCCTCTCAAGGACCCCTGGACTTTGAGAACCACTGACCTGAGTGACCGAGTGTGAGAGTCTGTGAGGGTCCAGATGCTGTAAACAGGAACAGAACAGCACTTACCCCCTTTTCACGTTACCTTTTTTTAATACTTTATTGCAAGGTTTCTCACCTTCACAAACATAATCATAATCATTTCATTTTCTTAATTGTACCTTGCTTTTTTTTTTTCCAAGTATATATTCCAAAGTAAATAACAAACAATAAAATAAACAAACAATAAGATCAACAAACATATATGCAAACTGATGCTTCCCAAATGTGAATCTCAAAAATAGAATACAAACAAACAAACAAGCAAACAAAAAAGATAAAGATAAATAAGTAAGTTAATAATAACTAACATCAACTAATGAGAAAATAAGTAGTGGTGCATGTGTACGTGTTCATGTGTCTGTGTGTGTATGTATGCATGTGAACATCAGTGTTGGGGTGGGGACCATTTAGTTCATCTCCTTAATTTGATTGAATATTTCCACTGTTTTTGTCAGCCTTTCTTTACTGTATAACTTATTCCAAATATGTATTTGTTCCCTATTTATAAAAGTTAATCTTTCCATCTCTAGACATTGTTCCGTTGTTGCTACCCATGCTCTTAATTTGGGTGTATTTGATTGTTTCCATGCTTTGGTCACCTGCTTCATGGCAGTTACTCTTAATATATTGAAAAAATAAATGTCCTTTGCTCTTATCTTTCCTTTTAAAAAAATACCTAACCAATGATGTACCTGCAAAGGCTCCTTAAGCTCAAAAATATACTTCAGGCTTTCCTTAACTCCTTCCCAGTATGTTGTTAATACTGGGCATGTAAAAAACATATGCATATAATTCGCCTCCTGTTCTCCACATCTTCGCCAACATCCATTATCTAATCCGGGGAAACATTTCTTGAGATTTGCAGGTGTGATAAAGAATCTCATACTCACTTTCCATGAAAACTCCCTCCAGTATTTGGATTGTGAGATTCTGAAATTTTCAACTAATGTTCTTCTCCACTCTTCTGTTGTTATGTTAATTTTTAAATCCTTTTCCCATTTCTCTTTTATGTTACTCTCTACCTCGTTATACTTTTGCAAAATCTTATACATTTTTGACAAATTTCCTTTATTTGTACTCCTATTTTGCGTCATATATTTAATCAATTCATGCTCTGATGTCCCCTCATTTAGAAATCTACTCACATAGCTTCTGACCTGCAGGTACTTAAAGAAGTGTTTCGATTCTAATTCATATTTGCTAGATATAATATCATATGAATTTATTGTGTAGTTTGTAATTAACTGTGAATATTTTATCAGTCCCTTTTTAGCCCAACCTTCCAAAATTTTATCAGTTCTATTAGGGATAAAGTCTGGGTCCTCTGCCATTTCTCTAACTAATACACATTCATTATCCATTTTTAAGGTTTTACAAACCCGTTTCCAATTAGCCAATGTGTTGTCAATGCAGTAATTCTGCCCTGTATAATTTTTCCATTGCGTTCTTCCAATAAAGGGCAATGACCCAATAGATACTCTTGCCATTTCTTTTTCTATATTAATCCATTTGGTTTCTGTTTCCCTTTCTGTCCATTTCATTATTGTGAGGAGTTGTGTAGCCAGGAAATAACCCTGTAAATTTGGGAGCCCTAACCCACCTTCCTCTTTTGGTTGGCATAAAGTCTTCAATTTAATTCTCTGCTTTTTGTTGTTCCAGATAAAATTTGAAATAATTCTGTTACAGTTTTTAAAGTATTTCTCTGGTACTACAATAGGCAGTGTTTGAAACAGAAATAAAAATTGCGGAAGAACCATCATTTTAATCGTTTCTACTCTGTTAAGGAAACTATGTGGCATTAATCCCCATCTACTCAAATCTTGCCTTATCTTAGTGATCAACGCACAGTGGTTGTTCTCATACAATTCCTCTAAGTGTTTACTAATATTAATCCCCAAGTATTTGACCTTCTTATTCTCCCATTTAAAGCTATAACGCTCTTTCAGTGCCTGGCTAGGTTGTCTCCCTATTATTAAGGATTCACATTTACTCCTATTTAGTGTGTACCCAGAGACTTTACCATATTCAGCAATTGTTTTCATTAATTCATGTATTGATTCCTCTGGGGATGTCAAGTATACAATAATATCATCGGCATAAAGTGCCAGCTTGTGCGTTTCTTTTCCAATCTGTATTCCTTTTATCTCAGTATTCTGTCTCACTGCGGCTGCTAATATTTCGATATACATAGCAAAGATAAGGGGGGAGAGAGGATCTCCCTGCCTAGTACCTCTTTGTATTCGAATTCTTCTTGACAAAGTGCCATTAGTTTTAATTCTTGAGGTTGGGTTACTATATATTGCTTGTATCCATGAACAAAATTTATTATCTACCCCCAAACTATCTAACATCTCAAACATAAAGGGCCAGCTCACTAAATCAAAAGCCTTTTGAGCATCTAATGTTAATAATACCACATCAATATTTTTATTTTGAGCATAATCGATTAAGTTAATTGTTCTCCTAATATTGTCTGCCAAATTTTTTCATCTTTTCACGTTACCTTGACAACAAAATGTTGTTGACTCTGTCCGGTCTGGGACTGATGATTTACCGTTTACTGTCAGCACGCGGATCAGGTCTGATCAAATCATCATCAATAATCACAAACTACACACAGTTGTGACAAGCAATGTTTTTTTTTCCTTTTCAATTATATATTTTTATTATTTTCAAAAATCACTCCAAAATCCCCACAACAAACAAGTACCCAAGCTAAACAATAAAAACAGCAACATCAAAACAAAACAAAAACAGGAACGAAAACACACAGCCGAGACAGGAAACAAACAAGCAAACAAACACAAGAAGAACAAAAAACAAAAACAAAAAACAAAACAACAACAACAACAAACAACACTACCCAGACATTTACAAAAATGTGCTAATATGTTTCGCAATGGGGCCCCAGACACAGTCAGTCTCCACGGGTGGTGTAACAGTACCCGGATTGCAGCGAAGCCTTTCTAGGTGTATCCCTGAGACCATTTCCCTTAGCCACCTGGAAAAGCTAGGAGGGTCAGTGGCCTTCCAGTCATTAAGTATCAACCTTTTTGCCACCAACGTGCCAAATCTGATGGTCACCTGCATAGGGCAAGGGAGTGAAAAGAAAGCTTCGGAGCAACCAAACAATATAAAAACTACATCTGGATACAGCTGCACATCATAAACATTACTATACCATGAGAAGATCTGTTGCCAAAAAGAAACAATCTTTGGACAGAGCCAAAACATGTGCCCCAGGGTCCCTAGACCTTGGTTGCATCTGTCACAAATATTGGAAACATCAGGATACATTTTATTGAGTTTTACCTTGGAATAATGTAATCTGTGCATGATTTTATATTGGATCAGCTGCAACCTGGCATTAGTTGAACCTAAATGAATCTTTTCCAACCCTTCCCTCCACACCTCATCGGACAGCTCTATACCAAGATCTGCCTCCCAGGCAGACTTGATATGGTTTGTTGACAAAACTGAAACTTTGGAAAACAATGAAACAGATTTTGAAACAAGGTGTTTAGATCCTGGCTTTTGTTTCATTATAGCAAAAAATGAGTGCTCCATACTAGGATTTATGTAGTTGTTTACATTTTCTTTAACAAAATGCCTTACTTGTAGATAGCGAAAAAAGTGGGATTGAGGAAGGGAAAAACTTTCCTTCAACTCATTGAATGAAGCTAAATGATTATGCGTGTACAAATCTGAGAAGGTAACCAGCCCCATTTGTCTCCAGAATACAAAGGCTTGATCAGACTGAGCTGGAACAAAACTATGGTTAAAACAAATAGGAGAATGTTTAGAAAAATCAGGTAGTTGAAGTACCTTCCTAATTTGTTTTAAAATTTTAATTGAATTATACAGCACAAAACTATCCTCAACCGAAGACAAAGGATAGTCTTTCGTGCAAAACAAAAGAGCTGAAAGGGAGCTATTTCTTGCAGCATGTGATTCAAGCTGTAACCACTTAGGTGTATCGCAATGCTCTCTATGTTGAGGGAGCTGATCCTGCCTGAAAATTAAAGCTCTGGCGTTGGTTGCCAAATAATAATGTTGAAAATTAGGAAGGGCAAAACCACCCTGTTTCTTAGGCTTTTGTAAATGAGCCTTGGAAATACGATGAGTTTTACAGATGTAGCCACCTAGAAGTTCCCCCTGGTCCCTGTCGGGGCCTCTGCGGGACCGTGATGGGTCCGTGGCGGGTCCGTGACGGGCTCCCGCTTGGCCCGTGGCGATAATTTAATCCCCCGCGATGACGTAGCGAACGCAGCCACGACTGTTAACGCCCCTCTGCAGCCCGTGTGAAAATCAGCTGCAGTGTCTCATTTGTCCACGGGGAGGAGCAGTGATTTTGACCCGAGTTAATCTGTCAATCACTTTTCCTCCTCCTTTCTTTTTTCCCTCAGATGAATTGCTTTAATTGCCTCCAAAACAGGCGATCTATAAGTAGCTTCAAAGATAAATAAACACCGACAGAGCACAAATAAAAATGTATATCACTCGCAGTTTACCTGTCTACAGAATTTGCATTCTAGTAAATGTTTGCCTTGTGGTGGTTTTAATGTTAACACTGAAGCATACGGTGCGCAAATAAACCCTAACCAATAAATAAACAACATGCCAACGTGTCCGTGAATATACACGCATGAGACTGTATGTGTAAAATTAAAGTGTGGCCCTAAGTGACCGCCCTTATATTCAAACAAGAGGAAAGAGAAATAATTATGAGGTTCATATAAATAAAACCACATGTGCGTCGTGCGCCCTCGTCATGGCACAGTTGAGACTTAACATAGGCTACTGGATGTTTTTTGTTTGTTTGTGTGAAACCTGTAATATAAACAGTTATTTACAAGCCCCCAGTCGGCAACCATGAAATCTGCTGTGCATCTCTGGCTTGCTCATTCACCCCCGATCCGCAAATAAATAAATACATTTCTAGTGACCACAGCGCGTCACGTCTCAGAACCACGGGCTACATTTGTGTATTTATTAGGGCTGTGCAAGTTGCGTTATGGCAACTCATCAAACTATTACGGCCGACATTTATTTTACTGCGCATTAATGCATGTTGCTCACAATACTAATATCCCTCCCCCTGCGCTATGCTGACCTGACGCGTCTAGTGGTTGACAGCTCTCTCTCTCGCTCTTTTTTTTTTTTTTTTTTTTTACTTTTAATGATAAAGTCACGTCAAACCAGCCATTCCCATTAGGAGAGCCAAATGCCTGACGCGCGATTCCGCGATGATCTACTGGCACTGACGCACCTGTCTTAATATGAACTCAACATGAGAGCGAAGGTGCGCTCTGCTCTTATTTCCATCTCACCCCACACAAGTCGACCTGTGTCTTGTGAAGACGTACAGCGCGATGGAGAGAGGGCGAGAGAGGGAGAGAGAGAGAGAGATCATAGGCTATACAGCGGTCACTGCACACCAGCTGATCCGCCGGTCCACTTGAAATAAGCAGCAGATAATCAGGGCCGTTGCTAGGAATTCTGGGGCCCCTGAAAGAATACTAAAGTGGGCCCCTGACTTTTCCACTTTTTTTCTTAGACTAAGTGTATGATCATTTTTTATTTAGCCTACTTTGTTTTGATGCTAATGCAGCATTACTGTGAGTATTAGTCAGGGTCTTATGCAGAATAATTCAGTCATACAAAGATTAGACTAGGTGCAGCAGGTGTCTTCAACTTTGTGAAGTTGTGATATCAAATCGGAATGGGGTTTATAGGGGGATTGACAGTATAGGCTTGTGCTATAACTAGTAAACTATAGTGAAAAATCAATACATTTAATTAATAAATTTAATCCAGAGGAAGTACAGAGTTAAAGAAATTCCAGCACTGACTCCATATGTTCAGACCATCTGCAATCCTGTTGCGACCCTCTTCACCTTGCCACATGTGCCTTTCCTAACCTCTGACATGAAGCACTGTTGCAAAATTACAACATTTTTTGTAAGATAGATAATAATGTAAGATAATCATGAAAATAAAAATGTTTAAAGCAGGACCTTCTAAGGAAATACCTGCTCATTTTCTAATCAATTCATAGTCAAAGCAGTGGGGGATGCTTGGAGATGGTAATGCTCTGGAGCAGGTGTGAATGTTCAGGGGTTTGGAGTGTGTTGTTGCTCAGGAGAGAGTCTGGTCCAGCTAGCCTTCCAACATAACCTCCCCTCCCCCGGTCCTCCTTCAAAGTTGAACAGCCAGCTCCATTGCAGGCTCTGTGCGATTTGTGTGACAATGGGTGACCAATAGGTGGCCCATTAGGGCAAACAAAAGATTGAGCAATGATAATGCTAATTCCCTGGTCGAAGGCATGCACTGAATACCTGCAACTGCAAACATCTTAAAAAGGCTTTCATCACTCCCTTAGTTTTTTCCTATTTAAATGTAGAGTCACAGTAAATAAATTGTGATAAAAAAAAATTGACAGTAGGTATTATTAGCTACAACAATTTATTTCCAGATAAAACAGTGGCCAGCGCATCTCCAGTAGCTAGGTCTGTTATAATTTCACTTCTTAAATCAAACATGTACTCGTGGTTCTATGAATTATGTGAATTTCCACTCACCACCAGCGGGCGGCACTTTAATTGCCGCCTCTGGCGATATGTACTGTTCTTTGAGAGAAGCGCCATCTCCTGGTCATGTCATGTATTTCATTGAATGGGTGGAGTTCCAGTAAAAACTAGTCACACCCAGGAAAAGGAGGGGGTCACTCCAGCTGCTGGGACTTTGCTGGAGCTCTGCTGGAACTCTCATGGGAACAGCATGGGAACAGCATGGCAGCAGCATGGCAGGGGAATTTCTATGTGGCTCCTACTGTATATCCCCATATAAAAGGCAAAATTATATTATTATTATATTATATCTTTTTTTTAAAGAATGACGATGAAAGAAAAATGGGAATATTTTGAAACAAGTACATAAACCTAGGGAGCGTCACCATTTTAATAGCGTTAACCCGCCCTATGAGAGAAAGTGGCAAAGACCTCCAATAATCAATATTTCTCTTAAGCTTCTCGACCTGGACGTCAAAATTATTTTTGATTAAATGCTTAGAATTTACAGGAATAGACAGGCCCAGGTAAGAGAACTGGTCTTTGGCAATTTCAAAGGGAAGGGATTTAAGAAAAAGAGGATCTAGATTGGAAGTGAGAGGCGTAAATGAACTTTTCCTCCAATTGATGGAGTATCCGGACATACTACCAAAATAATTAATTAATGAGAGAAGTAGAGGGATGGATGCACAGGGGTCGGACAAAAAAATCAAGCAATCATCCGCGTACAAAGATATTTTACATTCAGTGTTACCAATTGTGATGCCTTTAATGGTGTTAAGCTGTTTTATACTAATAGCCAGGGGTTCAAGTGCAAGGTTAAACAGTAGCGGACTAACACAACAACCCTGTCTAGTCCCACGTCCAAGTTTGAAAGATGATGACCTATTGCCATTAGTGAGAATAGCAGAGGTAGGACTAGCATAAAGGATATTGATGAGAGATAGGAAAAATTCGCCAAATCCGTACCGTCTCAAGGTGGCATGCATATACTGTATCTCCACTCAATCTGATCAAAAGTGCGTTCTGCGTCAAGGGAAATAATTACTGGTTTGTCATTTACCTCATGTTTAGTATACATAATGTTAAATAATCTGCGTGTGTTAAAAAAAGAATATCTTCCACACACAAAACCATTTTGATCAGGGTGGACTATAGATGAAATATGCTTACTTACTTTACACCGGTGCCGCTTGATGAGGAACAAGACAGGTAGAGAGAGAAAAGAGAGAGACCACCTGTAAACTCACCTTGAGTGAGTGAGTGCACGTGTGTGTGTGTGGTGGGCGGCTGCAGCGGTGGGTGCGTGTGTGGAAGGTGCCCCAGCAGTTTTGAGAGAAAAACAAAGTTAAAAAAAAGAAAAGAAACGACGCATCGACTATTAAATTAGTTGTCGACGATTTTAATAGTCGACGTAGTCGACTAATCGTGGCAGCCCTACTACAGAGTTGAGAAATTCCCCTATCTCTTCATCAGATACCTTACATTTAGACTCATATAACTTCGAGTATAAATCCCTAAAGTAATCATTTATATCTTGAGGGTGGGTAAGAGTTTCCCCGGTAGAAGACTTGATTTTAAGAATAGAATATTTGCCTGAACACCACGAAGCTGTCTTGCCAGCAACTTTCCTGGCTTGTCATTCAACTCAAATTGCTTCTGTTTAAGTTTAAGTATTTGCTTATTTACCTGGGGCCGTATTCACAAAGCATTTTATCTTACCGCTAGGAGTGCTCCTAACTCGCACTAAAAGTTTTTACGTAGGAGTTTTTTCTTAAAAGCTATTCACAAAGCCGCTGAGACCTACTCTTACTAAGGATAAATCACTAAGAGCAGAGTAAAGCCTAGGTTATACTTTCGCCTGGCTCCGTTGGCAGTTGGCGCGCGCACCTCGGCAGAGCGCACAGGCGTTTATACTTGCCGCATTCACCGTTGCAATATTCGTAGCAAAGACAGGGGGCGGTAGATAAAAAAATACAATAGGAAGTAGCAGAAGCAACTAAAAACAGAGAAGAAGTAAGCAGGATTTCTCCTGTAGCTCTACTATTTACCTTAATGGGCTCTTTGCACTCATACTTCCGGATTCACGTAATACGGCTCTCCCACTTCCGGCGGCGGCGCGGGCTCCACCGGGCTCCACTCAGTGATGGTGCTATTTTCAAGATGCCTGACGGAGCTTCCAAAAATTAACATAAATGATGTACATCGCTTTGCAAAAGCATCGGCTAAAGCTCCGAAGAGCAAATTGGAGAAGGGCTTTCGGATGTATGCCTCATCTTACGTCCACGAATATGAAGGTGAGTCTCCTATTTTTATTTGTGTGTGTGATTGGGATAACTAGAAGCTCATGCTAGGCTAACGTTAGTTACTATAGTAAACATTGAGCCTATTTTCGGACAATGACAGACGTACATGTGTGTGTAGACAATGTGAATACCTCCAAGTATTCAAGCAGAGACTTCTTAAATGCATGTTTAATAACTTGTTTCAACAAATGCTGTTTAAACCTGTTTTTAAGTGTCAAATAAAGACAGAGTGACAGGCGAGGTAGCTGTCCGGGCCATCTGCTTCCGTTCTATGAGGAAGAATGATAAACCTCATACAACCAAAGTAGGACTTTGCCAGGACTTTTTTTGGTAGTTGCTAAGCAGACAGGCCACTGTAAATATCTGGTTAATACTGCCAGCAATTGACAATGGAATCACTGACTCAAAAAGTTTATTCTCCTTCACCCTTCTAATGACGCGTTCAACATGAACTCTCAGCTGTGCAATCTTCTGTGTCTGGAGGACACTCTCTGCAGGCATCTGAGACTGTCTGCTCAGAAAAGGTGGACAGTAGACCTTGCACTTAACACAGTCATGTATTAGGAAGCCTTTATCAACCATGATGGCCATCTCTTCTGTGAGCAGGTCAGCCAAACCCGATCTCCGGAACAGTTCCTTGTCACTTATTGAACCCTCATACAGGGATGAAATGAAAGTCACTGCTCCATGAGGTGCCATGCCAATCAACCCCTTCATAGTGCAGTGGGACTTGTAAGTTGAGAACATCTCACTCTGGAGGAGAGGAGACGAGGGTGTTTGGCACTTCAGTTCAGTGCAATCAATAATGACCTGTGTGTCAGGAAAGTCTTTAAAATCATCAGGAAGGTTAGCTTTAACGTCTGCTGGATCCATCCAGATGCTCACCGAGCCCAACAGCGTGTACAAGTAGTTGGTCCAAGAGGAAATGATGCGACTGACAGTCGCGGATGAGATGTTGAATCTGTTTGCCAAGTCTCTCTCCTTTAGACCAGCAGACAAATACATCAGGAAGAGGAAAAGTTCATCAATGGGTTGCAACGCCTGCCTCTGGTTAGAATAAAATGTCAGATGTCAGTCACAGACAGACAGTAGATGTGCAATGATTTTTGTTAATTAAAAAACAAACAAACATTCAAATAACACAACTAAAGGTATGTCAGATAAGTGTGTGTAGCCGTTAATACAAACCATTTGTGTATGACGGACATCAGGGACAGTTTCAGTCATTCTCTCAGCAGCTTTGACCCTGGATGTCCTAATGATTTTGTGTACAGATGGCTCAATCAGTCTCCAAAAAATCATAAGATGACGGTAACTGGTGAATCTATGTAGACAGAAAGCAAAGTAGATTGTTAGGCTTTTTAAAAAAAAATTATTTCAATTAAAACAATAACAGGGCTTTCAAATTTTGAATTCAGGCAATAATTACGTGTAGTAATATTAATAATGGTGCTACATAATATGATTCGTTTTGTAATAATTATTCAGACTTAGATTAAGAATAAAGGATGACACATACTGACATGAGAGAGCCCTGATAAACATACATTTTATGTAGGCTATGTTGTTTACCTTGTATAGAAACGTATATCCTCGTCGGATGCTGAAAATCTCCTCAATCCAAAAGTTGACTGAAGCTTCAGTTCTTCAATTTGTCTCTTTAACATTTCCACCTCTTCTTTTAGATTTTTATTTTCGTTTTGTGCCATGGTCAGGTCATCAGGGTCAGGGTCACGGCCCTCTGCATCTTCATTCATGGGCTCCATGTCATCATCAGGGTTGCCCGGCGGCTCAGGGCGACTTACTCTATCCCATACACTCGATCTTCGTGGGGGGAGGGAGTAATCATTCCAGTTAAACAGAGCAGGCACAGCTCCTTTCTGTAGTCTTCTCCTGCCCCCTAAAGTCTTCGGAGGGATGAACTGGTCGTCAATAAAATGACGACTGCAGACCTTTGAGTGACTACTTATCGTGTATTGTTCCCGACGAACACTCACTAGCCATCGCTTTCGTAGCTCCACGTCGCTCGGAAATGCGTGAAAACTTAACGTACCGTTGTACTTGGAAGAGGCCGTGCACTGTGGAACACAACAATGTTCGTGGTATTGCTTCGTTTGTCTATGAAAGAATACTTTCTCTTTACTGAGACTCATTGTCGCTTGACTACCGCGCTCACTAAGCCAAACGGGAAGTGAGCCGGAAGTATGAGAGCCGTATTACCAGGTTCCGGATATGACGTCAAGCCGCTATGTGCAAAGAGCCCATTAAAAAGCTCCGGTGTAATTGTGATAGTTAACTACATGATTTGAAAACCAACCGTCCTTGCAACATCAGTGTAGTAGTTATATAACGTCATCGATCGCTCCATGTATTGATTTTTCGCCGGCTTGTTGTAAACAGATGCACATGGAGGAGAGGAGGGACCGGATTTGCATAGTTCCTCGAGTTCTGGGTCATTTGATGGTCTTTATAAGTTAATTACGAGTTGTACAAATGCTAGAGCGTACCAGCTCAGCCAGTCTTCCCTCAAATTCATCCATTTTGAACCGAGCGACACTCGCGCGGCGCGCGCCAAGTTTCAAAATCCTGGAGGTGCGCGACAGCGCGACGCGACGCGCCAGCGCGCGACGCCGTCGCGAGGTGCGCGTTTACGTCATTTGTGGCGCGCGAGCCTCGCGCACTCGCGACTGCGTCGAGCATAAACCAGGCTTAAGAGTGACTCCCTGGTGACGCCCCGTTGCTATGGATTACGTCAATTCTCGTGCACGAATTCGAGGCGCTCAACACGGTGATTGGTTGTTGAGTGCCGGCGGCGCCCCCCCTCCCCTCCTCCTCCTCCCCCTCCCTCCTCCTCGCCGCCGGCCGCTCCGCTCCACTTTTTTTTTTTTTTTTTGCCGTCAGGTGCGACGGGGCTTTTCAGACAGCTTCGAGTCCAAACCACTGTCTCTGCTGCCAAGTTGGGCTCTGAACTTTCTGTCTTTCTCTCTGCCATCTGCATCTTTCTGCTACAGTTTTTGTCGCGTCTCACTTTCAGCAGTGTGACGCTGTGCAAATGCAATGAGGGTCAGTGCGTCCACTCGCAAAGCAGCCGCTGGTTTTTTTTCTTCCCACATTTTAATATTAATTTTCATATTCGTTGACAGCCCTAATATTATATGGTGATCATAATAATGATGAGAAAAGAAAATGCGTTATCCACATTTGTGGCCTATAGCAGGATTTGAACCCAGACTAACAATACGTTTAGTTTGGGAGCTGCCCTATCACATGAGCTATTACTACTAACAGATGTTTGTGTCTAGCGCACCCACCAACCTTTTAAAAATATTTTTGGCTCACATCAGCATGACTGCATCGCAGCGGTCGCAGTCACCTCGGTCCAACCGTTGTGACGCCTATATTGGACAGTTCGTCACCGTCACTCCTCCCGTTTTATAGCGTAAATGTTGTAGATGACCCAAAAAAAAAAAAAAAAACACCAACAAAAAGGCACGTTGGGCATCAAAGGGCAAAGGGGCAGGTGCTCCAGCTCCCCCCTCTGCAGCAATTCGCAGTCCTCCATACATTTGCCTGGCTGCAGCCATTACGATTCTTTGTGAATAGGTCTTACTGAGTTAGGAGTCCTCACGAGGACTTCTAAGCTCTCCCAGACTTAGGAGCTACTTTTAGGCATAAAATACTTTGTGAATTACTCTTATTTTAAAAAACTAGGAGTCCTAAATTTAAGACTGACACGCCCACTTTTTTCAGGAGTTGCTCCTAAATTCGGCCCTTAGGAGCTACTTTTAACCTTAAGATTCTTTGTGAATACGGCCCCTGATCACTTAAAATACCGTTATATTCATACTTAAGTTTCATAATGCTGTATAAATCATCAGTGGAAAAAGAGGAAATGTAAGCCTTCTCAGCTTCGGATAGTAGTACCTCTATTTCGTCTAAACGTTTACGTCTCTCCTTCTTCTTAGACGCTTCATAAGAAATTATCTTGCCTCTCAGCACAGCCTTACAGGATTCCCACAAAATGGAATCATTAACAGAGCCGTTGTCATTAATCAACAAAAATTCATCCATGGCAGCTTTTATATAATCATGAAATTTGGTGTCTTGCAATAATAATGGATTAAAGCGCCATGAAAAAGAAGTTTTGGGCAGGGACCACTTCAGAGCCATGGTGAGAGGACTATGATCAGAAATTAAAGCAGATATCAGCTTCACGGCCGTTTCGACTAATGCTGCGTTCAAGGCAGGCTTTTGAAACCGTAAGTTACAGCTTCAAGTCACAACTACGACTTGGTAGCGTTCCAGGTAACCCGTAGCTCGTGTTTTTACCATCCTGTTGTCTGTGAAAGTTCCCTATAACGGCCACTCGTAACTTCCGACCCGTGAACTCGTACCAGATCAAACTGGTATGACTTCACAGGAAGGAAAAACACAAAGTACGAGTTTCTTTGAACGCACCATGAGTTAGCAGCCCCCGCCCTTGTCAGGCATCAATTGGTCCTCGTGCTACGTCACCACATTCACGCGCATCCCTTGGCTGCACACACAGCCCTTCATGCCGTTCTCTCTCCTCATTGGATAACACTTGTATCCCACAAGGAAAATTTTCTCCTCGGGTTACAGCAGAGCAGAGTGACGGAGAGACTCGTGTTTAGGCTGAAATACTTCATGTAAGTGATTGCTGACGGAAAATAGGACTATTTAGGACTTATATTAACAAAAACATTCCACTGATATCTGCTTTAATATACCCTGATATTTTGTTTGCACCACATTTGATAATAGCTTTGAATCAATAATGAAATAGCCTAATCAATACGAGTATATGTTTTGTGTACATGTGAAAAAAAAGAATACTCTTTGTCTGCTGGGTGCTGAATTCTCCATATATCTATCAGATTATAAGTTTTGATCATTATTACTGAATTAATACAAGGGGGAGGGCGTGACGACATGCGGTCAAAATAGGGATTGAGATAACAGTTATAGTCCCCCCCACAAATCAAATTAGTAGAGTTGAGATCTGGTAATAGATATAGATATTAAGACAAGTAGCCTAATAGGAATATTATTAATATTGCCTGAAACAATCAGGTATCTACCAGCAGGGTCAGTAGCTAGTAAGATCAGACAACTGAAATAGTACATTCTTCTTAAACAATATAGCCACAACCCTAGCTTTAGATGAAAATGTAGATTGATAGACATCTGAAAACCACTTTGATTTAAGTCTACATTGATCAGAAGGTTTAATGTGAGTCTCTTGTAAAAATATAATGTCTGCTGACAAAGATTTCAGGTGAGCAAAAACCTTTCCCCTTTTCACTTGACTGCCCATCCCATTTACATTCCATGTAACAAATGTTTATGCCCCCACAGGTTTATTCCTCACCATTTCTGCCATTGCAAACACATACGATCAGTAAAACATGCATGATAAACATAAACATTGAAATATTCTTCAGTCTGGGACACAAAACATACAAAACATAAACCCCCCCCACCCCCCCACCCAACCCTGAACCTGGCAGCTTTGCCACACCCCCAACTATTGTAGCCGGAGAGGCAACAAAATGAGCCAGCCAAAATAATACTACCAAACAGTGTTGTGGTGATACCCTCTAACCTACCGTAATTTGTTTTAACCTCTATGCTCGAGGAAAATAAAAATAAAAAATAAATAAATAAATCACCAGTTATGTTATACACAAAAAAAGATAAAGAAAAAAAAGGAGTGGAGAAGAGACAGAGAGAAGGAGAGAGAGAGAGAAAGAGAGAAAAAAAGTCTAAGATTATCGGTGTCTGTTACCAGCAGAGTAGATCCTCCATCAGTTTATGATTGTCAACAGGAACCCCGCACCGTCCTAAAGTCAGCTTTTTCGCGTCCACGGGTGACGTGAATATACTAGTCTGTTCATTATGCTCCACATACAACTTAGCCGGAAAGCGAAGAGTTGTTTTCACTTTAGCCTCACGGAGAGACTTGCGCTGAAAGCTTGGCGTTGATTCATCACCTCGGCTGTGTAATCAGGGAAGATGAACACCCTGGATTCGTTGTGCTGCAGCGGGTCTTTGAAAAACAGCGGCTCCTTCCTATCACGGCTCAGTCGCAGAATCAGCTCCCTGTCTTGATAACGATGCATTTTGGCGATGAGTGTGCGGGGTCTCTCTCCGGCCTCTGCGCTCTGTCCACTTCCACGGGCCTTGAGAAAGCATCCTGGCCAAAAAGCGTAGTAATCAGACCCTCAATGAAAGCTGTAGGGCGGCCCTTTTCGGCACTGGGATGCCCACAAACTTTAGATTTAGCCGTCTGGAGCGCCCCTCCAGATCGCTCACTTTCCATCGGAGAGAGTTGTTGGTAGCCTGTAGCTCTTTGCAGGTCTTCTCTATTATATCCAGGCGTGAGTCATGGCCTGACACCGCTTCGACAAGCCCCTCGACTTTCTCCGTGACCGCTGATTGCTCTTTTTTCATGAGGGCAAGGCAGTTTTCCAGAGAATCCAGACGAGTAGTGATGGACTGCCTGGTGTCTTCTATTAATTTCCTCACTTCTCCACCTTCATTTTCTATAGCAGCTAGTATTGCGAGAAAGGGAAGGTTGAGGGTCCGTACCACACACGCTACTCCATACGCAGCCGGAAGCGGTATTGTGAGCAATGTTAATACTGACAGTGAACTTCTTCTCTGTCTTTTTTTTTTCTCCGTCCATGAACAATAAAGAAACCACAGAGCTCTACATTTGTTTATTTACTTTTTTTCTTTAAACACTCGTGTTCTGACGGCATCCCATGTATTTAGCTTCACAACGCTAGAAGGAGGAGGAGGTGTAGGCTTATGCACAAGGAAAATAATCACAACTCACTGAATCTTCAACTGATTTTCACACAGTTTAGTTTTTAGAAACACGAGACATGTAATAATGCAAGTAATGCAATACAAGATGCTCTGGTACACTTTCACACTAAAAACTGGTTATGTTAGTTATTCAGGTAACAAAGACACATTTCTACACGTCAGCCCCAGGGTGGGAGATTTTATATATGTGTGTGTGTGTGTGTGTGTGTGTGTGTGTGCAAACCAACAAACAAAACTCTGATCATATCCAACACCTTCAGTAAAGATTATGTGGTTTAGATTAAAACCTGCTGCTGCTGTCTGATGACATCATCATGTGGTTTGTTGTCTCTCAGTCCGACAGGTGGAAGTGAAGGAGTGGGCGGAGTCTGTCCAGCTGCCCTTCAAGACCACAGCTGGTCTGTCTGAAGACGTCAGAGTGGAGTGGACGGCTGAACTCAGAGAGAAGTGGATGGATAAAGACATGAAGGTCCATATGTATGGGAACAGTTCTGAAGAACAGCACCGGTTTTACAGAGGCCAAACAGAGATGAATGAAGACCTGCTGAGGACTGGAGACCTCAGTCTGACCCTGAAACGCCCCAGAGAGATACACTCAGGAGACTACACCTGCAGAGTCTACAACAAGGATGGAGACTTAATGAGAGAGAAAACTGTGAATCTCAGTGTCAAAGGTCAGAGTTGTTTGTTTGTCTCTGTCTCTGGTTTTGAAATGATGAAACATGATGAAACAGTAGAAATCAGAGCTGTAGATTCAGGTCAGAGATTAAAACCTGAGGCCTGCACCACGAAGCAGGATCACCGTTTTAGCGAGGTGAGTTACCATGGTAACTTACTCTGAACAGCTAACCTGCTCCGGGTCGGCGTAGCTTTCAGGATTGATCTGAATCCAGTAAAAGGCTCCGTCCACCGGCCAATCAGGGAAAATGACGTGTCCTCTCACCGGTATTACTGTTACCAAGGAGACGGAAATAAAAGTAGCGGTGATTGTATCCACTTTATGATACATTATGAAAAAACACACACGTATCTCACAACAACGGTTCTCTTGTTTGGCCACTGTTTAAAAGAGTCAGAACAGAAGGAAAGAATCTGATCCAGAGCAGCATCACTTACAAGTTTAATCAGCACCCATTCAACAACTAATAAATAAACATGATAATTTAATTCGGACCACGGGCGTTGTGGTACCGCTGATCCAGAGAGACAGTGTTGTGGATCGTTCAGCTGGATAGGCTGAGAGGAACCCTCGCTTCATGGTACAGGCCTCTGCTGCTGCTGTCTGATGACATCATCATGTGGTTTGTTGTCTCTCAGACAAACAGGTGGTGGAGGTGGAGGAGGAGGAGGGGGCGGAGTCTGTCCAGCTGCCCTTCAAGACCACAGTTGGTCTGTCTGAAGACGTCAGAGTGGAGTGGACGGCCAGAGGCTACAGGAAGGTCCATGTGTATGAGAACGGTCCTAAAGAACAGGACCAGGTTTACAGAGGACGAACAGAGATGAATGAAGACCTGCTGAGGACTGGAGACCTCAGTCTGACCCTGAAACACCCCACAAGGAGAGATGGAGGAGACTACTACTGCAGAGTCTACAACAAGGACGGAGACTTACTGAGAGGGAAAGCAGTGTTTCTCTGGGTCAAAGGTCAGAGTTGTTTGTTTGTCTCTGGTTTTGTCTCCTCTGCAGAGAATTCATGTCCAGTGTTGGGGGGGACAAAATTAAATTGTTTTAGTTCTATATAACTTTTAGGCAGTAATAGAGTAATACAACGTGTTACTTATTATATTTATCGTAATATTATTACAGTTCCTCCGTCCGGTAACATGTTACAATCAGAAACAGGTTGAATTACCACCTCAGGCTCCACAGCTGTAAATAGAGAAGCCAGTTTGCAGCAGCTCTTGACTCCCAGGATGCATTGCTGGCTGCTGTCTCTCTGCCCAAGTTTAAGCTTCACTGGATGAGTAAGAAAACTAGAAGACGACATCAAGTTCCTGCTCACTACAGAGTGCAGCTCCTTGTCAGAGGAGCCTGCAGCCCAGATGTCAGATCCTCATCCAGCTGCTGACAGATTATAACGTGTCTCCATATTGTAATGTCTTGTCCTCAGTGTTTATGTTGGTGAAAGTAACTAAAAAGTAATCAGTAACTTATTACTCTCTAGGAATATTGCAAAGAAACATATTACTTTCAAATGCAAGTAACTACTGTTATGTAATCTATTACATTTTAGAAGTAACTCAGGTCAGATTAAAACCTGCTGCTGTCTGATGACATCATCATGTGGTTTGTTGTCTCTCAGTCCAACAGGTGGAGGTGGAGGAGGGGGTGAAGTCTGTCCAGCTGCTCTTCAAGACCACAGCTGGTCTGTCTGAAGACGTCAGAGTGGAGTGGACGGACAGAGACATCAGGAAGGTTCATGTGTATGAGAACGGTCCTAAAGAACAGGACCTGGTTTACAGAGGACAAACGGAGATGAATGAAGACCTGCTGAGGACTGGAGACCTCAGTCTGACCCTGAAACACCCCACATGGAGAGACAGAGGAAGATACACCTGCAGAGTCTACAACAAGGACGGAGGCTTACTGGGAGAGACAGAAGTGACTCTCAAGGTCAAAGGTCAGAGTTGTTTGTTTGTCTCTGGTTTTGTCTCCTCTGCAGAGAATTCATGTCTAGTGTTGGAGGTAACTTATTACTTATTATATTTGTTGTAATATTATTACGGTTACTCTGTCCGGTAACGTGTTACAATCAGTAATAGGTTGAATTACCACCTCAGGCTCCACAGCTGTAAATAGAGAAGCCAGTTTGCAGCAGCTCTTGACTCCCAGGATGCATTGCTGGCTGCTGTCTCTCTGCCCAAGTTGAAGCTTCACTGGATGAGTAAGAAAACTAGAAGACGACATCAAGTTCCTGCTCACTACAGAGTGCAGCTCCTGGTCAGAGGAGCCTGCAGCCCAGATGTCCAATCCTCATCCAGCTGCTGCTGCCCCCAATGAGGATGACTTTTGTACTTTGGTGCACAGCTCCATGAATCTACATACACCTGTGTCCATGGAAACAGAGATAATAATAATAATAATAATAATAATAATAATAATAATAATAATAATAATAATAATAATAATAATAATAATAAATTTTATTTAGAAAGTGCCTTTCACACCACTCAAGGACACTTTACAGCAGTTAAAATCATCAAGCACCAAAACACAGAATAAATCATCAATAAGCAATACCAAAACACAAGAGCACAGAATAAACAACATTAAACACATCAGTAAGAATGAATAATGAAAAGAACAAATAAATAACACTGTGCAGATTAAAAGGGAAATGTTAGGGTGAGGGGTGGTGGGGTGAATAGACAATTTGAAACAGGTGGGTTTTGATTTTTGTTTTGAAAAGAGGGAGAGAGTCAATGTTACGGATGTGAGATGGTAAAGAATTCCAGAGTCGGGGAGCAGAGCGACTGAAAGCTCTGCTCCCCATGGTGCTGAGGAGAGCAGGGGGCACAGGGAGGTGGAGAGAGGAGGAAGATCTGAGGGAGCGTGCTGGAGTGGCAACGTGGAGAAGATCAGACAAGTAACTCAGGTTAATAGATGATCTTAAATCTGCCCCTGTGATGAAAAGTCTCCACTGCTTTCAGAGAGTTAAAATAGTGACACTGCAGGTTAACGCTGCAACACCATCCAGGTCACCAGTAGAAAGACTTTTCAGTAGGGATGTCCCGATCCGATCACGTGATCGGAAATCGGGGTCGATCACGTGGTTTCAGACTCGATCGGAATCGGACGTTACATCCCGATCAGGAATCGGATATATTACATATCTACATGTCAGGGTTTTCCTATCTGTCTAAAGCGAAGACGGGCCGCATGGGGGGCGTTCAGATGTATCATCTTTTGCACTCTCAAGCCCATTACTTTTACTGTAGACGTTTGTCATGTGCGCTCATTACCCAAAGCGACGCGCATTCGGTGCAGCGTGCTTGTGTTTTGTGCATGGTCTGTGGCGCACAGCTCCACGGTGTGTGTGTGTGTGTGTGTGTGTGGCTGCGTCGTCGCGGACAAGTAACGATATGAAATGACGGCGCTTGCGAGAGTGTGAGAGACGATCGTGTCACTGTGTCAGCTCACTGTTTGTTTGTGTGTGTGTGGCTGTGTTGTTTCACTGCTGACTTCCAAGCAGCTTGTTGTTGATGTTTGAGCGCTACACACACCTGCAGCAACAACAGTCACTGCAGCTTCTACTGAGAGCGAGTCCGACGTAACGCACGTGAGACCGACACACGGACCGACCGCGCAGATGTCGTGGACATTGTTAAACTTCTCATACTGTTGAATAAAAAACTACCGTTGTGTTGCGTGATGGCAGATACAGAACCAGGTATTTATTTAAAGTTAGAGAGGGAGAAGGAGCAAGGTGAGGGGGGGGCGGGGGGGGGCAGACAGGCAGGAGAGGGTGGGATCAGGGGAGAGAGGCTGGTGATTGAGAAAGACATGCTATTTTATTTTTGACCAAATGTTCTTGTTGTTGACTTATGGATAACGGCATTAATATTATACTGTGGAGCTACTGTGCTAACATACATTGAGAGTTTGATATCATGGCATGTCTTACAATACTGCAATAAATGTCATGGGCTTGTTATTGAGGTAGAGTATTATTGTGAGATTGTGATATTGTTACATCCCTAGTAGAGCACAAAGAACAGAAAATAGTGGGATGATACAGTTGATCTACATTAAAAACTTTACTGCATTGCCAAAGTATCGGATCGGGACTCGGTATCGGCAGATACTCAAAATCAAATGACTCGGACTCGGACTCGGGGGCAAAAAAATGTGATCGGGACATCCCTACTTTTCAGTGTAGAGGGACTGGTGCTCATTCCGAAGGGAAAACGTCTGTTCATGTTCATGTTCATTTATTTAGCACAAAAAAAGCGTATAACGCTGCGCAAGGAGGGAACGAAGTCCTAGACGGACTTGTACAAGAGACAAGCAGACAACATACATGAGCTAAACAAAAGACAAAAGATCAATAGCAGCAGAAATCAAGGTAGGACTTGAAGCAAATAACAGCAAAAGAATATTTGACAAATAAAAAGCAGAACAATGACAGAGAAAATATATTCAAGAGAAAGATAATTATGTTCCTGAAAGTAAAAATTCCTTCAGATTCTTTTTAAAAATGCAATGGGAGGAGATGGACCTCAGTGATAAGTTTAATTCAGTCCAAAGCTTGGGGCCTCTATAAGTAATGTTCAATTGATGACTTGATGTTTGGGAAGACGGTAAAAATAAGATGTTATGACTAAGCCTCGTTTGATAGGAATGAATATCTGTAGTCGGAATAAAGAGATTATGAAAAGTAATAGGCAGATCTTGTTTCCTGTTAATAAACTTATGGATGAAGAGGCATGTTTGATAGGCATTCACCTTATCAATAGATAAGAGTCAATATTTCAAAAAGAGAGGCGCTGATGGCGCATATCTAGTCGAGTGCAGTGACGTGCGGTGAGGTTTGTAGTTGGGGAGGCACTGACTTTGAAAGTCAGATTTACAATAGTAGGCTAATTCTAATAAAATAGCATGAATTCGGGTGAAAGGGTTTTCATCCCGCCAATGCAAGTCCACAAATGTAACAAAAATCAGCAGCTTCCTAATAATCCCACAACAAATCCACCTGCTGACTCCGCTCCGCTATCACACAACATCTTTCAGAACCACAGGTGTGGACAGCGGCGAGGAGGGAGAGACGCATAGGCTATCGCTTGCATGTTAAACTGCTCAAACGGGCGATCATGGGCTTTAAGAGATTTTGTACATAAACAACAACTTCCAGAAAATAGAAATAGACTGGTTCTCTTTAGCAGTGTTCGAATTGCACAGTGATTTTCGGGGGAGCCCTGTTGTGCGCGAGCCGCGAGCGACAGCGTCAAGCCGGACAGGAAGTCAAACAAAAAAACCCTGAGAGAATCCGGTCAATTTTCAAAATAAAACACCGAGATTGACAAATACGAAGGATCAGTATCCGTGCCTTTGTAGCATAGGCAAACAGAAATAAATATAAACAGTAGCATAAACACAGTGCTTTTCTCCCTCCGCGCCGCTGTCCACCCCAGTGGTTCTGAAAGACGTTGTGTGATAGCGGAGCGGAGAGTCCGCAGCTGGACATCACAGAACCACATACACAGACTCGAGTGGTGTGGTGTTCTTACCTTTACTTGTAAATGAAGTCCATTCGCCTTTCCTTCTGGACAAAGATCTTTGTGACCTCGTTGTAAAAGTCCTCCTTATCTTGTTTGAGTTTTACAAGTCTCTCCGTCTCAATTTAGCATATTGGACTGATTGTTTGTTTGTTAGCAACAGTAACTCGGGTATTTATATTGAACTTCAGGCTCACTATCGCCCCCAGCGGCGAGGCACCGACACTGCCTGCCTCAAGGCAGGCTTTTTCCTTGTGTATTTTTCTCCGATCAAAAGACTCAAACTAAACTTAAATATTGCATACATACGTGAAATACATTACCAAACACTATAACAATGAAGATGTATAATAAAAATGTTTTCAAAGCAGGATATTGGAAACATACAGAGAAATGGCAACCAGCACGCGCCAAGTGCACGAGCACAAGCCACTTAGAGAGGGATTGAGCTGTATGGGGTGAGGCACGTCGCTGCGCTGCCGCACCTCTCGTCTCTTAACTGTATTTGAACAGGAAATACAGGATTTCGGCGATTTTGACCACAGAAATGATCAAAACTGGTCGGAACAGCAATGAAAATGCATTCAAATCATAGGCCAGTGGAAAAATATTAATACTTATTTTATTTTATTATTATTTTTTTTTTTTTCTTCTCATGATGGCAGGTGAGGCTCTGCCTCTCCTGCCTCCCCTGACTGCACGTCCTTGGTCGAGTGACAGATCAGTCTCAGAAACCTCTTTTGTATTAAGGGTAATTTTCTGAGATGAGTCAGATAAGTGGCTGCCCAGACAATGTTACAATCATTTAAATGAGGGTATGTTGGGACTCAGCCCAGTCAAAATGGAGCCTAAGGCCCCGTCCAGACGAATCCGTTTTTTTCGAATCCGGATAAATACTTTATCGGATCGGCCTCGCGTCCACACGAATCCGGCGTTTTCAGGGGGTGAAAACGGTATTTTTTGAAAACGGGTCCCAGAGTGGGAAAATTTGAAAACGCCGCCCCAGCGTTTTCGTCTGGACGGCCAATACGGATTTTTTCTGAAACGATGATGTCATACCCCCCGCCGCTCTACCTGTAACCTGAGACACACACACACACACACACACTGCTGCAGCAGCTGCACACTGACAGTCTATGGACGTAACAACAACAACGGCCGACTAACGTCGCGTCGCTCAGACGCTGCGGCTGAATCACGTCTGTTTAATCATCACTGATCGTAATATTTACTCTGACACGACTCCCTGTCAACATTTAATCCCATGTTTGAGTTTTTGAATACAGCGGGGGACTTCTTCTATTGAATTACAGCGGGGACTTCCCGTCTTCTTCTCTGTCTTAAGTGTTTATGTGTGGCAGGCAGCGCTGCAGCGCCACACACGCTCCACACACACGCCTGCAGTATGTAGGTACTACAGCGTTTTGGGTCGTTTTCAGGTGATCCGTGTGGACGCAGATATTTCTGAAAACGATGCCGTGTTTACGGAGATTTTTTTCAAAACGATTAAGAAAAAGATCGGATTCGGTGAAGCCGCGTATTCGTCTGGACGGGGCCTAAGACTGCATGGCTCCTTTGTCTCCTAAACAAAGGAAACCCTCTGAACTCAGCCTCCCAGCGTCCTTCACCTCTTCACACCTAGGTGTGAAGCCTCCACTACTGACCCACCATTGGTCAGGTATGGCCCCAGGACCTGTGAGGTCACAGGCCATATAAAAGGAGAAGTGCCCTTCTCTTCCCTCTCTCTTCGCCCTCTTCTCTTCTTCACCTCAGAAGGAGCTGCCGCTCCTCTCAGCTCCTCACCTGGAGCTACTGCTACTGCTCTCAAACCTCTGTGAGGCCTGCACAAGGCAGACGCCTACACTGGAGCAACCCGTGGCAGCGACGCGAGTGCCTACCAACGGATTAAAGAACAAGAACCAGCTAGCACGACACAACGGTCTGCTAGTTGAGTCAACAAGGAACGGAGCCACAACGCCAAGCAGAGCAACCAACCAACTCTGCAAGGAGAAGGACTCTCCTCAACGGAACTCAAACGACACAGCCAGGACGGCTGTAGTTCACTGGACAGAGACACAATCACTGGACTTAACTTCCACAACAGGACCAGCAAAACCTGCAACCGCAGGAATCCCCACCAGCACCGGGAACTTCTCACCCTCACGTGACTTGGTAACGTAACTGGGCCTAGTTAGAATTACCTTGCACCTTGACTAAGCATAGAGTATTTCAACCATGCCAATGTACTGTATGTATTGATTGAAATCAGTTTAAATACTTGAGCTTTGTTGTTGTTGCTTTGTTGTTGTCAGCTATAGCCTCATATTTAGTTAACCGATGTTTAAAATGCAACTTGAGCGTTGAACAAAGGACACACCTTTGTTCAACTCATGTGGTTGGTCTTAGAGGCCATCTTGGAGGCCATTTGGTTGTAACCCCCTTTGTCTCAGGACAAGGCAACCATCCTCCATCTTTTCCATTGTCTGAGGTCATACTTCACACCTCACAGACACACGGTCATCCACACTTAGTCACACTCTCACCAACACACACACACACACACACACACACACACACACACACACACACACACACACACACACACGTGTACATAGTGTATGTAGATTGTCTTAGTTTCACGTTTTGTTATTCCATTTTCTAGATGTGTCCAATAAACTTCCTTGAAACTTTACTCGTCTGTTAATGTTGTACAATAGTGAGTATGCCAACCTCTACGCAGTAGAACTTCTAAATCCTTCAACTTTGCAGCTATTGATAATGTTAATTTGTTTATAATTATTAATTTAATCATTAAACAAGGTTCTATATTAATAGTTAGCACACCCTTATGAGACTGACTTTGGTACATTGGCTGTCTGGTGCCCCAAGGTGGATTTAATAAAATTAAATCCCATTAATAATTTTTATAGTAATTATTAATATTTTGGTATTGATATTTTACTAATTTGATAGCCAATAACCCTCATAATAATTCTTAACACTTTTCTTATAAGTTGTGTTAGAGCACAACATAAATGGTGCTTCCGTTGTGAGGCATCTAAATAATCTTAATAAATTACCTATAAATTGTGTTAGAGCACAACAGGTACAAGAAACTATAATAGAGGGTTAAGTAGCTGAGGAGTTAATTCAAGGGAGAAGTTTCCTCAAAATGCCGAGCATCTTCATGGATCTCAGTGATAAACGCTTCCAGCAGCTTCTCCTGTTGCACTTTAACAAATACTTTAGTGATGTGGAAAAGTTCTGTAGACAAAGGTCAAGACTAAACGTCTTCAACAGTTTTACTGAGGATTATTCACCATGACAGATTATAACGTGCCTCCATATTGTAATGTCTTGTCCTCAGTGATTATTTTGGTGAAAGTTACTAAAAAGTTACTCTCTAAGGAATATTGCAAAGAAACTTATTACTTTCAAATGCAAGTAACTTCTGTCATGTAATATATTACAATTTAGAAGTAACTCAGGTCAGATTAAAACCTGCTGCTGTCTGATGACATCATCATGTGGTTTGTTGTCTCTCAGAGCAACAGGTGGAGGTGAAGGAGGGGGTGAAGTCTGTCCAGCTGCCCTTCAAGACCACAGCTGGTCTGTCTGAAGACGTCAGAGTGGAGTGGACGGACGGATACAACAGGAAGGTCCATGTGTATGAGAACGGTCCTAAAGAACAGCACCAGCTTTACAGAGGACGAACAGAGATGAATGAAGACCTGCTGAGGACTGGAGACCTCAGTCTGACCCTGAAACATCCCACAGGGAGAGACAGAGGAGACTACACCTGCAGAGTCTACAACAAGGACGGAGACTTACTGAGAGAGACAGAAGTGACTCTAAAGGTCAAAGGTCAGAGTTGTTTGTTTGTGTCTGGTTTTGTTTCCTCTGCAGAGAATTCATGTCTAGTGTTGGAGGTAACTTGTTACTTATTATATTTATTGTAATATTATTACGGTTACTCTGTCCGGTAACATGTTACAATCAGAAACAGGTTGAATTACCACCTCAGGCTCCACAGCTGTAAATAGAGAAGCCAGTTTGCAGCAGCTCTTGACTCCCAGGATGCATTGCTGGCTGCTGTCTCTCTGTCCAAGTTGAAGCTTCACTGGATGAGTAAGAAAACTAGAAGACGACATCAAGTTCCTGCTCACTACAGAGTGCAGCTCCTTGTCAGAGGAGCCTGCAGCCCAGATGTCAGATCCTCATCCAGCTGCTGCTGCCTCCAATGAGCATGACTTTTCTTTAATTTGGTGCACAGCTCCATGAATCTACATACACCTGTGTCCATGGAAACAGAGATAATAGATGATCTTAAATCTGCCTCTGTGATCGAAAGTCTCCGCTGCTTTCAGAGAGTTAAAATAGTGACACTGCAGGTTCACGCTGCAACACCATCCAGGTCACCAGTAGAAAGACTTTTCAGTGTAGAGGGACTGGTGCTCACCCCAAAGGGAAAACGTCTGTTCATGTTCATGTTCATGTTCATGTTCATTTATTTAGCACAAAAAAAGCGTATAACGCTGCGCAAGGAGGGAACGAAGTCCTAGACAGACTTGTACAAGAGACAAGCAGACAACATACATGAGTTAAACAAAAGACAAAAGATCAATAGCAGCAGGAATCAAGGCAGGACTTGAAGCAAATAACAGCAAATAAATATGTGACAAATAAAAAGCAGAACAATGACAGAGAAAATACATTCAAGAGAAAGATAATTATGTTCCTGTGGAAAGTAAAAATTCCTTCAGATTCTTTTTAAAAAATGCAATGGGAGGAGATGGACCTCAGTGATAAGTTTAATTCAGTCCAAAGCTTGGGGCCTCTATAAGTAATGTTCAATTGATGACTTGATGTTCGGGAAGACGGTAAAAATAAGATGTTATGACTAAGCCTCGTTTGATAGGAATGAATATCTGTAGTCGGAATAAAGAGATTATGAAAAGTAATAGGCAGATCTTGTTTCCTGTTAATAAACTTATGGATGAAGAGGCATGTTTGATAGGCATTCACCTTATCAATAGATAAGAGTCTATATTTCAAAAAGAGAGGCGCTGATGGTGCATATCTAGTCGAGTGACAGATCAGTCTCAGAAACCTCTTTTGTATTAAGGGTAATTTTCTGAGATGAGTCAGATAAGTGGCTGCCCAGGCAATGTTACAATCATTTAAATGAGGGTACAAGAAACTATAATAGAGGGTTAAGTAGCTGAGGAGTTAAAGGGAGAAGTTTCCTCAAAATGCCGAGCATCTTCATGGATCTCAGTGATAAACGCTTCCAGCAGCTTCTCCTGTTGCACTTTAACAAATACTTTAGTGATGTGGAAAAGTTCTGTAGACAAAGGTCAAGACTAAACGTCTTCAACAGTTTTACTGAGGATTATTCACCATGACAGATTATAACGTGCCTCCATATTGTAATGTCTTGTCCTCAGTGATTATTTTGGTGAAAGTAACTAAAAAGTTACTCTCTAGGAATATTGCAAAGAAACTTATTACTTTCAAATGCAAGTAACTTCTGTCATGTAATATATTACAATTTAGAAGTAACTCAGGTCAGATTAAAACCTGCTGCTGTCTGATGACATCATCATATGGTTTGTTGTCTCTCAGAGCAACAGGTGAAGGTGGAGGAGGAGGCGGAGTCTGTCCAGCTGCCCTTCAAGACCACAGCTGGTCTGTCTGAAGACGTCAGAGTGGAGTGGACGGATGAATACACCAGGAAGGTCCATGTGTATGAGAACGGTCCTAAAGAACAGCACCAGGTTTACAGAGGACGAACAGAGATGAATGAAGACCTGCTGAGGACTGGAGACCTCAGTCTGACCCTGAAACACCCCACAGGGAGAGACGGAGGAGAATACACCTGCAGAGTCTACAACAAGGACGGAGACTTACTGAGAGAGACAGAAGTGACTCTAAAGGTCAAAGGTCAGAGTTGTTTGTTTGTCTCTGGTTTTGTCTCCTCTGCAGAGAATTCATGTCCAGTGTTGGAGGTAACTTGTTACTTATTATATTGGTTGTAATATTATTACGGTTACTCTGTCCGGTAACATGTTACAATCAGTAATAGGTTGAATTACCACCTCAGGCTCCACAGCTGTAAATAGAGAAGCCAGTTTGCAGCAGCTCTTGACTCCCAGGATGCATTGCTGGCTGCTGTCTCTCTGTCCAAGTTGAAGCTTCACTGGATGAGTAAGAAAACTAGAAGACGACATCAAGTTCCTGCTCACTACAGAGTGCAGCTCCTGGTCAGAGGAGCCTGCAGCCCAGATGTCAGATCCTCATCCAGCTGCTGCTGCCTCCAATGAGCATGACTTTTCTTTAATTTGGTGCACAGCTCCATGAATCTACATACACCTGTGTCCATGGAAACAGAGATAATAGATGATATTAAATCTGCCTCTGTGTCTCCACTGCTTTCAGAGAGTTAAAATAGTGACACTGCAGGTTAATGCTGCAACACTATCCAGGTCACCAGTAGAAGACACTTTTCAGTGGAGAGGGACTGGTGCTCACCCCGAAGGGAAAACGTCTGTTCATGTTCATGTTCATTTATTTAGCACAAAAAAAGCTTATAACGCTGCGCAAGGAGGGAACGAAGTCCTAGACGGACTTGTACAAGAGACAAGCAGACAACATACATGAGCTAAACAAAAGACAAAAGATCAATAGCAGCAGGAATCAAGGTAGGACTTGAAGTAAATAACAGCAAATAAATATGTGACAAATAAAAAGCAGAACAATGACAGAGAAAATATATTCAAGAGAAAGATAATTATGTTCCTGAAAGTAAAAATTCCTTCAGATTCTTTTAAAAAATGCAATGGGAGGAGATGGACCTCAGTGATAAGTTTAATTCAGTCCAAAGCTTGGGGCCTCTATAAGTAATGTTCAATTGATGACTTGATGTTCGGGAAGACGGTAAAAATAAGATGTTATGACTAAGCCTCGTTTGATAGGAATGAATATCTGTAGTCGGAATAAAGAGATTATGAAAAGTAATAGGCAGATCTTGTTTCCTGTTAATAAACTTATGGATGAAGAGGCATGTTTGATAGGCATTCACCTTATCAATAGATAAGAGTCTATATTTCAAAAAGAGGGGCGCTGATGGCGCATATCTAGTCGAGTGACAGATCAGTGTCAGAAACCTCTTTTGTATTAAGAGTAATTTTCTGAGATGAGTCGGATAAGTGGCTGCCCAGGCAATGTTACAATCATTTAAATGAGGGTACAAGAAACTATAATAGAGGGTTAAGTAGCTGAGGAGTTAATTAAAGAGAGAAGTTTCCTCAAAATGACGACCATCTTCATGGATCTCAGTGATAAACGCTTCCAGCAGCTTCTCCTGTTGCACTTTAACAAATACTTTAGTGATGTGGAAAAGTTCTGTAGACAAAGGTCAAGACTAAACGTCTTCAACAGTTTTACTGAGGATTATTCACCATGACAGATTATAACGTGCCTCCATATTGTAATGTCTTGTCCTCAATGTTTATTTTGGTTAAAGTAACTAAAATCTAATCAGTAACTTATTACTCTCTTAAGGAGTACTGCAAAGAAACGTATTACTTCCAAATGCAAGTAACTACTGTTATGTAATATATTACATTTTGGAAGTAACTCAGGTCAGAGATTAAAACTTGCTGCTGCTGTCTGATGACATCATCATGTGGTTTGTTGTCTCTCAGACCAACAGGTGAAGGTGGAGGAGGGGGCGGAGTCTGTCCTGCTGCTCTTCAAGACCACAGCTGGTCTGTCTGAAGACGTCAGAGTGGAGTGGACGGACAAAGACAACAGGAAGGTCCATGTGTATGAGAACGGTCCTAAAGAACAGGACCTGGTTTACAGAGGACGAACAGAGATGAATGAAGACCTGCTGAGGACTGGAGACCTCAGTCTGACCCTGAAACATCCCACAGAGAGAGACAGAGGAGACTACTACTGCAGAGTCTACAACAAGGACGGAGACTTAGTGAGAGGGACAGAAGTGACTCTAAAGGTCGAAGGTCAGAGTTGTTTGTTTGTCTCTGGTTTTGTTTCCTCTGCAGAGAATTCATGTCTAGTGTTGGAGGTAACTTGTTACAAAATTAATGAGTTATACTAAAGTTACAGTAATATATAACTTTTAGGCAGTAACAGAGTAATACAACGTGTTACTTATTATATTTATTGTAATATTATTACAGTTAGCCTACTTAGGAGTGCAGCTCCTTGTCAGAGGAGCCTGCAGCCCAGATGCCAGATCCTCATCCAGCTGCTGACAGATTATAACGTTCCTCCATTTTGTAATGTCTTGTCCTCAGTGATTATGTTGGTGAAAGTAACTAAAAAGTAATCAGTAACTTATTACTCTCTAAGGACTATTGCAAAGAATCATTTTACTTTCAAATGCAAGTAACTACTGTTATGTAATATATTACATTTTGGAAGTAACTCAGGTCAGATTAAAACCTGCTGCTGCTGTCTGATGACATCATCATGTGGTTTGTTGTCTCTCAGACCAACAGGTGGAGGTGGAGGAGGGGGCGGAGTCTGTCCAGCTGCTCTTCAAGACCACAGCTGGTCTGTCTGAAGACGTCAGAGTGGAGTGGACGGACAGAAACAACAGGAAGGTCCATGTGTATGAGAACGGTCCTAAAGGACAGGACCAGGTTTACAGAGGACGAACAGAGATGAATGAAGACCTGCTGAGGACTGGAGACCTCAGTCTGACCCTGAAACACCCCACAAGGAGAGACAGAGGAGGATACACCTGCAGAGTCTACAACAAGGACGGAGACTTACTGAGAGAGACAGAAGTGACTCTCAAGGTCAAAGGTCAGAGTTGTTTGTTTGTCTCTGGTCGTTTGTTTCTCTCTGGTTGTTTGTCTCTGTCTCACTGTCTTTTGTCTCGTCTACAGAGAGAACTCAGGTCGGAGCTGAAACAAACAATATGAAGGACAGAAGCAGCTCCATTGATCCAACTCCTCTGATGGCTGATCAATCAGTCTGATCGGTCTGTTGATCAGTTTGTGATTATTGAAAGGATCTGACTGTGGACCAGAGAGAAGATGGAGGTGAAGCAGCTGATGGACGATGGATGAAGACAGGAGGACGCTACTGACTCACAGTCTGTTGACTGACTATTGATGAGTATTGATCAGACCTGATAATGTTAAAGGGGAACTATGTCAGTGCAGTTGCCTTTCCTCTGTTTTACTAAGAGACTTTAAGTTTTATTGATTTCAAGTTTACTCAGTAAAACTTTTACCTTGTAATTTACCATCACAAAGGTCTTTAGGTTGATTAAATTTGAGGTCAATCTGTTTAAATCTTGAATAGACGATAAATGTTGATATATATTAAAAAAAAAAAAAAAAGACATATGAGAAAATTAAGAAAAAGAAACACGATTTCAAATGTCAAACTGTCAGTTGACTTTACACATCTCTGTCAACTGTCATACATGTAGATGCTCTGTTTTGTCAATTATTTTATACATATTTTTTGTCATATTATTTTTTTACCACTATTGTTTTTTTTTATTGATTTAAGTATTTTTAACGTATTGTTCTTATTATTATTGATGCTTTTTCTATTTTTGCTGTCCACTTTGCAGCTACAATTCTGCAAATTACCTAATCGAATGAATGGATGTCATACCTGATAATAATAATCTGTGTATCATTGAGCGTGCCCGTGGTCAAGACTAATAAAGAGCTACTATTTAATATCTATCGCAGTGAGTTTAGTAAAGTGATGATGGAAGTAAACCGACATGTTGATTTTTTTGTTTTTTTAAATACAGTATGTTGAAATTATACAGACTCTGGATGCAAAATCTCATAGAGTATCGCTGCAACAAAGAAAATGGATGGATGGACACGAATTGGGTTCGAAATTAGTTGCAAAGGTCAAGTCATAGACATCAATTATATTACATGGATAAAATTTGATTTACATACGTAGGCCTATATTACAGACACAAAAGACATTAAATCAAACAATCACAAGTAAATCACACAACAAATATATTAGCTAAGCTTACTATAATATAATACAACTTCAATTTATCCCAGAAGGGTAATTTTAGCAGTCTCAAACACTGCGAAAAACAAAGACAAAACAACATAAAAGAAAATAGCAGATAATCACAATCAATCAATCGATCAATTCACATAAGAGAATGCAAGCATTTTTTGGTTGAAAAGACGTTTAAAAAATGTCTATGCTGACCGGTGAAAAGACGTTCAAAATTTTTTTACCGGCTATTTGTAGACGTCTATTCAACATTCACGTATAAACCATATTTCACCAGGAAATGCTATATTTAAAAGTTTCTGCTTATTTACTCTTGTGTAGACATAGTATATTGTTATGGTGGATCATCACTGGTATTTGTCCATATAATGGTTGTGAATGGATACCACTTTTCTTCGTCCAAAAAGACACACCAAGAATACCTCCATACTGCTCGTCTGTAATGTCCCTCTTGTATTGAAGCCCCGACATGAGAAATTGTTCTGAAAAATATTAAATAAGTCTATATTTTAAGCTTGTTTGTAGCGGAAGCTCCCAGTGTCTCTGTTCACTGCTCTTCCTGTGTCAGTGCAAATCTCGCGTGATGTCTCATGTTGGGGCTTCAATACAAGAGGGACATTGCAGACGAGCAATATGGAGGTATTTGGATGTTTTTTGTTGTGTCTTTTTGGACGAAGAAAAGTGAGCACCATTCACAACCATTATGGACAAATACTGAAATTTTGTCAAAATTTCTCATTTGAAAGCCATTATTGCAAAAGACGGTTAAATATGAACGTTCATTAAACGTCTATTAAACGTAAAAATGCTATATTATATTATATTATATTATATTATATTATATTATATTATTATTCAGTATGTAGTTGTTACTTCCGACCACGAGGGGGCGATGATCCGCTGTGTCGCTGTTTCCAGCCGCCAACAAACATGGGACAGAAGAAGGAGAAGTAGAGGAGGAGGAGGAAGTAGAAGATGATGGTTTTAATAATTCACCAGTGAGGAAGAAGCAGCAGTAGAAGGAGTCGGCGACACTCATCAGTTTGCTGCTCTGTGTTTTATCACCTGTTCTTCACACTGACAGGTGAGTTAAAACACCTGCGCGTGGTTTATTTGAACGGTTCTTCTGCTTTCGCTGTGTTCACGTGCAGCGTCAGGAAACTAATGTTGTTAAAGCTACTAGTTAGCTGAGAGCTAACTTTAGCTGCTGCAGCCACAGCCTCCACCTCCTTTTATTATTATTTTTTTTTATACCAAATCTTTAATACGATATTCTATGATGTTTCTGAGACGACTCGTTTCCTTTCAGTGTTTTCATACCTAATTTGTGTATTTCATTTAAACATGTTGACGTTTAAAACCAAGTAGCTAATGATTGTGAACTGAGCTTTAAAGGCCAGAGGAGCAGACTTAACCTGGTTAAAAGTCTCTATTTAATGTTTAACAGTGTTTATGACTTGGAGAACAAGTATTTTTATTTGGAAATGTGCAAGTATTAATCACAATTTGCATGCTGGATTGTCAAAATCGGATCTTATGCAACAATGGTTTGGTGTTAACTTCAGGATTGGGCCCATTTCTTAACTAGATAACTCAAATTTTGTAATTGCATAAATGAAGACACAGTAAATCCATCTTAATGTGACAAAATAATTACAGAAATGTGCCTAAAATGGTCAATATTCAGATTTTATGTGAGGAAACAACATGAACAAGACTACAAGCACATATAAAGTATTAAATATGTGTTTACAAATGCATTTATAGCTACATTAAGATCATGTATTGGTAGTAAAGCTCTGGTGCTGGTTGCTCTGACCACGTTACGTTACGTCACATGGTTTGAGCCATAATTTGACTTTGCACTTTGCAGAAGAGCAGCATGAGGAGATCTTCAGATAACCAGGAAACTATGTGGTTATTCAGGATATGACGGCCCACCTCACCTTTCACACACATAACACGTCTTTCCACACACACAAAAAAAAACCTGTTGCAGCAGAGCCAGGTTTTCTTTATTTTCTTTTTCTTTTTCTTTCTGCAGTTTGTTTATTAACGAGGACCAGCTCATCGAATGCATGCACAGTGCACACCTCCACGTTTCTCTGTTTAAAGTTTCATCAGGATGCTAAAGAGATTTTTTTTAAACTTATGTAAGCACTTGTAAAACATGGGGCTAAAAGTTCACTGACCCCTGACTCAGCTCCGCTCCACCGTTACAGGCTAATCCATCTGCAGTGTGAAGGATTGTGAGACTGTTGTGGACCCTTTTGTAATTGAGCTTGCACAAACTAACCTGTACCACCTGCAGACACACAAGCTGCAGCCGACGTTGATGTAAAACACCAGAATGAGAAGTCTGTGAATTTGAAACATTAGAAATATAACATCACAGTAACCTGCAAACTCTTGCAGTGAAGTCATTTTTATCTGTATAGCACCTTAACCTTCTTAACCCGTCTTGTGTCAGCTTTCTGTTACCATCTCTTGTGTTAGGGTCGGTTTTGACCCGAGTCTCAAATCAGCTGTGAAACACACTAAAAACAATTATTCATCATCTCTTGGTTGCATTGTTTGGCTTCCTTATCCATGAAAAAGTTGTTTTTGCACTTATGACTTCAGTTTTAACTCTTATTCTTCTTCTTAACGAAATAGCACCACAGATGTCATCATTTTAACAAACACATTTTAAGAATGTCTGACAGCTCCTCAATTCTGTACTTACTCCAATCACAGAGACACTGGGATACACCTTTTGACGATGAATTTTCAAAATAAAAGCCTTTAATGTCAAATTGAAAACATACTTACAGTGTTGTCGTGTTGAGTTTGAGCTCTGGACCCAAATGTAAACGACCAGACGTGGGTGTGAGTCAAACAGTCAATTTATTGGGGCAGAGGGCAAAATGGAGGTAAGACGGAGAAGCAGGAGGCAGGCAGGCCTAGGAACAGAGAAGCAGGGTAGGGGACGTGGATGGTCTGAGTTAAGCAGCAGCATGGGAGCAGGATCCTGGAGGCAGAATAGGAAACACAGGTAAGTCCGTATAATCAAAATCACTGGTAACTCAAACAAGTTAGCACAGGCCGATCTACCTGCTAAGGAAGGTTACAAGGCCTACATACCTGATGATGCTGTATGTCCTTAACATCCACTGGTGGTTGGGAGATAGTATAACAAAGTAGAGTTGAAAACTGAACCTTTAAATCTACAAGTGATAATCACCATCTGATCTGATGTTTCTAAAACACCCAACAACCACGCCGATAAATAGAGCTCAAAAGCACTTTTAAACCCTGAAGAAAATTAGAGAACAAGTCCATAAAGTGGTTGGAGATGTTCTGGTTCAGTAACTGTCCCAGACCACCGATGTGATAATTGAAATAAAACCTGCAAACCTTCAGTTCATCCCAAGATTTCCATATGTGTGCACATTACAGAGTTGTTAGTGTATTTATGTATGAAGCCGTGAGCAGCAGTGAGTTTATTTTACAGCTGAGCAGCAGTGACTCAGTTCAGCCTGCCAGAGAACATCACAGCTGGATGAAAATCCACAGCATTAGTGAACAAGGAGTACAGTTGTCCCTGAGGCAGAAAACAAGAAGTTCAGTTCAGTTTAGTTTATTCGATTAGCATTTAACCCCCCCCACCCTTCTCAGATGATATTTACTTATAATATAAACAAAATACAATGAGGAATGGAGCTAATTGAAAAGGTGCAGGCTGAAGCTCATGCTTATGCCTACCCTTTTTGGTCCACAGCAGTGGTGGCTGGTGACTGAAAACATTGGAGAGGACAGGAGGAAAACCAGTCCATGGCGTCATGTTACTTTATACTGGTTGATTACTTATCATTACTTTCTTACAAAAATTAAGCAGTAAACAATGGCTTGCAAAATTTCTTTAAAACAACATAATTTTATCCAATCCTGCTGTTTTCAGATTAACTATACAGGCCTAATGAAAAAGACCGAGCATTTATCAAGCATGAGAAAAAAAAAACAGGGCAATGTTCAACACCTGTAAACGTCACAGTGGGAATTTTAGACAACACCCTCTGATTTAAAAAACAAAAACATGAAAATCTGGAATTATTAATAACAAAGCAAAGTGTTCCACTTAATTTACGTATAGGCTACTTACCTAACTCTTACCTGGCTTTGAGGCGAGGGATTCTCCAGGCACAGACTGTTTTCACTGATTGAAATACAGTGACGGGAAAAAAAATCGCCCAAAACTTGTAGTTTAACAACGTATCTTCTATCTAATTTCACAATCCGTGAGATGACCTAAGTGTTGGTGGGTTGATAGATGGAGGAAAATCAGTCCTTATTGCTCTGTACAGAGTCCCGTTGTGTCGTTGAACCGATGTTTTACCCCTCCAGCTGAGCAAGTCACGTCACTGAAAACTATGAACCATCTCCCTGACTCTCTGATTTCAAACCGATGCCAACATTACTGAAAACTCTGTATTTCTTAAGCCAGGAACACGCTGGTGTAGTGGCTGTGTACTCTCTCTCGTTGCATTGTGTAATTCATGGAATCACTGTTGGCAAACTCGCCATGAAGGGTTGCCAACCGTCCCTTGAAATAACGAATCGTCCCGTATTTGGAAACTGAAAGACGCACTTTGTCATGTATTTTTGAAAATCCATGTCAGGCGATTTTTATAATAATGACCCGGTGCAGTTCTGACTGCCGCTGCTGATTCTTGCCTGTCTGGAATGAGCTTCTCATTGACCAATTTATATTTATTTATTTATATTTATATAATTAGACTCACCGTTACGTTGCTGGGTCGCTGAAGTGTTGCTAGGATACGCCTGCGAAGCCGCTTTCAGAGATGTGACTGATGCACCACTCTACCCAGACAAGAAAGAAAGAAAAGAATTTTTTTTTTTTTTTTAAATGATTGTGGAAGTGTAGAAAAGAACGGGAAAAGAAACACAAATGGCAGGAAAACGTGAGGGATGATTTATACAGAGCCAACCGCACATCTCCCAATGAAATGTCTGCATTAGTCACGGAGGAATCACTGAGGTTAAACAGCCTGGGTCAAGACTCAGACAACCACAGAGGAAGGAGAGGCTTCAGAGGAGTCAGCGAGCTCTTTCAGTCTGTTCTTCACTAGGTATCTCAGGGGGCTGATATAGCATGTATTAATAATTATATTTATTTAATTAGACTCAAATCTGGTATAGGCAAGCAGTGACACAGAAGAAGGTAATCTGAAGTTCACTGCTCCTCAAACTGTGACTGTCTGTAGACTACTAAAAGTTCATCATATTTAAGGTCTACTCTAACAGTAATTTAATGTAGTAAAAAACAAATAAACAAAAAAAACTTACTGTATTATGTACAGCTATAATAATATAGTGGTAATTATAATAACATATATATGTTGTAAAAATGTAATGTAAAGAAAAACGGTAACTGTTTTTTAACTGCTAGAATAAAATGATAACAATGATGATGATCCCTTATTTTCACTTCAGAGAGTTGTCATGGCAGAGGGATTAATAATACAGTCTGTCTCGTTTTCTCTCAGCAACCTCTATTTAGTATTAAACTGAACATAAAATGACCAACAAAGCGTAGCCTACCTGGCAGAGGGATTCATAATTCAGTCAGTCCCGTTTTCTCTCTCTCACACACGTCTCACGCTGAAAATATAAAACGAAAAGAAAGTGCAGGTTAGCTAACAATGTGTAGTACTAGCCATTCAGTAAAATAAACAAAAAAAAAAGAAAAACACCATCAACTTTTTATGAAAAAAGGACGTGGTCAACCGTTCAGGAGCTATACGTTTATAAAGGACGACTTAAATCACCCCTAAATATTAAAATTAAAGTAATTAATATGAAACAATGTCGGAGTTCATAACTCGTTCACCTACCGGGGAAACAGCGAGGTCCAACTGCTGCTCTGCTGCCCCCCGGGGTGCACGACCCTAAACCACAGGGGCGCTGCATTTAATTACCATAGGACAAATAAGTTTCCGTGTTGTGTGATGAGTTTTTATGGCAAGTAAAGACATAGCAACATTGACCAGGGTCTTATTTAGGAACTGGACCAACCTGAGACCAATCTTCCGTTCTGGTTGTTGATTGGAAAAGGAGGACGTCCATTGGCGCGTCATTTTACGTGTTTTAGCCAATCATAGATTAGCAATTAAAAAAAAATGCAAATGTGCACCCAGACAACAGGTTGCAGTAACTCTGCAGCAGCAGCTCCACCTAGTGGTACTTCCAATGAATGAATCGCACCAGAGATGTCTGACCAAGCTTCAGTGGCTATTAATGTTTTGTGTTATTTAATTATCTCACCAAGGTGTATACATACATAATGTGAGAAACTGACTCAAAATCCTGTCGTGTCATAATATCTGACATCTGATCATTAGGCCTATATAGTAGAGAGTCTCAGAACTAATTAAATTCATGACAAACAGATGACTGCATTAACAACACAGGTAAGAAAGACTAATAAAGAGCTACTATTTAATACAGTGAGTTTAGTAAAATGATGATGGAAGTAAACTGACATGTTGGTTTTTCTTTTCTTTCCTTTATTTAAATGTTGAAATTATACACAGCAGACTCTGGTATCTTAAAAGAACAAAGTTGCAACACAGAAAGTGGTTGGATGGACATAAATTGGGTTTGAAATGAGTTGCAAAGGTCACAAGTCATAGAAATCAATTATATGGCATGGACAACATTTGGATTGTACAATATATAACTTTTAGGCAGTAACAGAGTAATACAACGCATTACTTATTATATTTTTTGCTATATTATTACAGTTCCTCCGTCCGGTAATGTGTTACAATCAGAAACAGGTTGAATTACCACCTCAGGCGCCACAGCTGTAAATAGAGAAGCCAGTTTGCAGCAGCTCTTGACTCCCAGGTTTAAATCTTGAACATATGATGTTGATATACAAAATAATAATAATTAAAAAAAACATCTGAGTAAATTAAGAATAGGAAACACGATTTCAAAAGTCAAACTGTCAGTTGAGTTTACACATCTCTGTCAACTGTCATAAATGCTCTGTTGGTGAGTTATTTTGTACATATCTTTTGTCATATTTTACCACGATTGTTTTTTTTGTATTGTTTTTGTATTTTGAACGTATTGCTCTGAATTACTGATGTTTTTCTAGCTACAATTCTGCAAATTACCTACCGGTAATCGTAGGACTAATAAATGAATGTCATACCTGAGCTTATTGTGATTTTTTCCTAGGGGGCGCCCTCGAGTCATTCAGTCTGACCCAGGTTGAGCCATCTGATGCATGTGCCAAGTGTGGTTAGTTTTAACTCCCTTGTTGGTTATAAATAAATTGTTATTCCCAACCCCTATGGAAATCAAACATCAGTTCTTCTTGACACATCTTAAACAACAATGAGTATAGAAGTGGATTAAAGTAAAACAGACTCAGATCAGGTCGGAGCTTTAGGATTACAATACAAACTGTGGTCCACGTAGGTAAATGAAGTCAGAGCTCCTGAGGCGCCGCTGCCTGCTCGAGTTGCAGCAGGTATGAATCAGTGACAGGTGCCTGCAGCACAAAGCTGCACTGAAGAACGACCTGTGACCTCTGGTGACGTCACAGCTGTCATGTCTGCTATAAACGCATTAAAGCATCTTTATATAATTCTCAGGTCGTCCCGTCTTGAGTCCACAGGGACGTCTGGCTCCATGTGGATCTTGTCTGCAGAGAAAGTGAATGGACATATTGGTGGTCGTCCTCCTCATATCTGTGATGTCACAGTTACATCAGCACAGACTGTTACTGTGCGTTCACACCAAACGCGATGGAAGCGATGCCATCGCCCGTAACGCGAGCATCGCGTCGCTTGACATATTTGTCACATTTTTCACCATCGCTTCATCGCTTCATCGCGCTATGATGCAACCCACCTCCCGCTATTTTCTTTCTCTCCTCAACCATGGCTGAGAAATAATAATAAATATAAATACATATGAAATATTCACAAGGAGGAAGCTGTAGGTCCTCTGACCCTCTGCAGGCATTATCTTTTTTTATTACGACCGCGGTAAAAGTACGACGTCGTGTCATAAAGCTCCGGGAAACGGCCATGGATGTATATTATTGATCTGAGGAAAACACACACAGCCCCTGGGTTGTTGTTTTTTTTTTTTTACACAGCCACAGGTTCTCTGTAGGAGGGTCTGGTGAGCGAGACAGCCACAGTGATCTTCTCCACCATGTTTTGAAATGTGTGTCTGCAGCTGTGTCGGTGACGTGGTTGAATATCAACACTGATTGGATGTCGTGGCACAGCGTCATGCGATGTCACTTGAAAAGTTCAAATTTTTCAACTTCAAGCGATGGACGCGATGATGCAATGGCCGCGATGGACGCGCCATCGCTTCATCGCGTCGCTCGTATCGCCCGAAACGCGCCGCCCGACGCGCCATCGCGTGTCATCGCGCCATTTACATTGACTTTTAATGGAAAGTTGTGGTGTTCATCGCGTCCATCGCGTTTGGTGTGAACGCACCGTTAGAAGTCATTCATATTCCTCTGGCCACAGCTCCAGACTGCAGCCAATCACATCCTGCCGTTAGAGCACAGCCTCCTGTGACATCACGGGAAGTGTGTGTGCATAATGTGTGGATTGGTGTGTGTGTGTATTTTTTCTCAGTCATGAGACCTGAGCTGTCAACCAGTCAGTGGCCTTCAAGGACACACACAGAATCCCCCTGTTTTCTCTTTACACACAGTGGTTACGATAATATAAATACTTTTATTGATTTTCCAAACATATTCACTTTAATGTGCATCTAGACGACAGGCTGCTGTTAAACTGCAGCTGTAACTCTGCTGCAGCAGCTCCACCTAGTGGCACTTATAATGAACAACACCAGGTGTGTCAATGTCCAAGCTTCAGTGCATAGAGCAGCTATTTATGTTTTGTGTTAGTTAACTATCTCACCAAGGTGTATGTAAGAAACTGACCAGTTGGTCCAAAGAAAACAAAAGGATCTGATCATAGCGAATAGTTAATAAGGATTTTGAACAAAAAGAAAAGTCTCTGAACTAATTAAATTCATGACAGTACACTGAGGTCAGTGCACAGCTGGACCCACTTGGAAAGACTGTGGGACATGAAGTAACACAGAGATTAACACTCGGAAGAATAAAAATCTGTCTCCTATCTATCACAGTGAGTTTGGTAAAGTGATGATGGACTCAGCTTTTGTGATCTTAAATAAACCAAAGTAAAGTAAAGACAAGTTTTTGATGTTGAAAATGCACACTGCACACTCTGATCTGGAAGAATGGACACAAATTGTGTAAAATACTCTTACATCAACATCCGTTAAAATAGTGGACAGGTGCATAGGAGTAAAAATGTCTGTACTGTAAACATTAAAACAAAAGATGAGTGAAGTGTCACTTGAACAAAGAGCTCAATGACTAATTGCATTTGCAATTATATTGCAATATGATCAAACACGATTTTGTTACACACAGGCTGCAATTATGCGCTAGTTTTTTGTCATGCAAACAAGGGTGGGGTGGGGCTGTTGGTCTCAGGCTCGGCTGAATGTAGCACTACGTTGGCTGTGGAGCGATCCTGGTCAAAAAACACACACATAGATCTTCGCCAGGCAAACTGTTCATCATCACTGATAAAGAAATGCTTACAGTATCCCAGTATCTCCGTGATTGGAGTAAGGACGGAACTGATGAGCTGATAGACAAATGAATTTCCCTTCAGGGATTTATAAATAAAGTATTCGTCAGGGGTGGAAAGAGTACCAAAAAAATCTACTCAAGTAAAAGTACAGTTACCTTGATGAAATTTTACTCAAGTAAAAGTAAAAGTACTGCTGTAAAAATGTACTCAAGTAAAAGTAAAAAGTAGTTCATTTAAAATTTACTCAGAGTAAAAGTTACTTAGTTACTTTTTTATTTATTTTTTTTGGGGGGGGGCATAATGGCCAGAGATTGGCCTAACATTCTCCGTGCATGTCTCTGTGTTCCAAATTTGCCCCTTCTCCATCGATACACTGGTCTCCATCATCTTTTAGCTCCTGTGGCACCAACTTGATTCTGACCTTCTGACACTGCAGTTGTTCAGAGCCAATCAGATGGACAGTTACAGTTACTGGCACTAAGGTTGTCACGATCATGATCATGATACTAAAATTTTCAACTCAATATCGATATTAAGGAAAATATTCAATACTCAATACCATTTTAATTCGGATAAAAAAAGAAAAGAAAAATCTCTCTCTCCCTCTTTCACTCGCACACACCTGTTTTTTTTTTTACTGTCTTCACACTCTCTCTCTCTCACACACACACACACACACACACACACACACACACGCCTCTTTACTGTAACTGCTCTGAAGCAGTGGGCTGCTTGTCTGTTCCTCTGAGCATGGCCATGGATCTGACTGGGCTCCTACATGTACACGGACTGCCGGTCCGGCCTTCAGCCCCGGTGTGTCTGGCAGGGTCAGCGGTCCCGTTACCGAACACAGCCAGACATGTTCATGAGTTCATTAAAAAAAAAAGCCCGGACGCCCTGGACAGGGCGTGAGAAGTGGACATGTCCGGGCAAAAGAGGACGTTTGGTCACCGTAAACGTAGCCGAATAGATGGACATGCCTCATAACTTTAATCATTAACGTCAGCTTTTAACCGCTAGCTGCGGCTAATGGCTAATATTAAGACGACAACATAGCGACGAGCCCTGTTATGCACAAACTCACGTAGCGGTGAGGGGGGAGAGAGGTGTAGCTACCTGCTGCTGCTGTGTGTGTCTGTGAAGGGAGAGAGAGAGAGAGAGAGGCGGCAGCGGTGTAGCTACTTTTGACAACCTACACAGACCTATGACACAGACGCAGTGCAAGTTGATATATATTTTTTACTTTGTAACTTAAGCTATTTAAAATGTAACTAAGTAAATTTCTTCCAACAATATGTACTCAAGTAAAAGTAAAAGTACTGATTTTAAAAATTACTCAAAAAAGTACAAGTACACAAAAAAGCTACTTAATTACAGTAACTTGAGTAAATGTAACTCGTTACTTTCCACCCCTGGTATTCGTATTATATTTCTCTTCCTGTGAAATGTAATCAGATGTTTGATGCCTCGTTCTAGAATGTTGACGTTCCTCCGCAAACCGCCAGTCACCATGGGAACCTCGGTGCTGGACCTGTTAGCTAAGTTTGAGAGTTTGGACCGATACTGTATTTTATTTATTTTCTGTTGTGTGAACTTCAGTAAACGTGTAAAACTGGCGCCGGTCTCTTCATCGTTCACTGTGGGTAAAAAAAACAAAACAAAAACAAAACACCGTAAAGGATCAGCTCCGTCGCAAGGCTTAGCCTGGATGTCTCTCTCTGCGCTATCATCACTGCTACCTTCGGCTTTGTTAGCTTAAACAAATACGGTCTCACTACAGAAACGTTTTCATCAACTTCCTCCGTTTCATCCTCACCTGACTATGAGGTGGGAGGAAATGGAGGAGAGAAAGTCCTCCACAACAGAGTGCAGGGTGTTTTCAGTTACTGGTCCAACAGGTCCTACAGGTGGTGCATGCCGTAACGTTACATTCCACACTACTGCACCTACTGTAGATATAAAAATTAAGATCAGGTAGCTTAAGTCCCTCCCTACCTGCGTGTTTTGTGTTGAAATCGAACATAACTTTTTGTCACAGCAGAGCTCGTTATTCACTACAGAAAGAGACGGCTTTAAGGTTTTTAGAGAAGATGAAGATGTTTCTGGTGTTCGTGACACTGCTGTACGGTGAGAAAAACTTCCATCATTTAAATAAAGTAGCCTACACACAGACTCTGGCTGTGAGCGCCACGTTAGGTTACCTGACACTGTTAAGTGTAAAGAAAGTCAGCTGTTTCTCTGTCCTGCCTCTGAACCACATGTTGATCTTTAATGTGGAGGAAGTTGAGTTAGTTAGAAACAAACCTTTTCATAACTGAAGCATTCTGGGTAATTGGGTCTGTAGACTCTGTACAAGAGGACAAAACCAAAAACACTACAATCCAGCAGATTCAGCTATAGAGGGATTATCTATGGTGGCCCTGAGGGTCAAAACACAACGACATTCCACAAAACACAAAAACATTTCAGATTACGGAAAGGGTAAGGACAGCATCTTGTTTGTGATTGGTTAGAATCTGTCAATCAGGAAAAACAGGACAGCAGAGCGAGTCAACACTGTGTAGCCCAGGAGGAGTGCTCAAGTCTGGGTGAGAGGAGGGGAGGGGCTGCAGCATAACACCGGGTACGATCGGACCATATGAGTTTCGCTTTTACCGTGTACTGCTGTCCTGCATATGCGCCTCTGTGTGTGTGAACGCCATTAACGGAGAAAGAGCGCTATGCGGAGATGAATGAACGGAACAATATTGCGTTGGTCGAGCCAAAAACCGAAAAATCAATTTGTGGCGGATGTAATTTATTTGTGGCCACCACGTCACGAATAAATGAATGTATGGGAAACATTTTAGACACGTTGGTTTGAATGGTGACAAAGCTAGATATGCCCGCAGCGAATGAGTTGTGAAATGTTTACCACAATAACAAGAGACTGAAGACGAGGTTACACAGTAATGGAAAACAAGATAAGATTAATTAACGTTATGTTATTTTCAATTAGGCTACATACTCAGCCATGCAGGTGCAGTTCGCAGTCAGGATGCAGTTGTTCCAGACTTAAAGGTATTCAGAAAAGAAAATTGAATTTGAGCCCACTGTGGGTCCTAACATTAGTGTAATAACTCATCTATCAGACGATGGAGCCCAAACTTTGTGCAAAATTCTATTTTCGAGTAAATCCTGGATGAAAGTGGGCTAGTATTTTTCGCATTGGATAATGCAGGCGCACGGATTATACGTCAGCCTGCTCACGATTCATCAGCCACTGATATTGGATCCGTCATCCTTCAATCAAACGTCTGAGACAACACACACACACCGAGCTCGGTCTCACCCCAAGCGTTGAATATCCCACCCGCTCGATAACGACCAATCAAATTCGTTTTCCTTACCCGGGTAAACTCGTGCAGCAAGTCGTGGAAACTCGTAGAAGGAGGCATGACAAACAGGACAAACGGCCATTTCTGAAGACTTTTAAACATGTCCGTCCTCTTCCCTTGTCTCCGACCAGGCAGCACCTCAGTCCTCAGAGCCACCAAGTTTTGTAATTGTATAAGAGTATTTTCCTGAACATGACTGTTATATAGCTGCCTGGATGCACATTGCTGTTTTTAGCCGTTAACCGACGCCATGCTCTGAGCGTCTGTGGCTTGTGCCGATCGGCAACTCACTCGGTGATGAACTGTTGTAGTACGGTGACAACATCACTAGCTAACACCACTTTGAGTAAACCAGATCCATGGAAGGTAACCATGACAACCGGTTCTTTCTGCAGTCTGGTTGCGCACGCATCCTGACTTGTTGGTAAACAAATAATCCCTCTATAGAACCAGGTCTGAGGTCAGTTTGAACCAGCGTCACAGAGGTCACGTAAAGGTCATGTTGTTGTTTATGTTCATCTCATCCACAGAAAGGTTCTCCGTCATAGCTTAAGTCTCCGTTGTGTGTGGTCTCCTGGTTCTACTGGTTCTACTGGGAGTTTCTCTTGGTGTCGTCTGGTGGCTTAAAGTTCATAAAAGGCGATTAATCAAAAAAGGTAGGATGTGTGTGTGTGTGTGTGTGTGTGTGTGTGTGTGTGTGTGAGAAAGAGAGAAAGAGAGAGAGAAAGAGACTACAGAGCTGTAGCTGTAGTCAGTGGTTCTCAAGCTTTTTTTTTTTTTTTTTTTTTTACATCAAAGACCCCTAAATTGACACAAACTAGACCACAAATCCCCATTGGACAACATTTTGGAGCAAACCAGAAATACACAAATATTTGTTCTGAAGAATGTTACAAAAATAAAAAAGTAAAAAAAAGGTAAAATAATAATAAAATAAAAAGTGGTAAAAATTTCTCCAAAACTTTAAAAATTCTACTAAAAAAGTAGTAAAATTTCCAGAAAAAGTTGGGGACCCCCGTGAACCCTCTCAATGACCCATGGGGGTCCCTGGGCCCCAGATGCTGTAAACGGGAACAGAACAGCACTTACCCCCTTTTCACGTTACCTTGACAACAAGATGTTGTTGACTCTGTCCGGTCTGGGACTGATGATTTACTGTTTACTGTCAGCAGCAGCACAGGGTGAAGGACAGACTCGGAACAAATGTTCTTGGATCAGATCTGATCAAATCATCGTCAGTAATCACAAACTACACACAGTTGTGACGAGCAACGTTAATACTGACTTCTAAAACTTCTTCCCTCTCTCTTCTTTTTTTGCTCCGTACATGAACAATAAAGAAACCACGGAGCTCTACGTTTGTTTATTTACTTTTTTTCTTTAAACACTCGTGTTCCGACGGCATCCCATGTATTTAGCTTCACAACACTAGAAGGAGGAGGAGGTGTATGCACAAGGAAAATAATCACAACTCACTGAATTTTCAACTGATTTTCACACAGTTTAGTTTTTAGAAACACAAGACGTGTAATAATGATACAAGATGCTGTTGTACATTAATGATGGACTTGGCTATTTTAGTTATTCAGATAACGAAAACACATTTCTACACCTCAGCCCCAGGGTGGGAGATTTTGTATGTGTGTGTGTGTGTGTGTGTGTGGTTGTGCGAACCAACAAACAAAACTCTGATCATATCCAACACCTTCAGTAAAGATTATGTGGTTTAGATTAAAACCTGCTGCTGCTGTCTGATGACATCATCATGTGGTTTGTTGTCTCTCAGTCCAACAGATGGAGGTGGTGGCAGTGAAGGAGGGGGCGGAGTCTGTCCAGCTGCCCTTCAAGACCACAGCTGGTCTGTCTGAAGACGTCAGAGTGGAGTGGACGGCTGAAATGGAGTGGATGGATGAAGACGACTGGAAGGTCTATGTGCATGGGAACGGTCCTAAAGAACAGCACAGGTTTTACGAAGGCCGAACAGAGATGAATGAAGACCTGCTGAGGACTGGAGACCTCAGTCTGACCCTGAAACGCCCCATAGAGGGACACTCAGGAGACTACACCTGCAGAGTCTACAACAAGGACGGAGACTTAATGAGAGAGAAAACTGTGAATCTCAGGGTCAAAGGTCAGAGTTGTTTGTTTGTCTCTGTCTCTGGTTTTGTCTCCTCTGCAGAGAATTCATGTCAAAGATGAAACAGTTGAAATCAGAGCTGTAGATTCAGGTCAGAGATTAAAACCTGAGGCCTGTACCATGAAGCAGGATCAGCGTCTTAGCGGCGAGGTGAGTTACCATGGTAACTTACTCTGAACTGCTAACCTGCTCCGGGTCAGCGTAGCTTTCAGGACTGATCTGAATCCAGTAAAAGGCTCCGTCCACCAGCCAATCAGGGAAAATGACGTGTCCTCTCACAGATATTACTGTTACCAAGGAGACGGAAATAAAAGTAGTGAAGCTCTGGACAGAGTTGCGGTGATTATATCCAGTTTATGATACGTTATGAAAAAACACACACGTGTCTCACAACAACGGATGAAAGGTTTTTCTGGGACAGATCAAATCCGTTAGATGATTATCCATACGATGCCGATTATCCATACGATGCCGATTTTTTTTGAGGGTGTGTGTGTGTGTGTGTGTGTGTAGAGACACGTGTTGATATGGTACAGGCTTTTATTTAATTTAGAACAAACCTTATGCTCAGCAAAGATGGAAAATATATAATATAATAAAACAGTTCTGTTGTTTGGCCACTGCTTAAAAGAGTCAGAACAGGAGGAAAGAATTGGATCCAGAGCAGCATCACTTACAAGTTTAATCAGCAGCCATTCAACAACTAATAAATAAACATAATCATTTAATTCGGACCACAGGCTTCTTTTTTTTCTTCTTCCTCGTAGGAGAAATAAGATGTTTGCTCACCTCTTCTCTGAGGCTTCGGTGCTCTGGTTGTGATTGGTCTGCCGCCTTGAACCCGCCCTTTATACATGTGCGTTCACCGATTCACAATAAGACAAACCTGGGTTGAGTTACCGAGGTGATAACCAGCGTCGTGGTACCGCTGATCCAGAGAGACAGTGTTGTGGACAGGTTCAGCTGGATAGGCTGAGAGGAACCCTCGCTTCATGGTGCAGGCCTCTGCTGCTGCTGTCTGATGACATCATCATGTGGTTTGTTGTCTCTCAGGCCGACAGGTGGTGAAGGTGGAGGAGGGGGCGGAGTCTGTCCAGCTGCCCTTCCAGACCACAGCTGGTCTGTCTGAAGACGTCAGAGTGGAGTGGACAGTTTACAACAGGAAGGTCCATGTGTATGAGAACGGTTCTAAAGGACAGGACCAGGTTTACAGAGGACGAACAGAGATGAATGAAGACCTGCTGAGGACTGGAGACCTCAGTCTGACCCTGAAACACCCCACAGTGAGAGACAAAGGATCCTACACGTGCAGAGTCTACAACAAGGATGGAGACTTACTGAGAGAGACAGGAGTGTTTTTCTGGGTCAAAGGTCAGAGTTGTTTGTTTGTCTCTGGTTTTGTTTCCTCTGCAGAGAATTCATGTCTAGTGTTGGAGGTAACTCGTTACTCATTATATTTATTGTAATATTATTACAGTTACTCCGTCCGGTAACGTGTTACAATCAGAAACAGGTTGAATTACCACCTCAGGCTCCACAGCTGTAAATAGAGAAGCCAGGTTGCAGCAACTCTTGACTCCCAGGATGCATTGCTGGCTGCTGTCTCTCTGCCCAAGTTGAAGCTTCACTGGATGAGTAAGAAAACTAGAAGACGACATCAAGTTCCTGCTCACTACCGAGTGCAGCTCCTTGTCAGAGAAGCCTGCAGCCCAGATGTCAGATCCTCATCCAGCTGCTGCTGCCTCCAATGAGAATTACTTTTTTAATTTGGTGCACAGCTCCATGAATCTACATATACCCGTGTCCATGGAAACAGAGATAATAGATGATCTTAAATCTGCCTCTGTGATGAAAAGCCTGCACCGCTTCCAGAGAGTTAAAATAGTGACACTGCAGGTTCACGCTGCAACAGCATCCAGTTCACCAGTAGAAAGACTTTTCAGTGTAAAGGGACTGGTGCTCACCCCAAAGGGAAACTGTCTCAGTGATAAACGCTTCCAGCAGTTTCTCCTGTTGCACTTTAACAAATATTTTAGTGACATGGAAACGTTCTATAGAGTCTTAGACAAAGGTCAAGACTGAACGTCTTCAACAGTTTGACTGAGGATTATTCACTGTGACAGATTATAACGTGCCTTGTAACGCCGTATTATGTAATAATGACGCATTATGTAATAATGTAATAAATCTTCACGTCATTATGTAATAACGCCGCATTTTGTAATAATCTGCCGCATTTTGTAATAAAAATCTTGAACGCAATATGTAATAAACTTTGCCGCATTTTGTAATAAGTTGTTACATTTTGCATCACTTATTACATATTGCGGGTGTTACACTTTTTTATGAAAAAAATGTAATAATTTGGTGCATTATGTAATAAACCACCAAAATGGATGTCTTAATTAGAAAAAAAAGACATTAGGACCATCAGAATAACACTGACTTTAAGCATACCAGCATGCATGAATCATAAATATGAATTAATTTCTAAAACCAGTAGGACGGTCAAATCTAACTATCTATCTATCTATCCCACCGCTCCGCTCTGGGTGCTCCCTGAGGGGCACGCCACCAGATGCGCTTTTCTCCGTGCCGCTCGGCAGGCGCCTCGGCCCCTCAGATGTGTGTGTGTGTGGGTATGTGTATCATGTGTAGCCCGTATGTGTGTGTCGCCTGTGTGAATGTGTGTGTTAAATCTCGCTCGCGCTCTGTTAAGATGAATAAACAAATCGCTGCAGAGCACGAGCCTGGCACAGCCTGGATCAGCTGGGCAAATTTTGATAAAATGTTAAATCTGGTGAAAATCAGAGGCAAAATCACTTCCAGCATCATCAGCCCGATGAAATCCCACAGCTCGACCCCCCCCAGCTCGCCCCAGCTGCGGCTCCGGGGGCGGCGATCCCAGCCGCCGCTGCTGGAGCAGAGCTGGACCCGGCCTGGAGCTCCAGTCGGACCGTGGTCCATGTCATCCCTCCACAGACGAACATGACCCGGGCGTATTATTGTCGGTGGACAAGGGGGGAGGGAGAGACGTGGAGCGGTTACCATCCGCGTGGGACCCGCTGTCGGAGGAGACCGCTCTGGTTACATGCTGCTATTCAGACATGCCGCTATTTCGACATTGACTTCTAATTGTCGGAATAGCGGCATTAACATTATTTTTTAAGCGTCCCACTATTCCGACATTTTTTTTTTCATTGTCGGAGTAGCGGCACTTTACTATTTTTCAAACATTCCGCTTTTCCGACATTGATTGATTACGTTATAGTCAGACGTGTCCTTCTGATTTATTTTTATTTTTTCATCTGAGACACTGTTTCTCATACACAAATACATTGGCCTATTAGAGAAGAAAAAACAAACCCTCCAAGTTTAAAAACACACCGGCGGCAGCGCACACTGATCTGCAGCTACTGAGACTGTTATTGTTCAGTCACCTGAGTTTATCCTGCTGCTTTACATTGTTTTAACATAGGTAAAAGAAGAAAAAAAAGATTGTCTGGAATAAAGGGGCAGATTACATAAGAGTATTCTTTTTTCTGCTCCCTTTTGTTGAGATTTGGGAGGTTTTTGCCTGATTTATTGCCCGATGCCATGTATCTCGCTTTCTTTCCCCCTCCCTCCGCCCGTTGTCTTCGTTGTCACTTTGTTGTCGCTCCACAGAGCGCACATGGCTAATTAATATGCACGTGCTGACCATATATGGTTGTGTAGGCATTCCGGGGACGGAGGTGTGTTCACGTGCGCAACTGCGCACCATTCTTGGATCCAGTTATCAAAGTTGAGGTGCAGAGTTGTGCACGCACAGTTTGATAGATCTGAAAAAGGTGTAAATATGTTGGGTGTCTTTTCGCCGTAGGCCTAAGCAAAACATTTAGTAGCAGCAGTTTTACACTGCTAACTTACAGTTTTGATAAATGAGGCCCCAGGCCATAAGCCCAGAGCCCAGACGCTCACAGCTGCAGCTCCGCGGCTCATCCGCGGCGCTGTCCGTGGTGCTGAAGGTGACAGGTTAACTTGACAAACAAACTGCAGCATAGTTCTGTTTGTTTATCATATGTGTCAGTTTTGTTTGCGACTTGATACTTTAGTTGTTGAGATTAAGAACATCACTCCCTCATCAAACCGGTGATAGACATGCTGAAAAGAAAAGAGAGAGAGAGACGCGCCTGGGTATCGCAGATGTAAAAAAAAAAGAAAAAAAAAAGACGTGTCGGAATAGCGGTATCAAAAAGTGTCGGACTACCGGCATGTCTAGATAGAGGGATGTCGTAATAGCGGGATGTCTAAATAGTGACATGTCGGAATAGCGGGATGTCTGAATAGCGGGCGGACCCCGACCGCTCTGCTCAGCGGGGAGGAGGAGCAGCGTGTATTATTGTTAATGTTTTTTTCTAATTAAGACATCCATTTTGGTGGTTTATTACATAATGCACCAAATTATTACATTTTTTTCATAAAAAGGTGTAACACCCGCAATATGTAATAAGTGATGCAAAATGTAACAACTTATTACAAAATGCGGCGAAGTTTATTACATATTGCGTTCAAGATTTTTATTACAAAATGCGGCAGATTATTACAAAATGCGGCGTTATTACATAATGACGTGAAGATTTATTACATTATTACATAATGCGTCATTATTACATAATACGGCGTTACATGCCTCCATATTGTAATGCCTTGTCCTCAGCGTTTATTTTGGTGAAAGTAACTAAAAAGTAATCAGTAACTTATTACTCTCTAAGGAATATTGCAAAGAAACATATTACTTCCAAATGCAAGTAACTACTGTTATGTAATATATTACATTTTGGAAGTAACTCAGGTCAGATTAAAACCTGCTGCTGCTGCTGTCTGATGACATCATCATGTGGTTTGTTGTCTCTCAGAGCAACAGGTGGAGGTGGAGGAGGGGGCGGAGTCTGTCCAGCTGCCCTTCAAGACCACAGCTGGTCTGTCTGAAGACGTCAGAGTGGAGTGGACGGATGAAGACGACAGGAAGGTCCATGTGTATGAGAACGGTCCTAAAGGACAGGACCAGGTTTACAGAGGACGAACAGAGATGAATGAAGACCTGCTGAGGACTGGAGACCTCAGTCTGACCCTGAAACATCCCACAGGGAGAGATGGAGGAGAATACACCTGCAGAGTCTACAACAAGGACGGAGACTTACTGAGAGAGACAAAAGTGACTCTCAAGGTCAAAGGTCAGAGTTGTTTGTTTGTCTCTGGTTTTGTCTCCTCTGCAGAGAATTCATTTTCAGTGTTGGGGGTAACTTGTTACAAAATTAATGAGTTATACTAAAGTTACAGTAATATATAACTTTTAGGCAGTAATAGAGTAATACAACGTGTTACTTATTATATTTATTGTAATATTATTACAGTTACTCCATATGGTAACATGTTACAATCAGAAATAGGTTGAATTACCACCTCAGGCGCCACAGCTGTAAATAGAGAAGCCAGTTTGCAGCAGGTCTTGACTCCCAGGATGCATTGCTGGCTGCTGTCTTCTGTCCAAGTTGAAGCTTCACTGGATGAGTAAGAAAACGAGAAGACGACATCAAGTTCCTGCTCACTACAGAGTGCAGCTCCTTGTCAGAGGAGCCTGCAGCCCAGATGCCAGATCCTCATCCAGCTGCTGACAGATTATAACGTGCCTCCATATTGTAATGTCTTGTCCTCAGTGTTTATGTTGGTGAAAGTAACTAAAAAGTAATCAGTAACTTATTACTCTCTAAGGAATATTGCAAAAAAAACGTATTACTTTCAAATGCAAGTAACTACTGTTATGTAATATATTACATTGTGGAAGTAACTCAGGTCAGTGATTACGTCAGACCTGCTGCTGCTGCTGTCTGATGACATCATCATGTGGTTTGTTGTCTCTCAGAGCAACAGGTGGAGGTGGAGGAGGGGGCGGAGTCTGTCCAGCTGCTCTTCAAGACCACAGCTGGTCTGTCTGAAGACGTCAGAGTGGAGTGGATGGATGACTACTACAGGAAGGTCCATGTGTATGAGAACGGTCCTAAAGGACAGGACCTGGTTTACAGAGGACGAACAGAGATGAATGAAGACCTGCTGAGGCCTGGAGACCTCAGTCTGACCCTGAAACACCCCACAGGGAGAGATGAAGGAAAATACACCTGCAGAGTCTACAACAAGGACGGAGACTTAGTGACAGTGACAAAAGTGACTCTCAAGGTCAAAGGTCAGAGTTGTTTGTTTGTCTCTGGTTGTTTGTCTCTGGTTGTTTGTCTCTGTCTCACTGTCTTCTGTCTCGTCCACAGAGAGAACTCAGGTCGGAGCTGAAACAGTCGACATGAGGAACAGAAGCAGCTCCACTGATCCAACTCCTCTGATGGCTGATCAATCAGTCTGATCGGTCTGTTGATCAATTTGTGATCATTGAAAGGATCTGACTTTGGACCAGAGAGAAGATGGAGGTGAAGCAGCTGATGGACGATGGATGAAGACAGGAGGACGCTACTGACTCACAGTCTGTTGACTCACTATTGAGTATTGATCAGACCTGATAATGTTAAAGAGGAACTATGTCAGTGCGGTCGCCTTTCCTCTGTTTAAGAGACTTCAGCCATTAAGTTTTATTGATTTCAAGTTTACTCAGTAAAACTTTTACCTTGTAATTTACCATCACAAAGGTCTTTAGGCTGATTGAATTTGAGGTCAATCTGTTTAAATCTTGAACATACGATGAATCTTGATATATTAAAAAAACAAAAAACATCTGCATAAATTAAGAAATAGAAACATGATTTCAAATGTCAAACTGTCAGTTGACTTTACACATCTCTGCCAGCTGTCATACATGTAGATGCTCTGTTTTGTCAATTATTTTATACATAGTTTTTGTCTTTTTTTTTTTTTTTTTACCACTATTGTTTTTTTTTAAATTAAAAGTATGTTTAACATATTGCTCTTATTATTATTGATGCTTTTTCTATTTTTGCTGTCCACATTGCAGCTACAATTCTGCAAATTACCTAATCGAATGAATGGATGTCATACCTGATAATAATTCACAGTGAACATCACAGTGAGTTTAGTAAAGTGATGATGGAAGTAAACCGACATGTTGATTTTTTGTTATGTTGAAATTATACAGACTCTGGATGCAAAATCTCATAGAGTATTGCTGCAACAAAGAAAATGGATGGATGGACACGAATTGGGTTCGAAATTAGTTGCAAAGGTCAAGTCATAGACATCAATTATATTACATGGATAAAATTTGATTTACATACGTAGGCCTATAATACAGACACAAAAGACATTAAATCAAACAATCACAAGTAAATCATACAACAAATATATTAGCTAAGCTTACTATTATATAATACAACTTCAATTTATCCCAGAAGGGTAATTTTAGCAGTCTCAAACACTGCGAAAAACAAAGACAAAACAACATAAAAGAAAATAACAGATAATCACAATCAATCAATCGATCAATTCACATAAGAGAATGCAAGCATTTTTTGGTTGAAAAGACGTTTAAAAAATGTCTATGCTGACTGGTGAAAAGACGTTCAAAATTGGTTGAAAAATGAATGTTTTTTTACCGGCTATTTGTAGACGTCTATTCAACATTCACGTATAAACCATATTTCACCAGGAAATGCTATATTTAAAAGTTTCTGCTTATTTACTGTAGTGTGTAGACATAGTAGGCTATATTGTTATGGTGGATCATAACTGGTATTTGTCCATATAATGGTTGTGAATGGATACCCCTTTTCTTTGTCCAAAAAGACACACCAAAAAACATCCAAATACCTCCATAGTGCTCGTCTGTAATGTCCCTCTTGTATTGAAGCCCCGACATGAGAAATTGTTCTGAAAAAAATTAAATAAGTATATATTTTAAGCTTGTTTGTAGCGGAAGCTCCCAGTGTCTCAGTTCACTGCTCTTCCTGTGTGACCGGCGGAACAATTTCTCATGTCTGGGCTTCAATACAAGAGGGACATTACAGACGAGCAATACGGAGGTATTTGGATGTTTTTTGGTACGTCTTTTTGGACGAATAAAAGTGAGCACCATTCACAACCATTATATGGACAAATACTGCTGCACGGACCCCCGCTGTAACTCCGAGAAGGCACAGAGGACTCTGAAACTTCTCCCAGCCCTTAGACGACATGAGGGTGAGTAGATAATGAGTGAAATTTGAATTTTGGGTGAACTATCCCTTTAAATATGGTCTAAATATGAACGTTCATTAAACGTCTATTAAACGTAAAAATGCACTATTATATTATATTATATTATATTATTATTATTCAGTATGTAGTTGTTACTTCCGACCACGAGGGGGCGATGATCCGCTGTGTCGCTGTTTCCAGCCGCCAACAAACATGGGACAGAAGAAGGAGAAGTAGAGGAGGAGGAGGAAGTAGAAGATGATGGTTTTAATAATTCACCAGTGAGGAAGAAGCAGCAGTAGAAGGAGTCGGCGACACTCATCAGTTTGCTGCTCTGTGTTTTATCACCTGTTCTTCACACTGACAGGTGAGTTAAAACACCTGCGCGTGGTTTATTTGAACGGTTCTTCTCCTTTCACTGTGTTCACGTGCAGCGTCAGGAAACTAATGTTGTTAAAGCTGCTAGTTAGCTGTGGGCTAACTTTAGCTGCAGCAGCCACAGCCTCCACCTGCTTTTATTATTATTATTTTAATACCAAATCTTTATGATATTCTATGATGTTTCTGACACGACTCGTTTCCTTTCAGTGTTTTCTTACCTAATTTGTGTATTTCATTTAAACACGTTGACGTTTAAAACCAAGTAGTTAATGTGAACTGAGCTTTAAAGGCCAGAGGAGCAGACTGAACCTGGTTAAAAGTCTCTATTTAATGTTGAACAGTGTTTATGACTTGGAGAACAAGTGTTTTTATTTGGAAATGTGCAAGTTTTAATCACAATTTGCATGCTGGATTGTCCAAATCGGATCTTTTGCAACTCTGGTTTGGTGTTAACTTCAGGATTGGGCCCATTTCTTAACTAGATAAGTCAAATTTTGTAATAGCATAAATAAAGATACAGTAAATCCATCTTAATGTGACAAAACAATTAAAGAAATGTGCCTGAAATTGTCAATATTCAGATTTTATGTGAGGAAACAACATGAACGACTTGTAAATATATGTAAAGTGTTAAATATGTGTTTATAAATGCATTTATAGCTACATTAAGCTCATGTATTGGTAGTAAAGCTCTGGTGCTGGTTGCTCTGACCACATTACGTGACATAACGTCACATGGTTTGGGCCATAATTTGACTTTGCACTTTGCAGAAGAGCAGCATGAGGAGATCTTCAGATAACCAGGAAACTATGCGGTTATTCAGGATACGACGGCGCACCTCACCTTTCACACACATAACACGTCTTTCCACACACACAAAAAAAAACCTGTTGCAGCAGAGCCAGGTTTTCTTGATTTTTTTTTCTTTTTCTTTCTGCAGTTTGTTTATTTTTAACGATGATAAGCTCATCGAATGCATGCACACCTCCACCTTTCTCTGTTTAAAGTTTCATCAGGTTGCTAAAGAGATTTTTTTTACTTATGTAAGAACTTGTAAAACATAGCTAAAAGTATTTGTATAGCACCTTAACTCTTTCGCGACCACACTAATTCCTCAGCACATCGGCTCAGGACCACATGTTTTTGGCTATTTGTTTACCTTTTTCTCACGTCGAACCGAACTCTATACATCACCTAGAAACAAATGGTTTTCACGTGGTTGAAGAGTGACTTTCCAACGTGCTTCTCGAAAAAACGGGGAGTTTCTCCGCCGTTTTGTTCGTGAGTACGAAGTAGAAGAAGAGAGCTGGGTTTCTCCAAAAACAGAGCTCCCGCTCTAGTTTCAGAGAAAAACGCACTTTTGTGTCAAGTGGCAATCTGCTCATTTTACCGGTACTCTGCAGTGTGGCATGTCTCCCAAATCATTTCTACGGCTAAATAAATATATTTGTAGGCAAATCTGGGGGGTGTGGGCAGCGGTGCGGGTCTCTGGCCGCAGCGCAGCAGCTCCGTGACACTGCTTCACGGTCGCTTTGGTCAAAAGAGGGTTTGGAAAGTCGCCAGATTCAGCGAGAAAGTGGCAACACTGTAGCCGACAGCCGCACAGCGCTGCACGCTGTCCCCAGAGCAGCGTTCAAGGAGAACGATTACTCAAACAAAACCAAGATCACACAGTTTATAAAAAACATTATGTTTTGATTTTAGTTTAAAACAGTTTTACACATCAGAGGACTACCATATTCACACACAGGGTACCTGAGAGTGTCTATTAATCTGTAAAAAAAACAAAAACAAAACGGTTTTGACGAGTTTACTCGTCAATGGTCGTGAACGTTCGGCAGGCTGTGACGAGTTTACTCGTCAATGGTCGTGAAAGAGTTAACCTTCCTCTTCTTAGCTTTCTGCTACCATCTTGTGTCTTGAATCAGCTGTGAAACATACTAAAAACAATTATTCATCATCTCTTGGTTGCATTGTTTGGCTTCCTTATCCATGAAAAAGTTGTTTTTGCACTTATGATTTCAGTTTTAACTGAAATCAGTTTTGACATTATAGCACCACAGATGTCATCATTTTAACAAGCGCATTTTAAGAATGTCTGTCAGCTCCTCAATTCCTTACCTAATCCAATCACAGAGAGACTGGGATACACCTTTTTGACAACAAATTCTCAAAATAAAAGCCTTTAATGTCAAATTGAAAACATATCTACAGTGTTGTTGTGTTGAGTTTGAGCTCTGGACCAAGATGGCGACAACCAGACGTGTGTGTAAGTCAAACAGTCAAATTATTGGGGCAGAGGGCAAAATGGAGGTAAAATGGAGTGGCAGGAGGCAGACGGACCTAGGAACAGAGAAGCAGGGTAGGGGACGTGGATGGTCTGGGTGAAGCAGCGGCATGGGAGCGGGATCCTGGAGGCAGAATTGGAAACACAGGTAAGTCCGTATAATTGAAATCACTGGTAACTCAAACAAGTTAGCACAGGCTGATCTACCTGCTAAGGAAGGTTACAAGGCCTAGCTGAGTTGATCCAAGATTTTCTAAATGGTGTAAATTAGGATTGTCTTCCCTGTGTGACCTCTATGTAGACGGTATATTTGCTAGTTTCACTCAACTTTCCTCCTTGTTAGACTAAGTTACGCATTTTTCTAACTGCTTTATGTATGTGCTCATGCTGATATTGTGATTTTGGATAAAAGATTTATAATTATTTTCCTCAATTTTTTTTTTTTTTATACTATTATACATATACATTGTTACTGTTGAGAGTGGTTTAAGTGTATGAATGCATGTAACTGTATTTGTCCATGGGGAGGCGCTGTTGCACTGGATGTGGTCATGTGTCGCGTGGCCTGAAGGGAAAAATACTGCAGCTTTTTCTCTCTCTCCTGTACCTGGCTCTCACGGAGAGCAACATGTTTCTGGGCACCGAAATAAAGTATGCCGGTTGGCTGAAGAGACACCGTTCTTCTATAGAATTATTATTCCGCTGTAGTAGGCAGTGAAGCCTAACAGTTAACAGGTTATGGGCCCAGTAACCGAGAATAATTCTAAAGTTTGACGGACACATGCGGCGAAAGCTAGCAAGGTTGCGCTAGCATACAGAAGTGTAAAAGAGCTAGCTTAGCATCGAGTACCGGGAAGCTAAAGCTAGGCTAAAAACAAGTAAGAGCTACAAACACAAAAAGCCATGGCGACAGGAAGCAAGACCAAATGGCCCAAGTTCGACGGGAGAGCAGAGGAGTACGAGCTCTGGGAAGAAAGGATGCTGTGCTGCATGCACGGAGCGGGGCTGAAGCAGACAATCCTCACAGAGCCAGCTGGACCGCTAACGGAGGAAGAAAAAGCTAAAGACGACAAGCTAAACGCGGACGCCTATTGTGCATTGGCGCCGCTACTTGACAATACAAGCTTGGGACTGATATTCAGAGACACAAAGGACAATGGCAGAGAAAGTCTCAAAGTGTTAAGAGAACACTACATCGGAAAAGGTAGGCCCCGGATTGTCTCCCTGTACATAACCATGACTGCGTTGAGGAAGGCTGAAAGCGAGACTGTAACCGAATACATTATCCGAGCTGAGCAAATCTTCACAACGCTTAGGAGTGCGGGTGAAGCACCGAGTGAGGGACTGATGATGGCAATGGTGATGAGAGGGTTACCAGAGAAGTACAAGCCGTTTACGCTGTTGGTGACACATGGCTCGGCGGACATGAGGCTGGCAGAGTTCAAGACAAAGCTGCGAAATTTCGAGGCTTCAGAAGATTCAGACTCTGTCGTGGAAGAGCCGGGAGAGAGGGTGCTCAGGGCTCAAGCGGCGCCGCGGAAAAGGACCGGGCCAGCGGAGATGGTGTGTTGGCGTTGCGGAGAAAAGGGACACAGAAGGGATGACTGTACAGAGAAGGTTTGGTGCAGTTTCTGCAAAAGCAGGGGGCACACAGACAAGGTGTGTAACAAGAAGGAACGTGAACGTAACACCCGCTGTGCGTGTGTCCATGATGGCGGGGGCGGCGACGGCGGTGGACGTAGAGCAGGTCGTGGACCAGATGGCGCCACGGGAGAGGACTACACCTTCCGCGCGCAAACAGGAGATGCCAGACTCTCAGAGCAACCGCAGGAACGGAGAAAGGGACTGATCGTGGACACGGGCGCGACGTCCCATATCATCAATGACCGGAGCAAGTTTAAGAACTTCGACAGCACCTTCAAGCCAGAGAGACATTGCATGGAGCTAGCAGACGGGAAGCGTACAGCCGGAGTGGCGCAAGGCAAGGGGGACGCACAGGTATGTCTCATAGACAGTGAGGGGCGCCGGTGTGCAGTGACTTTAAAGAACGCTCTCTACATCCCCCCATACCCCCAAGAACTCTTTTCAGTGAAGTCTGCTACTGCTCACGGTGCAAAAGTGTTCTTTGATGAAGGTAAAGATGTCATAGTGATGCCAGATGGCACTAGGTTTGATATTTATGTATGTAATAGGATGTACTACTTACAAACCGAGTGTGATGTAGGTGATGTGTGCCATGTTAGCTATGATATCCAGACCTGGCACGAAGTAATGGGTCACTGCAATTACGATGATATCTTGAAGCTACAGAATGTAACAGAGGGCATGCACATTAAAGGTGCAAAGCGTAAGCCTGATAAAGAATGTGTAGTATGCATAGAGGGAAAGTTCACTCAAACGAGGAACAGAGATCCTACTGATAAGGTAAAGACACCACTCGAGTTGGTGAACACAGATCTAGCTGGCCCAGTAAGCAATCCGTCCATAGACGGTTACAAGTACATGCAGTCTTTCACAGATGTGTACACAGGGACAGTGTCCACTTACTTCCTGAAAGCAAAAAGCGATACAATCCAGGCCACTGAGAAGTATCTGGCAGACGTAGCGCCCTACGGCACTGTGAAATGTATAAGATCAGACAATGGGACTGAATTCACTAACAGAGAATTTCAGACACTACTGAGAAAGAACAAAATCAGACACGAGACTTCCTGTCCTTACTCCCCGCACCAGAACGGGATAGCTGAAAGGGAAGGGCGTACTCTATTCGAGATGGCAAGGTGTATGCTTATTGACAGTGACCTACCTAAAAGTCTTTGGCACTATGCCGTCCAGGAAGCAGCCTATACCAGGAACCGGTGTTTTAACAAGCACACTGGCACTACCCCATATACTGCAATGACAGGTAAAAAGTGTGATCTAGCCAGGGTGCATAAATTCGGGTCAGTGTGCTATGCTTACCAACAAGACAGAGGAAAGCTGGATTCTAGGTGCGAGAGAGGACTTTTTGTAGGACATGATAAGGGCAGTCCCGCCTACCTAGTCTACTACCCTAGCAGAGGAAAAGTGCAGAAGCACAGACTAGTAAAGTTTGTTACCAAGACAACTTGTGAAAATGAGACTCAGACACTGGAGCTGGGACTGGACCCCAATGTAGGTTGTGACGAGAGAATAGAGACCCCACAGCCTAGTGTACTGAGTACAGATGTACAGACTGACGGTCCACAGTCAGCACCGCAGGATGATGGTGAGAAGCACACTAGGGCGACGCCACATGCCTCAGACAGTGGGAGATATCCCAGCAGAGAGCGTAAACGCCCGGGGTACCTGAGAGATTATGTGTCAGAAAAGACTGATGACGAGGATAGTACACTCACTAGTGTAGATTATTGCTATCGAGCAGTCTGTGGTGTACCCCTGACCTTTAAAGAGGCCATGACATCAACTGAGTCAGAAAAGTGGAAGAAAGCGATGGACGAGGAGATGAAGTCCCTAGAAGACAACCAGACCTTTACCCTGACTAAATTGCCAGAGGGCAGAGAAACAGTGGGAGGAAAATGGGTGTACACGATTAAAGGTGACATTGACGGACACGACCAGTACAAAGCTAGGTTTGTAGCGAAAGGGTATAGTCAGAGGGCAGGGATAGATTATGGCGAGACCTTCTCCCCAACAGCCAATCTTACAAGTATACGTGTTGTAATGCAGATAGCAGCCCAAGATGATTTAATCTTGCATCAAATGGATGTAAAAACAGACTATCTGCACGCCCCCATTGATCGAGATATCTATATGGAACAACCTGAAGGTTACGAAAAAGAGGGAGGAAAGTTAGTGTGTAAATTAGAAAAATCAATTTACGGCCTGAAGCAGTCAGGGCGTAATTGGAATGAGATGCTCCACACATGCCTAGTAAATGACAACTTCATTCAGAACCCAACAGACCACTGCGTCTACACAAAGGAGTCGAAGGACGTAGGAAAGGTAATAATAGTCATCTGGGTGGATGATCTCATCATCGCGGCCAGTAACAGCAACAGCCTAGAGGAAGTGAAAAACATGCTTTCTACCAGATTTAAGATGAAGGACCTAGGTAGTCTGAAGTGTTTTCTGGGCATGGACTTCAGCCAGTGTGATGGCTGTGTGAAAGTGACACAAAAGAGATATATTGAAAAGATACTGGAACGTTTCGACATGCAGGAGTGTAGAATTAGAGAAACACCATGTGACCAAAAATTAGAATACTCAGAAGACGCGCCCAAAATGCTTGACGTGAAGAAGTACAGAGAAGCTGTCGGCAGTCTCATTTACTTGACAACCTGTACACGTCCTGACCTATGTTTCGTAGTGAGCAAGTTATCCCAGCATTTTGCTGACCCTACAGACGAGCACTGGGTTACAGTGAAACATGTTTTGCGTTATCTCAGAGGTACTGCAGACAAACAGCTCTGTTTCAGAAAGAGCAACGAAGATCTAGGCCTACGGGCTTATAGCGATGCAGACTGGGCTGGGGACGCTAGCGACAGACGTAGTACCTCCGGGTATTGTGTGAGTCTGGGTAAAGACAGCTCCTTAGTCTCTTGGAAAGCCAAGAAGCAACCCACGATAGCGTTATCCACATGCGAAGCCGAATACATTGCCCTAGCCCTAACAATACAGGAGTGTATTTATCTGGAGCAATTACTGAGAGGTTTAGGTACCTGTGAGTATAAGAAAACTATTGTCTATGAGGACAACCAGGGGACAATTGCACTTGTTAATAACCCGGTGTGTAGACAAAGGTGTAAGCATGTGGACATTAAGTATCACTTTATTAGGTCCATCATAAGGGAAGATAAGATGTCACTTGCTTACTGTCCCACAGACAACATGGTGGCGGATGTCATGACAAAACCAGCCTCCAGAGTTAAGCTGAGGAAATTAGCTGGAGTCATGTTTGGTGTGTAAAATGTTGACACTTGACTTTGTCATGTTTTTGTTTTGTTTTGCTTTGTTTATTTGAATTATGTAAATTCTGTACAGTATCCATGTCATTCATAAGTGGGAGTGTTGAGAGTGGTTTAAGTGTATGAATGCATGTAACTGTATTTGTCCATGGGGAGGCGCTGTTGCACTGGATGTGGTCATGTGTCGCGTGGCCTGAAGGGAAAAATACTGCAGCTTTTTCTCTCTCTCCTGTACCTGGCTCTCACGGAGAGCAACATGTTTCTGGGCACCGAAATAAAGTATGCCGGTTGGCTGAAGAGACACCGTTCTTCTATAGAATTATTATTCCGCTGTAGTAGGCAGTGAAGCCTAACAGTTAACAGTTACTATTATGATAATAAAATAAAAATAATAATAATAAATAATTGAAATAAAACCTGCAAACCTTCAGTTCATCCCAAGATTTCCATGTGTGTGCGCGTTACACAGAGTTGTCAGTGTATTTATGCATGAAGCCGTGAGCAGCGGTGAGTTTATTTTAGAGCTGAGCAGCAGCGACTCAGTTCAGCCTGTCAGAGAACATCACAGCTGGATGAAAATCCACAGCATTAGTGAACGAGGAGTACAGTTGTCCCTGAGGCAGAAAACAAGAGGTTCAGTTCAGTTTAGTTTATTCGATTAGCATTTAACCCCCCCCCCCCCCCCCCCACCCCTCTCAACAGATGATATTTACTTCTAATATAAACAAAATACAATGAGGAATGGAGCTAATTGGAAAGGTGTAGGCTGAAGCTCATGCTTATGCCGACCCTTTTTGGTTCACAGCAGTGGTGGTTGGTGACTGAAAAAATTGGAAAGGACAGGAGGAAAACCAGTCCATGGCGTCATGTTACTTTATACTGGTTGACTACTTAACCTTATTTTCTTACGAAAATTAAGTAGTAAACAATGGCTTGCAAAATTTATTTCATCAACATCATTTTATCCAATCCTGCTGTTTTCAGATTAACTATACAGGCCTAATGAAAAAGACTGAGCATTTATCAAGCGTGTGGGGAAATGTAAACGTCACAGTGGGAATTTTACACAACACCCTCTGATTTAAAAAGAAAAACCATGAAAATCGGGAATTATTACCTTAATTTACGTATAGGCTACTTACATAATTCTTACCTGGCTTTGAGGCGAGGGTTTCTCCAGACACAGACTGTTTTCACTGATTGAAATACAGCGGCAGGGAAAAAAAACGCCCAATCGCCCAAAACTTGTAGTTTAACAACGTATCTTCTATCTAATTTCACAATCCGTGAGATGACCTAAGTGTCCGTGGGTTGATAGATGGAAGAATACTAGTCCTTATTGCTCTGTAGTCACGTCACTGAAAACTATGAACCATCTCTCTGACTCTCTGATTTCAAACCGATGCCAACATTGCTGAAAACTCTGTATTTCTTAAAGCAGAAGTGAGTGATCCGGTCGTTTTCGCTAATGCTGCGTTCCAGGCAGGCTTTTGAAATCATAAATTACAGCTTCAAGTCACAACTTACGACTTTGTAGCGTTCCAGGCAACCCACTCGTGTTTTTCCGACCTGTTTTACCGGTGAAAGTCACTGTAACGGCCACTCGTAACTTCCGACCCGTGAAATCGTACCAGTACGTCTTTTTGTACAGTCTATGTACCAGATCGAACTGGTACGACTTCACAGGTCGGAAAAAAACGAGTTTCCTTGAACGCACCATAACAGTCCTCGTCCCTACGTCGCCACATTCACGGCGTCCCTTGGCTGCACACACAGCCCTGCATGCCGTTCTCTCTCCTCATTGGATAAAAACTGTAGGATACGATAAATGTTTTCTCCTCGACTCAGAGCAGAGCAGAGTGACTGACAGACCCGTGTTTCAGACCAAACACTCTGTATAAGCGATTGCTGTCGGAAGATATAACTATTTAAGACTTATATTAACACAAATATATCACTTACTTCTGCTTTAAGCCAGGAGCACGCTGGTGTAGTGGCTGTGTACTCTCTCTCGTTGCGTTATGTAATTCACGGAATCACTGTTGGCAAACTCGCCATGTAGGGTTGCCAACCGTCCCTTGAAATACCGAATATTTGGAAACTGAAAGACGTGTCCCTTATTGAACTGATACAGGACGCACTTTGTCATTTATTTTTGAAAATCCATGTCAGGCGATTTTTATAATAATGACCCGGTGCAGTTCTGACTGCCGCTGCTGATTCTTGCCTGTCTGGAATGAGCTTCTCATTGACCAATTTATATTTATTTATTTATATTTATATAATTAGACTCACCGTTACGTTGCTGGGTCGCTGAAGTGTTGCTACGATACGCCTGCGAAGCCGCTTTCAGAGATGTGACTGATGCACCACTCTACCCAGACAAGAAAGAAAGAAAAGAAATTTTTTTTTTTTTTAAATGATTGTGGAAGTGTAGAAAAGAACGGGAAAAGAAACACAAATGGCAGGAAAACGTGAGAGATAATTTATACAGAGCCAACCGCACATCTCCCAATGAAATGTCTGCATTAGTCACGGAGGAATCACTGAGGTTAAACAGCCTGGGTCAGGACTCAGACAACCACAGAGGAAGGAGAGGCTTCAGAGGAGTCAGCGAGCTCTTTCAGTCTGTTCTTCACTAGGTATCTCAGGGGGCTGATATAGTATTAATAATTATAGTATTTATTTAATTAGACTCAAATCTGGTTGATAGATAGGCTCGCGGTGACACAGAAGAGGGTAATCTGAAGTTCACTGCTCCTCAAACTGTGACTGTCTGTAGGCTACTAAAAGTTCATCATATTTAAGGTCTACTCTAACAGTAATTTAATGTAGTAAAAAACAAACAAAAAAACTTACTGTATTATGTACAGCTATAATAATATGGTGGTAATTATAATAAAATATATATGTTGTAAAAATGTAATGTAGTAAAGAAAAAACCGTAACTGTTTTTTAACTGCTAGAATAAAATAATAATGATGATGATCCCTTATTTTCACTTCAGAGAGTTGGCAACCCTATCGTCATGGCAGAGGGATTAATAATACAGTCAGTCTCGTTTTCTCTCAGCAACTGCTCTATTTAGTATTAATCTGAACCAGGGGTCGCGTTAACCGGATATTTTCCGTCATTGACCGTTTTTTAAAAACGGTGACGGAAAGATTTTGAGGCCATCCGTCATTTTGACAGATTGCAATTCACAGCCATGGCTGTCTGGCCATGTGCATTTGTTTACAATGAAGCCGGCGGATAATCAATAAATGGAGCGGTGGATAACGATATAAAACATATACAATGTCACAAAGTCACTACGGTGAGAATTAGATTAAAAAAAAAAAAAAAAAAAAAACTCACAGCTGGCTGGTGCGCTCAGTAGAAAAACGCTGTAGTACCTCCTCTAGGCCTGTGTGGAGCGTGTGTGGCGCTATAGCGCTGCCACACAGAAACACTAACAACAGAGAAGAAGACAGAAAGCTTCCCGCAGTATTCAAACTCCTTCAAGTGGATTAAATGTTGACTGGGAGTCGTGTCAGTGCAGATATGACGGTCGATAATGATTTAACGGGCGAGATTCAGCTGCAGTGTCCGAGGGACCGACAGTAGTCAGCTGTTGAGTTACGTAGCTGTAGCTACACAGCGGTGTGTCTCGGTACAGGTAGAGCGGGGGGTAGGACATCACCGTTTCACACACTCGCCGCATACAACTCTTCTAAAGGTAACGTTAAGCCTTCTTTTAATGTATTCTACCCGCCGTGGCATTGTTTATAACACTTAAAGCTGAGTGGGGTTTGGTCCTGTCTGAATTTGTGCTGCATCTGGCTGTTCAGTGATGCGCAATGGCTGCGTGCGTGCGTAAAAGAGAGATGAGAGAGAGGGAGGGAGAGAGAGAGAGAGAGAGAGAGAGAGACCCCCGCATTCACTGAATGACCCCCGATTAGATGTGATCTGACGCCGACTCTGCTCCGGAGCATTCTCTGTTCAATTTGTTTGGACTTGATATGAATTAAAAATGAATTAAAATTAGTGCTATTGAATATGTCATTATTATCATAAAAAAAATTAAAGTGACCGGTAAAAATAGATTATGACGGAATTTTTATGACCCCGTCAGTCAAAATGACCGGCAACGAAAAAGTCTAGCGCAACCTCTGATCTGAACATAAAATGACCAACAAAGCGTACCTGGCAGAGGGATTCATAATTCAGTCAGTCCCGTTTTCTCTCTCACAACACACGTCTCACGCTGAAAATATAAAATGAAAAGAAAGTGCAGGTTAGCTAACAATGTGTAGCACTAGCCATTCAGTAAACAAACAAAAAAAAGAAAAACACCATCAACTTTTTATGAAAAAAGGACGTGGTCAACCGTTCAGGAGCTATACGTTTATAAAGGACGACTTAAATCACCCCTAAATATTACAATTAAAGTAATTAATATGAAACAATGGCGGAGTTCATAACTCGTTCACCTACCAGGGAAACAGCGAGGTCCAACTGCTGCTCTGCTGCCCCCCGGGGTGCACGACCCTAAACCACAGGGGCGCTGCATTTAATTACCATAGGACAAATAAGTTTCCGTGTTGTGTGATGAGTTTTTATGGCAAGTAAAGACATAGCAACATTAACCAGGGGCTTATTTGGGAACTGGACCAATCTTCCGTTCTGGTTGTTGATTGGTAAAGGAGAACGTCCATTGGTGCGTCATTTTACGTGTCTTAGCCAATAATAGATTAGCATTTAAAAAAAATGCAAATGTGCACCCAGACAACAGGTTGCAGTAACTCTGCAGCAGCAGCTCCACCTAGTGGTACTTCCAATGAATGAATCGCACCAGAGATGTCTGACCAAGCTTCAGTGGCTATTAATGTTTTGTGTTATTTAATTATCTCACCAAGGTGTATACATACATAATGTGAGAAACTGACTCAAAATCCTGTCGTGTCATAATATCTGACATCTGATCATTAGGCCTATATAGTAGAGAGTCTCAGAACTAATTAAATTCATGACAGGACACAGATGACTGCATTAACAACACAGGTAAGAAAGACCAATAAAGAGCTACTATTTAATACAGTGAGTTTAGTAAAATGATGATGGAAGTAAACCGACATGTTGGTTTTTCTTTTCTTTCCTTTTTTTAAATGTTGAAATTATACACAACAGACTCTGGTAAATGAACAAAGTTGCAACACAGAAAGTGGTTGGATGGACACAAATTGGGTTTGAAATGAGTTGCAAAGGTCACAAGTCATAGACATCAATTATATGACATGGACAACATTTGGATGTACAATAATAACTTTTAGGCAGTAACAGAGTAATACAACGCATTACTTATTATATTTTTTGTAATATTATTGTAGTTACTCCGTCCAGTAACATGTTACAATCAGAAACAGGTTGAATTACCACCTCAGGCTCCACAGCTGTAAATAGAGAAGCCAGTTTGCAGCAGCTCTTGACTCCCAGGTTTAAATCTTGAACATACGATAAATGTTGATTTTTTTTTTTTTTTTAAAGAAAAAAACATCTGAGTAAATTAAGAAAAAGAAACACGATTTCAAATGTCAAACTGTCAGGTGAGTTTACACATCTCTGTCAACTGTCATAGATGCTGTTTTGTCACTTATTTTGTACATATTTTTTGTCATATTTTACCACTATTGTTTTTTTTTATTGTTTTTGTATTTTTAACCTATTGCTCTGAATTACTGATGTTTTTCTAGCTACAATTCTGCAAATTACCTAATCGAAGGACTAATAAATGAATGTCCTACCTGAGCTTATTGTGATTTTTTCCTAGGGGGCGCCCTCGAGTCATTCAGTCTGACCCAGGTTGAGCCATTTCTGATGCATGTGCCAAGTGTGGTTAGTTTGAACTCCCTTGTTGGTTATAAATAAATTGTTATTCACAACCCCTATGGAAATCAAACATCAGTTCTTCTTGACACATCTTAAACAACAATGAGTATGAAGTGGATTCAAGTAAAAGGACTCAGGTCAGGTCGGAGCTTTAGGATTACAATACAAACTGTGGTCCACGTAGGTAAATGAAGTCAGAGCTCCTGAGGCGCCGCTGCCTGCACGAGTTGCAGCAGGTATGAATCAGTGACTGGTGCCTGCAGCACAAAGCTGCACTGAAGAACGACCTGTGACCTCTGGTGACGTCACAGCTGTCATGTCTGCTATAAAAGCATTAAAGCATCTTTATATAATTCTCAGGTCGTCCCGTCTTGAGTCCACAGGGACGTCTGGCTCCATGTGGATCTTGTCTGCAGAGAAAGTGAATAATTATGTTCAGTGTCTGATCTGTCTCAGTGTGGACGGCTCGTCAGTCTTCTTTCTGATCTTCTAACGTAGTCTGTGTCTAAGTCAGTGTCTCATCCGTCTCAGTCTTCTCTCTGATCTTCTAACGTATGGACATATTGGTGGTCGTCCTCCTCATATCTGTGATGTCACAGTTACAGCAGCACAGACTGTTAGAAGTCATTCATATTCCTCTGGCCACACCTCCAGACTGCAGCCAATCACAACCTGCCGTTAGAGCACAGCCTCCTGTGACATCACGGGAAGTTTGTCTGTGCAGATGTTTGGACTGGTGTGTGTATATTTTTTTCTCAGTCATGAGACCTGAGCTGTCAACCAGTCTGTGGCCTTCAAGTGGCTGTGACATTGACACAAAGGACACTTGGTCACACACAGACAGACAAAAACCCACACAAAGCCGCCACCCCCTCCCTTTTTTCTTTTTTCTTTTTTTTTTTTTTTACACACAGTGGTTTTTATAATATAAACAATTTTATTGATTTTCCAATGATTAAATATCCACGTTACTGTAATGTGCATCTAGGCAACAGGCTGCTGTTAAACTGCAGCTGTAACTCTGCTGCAGCAGCTCCACCTAGTGGCACTTTTAATGAATAACACCAAATGTCCAAGCTTCAGCACATTGAGGAGCTATTCATGTTTTGTGTAAACTGTTAACTATCTTACCAAGATGTAATGTATATATGTACATAATGTAAGAATGTAAGATCCTGTCGTGACCAGTTGAATCTGAAAACAAATGGATCTGATCATAGCAAATAATTAAAATTTTTAACAAAAAGAAAAGTCACAGAACTAATTAAACTCATGACAGGACACTAATGTGAGTGAACAGCTGGACCCACTTGGTAAGACTGTGGGATATATAGTAACACAGATTCCCTTACAGAAAAAAAACACATGCACTTCACATGTTATTCACATGTGATTTTCCACATGTGAAAGACTTTGCATATCGTATTAATGTTATTCGCATGGGACATTTTATGGTAAGCACATGCAAATTCCCACATGTGGTAACATGTAGAGTACATGTGTAAAACATGTTACCGCATGTGGAAAATGGGTTCACATGGAAATTCACATGTGATAAACATAAAATTGGGCTAAAATCACATGTTTCCCAATGTGCAAATAACATGATTCCCATGTGCAAAAATGTTCACATCACATGTGAAGTTCATGTGTTTTTTCTGTAACACTGAAGACTAAAAAACTGTATCCTTTCTACCACAATGACAGGATGTCTATGAAATTTGCAGTCTTTAATCACTGCACTTTTAGTAATAACTTATTTACTGTATTTATTATTGATCAGTTATACGCCTAATAATTAATATTATTATGTTTATTATTATTTTTGATCTATACATAGCCTATGAATCACAACTCACTCTTATTGTACTGCTGATATGAATTTCGTTATGTGTCAACATGCAAACTGCAATAAACTGAACCTTGAACCTTGATACTTAAGATAATGTGGACTTTATTACAGGGACATGACTACTTTATTGACCCTACAGGAAATAAATTTGTCTGTTCTACACTCTGTAAGAGTCGGTCTGTCCTATCTTCACTTTGTGTTGAAATTGAAAGTAAGTGTTCATCGCTGCAGAGTCCTGGTTCAGTCCGGTTCTGATCGTTACTCAGTCCAGGAAGAAGTGGTTTTAACTGGACTGTGGTCTGTGAAGATGAAGATGTTTGTGGTGTTTGTGACGCTGCTGTTCGGTGAGAAAAACTTCCATCTAACTCCATTTAAATAAACTACACACAGACTCTGGCTGTGAGCGCCATGTTTGAGAGGAGGTGACCTGATACTGTGATCGACTGTAGGTGTAAATTAAAGCTCTGTCCTGCTTCTGAACCGCGTGTTGCTCTTTGGTAAAATGGACTTCATGTATATAGCACTTTTCTAGTCTCTATAGAGTGCTTTACACTGTGTGTCACATTCACCTTTTCATACAACACTAATGCTCGAGCAAATCATTAACAGAGCAAGAGAGCACACGTTTAGGACACTTGAACATGCAGACTGAAGGAGCTAGGAATCGAACCACCAACCTTCCAATTAGTGGACGATTAGTGGATTTTTTGGTTTTTCTTTTACAGATTATGATAACACAACTCTCAAGTACCTTGTGTGTCGATATGGTAGTCCTCCGAAAACTTTTTAAAACTACAATCAAAACATGATGGTTTTTATAAAATGTGTGATCTCGGTTTTGTCGGCCGCTGGACGTAACGGCGTGCGTTTTTCTCTGAAACTAAAGTGGGAGTTCCATTTTTTCTTCTCCTTCGTGCTCACAAACGAAACGGTGAAGAAACTTGCAGTTTTTTCAAGGAGCACGTTGGAAATCAACTCCTCAACCACGCGAAAACCGGTTGTTCCTAGGCCTTGTACAGGCACATGTTTGCTTCAAGGTTGGAAAAAAGGTAAACAAATAGCTAAAAACATGCGAGATGTGATGAGCAATTAATAGGCTTCATGCACAGCTCTACTGCTTCCTGAACTTTAGCCAGCTCCTTTATTTCCTGTCTTACATTATTGGACAAACTGATTGATCCAGGTGTGTCTGACGACCTCACAGACACACCTGGATCAATCACTTTGTCCAATAATGTAAGACAGGAGCTGGCTTAAAGGTACAATATGTAAGAATGTGGCCAAAATTGTTGCTGCAGCCCCTTCCCTACCCACCAGCAGTGCGTTGTCCCCCCTCCCCTACCCACCAGATTCGAGGTTGCCAGACAGCGACGCGCTAACCTCCGCTCTGCTCACTCACAGTCAGTCTCAAAGCAGAGTAAAAAACTATATTCATCAACTGCTTTATTGCTCTGACTCACAGTATCTACGAGCGGAGTTCACGTCACTCAGATGACCTCCAAGTTATTGTTGCATTCACCGTTCCGACGCTGTGTCTGTGTGTGCAGCACTGACACACACACACACACACACACACACACACACACACACACAAACACACACACTTTAACCCTGCATCTACCGGAGCTTTAGTGCGTGTTAATCACGCCGTAGATGAGCCAACATATGAGACGTCTTAGCGCAGAATAAACGACACGAGCCGCTCCGTTTCTCCTCCACTTTCTGACGTCGGATCATAAAACATGACGACCGGAGACAGGCGACCTGACTGGGCCGGACTCATCTCATGAACCGCTCCATACACATTCACAATCACTTCATTTATCATCGGCTCCATTTCGCCACATTTCCTCCCTCTTTTCTAACTTTCACTTTGTAATTCTTCCCTTTAGCTTTAGCTTTAGCAGCAGCTCAAACTAACTAGGCTACACTCACAACAACAAGCTGTGTAGCCTATAAAACGGCAGAGCGACAAGCCGCTTATTTCTACCGTGTGATATCAAGGAAATATGACCATAATAACCGATAATAGAACACAATCTTTTTTTTCTCACAATCTCGTTTTATCTCCCAGCCGTATTTGCAGCTCAGTGGAAGCTAACTGGCAACCCGGAGGCTGAAATGCCACTGACGCTGTGACAGGGAGAAAGCGCGGGGAGCATACGTCAGTCCGGGCGCATGACGTCCGTCCGACTACCCATTTCTCCGACCATACATTTATTTATTTTTGCGTCCATTAGTCCGAACTCCCATTTCTCCGAGTTACGTAGCCCTAACTGATGTATGCTCCCCCGTCAGTCCGACTGCCCAAAAGTCCGACGGCTCATTTCTCCGACTACCCATTCTACAGTGTTAAGGTTAGGTTTAGGGTAAGGTTAAGGGTTAGGGCTACTTAAATCGGAGAAGTGGGAGGTCGGACTAATGGACGCAAAATTAAAGAAATGTATGGTCGGGATTGACCTGAGGATTGGTTCCTCAGGTCTGTGGTGTGTGAGTCTGTGTTGATGAGGCTGTCGGTGGTTCACTGCAGCTCCAGGTCAAACACTGGATCTTCATCAGAGTCTGATTATCCTCTGGTTTCTGTCTCACCTCTGTCTGTGTCCTCAGTTTCCCAGCATGCCTCAGCCGTGGAGACATATGAGGGGGTGGAGTTTGTCCTGCTGCACTGTGACTTTCCTACGTTTGACCTGGACGAGCCTTCAGTGGTGTGGAGCCGCTCCGACCTCCGTCCTTCAACCGTCCACCAGCGTCAGCCGGACGGAGACGAACCCAGAGACCAGAACCAGGACTACAGAGGACGGACGTCCATGAGGACTGACGCTCTGAGGACCGGAGACCTCAGCCTCACTCTGAGGAGACCCACCACCAGAGACAGTGGCAGCTACAGCTGCATCCTCAGAGGGAGGGGGGGAGAGGAGAGGCAGAGTCAAGTTACACTGAAGGTCAAAGGTCAGAGGACATGGACTCATCAGAAATGTGTTTTAATGTTTCACATTATTGTTTATAGTGATGTTTTAATCTCATGTTGTTGTTTGTGTCGACTACAGGACGTCATGAAGAATCGGTCTACATTGTCTTTGGTGTCTGTTGTCTCCTGCTCTCACTGACTGCTGCTGTTCACACTGGCATACTGTATACAATGACAAAGGAAATAAGTAAGTTATCTGTGTGTGTGTGTGTGTGTGTGTGTGTGTGTGTGTGTGTGTGTGTGTGTGTGTGTGTGTGTGTGTGTGTGTGTGTGTGTGTGTGTGTGTGTGTGTGTGTGTGTGTCCATGATACACTAATGTAAGTCAGTGTGATGTCAAAGATGTGAGGTCAGAAGTCAGGGTAGAAATAAATAAAATCTATGTGAATTGCTCAGAAATGTTGTGTTAATGTTTATAAATGTTCTGATCTCATGTTGTTGTTTGTGTCGACTACAGGATCTCGACCAGTCAGGATCAAGGTGCTCCAGGTTCTCCTGGTTCTCCTGGTTGCTTGTGGTGTTGGTCTGTGCATTTTCTTTCTTCATAAAGGCACTGAGAACAAAGATGGTATGTAGTGTGTGTGTGTGTGTGTGTGGGGGGGGTCTGTATGTGAATGGAGGTGAAGTCACTTCTCTGTTGACTGACAACAACACTAACATCTGATCTCATGTTGTTTGTCTCAGTGACAGAACCTCCTCCAGACTGGATCGCTGGTCTACTGGGTCTAATGTTCATCCTGCTTCTCCTGACTCTCCTGGTTTATTGTGTCTGGGTCAGAACACATTTAGAAAATATATTGTGTATATTTGGTTATTTCTCAGGTAAGAGGTCACAGTGGAACTGAGCAAAGTGGTTTTTTTATGTGTTATTTATTAATATTTGAATCTTATATTGTTGTTGATTGTGTCGACTACAGGACGTCATCCAGACCGGGTCAAAGTTCTACAGGTTCTCCAGGTTCTCCAGGTTCTGCTGGTTCTCCTTGCTGCTGCTGCTGTTGTTCCTTGCTGTGTCATTCTTCACAAAGGGATTAAGAACACAGATGGTGTGCATGTGTAGATTAGTCAGTATAAATTGTCTCTTTGTGTCCTGCCCCCCCCAACACACACTCAACTCGAACACTCATTGGGTCTCATTCATAAAACGTGAGCAAGAGACACTACACTGCGTGTAATGCTTGTGTAAATTTAGAAATGCACATACAGTATATATTGCTTGTCACTGGTGGAAATTACAATTTTAATTCGTAAATTAACTCTGTTGTGTAGGACAATACACAACTGCCTTTGAATGGGCCCATTTGCCAAAATGTTGAACTGTCCTTTTAACTCCACCCAGAATGACTCTGATCCACGATCTCTCTTTTTTTTCACTCTTTCTCCCTTTTTCCTTGTTGGACAGGATGCACCTACGTACCTCCTTATATGGTGGTCATGGTCTCCTTATATATTCATGGGTGGAGATCTATGCCGGGGGGCGTGCTGTTACTTCATGATGGGTTGGTCTCCATGATCTTACACAAGTACTACGATCAAATCTGAGATTCCCACAGCTTTCATGAATCTGGAGGAGAGTTTCAGTGGCGTGGGTTTTTATGTCCAAATCTACACACAGATTTACTGACGTTTCATGAATGAGACACATTATGAGTCAATGGTCCAGACGGTTCAGTCAGGGTCAGTCGGTACCAACTGGTGTCACTCACTGGCTTGAGAACTGTTGTTTTGAAGTCAGGAGTTTGTGATTTGGCCATCGCCATCTTGGTTTTTGTAACCAATAGATACTATATATGGAGGAGGGGGTGGAGCTGTGGCGGAGTGAGGGGTAGATCTGACCCAAGCTCTATACATCCACCTACACCGGCCACATGATGGATTGAAATGAACAGGGTCATGACTAATAAACATAGGCTGCGTTTCCCAGATTCGATCTTTCTTAAGGACTTAAGAAGGCTCTTAAGAAGGGTTCGGCTAAGAAGGAGCGCTAAGATACAGGTGTTTCCCAGATGCGTTCTTAACTGCCTTCTTAAGATCACGCCAAAGAAGCTTCTTAAGAAGCTCTTAACAGGAGCTGTCCACCACCACAGTACTGAAACTGAATCAATCGATGCCAGGCAAATCGATTATTATATCACACGCCACCTATTACGCGCATAAATCACACACAGTGACAAGCGCAGCTGCACCGACGGGCGATGAATAAACCGAACATGGGATTTCCACTTGTCAAACACGGGGTTAACACAGGTGTCGGCGGGCCTGATTAGAAACTTCTCCGCTGTTGTTGCCGCGTTGGTCACGGGCAGCGACGGACTGGCCGTAGGTGACACGGCACAGCCGCGTAAAGATGCGGCCAGACGGCTGCGTGACCATGTGATTGATGTGTGTGAAAATAAAAATAAAAATGTGTGCAGGGGCGGGCTGGTTTACAGCCAGACAACTCTGGAAAGGATGAAAACACAAGGTAGCAAATAGCTCACTTCATAGAGTATCCCCACTGCAAGTTGAAGCATTGCTGTGGTCTGGGTTCAAATCCACCCAATAGAAAATTATTTTGGTGGTCAACACGTTTTTCTTTTCTCATCATCACTGAATGATCAATGCTATACATATGTATACAGTATAGGCTACATATATATTTAGGCAGTGGAGTGTTAATGCGTGACAGTCTTTTTAGTGCCAGTATAAAATGGCACGGGAGGATCGGTGTCACGGCTGCCACACTCCGTGACACTGACCCTTGCTTGCGATGCCCCCACCACACCAAGAAGCTGCCCACTGCATAAAAACACGATGCAACAGCGACACTAGGGGTTGATTTAAGAACGGCTGTGTTTTTGATGTTCATGCAGATATGGGACGTGGATGTGTGCGTAAAAATTATGATAAATGATAGTCATGATGATTAATTTTATTTGTGTGCCTGATGTGCAGAGCACACGTTATTCCTCATATTTAGGTTATTTATTGTTCTTATTTTATTTTTTATCTCTATTTTTTATTTCGGCACATATTTAATATGTTTTAAACATACGATGTGCACTGTTTACATCTTGCTTAGTGTGATATTGATTTGCCTTGAAAAAGTGCTAAAAAGTCGCGAAGAAGACTCGAAAGAGTGGGTCAGCTCGATCTTACGTTTCCTTCTTAGTTAAAGATCTTCTTAAGCTAAGAGCGACTCTGGGAAACACGTTCTTCTTTCACAGCGCTCTTAAGAGCGCTCCAAAGAAGATCTTAGCGCTAAGAGCTTTTTAACAAATCTGGGAAACGCGGCCCTTGTTAGTGCCATGATGAGGACAGACTGCACTTGATTGATTGTCACTGTGTCAATCAAGTGGCAGCCACGCCCACAGACCCACTCTGCTTTATCATCTATTTTGTTTTCAATGGCATCATTTGAAAAATGACCCTTATTTTGTATTGAGAAAAACTTCAAACTAGTATTTAAGACCATATTCTGTGTTCCTGTCTCTGTCCTCAGTGTCCTGGTATGGAGACACTGTGGAGGTCTACAGTGGGAGTTCTGTCCTGCTGCCCTGTGACGACTCTCCTTTACCCAGAGACCCCACAGTGACGTGGAGCCGCCACGACCTCCGTCCTCCAACCGTCCACCAGAGATACCAGCTGGGTGACGAGCTCACAGACCAGAACCAGGTTTACAGCAACAGAACGTCCATGAAGACTGACGCTCTGACCACTGGAGACCTCAGTCTCACTCTGAGGAACCTCCTCCTCTCTGACAGCGGAAACTACACCTGCATTATCACGGCGTTTGGAAATAAACGAACACTGAGAAACATACAGCTGAAGGTCAAAGGTCAGCAACACACACCAACACCTACAGTACAGGATACAGGTCAAAGGTCAGAGCTATAGCAGAATTACCTACGGTGGCCCTGAGGGTCAAAACACAACGACATTCCACAAAACACAAAAACATTTCAGATTACGGAAAGAATAAAGACAACATCTTGTTTGTGATTGGTTAGAACCTGTCAATCAGGAAAAACAGGACAGCGGAGCGAGTCAACACTGTATAGCCCTGGATTAGTTCTCTGAATGGAACAATATTGCGTTGGTCGAGCCAAAAAAAGAAAAATCTATTCGTGGCGCATGTAATTTATTTGTGGCCACCACGTCACGAATAAATGAATGTATGGGAAACATTTTAGACACGTTGGTTTGAATGGTGACAAAGCTAGATATCCCCGCAGGCACAGCTGTATAACTGCAGCAAATGAGTTGTGAAACGTTCACCACAATAACAAGAGTCTGAAGACGAGGTTACATAGTAATGGAAAACAAGATAAGATTAATTAACATTATGTTATTTTCAATTACGCTACATACTCAGCCATGCAGGTGCAGTTCGCAGTCAGGATGCAGTTGTTCCAGACTTAAAGGTATTCAGAAAAGAAAATTGAATTTGAGCCCACTGTGGGTCTTAAAGGGATAGTTCACCCAAAATTCAAATTTCACTCATTATCTACTCACCCTCATGTCAACTAATAGCTGTGAGAATTTTCAGAGTCCTCCGTTCCTTCTCTGAGTTACGGGGGGGTCTGCGCAGCAGTATTTGTCCATATAATGGTTGTGAATGGACACCACGTTTCTTCGTCCAAAAAGACACACCAAAAAACATCTAAATACCTCCATACTGCTCGTCTGTAATGTCCCTCTTGTATTGAAGCCCCGACATGAGAAATTGTTCCGAAAAAAATTAAATAAGTCTATATTTTAAGCTTGTTTGTAGCGGAAGCTCCCAGTGTCTCAGTTCACTGCTCTGCCTGTGTAAGTGCAAATCTCACGTGATTTGCACTGACCGGCGGAACAATTTCTCATGTCGGGGCTTCAATACAAGAGGGACATTACAGACGAGCAGTATGGAGGTATTTGGATGTTTTTTGGTGTGTCTTTTTGGACGAAGAAACGTGGTGTCCATTCACAACCATTATATGGACAAATACTGCTGCGCAGACCCCCCCGTAACTCAGAGAAGGAACGGAGGACTCTGAAAATTCTCACAGCTCTTAGTTGACATGAGGGTGAGTAGATAATGAGTGAAATTTGAATTTTGGGTGAACTATCCCTTTAACATTAGTGTAATAACTCATCTATCAGACGATGGAGCCCAAACTTTGTGCAAAATTCTATTTTCGAGTAAATCTGATGAAAGTGGGGTAGTTTTTTTCGCATTGGATAATGCAGGCGCACAGATTATACGTCACGTTGCTCACGATTCTTCAGCCACTGATATTGGATCCGTCATCCTTCAATCAAACGTCTGAGACACCACACACACACCGAGCTGGGTCTCACCCCAAGCATTGAATATCCCACCTGCTCGATAACGACCAATCAAATTAGTTTTCCTTACTCTGGTAAACTCGTGCAGCAAGTTGTGGAAACTCGTACAAGGAGGCGTGACAAACAAGACAAACGGCCATTTCTGTCTCTGACCAGGCAGCACCTCAGTCCTCAGAGCCACCAAGTTTTGTAATTGTGTAAGAGTATTTTCCTGAACACGACTGTCTGTTACATAGCTGGATGACCATTGTTGTTTTTAACCGATAACCGACACCATGCTCTGAGCGTCTGTGGCTTGTGCCGATCGGCAACTCGATCCTCCATCCTGAGGGAATGATCGACTATGTTTTTTTGCCGTTATAAAACGTCTTAAAACACACACTTTTATCACTCGCTGATGAACTGTTGTAGTACGGTGACAACATCACTAGCTAACACCACTTTGAGTAAACCACATCCATGGAAGGTAACCATGACAACCAGTTCTTTCTGCAGTCTGGCTGCGCACGCATCCTGACTTGTTGGTAAACAAATAATCCCTCTATAGAACCAGGTCTGAGGTCAGTTTGAACCAGCGTCACAGAGGTCATGTTGTTGTTTATGTTCATCTCATCCACAGCAAAGTTCTCCGTCATAGCTGAAGTCTCCGTTGTGTGTGGTCTCCTGGTTCTACTGGTTCTACTGGGAGTTTCTCTTGGTTTCGTCTGGTGGCTTAAAGTTCATAAAAGGCGATTAATCAAAAAAGGTAGGATGTGTGTGTGTGACACTACAGAGCTTTTATTGTGAAAATCTTCCATTATGTGTTGAGAGGACAGAGGCCATGAACAGCTACACACATTTATTCACACTGACACCTCATTGACTGTGGCCCAGTTCCACTCTCTCCTCTAAAGACTCAGGCCCTGAACCCTCACTGACTTATACTCTACTCAGTAGTACTACTCAGCTGTAGCTGTAGTCAGTGGTTCTCAAACTGTTTTACATCAAGGACCCCTAAATTGACACAAACTAGACCACGGACCCCCATTGGACAAAATTTTTAAGCAAACACCAGAAATACACAAATATTTGTTCTGAAGAATGTTACTTATTTAGTCAATGTACATTCAAATTAGGGCCAGTGGTGTGAATTCCTGGAAATACTGTAAAGACATTTCTGGAAATAACTGGTACAAAACGTTTGAACAGAAAAAAGTGTTAAAAAAAAAAAAAAAATTAAGAAAAAAAAAAAAGGTAAAATACTAATAATAAAATAAAAAGTGGTTAAAATTTCTCAAAAACCTTTAAAATTTTAAAATATAGTGGTAAAATTTCCAGAAAAAGTTAGGGACCCCCCTTGAACCCTTTCAAGGACCCCTGGGGGTCCCTGGACCCCACTTTGAGAACCACTGGCCTCAGTGACTGAGTGTGAGAGTCTGTGAGGGTCCAGATGCTGTAAACAGGAACAGAACAGCACTTACCCACTCTTCACGTTACCTTGACAACAAAATGTTGTTGACTCTGTCCAGTCTGGGACTGATGATTTACCGTTTACTGGCAGCACGCGGATCAGATCTGATCAAATCATCATCAATAATCACAAACTACAGTTGTGACGAGCAACGTTAATACTGACAGTAAACTTCTTCTCTCTCTCTTTTTTTTTTTTTTGCTCCGTCCATGAACAATAAAGAAACCACGGAGCTCTATGTTTGTTTATTTACTTTTTTCTTTAAACACTCGCGTTCTGACACCATCCCATGTATTTAGCTTCACAACGCTAGAAGGAGGAGGAGGTGTATGCACAAGGAAAGTAATCACAACTCACTGAATTTTCAACTGATTTTCACACAGTTTAGTTTTTAGAAACACAAGACATGACGTAATGATACAAGATGCTCTGGTACATAAAAGATGGAATTTCAGACCGAAATACTAATGCAGAAACAGTCCTGGTTATGTTAGTTATTCAGGTAACGAAGACACATTTCTACACTTCAGCCCCAGGGTGGGAGATTTTGTATGTGTGTGTGTGTGTGTGTGTGTGTGTGTGTGTGTGTGTGCAAACCAACAAACAAAACTCTGATCATGTCCAACACTTTCAGTAAATATTATGTGGTTTAGATTAAAACCTGCTGCTGCTGTCTGATGACATCATCATGTGGTTTGTTGTCTCTCAGACCAACAGGTGGAGGTGAAGGAGGGGGTGAAGTCTGTCCAGCTGCCCTTCAAGACCACAGCTGGTCTGTCTAAAAACGTCAGAGTGGAGTGGACGGCCAGAGGCTACAGGAAGGTCCATGTGCATGAGAACGGTTCTGAAGAACAGGGCTGGCTTTACAGAGGACGAACAGAGATGAATGAAGACCTGCTGAGGACTGGAGACCTCAGTCTGACCCTGAAAAACCTCACAAGGAGAGACGGAGGAGACTACACCTGCAGAGTCTACAACAAGGACAAAGATTTAATGAGAGAGAAAACTGTGAATCTCAGGGTCACAGGTCAGAGTTGTTTGTTTGTCTCTGGTTTTGTCTCCTCTGCAGAGAATTCATGTCAAAGATGAAACAGTTGAAATCAGAGCTGTAGATTCAGGTCAGAGATTAAAACCTGAGGCCTGTACCACGAAGCTGGATCACTGTCTTAGCGAGGTAACTTCAGGGTTAACCCTGGCTTTCTGGTACCACGAAGCTGGATTCATTCCTACCAAGGTGAGTTACCATGGTAACTTACTCTGAACGGCTAACCTGCTCCGGGTCGGCATAGCTCTCAGGACTGATCTGAATCCAGTAAAAGGCTCCGTCCACCAGAGTTGCTGTGATTGTATCCACTTTATGATACATTTAAAAAAAAACACACGTGTCTCACAACAACAGATGAAAGGTTTTTCCAGGACAGATCAAATCCGTTAAATGATTATCCATTGCCAATTGTTGTTGTTTTTGTTTTCTTTGAGTGTGTTTGTAGAGACACACGTCTATATGGGACATGCTTTTATTTAATTTAGAACAAACCTCATGCTCAGCAGAGATGGAAAATATGTATATTATAAAATGGTTCTGTTGTTTGGCCACTGTTTAAAAGAGTCAGAACAGAAGGAAAGAATCTGATCCAGAGCAGCATCACTTACAAGTTTAATCAGCACCGATTCAACAACTAATAAATAAACATAATCATTTAATTCGGACCACAGGCTTCTTTTTTTTCTTCTTCCTCGTAGGAGAAATAAGATGTTAACTCACCTCTTCTCTGAGGCGTCGGTGCTCTGGTTGTGATTGGTCTGCTGCCTTGAACCCGCCCTTTATACGTGTGCGTCGTGGTACCGCTGATCCAGAGAGACAGTGTTGTTGATCGGTTCAGCTGGATAGGCTGAGAGGAACCCTCGCTTCATGGTACAGGCATCTGCTGCTGCTGCCTGATGACATCATCATGTGGTTTGTTGTCTCTCAGACAAACAACAGGTGGAGGTGAAGGAGGGGGCGGAGTCTGTCCAGCTGCTCTTCATGACCACAGCTGGTCTGTCTGAAGACGTCAGAGTGGAGTGGACGGACAGAGACACCAGGAAGGTCCATGTGTATGAGAACGGTCCTAAAGGACAGGACCAGGTTTACAGAGGACGAACAGAGATGAATGAAGACCTGCTGAGGACTGGAGACCTCAGTCTGACCCTGAAACACCCCACAGAGAGAGACGGAGGAGGATACACCTGCAGAGTCTACAACAAGGACGGAGACTTACTGAGAAGGACATACGTGACTCTCTGGGTCAAAGGTCAGAGTTGTTTGTTTGTCTCTGGTTTTGTCTCCTCTGCAGATAATTCATGTCCAGTGTTGGGGGAAACTTGTTACTCATTATATTTATTGTAATATTATTACAGTTACTCCGTCTGGTAACGTGTTACAATCAGAAACAGGTTGAATAACCACCTCAGGCTCCACAGCTGTAAATAGAGAAGCCAGTTTGCAGCAGCTCTTGACTCCCAGGATGCATTGCTGGCTGCTGTCTCTCTGTCCAAGTTGAAGCTTCACTGGATGAGTAAGAAAACTAGAAGACAACATCAAGTTCCTGCTCACTACAGAGTGCAGCTCCTGGTCAGAGGAGCCTGCAGCCCAGATGTCAGATCCTCATCCAGCTGCTGCTGCCTCCAATGAGCATGACTTTTTTACTTTGGTGCACAGCTCGATGAATCTACATACACCTGTGTCCATGGAAACAGAGATAATAGATGATCTTAAATCTGCCTCTGTGATGGAAAGTCTCCACTGCTTCCAGAGAGTTAAAATAGTGACACTGCAGGTTAACGCTGCAACACCATCCAGTTCACCAGTAGAAAGACTTTTCAGTGTAAAGGGACTCTTCCCACCCCAAAGGGAAACTGTCTCAGTGATAAACGCTTCCAGCAGCTTCTCCTGTTGCACTTTAACAAATACTTTAGTGACATGGAAACGTTCTGTAGAGTCTTAGACAAAGGTCAAGACTGAACGTCTTCAACAGTTTGACTGAGGATTATTCACCGTGACAGATTATAACGTGCCTCCATATTGTAATGTCTTGTCCTCAGCGTTTATTTTGGTGAAAGTAACTAAAAAGTAATCAGTAACTTATTACTCTCTAAGGAATATTGCAAAGAAACGTATTACTTCCAAATGCAAGTAACTTCTATCATGTAATATATTACATTTTAGAAGTAACTCAGGTCAGATTAAAACCTGCTGCTGCTGTCTGATGACATCATGTGGTTTGTTGTCTCTCAGTCCAACAGGTGGAGGTGGAGGAGGGGGCGGAGTCTGTCCAGCTGCCCTTCAAGACCACAGCTGGTCTGTCTGAAGACGTCAGAGTGGAGTGGACGTACAGAGACAACAGGAAGGTCCATGTGTATGAGAACGGTCCTAAAGAACAGCACCAGGTTTACAGAGGACGAACAGAGATGAATGAAGACCTGCTGAGGACTGGAGACCTCAGTCTGACCCTGAAACACCCCACAGGGAGAGACAGAGGAGACTACTACTGCAGAGTCTACAACAAGGACGGAGACTTACTGAGAGAGACAGTAGTGACTCTCGAGGTCCAAGGTCAGAGTTGTTTGTTTGTCTCTGGTTTTGTCTCCTCTGCAGATAATTCATGTCCAGTGTTGGAGGAAACTTGTTACAAAATTAATGAGTTATACTAAAGTTACAGTAATATATAACTTTTAGGCAGTAACAGAGTAATACAACGTGTTACTTATTATATTTATTGTAATGTTATTACAGTTACTTAGGAGTGCAGCTCCTTGTCAGAGGAGCCTGCAGCCCAGATGCCAGATCCTCATCCAGCTGCTGACGGATTATAACGTTCCTCCATTTTGTAATGTCTTGTCCTCAGTGTTTATGTTGGTGAAAGTAACTAAAAAGTAATCAGTAACTTATTACTCTCTAAGGACTATTGCAAAGAATCATTTTACTTTCAAATGCAAGTAACTACTGTTATGTAATATATTACATTTTGGAAGTAACTCAGGTCAGAGATTGAAACCTGCTGCTGTCTGATGACATCATCATGTGTTTTGTTGTCTCTCAGTCCAACAGGTGGAGGTGGAGGAGGGGGTGGAGTCTGTCCAGCTGCCCTTCAAGACCACAGCTGGTCTGTCTGAAGACGTCAGAGTGGAGTGGACGGACAGAGACGACAGGAAGGTCCATGTGTATGAGAACGGTTCTAAAGGACAGGACCAGGTTTACAGAGGACGAACAGAGATGAATGAAGACCTGCTGAGGACTGGAGACCTCAGTCTGACCCTGAAACACCTCACAGGGAGAGATGGAGGAGACTACACCTGCAGAGTCTACAACAAGGACGGAGACTTACTGAGAAGGACAGAAGTGACTCTCTGGGTCAAAGGTCAGAGTCGTTTGTCTCTGGTTGTTTGTCTCTAGTTGGGTTTACATGGACAGTTTCAAACAGTTTCAAATAGGTTTGGTTGTTTGTTTGTCTCTAGTTGTTTGTCTCTGTCTCACTGTCTTCTGTCTCTGTCTCGTCCACAGAGAGAACTCAGGTCGGAGCTGAAACTCCTCTGATGGCTGATCAATCAGTCTGATCGGTCTGTTCATCAGTTTGTGATTATTGAAAGGATCTGACTTTGGACCAGAGAGAAGATGGAGGTGAAGCAGCTGATGGACGATGGATGAAGACAGGAGGACGCTACTGACTCAGTCTGTTGACTCACTATTGATGAGTATTGATCAGACCTGATGATGTTAAAGGGGAACTATGTCAGTGTGGTCGCCTTTCCTCTGTTTTACTAAGAGACTTCAGCCATTAAGTTTTATTGATTTCAGGTTTACTGAGTAAGACTTTTACCTTGTAATTTACCATCACAAAGGTCTTTAGGCTGATTAAATTTGAGGTCAATCTGTTTAAATCTTGAACATATGATAAATGTTGATATATTAAAAAAACAAAAAACATCTGCATAAATTAAGAAATAGAAACATGATTTCAAATGTCAAACTGTCAGTTGAGTTTACACATCTCTGTTAACTGTCATACATGTAGATGCTCTGTTTTGTCAATTATTTTATACATAGTTTTTGTCACATTTTTTTTTACCACTATTGTTTTTTTTAATTAAAAGTATGTTTAACATATTGCTCTTATTATTATTGATGTTTTTTCTATTTTTGCTGTCCACTTTGCAGCTACAATTCTGCAAATTACCTAATCGAATGAATGGATGTCATACCTGATAATAATAATCCGTGTATCATTGAGCGTGCCCGTGGTCAAGACTAATAAAGAGCTACTATTTAATATCTATCGCAGTGAGTTTAGTAAAGTGATGATGGAAGTTAAACGACATGTTGATTTTTTGTTTTTTTAAATATGTTGAAATTATACAGACTCTGTATGCAAAATCTCATAGAGTATTGCTGCAACAAAGAAAGTGGATGGATGGACACGAATTGGGTTCGAAATTAGTTGCAAAGGTCACAAGTCATAGACATCAATTATATTACATGGACAACATGTGGATGTGCATACTGTAGGCCTATAATACAGATACAAAAGACATAAAATTAAACAATCACAAGTAAATCACACAACAAATATTAATTAAACTTCAACTTTATTCATCCCAGAAGGGTAATTTTAGCAGTCTCAAACACTGCAAAAAACAAAGACAAAACAACATAAAAGAAAATAACAGATAATGAGAATGAGAATGATAAAGAGAATGCAAGAATTTTTTGGTTGAAAAGACGTTTAAAAGATGTTTATGCTGACCGGTGAAAAGATAGATAGATAGATAGATAGATAGATAGATAGATAGATAGATAGATAGATAGATAGATAGATAGATAGATAGATAGATAGATATATAGATAGATAGATAGATATACTTTATTGATCCCAATCTGGGAAATTACAGTGCAGCAGCAGCATTACACAGACACACATTGACGATAACAACATATAGTATAAGAATATAAAGAATAAGAATATAAACTATACATAATAAAATAGTAAAATATAAAGAACAAACTATACATAATAAAATAGCAAATAAAATAAAATGTGATGTACAAAATTATATACAAAAACAAATTGGCAGCGTTGATTTTAGTGCAAGAAGAAAATGTGCAATGTGTGTAACTGTGTGTAGAAAATAAGGTGCGTAGAGACTGTAAGTTATGACCAGAGTTTTTCAGCTGTAAAGACGTTCAAAAGTGAACGTTTTTTTACTGGGTATTTGTAGACGTCTATTCAACATTCATGTATAAACCATATTTCACCAGGAAATGCTATATTTAAAAGTTTCTGCTTATGTACTGTAGTGTGTAGACATAGTAGGCTATATTGTTATGGTGGATCATAACTGATATTTGGTTGTGAATGGATACCACTTTTCTTCGTCCAAAAAGACACACCAAGAAACATCCAAATACCTCCATAGTGCTCGTCTGTAATGTCCCTCTTGTATTGAAGCCCCGACATGAGAAATTGTTCTGAAAAATATTAAATAAGTCTATATTTTAAGCTTGTTTGTAGCGGAAGCTCCCAGTGTCTCAGTTCACTGCTCTTCCTGTGTCAGTGCAAATCTCGCGTGATGTCTCATGTTGGGGCTTCAATACACGAGGGACATTGCAGACGAGCAATATGGAGGTATTTGGATGTTTTTTGGTGTGTCTTTTTGGACGAAGAAAAGTGAGCACCATTCACAACCATTATGGACAAATACTGCTGCACAGACCCCCGCTGTACCTCCGAGGAGGCACAGAGGACTCTGAAAATTCTCACAGCTCTTGGTGATTAGATAATGAGTGAAATTTGAATTTTGGGTGAACTATCCCTTTAAAAGTTTCTGCTTATTTAGTGTGTAGGCAATAGTATATTGTTATGGTGGATCATAACTGGTAAATTTTGTCAAAATTTCTCATTTGAAAGCCATTATTGCAAAAGACAGTTAAATATGGTCTAAATATGAACGTTCATTAAACGTCTATTAAATGTAAACATATTATATTATATTATATTATTATTTAGTATGTAGTTGTTACTTCCGACCACGAGGGGGGCGATGATCCGCTGTGTCGCTGTTTCCAGCCGCCAACAAACATGGGACAGAAGAAGGAGAAGTAGAGGATGAGGAGGAAGTAGATGGTTTTAATAATTCGCCACTGAGGAAGAAGCAGCAGTAGAAGGAGTCGGCGACACTCATCAGTTTGCTGCTCTGTGTTTTATCACCTGTTCTTCACACTGACAGGTGAGTTAAAACACCTGCGCGTGGTTTGTTTGAACGGTTCTTCTCCTTTCACTGTGTTCACGTGCAGCGTCAGGAAACTAATGTTGTTAAAGCTGCTAGTTAGCTGTGAGCTAACTTTAGCTGCTGCAGTCACAGCCTCCACCTCCTTTTATTTTTATTATTTTAATACCAAATCTTTAATACGATATTCTATTATGTTTCTGAGACGACTCGTTTCCTTTCAGTGTTTTCTTACCTAATTTGTGTATTTCATTTAAACACGTTGAAGTTTAAAACCAAGTAGTTAATGTAAACTGAGCTTTAAAGGCCAGAGGAGCAGACTGAACCTGGTTATAAGTCTCTATTTAATGTTTAACAGTGTTTATGACTTGGAGAACAAGTGTTTTTATTTGGATATATGCACGTTTTAATCACAATTTGCATGCTGGATTGTCAAAATCGGATCTTTTGCAACTCTGGTTTGGTGTTAACTTCAGGATTGGACCCATTTCTCAACTAGATAAGTCAAATTCTGTAATTGCATAAATGAAGACACAGTAAATCCATCTTAATGTGACAAAATAATTACAGAAATGTGCCTAAAATGGTCAATATTCAGATTTTATGTGAGGAAACAACATGAACAAGACTACAAGAACATATAAAGTATTAAATATGTGTTTACAAATGCATTTATAGCTACATTAAGCTCATGTATTTGTAGTAAAGCTCTGGTGCTGGTTGCTCTGACCATGTTACGTTACGTCACATGGTTTGGGCCATAATTTGACTTTGCACTTTGCAGAAGAGCAGCATGAGGAGATCTTCAGATAACCAGGAAACTATATGGTTATTCAGGATACGACGGCCCACCTCACCTTTCACACACTTAACACGTCTTTCCACAAAAAAAAACAAAACCTGTTGCAGCAGAGCCAGGTTTTCTTTATTTTCTTTTTCTTTTTCTTTCTGCAGTTTGTTTATTTTTAACGAGGATCAGCTCATCGAATGCATGCACAGTGCACACCTCCACGTTTTTCTGTTTAAAGTTTCACCAGGTTGCTAAAGAGATTTTTTTTAAGAACTTGTAAAACATGGGGCTAAAAGTTCACTGACCTCCAACTCAGCTCCGCTCCACCGTTACAGGCTAATCCATCTGCAGTGTGAAGGATTGTGAGACTGTTGTGGACCCTTTTGTAATTCAGCTTGCACAAACTAACCTGTACCACCTGCAGACACACAAGCTGCAGCCGTAGTTGATGTAAAACACCAGAATGAGGAGAAGTCTGTGAATTTGAAACATTAGAAATATAACATCACAGTAACCTGCAAACTCTTTGTGAAGTCAAGTCATTTTTATTTGTATAGCACCTTAACCTTCTTAACCCGTCTTGTGTCAGCTTTCTGTTACCATCTCTTGTGTTAGGGTCGGTTTTGACCCGAGTCTCAAATCAGCTGTGAAACACACTAAAAACAATTATTCATCATCTCTTGGTTGCATTGTTTGGCTTCCTTATCCATGAAAAAGTAGTTTTTGCACTTATGATTTCAGTTTTAACTCTTATTATTGTTCTTAACGAAATAGCACCACAGATGTCATCATTTTAACAAACACATTTTAAGAATGTCTGACAGCTCCTCAATTCTGTACTTACTCCAATCACAGAGACACTGGGATACACCTTTTGACGATGAATTTTCAAAATAAAAGCCTTTAATGTCAAATTGAAAACATACTTACAGTGTTGTCGTGTTGAGTTTGAGCTCTGGACCCAAATGTAAACGACCATGAGTCAAACAGTCAAATTATTGGGGCAGAGGGCAAAATGGAGGTAAGACGGAGTGGCAGGAGGCAGACGGACCTAGGAACAGAGAAGCAGGGCAGGGGACGTGGATGGCCTGGGTGAAGCAGCGGCATGGGAGCAGGATAACTGGAGGCAGAATTGGAAACACAGGTAAGTCCGTATTATTGAAATCACTGGTAACGCAAACAAGTTAGCACAGGCTGATCTACCTGCTATGGAAGGTTACAAGGCCTACACACCTGATGATATGTCCTTAACATCCACTGGTGGTTGGGAGATAGTATATCAACAATGTAGAGTTGAAAATTGAACCTTTAAATGTACAAGTGTTAATCACCATCTGATCCTATGTTTCTAAAACACCCAACAACCACGCCGATCAATAGAGCTCAAAAGCACTTTTAAACCCTGCAGAAAATTAGAGAACAAGTCCATAAAGTGGTTGGAGAAGTTCTGGTTCAGTAACTGTCCCAGACCACCGATGTGATAATTGAAATAAAACCTGCAAACCTTTAGTTCATCCCAAGATTTCCATATGTGTGCACATTACAGAGTTGTTAGTCAGTGGCGGCTGGTGAAAAATATTCTAGGTGGGGCTGTTTGTCCCTGAAGTTTTTGGTGACCATCTTTATAAAAGAACCCCATACCCATTTTTAGGGATAAACATTAATTATTTATTTGCCTTTGATAAATGAGCAGTTTGACAGATAATGACAATGAACAAACAGTAGTCTTTCACTGGTGGCACATAGTGGACGTGAAATATATTAGCAAATACTCTTAATACAAAAATATGGTTAAAAGGCATGTGTATGATGTAACCTACAGCAGTGATTAATGTTAACTATTGACAAAGTGTGACAGGAACACTATAGGAGGAGCATAACGTGATTAAGTTTGGTCTGACCTTGCTGATGTTAACTTAACTGCTGCATTATCAGGTTTGATGATGAGTCTAACTGTGAACGTACTGGTCACAGCTGTAAACATTGAACAGTGCGCTGCAGCCTGATGCTCCGCATCACAGACGTCCTGTCACAGCCTGGGTGAGTAGTTTCCCCTGGTGTCACTCAGGAATAACAGTGTCCAGTCCAGTGTCCCAGAAGCTGGATGAACTAATAAAAACGCTCTGGGACGAGCTGTGAACGCACCGCGGACGAACCAACAGCATGTAGTCCAGAGGTTCGCTCCGAGCATGAAGAGGTTAACGGTGCTCCGGTCCTCCGGTGCTCCTCTCACACACTAACTTACGCGGCCTCCTGTCGCATCATAACAGCCTCCCGCCACCGGCCCACAGAGTTTTATCCATCTGTTCATTGTATTTCCTCATCGTGAAACTGTGTTTTTCATCCAGCTGTGAAGCTCTGCTGCTAGTCCTGCCTAGTCCTGACTTCTGCCTAGCTTGGCTAACGTTAGCTGACAGCACCGTTCATGTGTCCCTTGAGAGTTCATGTTTTGTAATCCCTTCAGATAAATAGGTCTCTAACTCCAGTAACAGTCCGTGTGGTATCTGTCCTCACTGTTTTAAAAAAGTAAATTATACGGGAAACAGAATTTGAAACTGATGAAAACTCCGCAGCCATCCTGGTACCGAGGACAGCTCCTCGGTTAATTTCCCCCTCGATTTCTGGTTGCCACGGGAGACCAACATGTTTGGTTTGGGGCGATATTTTCTGCGCCCCAAAGGCATAAAATCCGACGACGCTGATTGGCTAAATTACCTGTTGCTCCGTATATTTTTTACTTAGCAACAGTCACTGATTGGCTGAGCCGGTACACTGCTCGGGCGACTTCTCCAGCGCCCCAGACACAGAGCGATAGATATAACAGAGACAGTAAATGAACCTGTAGGCAAATTAGCCTCTAAATAATGTTTTTATTTTATATACAGCTCGATTTTAAGAATTCCTATCACATTCACAGGTACAATAAGGAAAAAATATTAATTTTTAATTATTATTTTGGAAAAAATAATAATCATTAAAATTTGCTTTTCATCAGGGGGGGCGGCGCCCGAGCGCCCTCTATTGACCAGCTGCCACTGTTGTTAGTGTATTTATGTATGAAGCCGTGAGCAGCAGTGAGTTTATTTTACAGCTGAGCAGCAGTGACTCAGTTCAGCCTGCCAGAGAACATCACAGCTGGATGAAAATCCACAGCATTAGTGAACAAGGAGTACAGTCGTCCCTGAGGCAGAAAACAAGAAGTTCAGTTCAGTTTAGTTTATTCGATTAGCATTTAACCCCCCCACACCCTTCTCAGATGATATTTACTTATAATTAGGGCCGGGACTTTAACGCATTAATTACGATTCATTAATTACACAAAAATTAACGCGTTAAAAAAATTAACGCATTTAATCGCACTTATTTTTTTTATTTTTTTTCAAAAAAAAATTTTTTTCTTTTCTCACGTGTGTCTACGTGCGGTGCGCCCGCACGCGAGAGAGGCGGCAGTTTGAGAGGCTGACTGGCAGAGATGAGAGCTGGTGAAACACTAGCATGGTTATTTAAAACACCATCTCTGATCTCTGCCTGCACATAGATACACAGACACGGGCGCACGCTAAATGCGCTATATAGCGCTAATTGCTCAGCTGCAGCGCTATGATCTATGACCTGTCACTGTCACAAGTGCATCTCATCTCATTATGATAGGACTTCACCCTCAGAGCTGTCTGTCTTCAGACTGTCCTGACCTGTCCCTGAACATCACACAGGGACAACATGGAGCTGCCTGTGTGATTGGTTACTGAGTTTTATTAATGTTTACATCAGGCTGAGTAAAACAAATCAGTTTATGCTACTGTGATTTAAGTAGCCTAGTTAAATACTACAGTAATCATCATAGTGTATTGGCAGGAAAGACCATTTAATCTGTATGTATCAAATATCGATTAATTCATTAATCAATATTTGATACATATTGATACAATTTGCATCCCTAGTCTGTTGGTCTTGGTTAAGTACCACCTTGAATGCTTAAAGCAGAAGTAAGTGGTCCGGTCGTTTTGGCTAATGCTGCGTTCCAGGCAGGCTTTTGAAATCGTAAATTACAGCTTCAAGTCACAACTTACGACTTTGTAGCGTTCCAGGCAACCCACTCGTGTTTTTCCGACCTGTTTTACCGGTGAAAGTCACTATAACGGCCACTCGTAACTTCCGACCGGTGAACTCGTACCAGATCGTACTGGTACCACTTCACGGTCGGAAAAATACGAGTTTCCTTGAACGCACCATAACAGTCCTCGTCGCTACGTCACCACATTCACGGCGTCCCTTGGCTGCACACACAGCCCTGCATGCCGTTCTCCCTCCTCATTGGATAAAAACTGTAGGATACGATAAATGTTTTCTCCTCGACTCAGAGCAGAGCAGAGTGACTGACAGACCCGTGTTTCAGACCAAACACTCTATGTAAGTGATTGCTGTCGGAAGATATAACTATTTAAGACTTATATTAACACAAATATATCACTTACTTCTGCTTTAAGCTTATGTATTCAGTCATTCAATGGTATACTAAAATCCATGTGAAAAAAAAAATGCTTCTCACTGTTCTCAGGTCAAATATTTGTATGCGATTAAAATGCGATTAATTGCAATTACAAAGCCTCTAATTAATTCGATTAATTTTTTTAATCGAGTCCCGGCCCTACTTATAATATAAACAAAATACAATGAGGAATGGAGCTAATTGAAAAGGTGCAGGCTGAAGCTCATGCTTATGCCTACCCTTTTTGGTCCACAGCAGTGGTGGCTGGTGACTGAAAACATTGGAGAGGACAGGAGGAAAACCAGTCCATGGCGTCATGTTACTTTATACTGGTTGATTACTTATCATTACTTTCTTACAAAAATTAAGCAGTAAACAATGGCTTGCAAAATTTCTTTAAAACAACATAATTTTATCCAATCCTGCTGTTTTCAGATTAACTATACAGGCCTAATGAAAAAGACCGAGCATTTATCAAGCATGAGAAAAAAAAAACAGGGCAATGTTCAACACCTGTAAACGTCACAGTGGGAATTTTAGACAACACCCTCTGATTTAAAAAACAAAAACATGAAAATCTGGAATTATTAATAACAAAGCAAAGTGTTCCACTTAATTTACATATAGGCTACTTACCTAACTCTTACCTGGCTTTGAGGCGAGGGATTCTCCAGGCACAGACTGTTTTCACTGATTGAAATCCAGTGACGGGAAAAAAAATCGCCCAAAACTTGTAGTTTAACAACGTATCTTCTATCTAATTTCACAATCCGTGAGATGACCTAAGTGTTGGTGGGTTGATAGATGGAGGAAAATCAGTCCTTATTGCTCTGTACAGAGTCCCGTTGTGTCGTTGAACCGATGTTTTACCCTAGGGTTGGGCGGTATGACGGTATTATACCGTGTGACGGTATAAAATGTCTACCGGTAGAGATTTTGCAATACCGTTTATACCGGAGAAAGAGCAGATGTCTGCAGCATCTCTCTGAAGTCACTGTAGTTACACCGCCTCCACACACGGGGGAGCCGGCACTGCAGCAGACTGCTTGGTGTGGTTGCATCAGCACGACGAAGAAGAAACAGCTTTACCGTTACCGGAGTGATAACAATCATGGCAGAGGCGGAGAGTGAAAGCAGAAGTGGGAGCATAATATAATACATCCATGAGTGGGAGTCACGAGGAAACGGAGGCAGCCCGACCCGCCCAACAAGACGAAAAAGTGAAAAGTGAAAGTAATTCACTCCAGCCGTAATTTTTTTCGATCGATCAGCTGTGTTTACCGTTTCATGTGTCATAGTTCTGATGTTTAGACAGATAAATTAGATCTCTAACACATCCTAAAGTTTGACTTGTCAGAGTTTTTCAGAAGAGGAGTAAGTGGGACTTCCGGTGGCGCGCTACACGGCATGGCAGCATAGTGACTGAGCTCCGGGCATCAGCCTCAAATTCAATAATCTTTACTCAATAGGACTACACATAAACAAACAAATTACACTCCGCTTCGACGATGAACGTTGACAAAGCCAAGAAAGAAAGGTACGACCTGCGCAGTAACCCAGAAAGAGAACTCGAGACGGAGGCTGAAGCTAGCGAAACTCCGAATCAAGATGGAGGCGGCAGGGAGACCGAAACTTTGGATTCAATACGCACGGCGGTGAGTGAAGTTTTGACTACGGGAATGGCAGCGCTACAAGCCGAATTGAAAAAAGACCTCTCAGACTTCCGCGAGTGCTTCATGGAAGATACCAAAAAACAAATGGACGAATTTGTATCAGAAGTAAACCGGAAAATACAGGATGTGACAGGCCAAATTGAGGGGGCAGTGGAACGCGTGAGCCAGATGGAGGAAAACATGCTCGGCATGGAAAGATGGGACATTGGAGTCAAAGACACTCTCACCCAGCTGCTCACTAAACAACGGGCGCTACAGGAAAAAGTGACTGATCTGGAAGGGCGCTCTCGGCGCAATAATATCAGGATTTATGGCATCCCGGAGGACGCCGAGGGCACGTCTGCAGTGACTTTTATTGAAAACTTCATCAAGACGGAGCTGGGGAGCGAACCCGGCCGTGGACTGGGAATTGAGCGCGCGCACCGCTCCTTGGCACCAAAACCACCACCGAGTGCCCCCCCACGCTCCATGGTGGTTCGTTTCCTCCAGTTCTCAGTCAAAGAAAAGATCCTTCACGCAGCCTGGAAAAAAGAGCTCCGTGTCCAAAACAAACGGGTGTATTTTGATCATGATTATGCAACGGAGGTACAGAACCAAAGGAAGGAATATATACCCATCAAGAAAATACTGCGAGAGAATGGCGTGCGCTTCCAGACCCCGCTGACAAAACTGCGAGCCTTTTTTGACACGGGCCCTGTAACTTATAACAGCGCCGCACAAGCAGCAGAAGATTTGCGGAGGAGAGGATACACAGTGGGCGAGATCCCCGGCAGGACCAGGAGCAAAGACATCTCGGAGGAGACACTGACTCGGCTTCTCCCCTGGGAGACAACGGAGGCCCGACCCGAGAGAGAAAAACAAAGATTCCAGCGGCAGATCCGAGATAAGCTGAAGGAATATCGCAGAACGGAACCGGGAGCAACAGCAAGGGATGAGTGAGACACTTAATGATAACCTCCCCACTATCTTATTATTACGTTAAAATACAGGCTGGTGCCTATGGGCAATAGACAGAGCCACCAAACTCTCTTTTCTTTTTCTTTTTTTTCTACTGAGTGAGGGCCCCACTCTGTGGCCAGCTCCCTCACGGTCGAAAGCGACATGACAGCTTTTCTGATGGAGGTTCAGTTCACTGTTCTACTACGTTCTCGATGTTCATCTGTTTTATACTGTATTGTTTATTACCATTGGTCCGGGGTGATACAAGAATGTTTCAATTGCAAGACGGATGCATTATCAACACTATAATATACAGTCCCTGAATGTAAATGGGCTGAATAACCCCGTCAAAAGAAGCAAAATGATTGCTAAAATAAAGAAGGAAAAAGTAAACGTGGCATTTTGGCAGGAAACGCACCTTTCAGGTGCTGAACATGAAAAACTTAAAAAGATGGGGTATAGAAATACTTTCTTTTCATCATATAAGAAAGGAAAAAGAAGGGGAGTAGCTATATTGATCTCAAATGCGGTCAAATTCGAATTTATATCCCAAATTAATGATAGAGAAGGTAGATTTGTTTTGGTGAAAGGAAAAATAGACCAAAAAGAAGTAACATTATTTAATGTCTATGCTCCCCCGGGAAGCAATATAACCTTTTTCAGAAAGATATTTGAATTAATTACATCACAAACGTATGGGACTCTTATTTGTGCAGGAGATTTCAATATGCTTCTGAACCCTTCTTTAGATACAACCAATAGAACAAGAAAAAGGAATTTGACTGAAAAACGCATAAACAAAGTACTTAAAGATTTGGGACTTATTGATGTGTGGCGGGCTCTGAATGGATCAACCCCAGGTTATACTTTTTATTCTGCAAGACACGCAGTCCATTCAAGGATTGATTATTTTTTCATGTATAACAAAGATCTTCATAGGTTGAAATGTTGCAGAATAGGTCAGAGGGATCTTTCAGACCACTCAGGGATTTTTCTAACCTTACATTTAGATGGAAGACAGCGAAAAACTTTGTGGCGACTTAATACTGGCTTGCTAAATGACCATATCTTTAGAGATTCAATGGAAAAGGACTTTGCACTATATATGCAGGACAATAATAATGGAGAGGTAAACCCCAGCATATTGTGGGACGCTGCTAAAGCTGTTCTCAGGGGGAAGATTATTGCCAGGACAGCTGCACTAAAAAAAATAAAGACCCAAAAATTAGCTGGTCTACAGGAAAAACTGAGAAACTTGGAACAAATACACATAACTAATAAAGAACCCTCGATCATACAACAAATTAGACATACTAAACAGGAAATAGATAAAATATTAAGCGAGGAGGTGGAGAAAAATATAAGATTCATGAAACAAAGATATTATGAGGCTGGCCCCAAGGCTGCAAAATTATTGGCTTGGAGGCTCAAAAAACAACAGGCAGAAAACACTATCCATAAGATCAGGGATCCTACTACAAATAGAATTACTAACAATCTGGACGGCATACAAAAAGCATTTGAAAGATATTATAAATCTTTATACTCTCAGTCAGAACAGGCTAATAGCCACTCAGCTGCTGAATTTTTGAGCTCTTTAGACCTTCCCACGTTAGGTAAAGAAGCTAACGATAAACTTACCTCGCCAATAACAAAGGAGGAAATAAGTAAAGCCATCTCAAGCTTGAACACTAACAAATCACCTGGGACGGATGGCTTTCCTCCAGAATGGTATAAGTCAATGAAAGATCACCTGCTCCCCTATTTGGAGTCCAGCTTTAATTATATTCTAAAAGGAGGCTCCCTCCCCCCCTCCTGGAGAGAGGCCTTCATATCTGTGATCCCCAAAGAAGGGAAGGATAGAGTGGACTGTAAAGGGTACAGACCCATTAGTGTTTTAAATTCAGACTATAAATTGTATGCCACCATCCTTGCAAAAAGAATGGAACCTGTAATGCCCTTACTAATAGACGAGGATCAAACAGGATTCATAAAGAATAGACAGACACAGGACAACATAAGAAGAGCCTTACATACTATCGAACAGATTAACAAAGATCAAATCAGTGCCATCATTCTCAGCTTAGATGCTGAAAAAGCTTTTGATTCAGTCGGGTGGGAATATCTGTATTTAGTTATGAAAAGATTCAATTTTAGTAAGGATTTTATACATTGTATCCAGGCACTTTACACCTCCCCCACGGCAAGAATCAAAGTTAATGGCAGTCTGTCTGACTCTATAACTTTACAACGTGGCTGCAGGCAGGGCTGCCCCCTCAGTCCCAACCTATTTAATTTATTCATCGAACCCTTAGCCCAAGCAATACGCCAGGAAATAGAATTAGAGGGTATATCCATGGGAGGAGAGGAATATAAAATAAGTCTGTATGCGGACGATGTGTTGATCACAATAAAAAATCCTAATTCAGGCCTGCCTCTGTTAATGAAAATGCTAGAAACATATGGGGGATATTCAGGATACGCCCTAAATATACATAAAACACAGGTTATGACATTTAATTACACACCTAATGAAGAAATCAACGTAATGTGTAGTTTTAAATGGAACACGCCCTTTATTAAATATCTGGGAGTAAATTTGCCTAAAGACATGTCACAGTTATTCAATATTAACTATAACAGTATTAACAAAAAAATATATGATGACCTTGATGGGTGGGGCCTGTTGCCTCTTGACTTTGGAAGCAGAATTAGATCAATAAAAATGAATATTCTCCCTAGGTTATTATATCTTTTTTTATCATTGCCAGTGGAAATCCCTTTGAAACAATTTAGAGAGTGGAACAAACATATCTCACGATTCATTTGGAATAAACAGAGACCAAGGGTAAAATTTTCCACCCTTCAGCTTCCGGAGGAGAGGGGCGGCAGGGCCCTCCCATCTTTAAGGGACTATTATTTAGCAGCCCAACTGAGGCCTCTTGTATATTGGTGTAACCCTTCTTATGAAGCGAAATGGAAAACCATGGAGTTATCTTTAACAGATACACCAATCCATTCACTGCTTGGCTGTGCGGGGATGGAGAAAAAAACACTACATACAGAGAGCCAATGGGTGAACTGTTCATTGAAGATATGGGGTGAGGTGGTTAAAAAATTTGAACTCCAGAAACAGATAAAACTACTTAGATGGCCAGCGTATGACCCCGAATTCACACCAGCATTATTAGATCACAGATATAAACAATGGACCTATTATGGTGTTACTGCTCTATGCAAAATTGTTAAAAAATGGGAACTTATCAGCTTTAAAGATTTGTGTCAAATGTATGGACTAGGTGGGCAAGACTTCTACAGGTATTTACAGGTCCGTGATTATTTTTGTAAAAAGCTAAAAGGTTGTAACCCAGCGGAGCTATCATTGTTTATACATATATTTATGGATGCATACAACTCTGGGAAAATTAAAGGACTTATAAGCAAGCTATACCACAGCATCATCTCTCTGAAGAAGGACTCAACTGACTACATAAAACAACGGTGGGAAAAGGAGTTAAATACTGTAATAACAGAGGACATGTGGTCAAAGGCCTGGAAAACACAATCATCCTCCACCAATTCATGGACCTGGAGAGATTTTTGCTGGAAAAGTTTAATTCGTTTTTTTATAACTCCCAAACAGAAGTCCAAACAGACTGGTACACAAATGACCTGCTGGAGAGAATGTGGAGAAGCTCTTGCTGATCATGCCCATATTTTTTGGTCTTGCCCCTCCATTCAGTCTTTTTGGAGAGAAGTGACAAAAATTATTTCAAAGGTTCTATGTTTTAATATGAATGTATTGTTCACAACTCTTTACCTTGGGAATATGCCAGATGGGTTGAGTGAAGCTGATCAGTATCTACTCAGGGTCTTGCTGGCCTCAAGTAAGAAGGCCATCACAAAATGTTGGCTCCAGAAAAATGCTCCCACTACAAAATCTTTTGTTAATATTGTAAAACAACTACATGTACTAGAGCAAATGACATACTCAATCAGACTCCAAAAAGATCTAGGTGAAAAACGGTGGCAGAAATGGAAAGACTACTTAGCAAATGAATGAGACTGTATGTACACATTTGTCTTGAGGACTTATTGATCACCCCCGGACCTTGAATATGGGTAATTGTTCAATGTCTTGTATCTGTTTTTTGTTCTGTACTAAAAGTTGAAAATGACTTTTAAATAAAGAGTTTAAAAAAAGAAGAGGAGTAAGTCAGGTTATAAGCAATGCTAATTTCTGTTAGCCCGTCTATGGTGTTTTACATTATACGTTAGCATTAAGCTAGCGGGCTTTTTATGCTTAGTTGTGACACTGGCTGTGTGTGTTTTAAACGTTATTTCAAACTATGTGGGTTTGATTGAACATCTTTGATGCTTAAATATATATTGCCGCTTAAAGCAGAAGTAAGTGGTCCGGTCGTTTTCGCTAATGTTGCGTTCCAGGCAGGCTTTTGAAATCGTAAATTACAGCTTCAAGTCACGACTTACGACTTAGTAGCGTTCCAGGCAACCCACTCGTGTTTTTCCGACCTGTTTTACCGGTGAAAGTCACTATAACGGCCACTCGTAACTTCTGACCCGTGAACTCGTACCAGATCGAACTGGTACGACTTCACGGTCGGAAAAACACGAGTTTCCTTGAACGCACCATAACAGTCCTCGTCCCTACGTCGCCACATTCACGGCGTTCCTTGGCTGCACACACAGCCCTGCATGCCGCTCTCTCTCCTCATTGGATAAAAACTGTAGGATACAATAAATGTTTTCTCCTCGGCTCAGAGCAGAGCAGAGTGACTGACAGACCCGTGTTTCAGACCAAACACTCTATGTAAGTGATTGCTGTCGGAAGATATAACTATTTAAGTCTTATATTAACACAAATATATCACTTACTTCTGCTTTAACATATTGCTTTACTCCTCTTTCTATGTGCCATTTTTACTGTAGGACAGGCTAGCCTAGGACACTGTTTATTATGGTCACTTCCGTCCCTCCCACCCACCGTTTTTCCGTCAGTTGTTGACATTTGAGCCCGTACTACCATAGACTGTAAAGGTTACTTACTACCTTAGGAACTCTAAAGTAACTTTTTTGATTTTCCCGGTTTGACCTGTTTGAACAGCCGTAGACAGCACAGACCGTAGGCATTTTTGTAAAATGCAAATTTGTGATGTTGTGATTTCTTTTTATATAATTGCACTAACTGGAGCAAGACTGCTCTGACATGTTTCCTGTTTGTTTGTTTTTTTTAATAGAAATCCAAGTTAAAAAATAAAAGAGGAAAATGATCAAATGCGACAGTATGGTTATTTTAAGCACTTGAATTTACAGGGGGAAAAAAACATACCGTGATATATACCGTTACCGTGATATGAAATTACTCATACCGTGATATAAGATTTTGCTCATACCGCCCAACCCTATTTTACCCTCCAGCTGAGCAAGTCACGTCACTGAAAACTATGAACCATCTCCCTGACTCTCTGATTTCAAACCGATGCCAACATTACTGAAAACTCTGTACTTCTTAAGCCAGGAACACGCTGGTGTAGTGGCTGTGTACTCTCTCTCGTTGCGTTGTGTAATTCATGGAATCACTGTTGGCAAACTCGCCATGAAGGGTTGCCAACCGTCCCTTGAAATAACGAATCGTCCCGTATTTGGAAACTGAAAGACGTGTCCCTTAACTCATTGAGTGCCATTGACGTATATATACGTCAATCAAAATCCAACGCTTGAGTGCCATTGACGTATATATACGTCAAATGCAGTTTTCTGCGGCTGGTAAATGGGGACGCTGTTGCGCACACTGTGAGTAATTTTGGGGCTTCTGGGATGTGTAGAACGAAGAAGACTGTAGATCAGAGCAAGAAGTGAAGAGGAAGGAGAAGACGAGTGTGATCGGTACAGAGATAAAAAAGTTGGGGAAAGTTTCTATTTCTAGAGGAAAACGACGGGCAGAGCCTGGAACAAGTGTAACGTGGAGCTGGAGGAAAGCTTAGCCACGGATGCTATTAGCATAGCTCCAGCATGAAGTGATCGGAGGAGGCAGGAAAGGTAAACTCATCTAGATGATCAGCACCGAAATGCCGAAGCGAAAGCGGATCGTGGAGTCAGTTTCACCAGTTGCTGTAAACCGACGTCGTGACGACGAACCGAGAGATCAGCGCGGTGCGTCGCTGCCGCGGCCGCGTCCAGCAGAGCGGCTGAAGACGCCATGACGTCTCCCTCCCTCCTTCGGAGACGAGGGGAAGCAGCAGGAGGAGAAGGAGGGGAGGGGAGGGGCAGAGAGGGGGTGAGGGGAGGGGGAGAGGAGGGGGGAGGAGAGGGTGAGGGGGCAGCAACTGCAGGAGGAGTAGGAGAGCAGGCATCACTCTGCATAGTAGGACTCCTACTTGTTGTATTTTAGTTTTTTTTTTTTTTTTGTACAATGAAAAAACATGTGAAATGAAATTTTCAGATGTCTTACATGTTTTTGAAGCCAAAATTAAAACTGATAAATCACTGTTTTTCTTGAGAGACTCTCTTTCACAAAAATGCATTTTTCTCAGCTTTCTAGAAAAAAAGTGGTCTTTTTGGTGCAACCAGGCTCTATTCAACTTAAGATAAATTAAGAATGGAACAAGGTACAAACAAATGGTTTTTCCCTAGTTAAATAGAGAGTCTCCTCTTTCCTTTGAGCTATTTTGTGTTTTCAGAGTCATAATACAAAATATTCTCTTGGTCTTAAAATATTACTCAAAATGCCCCGAAACGCTGGCACATGGCACTGACCATTTTATAAAAGGGCTGGCACTCAATGAGTTAATGAACTGATACAGGACGCACTTTGTCATGTATTTTTGAAAATCCATGTCAGGCGATTTTTATAATAATGACCCGGTGCAGTTCTGACTGCCGCTGCTGATTCTTGCCTGTCTGAAATGAGCTTCTCATTGACCAATTTATATTTATTTATTTATATTTATATAATTAGACTCACCGTTGCGTTGCTGGGTCGCTGAAGTGTTGCTAGGATACGCCTGCGAAGCCGCTTTCAGAGATGTGACTGATGCACCACTCTACCCAGACAAGAAAGAAAGAAAAGAAATTTTTTTTTTTTTTTTAAATGATTGTGGAAGTGTAGAAAAGAACGGGAAAAGAAACACAAATGGCAGGAAAACGTGAGAGATAATTTATACAGAGCCAACCACACATCTCCCAATGAAATGTCTGCATTAGTCACGGAGGAATCACTGAGGTTAAACAGCCTGGGTCAGGACTCAGACAACCACAGAGGAAGGAGAGGCTTCAGAGGAGTCAGCGAGCTCTTTCAGTCTGTTCTTCACTAGGTATCTCAGGGGGCTGATATAGTATTAATAATTATAGTATTTATTTAATTAGACTCAAATCTGGTTGATAGATAGGCTCGCGGTGACACAGAAGAAGGCCATCTGAAGTTCACTGCTCCTCAAACTGTGACTGTCTGTAGGCTACCAAAAATTCATCATATTTAAGGTCTACTCTCGCAGTAATTTAATGTAGTAAAAACAAACAATACATTTTACTGTATTATGTACAGCTATAATAATATAGTGGTAGCCTAATTGTAATAAAAAATATATATGTTGTAATGTAGTAAAGAAAAAAACCTTAACTGTTTTTTTAACTGCTAGAATAAAATAATAATGATGATGATCCCTTATTTTCACTTCAGAGAGCTGGCCACCATATCATCATAGCAGGGGGATTAACAATACAGTCTGTCCCGTTTTCTTTCAGCAACTGCTCTATTTAGTATTAAATTGAACATAAAATGACCAACAAAGCGTAGCCTACCTGGCAGATGGATTCATAATTCAGTCAGTCCCGTTTTCTCTCTCTCACACACACGTCTCACGCTGAAAATATAAAACGAAAATAAAGTGCAGGTTAGCTAACAATGTGTAGCACACTAGCCACTCTGTAAACAAACAAAAAAAGAAAAACACCATCAACTTTTTATGAAAAAAGGACGTGGTCAACCGTTCAGGAGCTATACGTTTATAAAGGACGACTTAAATCACCCCTAAATATTAAAATTAAAGTAATTAATATGAAACAATGGCGGAGCTCATAACTCGTTCACCTACCGGGGAAACAGCAAGGTCCAACTGCTGCTCTGCTGCCCCCCGGGGTGCACGACCCTAAACCACAGGGGCGCTGCATTTAATTACCATAGGACAAATACGTTTCGGTGTAGTGTGATTAGTTTTTATGGCAAGTAAAGACATAGCAACATTAACCAGGGGCTTATTTGGGAACTGGACCAACCTGAGACCAATTTTCCGTTCTGGTTGTTGATTGGAAAAGGAGAACGTCCATTGGTGCGTCATTTTACGTGTTTTAGCCAATCATAGATTAGCATTAAAAAAAAAACTGCAAATGTGCACCCAGACAACAGGTTGCAGTAACTCTGCAGCAGCAGCTCCACCTAGTGGTACTTCCAATGAATGAATCGCACCAGAGATGTCTGTCCAAGTTTCAGTGGCTATTAATGTTTTGTGTTTTTTAATTATCTCACCAATACGTATAATGTGAGAAACTGACTCAAAAATCCTGTCGTGTCATAATATCTGACATCTGATCATTATATAGTGAGTAGAGAGTCTCAGAACTAAATAAATTCATGACAGGACAGAGATGACTGCATTAACAACACAGGTAAGACTAATAAAGAGCTACTATTTAATACAGTGAGTTTAGTAAAATGATGATGGAAGTAAACCGACATGTTGATTTTTCTTTTCTTTTCTTTTTTCAATTTTGAAATTATACACAACAGACTCTCGTATCTTAAATAACAAAGTTGCAACACAGAAAGTGGTTGGATGGACACAAATTGGGTTTGAAATGAGTTGCAAAGGTCACAAGTCATAGACATCAATTATATGACATGGACAACATTTGGATTGTACAATATATAACTTTTAGGCAGTAACAGAGTAATACAACGCATTACTTATTATATTTTTTGTAATATTATTACAGTTCCTCAGTCCGGTAACGTGTTACAATCAGAAACAGGTTGAATCACCACCTCAGGCTCCACAGCTGTAAATAGAGAAGCCAGTTTGCAGCAGCTCTTGACTCCCAGGTTTAAATCTTGAACATATGATAAATGTTGATATATTCAAAAAAACAACAACATCTGAGTAAATTAAGAAAAAGAAACACAATTTCAAATGTCAAACTGTCAGTTGAGTTTACACATCTCTGTCATCTGTCATAGATGCTCTGTTTTGTCAGTTATTTTGTACATATTTTTTGTCATATTTTACCACTATTGTTTTTTTTGTATTGTTTTTGTATTTTGAATTTATTGCTCTGAATTGTTTTTCTAGCTACAACTCTGCAAATTACCTAATCGAAGGACTAATAAATGAATGTCATACCTGAGCTTATCTTGATTTTTTCCTAGGCGGCGCCCTCGAGTCGTTCAGTCTGACCCAGGTTGAGCCATTTCTGATGCATGTGCCAAGTGTGGTTAGTTTTAACTCCCTAGTTGGTTATAAATAAATTGTTATTCACAACCCCTATGGAAACCAAACATAAGTTCTTCTTGACACATCTTAAACAACAATGAATATGAAGTGGATTCAAGTAAAAAGACTCTGATCGGGTTGGAGCTTTAGGATTACAATACAAACTGTGGACCACGTCGTAGGTAAATGAAGTCAGAGCTCCTGAGGCGCCGCTGCCTGCACGAGTTGCAGCAGGTATGAATCAGTGACAGGTGCCTGCAACACAAAGCTGCACTGAAGAACGACCTGTGACCTAAAGCATCTTTATATAATTCTCAGGTCGTCCGTCTTGAGTCCACAGGGACGTCTGGCTCCATGTGGATCTTGTCTGCAGGGGAAGTGAATAATTATGTTCAGTGTCTGATCTGTCTCAGTGTGGACGGCTCGTCTGTCTTCTTTCTGATCTTCTAACGTAGTCTGTGTCTAAGTCAGTGTCTCATCCGTCTCAGTCTTCTTTCTGATCTTCTAACGTATGGACATATTGGTGGTCGTCCTCCTCATATCTGTGATGTCACAGTTACATCAGCATAGACTGTTAGAAGTCATTCATATTCCTCTGGCCACACCTCCAGACTGCAGCCAATCACAACCTGCCGTTAGAGCACAGCCTCCTGTGACATCACGGGAAGTGTGTGTGCATATGTGTGGATTGGTGTGTGTGTGTATTTTTTCTCAGTCATGAGCTGTCAACCAGTCTGTGGCCTTCAGGTGGCTGTGACATTGACACAAAGGACACTTGGTCACACACACACACACACACAGACAAACACCCACACAAAGCCACCACCCCCTCCCTTTTTTCTTCTTCTTTTTTTTTTTTTTTTTACCCACAGTGGTTATGATAATATAAATAATTTTATTGATTTTCCAATGATTAAATATCCACGTTACTGTAATGTGCATCTAGGCGACAGGCTGCTGTGTGAGCTGTAACTCTGCTGCAGCAGCTCCACCTAGTGGCACTTTGAATGAATAACACCAAATGTCCAAGCTTCAGCACATTGAGAGGCTATTCATGTTTTGTGTAAACAGTTAACTATCTCACCAAGATGTAATGTATATATGTACATAATGTAAGAATGTAAGATCCTGTCGTGACCAGTTGGATCTGAAAACAAATGGATCTGATCATAGCAAATAGTTTTAATTTTGAACAAAAAGAAAAGTCACAGAACTAATTAAATTCATGACAGGACACTAATGTGAGTGCACAGCTGGACCCACTTGGTAAGACTGAGGGATATATAGTAACACAGATTCCCTTACAGAAAAAAACACATGCACTTCACATGTTATTCACATGTGATTTTCCACATGTGAAAGACTTTGCATATCGTAATCATGTTATTCGCATGGGAAACATGTGGTTTTGGCCCAATTTTATGTTAAAGCAGATATCAGCTTCACGGCCGTTTCGGCTAATGCTGCGTTCAAGGCAGGCTTTTGAAACCGTAAGTTACAGCTTCAAGTCACAACTACGACTTGGTAGCGTTCCAGGTAACCCGTAGCTCGTGTTTTTACCATCCTGTTGTCTGTGAAAGTTCCCTATAACGGCCACTCGTAACTTCCGACCCGTGAACTCGTACCAGATCGAACTGGTATGACTTCACAGGAAGGAAAAACACAAAGTACGAGTTTCTTTGAACGCACCATGAGTTAGCAGCCCCCGCCCTTGTCAGGCATCAATTGGTCCTCGTGCTACGTCACCACATTCACGCGCATCCCTCGGCTGCACACACAGCCCTTCATGCCGTTCTCTCTCCTCATTGGATAACACTTGTATCCCACAAGGAAAATTTTCTCCTCGGGTTACAGCAGAGCAGAGTGACGGAGAGACTCGTGTTTAGGCTGAAATACTTCATGTAAGTGATTGCTGACGGAAAATAGGACTATTTAGGACTTATATTAACAAAAACATTCCACTGATATCTGCTTTAAGCACATGCAAATTCCCACATGTGGTAACATGTAGAGTACATGTGTAAAACATGTTACCACATGTGGAAAATGGGTTCACATGGAAATTCACATGTGATAAACATAAAATTGGGCTAAAATCACATGTTTCCCAAAGTGCAAATAACATGATTCCCATGTGCAAAAATGTTCACATCACATGTGAAGTTCATGTGTTTTTTCTGTAACACTAAAGACTAAAAAACTGTATCCTTTCTACCACAATGACAGGATGTCTATGAAATGTGCAGTCTTTAATCACTGCACTTGTTAGTAATAATTTATTTACTGTATTTATAATTTATCAGTTATATGCCTAATAATTAATATTATTATGTTTATTATTATTTTTGATCTATACATAGCCTATGAATCACAACTCACTCTTATTGTACTGCTGATATGAATTTCGTTATGTGTCAACATGCAAACTGCAATAAACTGAACCTTGAACCTTGATACTTAAGATAATGTGGACTTTATGACAGGGACATGACTACTTTATTGACCCTACAGGAAATAAATGTATCTGTTCTACACTCTGTGAGAGTCGGTCTGTCCTATCTTCACTTTGTGTTGAAATTGAAAGTAAGCGTTCATCGTTGCAGAGTCCTGGTTCAGTCCGGTTCTGATCGTTACTCAGTCCAGGAAGAAGCGGTTTTAACTGGACTGTGGTCTGTGAAGATGAAGATGTTTGTGGTGTTTGTGACGCTGCTGTTCGGTGAGAAAAACTTCCATCTAACTCCATTTAAATAAACTACACACAGACTCTGGCTGTGAGCGCCATGTTTGAGAGGAGGTGACCTGATACTGTGATCGACTGTAGGTGTAAACTAAAGCTCTGTCCTGCTTCTGAACCTCATGTTGCTCTTTGGTAAAATGGACTTCATGTATATAGCACTTTTCTAGTCTCTACAGAGTGCTTTACACTGTGTGTCACATTCACCTTTTCATACAACACTAATGCTCGAGCAAATCATTAACAGAGCAAGAGAGCACACGTTTAGGACACTTGAACATGCAGACTGAAGGAGCTAGGAATTGAACCACCAACCTTCCAATTAGTGGACGATTAGTGGATTTTTTGGTTTTTCTTTTACAGATTATGATAACACAACTCTCAAGTACCTTGTGTGTCGATAGTCCTCCGAAAACTTTTTTAAACTACAATCAAAACATGATGGTTTTTATAAAATGTGTGATCTTGGTTTTGCCGGCCGCTGGACATAACGGCGTGCATTTTTCTCTGAAACTAAAGTGGGAGTTCCATTTTTTCTTCTCCTTCGTGCTCACGAACGAAACGGTGAAGAAACTTGCAGTTTTTTCAAGGAGCACGTTGGAAATCAACTCCTCAACCACGCGAAAACCGTTTGTCTCTAGGCCTTGTACAGAGTTTGCTTGGAGGTTGGAAAAAAGGTAAACAAATAGCCTAGCTAAAAACATGCGAGATGTGATGAGCAATGAATAGGCTTTATGCACAGCTCTACTACTTCCTGAACTTTAGCCAGCTCCTTTATTTCCTGTCTTACATTATTGGACCAACTGATTAATCCAGGTGTGTCTGACGACCTCACAGACACACCTGGATCAATCACTTTGTCCAATAATGTAAGACAGGAGCTGGCTTAAAGGTACAATATGTAAGAATGTGGCCAAAATTTTTGCTGCAGCCCCTTCCCTACCCACCAGCAGTGCGTTGTCCCCCCTCCCCTACCCACCAGATTCGAGGTTGCCAGACAGCGACGCGCTAACCTGCTCTGCTCACTCACAGTCAGTCTCAAAGCAGTGTAAAAAACTATATTCATCAACTGCTTTATTGCTCTGACTCACAGTATCTACGAGCGGAGTTCACGTCACTCAGATGACCTCCAAGTTATTGTTGCATTCACCGTTCCGATGCTGTGTCTGTGTGTGCAGCACTGACACACACACACACACACACACACACACACACACACACACACACACACACACACACACACACACACACACACACACACACACACACACACACAAACACACACACTTTAACCCTGCATCTACCGGAGCTTTAGTGCGTGTTAATCACGCCGTAGATGAGCCAACATATGAGACGTCTTAGCGCAGAATAAACGACACGAGCCGCTCCGTTTCTCCTCCACTTTCTGACGTCGGATCATAAAACATGACGACCGGAGACAGACGACCTGACTGGGCCGGACTCATCTCATGAACCGCTCCACACATTCACAATCACTTCATTTATCATCGGCTCCATTTCGCCACATTTCCGCCCTCTTTTCTAACTTTCACTTTGTAATTCTTCCCTTTAGCTTTAGCTTTAGCAGCAGCTCAAACTAACTAGGCTATACTCACAACAACAAGCTGTGTAGCCTATAAAACGGCAGAGCGACAAGCCGCTTATTTCTACCGTGTGATATCAAGGAAATATGACCATAATAACCGATAATAGAAAACAATCTTTTTTTTTTTCACAATCTCGTTTTATCTCCCAGCCATAGTTTCAGCTCAGTGGAAGCTAACTGGCAACCCGGAGGCTGAAATGCCACTGACGCTGTGACAGGGAGAAAGCGGCGCGCTGGGTGGCGACCTTTTTTTTTTACAGTCTATGGTGGCGACACATGCCAACCATAGAAATTCAAAACATGATTTGCGGTCTGCAAAAAAAAAAAAAATTAATGCGAATATCTTGGCTGTAGGATTGTTGTTGGTGAGTTCAGTATGTTATATGAACATTATTCCTGAGCCTCTGTGACATATTAGGACGATTTTACAGCCAGTTGCTTTAGATTTCTTACATATTGTACCTTTAAGATCAGGAAGTAGTGGAGCTGTGCATAAAGCCAATTGAAGTTTTTAATGGGGAAGAAATTGATTTCCTCGAGTTAGAAACAAACCTTTTACAACATACAAATACAAAAACACTACAGTCCAGCAGATTCATTGTTATCACCATGACACCATGTTAACTCTTACTAACACGCTGCCAGGTGTATATGTGGCTCCGCCTCCGTCCCCACAGGTGGACAGGATTGGCTCTGTGTTGGTGAGACTGTCAGTGGTTCACTGCAGTTCCAGGTCAAACACTGGATCTTCATCAGAGTGATTATCTTCTGGTTTCTGTCTCACCTCTGTCTGTGTCCTCAGTTTCCCAGCATGCCTCAGCTGTGGAGACACATGAGGGGGTGGGGTCTGTCCTGCTGCCCTGTGACTTTCCTTCGTTTGACCCGGACGAACCTTCAGTGGTGTGGAGCCGCTCCGACCTCCGTCCTTCAACCGTCCACCAGCGTCAGCCGGACGGAGACGAACTCAGAGACCAGAACCAGGACTACAGAGGACGGACGTCCATGAGGACTGACGCTCTGAGGACCGGAGACCTCAGCCTCACTCTGAGGAGACCCACCACCAGAGACAGTGGCAGCTACAGCTGCATCCTCAGAGGGAGGGGGGGAGAGGAGAGGCAGAGCCAAGTTACACTGCAGGTCAAAGGTCAGAGGACATGGACTCATCAGAAATGTGTTGGTAACACTTTACACTAAGGTACACAAAATTAGAGTAGTTAATGAGTAACTAATGAAGAACTAATGAGGAACTAATGAGTAGTTAGTGAGGAACTAAGCTACACAAAATTACAGTAGTTACTGAGGAACTAAGCTACACAAAATTACAGTAGTTACTGAGGAACTACTGATTAATTAACTATTAGTTAATGGTCAGTTCTTCAGGAACCCCTGATGAAATTTCAGAGGAGTAGTTACTGAGGAACTAATGAGTAGTTAGTTAGGGAAATGAGATACACAAAATTAGAGTAGTTACTGAGGAACTAATGATTAACTAACTATTAGTTAATGGTCAGTTCTTCAGGAACCCCTGATGAAATTTCAGAGGAGTAGTTACCCAGTGAGCAAAAAGTGGTCCAAAATACGTCGAAAAGACGTGTTTTCCGAACGTCCAGAAGACGTCTTCAGAGGAGCCAGAATGAAAGTTTTTATTACGTCTTTTCTAGACGTTGAATAGATGTGTATTTTAGATGTCATATAGACGGCATTAAAATACGTTTTCGGGACGTAATTATTGAACGTCCAGAAGACTTCTTCAGAGGAGCCAGAATGAAAGTTTTTATTACGTCTTTTCTGGACGTTGAATATACGTTTTATTGTGGATGTCATTTAGACGTCATTAAAATACGTTTTCGGGACGTAATTATTGAACGTCCAGAAGACTTCTTCAGAGGAGTCAGAATTAAAGTTTTTATTACGTCTTTTCTAGACGTTTAATAGATGTGTATTTTAGATGTCATATAGACGTCATTAAAATACGTTTTAAAGACGTAATTATTGAACATCCAAAAGAAGTCTTTAGAGGAGCCAGAATGAAAGTTTTTATTACGTCTTTTCTAGACGTTGAATAGATGTGTATTTTAGATGTCATATAGACGTCATTAAAATACGTTTTCAGGACATAATTTTTGAACATCCAGAAGACGTCTTCAGAGGAGTCAGAATGAAGGTTTTTATTACGTCTTTTCTGAACGTTGGATATACGTTTTATTGTTGATGTTATGTAGACGTCATTAAAATACGTTGTCAGGATGTAATTATCAAACTTCCAGAAGACGTCATTTAAGGAGCCAGAATGAACGTTTTTATTATGTCTTTTCTAGACGTTGTGTAGATGTGTTATCTTGGATGTTATATGGACGTCATTAAAATACGCTTTATTTTTTTAAAATTATTTTTATTAATATAAAATAATAATAAAATATAAAGCAAAAAACGCAACAAAGGCATCTCCTTTTGTGTACAACACAGGAGGAAATTATAAACAAATCAAACACATCGACACAAACATCGACAAAAAGAAAACGTTTTCAAGACATAATTATTAAACATCCAGAAGACATTATTTCAGGAGGAAAAACTGCTACTTTAAAGATTTCAAATGCAAATACATGACTACAATAAAACATACTTACTGCACTATTTAATGATTCAGATCAAACTGTTACATTTCTCATAAATATAATATAATGGAGGAATATAAATGCATTTGATAGGTCAATAAGACTTTCAGCTCAACTTAATTAAAAGTAAAATACACAACATCATTGCCTGTGTAATGTATTCAGCTTTAAATTTACAACAAACTACTGTTCACAAACAGTTGTTCAAAACAATTACACAATGCAATGTAATAACGAGTAAAATTAAAACATCACAGAGGTCAATGATTCTATACCAGAAGTCATGCAGCAGATGAAGCAGATGAAGAGACGTCCACCTTCCAATTGCTAGTATTCAGCTGGCTCCTTGGTGCATGTAGGGAAGAGAAGAGGGGAGAAAAAAAAATTAGTTTTTTATATTATTTAAATTATGCGTACAAATAATGCTCTGGCATCCTTTGCTGCATTCTAATGTCCAACCTAAGTTGTGCCACACTGCACCAGTCTCAAACTAGCAAAGATAGGCTATTTAAGTTGTGCTTTACACCTGATGAAAGATAGAACGCATACACTCGCGTGGAAAAAAGTAACCACTAGATGGCAGAAAACTTAATTCATATGAACAAGGAGAAACAAAGACAGCAGGGGTGCATTTCACAAAGCAGGTTCAACAAACTCTGAGTCTAATCCTAAACTCAGAATTCAGAGTTTTGTGTTTCAGAACAGGTGATAACAGTTAGTTCATTCAACTCTGAGTAACTTGACCCTGAGTTACGGGGAGATGAAAAGCCCTCATCAATGGAACAAAGATAACAGGAGTCACCATGGTAACCAGCAAAAAAAGCCTCACCCCTCCCACTTCTCACAGTGGAGTGAACACACACACTACAACAAAAAAAAATTGAGAGAGAGAGAAGTGTCTGTGTGGTGTCATGTGAGGGTTGTTCAGATAAACTGAGGGTGCAGAACAACGGGAACGATCAAACAAATCCTCATGGAGAATAAAACATCACGTCCTGTCAGCCGCTGCTTTCAGTCTGCAGCTTCAGATAAAAAGGAGAAACTCAGGGTTAGTTGGAGAAAACCTGCTCCCGACCAGGTTAGGTTCACGGAGTGTGTTGCCATAGTAACTGACTCAGAGCTGTTACTCTCTTTGTGAAACGGGCTGGAGTTACTCCTCTTTCTCCGGTTTTGACTCGCCTCCCTTTGTGACACGGAAAACCCAGAGTTTGCCTCGCAGGGTTACGGTAATAGACTCAGAGTCTTCACTAAACCTGGGGTCCGTGTCACAAAGCAGGTTCAACAAACTCTGAGCCTAGTCCTGAACTCTGAGTTGATCTACTCTGAGATAGGAAACTCAGAGTTGTGGGTTTCAGAACAGGTGATAACAGTTAGTTCAATCAACTCTGAGTAACGGGGAGATGGAAAGCCCTCATCAATGGAACAAAGATAACGTGATTCACCATGGCAACCGGCAAAAAAAAAAACGTTGCCCCTCCCACCTCTCATGGTGGATTGACGTATGAATGCTGACGCTGACGCAGACGCGACCCCCCCCCCCCCCCGTACCTTCACACCGCGGGACATTACGTGAGTATTAATCTATAAAAATACATCTGGAGAGTTATTCAACATTGTGTGTTTGAGCAGGTGCAACTCCAAATGTGCGTTTGATATGTTAAAGCAGAAGTGAGTGGTCCGGTCGTTTTCGCTAATGCTGCGTTCCAGGCAGGCTTTTGAAATCGTAAATTACAGCTTCAAGTCACAACTTACGACTTTGTAGCGTTCCAGGCAACCCACTCGTGTTTTTCCGACCTGTTTTACCGGTGAAAGTCACTATAACGGCCACTCGTAACTTCCGACCGGTGAACTCGTACCAGATCGAACTGGTACCACTTCACGGTCGGAAAAATACGAGTTTCCTTGAACGCACCATAACAGTCCTCGTCGCTACGTCACCACATTCACGGCGTTCCTTGGCTGCACACACAGCCCTGCATGCCGTTCTCTCTCCTCATTGGATAAAAACTGTAGGATACGATAAATGTTTTCTCTTCGGCTCAGAGCAGAGCAGAGGGACTGAGAGACCCGTGTTTCAGTCCAAACACTCTATGTAAGTGATTGCTGTCGGAAGATATAACTATTTAAGACTTATATTAACACAAATATATCACTCACTTCTGCTTTAAGTTCAGTTTGTCAGTTTGTCTCCATGATAACGTGACGGGGCTGTGCGTGTAGTCATCAATCACACCTGGAAATAATCCAGAAGTGGATCGATCTGCAACGAAAAAAATAAGAGAGAGAGAGAGAAGAGCAATTTTCTTCTGTGTGCGTGTCCATGTTGTGTCATGTGAGGGTTGTTGAGTGACGGTGCAGAACAACGGGAACGATCAAACAAATCCTCATGGAGAATAAAACATCACGTACTGTCAGCCGTTGCTTTCAGTCTGCAGCTTCAGATAAAAAGGAGAAACTCAGGGTTAGTTGGAGAAAACCTGCTCCCGACCAGGTTAGGTTCACGTGTGCGTTGGAGGTTGCCATAGTAACTGACTCTGAGTTTCAGTTACCTCTCTTTGTGAAACGGGCTGGAGTTACTCCTCTTTACCTGGTTTGAGTTACCTCCCTTTCTGAAACGGAAAACCCAGAGTTTGCCTCATTTCAGGGTTAACAGACTCAAGAGTTTTCACTAAACCTGCTTTGTGAAACAGACCCCAGATCTGTGAATACCTGGAGTCCAGACTCAATACCAGTAACATCAACATGCTACATGTCGTTTTCAATTCAAAAAACCTACTCTTGGTCAACAAAGCAGCTCCTGGTCTGGCTACACAGTACATCAAAGACAGTTTAAAACCCCAGCAGACTGCCAGTTGGAAATCTCCAACTCTGCAAGTAAAGATGGCTTTTAATATTTATCCACCTAAAACAGTTTACCTACTAATTTTATGACTTTCTCCATTACTGTGTTCTTTTAAAACCAAACTCAGGACCTCTCTATTTTCTTAAATGTTAGTGGACGGGGCACAACAGCTACACTGCACTTGTTGGAAATTGAATTCCACTTATTTTGAGCAACTGAGCTGAATTACAAACAATGCGTGGTCTGGCACATAGATGCTCATCAATGACTATTATTGTCAGAACAGTACAAATCAGAATAGAACAGAGACGCCAGAGAAATTTCCTCCAGTGAGAGGAGTTGAACCCCTGACACCTGGTATATGCTGACTGTTCTTCATCAGATCCTACACAAGTTTGATAAATGAGGGGGGGCCATAGTCACTATCTTGGGTGTAAAAAAGTGTTGGAAGGAAAATTCTATAGAGCAGGGCTGTCGCCTTCCATCTAGTTTTGACTTGAACATAACACACATTCATCAGAGATGTGATGATTAAAATTTAAACAGTAATACGGTAATCTGTAACTGTATTGAAAGCGTTAGCTGTTTCATCTCAATGTGTGTGTATCTGTGTTTGTGTTTAATTCCTAGTTTGTTCATTACTTATGTAGGGGGAGGTGCTATACAAATAAAACTGAATTAATCTGAAATAGGTTTTACTGTATGAAAAAATTTAGAAACAAAACTGCATTTGGTGTAGATCTTGGTCTGTTTTCCTACCTGTTTGTGTGCTGAACTCCCCATCATCTTTTGCTCTCTTGTGGTTCTCCAGCATGATGATCTCACAGGTGAAGCACTGCTGTGGGTCCTTGGCTGTGTAAAATACAGTTGGACATAAAGAATATTCAGTCATATTTCACATCTAGTACTTTGGGATATTTGTCATGTGGGGAGGTTCTTGAACGGTGATCTACCCTGCACACATCAGTGTTTACATAAACAGATATAGATATTTTATTGGTCCCTACAGGGGAATTTAGAAACCTCATGTGAGCCTAAACACAAAACCAATGACATCTCTTCGTATCAGGTGGAATTATATGTGAATGAAGAGCACTACCTACCAGGCTGAAGTAAGACATAAAGTGAAGTTGTTGATATTTTGAAGTCCCCAAAACAGCATCACACCATCTTGCCGCGCAGTTCTTGATCTCAGCAGACTGGAAAGAGATGAAGGTTGTGCCTAGTAGAATTTAATGCTACTCCATCTCATATCAGTTAATGTTGTTTTCTTCAATGGCCAGGAAAAAAGAGGTTGTTTCCAGTTTAGAATTATAGGGATAGTTCGCCCAAAATTCAAATTTCCCTCATTATCTACTCACCCTCATGTTGACTAAGAGCTGTGGGAATTTTCAGAGTCCTCTGCTCCTTCTCTGAGTTACGGGGGGGGGGGGGGGGGGTCCACGCAGCAGTATTTGTCCATATAATGGTTGTCAACCAACTTTTTTCGTCCAAAGAGACACACCAAAAAACATCCAAATACCTCCATACTGCTCGTCTGTAATGTCCCTCTTGTATTGAAGCCCCCACATGAGAAATTTTTCCGCCGGTCAGTGGAAGAGCAGTGAACTGAGACACTGGGAGCTTCCGCTACAAACAAGCTTAAAATATAGACTTATTTCATTTTTTGCGGACCCCCCTGTAACTCAGAGAAGGAACGAAGGACTCTGAAAATTCTCACAGCTCTTGACATGAGGGTGAGTAGATGGAGTGAAATTTGAATTTTGGGTGAACTGTCCCTTTAGTAATAGCCTATTATTAGTATTAGTTAGACAATTACTTACCAGTCCGAGGGGACCATGAGCAGCAGACTGGAAACAACTCAGTCCAGATGAAGTGAAGGTTGTGCAGGAAACATCTGCTGTTCTGCTGCTCCTCTCCTCATCCTCTGTAACTGTACAAGTATATGACAGTCACTTTTCTGTTATTCACCGACTCTATTCATTTACCTGCAGACTTCAGACCTGGTAGCAACATACACTGAAATTCGCTACTTAATACATTGTGAAACTGTTAGTATAGCTCATGTGCTAATGGCAGGTAATTTTTCATCTCAACACACACGTTAATGAAGCTGCACTGGTTGCAATATCGTCCTCACCTTAGTAAGATGCAGGAAAAAAATACTGCCACGGTCGCAATTACAATCGGCGTTCCACGTCCGTTACCCCGCCCGCAGACACACACACACAAAGGCACACACAAACACAGACACACACACACACGCACGCACACACTCACACACGGAGCTACTGAAACCAATGGCACACAAACAAACGTCACAATAATAACAGAGGAATATTATCTTACCTGTTATTTTTTTGAAGAATTTAAATTCACTTGGTCTTGACCAGGTTCCGCCCGACGGTTTGTCCATGCCTTTATCCGTTTATCCATGGCATAAAAAAATCCACATGACGGTGATGCGCATTGTCGCGGTTACCATTTCCCTGCTGCAGTAGCGCGTATTTTCAAATTTGACGGAAAGGCGCGCCCATTGGCCGCGCTGTGATGACAGTCAAACTAACCAATCACGGTCAAATGCTCAGGTTGAGACAGCCAATGGGTGTTATTTACTATGGTTACATAGTAATAGGGGGGAAAAATACTTAAACGTTTTTTATATGTGCTTAAAACCAATAAATGTGTGCATTTAGTTAATATCATTCATTGATTCCTTCATGATCAAAAGAGAAAAGAGCTGATGTTATGTACATTGTCCTTTTTAAATACATGAATTAAATTAAATAAGTGAAACATTGTATTTTTCATTAATTTATTGAATACATTTTGAATTAAGTGTTTCTGACAATGAAGAGCACCAGAGGTAGAGACAAGAGACAAAGATGCGGCACTCCATGCATGTTTTTTGATTGAATATTTTGAATGATGTATTATGAAGTTCTGGGCTCACACTGGTTCACACATGTAGAAATGAAGACAACATCAGCCACAGCTGGGTCAAGCTTCAAACCTGATTCTTGCTTCCATGTTCTACCAGGGATCTGCCATGCACTTTTATTGAATTGAGGACCCTTGTCCATACAGTATATTCGTTTTACTGATATACAAGCTGCTCTGGGGCTAGCACCCAAGGCAACTCTGTCGGTGAATTGGCAGCAATGCAAAAAAAGTTTCCTATATTTACATCCAGAATTAGAAAAATTTAAATATTAAAGTGCACAAAAACCATGAACTGTAAACAGAGATTACCTTGGTAAAAGCTCCACATTTATACAGATATACTTTCATGTGCTTGAATAAAACAGAGAAAGATAGTAATGTTTCATTTACAAAATGGGAAATAAATGAAATCACATTTTTTTTCACATTGAAAAAGACTACGGTCGAAACGTCTACCTGCCTGTCCTACATTAAAGATCACCAAAGGATCTTATATTCAGAGTGTGCTGGTTTTTCTCCCTTTCAAATAAATGAAATCCACCATAATCCTTACAGGACATTCCTGTAATTTCATTGGCCTTTGCACACTTTCAAAAACACTAAATTTACTTCATAAACATTAGAGTTATACAAGTAATTATAAATAATCTTTTAGCAGAACATCATTTGTAACTCCTTTTGGTTGTCTATTGACGTCCAGGACCGGGTCAGGCTGGACGTATAGTCTCAATGTCATTTATCAACTAATTCTGGCTGTCATAGACGTCCAGATCAAGGCCTAGCAGAATATCTATTTGTAACTCATTTTGCTTAGACGTCCAGAGCCGGGCCAGGCTGGACATATATTCTCCATGTCATATATCAACTAATTCTGGCTGTCGTATTGACGTTCAGATCAAGGCCTAGCAGAACGTCTATTTGCAACTCATTTTGGTTGGTTGTCTATAGACATCCAGAACCGGGCCAGGCTGGACGTATTGTCTCAATGTCATATATCAACTAATTCTGGCTGTCATGTTAACGTTCAGATCAAGGCCTAGCAGAACGTCTATTTACAACTCATTTTGGTTGGTTGTCTATAGACATCCAGAACCGGGCCAGGCTGGACGTATAGTCTCAATGTCATATATCAACTAATTCTGGTTGTCATATTGATGTCCAGATCAAGGCCTATCAGAACGTCTATTTGCAACTAATTTTGGTTGTCTATAGACGTCCAGAACCGGGCCAGGCTGGACATATTGTCTCAATGTCATATATCAACTAATTCTGGATGCTGTATAGACGTTCAGATCAAGGCCTAGCAGAACGTCTATTTGTAACTCAATTTGGTTGTCTATAGATGTCCAGAACCAGGCCAGGCCGGACGTATAGTCTCAATGTCATATATCAACTAATTCTGGCTGTCATATTTACGTCCAGATCAAGACCTGTCAAAACGTCTATTTGCAACTCATTTTGGTTGTCTATAGACATCCAGAACTGGGCCAGGCTGGACGTATAGTCTCAATGTCATATATCAACTAATTCTGGCTGTCATGTTAACGTTCAGATCAAGGCCTAGCAGAACGTCTATTTGCAACTCATTTTGGTTGTCTATAGACATCCAGAACTGGGCCAGGCTGGACGTATAGTCTCAATGTCATATATCAACTAATTCTGGACGTCGTATAGACGTTCAGATCAAGGCCTAGCAGAACGTCTATTTGTAACTCAATTTGGTTGTCTATAGATGTCCAGTACCGGGCCAGGCTGGACGTATTGTCTCAATGTCATTTATCAACTAATTCTGGATGCTGTATAGACGTTCAGATCAGGGCCTAGCAGAACGTCTATTTGTAACTCAATTTGGTTGTCTATAGACGTCCAGAACCAGGCCAGGCCGGACGTATAGTCTCAATGTCATATATCAACTAACTCTGGCTGTCATATTGACGTCCAGATGAAGGCCTAGCAGAACGTCTATTTGCAACTCATTTTGGTTGTCTATAGACGTCCCCAACAGGGCCAGACTTGACATATAGTCTCAATGTCATATATCAACTAATTCTGGCTGTCATATTTACGTCCAGATCAAGACCTGTCAAAACGTCTATTTGCAACTCATTTTGGTTGTCTATAGACATCCAGAACCGGGCCAGGCTGGACGTATTGTCTCAATGTCATATATCAACTAATTCTGGCTGTCATATTGACATTCAGATCAAGGCCTAGCAGGATGTCTATTTGCGACTCATTTTGGTTGTCTATAGACGTTCAGAACCGGGCCAGGCTGGGCGTATTGTCTCAATGTCATATATCAACTAATTCTGGCTGTCATATAAACGTCCAGAACAAGGCATAGCAGAATGTCTATTTGCGACTCATTTTGGTTGTCTATAGACGTCCAGAACCGGGCCAGGGTGGACGTATAGTCTCAATGTCATTTATCAACTAATTCTGGCTGTCATATAGACGTCCAGATCATGGCCTGGACGGGCCGACGTGATTTCAACCTGTATTGGACGTCCATGGACGTTGCTTGCTCAGTGGGTAATGAGGAACTAATGAGGAACTATTAATGATCAGTTCTTCATTAACTCATGATATAATTTCATAGAAAGTTAATCACAACTTGATGATTAGCGAACTAGTTACTTCATCAGTACAGAATCATTACTCAGTAACATGTCCAGTAGTTAACCTTTATGACCTAAAGTGACACATAATGAGTGGTTTTTCATTTCTTCATCTTCATCTTTACATTAGTAGTTCCTTAAAAAAAATCACAGACAGCAGGATTCTTTAGAAGATTTTATTCATTAATTTCAGACCACATACACATCAATATGACCATCCATTTTGCCTTTGAAATAAATATGATAGTTTGTCACATGTTTGGTAGGCTAAATGAATGTATCATGGGGCTGTGTAGTACTGTATACTGATCACACCGTGGTTCACAGTAAAGTTGTTTGAGGTGCACAAAATTTAGAGTAGTTATTTACTATGAAACAAATTTGGAATGAATGAGGAACTCACTATTAGTTAATGGTGAGTTATTCAGTAACTCCTAATCAAATTACTGAGGAACTAACTATTACTTAATCATTAGTTACCCTTTTTGTGTACCTTAAGGTAAAGTGAGACATCAAAATGAGTAGGTAATGAGTACTGAATCATTACTTAGTCATTAGTTACCCTTTTTGTGTACCTTATAGTAAAGTGAGAAATCAAATTGAGTAGGTAATGAGTACTGAATCATTAGTTACCCTTTTTGTGTACCTTATAGTAAAGTGAGACATCAAAAGGACTAGGTAATGAGTACTGAATCATTAGTTACTCTTTTTGTGTACCTTATAGTAAAGTGAGACATCAAAATGAGTAGGTAATAAGTACTGAATCATTACTGAAACATTAGTTACTATTTTTGTGTAAGGTACACAAACATTACAGTAGTTACTGATGAACTAATGAGGAACCAAAATAATCATTTGCCTCCATGTGCACCAAAATGACATAGAATGTAAAACAACAACAAAAACCTTTGTAACTTACTTGCTTAAAAAAAGTCATGTCTTTTATTTTGGAAACAAGATCTTCAATTCCGGTGGCTCACCTCTGCAGCTTTACTGTGAGGAGCAGTGAATTCATTTGACGACGATGAGAGAAGTAGGCTAATGGACAGAGCAAGGAAGAGCAGAAGCTCCCATCTCAACTATATCAGAGACGTTCTATATCTCGAGGATGAGGATGTGACTGTACAGTATAAGTACATTTTAATGGTATCTCTCTCTTTTTTTTTATATATATATACAAATTCGGTAAGATTGCTCCTCAAATTTACTGTAAGATAACTTTGTCCAAAGTGAATTTAGCCCTCTAAAACCGACCGTAGTTTGGTTAACCGAACGTTACATTGATGCTACGCTTGCACATGTTTTACAAAACATTAAATAACTTATGAACCGTTTATGATAGAGACGAGCTGTGAACAGCATCTGAATCGGGGGGGTTATCCGCTTTCCGAGGGTCCTTGAATGGTGCCTCTACGACAACACGTGACACTGGAAGAGAAGCTAAACCGAGCATAGCATTGATGCTGAGGTTGCACATTTTTGTCAATATTTAATAACTTATGAACCGTATATGATAGAGACGAGTTGTGAACAGCATCTGAATCACTGGATTTTTTGAATGGTGCCTCTATGACAACAAGGGACGATATGCGTCATGTAACCACATGGTAAGGGAACAGAGCTAAACCGAGCTAGCATCAATGCAACACTTGAGCATACTTTCATAGAGGCACCATTGAAGGACCCTCGGAAAGCAAATAATCCCGCGATTCAGATGCAGTTAACAGGTTATTTAATGTTTTGTACAACGTGTGCAAGTGTAGCATCAATGCTACATTCTGTTAACCGACCATAGCATCGATGCTATGCTAGGTCACTTTGGAGAAAGTTAGCATAGTAAAATTTGAGGAGTCATCTTACACATCTTCCAAAAAAAAAAAAAAAAGACAGATACCATTAAAATATCACTGTACGGTCACACCCTCATCCTCGAGATATCGTCGAAATGGGATTTTCCTTCTTTTGCTTTTCCCTGCATCGTCCATTGCTTCTCTTGTGGCATGGTCAATTGCTTCTCTTGTGCCAAGTGAATTCACTGCTCCTCACAGTAAAGATGCACAGGAAATGATGATCTCGTTTCCAAAATAAAAGACAAATGACACTTTGTAAATTACCTTTATGATAAGAACATTACTTCATTTGTTGTTTTTATGTTTATTTATTTAGTTTCTGAACATTAGTCAAGGTCAGGGCTTTATTTCTTATATATTAAGCCGACGTTATATTCAGTGCTTTTATTTTGAAAGCGTCTCGCCGAGACCTCATAAACTTCAGGTGCTACGGATTTTACCGGCAGTGTGTCTGCAAGGCCAGAGTGTCTTCAATGCTAAAAGTGTGCCTAACTTACATGAAACGCCCTAGCACCTGGCTAATAAGGGGCACAAGGTTTGTTTTTGTTACCTTTTCATGTTATATTTATGTCCGGCTCGAGTTTGGTCGCCGTTGATAGTCTCATGTATGTATGGAACATGTTGTGGTTAGTGGTAGCTATTAGCATTGGCCAGCTCGGCTTAGTTAGCTTAGCTTAGCTCCATCTCACTTCAATACATTGAAGTGAGATAAAGCTAAGCTAACTCGTTGATTGTTTTATTAATGCAACAGGACTGTTTTGTCTGTTTGATGTGAGGTCTGGTAAGGTTAAAAACAGTTTATTGGATTAAAAACAAACGGTTAAAAATATTTATTTCATGGTAATACAGCACAAATAGTGAAAATATACGCACATCCCTTGCTTGGGGTGCTGGGCCAAATGGACAGTAGTAAATAGAAAAAACAGCCCGCACAACCTCGTTTTTGCTCCAGAATATTTTATATATATATATTATATTATATATTCATGATGATTACCTGATGAAGGGCTGAGAGCCCGAAACGTTGTGTCAGTAAAATATTCTGGAGCAAAAACGAGGTTGTGCGGGCTGTTTTTTCTATGGTAATACAGCACTCCATTTGGATATTGTCTTTTGATTAAATAGATAAAAAGGGAGTCAACTTACATTGAGCATGTTTTTATTTCCTTTACCCTGTTTTTAACATTTTTAACTCTTCCTTCTACCCTGTTTTTTAACTCTACTTTCCCTACCTTGTTTTAACAATTGTAGCACTTTGAGATCGTGCCGATGAAAAGTGCATTACAAATTAAATTTATTATTATTATTATTATTATTATGATTGTTTATGTGATAAAAGCAGTTAAAAATAATTTCATTTATGTAAAAGGAAAGGTAACTGTATTTTATTTTCTTCTCATAGCTCTTACGGTGTGTCTGCAACTGAATACGGTCCATGGAATGAAGGAATGTGAACCATCAGTTTCATCATTTGTGACCATCATTTAGCTGGGGACGCTACACACTTGTTATTTTTTATTAGGCTATTATTAAAACAAGAAAGCTACAAAGGTTTTTCTTTTCTTTTCTTTCTCTTTTTATTATTATTTTTTTTTACATTCTATCATATTTTCTTGTGTGTGGACATAAAAAAAATGTTATTTTGGTGTACCTGTGCAGGTAAAATCTTATTTTGGTGCCCGTGAAGACAAAAGTTATTTTGGTGCACATAGAGGCAAATGATTATTTTGGTTCTTCATTAGTTCATCAGTAACTACTGTAATGTTTGTGTACCTTACACAAAAATAGTAACTAATGACTAGGTAATGATTCAGTACTTATTACCTACTCATATTGATGTCTCACTTTACTATAAGGTACACAAAAAGGGTAACTAATGATTCAGTACTCATTACCTAGTCATTTTGATGTCTCACTTTACTATAAGGTACACAAAAAGGGTAACTAATGATTCAGTACTCATTACCTAGTCATTTTGATGTCTCACTTTACTATAAGGTACACAAAAAGGGTAACTAATGATTCAGTACTCATTACCTACTCAATTTGATTTCTCACTTTACTATAAGGTACACAAAAAGGGTAACTAATGACTAAGTAATGATTCAGTACTCATTACCTACTCATTTTGATGTCTCACTTTACCTTAAGGTACACAAAAAGGGTAACTAATGATTAAGTAATAGTTAGTTCCTCAGTAATTTGATTAGGAGTTACTGAATAACTCACCATTAACTAATAGTGAGTTCCTCATTCATTCCAAATTTGTTTCATAGTAAATAACTACTCTAAATTTTGTGCACCTCAAACAACTTTACTGTGAACCACGGTGTGATCAGTATACAGTACTACAAAGCCCCATGATACATTCATTTAGCCTACCAAACATGTGACAAACTATCATATTTATTTCGAAGGCAACATGGATGGTCATATTGATGTGTATGTGGTCTGAAATTAATGAATAAAATCTTCTAAAGAATCCTGCTGTCTGTGATTTTTTAAGGAACTACTAATGTAAAGATGAAGATGAAAAAATGAAAAACCACTCATTATGTGTCACTTTAGGTCATAAAGGTTAACTACTGGACATGTTACTGAGTAATGATTCTGTACTGATGAAGTAACTAGTTCACTAATCATCAAGTTGTGATTAACTTTCTATGAAATTTGATCATGAGTTAATGAAGAACTGATCATTAATAGTTCCTCATTAGTTCCTCATTAACTACTCCTCTGAAATTTGATCAGGGGTTCCTGAAGAACTGACCATTAACTAATAGTTAGTTAATCATTAGTTCCTCAGTAACTACTCTAATTTTGTGTATCTCAGTTCCCTAACTAACTACGCATTAGTTCCTCATTAACTACTCCTCTGAAATTTGATCAGGGGTTCCTGAAGAACTGACCATTAACTAATAGTTAATTAATCAGTAGTTCCTCAGTAACTATTGTAATTTTGTGTACCTTAGTTCCTCAGTAACTACTGTAATTTTGTGTAGCTCAATTCCTCACTAACTACTCATTAGTTCCTCATTAGTTCTTCATTAGTTACTCATTAACTACTCTAATTTTGTGTACCTTAGTGTAAAGTGTTACCAATGTGTTTTAATGTTTCACATCATTATTTATAGTGATGTTTTAATCTCATGTTGTTGTTTGTGTCGACTGCAGGACGTCATGAAGAATCGGTCTACATTGTCTTTGGTGTCTGTTGTCTCCTGCTCTCACTGACTGCTGCTGGTTACACTGGCATACTGTATACAATGACAAAGAAAATAAGTAAGTTATCTCTGTGTGTGTGTGTGTGTGTGTGTGTGTGTGTGTCCACGAAACGAATGTAAGTCAGTGTGATGTCGGAGATGTTAACTGAGGTCAGAATCAGGGTAGAAATAAACTCTAAGTGTTGTTGTGTGAATTGATCAGAAATGTTGTGTTAATGTTTATAAATGTTATGATCTCATGTTGTTGTTTGTGTCGACTACAGGATCTCGACCAGTCAGGATCAAGGTTCTCCAGGTTCTCCAGGTTCTCCTGGTTGCTTGTGGTGTTGGTCTATGCATTTTCTTTCTTCATAAAGGGATTGAGAACAAAGATGGTAAGTAGTGTGTGTGTGTGTATGGAGGTGAAGTCACTTCTCTGTTGACTGACAACAACACTAACATCTAATCTCATGTTGGTCTCAGTGACAGAACCTCCTCCAGACTGGATCGCTGGTCTACTGGGTCTAATGTTCATCCTGCTCCTCCTGACTCTCCTGGTTTATTGTGTCTGGGTCAGAACACATTTAGAAAATATATTGTGTATATTTGGTTATTTCTCAGGTAAGAGGTCACAGTGGAACTGGGCAAATTGTTTTTTTTATGCGTTATTGTTTATTAATATTTGAATCTTATATTGTTGTTGATTGTGTCGACTACAGGACGTCATCCAGACCGGGTCAAGGTTCTCCAGGTTCTGCTGGTTCTCCAGGTTCTGCTGCTTCTCCTGGTTGTCCTGTTTGCTGTTGTTCCTTGCTGTGTCATTCTTCACAAAGGGATTAAGAACACAGATGGTGTGTGTGTGTGTGTGTGTGTGTAGATTAGTCAGTATAAATTGTCTCTTTGTGCTCTGCCCCCTCAACACACACTCAACTCGAACACTCATTAGTTCTCATGAAACGTGTGCAGCACAAATCTATGTGTAAACTGTGTGCAGCCATACATTTACATGTTTTTCTGCATTCATCAAAGCTGATCTTTTCAACTTCTCACAAAATCGACACCTGCTCTAGACTGCGTGTCATGCTTGTGTAAATTTATAAATGCACAATACACAACTGTCTTTGAAACACGTGATGACACACGTGTAGAAATATTTGGAGAGGGGCAGGTTTTAGGGGTCAAGACTCTATCTAATGATGATAATAACCTGATATATGATAACGGAAAACTTTAATTCCATAAATGTGCAGCTGATATGTGATGTAAAGTGTGTGTTGCTACACGCTGCTACACGCTCACTGGACACACACCTCATCCTGCGCAACAGTGCAGTTGGCAGAGACGGCTGGTTCATCTGTAAGAATATAACCTGCCCATACAACTTCATGATGTAGATGTTGATGCAGCCATGCTCCTCTGCAGCAGACAGCTGAGGGTGTGAAGAGGCTCCTCCCCCAGTGGCTGTTGGAGTTTATGTGTTTTTTTTTTTCATGTTTCATATGAAACTATTTTCCAGCTGCCATGTTGCATCGCCATCTTTGAATACAGTAGCCGAAAGGGGACAAACTTGGTTCAAACGCTCTATTGAGTGTCTGTGTCTAGGCTTGTCCTCTATCGAAAGGCGGATCGATGATGATTTTTCTTTAAATTTTTTATTGTCGTTATAAAAGACACACGGTGCTACAGCTGAGCAGCATTGGCAGCAAGATCTTCCACTGTTGAACTTTTTTTATTCAAAATGCAGCCAAACATCAGCACGTGTTAAATACATTTAAAAAATGATAGTACTAATCAGTCAAAGTTAGTTTGTCCTCGGAGGTCACCGTCACTTTGCCGACGGAAGAGCTGAGCTTGACCAACTGAGTGAGCTTTGCAATCTAGAATCTGAACACAGTTGTCACGGTTTTCCCCCATTTTACACACTGGGGCTTTAACTCCACCCAGAATGACTCTGATCCACGATCTGTCTTTTTTTCCCCACTCTCTCTCCCTTTTTCCTTGTTGGACAGGATGCACCTACGTACCTCCTTATATGGTGGTCATGGTCTCCTTGTACAGTATGGCTATTCATGGGTGGAGATCAATGCCGGGGGGCGTGCTGTTAATTTACGATGGGTTAGTCTCCATGATTTTACACACGTGCTTACGATCAAATTTGTGTTTTCCGCAGCGTTCATGAATCTGGAGGAGAGTTTTAGTAGTGTGGGTATTTATGTGTAAATCTACACACAGATTTACTGACGTTGGTCCAGACGGTTCAGTCAGAGTCAGTCGGTACCAAGTGCTGTCTGCCACTGGCATGTGAACTGTTGTTTTGAAGTCAGGAGTTTGTGATTTGGCCATCGCCATCTTGGTTTTTGTAATTAATAGATACTATATATGGAGCAGGGGTGGAGCTGTGGAGGAGCGAGGGGTAGATCTGTCCCAAGCTCTATACACCCACCCACTGTACACCAGACCCACCTACACCGGCTACATGATGGATTGAAATGAACAAGGTCATGACTAATAAACATTGTTAGTGCCATGATGAGGACAGACTGTGCAGAGTATCACTGTGTCAATCAAGTGTCAGCCACACCCACAGACCCACTCTGCTTTATCATCAAACTAGTATTTAAGACCATATTCTGTGTTCCTGTCTGTCCTCAGTGTCCTGGCATGGAGACACTGTGGAGCTCTACAGTGGGAGGTCTGTCCTGCTGCCCTGTGAGGACTCTCTACCCAGAGACCCCACAGTGACGTGGAGCCGCCACGACCTCCGTCCTCCAACCGTCCACCAGAGACACCAGCTGGGTGACGACCTCAGAGACCAGAACCAGGTTTACAGCAGCAGAACGTCCATGAAGACTGACGCTCTGACCACTGGAGACCTCAGTCTCACTCTGAGGAACCTCTACATCTCTGACAGCGGAAACTACACCTGCATCATCACAGCGTTTGGAAATAAACGAACACTGAGAAACATACAGCTGAAGGTCAAAGGTCAGAAACACACACTTACCCCTTGGTGCACTGCGCGCGGCTTCTCGGGCGCTTGGGTGGTCGCACTGGGAGCATACTTCTCCTCTCTCCCCGCCGGTCAGACATCGACTGCAGTCGTTCATACTCGTATTCACTCGGTTTTCCACACACACGTCATTTTAAACATGTGTTTGTGTGTCTCATGTGCAGACGCAACGGTCAAATATGTATAGACAGACAAGCAACAACTTAATTAATCATCATTTAATTATTTTATTTTGAAAATTGACCGGATTCTCTCGCCTTTTCTGTGCCCGTCTTCCTGTCTGGTACGACCAGCTTGACAGACGGCGCCCTTGGCGCGCGCGGCTCGCGTGAAAAATAGAAATGAACCGAACTGAAGCGCTCCAGGCGCGCGCACTGCGCTCCGCAGCGCGAGATGTGCGACCAGGCAGACCGGTTAACATGTGCGCCGATCTGAAACTGCCTCCGCTCAAGGGCGCTGCGCTTCGGTTCCGTGTCCAGTGCGACCAAGCTGTAACACCTACAGTACAGGATACAGGTCAGAGGTCAAAGGTCAGAGCTATAGAGGGATTATCTATGGTGGCCCTGAGGGTCAAAACACAACGACATTCCACAAAACACAAAAACATTTCAGATTACGGAAAGGGTAAGGACAGCATCTTGTTTGTGATTGGTTAGAACCTGTCAATCAGGAAAAACAGGACAGCGGAGCGAGTCAACACTGTGTAGCCCAGGAGGAGTGCTCAAGTCTGGGTGAGAGGAGAGGGGGGGTTGGACGCTGCAGCATAACACCGGGTACGATCGGACCATATGAGTTTCGCTTTTACCGTGTACTGCTGTCCTGCATATGCGCCTCTGTGTGTGTGAACGCCATTAACGGAGAAAGAGCGCTATGCGGAGATGAATGAACGGAACAATATTGCGTTGGTCGAGCCAAAAACCGAAAAATCTATTTGTGGCGGATGTAATTTATTTGTGGCCACCACGTCACGAATAAATGAATGTATGGGAAACATTTTAGACACGTTGGTTTGAATGGTGACAAAGCTAGATATGCCCGCAGCGAATGAGTTGTGAAATGTTTACCACAATAACAAGAGACTGAAGACGAGGTTACACAGTAATGGAAAACAAGATAAGATTAATTAACGTTATGTTATTTTCAATTAGGCTACATACTCAGCCATGCAGGTGCAGTTCGCAGTCAGGATGCAGTTGTTCCAGACTTAAAGGTATTCAGATTTGTTTTCGCATTGGATAGTGCAGGTACACGGATTATACGTCAGCCTGCTCACGATTCATCAGCCACTGATATTGGATCCGTCATCCTTCAATCAAACGTCTGAGACAACACACACACACCGAGCTCGGTCTCACCCCAAGCGTTGAATATCCCACCCGCTCGATAACGACCAATCAAATTCGTTTTCCTTACCCGGGTAAACTCGTGCAGCAAGTCGTGGAAACTCGTAGAAGGAGGCGACAAACAGGACAAACGACCATTTCTGAAGACTTTTAAACATGTCCGTCCTCTTCCCTTGTCTCCGACCAGGCAGCACCTCAGTCCTCAGAGCCACCAAGTTTTGTAATTGTATAAGAGTATTTTCCTGAACATGACTGTTATATAGCTGCCTGGATGCACATTGCTGTTTTTAGCCGTTAACCGACGCCATGCTCTGAGCGTCTGTGGCTTGTGCCGATCGGCAACTCACTCGGTGATGAACTGTTGTAGTACGGTGACAACATCACTAGCCAACACCGCTTAAACCAGATCCATGAAAGGTAACCATGACAACCAGTTCTTTCTGCCGTCTGGTTACGCACGCATCCTGACTTGTTGGTAAACAAATAATCCCTCTATAGATACAGGTCTGAGGTCAGTTTGAACCAGCGTCACAGAGGTCACGTAAAGGTCACGTTGTTGTTTATGTTCATCTCATCCACAGAAAAGTTCTCCGTCATAGCTGAAGTCTCCGTTGTGTGTGGTCTCCTGGTTCTACTGGTTCTACTGGGAGTTTCTCTTGGTGTCGTCTGGTGGCTTAAAGTTCATAAAAGGCGATTAATCAAAAAAGGTAGGATGTGTGTGTGTGTGTGTGTGTGTGTGTGTGTGTGTGTGTGTGTGTGTGTGTGTGTGTGTGTGTGTGTGTGTGTGTGTGTGTGTGTGAGAAAGAGAGAGAGAGAGAGAGACAGAGACTACAGAGCTGTAGCTGTAGTCAGTGGTTCTCAAGCTTTTTTTTTTTTTTTTTTTTTTACATCAAAGACCCCTAAATTGACACAAACTAGACCACAAATCCCCATTGGACAACATTTTGGAGCAAACCAGAAATACACAAATATTTGTTCTGAAGAATGTTACAAAAATTTCTCAAAAAACGTTTCTAGAAAAAAGTGTTAAAATTTTGAAGAAAAAAAAAGTTAAAATTATAATAAAATAAAAAGTGGTAAAAATTTCTCCAAAACTTTAAAAATTCTACTAAAAAAGTAGTAAAATTTCCAGAAAAAGTTGGGGACCCCCGTGAACCCTCTCAATGACCCATGGGGGTCCCTGGGCCCCAGATGCTGTAAACGGGAACAGAACAGCACTTACCCCCTTTTCACGTTACCTTGACAATAAGATGTTGTTGACTCTGTCCGGTCTGGGACTGATGATTTACTGTTTACTGTCAGCAGCAGCACAGGGTGAAGGACAGACTCAGAACAAATGCTCTTGGATCAGATCTGATCAAATCATCGTCAGTAATCACAAACTACACACAGTTGTGACGAGCAACGTTAATACTAACTTCTAAAACTTCTTCCCTCTCTCTTCTTTTTTTGCTCCGTACATGAACAATAAAGAAACCACGGAGCTCTACGTTTGTTTATTTACTTTTTTTCTTTAAACACTCGTGTTCCGACGGCATCCCATGTATTTAGCTTCACAACACTAGAAGGAGGAGGAGGTGTATGCACAAGGAAAATAATCACAACTCACTGAATTTTCAACTGATTTTCACACAGTTTAGTTTTTAGAAACACAAGACGTGTAATAATGATACAAGATGCTGTTGTACATTAATGATGGACTTGGCTATTTTAGTTATTCAGATAACGAAAACACATTTCTACACCTCAGCCCCAGGGTGGGAGATTTTGTATGTGTGTGTGTGTGTGTGGTTGTGCGAACCAACAAACAAAACTCTGATCATATCCAACACCTTCAGTAAAGATTATGTGGTTTAGATTAAAACCTGCTACTGCTGTCTGATGACATCATCATGTGGTTTGTTGTCTCTCAGTCCAACAGATGGAGGTGGTGGCAGTGAAGGAGGGGGCGGAGTCTGTCCAGCTGCCCTTCAAGACCACAGCTGGTCTGTCTGAAGACGTCAGAGTGGAGTGGACGGCTGAACTGGAGTGGATGGATAAAGACAGGAAGGTCCATGTGCATGGGAACGGTTCTAAAAAACAGCACGGGTTTTACAAAGGACGAACAGAGATGAATGAAGACCTGCTGAGGACTGGAGACCTCAGTCTGACCCTGAAACACCCCACATGGTTACTCTCAGGAGACTACACCTGCAGAGTCTACAACAAGGACGGAGACTTAATGAGAGAGAAAACTGTGAATCTCGAGGTCAAAGGTCAGAGTTGTTTGTTTGTCTCTGGTTTTGTCTCCTCTGCAGAGAATTCATGTCAAAGATGAAACAGTAGAAATCAGAGCTGTAGATTCAGGTCAGAGATTAAAACCTGAGGCCTGCACCACGAAGCTGGGTCAGCGTCTTGGCGAGGTGAGTTACCATGGTAACTTACTCTGAACGGCTAACCTGCTCCGGGTCAGCGTAGCTTTCAGGATTGATCTGAATCCAGTAAAAGGCTCCGTCCACCGGCCAATCAGGAAAAATGACGTGTCCTCTCACAGATATTACTGTTACCAAGGAGACGGAAATAAAAGTAGCGAAGCTCCGGACAGAGTTGCGGTGATTGTATCCAGTTTATGATACATTAAGAAAAAACACACGTGTCTCACAACAACGGATGAAAGGTTTTTCTGGGACAGATCAAATCCGTTAGATGATTATCCATACGATGCCAACTGTTGTTGTTTTTGTTTTCTTTGAGTGTGTGTGTAGAGACACGAGTCTATATGGGACAGACTTTTATTTAATTTAGGACAAACCTTATGCTCAGCAGAGATGGAAAAATATAATAAAATAAAACAGTTCTGTTGTTTGGCCACTGCTTAAAAGAGTCAGAACAGGAGGAAAGAATTGGATCCAGAGCAGCATCACTTACAAGTTTAATCAGCAGCCATTCAACAACTAATAAATAAACATAATCATTTAATTCGGACCACAGGCTTCTTTTTTTTCTTCTTCCTCGTAGGAGAAATAAGATGTTTGCTCACCTCTTCTCTGAGGCTTCGGTGCTCTGGTTGTGATTGGTCTGCCGCCTTGAATCCGCCCTTTATACATGTGCGTTCACCGATTCACAATAAGACAAACCTGGGTTGAGTTACCGAGGTGATAACCAGCGTCGTGGTACCGCTGATCCAGTGAGACAGTGTTGTGGATCGTTCAGCTGGATAGGCTGAGAGGAACCCTCGCTTCATGGTACAGGCCTCTGCTGCTGCTGTCTGATGACATCATCATGTGGTTTGTTGTCTCTCAGGCAAACAACAGGTGAAGGTGGAGGAGGGGGCGGAGTCTGTCCAGCTGCCCTTCAAGACCACAGCTGGTCTGTCTGAAGACGTCAGAGTGGAGTGGACGGACAGAGACGACAGGAAGATCCATGTGTATGAGAACGGTCCTAAAGGACAGGACCAGGTTTACAGAGGACGAACAGAGATGAATGAAGACCTGCTGAGGACTGGAGACCTCAGTCTGACCCTGAAACACCCCACAGAGAGAGACGGAGGAGACTACTACTGCAGAGTCTACAACAAGGACGGAGACTTACTGAGAGAGACAAAAGTGAATCTCTGGGTCAAAGGTCAGAGTTGTTTGTTTGTCTCTGGTTTTGTCTCCTCTGCAGGGAATTCATTTTCAGTGTTGGAGGTAACTTGTTACAAAATTAATGAGTTATACTAAAGTCACAGTAATATATAACTTTTAGGCAGTAATAGAGTAATACAACGTGTTACTTATTATATTTATCGTAATTTATTACAGTTACTCCGTCCAGTAACGTGTTACAATCAGAAACAGGTTGAATTACCACCTCAGGCTCCACAGCTGTAAATAGAGAAGCCAGTTTGCAGCAGCTCTTGACTCCCAGGATGCATTGCTGGCTGCTGTCTCTCTGCCCAAGTTGAAGCTTCACTGGATGAGTAAGAAAACTAGAAGACGACATCAAGTTCCTGCTCACTACAGAGTGCAGCTCCTGGTCAGAGGAGCCTGCAGCCCAGATGTCAGATCCTCATCCAGCTGCTGACAGATTATAACGTGCCTCCATATTGTAATGACTGTCCTCAGTGTTTATGTTGGTGAAAGTAACTAAAAAGTAATCAGTAACTTATTACTCTCCAGGGACTATTGCAAAGAATCATTTTACTTCCAAATGCAAGTAACTACTGTTATGTAATCTATTACATTTTAGAAGTAACTCAGGTCAGTGATTAAAACCTGCTGCTGCTGCTGTCTGATGACATCATCATGTGGTTTGTTGTCTCTCAGTCCAACAGGTGGAGGTGGAGGAGGGGGCGAAGTCTGTCCAGCTGCCCTTCAAGACCACAGCTGGTCTGTCTGAAGACGTCAGAGTGGAGTGGTGGTACGGATTCAACAGGAAGATGAAGGTCCATGTGTATGAGAACGGTCCTAAAGAACAGGACCAGGTTTACAGAGGACGAACAGAGATGAATGAAGACCTGCTGAGGACTGGAGACCTCAGTCTGACCCTGAAACACCCCACAAGGAGAGACAGAGGATACTACACCTGCAGAGTCTACAACAAGGACGGAGACTTAATGAGAGGGACAGCAGTGACTCTCGAAGTCAAAGGTCAGAGTTGTTTATTTGTCTCTGGTTGTTTGTTTGTCTCTGGTTGTTTGTCTCTGTCTCACTGTCTTCTGTCTCGTCTACAGAGAGAACTCAGGTCAGAGCTGAAACAAACAATATGAAGGACAGAAGCAGCTCCATTGATCCAACTCCTCTGATGGATGATCAATCAGTCTGATCGGTCTGTTGATCAGTTTGTGATTATTGAAAGGATCTGACTGTGGACCAGAGAGAAGATGGAGGTGAAGCAGCTGATGGACGATGGATGAAGACAGGAGGACGCTACTGACTCACAGTCTGTTGACTCATTATTGATGAGTATTGATCAGACCTGATAATGTTAAAGAGGAACTATGTCAGTGCGGTCGCCTTCCCTCTGTTTTACTAAGAGACTTCAGCCATTAAGTTTTATTGATTTCAAGTTTACTCAGTAAAACTTTTATCTTGTAATTTAGCATAACAAGGTCTTCAGGCTGATTAAATTTGAGGTCAATCTATTTAAATCTTGAACATACGATAAATGTTGATATATACAGTACTGTATATATATTTTTTAAACATCTGAGTAAATTAAGAGAAAGAAACACGATTTCAAATGTCAAACTGTCAGTAGAGTTTACACATCTCTGCCAGCTGTCATACATGTAGATGCTCTGTTTTGTCAATTATTTTATACATATTTTATTGTCATTTTTTTTTTACCACTATTGTTTTTTTTTTTTCCTTTTTATTTATACCAACAAGAAAATGACAACGACAACAAGAAAATGACAACGACATAACACAAAATACAAACTAGAAAAAGCAAAAAGAGAAAGGAAAGAAAAAGAGGGAGAGAAAAGAAGAAGAAAAGTAAAAAATGAAAATGGTCTATTTAGATTGTGTGTGTGTGTGTGTGTGTGTGTGTGTGTGTGTGTGTGTGTGTGTGTGTGTGTGTGTGTGTGTGTGTGTGTGTGTGTGTGTGTGTGTGTGTGTGTGTGTGTGTGTGTGTGTGTGTGTGTGTGCCTGTACTCTGCCTGTAAAATGATGAGATTAGTGATAATGCTAATAGTTATGGAGATGACACCAACGATAATAGCCATGAAAACAGAAAGAATACAATGAATTCTACATAAACATCACACCAGTAACAAAAATACTTCAACATCTTCAACAAATTGTTGTGAGTAGGGAGAGTGGAAGAGGGGAGGGCTTAGGAGGTAAGTTTACTAAATTTGAATGCAGACCAGGAGCCCTGCAGGCGGAGGCGGCCAGCAGCCACCCAACCCCAGGACCCTCGTTATCCCTCCGCCCCCGACCAACCGGTGGCAACGCCCTTTTTAACCCTCTCTCAATATATGGTGTGTTTGTGGTGCATTAAAAACAGAGGGATTGTGGTGCATTAAAAAAAGAGGAGAGGAGGGTTGTTGTTGTTTTTTTTTTGTTTCTTTTTCTTTTTCTTCCCCCATGTGTGTGTGTTTCTCCTTTTCCCCCTCTTTCTTTTAAAGTGGTGTGTGGTGTGAAGAGAGCACGGGGGGGCATTGCCCAACCGGCCGAAAGCTGAGGCGAGGGGAGGGTCCCGGGCCTAGGCAGACCACAAGCCGCCACCAAACCCGCAGAGCAGCTGGGACTTGGGACACAGCCTGTATAGTATTACTATTAATAATAAAGTTGATAATATTGAGTTCTTAGATAATAATGATAAGATTGAGATCATTAACAAAGAAAACGGTTACTCACCCTCACTCTCCCCTCTTCATGTTGTTGGCTATGGCAATAATATTAACAACAATGGGTATAGACACAGAGAAGGACAGAGAGCGGTGAAAACATAATCTAATATAATGGGTTATAACAGTATTTAAAATGACTAAGTAGAAGACAGAAAGATTAAATAACTAATGAATTAATAATAAATAAATAGAAATGGTTTATCAGAAACAAGGGAAGAAGGAGAGTGGAGAGAGGAAGTACAAAAAAAGAAGATTAAGTATAGAGTGTAAAAAAAAAAAGAAGAAAACAAACAAACAAACAAAAAAAAAAAGAATTGCCATGATGATAATCATGTTACCACAAAAGAACAAGTTGTGAATGGTGTGTAAGTGCTTATGCGTGAGTGTGTGCGTGTATAAAAACTATTGTTTTTTTTTTAAATTTGATTTTGTATTTTTAACTTATTGCTCTTACTGTAATTATTGATGCTTTTCTACTTTTTGCCGTCCACTTTGCGGGTACAATTCTGCAAATTACCTCATCGAGGGACTAATGAATGAATGTCATACCTGAGCTTATTGTGAATTTTTTTCTAGGGGGCGCCCTCGAGCCATTCAGTCTGACCCAAGTTGAGCCATTTCCAATGTATGTGCCAATTGTGGTTAGTTTTAACTCCCTAGTTGGTTATATATAAATTGTTATTTATAACCCCAATGGAAACCAAACATCAGTTCTTAAAGTAAAAAGACTCAGATCAGGTCGGAGCTTTAGGATTACAATACAAACTGTGGTGTGTGTAGGTAAATGAAGTCAGAGCTCCTGAGGCGCCGCTGCCTGCACGAGTTGCAGCAGGTATGAATCAGTGACAGGTGCCTGCAGCACAAAGCTGCACTGAAGAACGACCTGTGACCTCTGGTGACGTCACAGCTGTCATGTCTGCTATAAACGCATTAAAGCATCTTTATATAATTCTCAGGTCGTCCCGTCTTGAGTCCACAGGGACGTCTGGCTCCATGTGGATCTTGTCTGCAGGGAAAGTGAATAATTATGTTCAGTGTCTGATCTGTCTCAGTGTGGACGCTCGTCAGTCTTCTTTCTGATCTTCTAACGTAGTCTGTGTCTAAGTCAGTGTCTCATCCGTCTCAGTCTTCTTTCTGATCTTCTAACGTATGGACATATTGGTGGTCGTCCTCCTCATATCTGTGATGTCACAGTTACAGCAGCACAGACTGTTAGAAGTCATTCATATTCCTCTGGCCACACCTCCAGACTGCAGCCAATCACAACCTGCCGTTAGAGCACAGCCTCCTGTGACATCACGGGAAGTGTGTCTGTGCATATGTGTGGACTGGTGTGTGTGTATATTTTTTTCTCAGTCATGAGACCTGAGCTGTCAACCAGTCTGTGGCCTTCAAGTGGCTGTGACATTGACACACGGCACTTGGTCACACACAGACAGACAAAAACCCACACAAAGCCGCCACCCCCTCCCTTTTTTCTTCTTTTTTTTTTTTACACAGTGGTTATGATAATATAAATTATTTTATTGATTTTCCAATGATTAAATATCCACGTTACTGTAATGTGCATCGAGGCGACAGCCTGCTGTTACTGTAAACTGCAGCTGTAACTCTGCTGCAGCAGCTCCACCTAGTGTCACTTTTAATGAATAACACCAAATGTCCAAGCTTCAGCACATAGAGGAGCTATTCATGTTTTGTGTAAACAGTTAAAGCAGAAGTGAGTGATATATTTGTGTTAATATAAGTCTTAAATAGTTATATCTTCCGACAGCAATCACTTACATAGAGTGTTTGGACCGAAACACGGGTCTCTCAGTCCCTCTGCTCTGCTCTGAGCCGAAGAGAAAACATTTATCGTATCCTACAGTTTTTATCCAATGAGGAGAGAGAACGGCATGCAGGGCTGTGTGTGCAGCCAAGGAACGCCGTGAATGTGGTGACGTAGGGACGAGGACTGTTATGGTGCGTTCAAGGAAACTCGTATTTTTCCGACCGTGAAGTGGTACCAGTTCGATCTGGTACGAGTTCACCGGTCGGAAGTTACGAGTGGCCGTTATAGTGACTTTCACCGGTAAAACAGGTCGGAAAAACACGAGTGGGTTGCCTGAAACGCTACAAAGTCGTAAGTTGTGACTTGAAGCTGTAATTTACGATTTCAAAAGCCTGCCTGGAACGCAGCATTAGCGAAAACGACCGGACCACTCACTTCTGCTTTAACTATCTCACCAAGAAGTAATGTATATATGTACATAATGTAATGTAAGATCATGTAGTTACCAGTTGAATCTGAAAACAATTGGATCTGATCATAGCAAATAGTTTTGATTTTGAACAAAAAGAAAAGTCACAGAACTAATTAAATTCATGACAGGACACTAATGTGAGTGCACAGCTGGACCCACTTGGTAAGACTGTGGGATATATAGTAACACAGATTCCCTTACAGAAAAAAACACATGCACTTCACATGTTATTCACATGTGATTTTCCACATGTGAAAGACTTTGCATATCGTAATCATGTTATTCGCATGGGAAACATGTGGTTTTGGCCCAATTTTATGTTAAGCACATGCGAATTCCCACATGTGGTAACATGTAGAGTAAAACATGTTACCACATGTGGAAAATGGGTTCACATGGAAACATAAAATTGGGCTCAAATCACATGTTTCCCATGTGCAAATAACATGATTCCCATGTGCAAAAATGTTCACATCACATATGAAGTTCATGTGTTTTTTCTGTAACACTGAAGACTAAAAAACTGTATCCTTTTTTACCACAATGACAGGATGTCTATGACATTTGCAGTCTTTAATCACTGCACTTGTTAGTAATGTTTATTTACTGTATTTATTATTTATCAGTTATATGCCTAATAATTAATATTATTATGTTTATTATTATTTTGATCTATACACAGTGATGGACAGTATCGGAGTAAATTTACTTGAGTACTGTACTTAAGTACATATCCAGAGGATTTGTACTTTACTTGAGTATTAGATTTCTTTGGTACTTACTTGAATACATTTCCAAGACAAATATTTTCAATTAATTAATTTCTAGGAAGGCTGAAAAGTACTCGTTACTTTCAGGTCTGCTCTTTTTTTTTTTTTTTCTAAAATCCTATTGGACACAAGCTGTGTTTGTCAAAGAAGGAAACCCTAACCCCTAAAAGCAGCACATCGGTGCAGCTGGTTTCAAAGAGTTAATTCTCAGAAACAAGAGTTAAAAGCTCCTTAAATTCACCTAGAAAAAATTATAGTAATTCATTGATGTGAAAAATAAGAAATGTACTCTTACTCTTACTTTTACTTAAAGCAGAAGTGAGTGGTTCGGTCGTTTTCGCTAATGCTGCGTTCCAGGCAGGCTTTTGAAATCGTAAATTACAGCTTCAAGTCACAATTTACGACTTTGTAGCGTTTCAGGCAACCCACTCGTGTTTTTCCGACCTGTTTTACCGGTGAAAGTCACTATAACGGCCACTCGTAACTTCCGACCGGTGAACTCGTACCAGATCGAACTGGTACCACTTCACGGTCGGAAAAATACGAGTTTCCTTGAACGCACCATAACAGTCCTCGTCGCTACGTCACCACATTCACGGCGTCCCTTGGCTGCACACACAGCCCTGCATGCCGTTCTCTCTCCTCATTGGATAAAAACTGTAGGATACGATAAATGTTTTCTCTTCGGCTCAGAGCAGAGCAGAGGGACTGAGAGACCCGTGTTTCAGTCCAAACACTCTATGTAAGTGATTGCTGTCGGAAGATATAACTATTTAAGACTTATATTAACACAAATATATCACTCACTTCTGCTTTAAAGTAAATTTAAAAGCATGTACTTTTGGATACTTAAGTACCTTTAAAAGCAAGTACTTTTTTACTCTTACTCGAGTAACATGTCGACTGAGCTACTTTTACTTGTAACGGAGTAAATTTTGACCAGTAGTATTTGTACTCTTACTCAAGTACTGGAGTCGAGTACTATACATAGCCTATGAATCACAACTCACTCTTATTGTACTGCTGATATGAATGTCGTTATGTGTCAACATGCAAACTGCAATAAACTGAACCTTGAACCTTGATACTTAAGATAATGTGGACTTTATGACAGGGACATGACTACTTTATTGACTCTACAGGAAATAAATGTATCTGTTCTACACTCTGTAAGAGTCGGTCTGTCCTATCTTCACTTTGTGTTGAAATTGAAAGTAAGCGTTCATCGCTGCAGAGTCCTGGTTCAGTCTGGTTCTGATCGTTACTCAGTCCAGGAAGAAGCGATTTTAACTGGACTGTGGTCTGTGAAGATGAAGATGTTTGTGGTGTTTGTGACGCTGCTGTTCGGTGAGAAAAACTTCCATCTAACTCCATTTACATAAACTACACATCTGGCTGTGAGCGCCATGTTTGAGAGGAGGTGACCTGATACTGTGATCGACTGTAGGTGTAAACTAAAGCTCTGTCCTGCTTCTGAACCACATGTTGCTCTTTGGTAAAATGGACTTCATGTATATAGCACTTTTCTAGTCTCTATAGAGTGCTTTACACTGTGTGTCACATTCACCTTTTCATACAACACTAATGCTCGAGCAAATCATTAACAGAGCAAGAGAGCACACGTTTAGGACACTTGAACAAGCAGACTGAAGGAGCTAGGAATCGAACCACCAACCTTCCAATTAGTGGACGATTAGTGGATTTTTTGGTTTTTCTTTTACAGATTATGATAACACAACTCTCAAGTACCTTGTGTGTCGATATGGTAGTCCTCCGAAAACTTTTTAAAACTACAATCAAAACATGATGGTTTTTATAAAATGTGTGATCTTGGTTTTGTCGGCTGCTGGACGTAACGAAACTAAAGTGGGAGTTCCATTTTTTCTTCTCCTTCGTGCTCACAAACGAAACGGTGAAGAAACTTGCTGTTTTTTCAAGGAGCACGTTGGAAATCAACTCCTCAACCACGCGAAAACCGTTTGTTCCTAGGCCTTGTACAGAGTTTGCTTCAAGGTTGGAAAAAGGTAAACAAATAGCTAAAAACATGCGAGATGTCATGAGCAATTAATAGGCTTTATGCACAGCTCTACTACTTCCTGAACTTTAGCCAGCTCCTTTATTTCCTGTCTTACATTATTGGACAAACTGATTGATCCAGGTGTGTCTGTGAGGTCGTCAGACACACCTGGATTAATCAGTTTGTCCAATAATGTAAGACAGGAGCTGGCTTAAAGGTACAATATGTAAGAATGTGGCCAAAATTGTTGCTGCAGTCAAATTCAAAACACAGCAGCGCGTTGTCCCCCCTCCCCTACCCACCAGACTCGAGGTTGCCAGACAGCGACGCGCCAACCTGCTCTGCTCACTCACAGTCAGTCTCAAAGCAGAGTAAAAAACTATATTCATCAACTGCTTTATTGCTCTGACTCACAGTATCTACGAGCGGAGTTCACGTCACTCAGATGACCTCCAAGTTATTGTTGCATTCACCGTTCCGACGCTGTGTCTGTGTGTGCAGCACTGACACACACACACACACACACACACACACACACACACACACACACACACACACACACACACACACACACACACACACACACACACACACACACACACACACACACACACACGCACACACACTTTAACCCTGCATCTACCGGAGCTTTAGTGCGTGTTAATCACGCCGTAGATGAGCCAACATATGAGACGTCTTAGCGCAGAATAAACGACACGAGCCGCTCCGTTTCTCCTCCACTTTCTGACGTCGGATCATAAAACATGAGGACCGGAGACAGGCGACCTGACCGGGACAGACTCCTCTCATGAACCGCTCCACACATTCACAATCACTTCATTTATCATCGGCTCCATTTCCTCCCTCCTTTCTAACTTTCACTTTGTAATTCTTCCCTTTAGCTTTAGCTTTAGCAGCAGCTCAAACTAACTAGGCTACATGCTCACAACAGCAAGCTGTGTATTAAACGGCAGAGCGACTAGCCGCTTATTTCTACCGTGTGATATCAAGGAAATATGACCATAATAACCGATAATAGAAAACAATCTTTTTTTTTTCACGATCTCGTTTTATCTCCCAGCCATAGTTTCAGCTCAGTGGAAGCTAACTGGCAACCCGGAGGCTGAAATGCCACTGACGCTGTGACAGGGAGAAAGCGGCGCGCTGGGTGGCAACACATGCCAACCATAGAAATTCAAAACATGATTTGCGGTCTGCAAAAAAAAAAAAAATTAATGCGAATATCTTGGCTGTAGGATTGTTGTTGGTGAGTTCAGTATGTTATATGAACATTATTCCTGAGTCTCTGTTACATATTAGGATGATTTTACAGCCAGTTGCTTTAGATTTCTTACATATTGTACCTTTAAGATCAGGAAGTAGTGGAGCTGTGCATAAAGCCAATTGAAGTTGTTCATTGGGAAGAAATTGATTTCCTCGAGTTAGAAACAAACCTTTTAGAACATTCAATACAAAAACACACAGCAGATTCATTGTTATCACCATGACACCATGTTAACTCTTACTAACAAGCTGTCAGGTGTATGTAGCTCCACCTCCGTCCCCTCAGGTGGACAGGATTGGTTCCTCAGGTCTGTGTTGATGAGGCTGTCGGTGGTTCACTGCAGCTCCAGGTCAAACACTGGATCTTCATCAGAGTTTGATTAACTTCTGGTTTCTGTCTCACCTCTGTCTGTGTCCTCAGTTTCCCAGCATGCCTCAGCTGTGGAGACATATGAGGGGGAGGAGTCTGTCCTGCTGCCCTGTGACTTTCCTACGTTTGACCTGGACGAGCCTTCAGTGGTGTGGAGCCGCTCCGACCTCCGTCCTTCAACCGTCCACCAGCGTCAGCCGGACGGAGACGAACTCAGAGACCAGAACCAGGACTACAGAGGACGGACGTCCATGAGGACTGACGCTCTGAGGACCGGAGACCTCAGCCTCACTCTGAGGAGACCCACCACCAGAGACAGTGGCAGCTACAGCTGCATCCTCAGAGGGAGGGGGGGAGAGGAGAGGCAGAGTCAAGTTACACTGAAGGTCAAAGGTCAGAGGACATGGACTCATCAGAAATGTGTTTTAATGTTTCACATTATTGTTTATAGTGATGTTTTAATCTCATGTTGTTGTTTGTGTCGACTGCAGGACGTCATGAAGAATCGGTCTACATCGTCTTTGGTGTCTGTTGTCTCCTGCTCTCACTGACTGCTGCTGTTCACACTGGCATACTGTATACAATGACAAAGGCAATAAGTAAGTTATCTGTGTGTGTGTGTGTGTGTGTGTGTGTGTGTGTGTGTGTGTGTGTGTGTGTGTGTGTGTGTGTGTGTGTGCGCACCCAGGAAACTAATGCAAGTCAGTGTGATGTCAGAGCTGTTAACTGAGGTCAGAAGTCAGGTAGAAATAAACTCTAAGTGTTGTTGTGAGAATTGCTCAGAAATGTTGTGTTAATGTTTATAAATGTTCTGATCTCATGTTGTTGTTTGTGTCGACTACAGGATCTCGACCAGTCAGGATCAAGGTTCTCCAGGTTCTCCAGGTTCTCCTGGTTCTCCTGGTTGCTTGTGGTGTTGGTCTATGCATTTTCTTTCTTCATAAAGGGACTGAGAATAAAGATGGTAAGTAGTGTGTGTGAGTGTATGCATGGGCGTTGCACCCGTGGGGGATGGGGGTGTTTCGACACCCCCACTTTTAAAACACAATGGATTAGAATTAGAAGTGTATCTTTAAAAAAAATTGATTTTTACACCTATTTTGAATTTTACTCAAACACAAATACAAATAGAAATACTCCCCCCCCCCCCCTCAACAAATACAAATTCCAGATGCTTTGCACACCCCTAATTGCTAGTATTAGTGCATACTACTAAAATATTGATTGAGAATCGCATATAAGACCCAAATGACACGTTAAATAATAGGCCTACTGATAACAATATAGCACTTAAACGCAATTTTTACTTGGCTGGCTGGTAAATTATCTGCCTGGCTGGTAAAAAAAATCACTTACCAGCCTGAAAAAGTTAGTTTTGGACCCTGATTGGAAGCTTACTCTTTTGGGTAATCTAAGGTGGGCTCAGGTCAGTTAAATCTTTTCGAGAGAGTTTTCAATCCAGCCATGAAGTGCAGAGTTTTTTTCAGGAACGTCGTAGCATAGGTAAATCCACCATGATAACTCGATAGTGATTAAAAATTACATTTTGTGATTAAAATTGAAATTCAATTTCCGTTCTTTGGAACACCCCCACATTTAAAACCACTGCTCCACCCCTGTGTGTATGTATGGGGGGGTGAAGTCACTTCTCTGTTGACTGACAACAACACTAACATCTGATCTCATGTTGTTTGTCTCAGTGACAGAACCTCCTCCAGACTGGATCGCTGGTCTACTGGGTCTAATGTTCATCCTGCTGCTCCTGACTCTCCTGGTTTATTGTGTCTGGGTCAGAACACATTTAGAAAATATATTGTGTATATTTGGTCATTTCTCAGGTAAGAGGTCACAGTGGAACTGAGCAAAGTGTTTTTTTATGTGTTATTTATTAATATTTGAATCTTATATTGTTGTTGATTGTGTCGACTACAGGACGTCATCCAGACTGGGTCAAGGTTCTCCAGGTTCTGCTGGTTCTCCAGGTTCTCCTGGTTGTCCTGTTTGCTGTTGTTCCTTGCTGTGTCATTCTTCATAAAGAGATTAAGAACACAGATGGTGTGTGTGTGTATAGATTAATCAGTATAAATTGTCTCTTTGTGTCCTGCCCCCCCAACACACACACACAACTCTAACACTCATTGGGTCTCATTCATGAAATGTGAGTAACAGCCATAAATTTACATGGATTTCCACATTCATCAAAGCTGACCTTTTCGTAACTCTCACAAAATCTACACCTGCTCCTGACTGCATGTAGTGCTTGTAAATTTAGAAATGCACATAAATATTGCTTGTCACTGTTGGAAATACACAATTTTAATCCGTATTGCTCTCTGTTATGTAGGACAATACACAACTGCCTTTGAATTTAAACGTGACAAATGTGTAGAAATATTTGGAGAGGGACAGGTTTTAGGGGTCAAGGCTCTATTATTCTGTTATTCTGTCCGATCGGCACTAGTCACATATGTGTTATGGAGTTTTTTAAATGATTAACGGTTAATAAGCATTGGTTTAGGGTGAGGAAAACAAGTCAAAATGTGTGCGCAACAGGGCCGTAGCCAGAGTTTAGAAATTGGTAAGGTCTGGGGGTAAATTCATGCAAAACCGCTGATGCGCGTTGCCTTCAGGCAGTCTCTGCATTTGCCTCTAACTGTACGTTCACACCAAAAGCTTCCAAAGCGTCAAAAACGCTCGAGGGGGGGCGTCAGACAAGACAGCTCCCAAAACGGCAAATATTTTCAGCCGCTTTGGCCGCTCGTCTGGTGACTGACGTCAAAGTTCGATCGCGCTGGTCATTGGGGAGCCGAAATACAAAAAAAAGAAAAAAACAGGCAACCGACGGACATCTCTATTCTGACAGGCTGCCGCCGGTTGCCGCTTGACCGCGTCATAGCTCATTACCCTAAAGTTAAACCTGGCTCAACTTTTCATCTGGTGACGCTTTGGACGCTTTGGAAGCTTTGGACGCTCTGGAAGCGCGGCAACGCCTGTTGACGCTTTGGACGCTCAGTGTCGCCGGGCGCTCATTGAAAATGAATTGACTTCCGGCGTTTTTGACGCTTTGGAAGCTTTTGGTGTGAACGCACAGTAAAACAACTCTGTCTGGTAACGTTCTGTTATTATCTCATAACGTGGTGAATGTGTAGGTCACAACTTGTCCACCAGAGCGTTTTGGAGTTGTTGGATTGTGTATTTGATGAGTTTGATGAGGGAAACCAAGAAATCCCATGAGCCTCCGTAGCGTAGCTCTGAGCAGCTCACGGCTCTGCTCCGCCGTTCTAAAAATAGCTTGCACCGACAATTAAAGGTAACGAACCTACTGCTATAGGGATTATGGCAATGGGCCCATTTGCCAAAATGTTGAACTATCCCTTTAACTCCACCCAGAATGACTCAGATCCACGATCTCTCTTTTTCCCGACTCTCTCCCTTTTTCCTTGTTGGACAGGATGCACCTACGTACCTCCTTATATGGTGGTCATGATCTCCTTATATGGCTATTCATGGGTGGAGATCTATGCCGGGGGGCGTGCTGTTACTTCATGATGGGTTGGTCTTCATGATCTTACACAAGTACTTACGATCAAATCTGAGATTCCCACAGCTTTCATGAATCTGGAGGAGAGTTTTAGTGGCGTGGGTTTTTATGTGCAAATCTACACACAGATTTACTGACGTTTCATGAATGAGACACATTATGAGTCAATGGTCCAGACGGTTCAGTCAGAGTCAGTCGGTACCGAGTGATGTCACAAACTGGCTTGTGAACTGTTGTTTTGAAGTCAGGAGTTTGTGATTTGGCCATCGCCATCTTGGTTTTTGGAACCAATAGATACTATATGGAGGAGGAGGTGGAGCTGTGGAGGAGCGAGGGGTAGATCTGTCCCAAGCTCTATACACCCACCTACACCAGCTACATGATGGATTAAAATGAACAGGGTCATGACTAATAAACATTGTTAGTGCCATGATGAGGACAGACTGCACTTGATTGATTGTCACTGTGTCAATCAAGTGTCAGTCACGCCCCCCGAGACCCACTCTGCTTTATCATCTGTTTTGTTTTCAATGTCATCATTTGAAAAATGACCCTTACTTTGTATTGAGAAAAACTTCAAACTAGTATTTAAGACCATATTCTGTGTTCCTGTCTCTGTCCTCAGTGTCGTGGCATGGAGACACTGTGGAGCTCTACAGTGGGAGGTCCGTCCTGCTGTCCTGTGAGGACTCTCCTTTACCCAGAAACCCCACAATGACGTGGAACCGCCACGACCTCCGTCCTTCAACCGTCCATCAGAGACACCAGCTGGGTGACGAGCTCACAGGCCAGAACCAGGTTTACAGCAGCAGAACGTCCATGAAGACTGAAGCTCTGATCACTGGAGACCTCAGTCTCACTCTGAGGAACCTATACATCTCTGACAGCGGAAACTACACCTGCATCATCACAGCGTTTGGAAATAAACGAACACTGAGAAACATACAGCTGAAGGTCAAAGGTCAGAAACACACACCAACACCTACAGTGCAGGATACAGGTCAGAGGTCAAAGGTCAGAGCTATAGCGGAATTATCTACGGTGGCCCTGATGGTCAAAACACAACGACATTCCACAAGACACAAAAACATTTCAGATTACGGAAAGGGTAAAGACAGCATCTTGTTTGTGATTGGTTGGGGGGGGGGGGGGGGGGCTGCAGCATAACGCCGGGTACGATATGAGTTTTGTTTTTACCGCGTACTGCTGTCATGCATACGCGTTCTGTGTGCATGTGTGTGTGAACGCCATTAACGGAGAAAGAGCGCTATGCGGAGATGAATGAACGGAACAATATTGCGTTGGTCGAGCCAAAAACCAAAAAATCTATTTGTGGCGGATGTAATTTATTTGTGGCCACCACGTCACAAATAAATGCATGTATGGGAAACACTTTAGACACGTTGGTTTGAATGGTGACAAAGCTAGATATGCCTGCAGCGAATGAGTTGTGAAATGTTTACCACAATAACAAGAGACTGAAGACGAGGTTACATAGTAATGGAAAACAAGATAAGATTAATTAACATTGTTATTTTCAATTAGGCTACATACTCAGCCATGCAGGTGCAGTTCGCAGTCAGGATGCAGTTGTTCCAGACTTAAAGGTATTCAGCAAAGAAAATTGAATTTGAGCCCACTGTGGGTCTTAACATTAGTGTAATAACTCATCTATCAGACGATGGAGCCCAAACTTTGTGCAAAATTCTATTTTCGAGTAAATCTGATGAAAGTGGGGTAGTTTTTTTCGCATTGGATAATGCAGCCGCACAAATTATACGTCACGTTGCTCACGATTCTTCAGCCACTGATATTGGATCCGTCATCCATCAATCAAACTTCTGAGACAACACACACACACCGAGCTCGGTCTCGCCCCAAACATTACTCGATAACGACCAATCAAATTCGTTTTCCTTACCCGGGTAAACTCATGCAGCAAGTCGTGGAAACTCGTAGAAGGAGGCGTGACAAACAGGACAAACAGCCATTTCTGTACACCGTTAAACATGTCCGTCATCTTCTCTTGTCTCTGACCAGGCAGCACCTCAGTCCTCACAGCCACCAAGTTTTGTAATTGTATAAGAGTGTTTTCCTGAACATGACTGTTATATAGCTGCCTGGATGCACATTGCTGTTTTTAACCGTTAACCGACGCCATGCTCTGAGCGTCTGTGGCTTGTGCCGATCGGCAACTCACTCGGTGATGAACTGTTATAGTACGGTGACAACATCACTAGCTAACACCGCTTAAACCAGATCCATGGAAGGTAACCATGACAACCAGTTCTTTCTGCAGTCTGGTTGCGCATGACTTGTTGGTAAACAAATAATCCCTATATGTACAGGTCTCTGAGGTCAGTTTGAACCAACGTCACAGAGGTCACGTAAAGGTCACGTTGTTGTTTATGTTCATCTCATCCACAGAAAAGTTCTCCGTCATAGCTGAAGTCTCCGTTGTGTGTGGTCTCCTGGTTCTACTGGTTCTACTGGGAGTTTCTCTTGGTGTCGCCTGGTGGCTTAAAGTTCATAAAAGGCGACTAATCAAAAAAGGTAGGGAGTGTGTGTGTGTGAGAAAGAGAGAGAGAGAGAGAGAGACAGAGACTACAGAGCTGTAGCTGTAGTCAGTGGTTCTCAAGCTTTTTTTTTTTTTTTTTTTTACATCAAAAACCCCTAAATTGACACAAACTAGACCACAAATCGCCATTGGACAAAATTTTGGAGCAAACCAGAAATATATTTGTTCTGAAGAATGTTACTTTTTTTTCAAAAAATTCTCAAAAAACGTTTCTAGAAAAAAGTGTTGAAATTTTGAAGAAAAAAAAAGGTAAAATAATAATAAAATAAAAAGTGGTAAAAATTTCTCCAAAACTTTAAAAATTCTACAAAAAAATTAGTAAAATTTCCAGAAAAAGTTGGGGACCCCCGTGAACCCTCTCAATGACCCATGGGGGTCCCTGGACCCCAGATGCTGTAAACAGGAACAGAACAGCACTTACCCCCTTTTCACGTTACCTTGACAACAAGATGTTGTTGACTCTGTCCGGTCTGCGACTGATGATTTACCGTTTACTTTCAGCAGCAGCACAGGGTGAAGGACAGACTCAGAACAAATGTTCTTGGATCAGATCTGATCAAATCATCGTCAGTAATCACAAACTACACACAGTTGTGACGAGCAACGTTAATACTGACTTCTAAAACTTCTCTCTCTCTTCTTTTTTTGCTCCGTACATGAACAATAAAGAAACCACGGAGCTCTACGTTTGTTTATTTACTTTTTTTCTTTAAACACTCGCATTCTGACAGCATCCCATGTATTTAGCTTCACAACGCTAGAAGGAGGAGGAGGTGTATGCACAAGGAAAATAATCACAACTCACTGAATTTTCAACTGATTTTCACACAGTTTAGTTTTTACAAACACGAGACATGTAGGAATGATACAAGATGCTCTGGTACATTAAAGATGGACTTTCACACTGAAATACTAATGCAGAAACAGTGGTTATGTTAGTTATTCAGGTAACAAAGACACATTTCTACACGTCAGCCCCAGGGGGGGAGATTGTGTGTGTGTGTGTGTGTGTGTGTGTGTGTGTGTGTGTGTGTGTGTGTGTGTGTGTGTGTGTGTGTGTGTGTGTGTGTGTGTGTGTGTGCGAACCAACAAACAAAACTCTGATCATATCCAACACCTTCAGTAAAGATTATGTGGTTTAGATTAAAACCTGCTGCTGCTGCTGTCTGATGACATCATCATGTGGTTTGTTGTCTCTCAGTCCAACAGGTGGAGGTGGAGAAGGGGGTGGAGTCTGTCCAGCTGCCCTTCAAGACCACAGCTGGTCTGTCTGAAGACGTCAGAGTGGAGTGGACGGCTGAACTCAGAGGATGGTGGATAGATGAAGACGACAGGAAGGTCTATGTGCATGGGAACGGTTCTAAAGAACAGCACCGGTTTTACGAAGGCCGAACAGAGATGAATGAAGACCTGCTGAGGACTGGAGACCTCAGTCTGACCCTGAAACACCCCACAAGGACACACTCAGGAGAATACACCTGCAGAGTCTACAACAACGACGGAGATTTAATGAGAGAGAAAACTGTGAATCTCAGGGTCACAGGTAAGAGTTGTTTGTTTGTCTCTGTCTCTGGTTTTGTCTCCTCTGCAGAGAATTCATGTCAAAGATGAAACAGTTGAAATCAGAGCTGTAGATTCAGGTCAGAGATTAAAACCTGAGGCCTGTACCACGAAGCAGGATCACCGTCTTAGCGAGGTAACTTCAGGTTTAACCCTGGCTTTCTGGTACCACGAAGCTGGATTCGTTCTTACCGGGGTGAGTTACCATGGTAACTTACTCTGATCGGCTAACCTTCTCCGGGTCGGCGTAGCTGTCAGGACTGATCTGAATCCAGTAAAAGGCTCCATCCAACAGAGTTGCTGTGATTGTATCCACTTTATGATACATTATAAAAAAAACACACACGTGTCTCACAACAACAGATGAAAGGTTTTTCCAGGACAGATCAAATCCGTTAAATGATTATCCATATGATGCCAATTGTTGTTGTTTTTGTTTTCTTTGAGTATGTGTGTGTGTAGAGACACACGTCTATATGGGACAGGCTTTTATTTAATTTAGAACAAACCTTATGCTCAGCAAAGATGGAAAATATATAATATTATAAAATGGTTATGTTGTTTGGCCACTTCAACAACTAATAAATAAACATAATCATTTAATAACTCGGGTCGGGTCAGACCACAGGCTTCTTTTTTTCTTCTTTCTCGCAGGAGAAATAAGATGTTCGCTCACCTCTTCTCTGAGGCGTCGGTGCTCTGGTTGTGATTGGTCTGCTGCCTTGAACCCGCCCTTTATACGTGCGCGTTCACCGATTCACAATAAGACAAACCTGGGTTGAGTTACTGAGGTGATAACCAGCGTCGTGGTACCGCTGATCCAGAGAGACAGTGTTGTGGATCGGTTCAGCTGGATAGGCTGAGAGGAACCCTCGCTTCATGGTGCAGGCCTCTGCTGCTGCTGTCTGATGACATCATCATGTGGTTTGTTGTCTCTCAGACAAACAACAGGTGGAGGTGAAGGAGGGGGCGGAGTCTGTCCACCTGCCCTTCATGACCACAGCTGGTCTGTCTGAAGACGTCAGAGTGGAGTGGACGGATGAATACAACAGGAAGGTCCATGTGTACGAGAACGGTCCTAAAGGACAGGACCAGGTTTACAGAGGACGAACAGAGATGAATGAAGACCTGCTGAGGACTGGAGACCTCAGTCTGACCCTGAAACACCTCACATGGAGAGACAGAGGATACTACTACTGCAGAATCTACAACAAGGACGGAGACTTACTGAGAGGGACAGTAGTGACTCTCGAGGTCAAAGGTCAGAGTTGTTTGTTTGTCTCTGGTTTTGTCTCCTCTGCAGAGAATTCATGTCCAGTGTTGGAGGTAACTTGTTACAAAATTAATGAGTTATAGTAATATATAACTTTTAGGCAGTAAATTTTGAGTAACACAACGTGTTATTCATTGTATTTATTGTAATATTATTACAGTTACTCCGTCCGGTAACGTGTTACAATCAGAAACAGGTTGAATCACCACCTCAGGCTCCACAGCTGTAAATAGAGAAGCCAGTTTGCAGCAGCTCTTGACTCCCAGGATGCATTGCTGGCTGCTGTCTCTCTGCCCAAGTTGAAGCTTCACTGGATGAGTAAGAAGACGACATCAAGTTCCTGCTCACTAGTGCAGCTCCTTGTCAGAGGAGCCTGCAGCCCAGATGCCAGATCCTCATCCAGCTGCTGACAGATTATAACGTGTCTCCATATTGTAATGTCTTGTCCTCAGTGTTTATGTTGGTCAAAGTAAATAAAAAGTAATCAGTAACTTATTACTCTCTAGGAATATTGCAAAGAAACATATTACTTCCAAATGCAAGTAACTACTGTTATGTAATGTATTACATTTTGGAAGTAACTCAGGTCAGAGATTAAAACCTGCTGCTGCTGCTGTCTGATGACATCATCATGTGGTTTGTTGTCTCTCAGTCCAACAGGTGGAGGTGGAGGTGGAGGTGGAGGTGGAGGAGGGGGCGGAGTCTGTCCAGCTGCTCTTCAAGACCACAGCTGGTCTGTCTGAAGACGTCAGAGTGGAGTGGACGGACACATACAACAGGAAGGTCCATGTGTATGAGAACGGTTCTAAAGGACAGGACCAGGTTTACAGAGGACGAACAGAGATGAATGAAGATCTGCTGAGGACTGGAGACCTCAGTCTGACCCTGAAACACCTCACAGTGAGAGACAGAGGATACTACTACTGCAGAATCTACAACAAGGACGGAGACTTCCTGAGAGGGACAGGAGTGACTCTCAAGGTCAAAGGTCAGAGTTGTTTGTTTGTCTCTGGTTGTTTGTTTGTCTCTGGTTGTTTGTCTCTGTCTCACTGTCTTCTGTCTCTGTCTCGTCCACAGCAAGAACTCAGGTCGGAGCTGAAACTCCTCTGATGACTGATCAATCAGTCTGATTGGTCTGTTGATCAGTTTGTGATTATTGAAAGGATCTGACTTTGGACCAGAGAGAAGATGGAGGTGAAGCAGCTGATGGACGATGGACGAAGACAGGAGGACGCTACTGACTCAGTCTGTTGACTCTCTATTGATGAGTATTGATCAGACCTGATAATGTTAAGAGGGAACTATGTCAGTGCCGTTGCCTTCCCTCTGTTTTACTAAGAGACTTTAAGTTTTATTGATTTCAAATTTACTCAGTAAAACTTTTACCTTGTAATTTACCATCACAAAGGTCTTCAGGCTGATTAAATTTGAGGTCAATCTGTTTAAATCTTGAATAGACGATAAATGTTGATATATATTTAAAAAAAAAAAAAAAGACATCTGAGTAAATTAAGAGAAAGAAACACGATTTCAAATGTCAAACTGTCAGTTGAGTTTACACATCTCTGTCAACTGTCATACATGTAGATGCTCTGTTTTGTCAATTATTTTATACATATTTTTTGTCATATTATTTTTTTACCACTATTGTTTTTTTTAATTGATTTAAGTATTTTTAACGTATTGTTCTTATTATTATTGATGCTTTTTCTGTTTTTGCTGTCCATTTTGCAGCTACAATTCTGCAAATTACCTAATCGAATGAATGGATGTCATACCTGATAATAATAATCCGTGTATCATTGAGCGTGACCGTGGTCAAGACTAATAAAGAGCTACTATTTAATATCTATCGCAGTGAGTTTAGTAAAGTGATGATGGAAGTAAACCGACATGTTGATTTTTTGTTTTTTTAAATATGTTGAAATTATAACGACTCTGGATGCAAAATCTCATAGAGTATCGCTGCAACAAAGAAAGTTGATGGATGGACATGAATTGGGTTCGAAATGAGTTGCAAAGGTCACAAGTCATAGACATCAATTATATTACATGGATAACATTTGGATTTACATAGGCCTATAATACAGATAAGATACAAAATAAATTAAATCAAACAATCACAAGTAAATCACACAACAAATATTAATTCAACTTCAACTTTATTCATCCCAGAAGGGTAATTTTAGCAGTCTCAAACACTGCGAAAAACAAAGACAAAACAACATAAAAGAAAATAACAGATAATCACAATCAATCAATCGATCAATTCACATAAGAGAATGCAAGCATTTTTTGGTTGAAAAGACGTTTAAAAAACGTCTATGCTGACCGGTGAAAAGACGTTCAAAATTGGTTGAAAAGTGAACGTTTTTTTAGCGGCTATTTGTAGACGTGTGTGAATGGATACCACTTTTCTTCGTCCAAAAAGACACACCAAAAAACTCAGCTCGTCTGTAATGTCCGTCTTGTATTGAAGCCCCGACATGAGAAATTGTTCTGAAAAAAATTAAATAAGTCTATATTTTAAGCTTGTTTGTAGCGGAAGCTCCCTGAGTCTCAGTTCACTGCTCTGCCTGTGTCAGTGCAAATCTCGCGTGATGTCTCATGTTGGGGCTTCAATACACGAGGGACATTGCAGACGAGCAATATGGAGGTATTTGGATGTTTTTTGGTGTGTCTTTTTGGACGAAGAAAAGTGAGCACCATTCACAACCATTATGGACAAATACTGCTGCACGGACCCCCGCTGTACCTCCGAGGAGGCACAGAGGACTCTGAAAATTCTCACAGCTCTTGGTGATTAGATAATGAGTGAAATTTGAATTTTGGGTGAACTATCCCTTTAAAAGTTTCTGCTTATTTAGTGTGTAGGCAATAGTATATTGTTATGGTGGATCATAACTGGTAAATTTTGTCAAAATTTCTCATTTGAAAGCCATTATTGCAAAAGACAGTTAAATATGGTCTAAATATGAACGTTCATTAAACGTCTATTAAATGTAAACATATTATATTATATTATATTATTATTTAGTATGTAGTTGTTACTTCCGACCACGAGGGGGCGATGATCCGCTGTGTCGCTGTTTCCAGCCGCCAACAAACATGGGACAGAAGAAGGAGAAGTAGAGGATGAGGAGGAAGTAGATGGTTTTAATAATTCGCCACTGAGGAAGAAGCAGCAGTAGAAGGAGTCGGCGACACTCATCAGTTTGCTGCTCTGTGTTTTATCACCTGTTCTTCACACTGACAGGTGAGTTAAAACACCTGCGCGTGGTTTGTTTGAACGGTTCTTCTGCTTTCACTGTGTTCACGTGCAGCGTCAGGAAACTAATGTTGTTAAAGCTGCTAGTTAGCTGTGAGCTAACTTTAGCTGCTGCAGTCACAGCCTCCACCTCCTTTTATTTTTATTATTTTAATACCAAATCTTTAATACGATATTCTATTATGTTTCTGAGACGACTCGTTTCCTTTCAGTGTTTTCTTACCTAATTTGTGTATTTCATTTAAACACGTTGAAGTTTAAAACCAAGTAGTTAATGTAAACTGAGCTTTAAAGGCCAGAGGAGCAGACTGAACCTGGTTATAAGTCTCTATTTAATGTTTAACAGTGTTTATGACTTGGAGAACAAGTGTTTTTATTTGGATATATGCACGTTTTAATCACAATTTGCATGCTGGATTGTCAAAATCGGATCTTTTGCAACTCTGGTTTGGTGTTAACTTCAGGATTGGACCCATTTCTCAACTAGATAAGTCAAATTCTGTAATTACATAAATGAAGACACAGTAAATCCATCTTAATGTGACAAAATAATTACAGAAATGTGCCTAAAATGGTCAATATTCAGATTTTATGTGAGGAAACAACATGAACAAGACTACAAGAACATATAAAGTATTAAATATGTGTTTACAAATGCATTTATAGCTACATTAAGCTCATGTATTTGTAGTAAAGCTCTGGTGCTGGTTGCTCTGACCATGTTACGTTACGTCACATGGTTTGGGCCATAATTTGACTTTGCACTTTGCAGAAGAGCAGCATGAGGAGATCTTCAGATAACCAGGAAACTATGTGGTTATTCAGGATACGACGGCCCACCTCACCTTTCACACACTTAACACGTCTTTCCACAAAAAAAAAAAAACCTGTTGCAGCAGAGCCAGGTTTTCTTTATTTTCTTTTTCTTTTTCTTTCTGCAGTTTGTTTATTTTTAACGAGGATCAGCTCATCGAATGCATGCACAGTGCACACCTCCACGTTTTTCTGTTTAAAGTTTCATCAGGTTGCTAAAGAGATTTTTTTTAAGAACTTGTAAAACATGGGGCTAAAAGTTCACTGACCCCCAACTCAGCTCCGCTCCACCGTTACAGGCTAATCCATCTGCAGTGTGAAGGATTGTGAGACTGTTGTGGACCCTTTTGTAATTCAGCTTGCACAAACTAACCTGTACCACCTGCAGACACACAAGCTGCAGCCGACGTTGATGTAAAACACCAGAATGAGGAGAAGTCTGTGAATTTGAAACATTAGAAATATAACATCACAGTAACCTGCAAACTCTTTGTGAAGTCAAGTCATTTTTATTTGTATAGCACCTTAACCTTCTTAACCCGTCTTGTGTCAGCTTTCTGTTACCATCTCTTGTGTTAGGGTCGGTTTTGACCCGAGTCTCAAATCAGCTGTGAAACACACAAACACTAAAAACAATTATTCATCATCTCTTGGTTGCATTGTTTGGCTTCCTTATCCATGAAAAAGTAGTTTTTGCACTTATGATTTCAGTTTTAACTCTTATTATTGTTCTTAACGAAATAGCACCACAGATGTCATCATTTTAACAAGCGCATTTTAAGAATGTCTGACAGCTCCTCAATTCTGTACTTACTCCAATCACAGAGACACTGGGATACACCTTTTGACGATGAATTTTCAAAATAAAAGCCTTTAATGTCAAATTGAAAACATACTTACAGTGTTGTCGTGTTGAGTTTGAGCTCTGGACCCAAATGTAAACGACCATGAGTCAAACAGTCAAATTATTGGGGCAGAGGACAAAATGGAGGTAAGACGGAGTAGCAGGAGGCAGACGGACCTAGGAACAGAGAAGCAGGGCAGGGGACGTGGATGGTCTGGGTGAAGCAGCGGCATGGGAGCGGGATCCTGGAGGCAGAATTGGAAAAACAGGTAAGTCCGTATTATTGAAATCACTGGAAACTCAAACAAGTTAGCACAGGCCAATCTACCTGCTAAGGAAGGTTACAAGGCCTACACACCTGATGATGCTGTATGTCCTTAACATCCACTGGTGGTTGGGAGATAGTATAACAATGTAGAGTTGAAAACTGAACCTTTAAATCTACAAGTGATAATCACCATCTGATCTGATGTTTCTAAAACACCCAACAACCACGCCGATAAATAGAGCTCAAAAGCACTTTTAAACCCTGAAGAAAATTAGAGAACAAGTCCATAAAGTGGTTGGAGATGTTCTGGTTCAGTAACTGTCCCAGACCACCGATGTGATAATTGAAATAAAACCTGCAAACCTTTAGTTCATCCCAAGATTTCCATATGTGTGCACATTACAGAGTTGTTACTGTATTTATGTATGAAGCCGTGAGCAGCGGTGAGTTTATTGTAGAGCTGAGCAGCAGCGACTCAGTTCAGCCTGTCAGAGAATATCACAGCTGGATGAAAATCCACAGCATTAGTGAACGAGGAGTACAGTTGTCCCTGAGGCAGAAAACAAGAAGTTCAGTTCAGTTTAGTTTATTCGATTAGCATTTAAACCCCCCCATCCTTCTCAACAGATGATATTTACTTCTAATATAAACAAAATACAATGAGGAATGGAGCTAATTGAAAAGGAGTAGGCTGAAGCTCATGCTTATGCCTACCCTTTTTGGTTCACAGCAGTGGTGGCTGGTGACTGAAAACATTGGAGAGGACAGGAGGAAAACCAGTCCATGGCATCATGTTACTTTATATTGGTTGACTAACTTAACCTTATTTTCTTACGAAAATTAAGCAGTAAACAATGGCTTGCAAAATTTCTTAAAAACAACATCATTTTATCCAATCCTGCTGTTTTCAGATGAACTATACAGGCCTAATGAAAAAGACCGAGCATTTATCAAGCATGTGAAAAAAAACAGGGCAATGTTCAACACCTGTAAACGTCACAGTGGGAATTTTACACAACACTCTCTGATTTAAAAAGAAAAAAGAAAAACCATGAAAATCTGGAATTATTAAGAACAAAGCAAAGTGTTCCACTTAATTTACGTATAGGCTACTTACCTAACTCTTACCTGGCTTTGAGGCGAGGGTTTCTCCAGACACAGACTGTTTTCACTGATTGAAATACAGTGGCGGGAAAAGAAAACGCCCAATCGCCCAAAACTTGTAGTTTAACAACGTATCTTCTATGTAATTTCACAATCCGTGAGATGACCTAAGTGTCCGTGGGTTGATAGATGGAGGAATACTAGTCCTTATTGCTCTGTACAGAGTCCCGTTGTGTCGTTAAACCGATGTTTTACCCTCCAGCTGAGCAAGTCACGTCACTGAAAACTATGAACCATCTCTCTGACTCTCTGATTTCAAACCGATGCCAACATTGCTGAAAACTCTGTATTTCTTAAGCTAGGAGCACGCTGGTGTAGTGGCTGTGTACTCTCTCACATCTTGCGTTGTGTAATTCACGGAATCACTGTTGGCAAACTCGCCATGTAGGGTTGCCAACCGTCCCTTGAAATACCGAATCGTCCCGTATTTGGAGACTGAAAGACGTGTCCCTTAATGAACTGATACAGGACGCACTTTGTCATGTATTTTTGAAAATCCATGTCAGGCGATTTTTATAATAATGACCCGGTGCAGTTCTGACTGCCGCTGCTGATTCTTGCCTGTCTGGAATGAGCTTCTCATTGACCAATTTATATTTATTTATTTATATTTATATAATTAGACTCACCGTTACGTTGCTGGGTCGCTGAAGTGTTGCTAGGATACGCCTGCGAAGCCGCTTTCAGAGATGTGACTGATGCACCACTCTACCCAGACAAGAATGAAAGAAAAGAAAATAATTTTTTTTTTTAAATGATTGTGGAAGTGTAGAAAAGAACGGGAAAAGAAACACAAATGGCAGGAAAACGTGAGGGATGATTTATACAGAGCCAACCGCACATCTCCCAATGAAATGTCTGCATTAGTCACGGAGGAATCACTGAGGTTAAACAGCCTGGGTCAGGACTCAGACAACCACAGAGGAAGGAGAGGCTTCAGAGGAGTCAGCGAGCTCTTTCAGTCTGTTCTTCACTATGTATCTCAGGGGGCTGATATAGTATTAATAATTATAGTATTTATTTAATTAGACTCAAATCTGGTTGATAGATAGGCTCGCGGTGACACAGAAGAAGGCCATCTGAAGTTCACTGCTCCTCAAACTGTGACTGTCTGTAGACTACTAAAAGTTCATCATATTTAAGGTCTACTCTCGCAGTAATTTAATGTAGTAAAAACAAACAATACATTTTACTGTATTATGTACAGCTATAATAATATAGTGGTAATTGTAATAAAAAATATATATGTTGTAATGTAGTAAAGAAAAAAACCTTAACTGTTTTTTTAACTGCTAGAATAAAATAATAATGATGATGATCCCTTATTTTCACTTCAGAGAGCTGGCCACCATATCATCATAGCAGGGGGATTAATAATACAGTCTGTCCCGTTTTCTTTCAGCAACTGCTCTATTTAGTATTAAATTGAACATAAAATGACCAACAAAGCGTAGCCTACCTGGCAGATGGATTCATAATTCAGTCAGTCCCGTTTTCTCTCTCTCACACACACGTCTCACGCTGAAAATATAAAACGAAAATAAAGTGCAGGTTAGCTAACAATGTGTAGCACTAGCCACTCTGTAAACAAACAAAAAAAAGGACGTGGTCAACCGTTCAGGAGCTATACGTTTATAAAGGACGACTTAAATCACCCCTAAATATTAAAATTAAAGTAATTAATATGAAACAATGGCGGAGCTCATAACTCGTTCACCTACCGGGGAAACAGCGAGGTCCAACTGCTGCTCTGCTGCCCCCCGGGGTGCACGACCCTAAACCACAGGGGCGCTGCATTTAAATACCATAGGACAAATAAGTTTCGGTGTTGTGTGATTAGTTTTTATGGCAAGTAAAGACATAGCAACATTAACCAGGGTCTTATTTAGGAACTGGACCAACCTGAGACCAATCTTCCGTTCTGGTTGTTGATTGGTAAAGGAGAACGTCCATTGGCGCGTCATTTTACGTGTCTTAGCCAATAATAGATTAGCATTAAAAAAAAATGCAAATGTGCACCCACCCAGACAACGGGTTGCAGTAACTCTGTAGCAGCAGCTCCACCTAGTGGTACTTCCAATGAATGAATCGCACCAGAGATGTCTGACCAAGCTTCAGTGGCTATTAATGTTTTGTGTTATTTAATTATCTCACCAAGGTGTATACGTATAATGTGAGAAACTGACTCACAATCCTGTTGTGTCATAATATCTGACATCTGATCATTAGGCCTATATAGTAGAGAGTCTCAGAACTAATTAAATTCATGACAGGACACAGATGACTGCATTAACAACACAGGTAAGACTAATAAAGAGCTACTATTTAATACAGTGAGTTTAGTAAAATGATGATGGAAGTAAACCGACATGTTGGTTTTTCTTTTCTTTCCTTTTTTTAAATGTTGAAATTATACACAACAGACTCTGGTAAATGAACAAAGTTGCAACACAGAAAGTGGTTGGATGGACACAAATTGGGTTTGAAATGAGTTGCAAAGGTCACAAGTCATAGACATCAATTATATGACATGGACAACATTTGGATGTACAATAATAACTTTTAGGCAGTAACAGAGTAATACAACGCATTACTTATTATATTTTTTGTAATATTATTGTAGTTACTCCGTCCAGTAACGTGTTACAATCAGAAACAGGTTGAATTACCACCTCAGGCTCCACAGCTGTAAATAGAGAAGCCAGTTTGCAGCAGCTCTTGACTCCCAGGTTTAAATCTTGAACATACGATAAATGTTGATATATTAAAAGAAAAACAAAACAAAAAAACATCTGAGTAAATTAAGAGAAAGAAACACGATTTCAAATGTCAAACTGTCAGGTGAGTTTACACATCTCTGTCAACTGTCATAGATGCTGTTTTGTCACTTATTTTGTACATATGTTTTGTCATATTTTACCACTATCGTTTTTTTTTATTATTGTTTTTGTATTTTTAACTTATTGCTCTGAATTACTGATGTTTTTCTAGCTACAATTCTGCAAATTACCTGATCAAAGGACTAATACATGAATGTCATACCTGAGCTCAGGTCTGACCCAGGTTGAGCCATTTCTGATGCATGTGCCAAGTGTGGTTAGTTTTAACTCCCTAGTTGGTTATAAATACATTGTTATTCATAACCCCAATGGAAACCAAACATAAGCTCTCCTTGACACATCTTAAACAACAATGAGTATGAAGTGGATTAAAGTAAAAAGACTCAGATCAGGTTGGAGCTTTAGGATTACAATACAAACTGTGGTCCACGTAGGTAAATGAAGTCAGAGCTCCTGAGGCGCCGCTGCCTGCACGAGTTGCAGCAGGTATGAATCAGTGACAGGTGCCTGCAGCACAAAGCTGCACTGAAGAACGACCTGTGACCTCTGGTGACGTCACAGCTGTCATGTCTGCTATAAACGCATTAAAGCATCTTTATATAATTCTCAGGTCGTCCCGTCTTGAGTCCACAGGGACGTCTGGCTACATGTGGATCTTGTCTGCAGAGAAAGTGAATAATTATGTTCAGTGTCTGATCTGTCTCAGTGTGGACGGCTCGTCAGTCTTCTTTCTGGTCTTCTAACGTAGTCTGTGTCTAAGTCAGTGTCTCATCCGTCTCAGTCTTCTCTCTGATCTTCTAACGTATGGACATATTGGTGGTCGTCCTCCTCATATCTGTGATGTCACAGTTACAGCAGCACAGACTGTTAGAAGTCATTCATATTCCTCTGGCCACACCTCCAGACTGCAGCCAATCACAACCTGCCGTTAGAGCACAGCCTCCTGTGACATCACGGGAAGTGTGTGTGTGCATATGTGTGGATTGGTGTGTGTGTGTATTTTTTTCTCAGTCATGAGCTGTCAACCAGTCTGTGGCCTTCAAGTGGCTGTGACATTGACACAAAGGACACCTGGTCACACACAGACAGACAAACACCCACACAAAGTCGCCGACCCCCCACCCCCTCCCTTTTTTCTTCTTCTTTTTTTTTGTACACACAGTGGTTATGATAATATAAATACTTATCGATATCGACTGTATGAGCATTCAGACGACAGGGCCAGGCTGCTGTTAAGCTGCAGCTGTAACTCTGCTGCAGCAGCTCCACCTAGTGGCACTTATAATGAACAACACCAAGTGTGTCAATGTCCAAGCTTCAGTGCATAGAGCAGCTATTCATGTTTTGTGTAAACAGTTCTCACCAAGGTATGTGTGTATATAGCCTACATATAGTATGTAGGCCTACTATATACATAACTAAAGAAATGTGCCTAAACATTTTAGTTAGTTTGAGAGTTTGGACCGGGGGTGTATTTTATTTATGTTGTGTGAACTCCTGTAAACTTTGTAAAACTGTGGTCTCTTCATCATTCACTGTCGATTAAAAAAACAAACAAAAAAAAACACTGTAAGGCATCAGCTCCGTCGCGGGCCTTTAGTCTGAGTCTGTGTCTCCCTGCGCTATCATCACTGCTACCTTCAGCTATTAGCCCAAACAAACTGTTTGATCCTCACCAGACTCATCTATGAGGTGGGTGGAGGAGGAGGAGGAGAGAAGTCCAGTGCAGGTTGTTGCGTGACTTTTCACACTACTGGCTGCTGCAGATGTCAATCAATGTCCAAGACAAATCTCTACAACACAAATCACGTGGAACTGAATGGCTTCATTGACAGAAATGATTCAGGTCTTTAACTGTACATTATATAGGCTACAACAGGTAGCCTACAACATGTACTGTATCAACAGCTTTGTGAGGTTTTTTAGTCATTCCATTTCAATTATGTTATGATTTTATATTTTGTTCCACGTGTTTTACATACACAGTATTTTTTACGAGTGAATTTATAGTTATAGGTGGACTTCATGACAGTGACCCGGTGATATTATTCCTTTGACTCAACAGGATAGTTTCTGTGCAGCCTTGTGTAATCTCTGTAATCTGATATTGAGGGAGTTTGGCGTCTTCACTCCCTGTTGAAACCGAAAGTAAAAAAAAGTTTGTCGCTGCAGAGGTCCGTTACTCAGTCCAGGAAAGAAGATGAAGATGTTTGTGGTGTTTGTGACGCTGTTGTACGGTGAGAAAAACTTTATCTAACACAATTTAAATAAACTGAACACGGACTCTGCCTTAACCACTTAGGCCTACTTATTCTTTTTCGTTTTATTAGGGTCCTATTGTATTCCTAGGAATTCTTTCTTCTTCTTCTTCTTCTTTTTCTTTTTCTTTTTCTTTTTCTTTTTCTTCTTCTTCTTCTTCTTCTTCTTCTTCTTCTTCTTCTTCTTCTTCTTCTTCAATAATTCAATTATTGATTGATTGATTGTTTGTTTATGTATGCATGTGTGTTTATGGTGTGGGTTTTAAATAAATAGATAAGTCTGTAGTTGGGTAGAAGAACAGCTGATAATGTCCTGTGATTGGTAGGAAAGTGTGGTTGTAAAAATCAAAAATCTTCTTCTTCTCCACTTTGTGTGTTTTTTTGTGTGTAGTTTTGCACTTGGGGTTTTTGATACAAGTGGTGGCACAACTGAACTTTTATTTAATCTATTTTGTACTCACTATTGGATGCTATTGATTTTGTTACTTGAAAAAAAAGATAGCCTATTAATTTGCGATAAAAACGATCTCCAGTCAGGCTGCGATGGGAGGGAGGGAGGGAGGAAATGTGGAGAAATGGAGCCGATGGTAAATAAAGTGATCAGTTCCTCACACGGAGACGTTTTTTTTTTTTATTAGTGTCGGAGGCGGAGGATTCAGTGTCCAGAGCGACAGGTCAGTGTAGAGACAGAGGATCCAGCAGCATCATGTCTGCTGCTGTGAGGAGCAGAGTGCAGTCAGAGCAACCTGATAACAGACGGTCAGTAAATGGACTGACTCTGAAAACAATTTTTTTTTTATTGATTGATCAGTCCATTGCCAAGTCTTCCTTCTAAATAATTACAACATACAACTTAGGGTTTTATGTACGCCAGCAAATGAATGCACAAACTTGAAGTGCAACCAAATGTATACACATTCATTTAAATGCAGGTATTCTATTACAAAGAGTTTGTGGATAAAATCACACTGGCCTTAATCACTGGATCCAGATGCATGAGCTGTCGTCTGCAAGCCTCAATCCATGTGATGCAGACCAGCTGTCCTCTGTCCACCTCTGACACACTTCTTGAGCTCTGGTCTCCTCCTTGAACTTTCGCTTTGTGAAGGGAAGATAAACAAATAGTTAAGTGTTTGCATAAAATACATTCCTACTGCAAGTCTTTCCTTCTTTCAAAAATTCTGTATTATAACTTTAGTACGCTATCATTTTATAAAAACAGTAGTTCCAGTTCTATTACCTTCTATGCCTTATTCAACATAGAATCTATATTACATTGGCCACATATACAACAAAAAGCAACAAACACAAAACATCCAAATGTAAGTGATCACACTTCCTTTTTAACAGCGCAAAGATAGTTTCACTATCTCCTCGAGGTCATTCCTTACTTTAACTTTATTTTCTTCTACTTTACAAGTAGTCATTACCGGTATCTCTTAAATTCTCTTTCTTTCTTTCTTTCTTTCTTTCTTTCTTTCTTTCTTTCTTATTTAGGCCTAAAAAACTTCAAATCAAATGTCTACTTTACGAAGGACTTTTAGAGACTTTCACTCTTCACCTACTCACATTATAGTTAGACTATATATGGTTAAACCATTTAGACATTCCTCATGTAGTTATACTACGTCCCCCCTTTTTGAATGGGACAATTCAAAATATGTCTGCCCGAAACAGGAAAAAGTCCTAACTTCTCCACAACAACTCATATTATAGTTAAACTATACAGACAAACCTACCAAGAAAATAATAAAAAAAAATACCTAAAATAAATTTAGAAATTTAGGAGATGGCCAAATCTTCTTAAATTTAAAAAAAAATTAAAAACACCGTGAGGCATCAGCATCAGCTCCGTCGCGGGGCTTCTGAGTCTGTGTCTCCCTGCGCTATCATCACTGCTACCTTCAGCTATTAGCTCAAACAAAAACGTCTCAGAGTCACTACAAAAACGTTTTCATCAATATCATCATCGTCCTCTGTTTGATCCTCACCAGACTCATCTATGAGGTAGGTGGAGGAGGAGGAGAGAAGTCCAGTGCAGGTTGTTGCGTGACTTTTCACACTACTGGCTGCTGTAGATGTCAATCAATGTCCTGTACTGTACATTATACAAAAATACATACAACAGGTACATGTATCAACAGCTTTGTGGGATTTTTTAGTCATTCCAATTAAATTGTGTTGATTTTATACTTTGTTCCACGAGTGAATTTATAGTTAGCCTATAGGTGGAGAGTAGCCTACACGTTGGGGCCTGATGATATTCTGTTCACTCAGCAGGACATAAATTAGTTTCTGTGCGTCCTCCACGACAGCAGGTGTTACAGGTTTATTCTCCAAAATACAAAAAATAAAAGCTTACATTTTCCACGGGCTTTTAACGATAGGCTACCTGTCCACTCACACTTCAAACACGTCTTCAATACGATCTCAACACGGTCAGAAAAACCGTGGGCTCCTCAGGCTATTCTGTCTTCCACACTGCTTCACTTCCTAAACACCGTGCCGAAGCTACTTTCTTAAAGACACAGGCGCCTATTTTTATCTGTATCACCACAGTTATTGTAAACATCACAAATGAATTATCTGAGTTTGTGCAAATAATAATTAAAGCAGATATCAGCTTCACGGCCGTTTCGGCTTATGCTGCGTTCAAGGCAGGCTTTTGAAACCGTAAGTTACAGCTTCAAGTCACAACTACGACTTGGTAGCGTTCCAGGTAACCCGTAGCTCGTGTTTTTACCATCCTGTTGTCTGTGAAAGTTCCCTATAACGGCCACTCGTAACTTCCGACCCGTGAACTCGTACCAGATCGAACTGGTATGACTTCACAGGAAGGAAAAACACAAAGTACGAGTTTCTTTGAACGCACCATGAGTTAGCAGCCCCCGCCCTTGTCAGGCATCAATTGGTCCTCGTGCTACGTCACCACATTCACGCGCATCCCTTGGCTGCACACACAGCCCTTCATGCCGTTCTCTCTCCTCATTGGATAACACTTGTATCCCACAAGGAAAATTTTCTCCTCGGGTTACAGCAGAGCAGAGTGACGGAGAGACTCGTGTTTAGGCTGAAATACTTCATGTAAGTGATTGCTGACGGAAAATAGGACTATTTAGGACTTATATTAACAAAAACATTCCACTGATATCTGCTTTAACTAATAATGATAATTTCAATTAACTTATTTTCTTAAATGCAATTAAATTATTTAACAATTATGAAATACAAAGTTTATACTTAATAATGTACTGAAATGATTATGAACTGTTTTATCAGTCACACGGCACCTACATTACCGGCCCCTAATTGTTCTGATAATGTAACTCTGAACAATTACCACAATTTCTGAAACACTCAATTTTTAAACATGAAAAGACTGCCTTTAATAGGCATATGAAATGTCCACTGTTTTTTCTGTTAACTTCAAACAAGGATACAAAGTCCATTAGCAGCCAATCTTTGTCTTCATCAGCTGTAGTAGAAAAAGATAGAATGATAGAAAAAGAGGAGAGAGAAAGAAAGAGAAAGAGCCAGAGGTTACCAGCACTTGGCTCAACGTGGGAGCTCAGTCTTTACCACTGGCCCATTCAGATTCCACAAGCAGACATATCTTTGTAATGGGTCTGTCCAAGATGTTAGTCTTTGTTTTTATCCGCACTCTGCGAACAAGACCCTTCTTGTCAGGAACAGTCTCGATGATCTTTCCCATAATCCACGAATTTCTCGGCGCACAGTCATCCACGAGAAGAACCACGTCTCCTTCTGTGAAGTTTCGGGAAGCTGTAGCCCAGCGCTGGCGCTCCTGGAGTTGAGGCAGGTATTCTTTGATCCACCTCTTCCAAAACAGGTTGGACACATATTGTACCTGTCTCCATTTACGCCGCACGTAGAGGTCGCTATTGTTGAACAATCCTGGAGGTAAGTTTGGTTTCGTTTTCAAAAGTAGAAGATCCAAATCGTTTGGGTCATTGGACGCCTTTGTGATAGGTCGGCTATTAATGATTGACTCCGCCTCGCACAACACTGTGTGTAGGCTTTCTTCATCCATGAGTTGTTCTTTCGCAGTGGAGTTCAGCACCTTCCTTATTGACCTTATGAGCCGCTCCCATGTGCCTCCATGATGCGACGCGGCCGGAGGGTTGAATGTCCACTTGACTCTGTGTTGATGAAACAGGTGCTGAAACTCGGAGGAATTCCAGTCAGCAATGGACTCCTTCAACTCGCGATTTGCTCCAATGAAATTTGTCCCATTGTCTGAGCGAATCTCTTCCACTTGACCTCGCCGTGCTATAAATCGCCGGAGTGCGTTTATGCACGAATCCGTGTCCAATGAGGAGGCGAGCTCAATATGCACTGCGCGCACAGCTAGGCAAGTGAATATAACTCCATACCTTTTTAAGATACTTCTCCCCCGTTTCACTTCTAATGGTCCGAAATAGTCCACTCCTACTCTCGTGAAGGGTGGATCATCTGGTATCACTCGTTGCAGTGGAAGGTCAGCCATTTAGTCTAGTACGAAGAGGGGGGTATCATGCACCCCCCGGAAATATACTTCTAACCAGTGTTTCTAGATTGGAAAAAATGTGTAGAAAATGATGAGCTATGTTAAAAAGTTGTCAGAATGTCCCATGTATCATTTTTATGCAAATTAGTGCCGCCATTATCGAAAAAACCTAATTTCACTATATCTCAGCCAATATTGCAGATATCTGAACAAATAAGGTGTCTAGACCCATGTTTTGAGGGTCAGAGATCACAATAAAACTATTCATAAAGTGATCACATGTTGGTGGCATGCTAGTAAGCAAACCTAACCCTTTTACCAATTACAAGACGCCAATATTGGAGATACCAAATAAGGTGTCTAGACAGAGGTTGTTGTGTGTTTAACCAAGGTTTATTTGGATCAAACATCATAATAGAACTCTTCTTGATGTGACCACTCTTCTCTTTCCCATGCCAGATAAACAGTCAAGTAAATGGTTCTCCACTATGCATCACTCATCATCGTTTTCACTGAAATCATCCCACTGAGCATTAGACGTCTATTAGACGTCTAGTCTAAGTTTAGACCAACATTCGCCCGTCTATAATCGGTCTATATTTTAGCCCAAACCTAGACGATAGAATTTAATCCACTAATCATTAAATATTAAATAAAAAAACAACTGTAAGTTGTATAAATGATGGCCAAATGTTGGATTAATACATTTTTAACAGTCATTTATCAATGTACAGTGTAGTTTAGACTTAGACTCGATTTAGACGTCTAAATCAGGACCTCATATCAACGTCTATTTATAGACCAAATCTAGATGATTGCACTAAATGATGAATACCGTCCAAAAAGTAACTGTAAATTGTATTAATGATGGCCAAATGTTGGATTAAAACATTTATAACAGTCATTGATCAAAGTGCAGTGTAGTTTAGATTTAGACTCGATTTAGACGTCTAAATCAAGACCTCATTTAAACGTCTATTTTTAGACCAAATCTAGACAATTGAATTGTATAATGAATACTGACCAAAGAAAACAACTGTAAATTGTATAAATGATGGCCAAATGCTGGATTAAAACATTTTTAACAGTCATTGATCAATGTACAGTGTAGTTTAGATTTAGACTCTATTTAGACGTCTAAATCAAGACCTCATATCAACGTCTATTTTTAGACCAAATCTAGATGATTGCACTAAATGATGAATACCGTCCAAAAAGTAACTGTAACTTGTATAAATGATGGCCAAATGTTGGATTAAAACATTTACAGCAGTCATTGATCAATGTACAGTGTAGTTTAGATTTAGACTCGATTTAGACGTCTAAATCAAGACCTCATATCAACGTCTATTTTTAGACCAAATCTAGACGATTGAATTAAATACATTAAATAATGAATACTGACCAAAGAAATAACTGTAAGTTGCACAATGGTGTCCAGATATTGTACTAAAATCATCTGAATGACCATTGATCAATATACAGTGAAGTTTAGATTTAGCCTTGATTTAGACGTTTAATCAGCATCTAGATTTAGACCAGGTTTAAACTATTAAGTTATCTTTATTTTTTTTATGTTGTTTATGTTATGTTTACATCTTATGCTTTCTTTTTTAAGCATAAGATTATGCCAACCATGTTTAGAAATATTTAGATATCACTATTAACCTATATAGATATAGGCAGTTTGCAATTAAGTTTATTGAGCATTAATGCAAATAATTCCTTTGAAAAAATAATTATTGGTGAACAGTAAAATAAAATGGCAATTTGCACTATAGGCGATCAGGACAGTAGGATATGGATATGGAGATACTGTCAGCAGATCCCTCTATGATCCCTCCCCTCCCCACTAGGAGGCAGCAACACGCTGGAAGTTGTCTTGTGGACCGGAAATCAGTTTCGGGAAGTTCAAAAACGACTTCTGGCCGTCTGTGCTTCTAGCACTACACCACATCCATGCACGACACCGGTCGGGAGCGGAGAAGAGTGTGCGAAAAGAAGAAGAGCTTCCTATAGGTGAGTGGTCAAGGTTGCGTTATTGAAATGCTGCTTTTTCCTGCAATGTTTGTTCATTTAATTGTCATCAATCCGTTTGCAAAATGCCGACGATATGCTTGATATGCTAGCTATGGCTGGCCTGCCCTGCTAGCTCGCTAGCTATGGCTTGCCTGCTAGTACAAGCATCATTGCAAAAACGATTTGTTTGTTTGTGAAATATGGCATGCTCAGCCAAAAGTAAGGTTTAAATGAGACTTTACACAGTAGCACATTAGTAGCACATGCAATAGCAGATTTTCTTGAGTCATATGATGCATAATACTTACTACCTGAAAATATAAGCCCAAAATTGATTAAAATATAGCTAGCAGCACTATTTCCAGTGTCTATTTGATTTCATAAACTCCCAGTTACAGACTTGTAAGGGTCACATTTTCCTTACCTAAAGGAACAGAGTCCCTGAATTCAACTTTGAAAAGCGTTTCCTTAAGTAATTCCATGTGTTTCACAATGTTGATCATTTGTAATATCATACAGATTGCAAAACTGTCTCATATTGGAGGAAAGGATTTGAAGACCTGCATGAACAAAATCATGGACAGGTATGATTACACATAGAAGTTTAATATCTGTAGAACAGACAACATAATAGTGGGTGGTTACAAGTTACAAGTTATATAAGTTTACTGTTAACAATTGTCTTCATTTTTTATCTGTTGCAGACTCTTCATGAACAGCATCATGACACAATTTAATATGTTGGAGGTGGGAAGCAAAAGAAGAGGGCCTTCACACAGACTGCCTTCTACTCTGTGGTCACAGGTAAATAGAAAAACTGTCTGCTAGTTATTTGGAAATTGCTTCATGTTAAACATGTGTGACTGACATGACATTAACAAACAACAATGTGTCTGGACTGTACTAGGTAATCTCTGTAATACTGACAATTATGAAACTTAATTGGTGTTGTTTCATGAAAGGGAACCATAATACAGTTATAGTCAGGCTTTATTTATTAATTTATTAATCTTTACAGACTTACTGCGCAGTGCAAGTTTTGTCCAGCGCAGTGCAGCACGCGCTTAGTTTGCAGTTTGGTAGACAGAGGTGTGCAGAGATGGGTGTGGCGGCGCAGCAGGGGGAGGAGTCACATTCAGCTTGGCGCAGTGACAGTTTCGTGCCAAAGAGCAGCGCCGACGGTGCGCTGAATGTTTGCCAACTAAAACCAGGTCTACTCTCGGCGCAAGGCAGTGCAGTGGTAGTTTGGCTGACAGGCGCAGAGTGCACACGTCACCAAGACCTCACAGGCAGGTTTCCACAGATTCAGGCACATTTTAATGCAATTGCAATTGTCACTATTCAATGCAATCATCTTAATCAGCACATACATCTATATCTATATAGATTGTCCCGTCACATCTGATGTCAGATCAAAGGCAGTTGGCATGTGTAATGGAACTCAACCTGCCTGATTTAACACAGATTAAAACGTGATGCAAAATAACAAGTTAACATCTCTCTCAGCCAACCACAAACAGCATCAGAGAGTGAATATATATTCGGCATTGCTCATCTCCGGAAAAAAAGAGAGAGAGACGCTCTGCGATGCGTCCTTTACGCACAGCTACATCTGGTTTCATCCCCATTACTATTTTTTTATGTTGATGTGATCTGTGCACAGTGGTTACAGGGGTTTAAAGGAGCATTATCGCAAATACAGCAGTAATAGCATAACATAAGCTGAAATATGCAAAAGATTGGTCGGGGGAGCCATAAATAAATTTACAAAGAAAATAGCAAACAGTGTAGTGTCCGTGGGGCAAATGCAGAATTTGTCTATGTTATGATCCAAGCCGGCCCGGCGCTTGCTGCGTTTAATTGCACTCGGAACGCGGAAAACCAAACTCCGAATCGCAAAAATTCAATAGAAAATTGTAATGTAGCAGTGTTAGGCTGCTTACAGTCACTGAATCGCTCGGTAGAACACTTCTCTCCACGCCCCTGTGTCTTTCTTCAGCTGTCCTCTCAGCGTTATTAACGTGTTGACACAAAAATGATTTTAACGGCACATTAACGCGGGCCACTCTGTAGTTTTGGAAAACAGAGAGGCTGCTCCTCTCCAGACATGTGTATGCGTCTGTGTGTGTGAGTTACTACAGTTACGGCGACGCTCCCGTCCCCCGGATATTTCTGCAGTTGGATTTACATGATCTGGTCTGAGACATGAAACTCATGGACTGAGGAATCGTCCACTGCGGTCTGCACGTACTCCGTCGTGCATTTGTAGGAGGAAGTTGTAGCTGTTGTTGTGGTTGTGCGCGACGTAGAGCTGCCGTGTCGACTAGGGAGTTTTTTTTTTCCTTTCCCCAATCGCACGGTGAGGGAGGGGGGGGGGGCATATTTTTTCTCCTCATGTCCTACACTAGAGAACTTGTTCTTCTTATCACCAAACGAGGCTGCTCTCTCTCTGACAACTGATTGCACTTGTTTATATCTGATATGCTCCGCCACTGGCTCCATCTAGTCTCGTCCATGTCGAAATGACAAAATTGCAGTGCGCATCACTCGTGGCGCATTTAAAGGTGAGGAGAGGAGCTCATTTGATTGGTGAAGAACGGACTCGCACCCTCTCCTTTGCCATTTGCGCCGGTAGGAGTAGAGGGACGGGAGGAGTGCCTGTGCCGAGCTGCGCCGTGCACCAAACTTGTAAAGTGCTCCTAGACACACCCCGTTGGCGCGACTGCGCCTGGTTTATGAAACTAGAGCCCCAAGTCTCAAATGGGTGGTGACCAATGCCCATTGAGTCAAGTCCTTTGAAACCATGTACCTTTTGTTATTGGATAGTATCTCTGTGACATCACGTAAAACAATGGGCAACCACACTTGCAATTTCTCTTCATTTATTTTATTGCTTTGTTTGCAGAAGCTGTACGAAAGTCCTTTAAGGATGCCACAGATGACCTCATTGCCTCAGCAACGGGGCTACATTTTAAGCAGGCCCCAGCTCGCAGCGGTGGAGGGGGCTACAAGAGTGTGTAGTTGTTTGTCTTTTTGTTCACAGTTGAAGGGTGTTCTTTTCAAATTTCTAATGTTTTTAACCCTCCTGTTCTGTTCTGACTCAAATTGACCCAATCTGTTCACTTCCTCCATCCTTGGTTCTTTCCTTCCTTCCCTTCATCCTTCCTTCTTCCTGATCCACTTGTTCCCTCCCTCCATGTTTTGTATTTTCTGTTTTGTAAAGGAATTAAAAATATTTATATTGCACTTTCATATGTTTGTGATGGTTGGAATTTGTTTTAAAAATGTAGGTTGATTGAGATTACAGTAGGATAGTTTGGTTAATGTTCCCATCAAGAGATATATTTATATCCAGTGGTAAAATAAGCATGACATTAGTGTTACTGAAACCTATTTAAAAGACCAAAAAAACACATAATGTGAATAGATTGTCATAACATACTGCAACTACATCAAGGTAAGGATCACAGGTTAAATTTGGTCATGATGCATTTTGACAACTTTAATGTCCTTTTTAATATAGGGTTCTTGTTAATAATTTGATAGATTGTAATTACATGACTTAAATATCTAGATTTATTAGAATATCCATATAATAGTATGTTTAATTGATGTCTAGATTTTGTAATGGGCTTTAAATATGGTATAAAAGTAAACGTCTAAAATTAGTCTATAAATAGACGTTCATTAGCAGTTATTTAAACGTCTAAGGTTAGACGAGACGTATACATTTGGTATAAAAATAGACGTCTGGCAAACGTCTAAATTTAGACGTCTAAAAATAGACATATATTAGCGGTTATTTAAACGTCTAAGATTAGACGAGACGTATACATGTGGTATAAAAATAGACGTCTGGCAAACGTCTAAATTTAGACGTCTATAAATAGACGTCTATTAGCGGTTATTTAAACGTCTATGATTAGACAAGATGTCTAGACGTAGTCGTCTTTTAGACGTCTATTAGACGTCTATTAGACGGCTAGTATAAACTTAGACGTCTAAAAAACTTTCACTTTTATACCAGTGGTAGACCGATTTTAGCCTAGACGTCTAGGGACCATTTAGACGTCTATTAGACGTCTTTTAGACCGGAAAATGCTCGGTGGGATCAGAGTTAAACTCATCCTCTCCTTCCTCTTTCTCCTCCTCTTCCTGTTCATGCTCTCCAGTGTCATGGGGCTCAACCAGTGAAGTTGGTAGGATAGGACCACAGGACCACACCGGTTTCAACACTCCTTCATCAGTCTTCATCCATCCCTGCCCCTCATCATAGGGTTTTGGTTTTTCCAGAATAGGTTCATCAGCTGGCTTGTACAAGGCGACACGGTAGTTCACACGTCGGCATGTGGCTTCAGAGCAGAGTGGCATGGAGGAAGGTGAGCCAGGTCAACCTTAGACTTGCAACTGAGTTTCTTGTCCTCCCCCACCATGTTGCGTAGCAACTTGGCACGGACAACATCCACTGAAGACTCACAACTCTGTCCAGACATCAGACAGGTGAATTGCTCCAACTGCCTCAGCATCTCAGGCTTGACACTCTAGCAGTCACTGAGTTGACTGAATACGTGAAACCTGGGATTCTTCTTCAAGGGCCCCACCTTCCGGGGCGTCGAGTGGCGCAGTGGGTTAAGCAGGCGCCCCATATATTGAGGCCATAGTCCTCGTGCAGGCGGCCCTGGTTTGAATCCCACATCGGACGGCCCTTTCCTGCGTGTCATTCCCCCTCTCTCTGCCTCCCTATTTCCTGTCTCTCTCAACTGTAGGCTACTGTCAAATAAAGGCATGAAAAAGCCAAAAATATATACATGGCACTGGTACAGTCTTCTCCACTGAACACATAGAACCCAAGAAGAGTGGTGCGGTTGTCTTCTCCCAGGGATTCTGCAATACTACTACTGCCTGGCTTCCAGTGCACCTGTCCCCACTGATGTTGAGATGGACGTGTTACAGTACGAGCAGAAGCTGTGGGCAAGGCTGCTAAAGCTGACTTCATCAGACCCCTACAGTGTGAAGATCCAGGAAGCTTCTCAACATCTCTGAGCTTGCAGAATCCCTGGGAGAAGACTACCGCACCACTCTTCTTGGGTTCTATGTGTTCAGTGGAGAAGACTGTACCAGTGCCATGTATATATTTTTGGCTTTTTCATGCCTTTATTTGACAGTAGCCTACAGTTGAGAGAGACAGGAAATAGGGAGGCAGAGAGAGGGGGAATGACACGCAGGAAAGGGCCGTCCGATGTGGGATTCAAACCAGGGCCGCCTGCACGAGGACTATAGCCTCAATATATGGGGCGCCTGCTTAACCCACTGCGCCACTCGACGCCCCGGAAGGTGGGGCCCTTGAAGAAGAATCCCAGGTTTCATGTATTCAGTCAACTCAGTGACTGCTAGAGTGTCAAGCCTGAGATGCTGAGGCAGTTGGAGCAATTCACCTGTCTGATGTCTGGACAGAGTTGTGAGTCTTCAGTGGATGTTGTCCGTGCCAAGTTGCTACGCAACATGGTGGGGGAGGACAAGAAACTCAGTTGCAAGTCTAAGGTTGACCTGGCTCGCCTTCCTCCATGCCACTCTGCTCTGAAGCCACATGCCGACGTGTGAACTACCGTGTCGCCTTGTACTAGCGAGCTGATGAACCTATTCTGGAAAAACCAAAACCCTATGATGAGGGGCAGGGATGGATGAAGACTGATGAAGGAGTGTTGAAACCGGTGTGGTCCTGTGGTCCTATCCTACCAACTTCACTGGTTGAGCCCCATGACACTGGAGAGCATGAACAGGAAGAGGAGGAGAAAGAGGAAGGAGAGGATGAGTTTAACTCTGATGATTTCAGTGAAAACGATGATGAGTGATGCATAGTGGAGAACCATTGACTTGACTGTTTATCTGGCATGGGAAAGAGAAGAGTGGTCACATCAAGAAGAGTTCTATTATGATGTTTGATCCAAATAAACCTTGGTTAAACACACAACAACCTCTGTCTAGACACCTTATTTGGTATCTCCAATATTGGCGTCTTGTAATTGGTAAAAGGGTTAGGTTTGCTTACTAGCATGGCACCAACATGTGATCACTTTATGGATAGTTTTATTGTGATCTCTGACCCTCAAAACATGGGTCTAGACACCTTATTTGTTCAGATATCTGCAATATTGGCTGAGATATAGTGAAATTAGGTTTTTTCGATAATGGCGGCACTAATTTGCATAAAAATGATACATGGGACATTCTGACAACTTTTTAACATAGCTCATCATTTTCTACACATTTTTTCCAATCTAGAAACACTGGTTAGAAGTATATTTCCGGGGGGTGCATGATACCCCCCTCTTCGTACTAGACTAATTAGTTGTCTCCCAGCTTTACCATGTAAGCGACGACACGTCACACACCTTCCACATATCTTTCTGATAGCCGTGTTGGCATTCGTCATCCAAAACTTCTGACGCAACTCAGACAGCATGTGGTTGCGCCCTGCATGCCCAGTTTCTTTATGAATTTGTTGAAGAACCAAATCCGAAATGTGAAAGTCTCTGGACAGAATGATTGGTTGCTTATTACTCAGTGGCATGGCTGCCCGACTCAGCCTTCCACCAACTCGCAGCACGCCGTCCTGAACTACGGGGTTCAGCTTGTACGGGGCTGCTGTGCTTCACATTTTGTCTTTTGTTCAGAGCTGCGATCTCTTCTGAGAATTTCTCCTTCTGACAGAATTGGATAATGGGAAGCTCCGCCTTTTCCAGGTCTTCCACTGAAATGTGTGTGCTCTTGTAGCTTTCTTTAAAGGAGTTCATCTGACTTTTGATCAGCTGCTGACTACTGTCCAAGCATGCTTCCTCACTGGCTGCACACAGCTCTTTCCTCCTTTGACAGAGACTCCACAGCAAATCTTTAAGCTTCAAGAACCACGCCACAGTCCGTTTCAACTTCATCCAAGATGAGAAGTAGTGGATCAGTTTCTTAAATGGAGTTACACTTTCCTCCACACCTATGATGTTAACTGTAACTCTTTTGATCTCAGGATCATCCAAAGCAATTGCTGCATCGCTCAACGGACTCTTTGGCCAGCACTCAACTGGACTGCAGAGGAACTCTGGACCTGAAATCCAACTCATGTTCTTCATGAAGTCACTCACCTTTTGCCCTCTAGAGGTGCAGTCAGCTGGATTTTTGTCGGTGCCAACATGTCTCCATTGTTCCACATAGAGCCTTTCAAAATGGCGGACACTCTGTTTGCCACAAACGTTCTGTAACGTGTTGTCTCATTTTGCAGATACTTTAGTACTAATGTACTATCAGTCCAAAATATTGATTGTACAAGGTCAAGTTGCAACTCTCTTCTCAGGACCCCATCCATTTTCACTGCCACCGTAGCAGCGGTCAGTTCCATCCGTGGAATGGTGGGCGACCTGAGAGGCGCCACTCTGGACTTGCCCATCAAGAACGCACAATGCATTTTGTTACTTGAGTTACGCATGAGTAGGTAACTGACTGATCCATATGCATACTTGCTTGCATCAGCGAAGTGATGCAATTGTGCAAACTCACAATCTTCAAATCCTTCAGGCTTCAGACATCTGGGAAAACTGAAGTGCTCTCAATCAGTAAGACTGGCTAACCAGTCGCACCACCTTTTTTTGATGTGCTCAGGTAAGTCGTCATCCCATCCGATCTTCAACCTGCACAACTCTTGGAGAATAGTCTTTGCCGGCAAAACCACGGGTGCTAGCACGCCCAGTGGATCGTATACTGATCCGACGACTGAGAGAAGTCCTCTTCTTGTGAATGGACGGTCCCTGATGGTGATTTTAAACTTAAATGTGTCGGACTCCACACACCAGTTGAGACCCAGGGCTCTCTCCATGGGAAGTTCATCCTGGTCGAGATCCAAAGTTTTCATCTCTTTCGCCAATTCAGACTTTGGGATGGAGTCGAGCACCTTCCAACGGTTGCTCACCCATTTGGTGAGACGAAAGCCTCCATGGCCACAGATTTTCATGAGGTCTTGGCACATCGTTATGGCTTCATCTTCTGTAGCGACAGACTTGAGGCAGTCGTCTACATAAAAATTCTGTAGGACTGCCTGTACAACCTCAGCTCTAAACTGTTGACTCTGATCTTCAGTGCACTTCTTCAGTGCAAAACTGGCACAGCTGGGCGAAGAAGTGGCTCCAAACAGGTGCACAGTCATCTTGTGTTCAGCCAGAGCTTGAGTGTAATCTCCACCTGGCCACCATAGAAACCTCAGCAAATCGGAGTCGTCTTCAGCCACTTTAACCTGGTGGAACATTGCTTCGACGTCCGCCATGATCGCGACAGGTTCTTGTCTGAATCTGATGACGACTCCGATCAGACTGCTGGTTAAATCAGGGCCTTGTAAGAGTTGGTCATTTAGTGACGTTCCCTGATAGGAAGCTGCGCAGTCGAACACAACTCTCAGTTTCTGCTTCACAGGGTGATATACAGCTGTGTGCGGGATGTACCACACTTTACCTTCTTTTGGCTTCAGATCTTCCCCAAACAATTGGACGGCGTAGCCCTTCTGGAGGATATCGTCCATGAAATCTGTGTATTCTTTGTGAAAGCAGTCATTCCTGATAAATTTCCGCTTTAAATTCTGTGCTCGCTGCTCAGCCATTATGCGGTTATTTGGCAAGTTGACCATTCTGTTTTTCACAGGCAAACATATGACGTAGTGGCCGTCAACCAGCGTAGTGGACTCCATGACCATGTCCATGAACTGGTGATCCTCTTTAGACATTTCCACTTCATCATGTTTTCCTCCCTCTGGGAAATCCATCTGAAACTGTTGAAGCCACAGGTTCTCCAAACTGGCCACAGAGATGCGGTTTGCCATGGTCTTGGTAGGTTTCCTTTTATCTGTCCAACTGCAGCTTTCCCTTAAAGGCCCGTTCACAGTCCAGCCGAGCTTGGTTCTTATTGCATATGGTCCATTACCAACGCTGCTCACTACCTCCCACGGCTCCATAGCTTTTGGCACGTTTGCTCCGATGAGCAATCCGATGTCAGCTTCGATCTGAGGCAGTTGTATTTCTTTAAAGGTACCATCCCGGGCGGCTGGATTTACTGGACTAACGATTTCTTTTTCGAATCGCACACCCGCCCCTCCGTCCAATCAGGAATCACAAAAACCACGCCCCCATTGCTCGGTGTTCATTGCAGCCGGAGACTGTTGTATGTATTGCACCACAAGCAGGGCATCAGAGCGGCTACAGCAGGCTGCCACTGTCATGTTATTCTATGGGACAGACAGCACTGAGCTTGCTTTTGAACGGTAAAATATTAAAAAATAAATTGTACAAAGGTACATTTACAACTGTTACTGAATTATTGTACATAAATGTCAGTTCTCAAACAAAAGGCAAGATCTTTTTGCTTCAAGGTTTTATTTGTCAAGATTAGCCTGCCCTACAGTAAAAATACCTACATAAAATAAAAAGAGGAGTAAAGCAATATATTAAGTGGGAATATATAGGCTATATTTAAGCATCAAAGATGTTCGATCAAACCCACATAGTTTTAAACAACGTTCAAAACACACACAGCCAGCACAACTAAGCACAAAGCCCGCTAGCTTAATGCTAACGTATAATGCAAAACCTCATAGACGGGCTAACAGAAATTAGCCCGCGGCAACCGACAGTAAAGCTGCATAAAAAATAGCAGCATACATAAAATAAAAGAGGAGTATTAAGCGGTAATATACATATTTAAGCTTCAAAGATGTTCAATCAAACCCACATAGTTTTAAACAACGTTCAAAACACACACAGCCAGTATCACAACTAAGCATAAAGCCCGCTAGCTTAATGCTAACGTATAATGCAAAACCTCATAGACGGGCTAACAGAAATTAGCCCGCGGCAACCGACAGTAAGGCTGCATAAAAAATAGCAGCATACATAAAATAAAAGAGGAGTATTAAGCGGTAATATATATATTTAAGCATCAAAGATGTACATAGTTTTAAACAACGTTCAAAACACACACAGCCAGTATTACAACTAAGCATAAAGCCCGCTAGCTTAATGCTAACATAATGCAAAACCTCATAGACGGGCTAACAGAAATTAGCATTGTGGCAACCGACAGCCAATAAAGCTGCTAAAAGCTGTTTTAATTCTGGCTTTAGCACTGTTAACACGTCACAGTTTAATCCAGAGTCTGTGGTCAGTTTATAACCTTTGTTAGGAAATTTGCTCCGTTGTTTGGGAGAAGTGCAGAGTCTGTGTGAGCCCCCAGTACAGGGACCATGGCAGCTGTCACAGCAGCAGCAGCAGCAGCAGCCACTCCACTGAGCTGATCTGCCGGGCGACCTCAGCAATCCCGAGGGAGAAAACGAGCCAAGTAACTTCTGACGGTCTTTCATACTTTCAATAAAAGTGTTAGGTTTTTGGGTGGTGGTTGATTAGGAGGTGCAGTTGGAGGTCGGATATCCGGCTGGTCCTTTAGCTGTGCCATGACGAATTCCTAGCTTTCTAGCTGCTAGCTGGCTGGCTGTGATGTACTGTGAAAAAGTGTAGCTACAATCAAAGTGCTTGCATACTAGCAGAACAGCGTGCACGTTGACTGACAGACGGGCCATCCAACCAAAGTTGAACTGAGACTAATTTGATTGGTCGGCCAAATTTTAGTCCCTACTCCTTACACAGATGACCAAATTTCGTCATTGATATGTCAAACCACTAATAGCATCAATTACTGTCTAATACTTAACCGATATACTCAGATTTTTATATTTTTGCCACAAAATGAGCCGCCCGGGATGGTACCTTTAAGGTATGGCCACCTTTCAAGATCCTTCTGTTGTGGTATGTTTTCTTTTCCTACAGGTATTGTCTTATGAGTGAAAGCATCTGGAAGATCAATAAACTCATCACTTGACAAACTACTAACCTCCAGACCGGATACCACGTAAGTACTGACAGGTTTCTCTTCATTCATGGTTCTTAGCAGCATGTCTGTCTTTCGTCCACTAATCTTCAAATTGTTCATCAGTGCCTCGGTACAAAACGTGGCAGAGCTGCTGTCCGCACTATCTCAGTTCCAAACTTGGACTTGACTTGGACAGGAACTATTGCGAGCGTGCAGTCGTCCTCCCCGGCCCCAGTCAGCTCATGACCCTCAGACTGAGCGCAGACGAATGCACTTAAGACTGTCTGACCGTCACGGTCATTTTTCCTTTTTTCTGCATCAGCAACAACATCTTTTTTCTTGATGTGAAGAAGAGTGGGATGTGTTAAAGAACACACCTCACAGCTTGCTTTTGCTTTGCATAGTTTACTCATGTGTCCTTGCTTGAGACAGCAAGACCTCCTGATTATGCCTCTTCTCTGTTCTTTGTTATTGCTTTGTTTAGGTGTCGTTGTTTTAGCTGCCATGTTATCCTTGATGTCACCAAAGACTGGGTGAAGAGCAACTTTGGCCTGTTTGTGAATAAAGTCTGCCAAATCCTTAAACTTGAATGGAAGCTTTGCAACTATAGCCTTCAAGTTCGCAACATTGTCCAGTTCTTCCATATAACTCACCTCAGTCATGGTGTTACAGCATGCTGTCAGGAAGAGTGAGAAGGCGTTCAGAGCCTCTGCATCCTCTGGCTTGATAGGTGTCCAGTCCAACACTTTGTTCATGTAGGCTACAGCGATTTCATAATTGTTTCTGTAACCGGATCCCCACTCCTGGTTAGTACGCTATAGGTTCGTGAGGAGCTAAGGGACAGGACTGCTGAAACCATACAGGAAAGTACACACGACAAGGTAGGTTGCAAAATGTATCTTTGAGTTAAGTAACTTGCAGGTGATAATTCACAACACGAAATAACATATGAATTACAATGAAATAAAAATGGGCCCTTTAAAATAATAAATCTGGTCAGTCAAAAAAAGAGTCAATCTGTCAAGTCTGTACTGTGATCTCTGTCACAATAAATTGTCTTTCAAATCCAGTGTCTGGAGATTCCTTAGTATTCAAGTGTCCAATGTTCTCATGAATGTTCCTGGGAAGAGTGAATGTGAATGTGTGAATGTGTGTGACAGTCCTGGCGGCTGACACCACCCTACCACCAGGTGGAGTATTCGATGAATCGGGTCTCAGTTCCAAGCAGAATCACGCTGGGAGGCTCGCCATCAATGGATCTCCTGAAGAAGTTCTCACTCTATCCATAAGACCTGACCGAGATCGACCGATGAAAAAACCGAGACTTCCTCACTCCGGACCGTCTCCAGGGATTTCACCAGCGGGTTATATTGATTCACTGGCGTGCATATGTGTTTTAGCAGCTATAACCGTAACTTGTTAATTCTCTTCTCTTTCCTTTTTTTAAGCTCTGTTTGCTATGAGCTCGTCTCCGCACTTCCACACACAGCTGATCACGCAGGTACGTCGTGATCTGTCAATCACGCTCAACCGGAGGCGGGACTTGACCAACTCCGTGTTTTGATTGGCTGTCATTTCTCACTCTCACAGCATAGAAATAGTGCATCTAGATTGACACATTATTACTTTTAACCTGTATTTTTATTCACTGGGTTACATTTCCAAAATGTTCTTTTAGTAGCTGTTTGGCCCGTTGGTAGCCTGCGTCGGGCTTCATGTGAAGGCAACTCTTTATCAGCTCCTTTGGCTGTCCATCAGTGAACTGCTCCAAGTAGTAGAGACGATCTTTAAAGCTTTCAGTGCGGGATTCTACGCCATGCTCGAAGGCTCTCACAAATGAATTGTAAACCAGAGGATCTCCGCTGAAAGTAGGGATGTCTAATGGAGGCAGTGTCAACATTCTCTGTTGTTTGACCATTAGCTCTGTTATGTTGTTCTGTCTTGACATAACGCTACAGAGAGTCTCCATGGTGTGATCACCTGTTATAAACTCACCACTGGACTGTCGTGATGTGGTAAATTCAGGTTGCAGTGGCCTGAACTCTCCATTTCCGTTCCTCATGTCGCTAACTGGATTTTGACTCACAGGTAATGGTAAGTATCCAGACTCCATAGTCAGTCCACCTCCTGCGCTTACATGTGACAGGCGTTCACTTTCATAATTTTCCAAGACTTTGAGTTTAGCATCGGAGGCTGCAAGGGCAGTTTGCAGATCCAAAGCTTCTCTTTTAGCTTTTAGCTCAGCTTCTTGACGTTCGAGATCTTGCTTTTGTTGAAGAGCTGCAGCCTTTGCCAGCAAGGAAGCTCTCTCCACTTCAGCTTTGAGGCGCACTGAGGAAGCAGTGGACACCTTGCTCCCAACAGCTGAACCACGCTGTCTGCTCCTACTGCTTTTAGCAGCTGACGCCAACGATACACTATCCCCTGGCTGTATGCTTGCATCACATTCTTTAGCTTGTTTAGCTCGATCATCAGCTGCCTTTATCCATGTCTCCACATCTTGCATAAATCCACGATTGTGCATTAATTTAGGCTCAAACCATGAACTCTGATTGTAAATGACCTTTAATATGAGCATAGTATTTTTATAAATGTGTTTTTATGTTTACTTAGTAACATTCTTTAAAGCCAGGCTTTTATTTTTTATACATTAAGCAGACGGACATTCAGTGCTCTTATTTTGAAAGCGTCTCGCTGAGACCTCGTACACATCCGGTGCTTCGGAGTTTACCGGCAGAAGGAAAAGTGTGTCTGCATGACTCTGCAAGGCTAAAGGAATGTCTTCAATGCTAAAAGCAAGCAAAGTGTGTCTAACCCACATGAAACGCCCTAGCACCTGGCTAATAAGGGGCACAAGGTTTGTGTTGTTACCATTTAATGCTGTATTTATGTCCGGCTCGAGTTTGGTTGCCGTGGATATTTTCATGCATAAAGCGTATTGTGGTTAGCGGTAGCTACTATTAGCATCGGCGAGCTGCCGTGTCGGTCTGTATTGAAGTGAGATGAAGCTATAAGCTAACTCGTAGGTTGGTTTAGTAATGCAACAGAACGTATTTTGTCTGTTTTATATGAGGTCTGCTAAGGTTAAAAACTGTTTATTGGGTTAAAAACGAACGGTTAAAAATGCTAATTTCATGTCAAATATTGTTTTATGTTGCACTCTATGTGAGGTTGTCTTTCAGTTAAAATGTGAATTTTCCCTCATGACTGTAACATCAATCGTAGCAGTTAAAATATATATTTAAATTCATGGAGTAAAACCTGTGAGTCTACAATAAGTTTATTAGATAAAAAGAGAGTCAACTTACATGATTGTTTGTGATAAAGGCAGTTAAAGGTAATTTCAAGTAAGAGTAAAGGTAACTGTATTTTGTTTTCTTCTTTTCATAGCTCTTACGGTGTGTTTACATTGAATACGGTCCAAGGAATAAAACATTGTGAACCATCAGTTTGAGAGTCCGACCATCATTTAGCCGGGGATGCTACAGTAAGAGCTTCACCTCATCCGACACATCACGCCGCTGACCAAGGACAACTGTAGAGGGACCTGATGTGATGGTCAAGGATTGTGGTACCTGCTCACAACATGGAAGCATCAGTAAAGACGCCTCCAGACGACAGAGACTCCGAACAGATGAAGGATAAGGATACTGAAGAGGAGGATCTCCGTCGCTCTGGTCGCCTACGGAATCCCACGGAAAAGATGCTTGCATTTCATGAGGAGGAGGCCCACAAAAAGGAGAAAAGGTTGACTCACATTTATGAACAATGGAAGATCCAGGCACGTAAGGCTAGAAAACAGTTAAAGTTTGACATTCCTGAAAGTGACATTGCAACTCTTATAGACACACTAGAAGAAGGAAAAAACTGTGTTATAAACCTGTACATAGACATCAGAGCTCACCTCACTCCATCTAATGAGACAAGACGTCGTATTGATGCCTGTGAGGCAGTTACAAGGGACATTGTTAAAATTGCTCTTGAAAGGATATCAGGCATAGATGAAGAATTTGATAGTGAAGCAGTAAAGCAGCGTCTTCATGAGCTTCTTAACAGAGACTATGCTCACTCCATCTACGGATCCACAGCTTCACCTCCAAGTCAACACTCAAGTAAAGGTTCAAGTCAACACTCTGTTATAGCAGCAAAAAGAGCAGACGCTGCAGCAGAATTAGCAGCAAAGGAAGCAGAGTATGAAGTGTTATTGAAGGAGGAGAAACAAAAAGAAAAGATTCAAGTCTTAGAGGAGAAACAAAAAGAAAAGATTCGACTCCTAGAGGGACAACAAAGGAAAGAACTTGAAGCTCAAAAACGTGAGTTGGAAAGATTAAAGGCAGAGAAGGACATTAAAGCTGCACGAGCTAGGTTCACAACTTATGATCAGGAAGTAATGCAGGAAGCAAGTGTTCATTCTGTAGATCAGATGAGAACGAGAGAACATCAGTTTGTGTGTCCTCCTTCAGCTCTCATCCAGCAGCCCACTGATATCACAGTGACAGCATCACCTGCAAGGACAGATGTAAGTTATCTGGCTCAGGCAGTCCAAGATAGCATAGCTCTGAACAGGCTCCCAATGCCAGAACCGTCTGTATTTACTGGTGACCCTATCCAGTTCATTGAGTGGAAGGCTTCCTTCACATCCCTCATAGACAAAAAGAACATTGCTTCAGCTGACAAATTACATTATTTGAAAAAATATGTAGGAGGTCCAGCTCGAAAGACACTTGATGGCATATTTTATAGAAATGATGATGAAGCCTACAAAGATGGATGGAACCGTCTCAACCACAGGTATGGTCAGCCGTTTGTTATACAAAAAGCATTCAGGGAAAAACTAACAAACTGGCCAAAGGTCCATCCAAGAGATGCTGAGGGACTTAGAGCATTCGCTGATTTCTTACACTCATGTCTGGAAGCCATGCCTTATGTTAAAGGTCTGGACATTTTGAACTATTGTGAAGAAAACCAGAAATTGGTCCAAAAGCTACCTGATTGGGCAGCATCACAGTGGAACCGCAAGGTCACTCAAGTCATGAGAGTTGACCAGGAGTTTCCCAGCTTCCAGGAGTTTGTCTTCTTCATTGTAACGGAGGCAGAAATTGCATGTAATCCTATTACTTCATTCCACGCTCTCCACTCATCAGAGGCTAACTCATCACGTCATCTGAAAGAAAGGAAATGTAAATCCAGTGTTTATCACACACAGACAGTTACAGAGAATGAAACACAAGGACAGTTAAGAACAGGTTTAAAGCCACAATGTGTGTTTTGTCAAGACAGTAAACATCAACTTCATCGCTGTCCTGAGTTTAAAGGGAAAGCTCTGGAGGAACGACGGAAATATGTGAAAGAAAAGAAGCTTTGCTATGGCTGCTTGAGGACGGGCCATAACGCCAAGGACTGCCGCAATAGACATTCATGCGACAAATGTAAAGCAAGACATCCTACGCTTCTCCATGATGACACCTACACCAAGGCCAAGCCCACGTCAGTCTCAAATCAAAGTAACACAGAGGAAACAGCAACCACATTGGCTCTCAGTGTGGCAACTAAGGAGCCATCTACCAACACTTCAATGATAGTGCCAGTGTGGGTTTCTTCTGTCAGCAATCCAGGTACGGAAAGACTTGTTTATGCGCTGCTTGATACCCAAAGCGATACAGTCTTCATTGGCCAAGAAGTCAGCAATAGTTTACAGACTGAAACTCATCCTGTAAGACTGAAACTAACGACTATGACAGGAAAGGATGCATTAATGCATAGTCAAAGAGTGTCAGGTTTGAGAGTGAGAGGTTACTGCTCTGCTATCCACATTGATCTCCCCCCTGCTTACACCAAGGACTGTATACCAGTGAATCGAACACACATTCCTACCTGTGACACGGCACGGAACTGGAATCATCTCATCAAAATAGCAGATGAAATCCCACCACAGCTGGAATGTGAAGTCGGTCTGCTGATCGGCTACAATTGCTCAAGGGCACTGGCACCACGGCAGGTAATCCTTGGAGGAGATAGCGAACCATATGCAGTTCAGACGGATTTGGGGTGGAGTATCGTAGGCTGTTCACCTCACCACAACTCACCAAGCATCACCAACATGTGTCACAGAGTTTCAGTCAGAGAGCTTCCTCCAGTGACCCCAGCTGAGGCACTCAGGGTTCTCGAGTCTGACTTTAAAGATGCCAATAAGGACGGAAAGACTGTGTCTCAGGATGACATCCGCTTCCTGGATGTGTTAAAGGAAGGGATCAGGAGGAACATTCATGGACATTACGAGATGCCACTCCCCTTTAAAGAGAGACCCTATCTCCCTGACAACAAACAACTGGCGATGGTACGGCTTAGTCACCTTAAAAGAAAGCTGGCGAAGGATGACAAGTACAAAGAACATTATGTGAAGTTTATGAATGAAATCATTGAAAAGGGTGAGGCAGAGGAAGTTCAGGATCAAGGGAAGGAAGGAGAGAAGTGGTACATTCCTCACCACGGAGTGTATCACTCGAAAAAACCTGATAACCCCGCAGACATCGCATCTAGGGGATCAAGCGTAAGTGAGATTCTCACATCAAGCTGGTTCAAAGGACCTCAGTTTCTATGGGAGAAAGAGATACCTCTAGCTACAGATGTTAGCGCAGAAATACAGATTGGAGATCCTGAAGTCAAGAGGATTCAGACTCTAAACACACAGACACGGGAACAGCTGAGTCTCTCAGACCGCCTGTCAAAGTTTTCTTCGTGGTCAAAAGCAACTCAGGCTGTCGCTCGTCTCATTCGTCGTGTCAGACATGATAAGTCAACAGACCACAGCACCGTCCAAGAACGAGAAGACGCACGCTGCATCATCATAAGAGACTTACAGAGACACGCATATCCAGAAGAGTTAAAGTTGCTCAGTAAGGCAACTCAACTTCCCTCTCAGAGTAAACTGTTTCAGATGGATGCTTTTCTTGATCAGGATGGACTCCTCAAGGTGGGAGGAAGACTGAAAAATGCATCACTCCCTACCTCACTGAAGCATCCAGTGATCATACCAAAGAGTCATCCCATCACCAAGGCAATAATTGCTCACTGTCACGAGAAAGTCCAACATCAAGGAAAAGGCTTGACTATTAATGAGATCAGATCAAATGGATTCTGGATTCCAGGAATCAACAGAGCTGTGTCAACGCATCTGCATCAATGTGTTACATGTCGAAAACTCAGAAGATTCACAGAGGAGCAGCGAATGGCAGATTTGCCGTCTGAGCGTGTGGATCCATCACCACCTTTCACCTATTGTGGAATGGACTGTTTCGGTCCGTTTTTCACCAAACAAGGACGCAAGGTACAAAAGAGATACGGACTGCTTTTCACCTGCCTTTGCTGTCGAGCTATCCACATTGAAATGTTAGACGACATGTCGACAGATGCTTTCATAAATGGACTTCGTTGTTTCATTGCAATAAGAGGAGCAGTACGTGACATAAAATGTGACCAAGGAACGAACTTCGTTGGAGCTAAAAATGAACTGAATGAAGCTCTCAAGCAATTGGATGCTGATCGTCTGACTACGTTTTTGGCTGAGAAACAGTGTGACTTCAGCATGAACGCTCCGCATGCAAGCCATGCTGGAGGCGTATGGGAGAGACAGATCCGAACGGTGAGGAATGTTCTTCGTTTAACTCTTTCACCCTCATCAGGCAGGCTGGACGATGCCTCTCTACGGACGTTCTTTTATGAGGCAGCAGCTATTGTGAACAGTCGTCCACTCACCGTTGACAACTTAAATGATCCAGATAGTCCAGAGCCGCTAACGCCCAATCACCTACTCACCATGAAACCCACTGCAGCCTTACCACCTCCTGGCAGATTCATCAGAGAGGACATGTATGCTCGGAAGAGGTGGCGCCGTGTTCAGTACCTTGCAGAGCAGTTCTGGGGCCGGTGGAGAAGAGAGTATGTGTACAACATTGCTACCAGACAACGCTGGCATACTCCAAGGAGAAACCTCAAAGTCGGTGACATCGTGATGGAAAAGACAGAAGATCAACCTCGCAACGAGTGGAAATTGGCTAAAGTTGAAGAGACAGTGACTGATAAAGATGGACTAGTGAGGAGAGTGAAGATTCGTGTTGGAGATCAGAAGATGGGAAAGGAGGGACAGCGTTCTGGCAAGCCATCCATCGTTGAACGTCCAGTGCAGAAGCTGATCCTGCTCCTAGAGACTGTTTAATCTCCCCCTTCACTTCACAACCTATCCTTTACAGTATGAAGAGTTTATGGACATTTTTGACTCAAGCACTAAAGGTTAAAGGTCACATGGTTTAGAAATCATTCATGCTTTACATCTAATAAGGGGATGAAAAACCAGTAATGATTTGGTGGGAGTGTAAATGACCTTTAATATGAGCATAGTATTTTTATAAATGTGTTTTTATGTTTACTTAGTAACATTCTTTAAAGCCAGGCTTTTATTTTTTATACATTAAGCAGACGGACATTCAGTGCTCTTATTTTGAAAGCGTCTCGCTGAGACCTCGTACACATCCGGTGCTTCGGAGTTTACCGGCAGAAGGAAAAGTGTGTCTGCATGACTCTGCAAGGCTAAAGGAATGTCTTCAATGCTAAAAGCAAGCAAAGTGTGTCTAACCCACATGAAACGCCCTAGCACCTGGCTAATAAGGGGCACAAGGTTTGTGTTGTTACCATTTAATGCTGTATTTATGTCCGGCTCGAGTTTGGTTGCCGTGGATATTTTCATGCATAAAGCGTATTGTGGTTAGCGGTAGCTACTATTAGCATCGGCGAGCTGCCGTGTCGGTCTGTATTGAAGTGAGATGAAGCTAAAAGCTAACTCGTAGGTTGGTTTAGTAATGCAACAGAACGTATTTTGTCTGTTTTATATGAGGTCTGCTAAGGTTAAAAACTGTTTATTGGGTTAAAAACGAACGGTTAAAAATGCTAATTTCATGTCAAATATTGTTTTATGTTGCACTCTATGTGAGGTTGTCTTTCAGTTAAAATGTGAATTTTCCCTCATGACTGTAACATCAATCGTAGCAGTTAAAATATATATTTAAATTCATGGAGTAAAACCTGTGAGTCTACAATAAGTTTATTAGATAAAAAGAGAGTCAACTTACATGATTGTTTGTGATAAAGGCAGTTAAAGGTAATTTCAAGTAAGAGTAAAGGTAACTGTATTTTGTTTTCTTCTTTTCATAGCTCTTACGGTGTGTTTACATTGAATACGGTCCAAGGAATAAAACATTGTGAACCATCAGTTTGAGAGTCCGACCATCATTTAGCCGGGGATGCTACACTGATCCTTTTCTTGTTCTTCTTCACACAACAGTCTTGCTAAAGCATCATTTGTCTTGCACCATTCCTCTAGCGAGTCTTGAAATTCCAAACGTAATTTCTGCTTGACTGTGTTTACATTAGCATCATCTTCCATTAGCCGCTCGATCTCGTTAGCTTGGCTAGTTAGATGGCCCAGTTTAGCTTTCCTGGTTTGAGTTAATCTATGCACTTTTTCGGCGACAGCCCTCTCTGTCATTTTCGTTTCCCTCTTTCCACAAGCTAGCTCCTCATAGCATATTTCATCCATATTGTCCACTTGAATAGAATTAACAACATCAGCTTGCTAGCTTACCGTCGCTCTCTTTGGGAACTACCCATTGGTCCGACCTCCCATTGGTTCGACCTCCCGTTACTCCGACAAAATACCCACTGGTCCGACCTCCCATTGGTTCGACCTCCCGTTACTCCGACAAAATCAACCACAAGTCGGACCAATAGGAGGTCGAACCAATGGGTGGTCCCGTTAGTTCGAACTGTCATCGCTACTTTGTGACAAGCTCTTCCATTGATAGGAGCATGCAGCTTTCTCTCTCTCTCTCTCCAGGAGCCAGATCATGTCAGATTGCGCACAACCATCATAAATGCTGATCAAGATGTGTAAACTGATAATCAAAGCCCCCCTCCCAGAGTACAGAGTAAAAGAAATACACCCCCCCCCCCCCCGCGCTAGAGCGTGGCTGAACCTGGCCGGCTTGAGCTCACTTCACGGGCGCGAGCCTGCTGCAGCCGCCGCTCCTTAAATTTCGCTTTGGTTAGGTTCAGGCAATGAAGAAAGGAGTTGGTTAAGTTTAGTAAAAACACCAGGTAGAGGCTAGACAGGCTGGAAGCATAATGAGCCTTATATGTTATTAATATGAAGTGCTTGTTTTGCAGTTAATTATGCACATGATCCGTTTGATCCCAGAAAGGAAAAAAGGATCAATGCCCAGCCTCCGTTTCCTTTCTGATTGCGTCCGTCTGTCTGTTCGGAGTGGGAGAGAGAGAGAGAGAATCCACCGGTCTATATACCTGTCTGTAATGTAAGCTTGATTTGATAAGTGTCAAGGTTTAATTATGGACACTAATGAGCGCGCAGCAGTGCGTAAAAGTCGTGCGTAATGACAGCTCCTCCTTGGTGAAACACAATAAACTGCACCTCTTCTTCCACGTGTGTCTTATTGACAGGTGGAGCCTATATGAATAATTATATAAATGCACAGTGAACGGTAAGAATGGAGAGTTTGACTAATAACTAGTCCAGTTCGAACTAATGAGGACCTCCCATTAGTTCGAACTCTCATTACTCCGATTGTCGGACCAATGGGAGTTCGAACCAATGGGAGGTCGAACTAATGGGAGGTCGGACTAATGGGAGGTCGGACCAGTGCCATGGACCCGCTCTCTTTTTCCTTTCTTTTTTTTTTTTTGTTGATCCACGTCGGCTCAAAAATCAATGATCCACACAGCCTTTCATCAACGAGCTCTCACTGTTACGTTGTCCACTGAAGCAGTCCACAGTTTACACGAGTCTTGTCCTTTCCAGTACTTTCCACGGAGAAGACTTGGGTTTTTCTGACTAAAATGTAGGTTTTCTAACGAAGTCCCACCGGAGCTTATGGCTGACTCGTGTTGTCCAAAACAGAAAAAAGTGCGTCCTCCACGAGAGCAGGTGTTACAGGTTTATTCGCCAAAATACAAAAAATAAAAGCTTACATTTTCCACGGGCTTTTAACGATAGGCTACCTGTCCACTCACACTTCAAACACGTCTTCAATACGATCTCAACACGGTCAGAAAAACCGTGGGCTCCTCAGGCTATTCTGTCTTCCACACTGCTTCACTTCCTAAACACCGTGCCGAAGCTACTTTCTTAAAGACACAGGCGCCTATTTTTATCTGTATCACCACAGTTATTGTAAACATCACAAATGAATTATCTGAGTTTGTGCAAATAATAATTAAAGCAGAAGTAAGTGGTCCGGTCGTTTTCGCTAATGCTGCGTTCCAGGCAGGCTTTAAATTACAGCTTCAAGTCACAACTTACGACTTTGTAGCGTTTCAGGCAACCCACTCGTGTTTTTCCGACCTGTTTTACCGGTGAAAGTCACTCTAACGGCCACTCGTAACTTCCGACCGGTGAACTCGTACCAGATCGAACTGGTACGACTTCACGGTCGTAAAAATACGAGTTTCCTTGAACGCACCATAACAGTCCTCGTCCCTACGTCGCCACATTCACGGCGTTCCTTGGCTGCACACACAGCCCTGCATGCCGTTCTCTCTCCTCATTGGATAAAAACTGTAGGATACGATAAATGTTTTCTCCTCGGCTCAGAGCAGAGCAGAGGGACTGACAGACCCGTGTTTCAGTCCAAACACTCTATGTAAGTGATTGCTGTCGGAAGATATAACTATTTAAGACTTATATTAACACAAATATATCACTTACTTCTGCTTTAACTAATAATGATAATTTCAATTAACTTATTTTCTTAAATGCAATTAAATTATTTAACAATTATGAAATACAAAGTTTATACTTAATAATGTACTGAAATGATTATGAACTGTTTTATCAGTCACACGGCACCTACACTGGTACCTCATGACTGTGGCTATACCGCGGACCTCCGTTACACCTGAGTCATGTTGCCTTCCAGTTTTACTCAGAAATCTGAATTTCTGGTCGGATCTCAGCAGCCCAAACATACAGTAAGAATTCAAGATGGCTGCTACTCACATCAACAGTAGTAAATCAACACTCTGCATTTATTTTTCTCTGAACTGTTTCACTCTAAACTCAGTCCCTGGACATTTTCCTACACCATGTTTTTGTTGTAAATTTGTACGGCTTCTGAAAAGCATTATAAATTGTTAACAATGAAATCTATCATTTACAGCAATGAAATCATCATATTTTTGTTTTGTTATATTAATCTTTCATTTTTCCTACTTCTGCATTTATAAGAAACAAACCCGTGGTTCCTCAGGTCTGTGGTGTGTGAGTCTGTGTTGATGAGACTGTCGGTGGTTCACTGCAGCTCCAGGTCAAACACTGATTATCTTCTGGTTTCTGTCTCACCTCTGTCTGTGTCCTCAGTTTCCCAGCATGCCTCAGCTGTGGAGACATATGAGGGGGAGGAGTCTGTCCTGCTGCCCTGTGACTTTCCTACGTTTGACCTGGTCGAACCTTCAGTGGTGTGGAGCCGCTCCGACCTCCGTCCTTCAACCGTCCACCAGCGTCAGCCGGACAGAGACGAACTCAGAGACCAGAACCAGGACTACAGAGGACGGACGTCCATGAGGACTGACGCTCTGAGGACCGGAGACCTCAGCCTCACTCTGAGGAGACCCACCACCAGAGACAGTGGCAGCTACAGCTGCATCCTCAGAGAGAGGGGGGGAGAGGAGAGGCAGAGTCAAGTTACACTGAAGGTCAAAGGTCAGAGGACATGGACTCATCAGAAATGTGTTTTAATGTTTCACATTAATGTTTATAGTGATGTTTTAATCTCATGTTGTTGTTTGTGTCGACTGCAGGACGTCATGAAGAATCGGTCTACATTGTCTTTGGTGTCTGTTGTCTCCTGCTCTCACTGACTGCTGCTGTTCACACTGGCATACTGTATACAGTGACAAAGGCAATAAGTAAGTTATCTGTGTGTGTGTGTGTGTGTGTGTGTGTGTGTGTGTGTGTGTGTGTGTGTGTGTGTGTGTGTGTGTGTGTGTGTGTGTGTGTGTGTGTGTGTGTGTGTGTGTGTGTGTGCACGTGCGTGTGCACCCAGGAAACTAATGCAAGTCAGTGTGATGTCGGAGCTGTTAACTGAGGTCAGAGGTCGGGTAGAAATAAACTCTAAGTGTTGTTGTGTGAATTGCTCAGAAATGTTGTGTTAATGTTTATAAATGTTCTGACCTCATGTTGTTGTTTGTGTCAACTACAGGATCTCAACCAGTCAGGATCAAGGTTCTCCAGGTTCTCCAGGTTCTCCAGGTTCTCCTGGTTGCTTGTGGTGTTGGTCTATGCATTTTCTTTCTTCATAAAGGGACTGAGAACAAAGATGGTATGTAGTGTGTGTGTGTATGTATGGGGGGGGGGGTTGACTGACAACAACACTAACATCTGATCTCATGTTGTTTGTCTCAGTGACAGAACCTCCTCCAGACTGGACCGCTGGTCTACTGGGTCTAATGTTCATCCTGCTCCTCCTGACTCTCCTGGTTTATTGTGTCTGGGTCAGAACACATTTAGAAAATATATTGTGTATATTTGGTTATTTCTCAGGTAAGAGGTCACAGTGGAACTGAGCAAAGTGTTTTTTTTATGCGTTATTGTTTATTAATATTTGAATCTTATATTGTTGTTGATTGTGTCGACTACAGGACGTCATCCAGACCGGGTCAAGGTTCTCCAGGTTCTTCTGGTTCTCCAGGTTCTGCTGGTTCTCCTGGTTGCTGCTGCTGTTGTTCCTTGTTGTGTCATTCTTCACAAAGGGATTAAGAACACAGATGGTGTGTGTGTGTGTAGATTAATCAGTATAATTTGTCTCTTTGTGTCATGCACCCCCAACACACACTCAACTCAAACACTCATTGGGTCTCATTCATGAAATGTGAGTAACAGCCATAAATTTACTGGATTTCCACATTCATCAAAGCTGACCTTTTCGTAACTCTCACAAAATCTACACCTGCTCCTGACTGCATGTAGTGCTTGTAAATTTAGAAATGCACATAAATACTGCTTGTCACTGTTGGAAATACACAATTTTAATCCGTACTGCTCTCTGTTATGTAGGACAATACACAACTGCCTTTGAATTTAAACGTGACAAATGTGTAGAAATATTTGGAGAGGGACAGGTTTTAGGGGTCAAGGCTCTATTGTTCTATTATTCTGTCCGATCGGCACTAGTCACAGATGTGTTATAGAGTTTTTTTTAATGATTAACGGTTAATAAGCGTCGGTTTAGGGTGAGGAAAACAAGTCAAAATGTGTGCGCAACAGGGCCGTAGCCAGGGTTTAGAAATTGATGAGGTCCGGGGGTAAATTCATGCAAAACCACTGATGCGCGTTGCCTTCAGGGACAGTTTTTCAGCAAGCAGTCTCTGCATTTGCCTCTAAAACAACTCTGTCTTGTAACATTCTGTCATTATCTCATAGCGTGGTGAATGTGGATTGTGTATTTGATGAGTTTGATGAGGGAAACCAAGAAATCCCATTAGCCTCCGTAGCGTAGCTCTGAGCAGCTCGCGGCTCTGCTCCGCCGTTCTAAAAATAGCTTGCACCGACAATTAAAGTTAACGAACCTACTGCTATGGCTATAGGGATTATGGCAATGGGCCCATTTGCCAAAATGTTGAACTATCCCTTTAACTTCAACCAGAATAACTCAGATCCACGATCTCTCTTTTTTCCGACTCTCTCCCTTTTTCCTTGTTGGACAGGATGCACCTACGTACCTCCTTATATGGTGGTCATGGTCTACTTATATGGCTAATCATGGGTGGAGATCTATGCCAGGGAGCGTGCTGTTACTTCATGATGGGTTGGTCTTCATGATCTTACACAAGTACTTACGATCAAATCTGAGATTCCCACAGCTTTCATGAATCTGGAGGAGAGTTTTAGTGGCGTGGGTTTTTATGTGCAAATCTACACACAGATTTACTGACGTTTCATGAATGAGACACATTATGAGTCAATGGTCCAGGCGGTTTAGTCAGAGTCAGTCGGTACCAAGTGCTGTCACCCACTGGCTTGAGAACTGTTGTTTTGAAGTCAGGAGTTTGTGATTTGGCCATCGCCATCTTGGTTTTTGTAACCAATAGATACTATATATGGAGGAGGGGGTGGAGCTGTGGAGGAGTGAGGGGTAGATCTGACCCAAGCTCTATACACCCACCTACACCAGCTACATGACAGATTAAAATGAACAGGTCATGACTAATAAACATTGTTAGTGCCATGATGAGGACAGACTGCACTTGACTGACAAGTGTCACTGTGTCAATCAAGTGGCAGCCACGCCCACAGACCCATTCTGCTTTATCATCTGTTTTGTTTTCAGTGGCATCATTTGAAAAATGACCCTTATTTTGTATTGAGAAAAACTTCAAACTAGTATTTAAGACCATATTCCATGTTCCTGTCTCTGTCCTCAGTGTCCTGGCATGGAGACACTGTGGAGCTCTACAGTGGGAGGTCTGTCCTGCTGCCCTGTGAGGACTCTCCTTTACCCAAAAACCCCACAGTGACGTGGAGCCGCCACGACCTCCGTCCTCCAACCGTCCATCAGAGACACGAGCTGGGTGACGACCTCAGAGACCAGAACCAGGTTTACAGCAGCAGAACGTCCATGAAGACTGACGCTCTGACCACTGGAGACCTCAGTCTCACTCTGAGGAACCTCTACATCTCTGACAGCGGAAACTACACCTGCATCATCACAGCGTTTGGAAATAAACGAACACTGAGAGACATACAGCTGAAGGTCAAAGGTCAGAAACACACACTAACACCTACAGTACAGGATACAGGTCAGAGGTCAAAGGTCAGAGCTATAGCAGAATTATCTACAGTGGCCCTGAGGGTCAAAACACAACGACATTCCACAAAACACAAAAACATTTCAGATTACGGAAAGGGTAAGGACAGCATCTTGTTTGTGATTGGTTAGAATCTGTCAATCAGGAAAAACAGGACAGCGGAGCGAGTCAACACTGTGTAGCCCAGGATCAGTGCTCAAGTCTGGGTGAGAGGAGAAGGGGCAGCTGGGTTGGACGCTGCAGCATAACGCCAGGTAGATCTGGCCTTATGAGTTTCGCTTTTACCGTGTACTGCTGTCATGCATGTACGCTTCTCTCTGTGCGTGTGTGTGTGAACGCCAAAAACGGAGAAAGAACAATATTGCGTTGGTCGAGCCAAAAAACCGAAAAATTGATTTGTGGCGGAAGTAATTTATTTGTGGCCACCACGCCAAACACAAATAAATGAATGTATGGGAAACACTGTAGATACGTTGGTTTGAATGGTGACAAAGCTAGATATGCCCGCAGGCACAGCTGTATAACTGCAGCGAAGTAATGGAAACAAGCTAAGATTAATTTGCGTTATGTTATTTTCAATTACATACTCAGCCATGCAGATGCAGTTCGTAGTCAGGATGCAGTTGTTCCAGACTTAAAGGTGTTCAGAAAAGAAGACTGAATTTGAGCCCACTGTGGGTCTTAACATTAGTGTAATAACTCATCTATCAGACGATGTAGCCCAAATTTTTCGAGTAAATTCGGGATGAAAGTGTGTTTGTTTTTTTTCGCATTATTTAATGCAGGCGCACAAATTATGCGTCATGCTGCACACGATTCATCAGCTACTGATATTGGATCCGTCATCTGTCACTCAAACGTCTGACAGTGCGTTCACACCGGGCGTGAGGCAAATTTTTCGCGCGATAAGATTACATACAAAGTCAATGTACAGACGTGAATGGACGTGAATTTGTGCCGGCGGGCCGAATGACGCGACACGAATGAAGTGAACAAGCGAAATTTGCCTGTTCGCGCAAGTTCAAAATATTGAACTCACAAATATTTGCGCGAATGCTGCGAGTAAAAACAAATATTCCAGCGGGCAAACTCGAGCGAGTAGAGCGAGGCAAATATTTTACTCGCACCCGGTGTGAACGCACTGTGAGACACACACACACATCAAGCTTGGTCTCGCCTCAAGCATTGAATATCCCACCCGCTCGATAACGACCAATCAAATTCGTTTTCCTTACTGTGGTAAACTCGTGCAGCAAGTCGTGGAAACTCGTAGAAGGAGGCGCGACAAACAGGACAAACGGCCATTTCTGTACATCTTTAAACATGTCCGTCCTCTTCCCTTGTCTCTGACCAGGCAGCACCTCAGTCCTCAGAGCCACCAAGTTTTGTAATTGTGTAAGAGTATTTTCCTGAACACGACTGTCTGTTACATAGCTGGATGCACATTGTTGTTTTTAACCGATAAACGACGCCATGCTCTGAGCGTCTGTGGCTTGTGCCGATCGGCAACTCGATCCTCCATCCTGAGAGAATGATCGACGATGTTTTTTTGCCGTTATAAAACAGTATTAAAACACACTTTTATCACTCGGTGATGAACTGTTAACTAACTGCTAACACCGCTTTGAGTAAACCACATCCATGGAAGGTACAACCATGACAACCGGTTCTTTCTGCCGTCTGGTTGCGCACGTATCCTGACTTGTTGGTAAACAAATAATCCCTCTATAGATACAGGTCTGAGGTCAGTTTGAACCAGCGTCACAGAGGTCACGTAAAGGTCATGTTGTTGTTTATGTTCATCTCATCCACAGAAAAGTTCTCCGTCATAGCTGAAGTCTCCGTTGTGTGTGGTCTCCTGGTTCTACTGGTTCTACTGGGAGTTTCTCTTGGTGTCGCCTGGTGGCTTAAAGTTCATAAAAGGCGATTAATCAAAAAAGGTAGGATGTGTGTGTGTGAGTGTGTGTGAGTGAGAGAGAGAGAGAGAGACACTACAGAGCTTTTATTGTGAAAATCTTCCATTATGTGTTGAGAGGACAGAGGCCATGAACGGCTACACACACATTTATTCACATCAACACCTCATTGACTGTGGTCCAGTTCCTCTCTCTCCCCTAAAGACTCAGGCCCTGAACCCTCACTGACTTAACTATCTACTCAGTAGTACTACTCAGCTGTAGCTGTAGTCAGTGGTTCTCAAACTTTTTACATCAAAGACCCCTAAATTGACACAAACTAGACCACGGACCCCCATTGGACAAAATTTTGGAGCAAACCAGAAATACACAAATATTTGTTCTGAAGAACGTTACTTTTTTAGTCAATGTACGTTCAAATTAGGGCCAGTGGTGTGAATTCTTGGAAATACTGTAGAGACATTTCTGGAAAAAACTGGTACAATTTCTCCAAAAACGTTTGAACATTTCTAGAAAAAAGTCTTAAAATTAAAAAAAAAAAGGTAAAATAATAGTAAAATAAAAAGTGGTAAAATTTCCAGAGAAAGTTGGGGACCCCTGAACCCTCTCAAGGTCCCCTGGGGGTCCCTGGACCCCACTTTGAGAACCACTGGCCTCAGTGACTGAGTGTGAGAGTCTGTGAGGGTCCAGATGCTGTAAACAGGAACAGAACAGCACTTACCCACTTTTTACGTTACCTTGACAACAAAATGTTGTTGACTCTGTCCGGTCTGCGACTGATGATTTACTGTTCACTGTCAACACACGGATCAGATCTGATCAAATCATCATCAATAATCACTACACACAGTTGTGACGAGAAACGTTAATACCGACAGTAAACTTCTAATCTCTCTCTCTTTTTTTTTTCTCCTTCCATGAACAATAAAGAAACCACGGAGCTCTACATTTGTTTATTTACTTTTTTTCTTTAAACACTCGCGTTCTGACACCATCCCATGTATTTAGCTTCACAACGCTAGAAGGAGGAGGAGGTGTATGCACAAGGAAAATAATCACAACTCACTGAATTTTCAACTGATTTTCACACAGTTTAGTTTTTAGAAACACGAGACATGTAATAATGCAAGTAATGCAATACAAGATGCTCTGGGAGATTTTATATGTGTGTGTGTGTGTGTGTGTGTGTGTGTGTGTGTGTGTGTGTGTGTGTGTGGTTGTGCGAACCAACAAACAAAACTCTGATCATGTCCAACACCTTCAGTAAAGATTATGTGGTTTAGATTAAAACCTGCTGCTGCTGCTGTCTGACGACATCATCATGTGGTTTGTTGTCTCTCAGTCCAACAGATGGAGGTGGAGGAGTTGGCGGAGTCTGTCCAGCTGCCCTTCAAGACCACAGCTGGTCTGTCTGAAGACGTCAGAGTGGAGTGGACGGCTGAACTCAGAGCGAGGTGGTTGGATGAAGACGACAGGAAGGTCTATGTGCATGGGAACGGTCCTAAAGAACAGCACAGGTTTTACAGAGGCCAAACAGAGATGAATGAAGACCTGCTGAGGACTGGAGACCTCAGTCTGACCCTGGAATACCCCATAGAGAGAGACAGAGGAGACTACACCTGCAGAGTCTACAACAAGGACGGAGACTTAATGAGAGAGAAAACTGTGAATCTCAGTGTCACAGGTAAGAGTTGTTTGTTTGTCTCTGTCTCTGGTTTTGTCTCCTCTGCAGAGAATTCATGTCAAAGATGAAACAGTTGAAATCAGAGCTGTAGATTCAGGTCAGAGATTAAAACCTGAGGCCTGTACCACGAAGCAGGATCACCGTCTTGGCGAGGTGAGTTACCATGGTAACTTACTCTGAACGGCTAAACTGCTCCGGGTCGGCGTAGCTGTCAGGATTGATCTGAATCCAGTAAAAGGCTCCGTCCACCGGCCAATCAGGAAAAATGACGTGTCCTCTCACTGGTATTACTGTTACCAAGGAGACGGAAATAAAAGTAGCGAAGCTCCAGACAGAGTTGCGGTGATTGTATCCAGTTTATGATACGTTATGAAAAAACACACACGTGTCTCACAACAACGGATGAAAGGTTTTTCCGGGACAGATCAAATCCGTTAGATGATTGTCCCAATTGTTGTAGTTTTTATTTTTTTAAGTGTGTGTGTGTGTGTGTGTGTGTGTGTGTGTGTGTGTGTGTGTGTGTGTGTGTGTGTGTGTGTGTGTGTGTGTGTGTGTGTGTGTGTAGAGACACGCGTCTATATGGGACAGGCTTTTATTTAATTTAGAACAAACCTTATGCTCAGCAAAGATGGAAAATATATAATATAATAAAACGGTTCTGTTGTTTGGCCACTGTTTAAAAGAGTCAGAACAGGAGGAAAGAATTGGATCCAGAGCAGCATCACTTACAAGTTTAATCAGCAGCCATTCAACAACTAATAAATAAACATAATCATTTAATTCGGACCACAGGCTTCTTTTTTTTCTTCTTCCTCGTAGGAGAAATAAGATGTTCGCTCACCTCTTCTCTGAGGCGTCGGTGCTCTGGTTGTGATTGGTCTGCTGCCTTGAACCCGCCCTTTATACATGTGCGTTCACCGATTCACAATAAGACAAACCTGGGTTGAGTTACCGAGGTGATAACCAGCGTCGTGGTACCGCTGATCCAGAGAGACAGTGTTGTGGATCGTTCAGCTGGATAGGCTGAGAGGAACCCTCGCTTCATGGTACAGGCCTCTGCTGCTGCTGTCTGATGACATCACCATGTGGTTTGTTGTCTCTCAGAGCAACAGGTGGAGGAGGAGGAGGGGGTGGAGTCTGTCCAGCTGCCCTTCAAGACCACAGCTGGTCTGTCTGAAGACGTCAGAGTGGAGTGGACGGACAGAGACAACAGGAAGGTCCATGTGTATGAGAACGGTCCTAAAGGACAGCACCAGGTTTACAGAGGACGAACAGAGATGAATGAAGACCTGCTGAGGACTGGAGACCTCAGTCTGACCCTGAAACACCCCACAAGGAGAGACGGAGGAGGATACTACTACTGCAGAGTCTACAACAAGGACGGAGACTTACTGAGAGGGACAGTAGTGAATCTCAGGGTCAAAGGTCAGAGTTGTTTGTTTGTCTCTGGTTTTGTCTCCTCTGCAGAGAATTCATGTCCAGTGTTGGGAGTAACTTGTTACAAAATTAATGAGTTATACTAAAGTCACAGTAATATATAACTTTTAGGCAGTAATAGAGTAATACAACGTGTTACTTATTATATTTATTGTAATATTATTACAGTTACTCCGTCTGGTAACATGTTACAATCAGAAACAGGTTGAATCACCACCTCAGGCTCCACAGCTGTAAAAAGAGAAGCCAGTTTGCAGCAGCTCTTGACTCCCAGGATGCATTGCTGGCTGCTGTCTCTCTGCCCAAGTTGAAGCTTCACTGGATGAGTAAGAAAACTAGAAGACGACATCAAGTTCCTGCTCACTACAGAGTGCAGCTCCTTGTCAGAGGAGCCTGCAGCCCAGATGTCAGATCCTCATCCAGCTGCTGCCCCCAATGAGGATGACTTTTGTACTTTGGTGCACAGCTCCATGAATCTACATACACCTGTGTCCATGTAAACAGAGATAATAATAATAATAATAATAATAATAATAATAATAATAATAATAATAATAATACATTTTATTTAGAAAGTGCCTTTCACACCACTCAAGGACACTTTACAGCAGTTAAAATCATCAAGCACCAAAACACAGAATAAATCATCAATAAGCAATACCAAAACACAAGAGCACAGAATAAACAACATTAAACACATCAGTAAGAATGAATAATGAAAAGAACAAATAAATAAAACTGTGCAGAATAAAAGGGAAATGTTAGGGTGAGGGGTGGTGGGGTGAATAGACAATTTGAAACAGGTGGGTTTTGAGTTTTGTTTTGAAAAGAGGGAGAGAGTCAATGTTACGGATGTGAGATGGTAAAGAATTCCAGAGTCGGGGAGCAGAGCGACTGAAAGCTCTGCTCCCCATGGTGCTGAGGAGAGCAGGGGGCACAGTGAGGTGGAGAGAGGAGGAAGATCTGAGGGAGCGTGCTGGAGTGGCAACGTGGAGAAGATCAGACAAGTAACTCAGGTTAATAGATGATCTTAAATCTGCCTCTGTGATGAAAAGTCTCCGCTGCTTTCAGAGAGTTAAAATAGTGACACTGCAGGTTAACGCTGCAACACCATCCAGGTCACCAGTAGAAAGACTTTTCAGTGTAGAGGGACTGGTGCTCACCCCAAAGGGAAAACGCCTGTTCATGTTCATGTTCATGTTCATGTTCATGTTCATGTTCATGTTCATGTTCATTTATTTAGCACAAAAAAAGCGTATAACGCTGCGCAAGGAGGGAACCAAGTCCTAGACGGACTTGTACAAGAGACAAGCAGACAACATACATGAGCTAAACAAAAGACAAAAGATCAATAGCAGCAGGAATCAAGGTAGGACTTGAAGCAAATAACAGCAAATAAATATTTGACAAATAAAAAGCAGAACAATGACAGAGAAAATACATTCAAGAGAAAGATAATTATGTTCCTGTGGAAAGTAAAAATTCCTTCAGATTCTTTTTAAAAATGCAATGGGAGGAGATGGACCTCAGTGATAAGTTTAGTTCAGTCCAAAGCTTGGGGCCTCTATAAGTAATGTTGAATTGATGACTTGATGTTCGGGAAGACGGTAAAAATAAGATGTTATGACTAAGCCTCGTTTGATAGGAATGAATATCTGTAGTCGGAATAAAGAGATTATGAAAAGTAATAGGCAGATCTTGTTTCCTGTTAATAAACTTATGGGTGAAGAGGCATGTTTGATAGGCATTCACCTTATCAATAGATAAGAGTCGATATTTCAAAAAGAGAGGCGCTGATGGCCAATATCTAGTCGAGTGACAGATCAGTCTCAGAAACCTCTTTTGTATTAAGGGTAATTTTCTGAGATGAGTCAGATAAGTGGCTGCCCAGGCAATGTTACAATCATTTAAATGAGGGTACAATAAACTATAATAGAGGGTTAAGTAAACTGAGGAGTTAATTAAAGGGAGAAGTTTCCTCAAAATGCCGAGCATCTTCATGGATCTCTGTGATAAACGCTTCCAGCAGCTTCTCCTGTTGCACTTTAACAAATACTTTAGTGATGTGGAAAAGTTCTGTAGACAAAGGTCAAGACTAAACATCTTCAACAGTTTTACTGAGGATTATTCACCATGACAGATTATAACGTGCCTCCATATTGTAATGTCTTGTCCAATTATTTTGGTGAAAGTAACTAAAAAGTTACTCTCTAAGGAATATTGCAAAGAAACGTATTACTTTCAAATGCAAGTAACTTCTGTCATGTAATATATTACAATTCAGAAGTAACTCAGGTCAGATTAAAACCTGCTGCTGTCTGATGACATCATCATGTGGTTTGTTGTCTCTCAGACCAACAGGTGGAGGTGGAGGAGGGGGCGGAGTCTGTCCAGCTGCCCTTCAAGACCACAGCTGGTCTGTCTGAAGACGTCAGAGTGGAGTGGACGGACAGAGACAACAGGAAGGTCCATGTGTATGAGAACGGTCCTAAAGGACAGGACCAGGTTTACAGAGGACGAACAGAGATGAATGAAGACCTGCTGAGGACTGGAGACCTCAGTCTGACCCTGAAGGACCCCACATGGAGAGATGAAGGAGAATACACCTGCAGAGTCTACAACAAGGACGGAGACTTCCTGAGAGAGACAGAAGTGACTCTCAAGGTCGAAGGTCAGAGTTGTTTGTTTGTCTCTGGTTTTGTCTCCTCTGCAGAGAATTCATGTCCAGTGTTGGGGGAAACTTGTTACAAAATTAATGAGTTATACTAAAGTTACAGTAATAGATAACTTTTAGGCAGTAATAGAGTAATACAACGTGTTACTTATTATATTTATTGTAATATTATCACAGTTAGTCCGTCCGGTAACATGTTACAATCAGAAACAGGTTGAATTACCACCTCAGGCTCCACAGCTGTAAATAGAGAAGCCAGTTTGCAGCAGCTCTTGACTCCCAGGATGCATTGCTGGCTGCTGTCTCTCTGCCCAAGTTGAAGCTTCACTGGATGAGTAAGAAAACTAGAAGACGACATCAAGTTCCTGCTCACTACAGAGTGCAGCTCCTTGTCAGAGGAGCCTGCAGCCCAGATGCCAGATCCTCATCCAGCTGCTGACAGATTATAACGTGTCTCCATATTGTAATGTCTTGTCCTCAGTGTTTATTTTGGTGAAAGTAATTAAAAAGTAATCAGTAACTTATTACTCTCTAAGGAATACTGCAAAGAAATGCATTACTTCCAAATGCAAGTAACTACTGTTATGTAATCTATTACATTTTAGAAGTAACTCAAGTCAGAGATTAAAACCTGCTGCTGCTGTCTGATGACATCATCATGTGGTTTGTTGTCTCTCAGAGCAACAGGTGAAGGTGGAGGAGGGGGCGGAGTCTGTCCAGCTGCCCTTCAAGACCACAGCTGGTCTGTCTGAAGACGTCAGAGTGGAGTGGACGGACAGAGACATCAGGAAGGTTCATGTGTATGAGAACGGTCCTAAAGGACAGCACCAGGTTTACAGAGGACGAACAGAGATGAATGAAGACCTGCTGAGGACTGGAGACCTCAGTCTGACCCTGAAACACCCCACAAGGAGAGATGGAGGAAAATACACCTGCAGAGTCTACAACAAGGACGGAGACTTACTGAGAAGGACAAAAGTGTCTCTCGATGTCAAAGGTCAGAGCTGTTTGTTTGTCTCTGTCTCACTGCAGTGTTTCCCCCAGAAAATTTGTTAGTTAAGGTGGTGTCTGTCCTGTGGGGGGGGGGGGGGGGGAGCGGATCGATCAATCGCCCGGGGGAGGGGGGTGTTCGGTGCGCCGTATTAAGTTACGCCTTCACCACGCGCGCTGCTGTTATGCATGCGCGCTTCTCTGTGGTGTGTATGTATGGCGAGTGGATTGTGCCAAATCAAGGATTACCAGGAGAAGGAGAAGGAGCAACCTCCCCTCCCGTCGCCGTCAGAACGTGTGGATTTTTGAATGGGAGTGGATGGGACAGCAGATGAGAGACCGGCGGCGACGTCACGGCGAGTGCACTGAAGGAACGTGTGACGGCGGCGACGTGACGACGGCGTATGTTAGAATTACCAACAAATTTACGCCTGCTCTGGACGTCTGAACTAAGTACGTCGTCACCACAGACGTGTGAAACGACGTGTGAAACTCACGTCGCCACCATTGACGTGTGAAACTCACGTCGCCACCATTGACGTGTGAAACTCACGTCGCCACCATTGACGTGTGAAACACACGTCGTCGCTACTACGCCGTCTTCAGTAGGAATTATAATTATAACAATATTATAGGGCCTGGACTCGATTTAATCTAATTAATTAGAGGCTTTGTAATTAGGCTAATTAATCGAAATTAAGCATATTTGAGCATATTTAGGCCAGTAGCCTACACTATTACGATGATTACTGTATTTAATAGCCTACTTAAATCACAGCATAAAGTGATTTGTCCCTGTGTGATGTCCAGGGACAGGTCAGGACAGTCTGAAGACAGAAAGCTCTGAGTTTGAAGTCCTGGACAAGTCTGTGTCTTGACCACATGTCAGCTGATCATCTGCAGCAGTGCAACTCGCTCTTCTCAGCTCCACCGTGACCAGCGCTTCTTTTTTTTTTTTTTTTTAATGAAGCTCCGCTAAAAAGCTCCCCCCCCCCCCCCCCTCTTTTTTCGTTGCCCCCCCCCCCCCCCCCCCCCCCTCTGGTCAGACAGAGCTTCTTTAGATCAAGTCTACATCATTTGAACCACGAGCCTTTTCATCCCCCTACAGTAGCGCACAGCGTCTCCCAGACCACCGTAGCTTACTGTAAATTCTCAAAAAGAAGAAGAAAAAAAAGGCGAGCCTGAGATGCCGGTTGCACTGGGTCAGGTCTGTCTCCAGGTTTGAGCAAATAAAAGCCGCGGTCTCTGTTAGAAGCCGGGTCTGTTTTCTACAAGTTCTAGTGAATGAACAAAACCTCTCAAGTGCTTAATTCCTGCTACAGTTCTTAAAGACCTGACCTGGTCCGATCTGATCCGCTATTGCGGCCAGACTCACGTGCATTAATTCTCGTCCATTCTCGAATTAATTATGATTAGATATTATTTCCCATCTTTGCTGAGCTCATTTGTTTTAAAGTAAATAGCTAAAAACGTCCCATATAGATGCCTGTCTATAGGCTACATACTGTGATGTGACTGTAGATATAAACTACAGGTCCACAACCTGGAGATGCCCCAACGAGTCCCCCCTCTGTTTTTTTTCCCCACAAATCGCACACTTATTATAATTACAATTCTCATGGGAACACAAACTTATCTGACAGCTCACTTCTTTCTCTGCTCCCCCTCACTTACCCCCCCCACACACAGGACTGTGTCTTCCTCACACTCACCCCGGCCCCTCAGTTTCTCATCCAACCTGCCCAGTCAGTCAGAAATCATAGAACTTAAACATCATAACAAGAACATTATTGATTACAAGCTCTGTCACCAAGAAATGTTTTTTTTATTATTATTATTGTTAATTCTATTGTTCTCTCTTTAGTTAACTCTTATGCTGTCATGTGTAAATCTAGCTATTGCACTGACACGTGAGCTGGAATGTCTGAATTGTCTGTTGTTCAATAAAGTTGGAAGAAAAAAAAGTAGGCTACGTCGATCCCCTCACCGTCACTTTCCCCAATTGAGTGAATTCCTGTCTTTCAATATTGGATTCACTTTTTGTTTTTCTTAGGCCTAAGCTGTGTTTTATATGCACTGACTGTGCTTTGTGCAGCTTAGGCAGTAGTAGCTACTTTTTACAAACTGCAGGTGTGTGTGTGTGTGTGTGTGGTGGGGAGGAGGGATGGGGGGTGGGGGCGGCGGCGTAGGTGAGGCGACGTACTTATCAACACGTAGGTGAGGCGACGTAGTTCAGACGTCAATTCCACACGACAGTCTCCTTTGGCTGGGTAACCGTGGCACAATCCACTCGCCATATGTATGTGTGTGACAGGATGCGGAGATGAATGAAGGCGCTCGTCCGGGAGGGGCCTAAACTAACGTCTTTTTAAGACGTTAGTTTAGGCGGCAGCTCTTTGTTGTTAAGGCGGCCGCCTTAACAGGACAGCGCTGCAGGAAACCCTGCTCACTGTCTTCTGTCTCGTCTACAGGGAGAACTCAGGTCGGAGCTGAAACAACAGTCGACATGAAAGACAGAAGCAGCTCCATTGATCCAACTCCTCTGATGGATGATCAATCAGTCTGATTGGTCTGTTGATCAGTTTGTGATCATTGAAAGGATCTGACTGTGGACCAGAGAGAAGATGGAGGTGAAGGAACTGATGGAGGATGGATGAAGACAGGAGGACGCTACTGACTCACAGTCTGTTGACTCATTATTGATGAGTATTGATCAGACCTGATCATGTTAAAGAGGAACTATGTCAGTGCGGTCGCGTTTCCTCTGTTTTACTAAGAGACTTTAAGTTTTATTGATTTCAAGTTTACTCAGTAAAACTTTTACCTTGTAATTTACCATCACAAAGGTCTTTAGGCTGATTAAATTTGAGGTCAATCTGTTTAAATCTTGAACATACGATAAATGTTGATATATTAAAAAAACAAAAAACATCTGCATAAATTAAGAAATAGAAACATGATTTCAAATGTCAAACTGTCAGTAGAGTTTACACATCTCTGTCAACTGTCATACATGTAGATGCTCTGTTTTGTCAATTATTTTATACATAGTTTTTGTCATATTTTTTTTTACCACTATTGTTTTTCTTAATTAAAAGTATGTTTAACATATTGCTCTTATTATTATTGATGCTTTTTCTATTTTTGCTGTCCACATTGCAGCTACGATTCTGCAAATTACCTAATCGAATGAATGGATGTCATACCTGATAATAATTATCCGTGTACCATTGAGCGTGACCGTGGTCAAGACTAATAAAGAGCTACTATTTAGCTAATATCTATCACAGTGAGTTTAGTAAAGTGATGATGGAAGTTAAACGACATGTTTATTTTTTGTTTTTTTAAATATGTTGAAATTATACAGACTCTGGATGCAAAATCATAGAATATCACTGCAACAAAGAAAGCGGATAGATGGACACAAATTGGTTTTGAAATGAGTTGGAAAGGTCACAAGTCATCAATTATATTACATGGACATGTGGATTTACATAGGCCTATAATACAGATACGAAAGACATAAATCAAACAATCACAAGTAAATCACACAACAATTTATAATTTAATAAATAATTTTTATCCCTTAATTGAAGTGTATCATGTTGTTGCATTATATTGATGTTGGTTTATGCCTATGTGACCTGTTGACTGTGAAGCACTTTGGTGCAAATGCTCTTTGCTTTTAAGGTGCTATATAAATATAATTAAACTTAAACTTAATATAGCCTACTGTAATATTATATAACTTCAACTTCATTTATCCCAGAAGGGTAACTTTTTGTTAACAGCCAGTCACAAACTGCGAAAAACAACGACAAAACAACATAAAAAAACATTAATCAATCAATCAGTCACAATCAATCACAAAATAGTTAGTTAATCACAATCAATCAATCGATCAATTCACATTATATTATATTATATTATATCATATTATATTATTATTATTCAGTTGTTACTTCCGACCACGAGGGGGCGATGATCCGCTGTGTCGCTGTTTCCAGCCGCCAACAAACATGGGACAGAAGAAGGAGAAGTAGAGGAGGAGGAGGAAGTAGAAGATGATGGTTTTAGTAATTTACCAGTGAGGAAGAAGCAGCAGTAGAAGGAGTCGGCGACACTCATCAGTTTGCTGCTCTGTGTTTTATCACCTGTTCTTCACACTGACAGGTGAGTTAAAACACCTGCGCGTGGTTTATTTGAACGGTTCTTCTGCTTTCACTGTGTTCACGTGCAGCGTCAGGAAACTAATGTTGTTAAAGCTGCTAGTTAGCTGTGAGCTAACTTTAGCTGCTGCAGCCACAGCCTCCACCTGCTTTTATTATTATTATTTTAATACCAAATCTTTAATATGATATTCTATGATGTTTCTGAGACGACTCGTTTCCTTTCGGTGTTTTCATACCTAATTTGTGTATTTCATTTAAACATGTTGACGTTTAAAACCAAGTAGCTAATGTAAACTGAGCTTTAAAGGCCAGAGGAGCAGACTGAACCTGGTTAAAAGTCTCTATTTAATGTTAATTAGTGTTTATGATTTGGAGAACAAGTATTTTTATTTGGAAATGTGCAAGTATTAATCACAATTTGCATGCTGGATTGTCCAAATCGGATCTTTTGCAACTCTGGTTTGGTGTTAACTTCAGGATTGGGCCCATTTCTTAACTAGATAAGTCACATTTTGTAATTACATAAATGAAGACACAGTAAATCCATCCTAATGTGACAAAATAATTACAGAAATGTGCCTGAAATAGTCAATATTCAGATTTCATGTGAGGAAACAACATGAACAAGACTTGTAAATATACGTAAAGTGTTAAATATGTGTTTATAAATGCATTTATAGCTACATTAAGCTCATGTACTATTTGTAGTAAAGCTCTGGTGCTGGTTGCTCTGACCATGTTACGTTACGTCACATGGTTTGAGCCATAATTTGACTTTGCACTTTGCAGAAGAGCAGCATGAGGAGATCTTCAGATAACCAGGAAACTATGTGGTTATTCAGGATATGACGGCGCACCTCACCTTTCACACACTTAACACGTCTTTCCACAAAAAAAAACAAAACCTGTTGCAGCAGAGCCAGGTTTTCTTGATTTTTTTTTTCTTTTTCTTTCTGCAGTTTGTTTATTTTTAACGAGGATCGGCTCATCAAATGCATGCACACCTCCACGTTTCTCTGTTTAAAGTTTCATCAGGTTGCTAAAGAGATTTTTTTTTTTTACTTATGTAAGACTTGTAAAACATGGGGCTAAAAGTTCACTGACCCCCGACTCAGCTCTGCTCCACCGTTACAGGCTAATCCATCTGCAGTTTGAAGGATTGTGAGACTGTTGTGGACCCTTTTGTAATTCAGCTTGCACAAACTAACCTGTACCATGCGATTATCACGTCATGTGGCAGCAGTGAAATGCATAAAACCCTGCAGTCACACAAGCTGCAGCCGACGTTGATGTAAAACACCAGAATGAGGAAAAGTCTGTGAATTTGAAACATTAGAAATATAACATCACAGAATTGTTGATTGTGTTAGGGTCGGTTTTGACCCGGGTCTTAAATCAGCTGTGAAACACACTAAAACATTATTATCTATCATCTCTTGGTTGCATTGTTAGGCTTCCTTATGCATGAAAAAGTTGTTTTTTGCACTTATGATTTCAGTTTTAACTCTAATTATTGTTCTTAACGTTAAAGCACATCATTTTAACGAGCGCATTTTAAGAATTTTGTGGAAAATAATGTTTTATTTTGTTTAAACACAGGTTTCTGACAAAGTCAAAAAGCCTTGATGAAATAAACATGTGGTACTTTTATGTATTAAAAACCTCAAAAAGGGTCGGTGGAGACCCGGTTAAGAACAATAATTACAGTTAAAACTGAAATCATAAATCCAAAAACAACCTTTTCATGGATATGGAAGCCTAACAATGCAACCAAGAGATAAATGGGCTGATAAGTAATTGTTTTTAACACAAGAGGGAGGTTAAGCGCAACACAAATTGCTCCAAAGTGCTTCACAAAAAGAAAAAATAGATTAACACAATGGAAAAGAAAAATTAAAGGAATAGCAAATGAGTTGTAGTAAGATGTAGAGAGGTGGAGCCGCTCGTAGCAGCTCATGCAGCGTGTCTGTCGGCCGACTCCCACTGGTTTCAACATGGCAGCGGGTTCAGACCGTGGACTGGAGTGACCTCCCTCCTTCGGTCTCCAGACCTGAATCCAGTGGATCAGGTGATCGGCCGGTTGAGCTGAACGTGCAGCAGCTGAATGACGCGACGCAGACACGTGAACAAGGAGCAGAGTCTCAGAGAGGGAGAGAGAGTTCAGAAGTTTCCAGAAAAACGTATTGAGGATGAAAAGCTTGTGTTGTTTCAGAGCAGAGACCAGTCAGTGTTAAGGGAAATCTTATTTTACTTTGCAGATACATATTTGGAAGGAAGTTTCACTAAACTTAATGTTAATTAAAAGACTTTTCTTCTGTTTTCTCTTTGCAGATTAGTACTGAAACGTAGACAATGCCGGAGACTGTGAATAATCCTTTTCAACATATAGTTGAGCCTCTGGACCCGTCGGAGCCGGAGCAGCAGTTTTTCAATCTCTCCAAGCTCGGAGACAGTCGATATGGTAAAAACACATTTATACTGAATTATTGATGTTTTTTATTGTTGATTCATTGAAATGAAGACTATTTATTCTTCCTGGGGTCTACATTAAATCACACAGAAGAAGAACATTACAGCATTTTCACAAAAGTATTGCATGCAGTCATTCAACGTAAATGTATTTATATGATTATAGAGAGTTCAACGAGTGAAGTTTTAACCTGAGACCAGTCTAGTGCTGTAACTATGTTTTACATTTGTTGGTTGAAGTTGCAAGAACAAAAACACAGGTTTACGTTAAAGGGATAGTTCAACATTTTGGAAAATTGACCCATTGCCATAATAATAGTTTTAGCAGTAGGTTCGTTACCTTTAATTGTCGGTGCAAGCTATTTTTAGAATGGCGGGGTAGAGCCGCGAGCTGCTCAGAGCTACGCTACGGAGGCTAATGGGATTTCTTGGTTTCCCTCATTAAACTCATCAAATACACAATCCAACAACTCCAAAACGCTCTGGTGGACAAGTTGTGACCTGCTCATTCACCACGCTATGAGATAATAACACAACGTTACCAGACAGAGTTGTTTTTGAGGGAAATGCAGAGACTGCTGAAAAACTGCCCCTGAAGGCAACGCGCATCAGCGGTTTTGCATGAATTTACCTCTAAAACAACTCTGTCTCATAACGTTGTGTTATTATCTCATAGCGTGGTGAATGTGCAGGTCACAACTTGTCCACCAGAGTGTTGTGGAGTTGTTGGATTGTGTATTTGATGAGTTTGATGAGGGAAACCAAGAAATCCCATGAGCCTCCGTAGCGTAGCTCTGAGCAGCTCGCGGCTCTGCTCCGCCGTTCTAAAAATAGCTAGCTCGCACCATGATACATGTTGTCAGTGTTGTAATGTTACGGAGGTTCACACACTGTTCTTCCCTCTGTTTGTCAGAGCGTCTCCCGTTCTCCATCCGCGTCCTCCTGGAGTCCGCGGTCAGGAACTGCGACGGGTTCCTGGTGAAAGACTCGGACGTGGAGAGCATCCTGAACTGGAAGAAGACCCAGGCTGAGACGGTGGAGGTGCCGTTCAGACCGGCCCGGGTCATCCTGCAGGACTTCACGTGAGTCCACACACACCATCCGTCAATATCAATGCATCCTTTAGGAAGCATTACTGTGTTTAAAAGTTATTTTTTAAAACTTAATTTTCACCCAGATCTACATGAATGTATTAGATTTAAGTCTGTAGAAGGTCCGGTGATAAGAAATATTTCTAAACAGGTACTGTACAAGGACACATCTTTCTGTTTGGTTTTGTCTTGTTTTATTCTTTTCTTTTCATTTTCTACTTAATTTAATTCAATTCATTTTCTCCCCTAGCTTTATGTGTGGTTATATTCATTGTTGTTAGGTAAATTCTGAAAATAAAATTGAATCTGATTATTACAAAGTGCAGCCATGAAGATATGGGTGTGAAATAAAAATCTATTGACTATTGAATATGGCAAATTTATGATGCTCAGAGTCATAATCCATGACACCAAGACCTGACAGCATCCTCGATAAGAATAGAATAGATTCTTTAATAATAAATAAAGTGACGATTAACAGTATCTGTCTGATTCCCAGTGGTGTTCCTGCGGTCGTGGACTTTGCTGCCATGCGTGACGCTGTGATGAAACTGGGCGGCGACCCAGAGAAGATTAATCCAGTTTGCCCGGCCGACCTGGTCATCGATCACTCCATCCAGGTGGACTTCAACAGGAAGTAAGAGCAGCGCTGTGTCTGTTCCTGCAGACAGACGGATACATGAACATCTATGTGTGTTTCCTGAGGCTTTAACCTGCACATCTGTCCCTTTTTGTCCCTAAAGGTCTGACAGCCTCCAGAAAAACCAGGATTTGGAGTTCGACCGCAACAAAGAAAGATTTCAGTTCTTAAAAGTATGAAAACATTTGGTAAACCTTTAATTTACAGGCTGCTGATTAGAGTACGTGATAATGTCAAGAAACAGGCAAGGCATCTTTATTTATATAGCACATTTCATACCAAGAGGCAATTCAATGTGCTTTTAAGCATTTAAAAAGAACAACATAAAAAACAAACATTTTTTTAAAAATTAAAATACACAGAAAAAAGAAAAAGTAGAAGAAAAAAAGAGGACTTACAGTGCAAATCCAAAATTACGATTTAAAATTATTTAAAAGAGCTCAGCCATAAGCACATTAAAAGAAAAATGTTTAGTGCTTACAGTTGTAGCCAAGAAATAACAATTATTTGCATCATAATAACTAGAAATATCCTAGAAATTATGGTACATTTCATAGTAATGTCTATAAAAATAGCCAAGAAATAACGATTGATTGCGTAGAAATAGCCCAGAAATATCGATCAATTGCAAAGACTTGTGGCAAAAAATTGTGGCCTTTCCCAAAAATTTCAAAGCATGAAAATGATGTGTAATCTTTTGCCTTTATGAAAAACATGACAGTACTATGAAAATGAATTGAAATCTAGGCTATTTCTAGACATTATGATACAATTAATAGTTATTTCTTGACATTATCACGTAATTAGTGGCCTGTACATTAAACAAAACCCATAGATTTTATTTTTCCACGTCTTTCCCTTTTCCTTTAGCTCTTAAACATCTCTTCTCTGTTTTTTTCCCAGTGGGGCTCCAAAGCCTTCAGGAACATGCGGATCATCCCTCCCGGATCGGGGATCGTTCACCAGGTCAACCTGGAGTATCTGGCCCGGGTGGTGTTCAACCACGACGGGTTCCTCTACCCCGACAGCCTGGTGGGCACAGACTCCCACACCACCATGATCGACGGGCTGGGCGTCCTCGGCTGGGGTGCGTTCATCAAGTCTTGTTTCCTTGGTGGCTGCAAAGTACCGAGGTCCATTAGTACGGTCGCTGACGAGGGCCAAACGCTGCAAATACAGAAACGATGCAGAACCAAAAACAAATGCAAGAAGAAAATGCTGCATTTTCACTCAAAACTATCCTATGGGACCAGACCCTCTTTAAGTTTGGCTAACTTCTGGAGATGTGGAATAAAAACGTCCCTTTTATGTTTTTTTTTTTTTACAATATTATAGAAGAGCAACAGATTTACGTAGCTAATGTTAGCGTGCTAGAGATTTTGATTTATAAAAGCTTGCCTTTCTGATCGACGCTGACATTTGTTACCTTCCGTACAAATGTAACTAACATTATCCGTATTGTTAGTCACTGTAACTACTTTCAGAGTGTTGTGATTGTATTTAACGTTAGTTTTCTCTCGTCTACATCGTCTCCTCATATTGGACACTTGATCAGAGAGATGACGTTAAATGTAAAACATTTTTAACCTTTTAAAAACCAAGCATTTTTTGCAGCATTTTTCTTTCGCATTTGTTTCGTGGTTTTGCATGTTTTTGTTCTGTATCGATTCTGTGATTTCTCAGTTGCAACGTTTTTCTGTTGCATTTGTTTTCTGTGTTGTTGGTTTTGCATAATTTCTGTGTTTGCAGCATTTGGCCCTTGGCGGCCACCGTACGTCGGGGTTCCACTGCAACGTGGATGTAATTCATAATTAGAGAGTTCATGGAAACTGAGCTGTGGTTTCCCATTTAATTGGCTTTGGTTTCTGGTTTAGTCATGAGTTTTGTCATCTGCAGTGTGATCAATAAAGGTTTGTCTGTTTCTTCGTAATGAACCCTGCAGGAGTGGGCGGGATCGAGGCGGAGGCGGTGATGCTGGGTCAGCCAATCAGCATGGTCCTGCCCGAGGTGGTGGGCTACAAGCTGCACGGGAGCCCGGACAAGTTCATCACCTCCACCGACATCGTGCTCACCGTTACTAAGGTAACAAAACTCATCATCAGCATCTTTTTTCACGCATTTCTTCATCACATCAACACGTTTTTAACCCTTTCTCCGTCCCCTCAGCACCTCCGCCAGGTGGGCGTGGTGGGGAAGTTCGTGGAGTTCTTCGGCCCCGGCGTGGCCCAGCTGTCCATCGCCGACAGAGCCACCATCGCCAACATGTGTCCCGAGTACGGCGCCACGGCGGCGTTCTTCCCCGTGGACGACGTCAGCATCCAGTACCTGGAGCAAACCGGTGAGTCGCCGGGAGAAAGAAAGATGGATGAAGAGTCAACTGCAGGTTTCTGAGGAGCAGCTGTCAAGCTTGTGACATCGTCTTACTCCAACAAACTCCCACCTTAAAGTTTTAATAAAGTCGAATTTGTAAATATTCATCAAAACTCTTTGCACCAGACTATTAACATGTTTATTTCTGCATTTTCAAATGGGAGTCAGTCGGTCTGACTCAAAAGTTGAAGTGTCCACATTTGAATAAGAGCAGTTTTTGGTATTTCTGTGTTTTGGCTCCATTTTTCAGTTTCTGAAGTCGCTTATTGGATTTGAGATGAAATAATTCAGACTAGCTCTTCTCTACATTGGTTCTTTCAGGATTATGAACATATACTATATGTGTTTTATTTTCTATTTATTTGTCTCGTGTGTTGTGATTCAGGGCGAGAAGCCAAGAAGCTGGCCTACATCACCAAGTACCTGAAGGCCGTGGGCATGTTCAGAGACTACAACAACGTCTCCCAGGACCCAGACTTCACCCAGGTCGGTCTCAGACTGCCTTAACCCCTTTTCCACCAAGCTAGTTTCAGGGCTAATTTCAGCTAGTTTCAGAGTCTGATTTTCAATTCAATTCAATTCAAAAAACTTTATTCATCCCCAAGGGGCAATTAAAAAGCACGCTGAGCAGTTCAGGTAAGATCACAATAAACAGCAAACACTCACACATACACACACACACGCGCACACACACACACACACAGGAATGAGCACCGGCCCCTGGCTCTCTAAACTGGTTCCAGACAATCACCAACTTCTTGCTGGTCTAGAGCCAAGAACCGACTAAGCCAGGCGCTGGGGGCGTGGTTACCTGACCAACAGGACCGGCGCAAAGATATACGTAGACGTTATCAATGTTATGTTTGTTAAACTGTTTTGTAATTGATGCGGTGTAGTGGCTGTAGTATCTGTAGTTTTATTCAGACCTAAGCCGACCTACAGCTCTGATACAAACAGGAGGTTATAGCATGAATTAAAACAACAAACACCACCAGGTGTTATTGGAGTCTCTGAGTGGTGTCTTACAAAGGTTGTTAGGATTCTTCCTGAGCACTATGGAGATACGATTCCATTCCATTCCATTCGATGCAATACCATTCCATTCGATACAGTACCATTCCATTCGATACAGTACCATTCCATCCCATTTGATACAATACCATTCCAATCCATTCGATGCAATACCATTCCATCCCATTTGATACAATACCATTCCATTCCATTCGATGCAATACCATTCCATTCCATTCGATGCAATACCATTCCATTCCATTCGATACAATACCATTCCATTCCATTCGATGCAATACCATTCCATTCCATTCGATACAGTACCATTCCATTCGATGCAATACCATTCCATTCGATACAGTACCATTCCATTCGATACAGTACCATTCCATTCGATGCAATACCATTCCATCCCATTTGATACAATACCATTCCAATCCATTCGATGCAATACCATTCCATCCCATTTGATACAATACCATTCCATTCCATTCGATGCAATACCATTCCATTCCATTCGATGCAATACCATTCCATTCCATTGGATGCAATACCATTCCATTCAATATAGGGGTGTGACTGTGTACACGTGTAAACGTTTACACGGAATGAAACTGTAAACGTTTAGTAAAAAATCCCTAAACGATACACGCAATTATTATTATTTTTTTTTATTTTTTTTTTTACATAGCGTACATTTTGTACTGGGCTGGGTGAAAAATAGTCCCTCACACTGTCTTAATTTAGAGAAAACTATGATTTAATAAAAATGATGCTGTGACGCGCTTCCCTCCTCCAGACAAAATGTGCGTGAGTGAGTTTTTTTTTCCTTTCTTTTTTTTTTTTTTGCGAGCGAGTGTGATGGCGCCGCCACCGAGTAAACGCCCATCCGAAATAAACGCCGGGTCAGACATTGCTTTTCTGGTTGCCAAAAAATATTCTATGCAAATATAGCCTCTCTAAACACAAACAAATAACCTTAAAAGAATTGAAAGGGGTGTCTCGAGACATTGAAGACGGCCGAGGACTGACGAGACGCCTCTGGGCTGGTTGCTCCTGCCCGGTCTGTCCACTCCTCTCATCCGCACTTCAGCACCTGTCCTGGGCTGCACAGTGTCGGCTCGGCTCGCTCCTCGTTTTAAATGACTTACTCCTTTTAAAAGTAGCGTAAACAATTTACTGTTCTGATCACTCATACGTGCATGGTTAGGCAGTACGGTGCATTATTATTAGTTATACTTCAAAAATAAAGGACGGTGGAGCGAGCCAAGCTGTAGCCCAGGACAGGTGCTGAAGGGGGACAACTCTCCATTCCGACACACCTCCACTTCGACACCCCGCTGTTCCGAAATACCCCCACTTCGAAACACCGCTACTCCGACACCCCCCCGCAGCTGTCCAAGGTGCTGAACCGCGTGACGTTGTTTACACTCTGTGTTGTGGCTTGTCTGTGAAACGTGCGCTGCTCAGGGACTGGGCAGATCTGTCCCACTTGCTTTCTCCCCGACTCCGTTGTTGGAGATCTCCCACACAGTAAAAGAAATACCGGTACACTTTTTTTCTTTTTCTCCCCCCCTGCTCTGCTCGAGCGCGGCTGAAGCCGGCCTGAGCTCACACGGGCGCGAGGCTGCTGCAGCCGCCGCTCGCACTGACAGCTGACTGAGGGAGATGCTTTGGTTGGGCTTAGGCAATGAAGAAAGGAGTTGGTTAAGTTTAGTAAAAAGACCAGGTAGAGGCTAGACAGGCTAGAAGCATAATGAACATTATATGTCATTAATATGAAGTAGCCTATTTGCTTGTTTTGCAGTTAATTATGCACATGATCCGTTTGACCCCAAAAAGGAAAAAAGGATCAATGCGCACTGCGCACTGGGGGTTTCCCCCAATAGCCTTTTCGGAGTAGCGGGGTCTTAAAAATAGAAAACCCCGCTATTACGATGAATGGAAGTCTATTGTCGGAAAGGCGGGGCTTCGGAAAGGCAGGGTGTAACCGTGCTGAAGTGTGGGAGAGGAGGGGAGAGACTGGGCTCCGCGGGGCTCTGGCAACTTGCAGCGGATCAGGAAGGGTGGAGGTCAGCGAGACCGGGGGGGGGGGGGGGGGGTACGGTGGTCGACTCTGAACGCTCACCGGGCAGATCTCTCCAGTTACGGTGCGGTGCGTGTCGGGGGGGAGGGGGGCGGGACGAATCCGTCGTCCGGTCTCCTCCGCTCCGGTGTAACACCGGCACGGTGGCTGCAGTGTCACCGGCTGCGCATATCAGACTAAACAAAAATAAGGCTATAGCAACCTATACCGGTCCTGAAGCGTGTACACGTGTACACGAAAAAAAATGCACAGTGTACACGTGTACATATTTTCGTACACGTTCACATCCCTAATTCAATACAGTACCATTCCATCCCATTTGATACAATACCATTCCATTCCATTGGATGCAATACCATTCCATTCCATTGGATGCAATACCATTCCATTCCATTCGATGCAATACCATTCCATTCAATACAGTACCATTCCATCCCATTTGATACAATACCATTCCATTCCATTCCATTTGATGCAATACCATTCCATTCCATTCGATGCAATACCATTCCATTCCATTCGATGCAATACCATTCCATTCAATACAGTACCATTCCATCCCATTTGATACAATACCATTCCATTCCATTGGATGCAATACCATTCCATTTGATGCAATACCATTCCATTCCATTCGATCCAATACATTTCACTACGATACGACACAAGACACTTATTGTCTCCATAGGAAAATCAGTCTTGGACGACAACATGTTCACCATTTACACCAGAAACTTGATCCTCTGTTCTGCCTCTTCTCTCCGTCAGGTGGTGGAGTTGGACCTGAGCTCAGTGGTCCCCTGCTGCAGCGGCCCCAAGAGACCACAGGACCGAATCGCTGTCTCCGAAATGAAGAAGGACTTCGAGGCCTGTCTTGGAGCCAAGGTGCAGACCTCACTGCTTCTAGTTTTAGACTTAGATTTATTTTGCACAGTTACAAATACACAAGTAAAAGGAACAATTTGATAATTTACAGCTGGAAGAGGAAGAGTTTATCAGATTTTATTAGATTTCTGTTTGACTTCATCATCACTTGTTTTAATCGTCATTCGTCCACTGTATCATCTCCTCTTCTTGTGTGTGTTTGTGTGTGTGTGTGTGTCCAGCAAGGCTTCAAGGGTTTCCAGGTTCCCGCTGAGCGCCACAGCACCGCCGTCCCGTTCCAGTTCAACGATAAAGAGTACACGCTGAGCCACGGCTCCGTGGTCATTGCCGCCATCACCAGCTGCACCAACACCAGCAACCCCTCGGTCATGCTCGGAGCAGGTGTGTGTGTGTGTGTGTGTGTGTGTGTTCAAGTTTCAAATTTAAGTTAACTTTATTTGTCACATTAAGTAATTACAGTGAAATTCTTATGTACCTTTTGGTCATTTGCATAGAATTAAAAAAAAAAACAAGAATATAAAAAGAAAATATTTAAAGAGATAGTTCAGAGTTGGAGGTAAATTCATGCAAAACCGCTGATGTGCATTGCCTTCAGGGACAGTTTTTCAGCAAGCAGTCTCTGCATTTGCCACTAAAACAACTCTGTCTCGTAACGTTCTGTTATTATCTCATAGCGTGGTGAATGTGCAGGTCACAACTTGTCCACCAGAGCGTTTTGGAGTTGTTGGATTGTGTATTTGATGAGTTTGATGAGGGAAACCAAGAAATCCCATTATCCTCTGTAGCGTAGCTCTGAGCAGCTCACGGCTCTGCTCCACCGTTCTAAAAACAGCTTGCACCGACAATTAAAGGTAACGAACCTACTGCTATGACTATAGGGATTATGGCAATGGGCCAATTTGCCAAAATGTTGAACCATCCCTTTAACAATAATAGAAGAGGTGTCCTTCCTCTCAGCTCAGTTGTTAAAGATTATAAACGCCGTTGTTGTTGTTGTTGTTGTTGTTGTTCAGGCCTCCTGGCTAAGAAAGCCATCGAACTCGGTGTGAGCGTGAAGCCGTACATCAAGACGAGCCTGTCGCCGGGCAGCGGAGTCGTCACCTACTACCTGAAGGAGAGCGGCGTCATGGACTACCTGTCTAAGCTGGGGTGCGTTAGTTCACGGTTATTGATCCTTTGATAAGTTTTCAGTTTCTAGTGTTTTTATTCAGCGTCGTACAGACTCAGTTAGCGTCTTTGACTTCTTTATTAAAATCATTTTTTCCGTCCCGACAGGTTCGAGGTCGTCGGTTACGGCTGCATGACGTGTATCGGGAACAGTGGGCCGCTGCCTGAGCCGGTGGTGGAGGCCATCACCAAGGTAACGGTGGTCCAGTCACCGTACGTTTCCACTTGTGTCATGTGACCTCCCTCCTCTCACCCCTCTGTGTGTGTGTGTTTCAGGGAGATGTGGTCGCTGCAGGAGTTTTGTCAGGAAACAGGAACTTTGAGGGTCGCGTCCACCCGAACACCAGAGCCAACTACCTGGCCTCGCCGCCGCTCGTCATCGCCTACGCCATCGCAGGAACCATGAGGATCGACTTTGACACGGAGCCGATCGGTGAATAGACACACAACTAAACACAACTAAACACAAACAACCACTAATGGGCTTTTATTTTATAGTAAAAAAAAATGTACAGTAACAGTCAGGTTTGATGCTGTAATCCTCCTCTGTCACATGATTAGAGCTGCAACAATTATCGTCAACTATTTTGATAATCAACTAATCGTTTTTTTAAGAAAAATGTCCAAATTCTCTTATTTCAGCTTTTAAATGTGAATATTTCTGGTTGCTTTGTTCCTTTATGACAATAAACTGAGCCTCTCTTTCGTTTGTGGACAAAACAAAACATTTGAGGACGTTATCTTGTGGTTTGGGAAACACAGATTGACATTTTTCTACATTTATTTAAACATTTTATTGACCAAACAAGTAAAATAATCGACAGATTAATCGATAATGAAAATAATCGTTAGTTGCAGCCCTAAACATGATAATTTATTACAAACAAAGCAAACTGTGAAAAGACACAAAGAGCAAGAACAGTTAATTTCAGTTTAATGCACTGACACTGTAAAAGATTTAATTCTTAAACACCAGATCTAATAATGTTGATGGGATAAACTCGTCCTCTCTGTTTCTGTGCAGCCGTCAGCTCCGAGGGGAAAGAGATCTTCCTGAGAGACATCTGGCCGACGCGAGAGGAGATCCAGGCCGTGGAGAGGAAGTTCGTCATCCCATCGATGTTCAAAGAAGTTTACGAGAAGATCGAGGTCGAGTCACGTTCACTTTGTCTCGTCATGTGGTTTTATTGAGACTTTAAAATCGAACAGGTTGTTACAGAAACGACCTTAGAAATGAGAAATCACCTTGGTGTAAGGTGAACAAGTGACAGAAGGAGAGAAGGAGACAGAGAAAGACAGATGGGGAGAGAGAAGAGGAGTCAGAAAGAAACAATGACAAAAGGTAGGACGGAAAGAAAGGAGAGAGAAGCACTGATAGAAAGTGGGCCGGAGAGAGAAAAAGAAAGACAAGAAAGGGAGACAATAACACAAATAAGACGGAGACAGAGGGAGACAGGACAAGAGAGAAAGAAAGGGAAAAAGAAAATTACTTGACTAATAATTTCTGTAGTGGCTTGTCCTGTAGCCACTACTGGATGCTGATTGTTTTGTTTTAGACTGCTACGCGAGCAGGCAATAAACCAACAAAAAGTTCTTTGCGTTTGAAACAATAATGTTCGTTTAATTCCTTGATGAAGCCACTTATCATATACAATAAACAGAAAAAAATGCTCAAAAACCTGAAGCACCGCTGGAGCACAGTTCAAAAACTGTTTGCCCCTGCCACCTAGCGGTTTGATGGTATAATGTTAAAAAGAAAACATGGTTCATACAATTTAGTTACATTAAACATTAAGTGAAAGTTGTCAGAATGATAAAAGATGGAGAGGAGATGAGGAGAAAAACCGCTGAGATGATTTAATCCAGGATCAGTGACTCTTCATCTTCAATTTCTATTTCAGTTTTCACTTCTCCTCCTCCCTCCTTTCACTCATTTAATAGAAAACCACAGTGTGTGAGCAGCAATAAGGGGCTGACAGATCCACATCTGATCCCCTCCAGATTAAATCCCAGTCTCCTCTCATGTTGTTTCTTCTCCGTCGTTACAGAAAGTGAATGAGCGCTGGAACTCTCTGGTCGCTCCCTCAGACAAACTCTACACCTGGGACCCGAACTCCACCTACATCAAGTCTCCGCCGTTCTTCGATGGTTTGGTAAATAACACTCAGTTATACAATATTATTGTTATTATATTCATCATTATCAGTTTCTGACCCGTCTCTCTCTCCCTCTCTGCTCCAGACGATGCAGCTGCAGCCTCCTCGCTCCATCACCGACGCCCAGGTGCTGCTGAACTTCAGCGACTCGGTCACCACCGACCACATCTCTCCTGCAGGAAACATCGCCAGGAACAGTCCGGCTGCTCGCTACCTCACCAACAGAGGGTGAGTGTATTTTTCTTTTCTGCATAATTTATGCTTGTGTATTTTTACCTTGCTCGTTCACACAAGCCGTCCTTTTACTTGTTTTCCATGATCACCCACATTGTGCATCTCCAACCAAACAACTTGTGTATATAGGGTTTTTTTCTCTATTTAAATCCTATTTTGTACATAACAGTGCAGATCTTTGTTTTTTATATGTATATTCTTGTCTTTATAGTTTTATTCCTTACTTCTTTACATATCCTGTACTCTTTGCTACTGTTACAAGTGAAAATGAATGGGATCAATATAAAGTCTTATGTCTTATGTCAAACAACCAGTCGGTCTGTAAAACTATGAAGCTCATGTATCCTCTGTCTGATTGGAGTAGAAACAGTGGAAACAATTTTCCTTCATCTCCTACCTGAGATCACAGTAAAGAGCTGCGTCTTTCAGTCTGTTATGTTCATTTAAAGGTGTACAGAAATGGCCGTTTGTCCTGTTTGTCGCGCCGAGTTGTCACGAGCTGCAACACGAGTTTACCTGAGTAAGGAAAACGAATTTGATTGGTCGTTATCGAGCGGGCGGGATATTCAAAGCTTGGGGCGAGACCGAGCTCCGTGTGTGTGTGCGTGTCTCAGACGTTTGAATGACGGATCCAATATCAGTGGCTGGTGAATCGTGTACAGGCTGACGTATAATCCGTGCGCCTGCATTATCCAATGCGAAAAAAAAATACACACTTTCATCCCGGATTTACTCAAAAATAGAATTTTGCACAAAGTTTGGCCTACAACGTCTGAAAGATGAGTTATCACATTAATTTTATGATCCAGAGTGGAATCAAATTCAGTTTTCTTTTCTGTACACCTTTAAAGCCGTTGTAAACCTGAAGACTGAGCTGTAATGAAAGTGAAACAAGAGCGTGGGGTCAAAGTCTAAAGTCATCGTCAGTTTATTGATGATTTCTGGACACACCAGGATTGAAATTTAGTTTCTGCTCCAACCCAACGCTGCAAAAAACTATAGTATATGACAAAAGAAAAGATAAAGAAGAAAAACTTTACATTATATACAATAGGAAAAAATGAATCTGTAAGAAAAGATCAACTCTGTATCTAAACTATCGTATTGTGTTTGTCTCCCGACAGTCTGAGTCCTCGTGACTACAACTCGTACGGCTCCCGTCGAGGCAACGACGCCGTCATGGCCAGAGGGACGTTCGCCAACATCCGTCTCTTCAACAAGTTCCTCAACAAACAGGCGCCGCAGACGCTCCACCTGCCGAGCGGAGAGACGGTCGGTGTCCAGCACGTCGTCGCACTGATGCGTTCACTGTCTCTGACTCAATGAAACCTGATAATGATGAGAGGAACAAGATGAAACGTTCACAAACACTAAATATATGTTCATTCATTCATTTAATTGTTTAAAAAGCCGAGAGTTTGGTATTTTAACAGTGTCAAAGCTAAATGACAACTCAGCCGATCCATCCACAGCTGGACTGATGTTGAACATGTGTCGTCCTGTGTTGTGTTCAGATGGACGTGTTCGATGCCGCCGAGCGGTACCAGCAGGCCGGCGTCCCTCTGCTGGTTCTGGCGGGGAAGGAGTACGGCTCAGGAAGCTCCAGAGACTGGGCGGCTAAAGGACCGTTCCTGTTGGTGAGCAGCTCCGACTGCACTGTACTCAAACACCACCGCAAATATTAGAAGTTATATTTATTTTTTAAATCCCCTCTTCCCTCACGGTAATATCTATATCATGATATTTGTTTGTATATTCAAGATATTGTATTTTAGATGCACCCAAAGCCTGGTTTAGAACAGTTAGCAAAAGTGCAGAAGAAGAAAATTAACAATAAAAATCAACTATAGTCCGCAATGTATTTAATATTTGAGTGAGGTCAAAGTAATTATGTCAGTACAGTAGATGTTATTCACTATTAAGTTTTCAAATGTCAAGATAAACTTTTCTTTCTCCTTCTTGTGATCCATTTTCTATTTTTTTTTTTTTTTAATAAATAGAAATGTGGCAATAAATGTGCAAAAAATAAGAGAAGTATAATAAAATAGCAAAAAGAAAATAATAACAATCATAAAATTACTAATAGAAATCTTACTAACAATAATAAGAAATTCAAAATAAGAAACAACCCCATTCCCCACGCCCTAAACCTCCAGGGGTCCAAAGGCGTGGTAGTTTTTTATAATCTAAAATATAAGAAATCAGACAAAAGTTATAAACGTACACATAAATACATCTGGCTAAACTTTTCTGAAATTGACCGTCCAGATAAAAATCTGGCTGAAGGAAATCGAGTGTCTCAAAGAGGTGAAGCCGTAGAAGTTTCAGCCACATTATGGTCTTTAACAGTGAATATGATGTTATTTCCAAAGAGATGAACAACTGCAACACCAGCAAAAAAAAAGTAGAAGTATAAAATGAACAATAAAGATCAACCGTAGTCTTTGATAAATTAGATTTGAATTGTGAATATTTAAGTAAATAATACGTTTTTTGAGGTAAAATGACCAGGATATCACAATAAACTTTCCTGAAATCCACCGTCAAGATTGTTTGAAAGAGATTGAGTGTCTCTCTCTGAAGCTGATGTTTCTTTGTGGTTTTATTTTGAAAGGGCATCAAGGCGGTCTTGGCGGAGAGCTACGAGCGGATCCACCGCAGTAACCTGGTCGGCATGGGCGTCATCCCTCTGGAGTATCTCCACGGAGACACGGCCGACAGCCTGGGGCTGACGGGCCGAGAGCGCTACAGCGTCATCATCCCCCCGCAGCTGACGCCCAGGATGACGGTGGACGTGAAGGTCGGTGAAGAACAAACTACTTCCTGGGTCCAACTGTTCAGAAGCAACGTGATCACGTGATCCAGTTTGGATTGAACACTTTCTGTGTGGGATCTGGATAACTTTGATCCAAAACATCAGGATTATTCTGATCCAAAATATTTGGTGGATTCAGGAAAAAAAAAAGTGATTTAAAGGGATAGTTCAACATTTTGGCAAATTGGCCCATTGCCATAATCCCTATAGTCAAAGAAGTAGGTTTGTTACCTTTAATTGTCGGTGCAAGCTATTTTTAGAATGGCGGAGCAGAGCCGCGAGCTGAGGGAAACCAAGAAATCCCATTAGCCTCTGTAGCGTAGCTCTGAGCAGCTCGCGGCTCTGCTCTGCCCTTCTAAAAACAGCTTGCACCGACAATTAAAGGTAACAAACCTACTTCTTTGACTATAGGGATTATGGCAATGGGCCAATTTGCCAAAATGTTGAACTATCCCTTTAAATTAGATTCAAACTGGTCAAATAATACAATATTTATAATGTAGTATATATAATTTTATTGATTTATATTTTGCACCTGGTTTTTAAACCATTAGAGTGATGAAGTAGATAAAGTAAACTTTTGATTATTCCACAAATCAAGACATTTCCCCAACTACTGGACATTTATATGAAATTTGAAACACACAGAAAGATATTCATTTATTTTATTTTTATTTTTTCCCCCGATATTTTGCTTTGAACAACTGGGATAAAAGTAAGACGGATCCTGGATGGCAAAAAGAGGGATTTCAAAATCCGGATTATTTTGATCCATATTAAACCTTTTGAACAACTGGATCATGGAAATCTGATCAGAACTCCCTGAATCGATCAATCAATCTATCAATCATGTGATGTGATATTTAACTTTCCTCTCTCTCTCTCTCTGCAGCTGGACACAGGGAAAACCTTCCAGGTGCGGATGAGGTTCGACACGGACGTGGAGCTGGAGTATTTCCACCACGGAGGAATCCTCAACTACATGATCCGCAAGATGTCGGAGAACTGAGCGCAAGAAAACAAGAAAAGAAAGAAAGAAACAAACAAACAGGTTTTAATTAGTCTAATTACTCTCAGCTACAGCAGCTGCAGCAGGGTCGAACCCCCTCTACATGTTAGTGCCGTAGTTGACCCGGGAAACAGGAAGCACCGTCCAGTCAGTCGCTCTCCGAGAGCTAACAACAACAACAACATTAGTGTGAATGGAGACAGAATATTCTCATAGTTTTTTGAGATTTGCTGCTAACGGTAAAATGTTTTTAAACACTTTAAACACGCACATAAAGACCTGAGGGGAGAAGATATGCAAGGTAGGAAAATGCTTGAAATGAGTCAGCTTCATTTTAACCCTTCAACCAGATGTTCGTCTTTGTTTCCTGATGTTTTTTTGATTTTTTTTTTTTTTTTTTTAACCCTCCTGAGACGTGACGTGGCACATCTGGAACAGAGGAGGTGAAATATCTTAGTTTATTGCTACTTGGCTTTTTGATTTAGTGCTTCATTAGTCTGAACCGCAGTCCTCTGATCTGGAGAACTGATGTGTTTTTGGCCTCTAGTGACAGTTTTTAAAACAAAAAAAAAACAGTTTAATTTATCGGTTCTTGTCCTCGTTTCATTTCGACAGGTGACGTCACACATTCCCACCGATAGTTTTGCACTAGATACAAGAACAAAGACTGAAAGAGAAGAAGTTAGGACGGACAGATAGTGACAAACACTAGCGCCAGGTTGTGATAAAGCAGATTAACTTTTTTTTTTTTTTTTTTTTTTTCAGACATTCCAGATTTAGTTGTAAACCGGCTTTTCTCCTCTCAAATGTGTCAACGTTAATGTTTTCAACTGCCTTAATGATGATGATAATAATGATGTTAATTATAATAATAATAACACCATGTGTTTGCTCATCTTGTTTTGTGTTTATCCTCAAACACTCATCGATGTGATTATTTTGAAACCTGACAAAACCCATGTTTCTGTTGAACGTTCATTAATCCACAGAACTCTGATCAATAATAATAATAAAATGACACTGAATTTGTATTTCAGATTTTTTTGTCATGTTTATTTTTGTGCAGAAGGAACCGATATAACTATTATTAGTCTTCGTCTGAACTTCAGACACTTAACACAACAATCAGGAGTGTTATTTTTAAAAGCACTGGCGGACAAGGAGGCTGAGAATAGTTCCCTGAACGCTCTTTAATTCCATAAATAGTCTTTCGGGCCGACGGTGCTTCGCTCTCTGATTGCGAACAGTGAGGGTTTTTTGGGGGGATTTTTTTTCTCTTGAAGCAGCTCGTTATCGACTGGTCTATTTTTAACCTGACAGGAGCAGGGGAAGTGAGCGCTTTGTGGTCGGCTGAGTGTGTGAGCTGCTGCCTTCCTGTGCTGCTTGGGCTCAGTCTGTCTCAGACAATGCCTCGTTTCAGCCACCAGGGGGCTCCCTTTAGATTAAAACACTGAGTTTTCATATGTAAAAAATAAAAATACATGTTATAGAAGTAATGTATAGGACTGTATATATATTTAGTGCATCGGTTAAGCTGCAATATTTCATACACTGGAGTGAAATACATTGAGTCAGAGTGCATTATGGGTATTATACGCAACAGATCTGAAACAGGAAGAAGATTATGTCCATGAGTGGAGTGCACAACAAAGTGTACATTATTTTGTTCCTCTACACTGTCACTGTCAATAAAGTTATAGTCAAAAATGACCAATTAAAACTCCATTTGAATAATATGAGTATAAAACTTTACTTTAGTGACTAGGATAAAGTGTTAAAGATGAACTTAGTGTTTTCTAATCTTTTTGCACTTAAAAATTGTTAAATGTGTGTTTTCATTCATAAATAATGTGTGTAGTAGTAGAAAGAGAAATGTAATACTATCTCCAGGGTGGGGTGCTGGCCTGTGGCAGGCTGCCACAGTGAAAACAGATCCATGTCTTCATTGTGTTCATGATGACTTTTCTCATTCATTGTTAATTATCCTGAAAGGACTGAAGGGTTGGAACGAATGACCACTTTCATAATTATAGTATTTAAACCTGGTTTCTATAGAGATCATGTTTAAGTAGCTGTTTCTCTGTGACGTGAGCCGTCTATATGAGACTCTGGTGGTTTTCTTAACCAGGAGGAGGATCTATCTTCTCTGTGTGGTTCGTGTTTCACCAGACGTTTGTTTGTGACTCAGGTCGCTCGAGTAAAAAGAGACAGAGGGATGGAAAAAGCTGCTGTGGTGGGGGAGGAGGAGTAGTAGAGGTTGACATAAAAAGCCAGCTGCACGTGTTGAACACACATTCACTATATGACTCTGTCGAGGTCCAGTGAACCTACATTGAACGCACACACTCCTCAAACAAAGAAAAACAGGCAGCGCTGGACAAGGAACTAGACAAAACATTTGAATTATTCAAATTTCTGAAAACCACCTTAATCAAATCTGTTAACGCTTTATGTCCAGGCTTAAAAAGTGCTGCTCACCAAAACACTAAATGTTTACAACCTGTCAGTTTCAGGTGAATTCAGCGAACATAAACTAGTTAGTATATTAGACACTATTTGGATTTATGCGAACACTATGTAACTTAGAAAGTCACTGTGCCAACATTAGGAGTTGACCTGCCCATTTGTAATGTTTAGTTAGCATGTTAGCATAACAATAGATGGTTTATTCCAAATATAACATTTACTCAAGCACATGGACTGGACAAATATAAAGTACTTATCAGAGAATCAATCAAAAATGAGAGAAAATACCGGGGGAAAAGAGTTGCATATTAAAAGTAAAATGAATAAAGAGCCACAAGGATGTCATGTCTTGGCATAATTTATTCAATAAAACTTAAAATCATCCACATTAGTAATGCAATTCGACACGTACAATTAACATAACAATGGAGGGTTTTCACTTTTTCAGCATTAATATCCTATCCACACACGGTGCACTATATAATGAACCTCCATCTGTACTCATTCATAATTTAAGTGCATGTGTAATGTATAAATGTTGTTAATCAGTCACCCCTGAGTACGTCACTAGGTAAGACACAGTAGTCTGTTAGTCCAACATTCACACACTTGAATTGAAACACTGCTCAGCCTATGGTAGATTCAAGTCTAACGGAGGAAGTAGAAGAAAAAAAAAAAAAAAGGGTGGGCGGGGTCTGTTTAAAAACGAAGCTGTGTTGAGGTAGAAACATCGCTTCAGCATCGGACGCAATGAATCTGTCTTTGTTAGCGAGTAAATTAGAAAGCTAAACCTGAAACGTGCTGGATTGATGCAGCACTGCAGGGTCGACCCTTAAAGTTAAAGGAGGAGTTGTTGTTTTTTTTAAAGTGCAACCATAACAGCATCTTGAGTGTGGTCCTCGTGTACTCGATTCAGTGTTGTGCATCATAAACAACGACAACTCGACTTCCATCTCTAAATCGTTTTTTGTGCAAGTGAATGCATCTATGTGCAACTACGAGCAGAACTAACGCGATGACGACGATGATGATTGGGACATTTCTGAAAAATTAGACGCTGACAAACACGAGTTAGCAACGTGATGTGATAAACGAGCAACAGGTCACAGTTTGAAGACGTGACTCCCTCTGAGAAATACTGCAGGACGACGCAACCACCACATGAAAACACAACGAAAAACACACTCCCTCTCCTAGTTAATACTCAATGTAGCACTTAAAAGTCATAGTCATGGTCCATTTTTCATTTTCATAATATTTTCCTCTTCCCCCTTAATCAGGGAGGTCACAGCAGCACTAAGCACTCGTGCATTCAGATCCATGAATGCCGTTAACCACATAATGCCCAACATCAATGTAAATACGACGAAGACAATTAAAGTGACGCATTCACTACACTTGCTTCACTTCCCCCTTCTTTACGGACACTAGAAACACATGGACGCAAACAATCGGTATAATCTTTTTGATTTAAAAGACAATTTCTTACAGCAACCAAACCCAAACCTGGTCCAAAACTTTATGTGATGCACAAAAACGATTGCTAGCACTAATGCTAACCTTGTTTCCTAGAATTAAAAACGGAATAAAAAAAGATGGTAGTTTCTGTGCTAATGTTAGCAATTTATAATTTTACATGGGTTTGGGTTGGTATTTGGGTCAAGGCTTGGCAGCCACAGTTTGTCCCTCTCATGTATTACCACTGTGTTTGAGTCGCACACCCAAGGCATCCATTAGCAGATACCTAGTGATAATCAAATCCCCAGTGGGTCATTAAGCAACACTGAACACTTTTCACTTTACAGTCCATGTAAATGATGAAGTTAATTATTTGAAAATTGTGTCAAACTTGAAACACACAAATGTTTGGTTTTACTTTATATAAATTTACCATAGACACTTCATTATATTAGATTTGTTTCGATTAGAAAACAATGGTTACATATCAAAAAAACAAACAAAAAATCCCAGATGGTTGGTCAGAATATGTGGTCCCCAGAGTCTTAAAAGACTATTTTTAATCTAATGCAGATAGGATTACAAAGCCTATCTTTTTGTTTTTTCTTTTTCTTTTTTTTTTTAGTGGGCACTTCTTGGCCTCCATACAAAAAAGTCACTGAGGATGATGGAAAAACCTTGAGGGGGCAGTTATTAAAAGAAACTCTGTTTTTTGTTGTTGTTGTTGACTCAAGGGTATTGATAATACAGAGGCACAAACTGCAGGTGAACTATTAACCTGATTAATCTGCCAAGTGCAAAACTATACAGGAAGTTCCTGGTGACTTAATATAACTATGATATTGCCGCGATATAACAGTATGGCTTTTCTTTTCTTTTTTTTGCTCTCTAAGAGGTTGCTGTACATCAACGTCAAATGACATGAAAAAACCTTTGTCCACATTTTTCCTCTATGTTCACAATGCCGGCCGTCACACTGGAGCTGGAACTGACCGTGTTAGCTTATGTTAGCAACAGATGTTGCTAACATGGACTGTCAATAAAAAGATGCACCTACAGAGTGGTGGCTACTACGGTGGCCTTCAGAGCTCGAAGCACTGTACAAGTTAAGAAAACACATGCAACAACAACAACAACAACAGAAGTGTTTCCACATGGTTGTGTCCACTGGAATCACTTCTGTTGTGTTGTACAACTGAGTTTGTGGTGTTTTTGTCTATTTGCATTTGTTTCCTTAAGTTGCACGGTGTTGAGTTATCAGGGCGACCGTAGGGCACCACAGCAAAGCACTCCTGAAAAACCCACTAAATAAACTTAACATCCTGATTTGAAAACATCAGATTCACACAGACTTTATATACGAAGTAGTGAACTAACCACAATGTGAACCATATGAATGAGGAACTAGTGATACAATGTGAACCATATGAATGAGGAACTAGTGATCAGTGTAATAAAAAAAAACCATACAAACAGCAGATGTATTGACTGCACCATGAAAATATTTCACATTAAAATAACCCAAGTATTAAAACAGAACATGTCGACAGAAAGAACATCCTTATATACTTAAGAAAATGTCTTTTGTCCCTTAAGGTTAGAAAGTGAGCATGGCTTCTTTAATGACAGGCCAGGGATTCAACCGGCCTCCTGAAAGTGCTTTAACTTGTCAGACACTATACGAGCTCTCAGCAGTTTGTGTTCACGTCAGCAAGGCCACACTTCCTGCAAGGGGGTTACTCAGAAAGAGAAAGAGAGAGAGGAAATGGGACTAAGGGGATGTTTGTGTAAGTTAGAGAGGAAGAGAAGGTATGGTCAACAAAGTTCAGGCGTGAGGATTAATTCTTCAAGACAATGGGCTCGACCGGAGTCGTTAGCAGAGTTTCGAAAGATACCGTTAGGAGGTTAGGAGGAAGAGGAAGTGATACAGGAGGAAGGACATGACAGCATACGAGTCAACTTCTGGTTCTTTTTAAGCCACGTTACCAAATGTGATATGGAATATGTGTTCTCCTGGGTACCGTTCCTCTCTCCTCATGCATATAGTATAGGCCCTTAGAGGTAGTTATTATCCCCACTGCTCAGACATCCTGTTGGAACATGCTGGAACAGCTCAGGGGAAAGAGCTGGCACGGTCTTTCAATATCCACTCAAGCAGACAGCCACCCCATGGTGAGCTCAGAATATAATCCTTTCATCTCCTGTTGTCCCCAATTTCTCCTCATGAAAGCTTGAAAAAAAAAAAAAAAAAACGCTCTCCGAGGGGTTTGAAACAAACAAGGGACTTGAAATCAGATGGGAAACATTGTTTGACTTGTGCGCTTTGCTTAGTGGCATGGCTCCATACGCAATGTGCAAATCTTTAATCACAGTCAGAAAAAAAAAAAAAAAGGACGTCTCGCGTGATCATCAGTGACATTTCTGGTGATTTTTGAGTTGTTCCTTTGCGAGCTGGTCCCTCTGAGGTCCGTAGATGCGGTTGGCATGCCAGGAGAACCACACGATGATGGAGATGATGGTGGTCTGGAGGAGGAACATCACCCCGTAGGTCGAAGCTACGGTGGGTCCCGGTAGACGGGAGAGTGTCGCGGGCGGCAGCAGCAGAGTCGGGCTGAGCAGGAGGGCCCTCACCTCGGCTTTGATCATCTGAAGTTCGTCGAGGATGGACAAGAACGTGCAGCAGTGGAACCACTGGTGGCTGTGCCCCCAGATGTCGAAGCGACCGGGCGCCAGGCGCTCGGGGAACTTGCTGATGTTGAAGACGGCCGAGACCAGCAGCCAGAGGCAGTGGCGATAGAAGAAGGTCGGCATGGACGCAGAGGAGGCGAAGGAGGAGGAGGAGTTGGAGTAAGGCGATCTGGTGAGGAGGCGGTAGAAGACCGGCGTGGAGGAGACGAGGAACGGGAGCAGGAACACAAGGGTCCGGATGACGTATCGATGCTTCCTCCACCTCTGGCGGGTATTACAGCAAGATAAGATGCAAATGATTGCGACGATACATGCGCTTGGGATGTAGAAGGTCTCGAAGAACACGCTGAACTCTGGGATTGCAAACGATGAGGTAACAGTCGCTGCAGGTTCATGTTTTAAGTCCACATTATGGCCTTCTGTCTCCACTATCCCTGCCCGAGGGTGGATGTAGTAGTAGTACGCCAACGACGACCCAACCGTGTAGGCGCTGATGGTGCCGTAATCCACGAAGAAGCAGACTTCCCTTACCACCAGAGACATGGAGTTGAGCAGGTGGGCCATGCTGCTAGCCATAAGCAGACAGAAAACCCCAATGTAGTAGTTCCACAACGGATAGAAGAAGGGGGCATCGCCATGCGGCGCGCCTTCCCAACTGAACACCTCCACAAAATAGTACGAAAACACAAACACCGGCAGGAAGTGGGTCCAGAAGTTGCCCGTCTCATTGGTAGGTCTGAAAGCTGAGAGCAAGCAGTCCCTCAGGCTGTAGTTTGGAAACCGGTAGCCGGTCAGGATGAAGTTTTCTATCACCCGTGGCGGAACATCTGTGTGTCTAAGCAGAGGTAACTGCTGACCGCAGTTTAGGAGCATGATGGCGACAGTTTTAGTTCCTGATGGACAGCCGCCGCCTAAGGAGGTCTGTGAAGATCTGACCTATTCCTGCAGAGTACTTCGGTTTTTTATTGCTTGGTTGTTGACTTTTATTGCCGATCACTGCATTTTGTGACCACTGTCGTATAACTTGTCGATGGTGAGTGTGTGTGAGGCACATAGACTGTAAAAAGAATGGACGTAGCGTCCGTGACGTCACCCATTGGTTTGGGGGAGTCTGTTTTGTGCCGCTACTACGGGGGTTAGAACCGCGCCATGTTGGATTCTACTTGCCATATTTGGAGCGGTGCGGCCGTTGGCCGGCCGAGAGCCCGCCCACTGGCCTCGTAGCAGCGGTCGCCGGACCTGTCACTCAACGGTTCTGCGCCCTGATTGGCCAGAACTTTAACCCTAATAATAGTAAAACGGTAGAGTTTAAAAAAAATTCACCCCCCTCAGAGTGTGTGCGGGGGTAGAAACTATCGATTGAGACCAAAAAAATAAAATGTACCAGGCTGTAAATATGTTTTTTTAAGCTGTAAAATCGGCTATTTTAACATGGGGCTCGATTGGAGTTGCTCCCTTCTGGAGCCAGCCCCCAGCGACAGCCGAGGGGATTGCAGCTTTTTGAATGCGGAAGTGAGCTTCACTTCTCAGACCGACAACTGCCCCCTTGGTGAGGCATCAAGGCAGCTCCAGCTTTGAAAAAAAAACAAAAAAAAACACCAACCTTGCTCTTATGTGGACCTTTGATCCCCGGCTCCACTACGATCCTCGTGAGCTGTAGGCCAGTCTAAAGAGCAGAGCTGGTGTAGCTATAGAGAGAGTGGCTTATCCTGAAGCCTCAGGCCACCTGCTTGATTAATTTTCCCTTTGCTTTTCCTCTTTGGCTCCAGTACATAAGGTCAGCAAAACATCCAGCACACACTCCTTATCATGCTGTTTGGTCTCGCCTTCCCTTATTTTGCATAGGACATTGTCTGCATGGATGACTCTCCCCACCGTTCAGTCATATGCACATTCACGTGTCTTGTTATGCATAGTTCTTCTGCAGCAGTAGCAGCACGAAACGAAGGTCACTTTATTACTGTGTTACAAGGTTGAGCGGCTCGTCAGTTACTGTGTGAGGTGTCCATACCGCAGAGATGTCCAGGAGATGGGTCCATTAAGCTGTGTGGTATGTAGGTCATGCCGGCCACGGGAGCTATATCAGGCTACTGCAGACTTATAGTCTCTCTCCTGTTGTTCCCGGTCCCTCTGCTGCATGCATCCGCGGCGTCCGACTTCCAGTGCATTCAGCTCCCATTTCGTTGCAATGCAGAGCGCCGCACGCAGAGAGTAGAAGGGGGAAAAGAATCGAGAGGTCCGTGCTGAAGCCGGTGTTCAGTCCGTTACCGCTTGAAGGTCATGTAGTGGAGGGGGGAAAAAAGCGGATTTGAATGAGCAGAAACCTCGGTAGAAACACAGAGGCCAGTGCTGCTGCTCTTGCTGCTGCTGCTGCTGTGAGTGCTCAGTCTGAGCCCCGGAGGCGAGCCGGCTTCTCAGCGGAGCAGTGAGACAGAGAGGAGGACGGAGACTGTTTGACAGGTACCAGCGTCGAGCTGAACGTGATGGAACGTAGGGGTTCCGTTCTGGAATTTCAGAATAAAAGTCTGAGGCTGTGATGTAACAATGTAGATGCCAAAGTTTCTATAGTTTGCATATCAGGAGGATTAAAATGGCAATATTAGCTCTCTCCTTTCAAACAAACAAACTCACACACAAACTGCCAGACACAACAGAGGTGCACTCTTGTGTGGCCCCATACTGATTCACACAAGGGTCAAAAGGTTAAAAAATGAATAAGTCAAATGAACGAGTAATAATCCAATTAGTCTGCTTAAGAAATAATGAATAACACTGTAATTTAAAAGGACATTCATAATGAGACATGCACAGGTTTAAAAAGACACTTTTAAAACGTAATGAATCAATACTCCACCACCCAGACCCTAAGTTTGTTTATTAATCTTACTTTTTTTCTTCCTCCCAGTAACTTTCAGTAGAATAAGCCCATACATAACAAAATATAAAAAACATGAAAATAAAACAGAATCTGATTTGAAATATATATAGGCCTATACTTATTTGATGTTTATTTTGCTCTATGTGCTTCCTGTGTAGAGTAGTATGCATAATCCATTATTATTAAAACATAGCCTATAACATTATGATCATTTGTAGAGTAATAATATAGGCTAATTACCATACAGTAGCCCTAAACCAACTCCCATTTTAAATCCTCACATTCAAACTGTAAAGACTTTTTGCAAACACTTTATTATTATTATTATTATTATTTGTTTATTTATTTTATTTACTAAAAGAGTCACTTTAATTTTCCAATGTTATTTATTTGGAGAAAAAGAAGAAGAAAACCCTGACCTAGTTTTATTTTGAAGGGAAGTTCTCTTTGTTTCCGGCCTCGTTCTGTCTCACTCTATGTCTTGAGGCAGTTTAACGAAGTGTCAAAGTAATTCAAAGCTTTTATGTTTTAATTCATCGTGCTTGTGAGTTTGTGACTTGGCACGAGCCAGGCGGAAGAGAGACAGAACTAGGACAGGTGCAAACAGGAGAACAGCACGTGTAGAACCGCGCCGTGCCGTGCCGTGCCAATGTTCACTCTGTCTGTTATCTGCTTGAAATGCACAGCCTGTCCCTTTTCAGTAATCCCGTTAGAAACCCCCCCAGATGGCCGCCATATTTACCATTTTAAAATAGTATGTTTTACTTAAGAATTTACATTAAATGAAGTCACATTAACAACTTTAAGAGCTTTATTTATGCAATTCTGATAAACAATGTGAAAACTTTTGTTGTAAACGCAGTGTAGTTTAATCATCTATTTAAATTTTTGTAAAAAAAAAAATGATGGTCTACTTAATTGTTTAACATTAGCAAGCTTATTTTATGGCTCATATTTTAGTTTTGTGAGTAGTCTAGTGTCCTTCCTGTCTACCAGTGATGTATTGGTAATTTTTCTAACATTTATTTTTGCCACAGAGACAGAGCATGTTGCCAAGGTAATTTGTTGTGAAAAGGCTGGGCGTGGTTGCCATTGATAAGATCACACTAAAGAGAAACAGTGTTGCCTCCTGTGTATCAGTTAACCGGCCCTGAGGCCATGTCCCTCTTCTTCACCCACCAGCTCCGACCGCTGTGGCCAGATGTCAGGAAGTCTCTCTTTGAAGCTGCAATTTGGGGTGGGGCAGCATGGGTGCAATGGCCATTTTCCAACCCCCCCTGAGGAATAAGAAGCATACCACAGTGCACAGCCAGAGCTATAGGCTACAACATGCTGTTTTAATCTGTGATTGACAGGCTGTAATGATTTAATGGACGTGGGGCCAGTTCTTATGACATAATGGACGTAAATGGTCGGATAGATTTACATTATAGACCCACAGGAAGCCTGTAGATACAGTACATTATAGGCACTGGACACATTACGCTCTGCAGGATGCTGTTGGGATGTTCTCTACGTCCAAATAGGAACATTTCTGCAATCGACAAATATCATTTACATTGATTTCTTCAGCGTCATTTTACGGAAATATCAATCTTTGTGCCTTTGCTATGTAAATCTAGCCTATACTCTTGGAAAACACTTCATTGTTACAATGTATTCACATTTTTAAGTAGGTTAATAACATGTTCTTTGAACAATCCAACATTATTAAGACATTAAACAAAGCAATATTTGTTTTTCAATACAAACATATACAATTTCAAGTCCCACGGAATAGTTTGTCCCCATTAGAGAATGTGCAGTGTATTCTGAAGTCAAAAATTTGATATTTATTTATTTATTAAACTGCAATAATATTGTATATGACATAAGACATACAAAAAGAAAGTGCCAAAAATTAATAAATAAAATAAAACATGGATTTATGTCCCATTACAAAACTGTAGAAGCTTTTGGTTCAACTCACTGGTAAGACCCACCTTATTGTCAGGGAATTTAAAAAATGCAATACAAGTGGATTTAATGACATGATTTAGAGAGTTCACCATGATTGACAACATGTGGGTTGGATGATCTCTGGCTCCCATTGGGTAAAATGCATTTTTCAGGGTAATTGTCACTGGTGTTACATCACTGGAGTTGGATAACTCCGGTGACGATGAGTGACTCCAGATGTACAGATGAACTTCATTTAAAGCTGCTACTTGAGTTCTGTTGCATATCACATGATTATACTGATTATGGTCAGGTTTTGGAGAGGCTGAGAGATAATATTTCATAAAAGTCTTTACTTTCGCCAAGAAAAAGTTAAGTAACAGCATTGGCAAGAAGATGATACATTTGATAAAGAAATACAGCCAATGAGTTTGATAATTATGCAACCGAAGTTTAGATGAGAAATCGATTTTAAGACATTTAGATAGAAAACTAGATGTTTCTGAAGATCTTCAGGGTTCCTGTGAGAACCTCCTGGTGAATCCGTGGACTCTTCAGACCTTCTTCTGACTTTCCACCCTGTTTGTGAAACTCTCTGCAGCAGCTTTGAGTTAAACTTCATGTATAAACAAGACACATACACACACACAAAAAAAAAGAGCAGTAACACTCCCAACAAATATGCAGCGAGCCAGTCACTTGACTGGTCATGTTTAGCAGAAGAGAAAGCACTGCCTTTAAATATTTATGTCCTCCAGCAATAAAAGCAGTGAAGTGAACCTCCTCCTCCTTCCTCCACTTTTTTTCTTTTTTTAATTCAGCTTTATTCTCTGTGTGGCCAGACTCTGTTCAGACCACCATGTGATGTGACCTTGCCTGAACCAGATGCTGCAGGTGCTGAAATGTTTTGCTGAATCAGGCCTCATATGATGAAGCTGTGTGGCAATAATAACCGCTGCAGGGCATGATGGGAACAAAGAAAGAAAGAAACGGGTGAGGGGGGGAACAAAGATAAAAAGAAAAGAATAGAGATAAAAGAAAACGTTTTATAAGTGAGAGCCCAGTCAGGAACTGATAAGTGCAGCGCTGCAATGACACGACGCAGCGCAGTCGCAACACGCCTAAGATAACAGGAGGAACAGGAATCATATAGAATAAATTATGACTGTTCTCCAATACATGTAATTATCATTATCTATACGTTTCCTATAATCACTGCTTGAATTGGAGTTAAAAAAGAAACAATGTGGATCTGTTTCATAGGAAAACTGAGGCCTGTTTGACATCTGTCACTGCTCTGCATCGTCTGCTTCCATTATAACAGATGTCTTTCTGATCCAATGGACATATGGCATTCATGAATTAAACATTAGTGTTTAGAATATATGATATTTTTTATGTGTAATTTTATGTAAAAGTTTATATAGAGACCAATTTTACAATCAGACATTTTATAAAGTGATAGGCTATCTTCATATATTCAGTGGATATCAATTATCCACTTATGTGACATGTATTCAGCATCTTGTGTTTAGCTATTGATTATAGATTGCTTCATCTTTAAAGGAAACTTCCACATCAGGTCCAGCTGTAGCTTCTTTCTTCTTCCACACTTGTTGAGACATTTAACACTCATGTGCCATTTAAAAGAAAAACTCCCACAATCCTTTGGGACTAGAGGAAGAACATCAGTGGTAGAAATTCAGGGGTACAGTGAGTTATTTCACAACAGTTTTTGTACATAACCTCTGAATTTCTGTTCACCATAGAGTGCCCTGCTGGCATTTGACGCCAAAACAAAGTGTTTTAGGTTTGATGGAATGACTCATTTCTAATTTAAATTACAGTAAGTGTTACTAAACCAACATATTTTTTTATGTAAGCATTTCCTCATGATGAATTCAGGATGTGTCTGTGGTGGTATGTGCCTCTACCTGCTGCATAGCTGAACAGTGGCTCAGTCTGCCAGCTGGCCCTCATGTTAACTGGGCCCGTTTGGCTCAACAGTGCTCAATCTGCTGGGAAACTCTTGTTTCCACAGTTAAAAAAAAAAAAAAAAAAAAAGCTGCTTTGCATTTGGCATTGAGGGGAGACACAGAGACCAAGCATTTAAAGGCAGAGACAGGGGGAGGAGGAGGAGGGTGGTGGGCACAGAAAGAACATCCAGTACCGAAGCAGGGAGTCGAGCACAAGCGAAGGAAGGAAACTGAGATAACAAACAGTGGAGAGAGGAGAGAGCTGATATGAAAACAACAGTGTGGTGTTAAAGAGGAGAGAAGGAGTCAGACGCTGGCATGTGTCAACAGGAGGGAGACAATGCATCGAAACTGCATTTCTCAATAAAGACTGAGCGCTGAACCACACACGGGTTCATGAGGCCGATAATGTGGCTCACATAACATTAAGTAGTAGTGAAAGAGTGCTGAGAAAATGTTTTCCTCTTGTTTGGACATGGCCGCATTAAAACGCATTCATTCACAGAAACAAGCCTTTTTCAATTGAAATACTTTTTGCAGAACTTAATGGACCTCTCATCAGAAAGAAATCAGTAAATGGTGTAAAGTTTGTGGTTCATAACCTTAACCCTTTCATATTCTGTAGCTGGACTTTAGGTTTCAAACAGAACATATTCAAAGACTTCATTAATCAGTCCACATAATTGCAATCAGGATTTTTTTTTGTTAAATTACATCCAGTTTAGATCATCTCAAAACTTTACAGCTTCATTTATACCTCTAAATCAGTCATTATTAGTTTGTATTCAGTGAAATTAAATATTTTCTTGTCAAAATGTTGAAGAAAGACTGAGAAGAAAAGCATTTTTTTTGTTTGATTTTAAGAAATAATTTGAGGATATGAATGACAGTTTCCATTAATAATCCATTTTCATAAAACTTAATTTACTAAAACTTACCAAATAACTGCATGCATTAAAAATAAACAGTGTATCTCAGCTATAGCACAGGCCTGATTCCAGTTTTTATCAGTAATCACAAAACTTTCAGTAAGCTACGCAAATAAAACACAGAGAAGGTTGTTTCCATTTTTAATCTGATAGCACAGATGTGTAAAACTTCACAACATTAGAACAAGCAGCTACAGAACAAATAATGTGATATGATGTGATAATAATAATATTAATAATATATATGATAATGATAATTTTATACTCTAAATATACTTTATCTATACTATTGTCTGATGACGGTGTTTGACTTTTTCCTCATCAGAGCGTGTTTCCTGGTCGACTCGTCCTTCCTCTTCCTGCTGCTGTGGCTGGTCGGATGGAGCCTGTAGGTCTGTCTGGCCTGGACCCGCTCCTTCTCCAGGACCTCGGTGTCATCCAGGATCTCCAGACCCGGGATCTGACTGATGACGTACTGTCTGAGAGCAACAACACAGACCGTATAGTTATTATGATATAGATAGATATATAGAAAAAAGACTAAAAAAGAAGAACATCTTTGGATCTATACATCCAACCATGAACTTTTGGACTGACTGTGAGTTGAACTGGTTCTTCAAACCCAACAAGACCTCAGTCATGGACTCACACCTCCAAACTTCCCTCTGTTTTGGTGTTGTATACATTTTTACAGTTTTTGACACTGTGCTCTTCCTGCACCAATCATCCACTTGGGGGCGCCATTGTGCAAGTAAATAAAAAACCTTCACATGTCTTCAGTGGTTTGATTTTGATGGAGTTCAGACATGTAGAACATCTGTATTTTCATTCATTAATACTGTCATCAAGAATCAGAGATGATGTTTTGAAAGACAAATCCAACTCCTGAGACAACGACTAACCCACACATTTTGGATTGTTGTTGTTTTCTAGTTGATTTTTCTTTACGTTTGATGAGCGAACTCCTTCATATGCAGATTTGTTTATTTATTTGTTCTTTTATTTTCTAACCTGACCATGGTCAACTTGGCATTTAGTGATTTCAGAAATACTTGAATTGACTGTAAAATACATTGTAATTGTAAAAACTTGTTAAATTGCTAAAGTCCCAGAAATAAGATGCAGTGGCTTGAAGCGAAGTTACAACTTGCAACAGTATTTTTGAAACCCAATGAAAGTACAGTCCAATCAGATGAAAATAGTAAAGTCAGCCTTGTTTATGGTGTGATAATAAGTGACATTGATGCTCACCTATAGTCTTTGTACTGGGTCAGACTTCCTCCATTGAAATAACTAGGGGCTGCATCATTGTTCATCATACTGAGAATCCTGGTTTAACAGTGAAAAAACAGTGAAAAAAAAGCAGAAGCACAGGTGTAAAAACAACATAACATAACAACAACAACAGATTTGTCTTCTATAGATATGACACAACCAGACTGACTTGATGTTGGGGAACTTTCGCCGTACTTCCTCCACAAACACGGGCAGGTTGTTGATTTTGTTCTTGTTGATGCACACTGTGGTCACACTGGGGCTGTAGGGGAACTTCACATGAGACGTGTAGTTGTTACAGTCCAGGATCAGAGTGCTGAGCTTCTCCAGCTGCCCCAGCAGAGCCGGGTTCCAATAAAGACTGAATGAAGGAGAACACACTCAAACACAGCTGCTGAGCGTCGGTATGAAGTAGAATAGCCTACATGCTTGTTTGTTTGTCTTATCAATGGGAAATCCACCTACATATGGTTTTGTGAAAAACATAACTGTGAGGCAATCGTTTTTTAACATTAACAAATAACAAAAATAAAATAAATTTTAATACAAGTACAAAACTTCTTTAGGACAAAACAAGCTTTCAGGGCACTGTTTTTAAATGTGAAAAAAGAAGCTAATTTGCCTTTCAGGGTCAGAGATCTTGTGATTCTTTAGTTTCTTAGTTTGTTTATAAGGGTTTTTAAGATGAATTGAAGAAAAAAAACTTAGGAAAACCATCAAAAAGAAAGAAAGAAAGAAAGAACATTTCACCATTCAGGGCATCAGTAATTACCAAAAATCTATGTCCGTATACTGTATGTACACCACCAGTTGGACACAATGGGAAAGTGTGTCAATATACAGTATAATTTTTTAACTGTTCCTTTATGTTGTTTTAACAAACCTGCATACATTGTTAACATATATGTTTGCAAAATGTCATCCAATATACTATATAAAGAAATCATTGGAGATTATAGTCAAAAGTTTGGACAGATTGGAATAAGCATTTTAGATGTGTTATAAACTTAGGCTATATTTCCATCTGCCCAAAGAAGGAACATGTGATAGAAAAAAAATTGACTTCTACGGAGACACCCCTCTTGATATATGGATATAAATGTCATATTACATTTGTGAATAGGACCCACAGACAAGTGAGAGTGTTATTGGTCTTTAAAGCTGCGATAATAAATGTTTTTACATTAACAGCGGTTCTCATGACTGTGTCTGATGACATTGATCTGGTTTGCAGCGACAAACTCACAGAGAATTATCATCAAACTCTTTGGCTCGCTCAGCGCTGTAGCCCGTTTCAGAGACTTGTTTTGGTTTGTACGACCCACAGCATGTTTTGGCTCGTTCTCATGGTTCTCATTAACCTCATTTCAGCAGCAGCAGCAGCAGTGGGTCACAGAGACTCTGATAAACCCACCACATGACACAGCACAACATCAAACAGGCAGACGTCAGACAGCAGCAGCTGGTAAACCTGGTTTAACATTCAGCAGCTGAAGACTCTGATCTTTCCCTCAGGAACTGGTGGAGAACAAACACTGAGCTAAAACAAGGATTGTTGGATTTAGATTCACCGGCTAGACACAAACTGGTGATAAATGTCTGTGGATTTTATCACTACTAGTGGTAATATGTCAAAATATTTTCTATAAAATACAGAAATATTGTCTTGTGCAGCTTTAAATATATTTCTCTTTCAGGCTTTGGCCCTAAACTGTGGTTGGATCGCTGTGTTGCAAATTGGAGGCTATTTAGCAGTGAACGGCTGGTGTAGATGGTCCTTCAGGTTGTGGTTATAAAGAAAAGGATACTCATCCAGCAGATTGTAACTCAGGTCCAGCACCTCCAGAGTGTCAGTCTGTGGAAGAATAGTGTCATAGGGGATTTCTGTCAGGCCCTGGTAGGCGAACGAAAGCCACTGAAAACTGGAGACGTGGTTGGATTGACTCTGTTGATCCATGACCAAGACTCAGACTCTCTTCAGCTCCTCTCCACACGTAGGGATGAAGATCAGGAGGGGAGTCCGGTGATTAAGTCATGATCCAACCTTCAATGAACAACAAAACAAGAACATTGATTAAAAGATATAACACTCTGGCAAGAATCAGAAAGCTTTCTTTGATTCCCCCCCCTCCAAATCACAAATTAAACATTTTATTCTAGAGGCTTTATTGACATATTTCCAATTTGCCTGCGCAACAAAACCCACGCCCATGAAGACTGAAATAACCTCCATGTCGTCCCTCACAGGTTTCTGTAGACTAAGAGTAAGGTAATTATTTAATGTTGGTCATTTTAACATGAACATCAGGGACTGACTCACTGTTGAAGCCATTTGAATCACAATGACTTCAGGTTTTAACACTTTCAATTTCTCCAATCAGGAACAATTAAAAAAGTCTCACTTTGAGTTTAGTTTAATTTTTATTTCATAAATTTTTGGAGAGCAAGTGGTGAGTGTCAGTGTTTTAGATGTTAGCTGTAAGTTTAGCTAGTTCGTGGCTACTTCATTAGCTAGTTTATTAAACTGCTAGATCATTACTGGCTCATTAGTTAGTTCATCAGCCAATTTATGGCTTTCTCATTAGCTAGTTCAAACCCTAGCCCTCTATAGCTAGTTGTTTAGCTAGTTTATACAGAATCACAAATACAAGTGTACAAATCACATTTCACAGAGACTGTAGTGATGATTTCACACAACAACATTACCTTATTGTATCCATTAAAAACAGCCAATAAGTGACGCAGCTCCTCACAGCCACAGACCATGACACTCTGACCCCCTTGTTTGTTACAGCACCTGAAGGCCTCTTAAGTCTAAATCCCATCCTGGATTAAACACTGAAAAGCACTGATATTAAGATTAACATAAACCTAGATAACTCTTTGTTGAAAACATACTAATTAGGACGAGAGAGTGATGGTTTTTGACTGTTTTCTACATTTGTTGATGTTAAACTCTCCATGTTTAATGCTCCAGACAACAAGTGACCTAGTAGCACTGGACTCTGCTCCATTCAACACTGTTCACAACTTTAAGACATTTCTCTTCACAGACTGGTGTTAAACTCCATTTACAGTAAGGATAAAGCGACATGCTGACCTGTTTCCTGCTTCTCCGTCAAAGACTCAGACACAGATGCATCGTATCTATGCGTTTCTGTTCAGTTTTAGTCGGACTCACCGAGCTGAAGAGGCGATGGTTTATCCTTCCAGTGCATGCGAACGTCTGAGAAGTGCTTACAGCTCGTATAAAAGGCCTCCTTTCATACCCCAGCTGTAGATCACATGATGGGGATAATCACATTGCTGCTTAACCTTGTGGTTTTTGCAGGGCCCACAGGCCCAGATCTAAATAACTTCGATAGTGTCGGATTCTCAAAGAAAGGGGACAACAGAGGCTTAAAACTAATGAGGAAATGTCAACGTGAAATGTACCAAGAGGAAAGCTGAGTTACTGATCAGTGGTTTAATGTTCACCTATCATTTTACAGTGCTGCTGCCTCTTGGAGATACATATCATATCTCAGATTGGCATCAGTTGTTTGTCAGTGGGAATTCTCAAAAATACTGATATGACTGTAAGTATCATTTATATAAATTAGGGTAAATGAACAGAAATTAATCAATTTATGATACAAAATATCCCATTTGAACTTCAGTTAGACAGATGATTTAATCTTGAACTTTATTACGATGCTGTCCTTTCTGTTTACATGGTGAAAATAAACATGTATGAATGGAAGTGAGGTCTTTGATAAGTTTGAAGAACTTCACAGAAAAAAAAGTCAATGAACAATTTAACAAAGAGGAAACTACAGTAGCGCCGGGCAAAAACTCTTCCCAACAAGTCCAGTGTTAGACGACATGGCTCTTTCATTGTGTTTGTTGTGTGTCAATTGACATGGAAGCAAAGCTCCAGTGCCAAAGCAGCATGTGTCAGTTGGTTTGTGGTAATCTGATTAATCATAAATGGATTTAGGAATATGTACATAGTAAGAACAACATAAATTAAAAAATAATTCAGTTTGGACACGAGGCGTCCTAAGTTAACGTTGCTAGACTTGCAGAAAAACTGTCCAATATCCACAAACTGATTTGTAACTTACTGTACACCACAAACCGACTGACGACAACCCAAGTGATCCCTTGGATTTTGAGGCCTCTGTTCATGATCCAGCCTTTGTTCTGTCTAAATTAAGTAAGACACTAAATACAGATTTACATATACAACAATACTTTCAGTGGCTAAGTAGAACAAATGCTGTGTAAACACTTATTGTGGCATATTATTCTTCAGATCCAATAATTGTCAGTTTGTGATAAATCACAGAAACAAGTTCCCTCTGATGCTTATTATTGGAGAATTGTCTTATTGTGCAGTTGAGCCGAGTCCTTCCTCCTTCACTTTCACTGACACAACACAGTGACGGACGGGGGTTTGTGGCTGTGATACCGTGACACAGAGTCAGAGTCAAGTCTTGACTGAACACACAAAGCGGTGACCTCTGCCGCCTTTACAGTCCCTCATCTGCCACTTTGCCCTTTTCCACACAAGCACGCAGTTTTTGCTTGCCCTTGTTTTCGAGCGTGGGGGTGTCCTGCTCCAGTTGGTGTAGCCGACTGGTTCGCCGCCCACCCACTCCCACTGTCCTCGGCCCTCCCTGTCATTCAGACCTGAGAAAAAAAACAGTCAGTGTAAAGAAGTTGGACGTATCATGAAATTTTAAGGCCAATGCATTGCATTGCATTGCATTGAATTGCAGTACAGATGTGCTGCAGTGCAGAAAGAATACTGAACACCATTAATTGGAGGTTGAAAATAAGCAAGATAAGATAAGATCTAATTATTACTGGTATTTGTTTTCTCAAAGAGCCAATAAAATATTATTGAAATAGTAGAGACATTAATCAAAATTCATATTCCATCAATTGTACAAGGTTTTACATGAGTCACTCCCTAACAACTCCCTATATATTTTAGCAGTGTCTCTGTTTGCTGTATAATCATCAGCTGCATTAGTGACAGTAAGTGTAAGGCCTCAGTTGTAGTTGCTAGTATACCCATATAGTTTATACTTCAATCAAAGATTCATGTTGTTTTACCAAAATTAAAGTTTATGCACTTTTTGTTTACCTTAAAAAAAACTTAATTTGAATCTTGATAAAAAAAGAACCTGATGATACTTCCTATACACAAGGAGGGTCAAGCAATCTTAAATTAGAAATACTGTTGCAATGAATCAATAATTAACACCCACCTATCCAAAACGGTTTTCTTCCGCTGAAGTCCCACAACCAGTCCATGTCAGTTTTAGAAAAGACACTTGCTAGAGTTCCTTTGTATCTGAAAAAGAAAAAGAAAAAGTGTAGAAATCTGTGTTTTCCTACTGAGGGGCGTAATTTATGGAGCACATCAATTAGATTATACAGCTCTTGAGTGTGACAGGAAAGTAATCTGCAGAATGTTTGTGCATGCTCTTTGTTTTACAGTTTCTCTCCAAGTCTGTTTGTCTTTGAGCAAAAACAACCGTAGCCTACCTCTCCCTGCAGGCTCTGTTGGCCGCGGTCCATGTGGCTTTGTGCTCAGAGCTCCGGATGTAACAGTGGCCGCCATGGAAGCTCCAACCCTGAGGACACCTCTGAGCACTCACCATCTGTGGTTTGATGAACAAATGTGCAGATATTTTTTTTTTTTTTTTGCTTAACATAAATAATTCTTAATTAAAACGTAAAGAATGTACAAGGAAATATGAGCAAGAGAAGAAAACACTGTGAAAGTTACATCTGTGCATCTCCATATGGTTCTTCATCCTAGTTCTGCATAGACCTCTTTCCAGTCCTTAACTGCGAATACCTAAGGTCTTCATTCATAAGGACGGTACTCTAATCGCTATGCAGATGACATGCTATTCTACATATTTTAGTTTAGTATGTTTATTTCAGTCTCATAAAAACAAATACAATAGACAAATATAAAGGTATAAATACAAAACAAAACAAATCAGAACAAAAACACAACAAGCAAAACAATTTACCTTGACCGAAAAGGTGTAGGCTGAAGCATCAGCTTATTTTGCCTACCCTTCTTAAATTAACATTTTTCGTTCACTCAATTTAAAAAAAAATCATATCTGTTGATCCTGATGCTTACCGTTCTTTGATCCCTTGGAAACTACATACATTTATGGATTACATATGAATCAGGATAAAATAGAGATAAACAATTTGGTCTGTAACAGGAAAGAGGGAAACTTTTCCTTTAATTCACCACATTTTTGGAAAATGTTACCACTGGCGATCCAACTTTCTGTTCCTGTTTGTATTTGAGGTAGGTTTCGCATGAATACCTGATCAGTTGGTGCCCAGGGTTTCCAGGTGACTCCATTGCAATGAAAGAGCTGATTGGTCTTTTGGTTTAAGTGCAGGAATCCCATCAATTCTGGTACACAGGCCTTGGGGATTGTGTTATCAGCTACAGCCTATCAGCCACAATAAATGTGGTAAGTGTAGAACAACCAATACTGCAAAAATCGTATAAAGGCATTTACATTGAAAAACAAACAGAAAACAAACTTACTCTGCCTTTAGTTGGTCCAGTTTTTTGAGATTTCGAGATCTTTCTTTGAGGAACTGGTTTTGATTCGATGCGTGGTGCTGATGCCTGTTGACGTCCCCCTCTGCTGATCACACGGATGTTTGCTTTTCTGCCCTTCCTGGTTGGGGACGTCTCATCTTCTACTTGAACCTGCATGATGCCATGATACTGGAATCAAAAGGACGAGAGAAATAAGGGATTGTCAGATTTTGAGGTTAGTACAGGTTGGTATTTTCCATTACTGCTGCCTACCGTGTAAATGACGTCTGTCCCATTGTGAAGAACTGATGAAGGTGCAATCTGATGGATTAAACAGAACATAGATGGAACAAAGCTTCAACAGACCATGAGAAACACCAGCTTGGATAAAGTCCTTCCCACTTGAAGTGTAGGTACTCACAGACTTTGGATTGTTCAGAACCCTGAGTCTCTTTTTCGGGGGCCTAGGGATGTTGTCTCCACGGGACCAGACGTGCGATTCAGTGCCTAATGGGAGTTTCTCTAGTTTAATGGATCCATGTTGGGGATATGTGTCCGACTTGATCTCTTTTCCCAAAAGAAGAGGAGCTTCCTGATCCTGTTTCAGCCAGCACCCTCCTGTGGTGTTGAAGATTAAACCGCCATGGACAAATATTGATTGCTTTAGCTTTTAATCCGATACAGCACCTTTTGAAAAGAAATACATTGTTCTCTGATCTAAAAGATACATGGCTTGGGTTTAATTTTTTTTTTTTTTACCTCTTCCTGAGTCCCTGATGGTGACTTGAGCGCCACTGGTGCGACCGATTATTGTGCCTTCAGGAGAGACAAGCAGCACTTCAAACACTTCATCAGCCTCCTCAAGTTGGTCCTCAATGATGTCTATCTGCCAGCTCCTCTTTGACACTCCTGCACAGAGACAAACATCACAGCATGTTTTAGAGCTTCTGGAAATATGGTGATCGAAGTGAATGTTAGACTTTTCCTAAGATTTTTACATCTCTTCCTAAGAATCGTACAAGTTTGGATGGTGCAATTAGGTCCAACACATGGAGATCTTACCCTAACACTTTACTATTTGGATCATTTAAGAGCATTTAAAGGCTGCTTCCCTAAGTTTTCTATGGAGAGCACCAAACATCTCCTGGTTGGACATTGACATTCACTGGCATTCTGTTTCTGTATCAGTGAGCACATACCTGGATCAAACTGAATGAGGGAAGAAGGGCTCATGAGGAAATCTTTCCCAGCTGATGCAGTCACCTCCTTTACCTAAATAAAGAAGTACGTCTTTAAATCTGTTCCAGGACCAAGAATAAGGAAGCAATAATAAATTCAAACCCTGTACTGCAGTACTGTCTGAGAAGCTTTATTAATGAAACTGTGCTCAAGTTAATATTCTCATAATGCGAACATTCATCTTCAACACAAACTGTCTGCAGACCTTCACAGTGACGTATGAAGACTCTGCCAGGTTTCCTTTGCGGATGATGTCCAGAGAAATCCTTCTCTGCTTCTCACACATGGAGTACTCGGACTGAGACAACTCCACTTTGGACCAGCTGAGCTTAAGTCTACAGAGACAAGGTCACAAAAGAAGGAGCTGTTTGGTGATCCAAGGTCGAGGTCAGTGTGACATCAAACCACTTTTAAGCCATAACTCAGCTGAAATTCTTTTTTCTTCTTACGTGTGAGGAGGTCCAGTGTTTCCCAGAGGATCAGACACCGTGAGCTCAAGACTGTCTGAGAGAGACTCCCTCTCTGGGTTGATGATGTAGACGATGGTTCTTTTGTTCAGCTCCACCTGAGAGAAACACTGTGTCACAAAACCACCTGCAACAGCAAAGAGAAACACTTACTTCTTCATTCCCAGTTAGGCTGAAGCACAGATGCAAACACACTTCACTCTCCAACCTGTAGTGATGTTCTCTAGGTAACTGAAGTATGGCGGGCGAACGATGCAGAAGATCAACTCTTCTTCTCTGCTGTCGCCGTCTCGGGCCTTCAGCTCCCGAGATGACAGGAAGATCCCAGATCGTCCGTCGCCTAAAGCCTCAGCTTTCCACAGAGGAAGTATCTTCATAACCTCAGGAGGTGACTTGTCCAAAGGCTTGATCTGATAAAACAGACATACAGTAGCTTAAAGGGATAGTTCAACATTTTGGCAAATTGGCCAATTGCCATAATCCCTATAGTCATAGCAGTAGGTTTGTTACCTTACCGGTTTCCCTCATCAAACTCATCAAATACACAAACCAACAACTCCAATATAACGGAACGTTACTAGACGGAGTTGTTTTCGAGGCAAATGCAGAAAATGCTTGCTGAGAAACTGCCTCAGATGGAAACGCGCATCAGCGGTTTTGCATGAATTTACCTCGAAAACAACTCCATCTAACAACGTTCCATTATTTTCTCACAGCGTGGTGAATGTGCAGGTCACAACTTGTCCACTTGCACCGACAAGGTAACGAACCTAAAACTATAGGGATTAAGGCAATGGGCCAATTTGTTGAACTATCCCTTTAACATGGATATCATAGCAACATAAGTCACCTCGAAATGAGTGCCACCTACCTGGATAGTGAAAAACACTGGTTCCAGATGTAAGCGCCCATCCAGGAGGAAGCCTCGATTGGTGCTGTCAGAGGCAGTGAAGGTGAACCGATCGATCTGCGCAGGCCCTCCGTCGTGTTTATAAGACAGCTCCAGCTCCTGTATGTGTCGGAGGGTGAAGTTTGATCCGGCTGTTAGCGCGGTGCCAGCTAAACGTAGCCTGCCGTACTGTGGAGGCTGGAGGAGGGTGAAGGTCAGGGCACTGGGCGGAGTGTCGGGGTCAGACAGGGCCAGGCAGTCAGGACCCAGGATGATGGAGGAACCTTGAGGAACTGTGATGCCTTTGTTGGAGGATAGGGACGGCAGGACACGGTCCACCGTTTCCACGATGATCTCGAAGCTTCCATTTCGGCTAGTCTTACCGTTACTCACAACGAACCTGTTGAAGCACACAACAGACTGGGCGTTAGGCTGTCTGACCTTTATCTGACCTTCTACTTTGACCTTTCCCTTTTTAAGTTTAGATCAAGTCTTAGCTACCACACTCACTGAAAGGTCTCCGTGGGCGTGCTGGCTCGGTTGTCGTGCACGTAGGCTACCAAGTTCGCAGCTATGTCCATCTGGCTGAAGGTGAAGATGGCCAGTCCAGGATGCTTGATGTACTCCACATGTCCTTGAATAGGAGGGTTGGTGATAACATAAAGAAGCTCCTCAGGCTTCTCTGTGCCATCAGTGGCGAGCAGGACGTCCGTGGTGAGGACCACGCGATCTCCTCGGCTGACCCTCACAGGCTTCACGAAGATGGCGATGTTTCCTGGTGGAGGAAACAGTTAAAGGTGACATTAATACTATATAGATTCACATGTGGCCTTGCAGTCATGAGGAAATTAACACATGCAGAAAATCACATGCCGAAAATCCATTCCAAACCTCCAGCAGGATTCAAGTACCTTTCTCAAGATCTTTGATGGAGATGTGGAAGTGCTGTGGAGGGGATTGATTCTTTCCATCCAGCAAGTGGAAGACAAAGAAGTCCTGTGTTTTCGCTGCATGCAGGTCTGTGTGCATATAGCGCAGGAGGTTCATGTCCACCGTTTCCTGGGTGCAGTTTTTCCCAGCTGTCAGCGTCACCCAGTCCTGACCTTCCTGAGACAGGATCAGTCACAGTTAGGACACACAACGCCTCCCTGTGTCCTCCTCGTGTTTACACTGGCAGGTCACCATGAAACAGCACCTCCCAATGCTGTGGGAGTTAGGACATTGGCCACAGCTGAAGATGCATTACACTCAATGCCAAACGGCCATGAAAATTTTCGTTCTTGAGCATATCTTTGTGTACTTACTGAGGAATCTGCTTTTTCTGCCTTGTTAACCGCACATAGTGATGATGCTATGACATCATTTGCAGCATATGTGTCATGGTGACTGAAGTGTCTGATCCTTCGCTCTTAATTGCCGTGGTCTCATTTACGTACCATCAACAAATTACAACTTAAATCTAACACAACCGATTTATATATAATGTGTTGCATCCAACATCCCAAAATTAAAGAAAATTACAGTAGAAAAACTACAATAATTCCAATAGCTTCCAAGTCATGTGACCTAGTCATCCCAAACCAATGCAGAATGGTCCTACAACTCTAGATGAATAAGACCAATTCGTATGGTATTTTAGTTCTTAATCTATTATTTGTAGGGGAAAAATGCTTCTCTTTCATTAGCTTTCAAGTCATGTAACTGAGTGACCCCAAACTATGGTTACCGCAATGCTCTGTGTCTTTCATCCAATCAACCTCATATTTGGTCAGCCTTTGTGACTAAAAACTACTACACATTACTGCACAAACCTTTAGTTGAAGTTGTCCTTGGGTAGGAACACTCTCAAAAACATACATGACCTCTGAAGAGGGAGTATCACTGTCCTGTGCCAACAGGGTCACACTGGAGATGAGCCGAGTCTCTCCTGGCTCCACCTCCAGTCCATTGTTCCTATAACAGAAGATTGACACAAGTTTAGCTTCTCCTTTCTACAATCAACCATGTGATGGCTCATTTTAACTGTGCCGAAGGTACCAGTCTGACCTGACGATGTGAGGCTCCTCATCGTTGACCGGCAGCACTTTGACCATCACTTGTCTATATATTTGATGCTTGCCGTCTGTTAACTGGATGGTAAAACTATCCTCCATATTCTCAGAGTCATCGTGCACGTACACAAGATCCATACCTGCAAACCAATTGATGTCATACTACCATTAACACAAAATGATGTAACCACAATCCCTCATACTGCATACATCCCACTGCTGCATATTCAATTCTCCCATTGACTGGTTGATTAGTTGGTTGGTTGGTTAATTTGGTGATTGGATAATTGATCGGTTGGTTGGTTGTTTTTTTGGTTGGTTGGTTGGTTGGTTGTTTGGTTGTTTTTTTGGTTGGTTGACCAGTTGGTTGGTTGGTCGTTTGTTTGATAGTTTTTTTGGTTGGTTGTTTGGTTGGTCGTTTGGTTGGTCGTTTGGTCGGTTGTTTGGTCGGTTGGTCAGTTGTTTCTGTCACACTCATCATGAGTGATGATGAGCTGAACATCTTGTGGAAAGTGGGTTCCCCCTTTGTATTTTCAGTGGGGAACTCATATCATCTTTTCCACAGAAATTGAATGCAGCATTAGGATTTGCACATATTATAACCTACCCCATAGCTACACTTATATTAACTGTAACTCTACAGCTAAGATGTGTAAGTACCATTAATAAGATCCGTCATTGTAAAGTCGACCACAGGCTGAAGGGAACTGGCCTCTCTTCTCTTGTTGACAGGCCTCTCACTGTTGTGGTTGATGATGCTGCCATGGCGAGGAGGTTTGACGATGCTGAACCGCAGTTCATTCCTGGGCACATCCAGATCTACCGCATGCAACAACGACGAGTCCAGCTGCTTCGTTTCCCCTTCTCGTACCTCATCGTAGAAAGACATCAACAAATATCAAACCACAAAATAAAAATGTCTCCTGCTCATTATGACCTTTAGAGAGGAGACACCATAAGAACTTACTGTGAAGTTGCGAACCAGAAACTCTGGGATCTCATCGTTTGTTGGGTTAATAATAATGTAGAAGGGAATATTAGTAGATGTGTGTTTTCCATCTGACACACAGAGCAAGAGCTGATCAGCTGTGGGCTCCATCCTCTCATGCCTGGACTGGACGTAGTTCACATGGCCGTCAATGACGTCTTTGTACAAAAACGAAGCTGGACAGAAAAACACATGATTTTATTGTTTGTTTCACCCAAGTGATAAAAACATATGTAATAATATTTACCTATGCTTATGCCCATGTTGCTTTTCTCAAAGCCGGGACTGGGCAGGACATTTTCAATGTAGCCGAACTGAGGTGGAGAAACCAGACTGACCACCAGCTGGTCCAGGACAGTGTCCTCATCAGAGGCCTTCAAATGAGAAGTGGTTATCGGGGCAGTTCCACCCTCACTGACCACAAAAATGTCTCCTATAAACAGAGGAGAAAGTTCTTAAACATCAAACTTAAATTTCATGTTTCTTAAAAAAAACAAAAAACTATATCCTCTTCATTGTTTATCTTCTCAATCTGGGAAAGTTGTCTCAAACTTTAAATTATTACCAAACACCGGAAATAAATCTGTCAAAGCAAATGTAATTTTCTTCAGTACAATGTCCACTGAGATTCAAACGACCCACCTGTTGTCAGTGAAGGTGTTTGGTTGTCGACTGGAAACACTGTGATTTGGAGGTCGTACACAGGCAGGTTGTGTCGGGCCTGAGCTGAGCCCACGGGCCTGGAGCAGCATGAAGCAGAGGATTCAGTTTCTTCATCAGAAATGACAAAGGTGATGGTGTCGTGGTGAGGAGTGAGTCCGACCTCCAGTCCTGAAACAACAATCATATAAAGAACTTTTAGATACAGTATTGACAGTATTATAGATAATGTTGGGAAGGTACTTATATAGTATATGTTGTGAAATGTAATAATCTGGAATATTATCATAAAATAATGCATATACCAAAATATTCAGGGTTGAATACTGAAGAGCCGATATAGATATAGAGCAATGGTACTTTATGTTTTAATATGTGCAATTCAGTTTTGAGGTTTTTCAGAACAGGGGTTTATTGTTACTGTAGTGTAAATATGTATGCATATTAACTTTCCCTCATTTAATGTATTTCCCAGACTGAGAATCTTACCAGAATCTTTTGCATTCCTTCTTTAAAAATAATGATATACGTAATGAAAGTAGTTTATTTAGTATAAGGCTCAGTGTATTGGAAGTGCTCCTCTGCTTCCCTGGATTTCCCTTGGCACCACATGGAATAAATTTAGCCTTTTTTGTCCATTGTGCTGGAAAAAACTTCCTAAACTGAAAATAATAAACATAATATGTTTATATTCTATAACTAACTGATCTATCCAGCTGTTGACTCAGTATTGATGTATTTGCAGTCACCTGTGTGTTTGTAGGTGATGATCCCTGCAGTAATATCTGCCTGGACGAAGCGATCGACCACGACACCTTCTCTCAGCACCACGCCATGGTAAGGCTGCCGGGCGATCAGTACGGTCAGGCTGCTGTTGTCGGTGTCTGCATCAGATGCGTAGATGTACTCTGCTGTGATGACGATCTCCTGCCCCTCTGCACAGCTCAGCACCGGTTTCAAACCAGCAACCAACACCGGGGCCTCGTCATTGATGGGATTCACCTGGAGATGAGACATGTGAAGTAATTGTGGTGAAACACGTTGTGAAGTGGTGGAGAAGGTTCATTTGTCAACGAGAGCTGTTACCTTCACGTGCAGGATGAAACTGACTGAATTGGTTCCGTCTGTCGCAGTAAAGTTAATGTCGTCCTCCACAGTTTCTGAGCTGTCGTGGTTGTAACTGCACAGATGATACAAAAAATAAAGATTTGATGACGCATCACATTATTAATCAAAATGTATACTGTAAAATTAAAATATTGAAACTATGTTGACATTTTCATCAGTTAATATTTATGAGTTATTAAGATGTCAGACGATGGGATGACATTTTAGTATTTTAAGATACTAAATAAATCCATAAATAAATAAATAGCTGCATAAATGATTCAAGAAATTAATAAAAAATGTGCTTTTCATTTTGGTCTTAAACTCTGAGATAACCACACCCCCTCATTTAAATATAACAGAAAAAAGCTGGGAGGTAATTGCGGCATTATGACAGTCTCCAAAATAATCAAATGTGGATTTACAAAATAAAAGTCCCTTGAGATAAACATTTGTATATATATATATATATATATATATATATATATATATATATATATATATATATATATATATATATATATATATATATATATATGAAAGCTCTTAATAAGTTTATGAAGCTGTTTATTGTTTTATTGTTATTTTATTGACTTACTTTTATTATTGTTTCTCCATTTATTGACTAATATCAGAATTTGTCATGGCTGGTTTGATTTATTTGATTAAAATGGCCTCAGACCACACCCATCTTCAAATCCTTCATCTCTGATCTGAACTACAAAGTGCACACACACACTCACAAGACTTGCTATCTGTGGGAAAATCCCAAATTTAGTTCTGTTGGATCTGACCTCGGCCTCAGATCCACATGATGCTGTTGTTTCTGAACAGCAAAGCACCTTGAAGGTTTTTACTTGATCCTGTTTTATCTTTTTAATCCATGTGTCACCGTTAATCATCACTTTTAACATCGTTTGTCAGTTTTACTCAGACACTCAGCTGCACTTGTGTGTCAAACATTAAGATATAACGCAAGGGAAATGATGTAACTAAATCAGCTCACAGTGTTTAAAGATGCAGCCGCCATGTCTAATATCAAACTCTAAGAGTTGACACACACTGATTCAATTTATTTTCAAAAAACTTGTGCAGTCACTCGTTTTGAAAAATTGTTTTATAAATGCATCTTTCCACAGAAGCTGATATCAAAATGTTGTTTTCCTGTTAAAAACATATTTATAATAACCCTGTGATAATTCTCCCATTATAACCATGAACATTTCTCTGTTGTCTTGAGATAACAAGATCTCAAGATAATGTAATTGAATAATTTCATTGCTACCGAAGCCTCTTCTCGGCTCAAACATAAAACAGCTGCAGTGGACAACAGAGACTTGTCACTACCAGGTTGTTAATAACAGTCTGAATCTAAAACCTTTAGTCTTTTAAATCTGACGTTACATGAAGAAGGAAATGTAGGAACCAGGATGTCTGACCTCACTTTAAAGTGTTTCAGGTCCTGCACGGTGAAGGCTTGGCCCGGTGTCAGCGGACGACCGCCCAGCTGCAGAGCTCCGTGCTGTGGTTCCCTCTGCAGCGCCACCTGCAGGCTGTCCTCCATAGAGTCCACGTCCGACATCAGCAAGTGCTCAGGGCCCAGTCTGCACTCCCCACCCTCATCCACAGTCAGAGCGTTGGTGATGACCTGAAACAGAATATTAACCTTTTTATAAACACACCTCCACATGTGTTGCATTAAAAAGAGATATGAATATGATGTTGTTTCCTACTTGTGGCGGCTGGTTGTCTTCTGGCATCACCGTGATGTTGAAGCAGAGCCCAGTGACTGTTTTGCCGAGATGGTTGGTCACAGAGAGAACAAACTGGATGTACTGGGGGTAAGGGCCGATGTCCATGATGGGAGGCATGTAGGCTACTTTCATGAAGTTCACTGCGTGCTGGAAACATGCAAAACAAATGGACGGATGATTATTGGTAAAGTCCATCTCACTAAATATACATAAAACAGGACAGTAACAGATGGAGTATTGCACTTTTATATACTGTGGGTGTATTTTTCAATGTGAGTTCTTGTTTTTCTTGGAAACTAGAAAATACTCTTACTCAGAAAATGTATTTCCTCTTATTTTGAAAAATCTAATAGACCACAGACATCACAGGAATCATGTTTGGACCTGTCAGTGTCCTAATGATGCTAAACTACTGAAAGATGAGGCAGATGATGAAACAAGTGTCTGATCTGCAGTCAGTGTTTGAAGGTTTAGAAGACTGATTCAGTTTTAATATTTGCAGTGTTGTTTACATGCAATCCATTTAAGCCAGGGTTGAAAACATTATTATTTGCTACAGCTATTAGCTAAATTCAATATAAAATTGTAATGTTTTTAATCATTCCAATTGGTGATATTATCTTTTACTGTCTTGTTTCTTTCTTTTCTTTTGTATTGTATTTTTCTGTTTTGATTTTAATGTATTTCTATGCTTCTGTAAAACACTTTGAATTGCCTAGTGCCTTGCCTTGCCCTTACATTGACCAAACCTTGTCACTGCCTAAAAAAGTAAATAGGAAAACAACAACTTCTCCAAATAAACTAGTAACTATTAGAAAGTGATCACCTGTGTGAAGAGCCTCAGCACCGGTGCACTGGAGTCCTTGGTGAATTTGGGTATGCTGTCCACCAGGAACAGCCTCCCAGCATCAGGAGTGCTACATATCAGAGCAGAAGAACAATGTTCAGACCAAGTGCTCCTCCACCATTTGGTGTTTTATTTTTTGTTTTTTTTAGAAGGTGAGGTTCGCACTGACCTGTGGGTCCCGGCGTAGAAAGGTGGAGTGGTGACCGTGAAGGTGAGCTCACTGTCTGGAGACTCCTGGTCTATGAAGTGAAGCTGCTGTCGGGTTATGTGGACCACCTCTGTCTCTTTGACCATGAGACACCGGGTGGAACCAGGAACCTCTTTGGGCGGCTGGTCTGGAACCGGCTCTATGTGGACCATCACCACCTGAAGCAGCAGTAGATTATTATACTGGTTTTATCAGATGGTCAACACTATTTAAGTATCTCCAATCCCATTGGTTGGATTGCCATAAATTCTTCTCGTCCCCAGAGAAGATGAGTGGCCTTGCTGATCCCTTAAGGTGGACAGCTTTGGTTTTAGGGAAACATCATGTTCCCATAGGAGGATCAATTTGTTGATTCTCTGATCCTCCATCTGGTCCTTTCAATAAGTGAAATGCTAACAACAATCAACTGTATATACAACCTTGTAACCATCGGTCTATACAAAACAAATCGAAGATGTATTAGATCTAGAACTATCAATCCTTTGCTTGTAACTTGACTGTCATCAATCCATTGTCTTAATGAAGCTACAACCAGCTGGTTCAAGCATAATCCCCAAATACAAACTTTATGTAAGGATCCCTCATTAACAATCTATTACAATGTTACTGTTACTCACCTGAGGCTCTGACAGGTTTGGGGGGTCATGGAAATCGGACAGCACCAACTCGAAGGAGTCATCAAACACCTCGTTCCCCAGGTGTCGGTAATACAGCATGGACTGAGACAAGTCCCTCTGCAGGAAGTGGCTGACTGGGTAACCTGTATTCAGATCAACACCAACAGAAAACAATGTGTTGAGGAAATACAAGAACACATTGAAGAAGACTAGAAGATAAAACTCTATTCTCCTGACCTGTGAGTCCTGGTCCTGGCATCTTCATGACCTCTCCTGCCTTGGGGGGTCGGGTGATGTTGTAGAGGATGTAGTCGTCGCTGGAGTCCATGTCCGAGGCCTGGAGGGTGGAGCCCCTCAGGAGAGCCATCTGGCCCTCCGACACCTCCAGAAGCATGTTGGTGATGAGGAAAGGAGGGCTGTCGTCTTTGGGCAGGATCTTGATGGGGAACTTGTGCCGGGTTTGATGGCGGCCGTCGGTGATACGGAAGATAATGAAGTCTTTAGTCGTGTCACTGTCGTCATGGTAGTAACGGACCACGCCTGCTCTGATGTCATTGACGGTGAACATGAAGCCCTTTCCTCCTGGGGTTTATAACCAAATGACCACAAATTATTTTGAAGTCTTAAATACTGTATATTAAGAAGCTTTAAAATGTCCCAAAAGTCCCAAAAAAGTGTGTTGTACCTCTGAGAGTGAGCCGCCCGTGCTGTAGACCATCCACAACGATGATACGAACAGCGTTCAGGTTGTCGTTGTCCACAATCTGGAGCTGCTCCCAAGTTATTGGACGAGACTGACCCTCTAACAGACTGAGACCTAAAAAAAACAAATGAATCATAGGAAACCACATTTAGCTACACAACTACAGTGGAAATGTCAAACCTAGGTTCAAGAGCTGTGGTGGAAGTTTCAGAAAAGCAATCGTCTTCTGCTCAGGATACAGTCTCCAATGTCTTCTTTGGTGTAACCGAGCTTTTAGATTTAGGCTCATTAGATTTCTACTTAGTAACCTTGTTTGACCAGCACAACTGAACTTTATAAATGTTTATTTAAACCTGGTAAAACCAAGATCGACCGAACAACACCAAACTGTAGTAACATCAAAACAACTGGCTAAAACAGCCCATAAAAGTTCCATAAAGCTGCAAAGTTGACACATAGTCATCATAGTAATCATTAGAGTAAGCATTTGCATTGCACGGATGCTAGCATACCCATGTTCCAGGACACTCTGGGTGCATTAGTGTCTGCGTTCCTTACAGACAGGTGAACGGTCATTGATTGGCTCCTCTCAAAGAAAAAATCATGAACCTCAAATTCCACCTGTAAGGAAGGGTGGCAGAAAAGAAACAATTAGCAATGCAAAAAATATTTTTTGTAAATTGCACAAAATTCAAGAAAAGGATCTCTTACCTCGTAATTTCTGCGTTGGGTGTGTGAAGAGTTTGGAGGCTGATACCCAATGAGCATGTCGTTGAGATCCAGCCATGTGAAGGAGGAGATCGGGGATGTGTGATCGGACAGGTGAGTGATGAAGCCGTCCACGGGCGGTTTGGTGATGTTGAAAACCAATCGCTGTTTAGGAGTTTCCTCGTCCTCAGCATCTAGTGTAGCAGTGGAGAGTGGAGTGAGGATGAACTGGTCCACCTCCAGGATGAACATGGACATGAAGGACGGTTTGGGAGGCTGGTTGGACATCGCTCCGATGACCCGTACTGGGATCCAGGCTTGTTCAGACTACACCACAGCAGGAAAAAGGAATAAGACCGCAAAGATTCAGGTATTCAAGGGTATTTTTTGTCACATTTACCACCAGTTCTTGTGAAATCTTGTACTTTGTGGCATCATTAGATACGATGCTTATTAACAGGCAAAACTACCTTGGTTTGAAACATATACATGTGTAAAATTACTGAGCTTGCACAGGCAGGGAAGTGCCCAAACTACCTTATACATGCTGCTACTCCTTGTGTCCATGAGGACCACTTTGATAGCGATGTAGTCCACATCTGGAGATGGAGGATCTATGTGCTGATACCTCAGCCCCATCATGAGGAACTCATCACAGGGAATTTTGGTGAACTTCACCAGCTTCAGTCCCTTCAGGCAGTCCTCGGATTTACACATGGCCCTGGCTTTATTATCTGGACAATAAAACCACAGAGATAACACAATTTAGACCTTTTGTATTCTCATTTTACATATTCATTGACATGGTTTTTCTGCTGCAACAGAGGCTTTACTTGAGCTTTACTTCTTCGCTTATGGATGAGCTTGTGATTGGGGATTTCCTTTCATCAGTTGCCAGTCATGCATGTTGTTTCATAAGTTACCTAGTTGTTGACGTATGGGGATGAAGCTCTCTGCCTCGTCCCCTCTCTTGGTGGCTTTCTCTGGCTCTCCGGTGACCAGCTGACCGTGGGCAGGAAGGTGGGTGTCGTGGCTACTCAGATGGACACTGCACTCCAGGCTGGACCTCCTCTCATAGTTGAAGGACACCACGTTGCCATCCACGGCATCAGTCAGGCTGTAAAACTCAGGAACCTCCAAGGACTTAGGCCCCAGCTTTATGACGCTGCAGTCTGGCTCTATAATGTCCACATGGAGGGTAAACAGCTCCATGTGTGTCTCTGTCTCTGTGAATCTGAACAGAACAACATCATCAGCTGAGGATGCTACAAAAACAACAACAACAACAGGAAGACAGAACATTTTTAATGGCACTCATTGTAGACGTTGTACCTGTACAGCCGAAGCTTGACAGTGTCCTCTTTTAACAATGGACAACCGTTATGGATGTACTTCACCTCGTCAGCCAGATAATGGCAATCAAACACCTGAACACAGACAAAAAAAAATACAAAAACACATGGTGTAATAGCTACTAGAACTTGGAAAACTAAATCAGCCCTTAGGTTGTCTGTACGGCACATTGTTACATTTTGTTGCTCGGTGACATCTAGTGGTCGTAACAATTGTGACAGGAGCAAATGGGAAAATGAACCATACTTTTACCAATAACCATGACAACAAAGGTAGTCTAATGTTGAGGAACTCCGTGTTGTAACCCAAATCACCATCATTTCCTAAACCAAACCAAGCTATTAGTGATATTACAGCAACACTACATCTCTTACATATTATGCTGATGACACCATGTTTTACATTCATGTCAAATCCATAGAAGACCAACATTTTTGCTTTCTGATCATCGTCTTGATCAATTGTTTCCAATCAGCTCTAAATCAGGAGCTTAATATGACAGTTTAGTTTTTAATACAAATACAAACATTATAAGCAAGGGCTCAGGGGGCAGATCAGAAAACTGTTTCTAAACTGTCTTTATCAATACCTTGCTACAGCTTTTAGCTAAATTCAATATATAAGTTTGATGATTTTAATCATTCCAATTGCTATTATTATCTTTTACTGTCTTGTTTCTTTATTTTCTTTTGTAATGTATCTGTTTTGATTTTAATGAAACAAATAAATAGATACACAGTACACTGTTGAATTCACATGAAACTCCTGAGTTAATAAAAGGTTTCATTGTGACTATCACTCACAGTGAAGTGGAATGTTTCAAAACCAGTCCTATAATTTCCTTTTCTTCTTTTAAACGTAAAACTCGACTCATGTAGGACATTCAGCGGTTGGCCGTATCTGTCAGCACAGAGTCATTAGACAGGAGACGGCCCGTCTACCTGGACAACAAAGGAACAGGTACAGAGAGGTCCCTTCACAATCTCTCCCCCAAATATGAAAACATCTCTACACCCTGAATGAACAGACTGAACACTGGGCTGGTCCACACATGGAGACACATACAATCTTTTAGTTTAGTATAGGGTCTTACATAGACCCAATAATAGACTATGTAGGGTTCAGGTAGAAGTTATATTCTCACCATCATGTGTTATGTATAAAAATCCACTCCTGCCAGGAGACAGAGTGGTTTTCATTCACTACATAAATTTTTGTCCATCTCTTGCTATTTTAAGGAGTTACTCCCATCTATTTCCAAATCATGGTCCCTTGAAAATCTCAAAAATGTTGCCAGCCGAATACCAATCATCAACAATCATTGATTGCTCATGCGGCTGCATACGCCTGAAGAGTATTTGACTTATTTTTCCATTAATGCCATAACTTGTTATTGGTTTCATTTTCTTGTCACAGCCTGAAGTTGAAATCTAAAGCTTATAACCATGACTGCAATACGTGCATTAAAGGGCAAAGTTGTCATTTTAACATTTATTGAGTAACCTACAGTAACACATTACCAAACATTCCACCTTTAAAGTGTAATCTACACAACTGATTGAACGCTCAATTAGTAAATCTCACTGTTGTTATTTTATGTTGTTATTTTTGTTGGCCTTTTTCCATTAGACTGGGGGCCACTAATGTATTTCCTTATCGACAATGTATATCTTTCATATGATGGACTCAAGGGGTTATGGTTTATTTTTGATATATTATAAAACTAGGAGATCTCACCATGAGACCATGAAGTAATCTATCAGGTCACTGAGACCTTGTCATCATTATCACAACACCTGTGATATATTACGTCGTTTCCTACACGTTAGAGCTGACAGACAGCGCTACGAAGGTGTAATAGACACCTTCAAACTACATGACTTTGTTTTACTAGTGATGGTAAATTGCCTGGAACACACAGGGGTGGTGTTCACCGCATGGGGATTTTTCCATTACCTGAGGCACCAGTTTCCCCACTCGTTGAGTTATGGGCTCATTTAACACCACCTCCACCTTGCATGCATCCTTCTGTCGGGGAATATGGAACTGCAGGTCGCCCTCGTCAAGGTAGGCCGACTGACCCCGTTTCACCTTTAAACCCTTATTGACTTTGACAAGAGAAGCGTCTATTGAGCAGGTCAATCCCAGCAACAGCAGCAGTGGCGGCAGCAGAAGCGTCCAAGCCAGAGTTTGACTCCGTGAACCCATCGCTGTCAATCACAAGGAAACTTCCTGCAGGGTCTTCAAGGATTAGCTCCAAACAAAAGCAGGTCTGCTCTCAGAAACACACTTTGACAGGAGGGGAAGAAGCTACATTTTCCTCTGGTTGTTCAGTGATTCTTCTCCATGGGTACAGGAGTTCACGTCAACAGTCAGGAGCTGCAAGGAAACAAAAAGATAGTGTGGAGTTTGGTAAAAGATACTGAGAACATCAGCCTCAAACTGTTTCAGCTGCACTGCAACATATACATATGCTATATATGTTGTACCAAGCAGTAAACTGTTTATTTTTGCCGTAAAGTTGCACATTTAAACCAGCTGGAGACACATGTGGTGGTCAGTAGAGGTCTGCAGTTATATACAGGATATACGGGAATAGACCAACACTGGTTCATGATTACTGTGATTGTTTTTTCATTGTTTAAAGTAATAATTAGAGTTTTTCACCAGCTGCAGACGAGGCCCAGGTCTCCTATAAACACTGTGACTCCTTCTGCTCTCAGCTTGTCAGGAAATATGTTCATAATGAATAAATGTCTCCCTGAGGCTGAACACAGTCTCTGTAGTAATGACATGAATTTGTCTGTGACTGTTGCCATATATGACTCACCCTCTTTACTGCTGAGGAAGACTGGTTTTTACCACCATTATTAAAAAAAAACACTCACTGACAATATTCTCATAAAACAGGAACTTGGAGTTTCTGAATACAATGCTGCTATTTATCTCACTTTTGTAATAATATCTTGCCGGCGCTGCAGCGGAGATTAAAGCTCATAGTACTAATTACTCCTCTCTCTGCAGGGAGCAGTAAAGTTTCATCCTCTCTCGGCCCACATCCCACTGAGGGTGTGTGGTGGAGCTGTTTTGTATTTGAAAACAGGCTTCAGATGTCATACTACCACATTCCTTCAGCGCCAAGTCTGGGACACCTACCCCAGACCTCACGCAGAAAGCACCTTGAACAGAAAAGCGCTTTATAATCAGCCGCGGTATTGGGGGAACATGTTATAGCTTGTCTCCGTGAACAATGCTTGTGTTTGGAGAGCCGGAAAGATCACGTTGAAGGAACCCGAGTAAAAACAAGATTCCAAATGGTCACAGTCCTTTAGAGCTCCCTCGACCTCAGGAGAGCTGTAAAGTGCTGCTTTTGTGCATCCTAAAAACTCAAAACATCATAATTTTCTTGCTTTAAAGTAAATTAAACAAGGATTACACACTTGGTTTTGCCTGGTTTCCACATTATGTACTTGAAATGACCACTGGTATGTAAAATATTACCTGTGCAGCATGGATGATTAGAAACACCTGATTTTTTTTTTTATTATTATTAGCAAAGTTACTGAAACAATACTTCAGTCCTGGAATTTGACTGCATCCCAAGCCACGACCAAATTGTTACAAATTTGGCCACAATGCTCACCTGGAAGGAAAGTTATCCTGATTACTATATTATTACCAAGGAATAGAGCCTATTAGTTTAGTTTAGTTTATTTATCTAGCACACATTTAAATTAAGGGTGCATGGAGGGAACAAAGCCGATTGGCTTGTACATAAGTTCCACCCCTAACAAATTACAACAAATTTCTATGGCTAACAAATAAACATAGAAAAAAAAGGAGATAAAGTGCACTGCATACATAATATTATACGAGCAAAATGAACCAAAATGAGAAAAAATGGAGAGATAAAGAGCAAAGTGATCAGTGACAAATAGAGACAATAGAAATTTTAAAAAAATTCATTAATTGAAATCATAAAAAGACAGAGTAAGGATGTGGGATATGGAGAGAGCGGGAAATTCAAGAGAAGTTGAGATGCATTTTTAGCTGCTTTTTAAAAAGTGGATAAGAAGAAATGGATCTTAGTGAAGGAGGTAGTCCATTCCAAAACATAGGACCTCTATAAGTCATGATAAACTGATGGTGTGATATTGTGTGGTATTACCAAAAGTACATGACAGTCAGATTGAAAACAGATAAAGTGCACGATCCGGATGAGCACATAGACATTCATGCTACTTCCTAAGCAAAACAAAGTCCAGCTGCATGCCTGAGCTGAGAGTAGATCACATCTCAGCAGATAACAGCCTGTCCAGCATTGTGTCACTCTAAACGCCTGCACGTCACTGATATTTACTCAGAATGTAACAAGCACAATGGCCTCAGTAATCTGTCCTGGTAAAGATTTGGATGGCCCTTTGACTGCTCTGAGTCCCAGTGGGGAGGCTGCAGATGGGAGGCGGGAGTGCTGGGAAAGGTCCTAATGTTAAGCTGCCTGGAGCACTCGGAGGGTCCTGTCCCTGTTTGCGGTTGATCCTTTTTCCTGTTTTGGCAAAGCTTCATGTTACAGTTGCTTTACAATACAATGCCAACGAGTCGAGATGCATCCATCCAGGGAAGTGGAGTATAGGATAAAGTAAAGACCACTTAACCACAGTCACTTTGAAATAGCCCCGGCCTCACGTCAGGACTGAGCAGTTCACTCTACTAACATGTCATTCAGAAGGAGGCCCAGCATCTGCTGAGTGTCAAAGCCGACAGGTCTAATGACAGACTACATTTACATTCCCATGAGCCTGTGGTCGTTACGACACGGATTCCCTAATCCAAACTTAAACAAAACATCAGTGTAGGACGGTACGGTACCACTCTCCCTGTTAAAGGCTTCTCCACACATTTAACAAATTATTTCAAAGGGACAATTGATATTGTTAGTGTTCCTGACCAGTACCAAACGTAGTGTTGGCAGAGAATCCAAAACAGAAAGGTAGCCTATCATCAGCTAGTATGTCCACACTTCTTTGTTTTGATCTTCAAACACACTTGAAAACAGCAAAGACCAATTATCCCTGTTGGTTTAACCTCTGGTAATTGAGGCTGACCCAATCAGAGAGCACCATTGGCGTCTACATCACTGTTTCCAGAGGTCTCTGTTTCTACCTGTCCACACTACAACACAACCTTGGAGTTTTCAAATTAAAATGGTGTTAGGAGCGTTTCTGAAATGCTCTGTTTTCAGTGCTCAGAAACTTGTGGGAACTTCTGATGAACTCCAGCCGCCAAATAAATGTCAATTACAGGTCAACGGCAATACACACTATATTAGCAGCAGAAGTCAGAAAGTCAGTTAACTTCTGCCTCAACTTGTATCTGAACCTGGCCCGTTTACTCGAACATCTGGGCAGAGTCCGCCCATGAACGGTAGCATCTGAAAACTTGTTGTATATGGTCCAGATTTAAGCCATGGGACTGGGCCAGAGGAAAACAAACAGGTGGCCCAAATATGAGTCAGATTTATTTTGCCATCTAGCTACTTAAAGTTTGCTAATATTTGCTATGTCCAGTCATACTAGACCAGGTTACAACCTAGATTACAAATTGGGGATGTGGGGAGGGAGGGCGTAGCAGAAAAATGCCTTCAAGTTGCATCATTGGCTGAATAACAATACAGTATGTTGCTGTCTGAAAATTAGATTTTCTTAAGGTTCCCCAACTTTATGAAAGTACAAGACTAAATCACTGGCGTTTTCTTTAATGATTTGTTTTGAGCTGAAGCTAATCAATGAATAAGGCAAAGCAGCAGCTGTGAGAGACGTTTATAAAAAAGACAACTTTCCAACATTTTTTCAAAATACCCCTCTGCTAATATGCCTCTTAGAATTTAATGGTGCACTAAATCTATCATTAAGTGTGTCTCAAATGTTATACAGCACAGTTCTTAGAAATTAAGCACTAAATATTTGACTTACACCAGCTGGTACCATATGCACCATATGCTTTCTGTCTGTTTTGTGTTTTTCCACACTCCACCCGCTACATAGCACGAAGCTTAGGGATAATAATAAAGACTCATTAAGGTCACATAACACAGCTGATTTACATCCTGCCTCGGCCATACCACAATCTCAGCGATGGACACACAAAACACGCAGCTATGAGGGAGTGTTGTGTGTCACAGCTGTGAGCAGCAGCAGCTTCTTCTTCTAATCTTAATAATGACAGGGTCCAAAGCAGCCAGCAATTTTCAAAGAAAAAGACAAACCATCGGGGTCTGAGCAACGGGCCAACGTTTGGCTGCCGTCCAGCAGCAAGAGTCCAGACTGTGCAACACAGAAAAGTCTCACAAAGCTCCTGAATACAACAAGAAGTCAAAGCTGAGTGTGTGGTAAATGGGTCATACTAGTGCTGTTTTGTGCAGAAAAGTTCATGTTTTGTGGATTTAAATCAAGCTAACAATGAATAAACCATCAGTGATGAAACCGGTTAAGTTGTAACTGTGACATTTAGCTCACTTAGGCTTCAGTTAATGATTATTATTACACACCTGAACGAGAGCGCTCCCCAGCATAGATGCACACATGCATTTAGACATGTCCTTACCTGATCTGCTGACATCTGGTGCTCCCTCTCCTTCGTCTCCTTCTCCTTCTTCTTCTACCCCTCCGTCCTTACCTGCCTGCTCTCCTCTACTTTCAACCCCAACTACCTCATTGACAGAATCTGCCTCACTCCTCAGCCACTAACTCCACCCCCCAAGAGAGTGAGATGAGTAGTGAAGGAAAAAAGGAGAGGGAGGAGCAGGGAAGGAAGAGCTGAGTAGGGACTGGCCTTCCTCCTCCTCCTCCTCCTCGTCTTCTTGCTGCTGCTGCTGCTGTGGGATCAGTAATCGGAGCGGAAAAACCTAAAGACAATCACCGGGCTCTGAGATCAAAGTCTCGTCCAAAGTGACTGGTGGTTTGTCATTACTGAACAGAAGTGGGTAAAGATAAAAGGCCCCACAGTGAGGAAAAGGGACTTTGTGTATTTGTACTGTATTAAAAGGATAAAGTGCTCACAGAAAGTACAGACAGGTGACAAATGAAAGGAATAACCACTCCTTGTCATTAAGGAATCGGATGAACACCATTCTCTATGAATATAAACCATCATATCTGATGATTCTGTCCAACACATCAGTCCAACATCTCCCATTGGTCTTCATATAATTTTCATACTCATCAAACAATGAGCATCAATAGAAATGTTGATGATCACTCGGGACAACTTTGTATTGATTTGGACTGACCCTTGAATCTAAGCGGACAAATGAAACCAAGTCATGCCTCAAGATGCCGAACCTCAACTTACCCCCAAAGTATCACTGGTACCATAGGACTAGAGAAGTCTATTTACCACAGCCTATAATTTGTCACTTGTCTCTATTTACTGCCGTTTGTTGTATTTGCCCTTAACCTTGAAGATATTGTTAGGCACTTAACTACAGGTTGGAGAAATGGACTTTGACGTAAAGCAAGGGAAGATGAAGTGGAGTTGGAGCATGTTGGTGTTTATCATGTACGCATCCACATACGTAGAGAAAGAGAACATGTACTAGCCAACCTCAGCAACCTATCGGTATCGTCTGGTACTATTTTATGGATTTTATGTTCATGATCGAGTTCTTATTTTGCTGGTAAATTCATAAAAACTTCCAAAATATGAAAATACCATTGAAAATATTGGGGGAAAAAACACATAGAAACATTCTAAGAACTAAGGGCCAAAATGGGACCATGTTTCTCTAAATGTCTTTCAATCCTGCCACACCAGTTGTTCTGTAGAGAACCAGCAGAGGTCAGTAAAGAGCTATGGTCCTAATATCTGAACATTTGACAGGTTGTGTGATCAGTCCAACCAAATTAGACCAGGACTGATTTCTCGGATCAGAGTTACAAATAAAAGTTTTCTTCCAATGACTCGATTGTCAAAATTGTTAAAAGATATATCTATGTATAGATGTGATTTTATTCTATTTTCTTGGCAACATTGTACACTGAACAAAGAAAAAGGCTCACGCACATCCAGAGTGTAGCCAGGTACTGAGTCCAGGGAGGTGAACAAGAAGAAGAAGAAGAAGAAGGGGACTTGCCACACTGTATGCTCCCAAAGTTTACAAAAATGTATTAGAGGACTACATAAAAACGAGACAATGTTTCGAGCATTGTGCGTCAGGTCGAAGAGCTCAATGCGGTATATGGTCCAGGTTTAGGCCATGGGACTGGGCCAGAGGAAAAGCTCTTTGTCAGGTCAATTGACCATTGACCTGACGAAGAGCTCAATGCTCGAAAAGTTGTCTCGTTTTTATGTAGTCCTCTAATACATTTTTGTAAACTTTGGGAGCATACAGTGTGGTGAGTCCCCTTCAACATTGTACACTCACATCACAATTTGTCTGATTTTTTAAATACATTGATAGTTCGATCGGTTGAGTGGTTGGTTGGTTGGTTCGACCGATTGATTGATTGATATACCTGAGATGTATACCTAAATACCAGGTATGCCAATCCTATACCTAAATACCAGCCAGGTATAAATCAATCAATCCTTGCCTCATATGTTGACCAACTGAAGATTGGGCCTAAGCCTCCGAAACTTGAAGACCACCTTAACGTTGGGGTTCTTGTCCTGTCTCTGAAGGCCTCTGTCAGATCCTTGAACTCATCTTCCTGCCTGTTCCTGATTAATATCAAAACAATTTCTTTTTTCAGTCAGATCTTGATGATGACGAAAACCCTGTTTGTATTAGTCTATGATTATATCGTATATCATATCTGAGGCTGCAGTCGTCATAGTCACAGTCACAGTGTGACTAATTTGTGGCCCAGTGCTTTCAGCCACTGCATCAGCCTGTGGTTGTCTGTTCAGAGCTGCACAGGACCGAGGCTCATTACAGTCCATGGTAGAGTGTTTGTCAAAAGGAAGCAACATTCCTCAGCTTCAGAGTGGACCGCTTCACTAAGTCCTGACAGCCCCTGTGGTTCCTGCATACCCATTAGTGTACAGACTGTTACACTACACTGCCAGATGGAAACTTCAGCGGCGCTCTGACAGGACAAGAAGCACAGACACGGACGGGGTGGTCGCATCAGACTGGTTGGAAATAAAATAAACTCAGAATGGTTCGAGGAGAGCGCGTTGGGTTTTTTGACGTGACGCTGGTCGTCTTCCTCCTCCTGCTGCTGCTGCTGGGCTCCGTCACGGGCCTGCTGCTGATGGATCACCACAGAGATGCGGACGATGACCAGGAGCTCAACAAAGCTATTCTGGAAATGCTACATATCAATAAAGTTTCTGCGAGCCACCAGGCCAAACCACATCCCTACATGAGGAAGGTCTATCTGCGACTGGACTCACTGGAGGCTCAAGACTTCGGGAGGTCAGATGGCACGCTGGTGCAGAGCTTCCGAAGTGTTGTCGGTAAGTTTGATATCACTGCAACTCAATTCATACAAGCAATAAAAGAATGCATTTTTTGTTGGACTGCAAGATGCTGTTGATTTTGATGGAAAACACATAAATAATGACTACTTTAAAGTAACTAACTTATATTTATTCGCCATTAAGGTGCAGCAACACCAAAAGTTCAACAAAAGCATATCAAATTTGTGCAGCAGAAAACAAATTATTCAACCAAAAGCATACCAAATTTTAACCTTATGGGGTTAATATTGGTAGAAAACATGTGGCGTGTAACAACGGCACCAAACAGTCCACAAGGAGATTTCCCTCAGAAAACACCTGCTGGAAACAACAGGGTTAATGACTAACACTGTGATCGGACCAAAACAGTCCTACATTTGAGCCAACGTCAATGTGAAGATATTGACTAATGCAGCTTTAATTGTTTTAAGCAGTTGCATAAAATTGAGCATTAATTGACTGGAAATCACCAAAAGGCATTGAAGAACTGATTTACAACTGTTTTGCAGGCTGAACTGCGTTTGAATTTTTACTTCGCTATAAAAGAGCTATTTGACAATGTTGCTATTGTAACATCGCCACTGTTAGCATCAGCAACTGTTTGCCAACCAGTCTTGCCAAAAGCTTTGTTATTGTGTTGACAAAACAATGAAATGGACCGGTTAGAGCTAGCTTGTTAGCATGCTAACTTTAGGAGGAAAAAAAGAAGTTTGATGCTGAACTAACAATGCACAACAATTTAAAAGACTTTCAATGCTAACTTTAGCTATGTAGCAGTGCCCAAACTTACTATTTGCTCCCTTTTAAATGATAATTTTCTCTTCTTTTTCTGTTGTTGTGACTCACTCAGGCCCAGATGAGGCTCCTGCAGGCTGGATCTGGTTCAATGTCAGCAGCCTGAACCCGTCCATGCTGGGAGCAGAGCTGGTCCTGTTCAGGAAAACCCTCCACCCCCGTCCCCTCAGTGTGACCGTCACCCTGCACAGTGTCACCGCCTCTCGGGGAGCCCTGCAGGAGAGTCCGGCCCTGGAGGAGAGGCTGCTGACCCTGGACCAGCGGCCTTCCTCTGGATATGACGTGTTTGATGTGTCAGCTGTCCTGGCCGTGAAGCCCGTGGAGGTGGTGGGGTTTCAGCTGCGATACACAGACGAGAGCGGGAGTCTGGTCCTTCACGAGGCCCTGACACAGAGTCTGTACTGTCTGAGCAGAGGCTCTCTGAGTGAACCCTTACTGGTGCTTTACCAGGCTCACCCCCTGCACACCTAAACTCACCGGATAAAAAGCTGTTTGAATGACATGAAGCTGGTATACAAGTGTTTTTTATTATGGCCTATCTAATCCATTCAGTGCTACTCATCTCTGATATGTTAGATATTGTGCAGCAACATAAGCAAATGCCTGAGATCGTAATGGTCTGGAGGATGAGGTTTTGTACATTTTGTTTTTCATACTAAATCAATAAAATGTGTTGGTTTCTTATGTGTTTAAGTTGTTTGTATAGTTTTGAGCTTGACCTGCTTCTGTCTTTTCTTCTGGGTCTGTGTATTTAAACAGTTCCTCCCACATATAAACGATGAACTGTTATTATTCTGATATGATCTCTGGAAAACAAAACATGTTTTGAAACTTTCCACTGGGAGTATCTGGGAGACTAAACGCTGCCCCCTAGTGGACACAGTGAGTAACTACGACAAAACATTATTGATCAATACAGTAACAATAACCATCAATCTCCATCAGTCTCAATTAGACATCAGTAACATCAGTATTAATTACAACTGCATTAATGGAGCGTCTTATAAACTAAATGAATATAAATAATAGATATTTATCAATTGTTTTCATACTTCCTGTGAAAACTTTCAAAGTAAAAGTCAGTGACCAAATGAGTTTTGAAAAATAGTGTCAAATATTTGATAATTCATTAAAATATGGAAAATGATGCCATTGGTTAACATAGGCTAAATTAATAATTAAAACGGGAAAGACAAAGTAGCCTACAAAAAGTCAGAAACAATAGGTAGATAGATAGATAGATAGATAGATAGATAGATAGATAGATAGATAGATAGATAGATAGATAGATAGATAGATAGATAGATAGATAGATAGATAGATAGATAGATAGATAGATAGATACCTGAAAAAAATATTGATTAGAAATTGTGAATTAAAAAGAAAAACAATAGTCTATATAGTAGGCTACCAAAGCAACTTCATGTACTAACAGTATCATAATCAAAAGTAACCTACTTAGTCGCAGCATCATTATTTATTCACTTATTTATTTATATGTTAATTTAGCCTGAGCAGGGATCGACTAGACGTCATCTAGGACACGGGAAGCGATCTAAACTTCCTCTGCTCTGATTGGTCGCAGCCTCAGTCTCTCAACTCCCTCTCCATCCAATCATCGACGCCCTCCCGCAGTCGAGGCTCCTCCTCCTGAAGCCACTATTCTCCCACGGAGCGGACAAGACAAGAGACAATATTTTATTCCGCCGGTTGTCGCCTTGTCGTCCTTTGATCACCTCTCCCCGGCGGGTGAGCGCCTCCACCAGCAGCCGGCGCGGCTCTCATCATGGCCCCGGTGTGGCTGTGAAAGCAGGCCGAGCGAGGAGCGTTTCGAAGCGGACAAAGTGAGATGCCTCCCCGGGGCGCTGAACCTGTTCCATCCCGCACACAAAGCCTGTGAAGCAGGCCCGTTACTCCGACCAGAGACGCTGCGCCGAGGATGCCCAAACATGACGGGGAATCACTACAAAGGACACGAAGTCAGCTGCTGCATCAAATACTTCATTTTCGGATTCAACATCCTCTTCTGGGTGAGACTTTTTATTATTATCTTTTATGATCAGTATTATAATGGGAGCCTTTTACGCGGCTGCGCCTCTCAGCAGCGCACTTGGGTTATTTTTGTGTCCACTGGCCAATAGGAGAGGAAGGAAGGCCCCGGGATTTGTCATTTACATCTGATCCCGGGTCCGTTATCCCCCCCCCAAGTTCATATTCAGAGTCCGATCCGTCATTAATCTGTCGTTTTTTGCCTGAATGTGTGCATAAATGTTGGATAAAAGCAGCTGCAGCTTCGCTCCACAACACACGCAGCTAATCGGCTTTTTGTAGTGAACTAATGACAGCTCAGCGCCTCGGTGTCCGGCTGCAGGCTGCAGGCTTAGAGCCGCTCATACCACATCCATAGGCTACTGACCGCTCTGACGCGTTTTAATATATAGGCCTACTTCACCTTGCATGGAGACATGATGTCATGGGCCTTTATTTATTTATTTTTTAGAAAAGAAGTGATGTCATTAATGTCGAGGAACTGGGATAATCTCAATTAGTCGAAGGAAATTAACCATTCAGTGCCAGGAAATGGTGGAAAAAGTTGCTTCACTGAACTGTAACTTTGACTTCAGTGCGTATTTTTGTTCATTGGGTTTTTATAATTCTTAAATTAATAGGCTAATAGATAATCAGAATTGTGACGATTATCAATGATACTCTTGCAGATATGGCCACCTGAGCATCTGGGCTGATTCAGCACTTTTCTAAATGACTTGAAAGATTTTAAGAGTGATTTTTATTTATTTATTTATTGTTCTTAAAAAGTAAAATCAATTAAATATTGTTAACAATTAAAGCTGCAGTGTCTGCAACTGATAGGTAGTAGTTTATTTACAGAAAATCAGTCTATCATTCAATGATCAAAGTACTGTTTTGATAATCCAATAATCAAAAAATGTTCTGTTCTGTTTATAGCTTGAAATGTTGGTCAGAAATTTTGAATATTTTTCATTCTGAAGTATAGATTATAGACATAAGTAAATGACACTATGAGACAAAAAAGGCGAAGGACAGACTGGAAATGTTCCTGTACTCTCAAATGACAATGTAACAGACTGACATTGTTGTGCGTCAACACCTATTTACTGTAAATATGACATGACTGTCATTTGTTTGCAGCTGCTGGGCATGGCCTTAGTTGGAATTGGATTGTGGGCATGGAGTGAGAAGGTGAGTACACAGAAATACAGTGTGTCATATCATTCATTAAGATCATATTGAGAGTTTTCCATAAGCCTGGTATTATGTATAATGTATAATCCTCCTGACTAAAGAGAAAATCCTTCATTTCACGTGTAATAGAAGCACATTTTCCAATGAAAGTTGCACTAATCAATATTTGACATTAACAAATGATAAGTAATTTAAAGGAGTCACTTCAAGGGACCGATCGATCGCCCTATCTGCAGATCTGTTGTTTTGTTGGACAAAGGAAGTAATTAGCTAACGAGCACTTTGTTCTACTGCCATCTAGTGGTCAAAACTAACAATTGATGCAGTTTCAGATTCCAGATATCCAGTGTTTGCAGACTTTTATAATGTTTTTTTTATCCAGTGTTGAAGGCAGATAAACAATAACTTGAAATGAGGTTAAACTTTAAAATTGTTGGTATTTGAATTGACAGGATAAGAAATAAGTCCGTGAAGGTTCTCAGTCATCCAGGTCATCTTATTCTTGTGGAGTTGTAGTAAAAAGCAACTGGACTTATTTTCTTGCTTGAAGACGTTTCGCTTGGATGAGCGGTGAAACGTCTTCAAGCTAGAAAAGAAGTCCAGTTGCTTTTTACTACAACTCCACAAGGATAAGAAATAAGAACATTTGTAGTCGAACCAACTACTGAACTGTTGTTGTGTCTCCAGGGAGTTCTGTCCAACATCTCCTCCATCACCGACCTGGGCGGTCTGGACCCGGTCTGGCTCTTCATGGTGGTCGGGGCCGTGATGTTCATCCTGGGCTTTGCCGGCTGCATCGGAGCGCTGCGAGAAAACACCTTCCTGCTGAAGTTTGTACGTTCCGTGTGAAGAAGACGCTCCGATCCCCCCCCCAAAAAAATCCCAAAAGATCCGCCAACGGGTCGAGTGTGAATCAATCGGTCTCTTTCTCCTCTTTCTGTCCCAGTTCTCTGTGTTCCTGGGCATCATCTTCTTCTTGGAGTTGACGACGGGAGTCCTGGCGTTCGTCTTCAAGGACTGGATCAAGGACCAGCTCAACCTGTTCATCAACAACAACATCCGGGCGTACCGCGACGACATCGACCTGCAGAACCTCATCGATTTCACTCAGGAATACGTGAGTACTTCTTCAGATTAGGGCTGTTCGATTTTGCCCAAAAATAAAATCTCGATTTTCTTCTCTGAAAAATCGATTTCCGATTACGATTACGATTTTTTTGTTAAATGACAAACTATTGTGTGTCTTTTTAAATGGACCTAATGGACTGTGAGAGCTGTAACTGTGTAGTGGAAAAGGGCCGTTGGTCTTTTTGGCAACGAAATCCTCACTGGTCGTAGCAAAATGCCGACATGCTTGTTTACAGTGTGGTGGGAGAGCAGTGGGAGAGCGTGATGGGAGGAAGGAGGCAGCAGTCATTACCATAATTCAGCGCAGCCCAGATTCATGAATGGGGGCTTACCGTAATTACCCTTTAGAGTAAAAAATCGATTTTTACGATTCCAAATAATCGCGATTATGATTTTAAATCGATTAATTGAACAGCCCTACTTCAGATATAGTCCAGTTGCTTGTGAGAAGGTCCGACGTCTTTAGCTATGAACGCCGATGCAGTGGTGATCCGGTTTGTTCCCTTTCTCCCTGACCTCAGTGGGACTGCTGTGGGGCGTTCGGAGCAGACGACTGGAACCTGAACATCTATTTCAACTGCACTGACGGGAATCCAAGCCGGGAAAAATGTGGAGTTCCCTTCTCCTGCTGCACCAAGGACCCAGCGGTACGAGTAGCTACTACCACACATTGCATACATGCAGGCATTCACAGAGGTGTAGCTACATGTCCGCAAAACACTGTAGATCCAACATGAAGCCTGGTTGCTTTTTGCATTTTATTCTTGAGACTGCTTTGGTTTTCAAGTGCAGCCTTGAAGGATTCTGCCATTGTATTGAAACCGGAGATCCCTGTATGCTAGCTCTTGTGACCAAACACAGAGCAGCTAGCCCGGCTGTAAACTCTTGAGTCTTGTCTTTATCAGCTGCTACAAGTCAAAGCGCTGTCTGAAAGGTTTTCCTCTTTGTGTCTCCAGGAGGATGTGATCAACACTCAGTGTGGATACGACATTCGAGCCAAACCAGTAAGTAACATGTTATCTGTGTCACTTAGGGAGTTTACAAGATCTGATCCCATTGTCTTAAAGTTGTCCCATAAATCCAATCAATGAAGCACAAGGAGGTCACCTGGGTAGAGAGTGAACCAATGAAGGCTGAGGCTTTTCCACAGCTTCAAGTTTGATCCATGGCCCTTTACTGCATGACGTCCAAAAAAAAGTCTCCAGTAAAAAATTACCAATAAAAGAACGAAGCATCAGCCAATCAAAAACGGCAAGGCCTCTGAGTATGAAAAGAAGACCATTAGTGATGGTAGAAGAAGGGAGGACCCAACGACTTTGGTCTTTTGCCAAAAGAACAGCAAAATTGGTTTTTGAAGTTATTATTATATTATTTTATTATTATTATTATATATTGGTTATTTGAACTCAGTCAGAAAATTAAGATGGTGACGTTGTTGGTACAGGACTCGGAGCAGAAGGACTACATCAACGTGAAGGGCTGCGTGCCGCAGTTTGAGAAGTGGCTGCAGGACAACCTCACTTTGGTGGCCGGGATCTTCATCGGAGTTGCACTACTGCAGGTAAGTTACACGTGATTGATCCTCAATGTGCTGCAGGAAAAAAAAAAAAAAAACTCTCTTTGAAACTTTGTTTTTCTCTTTCAACAACAGATTTTTGGAATTTGTTTGGCCCAGAACTTAGTGAGCGACATCGAGGCTGTGAGGGCGAGTTGGTGAGAAAATCATCTCTACTTTTTTCTTTTACCGTGTCGGTTCTGTGTCTCATGAAACCACTTTTTTTTAATGCTTTTAAGCACATTTCCCTTGATTTGCACCCTTTTGTTTTTTTATTGTTTCCATTTCACACCATGAAGCATTTCAGTTCTTTGTCATAGTGAAAATAAAATGTTTCTCTCAGGTTGTACAGATTTTTAGACAAAAAAATACCTACAAATACAAATAAATAATAATATTTTTTTGGTATTTGCATCCTTTAAAGGGATAGTTCAACATTTTGGCAAATTGGCCCGTTGCCATAATCCCTATAGTCATAGCAGTAGGTTTGTTACCTTTAATTGTCGGTGCAAGCTATTTTTAGAACGGCGGAGCAGAGCCGAGAGCTGCTCAGAGCTACACTACGGAGGCTGATGGGATTTCTTGGTTTCCCTCATCAAACTCATCGAATACACAATCCAACAACTCCAAAACGCTCTGGTGGACAAGTTGTGACCTGCACATTCACCACGCTATGAGATAATAACAGAACGTTACCAGACAGAGTTGTTTTAGAGGTAAATTCATGCAAAACCGCTGATGTGCCTTGCCTTCAGGGGCAGTTTTTCAGCAAGCAGATTCTGTATTTCCCTCTAAAACAACTCTGTCTGGTAACGTTCTGTTATTATCTCATAGCGTGGTGAATGTGCAGGTCACAACTTGTCCACCAGAGTGTTTTGGAGTTGTTGGATTGTGTATTTGATGAGTTTGATGAGGGAAACCAAGAAATCCCATCAGCCTCCGTAGTGTAGCTCTGAGCAGCTCACGGCTCTGCTCCGCCGTTCTAAAAATAGCTTGCACCGACAATTAAAGGTAACGAACCTACTGCTATGACTATAGCGATTATGGCAATGGCCAAATTTGCCAAAATGTTGAACTATCCCTTTAAACACAATATCCTTGTGTGGACCAGTTATCATATTCTGAAAAAGTTTCAGTACCTGATGGATATTGTTAAATATCTGAAGGATCGCCATGGAAATTGTACTGAACACAGTTTTGGCTGTAGGGATCCATTAAAGGTACATTCCTCCAGAAGAACTCTTGCGCTTTTGATCAAATATCTTTTTCTTTATGATAAAAAAAAAAGATGTTTGACCTCAGCAGCAGCAGCAGCAGCAGCAGCGGCAGCTCCACAGCAGCCTGAGAGGAATAAAGGGAGGAGGCTTTTGCTGAGCTTTACCATCACAATGCCAACACTCACCTCAAACCTCATTCTTCCTCCTCCATGCTTCGTCAGGGTGCCCCCCCCTTTCTCCATGCGTCGACTCCCACCTCAGTCCAGCAAGAAAGCATCGGCTTACTACTCATGAGACATGACACACACACACACGCTGTTTGTGTGTTTGTAGCCGGTGGGTGTGATGGATCCATTTGGTGATTTGTTGTTTTTTGTCTTTGAGCTTTGCTGTGTTGGGTTTTTTTTTTTTTTTTTTGGGTGGATGATTGATCTCTGTCTGTTTGGTGTTGTGTTGTGTCCCATTTAACATCCAAATCTGAAACCACGGAGCTGTGATCACACGACCTAAAAAACAATAAGATAAAATCAGAACGATGAAAGTTAACAGAAAAGTCATGACAGGAAAATGAACGTTTGGCCCATGTAGAAAAGCTGAATTCCCTTTGCTCTTCAAATTGTTCCAAATCCTTTTTCTGTTGTATTTTTTTATACTTAAAGCTCAAATATCAAATACCATAAAGTTTATATTATATTAGTTTGTTGAACCAGTAAAGTACCAGCCTCTGTGTTTCATTTCTTGGATCTGTTAGCTTGATTTAGTTGTCGCTAATCCTCCTGGAGTCCACACCCAAAACTACAAATCAAACAAACCTTTTTATATAAACAAACTTTCAAACTTTTCAATGAAGTAGAAAGCACAAGTCTAAACTGGCAATGATTAAAATAAACCGTACTTCTTCTAATCTTCTATATCCGCTTGGAAAAACATAGCAAAATACGCATTGTTGCTAACTAAGGTCTGTTGGCAACCATTAGCAACACTGAGAACTCAGGAGTCATGACAGGCAACATAACATACATGTATATTATAATAGATATGCATTGTGCAACTATAATTAGTCTAATTGGGGCCTGCATGCTCAGTGTAATTTTGAATATACCTTTATTTAAATCAGGAAATTCTGATTGTGCTGATGGAGCCACAGAATTAGTATTAAAACCTAGGCTATATTAGGATTAATGAACTCTCAGTGCATCTGAATGCCAGTGAGTTTCCCTTCATGCTGTAGAGTTGGGGAGGTTTAGGTCACGTGACTCAGAAAGAAAACAATCCTGTCTTTCTTCGTGGCCTTTTCTTCCACTGCCTGCTTGCTGTGACTTTGTGCAACTGAGGACATTTTGTCTACTTGTGTGTTTTTTTTCTCCACTTCGACTTGTAAACCCACATCTTTTCTCTCTAGTTTAGACCCTCTGCTGTAAACACTTTTCCCTAAGCCCTAACCCCTGAGAACTTCACCATTTCCTGCCTTCCTGTCTTTTTAACTTATTGAACCACAGGAGAGTTGGAGGCTTGGAAATGATGATTTGATCTTTTCTCTTTTTACTTTGGCATTTTAATGAATTTCTCTCTTTTTATCTCTTTCCAGTTTCTTTACCTAATGCTGAAAAAGCATTTCACTTCTAGCAGGTAAGACTTGCCTTCACAATATTACAAATTAAATCTGTTAAGAAAAGTCATGTTATTTATTAGTTTTCTCTCTTTTCTTTTTTGCAGTCTGAGCAGAACATCAGGGAGCATTCAGAGGATCACCTGCACCACGTTGTTCACTGAACCAGCACCTTTTTTTCCGAGACACTAATATGTGAGAAATGATCTGTATATAACACTGTGTGTAACTACTGTAAAAAGAGAAAACAACTGGAGAGGGGGACGGTTGAACGTGCACTACACTACACCACTGCTCCAGTTTTGATAGCTGCGTCTAGAGAGTAGTAGGAGTTTTGATACGTCTTTTTGATATTAGATCGGTATTTTTCACAGTGGTAATGATTCTCCAGTGATTAAAAAAAACAAAAACCTATCATGTAGGACTGACATAAAATAAACTGAGGTGTACTTTTTCAAAGTTCAGTGCTTGTATTACGTACCTTTCCACTGCTTGTCCACAGTCACAGAAGTTAGGTAGATTATCCGTTGCTTTTCTTCTGGAAATAAAACTTTTAAAGGTCCCATATTTTACACTTTTCTAGTATTTTATTTGACATTTTGATATGACAAATGTTCACTAAAGTGACTGTCGTTTTGTGTGATCTATTTAAAATAGAGCAGGTTTCAGGTTGGCAGCCAAATCCTTCCAAGGATTGGGGTGCGGCTGAGGGCAGCTACTGCTTTGTGCATTGTTGTTGTGACATCACAAAGTGACAGGAAGTCCTGATAGCTCGTTTTAAAGCTCAGTTTCTGAATACAGGCTATGTACATTTCTCTGTGGACTGAGACCTTGATAGTTTTCACAGTATTAACATAGAGCCTAGAGCTAACTACACATGGATATCTACTTGTACTGTATATGGGACCTTTAAGGGTATTAGTGTCTTAGCCTACAGCAGATTTGAGGACGTTTTCATCTCCCACTCTCTCTGGAATTTTTGTTCTACTAATATTGAAGTTTGATTTGTGTTCAGTGACTGTCGATCAGCACTGAGGAGCTTCACGTGCTCCGTCATGATGGTATACTGTAGTCGCACTAAATGTTTTCCAAATGCTAACTCATGCAGCATTAAAGAGCAAATGACCACTAAGCACTTCAACTATTAGCATAATGAATTACTGCTTATCTAATGGACTAAAAGGACCTAAGTTAATTATGCGATGGATTTTCCCCATCATCAAAGGAGTCCAAATTAAACGACCAGCAAATCAGATTCTGAGCCACAGGTATTTGACATGAGAGTGAGGACCTGAAACTTTGTCAAGAACGGCCGGCGGACAACAACAAATGTCTTGTTGTTTGAAGAATACATTGAGATCTGTGTAGTCACACCTCTTATCCCTAATCTAACTTTGCCGTGTGATGATTCTTGAACTTTAAATAATCCTAAACAGCCTTTAAACGCTGGACAAACTCTTACAGTCCAGAGTTTGCCAGAAGCTAACAGTTACAGCTAGCCAAACCAAACAGTTATCTTTGTCTTGGCATTGGCATTTAGGTTTATTGCAAACACCAGGACTTATCCTGCTGCAGCTGCTCAGCCAGTGAACACTATCAAGGAAAAACCATGTGGTGTTACACAATTTCTTTAGCAAACTCAGAATGCTAAAGCTCAACATGCAATTACGTATAACCTAAACCGAATTAGCTTTTGCATGAATGTAGCATAAGGCTAACTATTTTCTGAGTGATCCCACAAAAAAGTAGCAGATTTCAAGAGAAACCAAACTCCATATGGTAGTATGGTTGGTCCAGGTGGGCGGGGCTTGGCGACTGCTCTGTTGTGACATCACAAAGCTACAGGAAGTCCTAACGGTTGGTTTTAAGGCTCAGTTTCTGAATACAGGCTGTGTGCTTTGATACTTCGACAGTGTTAATGTTGTAGGGTCGTAGGGTTGTGTGCCGATCGACAGTCAATCAAATCACCTCATTTAGCCCCTCCCTTTCCCTCGTTTTTTTTTCTTTCTTTCTTTCTGAAAACATGGAAACATGGATTTTGTGGACAAATGTGTTTAAATGGCTCTGAACAAGTCTCGTTTTGGGACTTGATCAATTCAGATACTGCTATAGTTCATATGAAGAAGAGGTCACTGGTTTGGTAAACGACTTTTAAACAGTTGTAGATAATGAAGTGTGTTAGTCCTAATAGAGTGCCGAAGCGGAAACAGGAAGTAACGGCCCCATGGGTCCTCAATTCGAAAAAAGGCTCCATAGGAATGAACGAGACACCAAGATTTATTTCGTGATCCGTTTGAATTGTGCCATGACAAAAAAATATGTCCTCTACCTGTTTAAAACATCACGTTTCATGAAGAGAAATCAGCAGTTTATCGTAAAACGGCAACAGAAGAATGTATTTTGTGTGACGACGCTCTACGGACTACAGATCTGTGTCCCACAAAAAATACGTCACCAACTGACACGGGAAAGGGCGGCATTTGGTGTGTGACGTCACCTACGCGACTTGTAGTCTTTCTGCTTACAGATTCTTCGGAATTTTATTTTACAATAGGTTTACACCAAACTGCTGATTTCTCGGCATGAAACGTGATGTTTTAAACAGGTAGAGGACATATTTTTTTGTCATGGCACAATTCAAACGGATCACGAAATAAATCTTGGTGTCTCGTTCATTCCTATGGAGCCTTTTTTCGAATTGAGGACCCATGGGGCCGTTACTTCCTGCTTCCGCTTCGGCACTCTATACACAAGTGACTACATGTTGGTGTCCATCCTGTCATGTGATTATTGTGGTCATTACTTTGTCGAAGACTTCCACGTTTTTGCAGCACGTCTTCATAACAGGCGACCAGGTTCTGGTGGCACAGAACTTTTTAAGGACTTTTTTCATATTAATGAAATGAGCATTTTTGAACATTATCATTAACTGCACTCACTTGAACGGAAACAAATCTGGCACGTGTGTCCTGTGATTGTCTTTCACTGTGTGTTTTGATGCAGATCTGATAAATGTACACAACACTGAATAGACCAAATTCCATAACATCCAGCCCGGGTATTAAAACCTGACATTTCAACATAGTGGTAAGATGGTTGTTGTTTTGTTTTCTTTGTTTTTTTTATCAGTGTTTCTTCCGATGGTTTAAAACAATATTTTTTGCTTAAAGCATCACCTGTTGTTTTATTTCTTCCGTGAGTTTCAATTGATATTTGAATTCTGAACATTTTAGGTGTTACGATACTTACAAGGGATCAACACTGTTTTTGATACTTAATATTTATTGTACCTACGTTTGATTTGTTTTTTTTCATAATTTCCCTTTGTCCCGAACAGCTGAACGTCTTGAACTATTGAAGCTTGTTCCAGGTTTAGGAGGTTGTAAAGAAGCGTATACAGTCAACTCTGATCCATGGATTGTTTATATGATGCCGATACACTGATGAGCCACAGAGACCAAAAAAATAAAACTGACTAATACTGTTGGTCCTTTACCTGCTGCGACCTGCGAGGCACCAGGTCTTTATTTCTAACAGATCCTGACTGACCATCTAAAACATCACAGGCCTTTTTTGCACAACTGTTAGGAGACGATAGTTCTTCTCTTCTTCACTGTGGTCTTAACGTTTGGGCTCATCAGTGTATACATACAGTATATCCCACAAACATTGTAAAGTAACTACCTCCTCTCTCATTTGCTTCTCTCATGTCCCACTAAAATTGGACTGATTTTAATATGAAGTGAAAATTACTTAATAAAGGCAACAAAAAAGATGTTTGTTTCAAAGTCTGTGACTGATCGACAGAGTAATGTTAGAACATAGATTTATGTCTTATAGATATGGAATAGATTAGTACTGATGGAACAGAATAGAATAGTGAGACAGAAACGTATATGATAGATAAGGAAGATGGAATAGGACAGAACGATAAAATAGAATAGAGTTGAAGGGAAAAAATAGAATAGACACATGGGTGAGAATAGAATAGAAAGAGATGGATAGAATATAAAGATAGAGAAGGATAGAATAGAAATATCAAATAGAATACAATACAATTGAAGAAAGTTAAAAGAGAAAGTAAGTAAAGAAAGTAGAATGATGAAATGGAATATAAAAGAGAATAGAATATAAAGAGAAGGATAGAGTAGAAGTAAATAGAATAGAAAGACAGAACAGAATATAAATATAGAGAAGGATAGAATAGAATAGGATAAAGTAGAAGAAAGTTAAGAGAAAGTAAGTAAAGAAAGTAAAAGAAAAGAAAGTAGAATGATGAAATGGAACAGAAAGATAGAATATAAAGATAGAGAAGGATAGAGTAGAAGTAAATAGAATAGAAAGATAGAACATAACAGAATAGAAAGATAGAGAATGATACAATAGAAATAAATAGAATAGGAAACAAAGCTAGAATATGATAGAATGGAATGATAACAGAAGTATAGAAGATGAGAATAGAATAGAAAGATGGAGAGGGATAGAATAGAAATAAACAGAATAGAAAGATAGAATAGAAGTAAAGAAGATAAGTATGGCATAGAATATAATAAAATAGAATAGAAAGATGGAAGAAGATAGAATTGAATATAAAGATAGATAAGGATAAAATAGAAATAAATAGAAAGATAGAAGTATAGAAAATAAGAACAGAATAGATGCAGGGAGACGGTGAAGAACACAGAATAAAGACAGCAGGTGTCACCAGCTATCATCTTTAATTATCTGCTGAGTTACAATCCTCCAAATGTACAACTCATGACATTTACAACTAACATTTAAAGTTTATAGTATTTTTACGCAGTTACTATGGATACATCTCCACTGGCATGTGTCTTCAGAAGAGCAAAGACAAAATCTGATAAATAACCATTCATACCTTTTTTCCTTTTTTAAAAAAAAGTGTGGTGGGCCCAGACCAGGAAACACACCGTGGCATGTTGACAGGGGGGTGTCGGTGCAGAGTGGGACGACGACATGCTGAGGACTCGGCGGGAGGAGACGCGCCGACTAGAGGAGCCGACTGTTACTAGACCTGTTGTCTGAGGGGGGGGAGGAGGGGGAGGAGAGGTGAGGGGGAGGGGGGGGGGCTGCTGCTGTGGCAGTGGTTTGCAGGGGGGCAGAGGAGGAGGAGCACAGCATCTGTTGTAGCATTTTCCTGTGAGACTCCACCAGGTCGGGAGGATCATCATCTATCTACCTTTGATTCCCACTCATCAATGATCTGTTATCGGTATTTTATTGAACTCTGGCCACAGGACGACAAACTGAGAAAGTTTCAGACTGATGTTAAACAGTCGGTTTTATCAGCTTCAGGTCGGGAAAAAACATGATTTAGTCTCTTGTGTCCACATTGATGGAGGAGACAGTGATAAATCTCATGATTCATTTAGCAGCTACAACTTTTCTATTGGAAAAACATGAAAAATATGATTTTCACTTTCTCACACAAATTTTCACTCGCTCTGACTGAACCACCTTATCAGTGATCTTTTATTGTTATTTTATTGAACTCTGACAAACTGATCTGCAGAAATATGTCAACAGAAAAGTTTCAGACCGATGCTAAACAGTCGGTTTTATCAGCCTGAAATATGATTTAGTCTTTTGTGTCCAAGTTGATGGAGGAGACTGTGATAAATCTCATGGTTCATTTAGCAGCTGAAATCTTGTTCTTGTTGGAGATTGTGAAGTACTGGGTGGAGAGTTGTTTTGAATTTATAGATCATTATATTTCTATTGGAAAAACAAAAAATATTATTTTTACTTTCTCTTTCTCACATGAACTTTCACTCTCTCTGACTGAACCACCTTATCAGTGATCTTTTATTGTTATTTTATTGAACTCTGACAATCTGAGACTGTGATCTGCAGAAATATGTCAACAGAAGAGTTTCAGATTGATGTTAAACAGTCGGTTTTATCAGCGTCCGGTCGGGAAAAAACATGATTTAGTCTCTTGTGTCCACATTGATGGAGGAGACTGTGATAAATCTCATGATTCATTTAGCAGCTACAATTCTTGTTCTTGTTGGAGATTGTGATATTTTGAAATAAAGCACTGGGTGGAGAGTTGTTTTTAATTTATAGATCATTATATTTCTATTTGGAAAAATATGATTTTCACTTTCTCTTTCTCACACGAACTTTCACTCTCTCGGACTGAGCCACAGGCCTGATCCGATTTCCACTTATCAACGATTTTTTTTATTGTTATTTTATTGAAATCTGACGAATTGAGACTGATCTGCAGAAATATGTTAACAGAAAAGTTTCAGACTGATGTTAAACAGTCGGTTCTATTTAGTCTCTTGAATTCACGTTCATGGAGGAGACTTTTCTCTGACAGCACTGTGATAAATCTTATGAGTCATTTTACCAGCTAAATCTTGTTCTTGTTGGAGATTGTGAAGTTTTGAAGGTCGGTACTGGGTGGAGAGTTGTTTTTAATTTATAAATCATTATATTTCTGTTGGAAAAACATAAAAAATATGATTTTCACTTTCATTTTCTCACATGAACTTACACTGATCCTCTCGTTTCACTGAGCAGCTGTCAAACTGGGTGGGACAGTGTGGGTGTTGGGGGCAGGGCAGGGCAGGTGTGTGTGGGGGGAGGGTTAGGGTTTAAAATCTGAATAAAATCTCTATATAACCAGGTGCAGCAGAAAAACAAGACAGGAAGTGTATGTGTGTGTGTGTGTGTAGGAGTATGCGAGCAGTCACAGAGGTAAAGATGAACACTGACACACCTTCAACAGGACTAAAACATGCACAGTTTCTAGTCAGTTTTATACTCGAGCTACATGGGACACGACTGGGCACATCATGGATGAAGATGGCGGCGGCTGCTGCTGCTTTTTAAAAATGAAAGAAAAAGAAAAATCACAACAGGAAAGTCTCTTGTTATTTTTTTTTTGTTTGTTTTTGTTCTTTTGTGCACATGATCACTGGTGGCGGATGATGGGATCACAGCTATGGTCGTAAAAGAGTCGTCGTTGTCGCCGTCGTCTCTTTAATAATAATAATAATAAAATCTATTGCGTTGTAACGCTGTCTATGGCGCCTCGGCTCCGGGAGCTGAACTCGTAGCAGAAGATGCATGCACAGGTGGAGGAGGCGGGGAAACCAGGGCTAGACTGATGCTGATTGGTGCAAAACGGAGAGCGACAACAGGAAATAAAAGAAAAAGAAGCAGAAAAAGAAGAAGTGAGTGGTTCTGAGCTCTAGATAAATCACGCCTCGACGCCTCGACTTCCTGCAGGACCCGCTCGCTCGCCCGCCTACGTACAGTAAATCTCAGTGTTATGGCTTTCAGAGGAGAGAGGAGAGACGCTCCTTCACGTCTTGTTCGATTCTGATTCTTCTCTTTCAAAATAAAAGCTTTATTTGTAAAAAAAAACAAAACAAAAGAAGGCGGGAGTATGAGTGGAGTAGAAGCAGGAAGGAAGCCGTCAGTCTAACCCTAGTGTGGAAGTGGGCGGGGCCAGAGAGGCTCAGGGGGCGGAGACGTAACGTGGTGGATGTCTTGGCTGGCAGTTAACGCGACAGGGAACCTTGGCACATGACGATGAGGTGGGGGAGGAGGGGGTGTCAGTGGGTGGTTTAGGTGGTCAGGCAGGCGTTTGGACTTGGGTGGGTCGGAGTGGGGTTGGGTGGGTGGGTGGGTGGAGTGGGGTTTGGGCTCGGACACAGTCATTTAGCTCTGGGCCGTGAGTCGCTGCTCCGTGAGCGACGCCTGGTGCGATACCGTCTTGTTTTCGTGAGCCCGCAGCTTGGACACCACGTCGATGAACGCCAGGCTCTGGACTTCTTTGTGGAGAGGCTCTGACGGGACGAGACACAGGGAGAGCAGCGGGTCAGAGTCAGAACACACCTCACACACTCCTGTTAGTAATAATAATAATAATAATAATAATAATAATAATAATAATACTAATGTTGTTGTTGTCAGTGATCGGAATAACAGCATCACTAACGGCGCTACTTTTTTCAGTAACAGGTAATTCAAAAAGTTACAGTTTTCCCTGTTAAAATGCTCCGTTACTTGACTCAAGAAGTCCCGTCACAAAATAATACACCCGTTAAAGTGTAGCTACGTTATTTACACTTTTTTTTTCAGTCCATCAACTAGTGGGAAAAAAGCCGTTAATCTGGAACTAACCAACTCGTGGAGCCTGTGCGGAGGGATACTGTGAGTGAGTTGGTTAGTTGCAGATAAACAGGAGGTTATCTGACAAAAATCTGAGATATTTGAGCATTTTATTCAAAAAAGTAACGCAATAGTTACTTTTCCTGGTAATTAGTTACTTTTATAATGTAGTAATTCAGTTACTAACTCAGTTACTTTTTGGGAAAAGTAACAAGTGATAGATAGATAGATAGATAGATAGATAGATAGATAGATAGATAGATAGATAGATAGATAGATAGATAGATAGATAGATAGATAGATAGATAGATAGATAGATAGATAGATAGATTTACAGACTTTAGGTCCGGTTAAGAACAAATACAAAAAGACAGAGAAGGAAAAAACTAAAAAAAAGCAAAACAAACAAAAAAAGTAAGTATTAGTAATAGTAACTATTACTAATTACATTTTTAAAGTAACGTGCCCAACATTGGTTGTTTTTTATACATTAGTTTTAATCTGGTTTGAATGAAGTGAAGCTTCCAGGATTTTCACAATAAAAGCCTGTGAGTAGGACTGCACAACATGCACAAAGAAAAAATCATATTTTGAGTTCAGTTTTCCGACTCTCTGGTCTCTGTGTGTGTTGATCTCTACGTTCTCACCTGAGCCCATGACGGCACAGATGAGGATCATGGAGTTGTACTTGATCTCTGGAGCGCTCCTCTCGTCAGACAGCAGCTTGTGAAGCACCGACACCAGGCTGGCTCCCACAAAGTCCTTCTCTGCTGCAACTGACACCACAGAGAGAGAGAGAAGGGGAGAGAGGGGGGGAGGAAAGAGAGGGAGGAAAAGAAAAGAGAGAGAGGGAGAGAGAGTTAGAGTCAGGCGTTCCCACAGAGGAGGACGTTGTTTATCAATACTGATCAATACCACAGACAGAGAGCTGACTCTCACCCAGGTCCAGTGCTGCTATGAGGCCTAAAGCCACCAGCGCTTCGTTCTGCATGATCATATGCTCGCTGGTTGCCATGGTGACTAAGTGCTTGACCCCTCCCCCCTGGATGACGGTTCTGACGACTTCCTGGAAAACAGAAAAAAACAAAACAAAAAGACAAAAACAAACGATGACGTCAAAGAGAGATAAATACGTGTGATTCATCATGACTCGATTCGTTGCCTCAGATGTTGTTTTTAATGAATGCCAAAGCAGTGGTGCATTATGGGATGACCTTCTTTATCAGTGAGGTCATGGGATGTGTGAGCTCTGACCTTGGACTTGCTGTGTCTGATGAGCGCCGACAGGAGCCGGTTGGACTCTCCCATCACTCCTGCGTGATCTTTGGCTTCACACCACTCCACTAGTCTCTCCACCAGCTTCCCATTGGTCCCCAGCTGGTCCGCAGCTTCAGCTGAACACACACACACAGGATTACCACCTCTATTCTATTTCTTTTTTTCCCCATTTCATTTTTTTATTTTGTTCCAGCCGAGGTTATTTGACGACTTTTCCCAATAAACAGACAACACAACATTTCTTATTCCCTGGTTGGAAAGGAGCAGGGAGGGGATACATCCCATATTGCCTGCCCCTCACTCAATGTATAATTATTCTAAAATAATCTGTCAGTCCCTGAGCAACAGTCTTACAATAAAGTAAAGAAAACTAACAAAAACATAACAAAGATTCAATCTGACATTTAAATGTATATACAGCGGGGAAAATAAGTATTGAACACGTCAATAGACTTGCATGGTGAGCATGTAGAGAGGCCATGGCGGTTAATGCATTATTCATTGTTTTTTATATATATAATTTATTACACATTACTTAATTTATGGACATAAATGTTTCGATTTCTTTGTATGTGTGCATTACTTGGGCTGTTGCTGACATCTGGTGAAGATGTCATGTGAATAGCTCTGTTAGAAATACATTTTCAGAGAAAAATGTTGACGCGTTCATTCAATACTTATTTTCCTTGCTGTATCTATTCTTTCTAATATTTCTGGTGCTGATATTATAGAAGTGGTTTGATTTCTACCTTGTGTGTCGATGAGCATCCGTAATGTTCCCAGGAGTTTGAACTGGACTGGAGGCATCTCTGACTGCAGGAACTTGAGGACCACGTCCGCTACGCCGGCCGACAGCATCTTAGACTTATTCACCACTGGAGGAGGGAGGAGAGGAACAAAAAGAGACTTTATTTAATGATGGGAAATAAACACGGTAATCAGTAATCCCGAGTATCGTATTGATTACTCCTTACTGAAAAAAGTAACGCAGTTATTTTATAGCGTTGTTATTCCCATCCCTAGGTCAGAGTGACCTTGACCTTTAGCCTTCATCTGCCGAATCCTTGTGAATGTTTTCTACCAGATAGTAGGGAGGTTAAGCCCAAAAATTAGGCCTTTGACTTCAAGTCATGATGCAAAGGTCCCCTTTGGCATGGAAGTACCTTAGGGTCATACAAATAAATCTATCCAAAGACACAAGTGAGATCACACTTTGTATCCGAAATAAACATGTTTTTAAAATGCCTTTTTTTAATTGAGAAAACACATGTTAAAAGCACATTCCATTTAGAATGTCCATATAAACTCAGGCAGATGCCCTGATGCCTTCAGCTCCTGGATGTGATCTACAGCTTCTATGACAACATGAAGCTGCTTGTGTGACAGGATATTGGGTTTTATTAATGTAAAAACATTACTGATACTGATTTGTTGAACATCAGACGGAGTGCAACAAATATAGCCTACAAGTAGTTAAATAATCAGATGTAATTCATATCACAGTGGTGGCAGGAAAGACCAATTAGCCAAATATTGTGTTGGTCAAAATATAGGCCTACCTATAACTAGTTACTGCTTGTGTATGTTGATTTAAAAAAAGTTGAATTTACATGTATGACCCATTCTGGGTCATATTATACATCAACTTAAGGTCAAAGGAAAAATGATTTTACTGTTCTCAAATGTAAAAATGGGTCACATTGGACCCTGTACATTATTTAAGGCTTATATAACCTGACACTGAATACAGTTTACATTGTGCTCCTAAAGTAAACTAACAATTTTTAGTGTAGAGCACCCTTAATAAGCAATGTTCAGCTTTTATGTACATATAGGGAAGTTTAGGTTTGCAGCTCTCACATAAAGCATATGATTAGGACTGACTTATTTCACCAGCGCAGTATAGCTGGCTAAGATCCTCTCTTAGAGTAATGCTGAGAAACTGGTAAGCTTTATTTTGGTAGATTTTTACTTTTGTGAATGCTTGTTAATGCTCATCTTATCAATCTCATGATGTTACAGTATCTTTATTTCTTATTTCAAATGAGCCATAATGGAATGTCATGACTGGACTTTATGCTTCCTATGTCAGTCCGCCCTACAGATTGAAAGGCATTAGATCCCTGTTCATCATTCATATTGAGAAACAATCCTGAAATATTGCAATCATGTCACAAATAAGCTGTAGATAACATCCAGGAGCTGAAAACATTGTAGTTTATATAGACATTCTAAATGGAATGTGCTTTTAACATGCGTTTTCTCAATTAAAAAAAGGCATTTTAAAAACATGTTTATTTCGGATACAAAGTGTGATCTCACTTGTGTCTTTGGATAGATTTATTTGTATGACCCTAAGGTACTTCCATGCCAAAGGGGACCTTTGCATCATGACTTGAAGTCAAAAGTTGCTTAACCTCCCTACTAAGATCTAAATAAGTTAAAGTCCCCATAAAGAGGCTTTTAAAAATATGTAAAAATGCTCTGCTATGACTATTTTTTTATTAAAATTGCTTTCCCACATAAAAGTTGTTTAAAAAACTCTCAAAAGAGGCTAAAAACACATCTGTTATTTCTCCCTCATTGAAAAATCCAGATTCTATGAATATTCATGAGCATGCAAATGCCTCATGATTTGGGTGCTGAAAAACTGAATCCAACTTTTTCCAGACTCTGGCTTTGAAACTGCATTTTCAAATCTAAAACGCTCAGTTATGGCGTGCATTAGCGACTTCGCTGCTGGAATGTCTTGTAGCAGAACCCAAACACTACACTGACATCTTAACTCATTGAGTGCCAACCACGTAATTTCTCGTTTTTCGTTCCCATGCGTTGAGTGCCAAAAACAAAATTTTACGTTTTTTTAAATTATGAAAATAGACACTTTAACACACCTTATGTGTAAATTTGGGGACTCTACGACGAGCAGAACTGAAATAGATGACGATCAAAAACTCATTACTCTACAAATATCGTCAAAAATGGTCTAAATTGCCGGTACACTTGACTAAAACTTTGGAAAGGAGCGCAGCACTCAATGAGTTAATAATTTCAAAAAGTAAATTTTTGGTTTAGGGGGATTTTAAGTTGAGCCGGGACTGACACTGGTTCCTTCAGGTTGATTTATTGATACAGACTGAGGAGCTGCCGATTGGTCCGGTCTTAATTACTGGGAACAGAGTGGAAAGTCGAAAGATCCAGGTGTGAGAGTGTGTGTTACTGACCAGGTATGGCCAGGTTGCGCAGGGCGCTGAGGGCTGCGTGCTGCACGGTGACGTTTCCTTCCTCCACGTGTCGATCCAGCAGCTCCAGGAGCTTCTGCACGATGCCGGTGTCGACCATGTGGATGCAGTTCCCATCTACACACACACACACACACACAACAGAGAGGGAGGGAGGTGGTTAAACGTGAGAGGAGTGCGATGGCAGCAGTGCGACTCTGGCAGCTTCATCCTGACTCAGCGTAATGATGAGGTGGACGCTCGCTCACCGTTGCGGGCGAAGTTGGCGATGGCCAGAGCCCCCGCCAGCTGCAGCTGGTGGTTGTGAGACGGGACCCAGGACAGGACGCGCTGGAAGACGCTGCCCTTCCCGCCCTCAAACAGCTTCTGCATGGACTCGTCTGCAGGTTAGAGAGACAGACACAGAGAGACGTAGCTGTTATTTCATCAGTTGCTGCAGTTTGTGGTGTTGTTGTTGTTGTTGTTGTGGGATTAAAACCTGAGGCAGCAGATGGTTTGTTTCTCTGAACCATCTGCGAAAGCTTCGTTGGAAAGTGTTGGGAAAAGGGAGGGCACTCGAAAACAAAACAACACATAAGTGAGTCCAGGAATATTTCAAACCAGTGTGGATGGATGGACACGGCTGCTGCTTTTATAATAAGCCTTTATATTATTGTTTTTTCTGTCAGTCGTGGAGAAATAAAGAAAATAGTTTGTTATTTTTGTTTTCTCACATTTTCTCCAACTCGGTTTCTGATTAAAACGTTTTCCCTACACAGACGTTCACCTGCATCTCCATCTTTTTCTGCTGTTACAGATTATATCAGAGGATTTATGCGTTTAAATAATCTGTACAATCTGTACAACACAGCAGAGGATTTAAGATTAGACAACATGACTACAAATTAAAGGGGTAGTTCAACAACATTTTGGCAAATTGGCATAATCGCTATAGTCATAGCAGTAGGTTAGTTACCTTTAATTGTCGGTGCAAGCTATTTTTAGAACGGCGGAGCAGAGCTGCGAGCTGCTCAGAGCTACGCTACGGAGGCTAATGGGATTTCTTGGTTTCCCTCATCAAACTCATCAAATACACAATCCAACAACTCCAAAACGCTCTGGTGGACAAGTTGTGACCTGCACATTCACCACAATATGAGATAATAACAGAACGTTACCAGACAGAGTTGTTTTAGAGGTAAATGCAGAGACTGCTTGCTGAAAAACTACCCCCTGACAGGAACGCGCATCAGCGGTTTGGCATGAATTTACCTCTAAAACAACTCTGTCTGGTAACGTTCTGTTATTATCTCATAGCGTGGTGAATGTGCAGGTCACAACTTGTCCACCAGAGCGTTGTGGAGTTGTTGGATTGTGTATTTGATGAGTTTGATGAGGGAAACCAACCAACCATTAGCCTCTGTAGCGTAGCTCCGAGCAGCTCGCGGCTCTGCTCCCCCGTTCTAAAAATAGCTTGCACCGACAATTAAAGGTAACAAACCTACTGCTATGACTATAGGGATTATTGCAATGGGCCAATTTGCCAAAATGTTGAACTATCCCTTTAAATGACGCACCAGAGGAGCAGGTCGAGCGACCGTAGAGCCTGTGAGCCGATGGTTTTTAGTCCATTATGCACGTATGTATATTTATAACACCGGTCTGTTCTGCTGTGATAAAATATTTACACGCAGGTTGAATTATTCACCAGGCGCCGGCGCCGGACAGACGAGAGAGTGAGGAGAGCGTTTTATATTTATGGTGCTTTTTACATGTGGAGGTGAAAATCTTTATCCGCTAATGAAGTCAGTGAAGGATCATCCCCCTCCTCCTCCTCCTCCTCCTCCTCCTCGTCCCCTCGTGGCCTTGTACCGTCTTGCTGAAGCGTCTGTGCTGCGACGGCAACGACAGGAGGAGAAAGTGTGAATTTTAATGACGGTTACATAAGATTCCTGTTCAATCCAGAGGAATCAGAAGGAACCTGAATCTGTTTTTTTTTTGTTTTTTTCTCTCTCTCCGTTGTGCACCATGTGGTGGACCGAGGCTGGACACACAATCCTCCTCGCTGTCGTCACATCCAACGAATGTAAAACTTAAATACAGTATATAATATATACATTTAGAATGCTGACTATTTTTTAGAATGGGACCTCACATATTCTATGCATCAGTGGTTGCATATGTGTATGTGTATGGCCATGTGTAGGTATATATGTGTATACATCCTCTTATTTCCTTCACTTATTCTTTTATTATTGTTATTTTCTTCATTTTCTTTTCTTTATGGTAACACTTTATAATAAGTACACACTATTAAGCATTAATAAATACTGATATTCTTCATTCATAATGCATGAATACTCATTAGTATGTAGTTTATAAATACAGTTAGTGCTGATCAATGATGAGTAAAACATTAACTGTATTTATAAACTAGATACTACTGAGTATTCATGCGTTATAAATGAAGACTTCGGTATTTATTAATGCTTAATAATGTGTACTTATTATAAAGTGTTACCTTTTTTATTTATTATGCTTTCCCTTTTATTTACATCATTATTATAGAAATAGAAATCCAAATAGAAAATGGAAATGCCCTTTTAAAAGAATGATTAAAAGTTGTATTTTCTAATTCAGTTTTTTTAAATGTGGTTATTCATTTGGGAATTCAATAGTGTATTTTCTAAATGGTGTTTTAAATGACTGTTTTAAAGTTGCTTTTTCAAATCCTTTTTGAAATTCCTCTTTTTACCTGTGGTCCTCCATATTATTATTGCTGTTTCTTACCTGTACCTGTACCTAACAAAATGTGCACTAAATAAACGATAGTTAAACTAAAAACAAAAACAGTCAACATCAGCTCCAGATGTTTGTGTGTTTTACCTCCCAGCAGCAGCAGGACCATGAGGTCGGAGGCCGTCTTCAGCTGGGCGACGTCCTCCTCCCGCTCTCCGTCCACGGTCTGAGCCACCACGTCCAGCAGACACTCCACCAGCCCCGCCTCCACCAGCTGCAGCTTTATCACATCTGGCAGAGCAGAGAGAGAGAGGAAGGAGAGAGGAAGGAGAGAGGGGGAGGAGGGGGTTGACACATTCAGAGAGGAAGAGTAGAGCGGGCAGCGACGTCTGAGTCTGAGAGTCCTGCTGCTGCAACATCATCACGATCATACGACTCCGTTAGGACACAGATGGATACAGTGCTAACAGTGATAACAGTGCTATTAGTGCAATGTTGGTTGGTTATTTAGTTCAGCTTTGTTTTATTGTATTTTGTTCAGCTTTTTTATTTTATTTAGTGATGCATGTAGTAAAAAAAATTAATTACTTGAGATTCTGTCTGCATTTTATTTGAACTTTTATGTGCTATTGTATAGTACAGTGGCCTAAGCACTTTCTTTTTTAATTATTTCTGTAAATTAAGTGAGCTATTATTTTTGCTTTGCTTTTCTCTCTTCTTTTTTTTTTTTTTTTTTTTAGGCATCTGGAGGTTTTGCTCCAACAGTATTTTGTTGTAAATGCACAATGATAAAGATATTAAGGTAGTAAATTCTAGTTTAGAAATAGTGCTGCTGTTACACAGTTTGTCCACTAGAGGACACTGATGAATAGATTTTAACTGTAAAATGTCTCTGCTTCGTATTTACCTTAGTCACATATCTGGAACTGAATCATGTTAAAATTAAAAGTTATTGTTAAATGTGACAATTTAATGGCATCAGAAACCAAGAATCTGATGATTCCGTTTTTATAAGATGTTTAGTTTAGTTCATTTATTTGTTTCATTCATTATAAAAAAGAAAATAAAAACAGTTCAATAAAATAAAAAAAATGCAACTTCTGAATGAAAGGGGGCAGAAAAAAGCAAACGCATGTTGTCTACACTTTTCAAAAAAATAGATAATGTTTGTATCAAAACAAAAAAGAAGAAAAAGAGAGAGAGTCATGAGATGGAAAGAGTCGGTTCTCTGCTGAGATTGAGAAATTATTCATGTAGCAGGATGGTCAGAGTGGAGCGTGTACAGCAGAGGGTTTGTGGTGAGTGTCTGCACAGTCGCTGCTTAAAATCACATTCACTGTTTGCTTGTTTTTCTTTCTTCAACAAAAAAGGTTGATTATCCAAGTCCAGTTTGTCTCGTATAAAATTAGTAATACGGACTTTAATATTCTGGCATTGTCTCTTTTACTTTTGCACATGTTTTGTTTGGTACGATGCAGTTTTTGGGACAAAAAGATACTTATTTGTAGTCATTAGAGGCTGACGTCAATGTAAGAGCACATATTGTTGCACTTAGAAGGTAGATAAAGATTATTTATGTAGAGATATAAAAAATATATATATATATCTAGAGAGAGAGTGAGAGCTCAAAAAACGTCACTACCAAGTGTTCAGGAATTTTTCTTTTTATATAATTCTGTATCCGCTCTTACGTAAAGACATAATCCTTGTCTCTGCTATTACGCCTTGGACGTTTTCAGATGATAACGGTTCAATTGTTGTAATTCTCTCTCAATAATTATTGAGAGAGAGAGAGAGAGACGCAGAGAGAAAGAGAGAGAAAGAGAGAGAAAGAGAGAGAGAGAGAGAGGGAGAGGTTTTTCTCTAGAGTGGAGTTAAGTAGGACGTTGTCCTGGAGACTGACAATGTGGGAGCAGCCAGCGAGCCGGGAACGGTGATAACAACAACAGTCGGTAAAGATGCTCTCTCTGTTGCTAAACACCTAAAAACACACAAACAGGCAGACACACACACACACACACACACACACGTACTGATGACATGTTTAACAAAAAGAGCAGCTGAGCGAACGCAGGAGCTTCTCCGCCATGACTGTGCAGTTCACAGCTGAGCCTGGAAACCGTGACTCACGCCGAGCAGATAAACGGCTCCACAGGACGACCTCATTCTCTTATCGTCTGAAGGAAACATAAAGTGGCAGCGACAGCCTTTTTTTTCCTATTATTATCATTATTATTATTATTATTTTAGAGCTTTGTGACGACATTTACCATTTTCTGCGAGCGGAGCCAGCACCTCGAAGATCATCTCCTTCTTCTCGTGCTCAGTCTGCTTCTGGAAGAGACGAACCAGCTCCTCGGCGATGTTGGTGGAGGCAAACTGCTCTTTGCTGGACTCTGGGAATAAAAAAAACACACACACACACACACAGAGGAAGACGAGGAGGATTAGCACCACAGGCCTGTCAGACGCATCGTCTTAGATACAGTTCGCCTGCTCTGCTCTCTTGTTTCATCCAAGACCAATAATGTGAATTAACACTCAGGTTAATGAGTTCGTTCTCTGCAGATCAGCCAAAATCCTTTTAATGTATTCACTTTTTTTTTTAGTCTAGAAAGGAGAAGAGAGAAGAAAAATGGTGCCTATTTCTATTCTGTGTGGCTCTCTGGAGGTCTGGGTGATCACCTGGGTTTATACTTGATCCAAAGAGTTCATCATAATCCTGCTATAAAGACTGGATTGTTGTTTTTGTTTTTTTTTAGATTTATGGTACTATGTCAGATTTCAGATGATAAAGACACTGTAAGCCGTGGTGCACAGCTCTGGGTCTGCCTTTAGTCTGTTTCAGTGTTATTTATGGCTGCACAGTGACATCATTGTATTTTTTCTACAATATATATTGTTGATGGTGAGTTATAGACTCATTTATTGTCATTTCTCAAGCACATGTATGAAACAAAATAGTATTTCTCTTAAACGAACAAAGTGCAGTGCAGAAACAATAAAGTTAATAAAAGCAAACCTTCAAATAATTAAATATCCAGCCATACAACCATAATAAGATATGTCAAAAATATTATAACATAGGGCTGGGACGATATGCTTTTCTCCCGATTCGATTCTTCTACGATTTTTTGGATGGCGATTCGATTTAAATTGCGATTCTACGGTATTGCCAATTTTCTCGATTTTTAGTCTGCATTTTTAACATTTATCTGCACACAAATACTGTAGGAGCCTATAAATGAACATACTTCATTATAAAGTGAACTTAAACCCTTTTCAAAACCTGGACTCTCTGTATGTAAAAAAGGCTAACAAATGCACATTGCACAATATTAAAAAATATATATATATAAAAACATCAACAACAAAAAATCGATTTTTGAAAAAAAAAAAAAAATCCGTTAAAAATCGTCAAAAAAGATATTGCGATATTTATGTGAATGGATTTTTTCTCCCACCCCTATTATATAAAATTATATAAAAACAGATGAACATGACCGACCGTGTCCAAAAACATCACTTTTTGTAAAAACTAGAAAGTGTTGTGTCATAATGAAAGCAGAACATATTGGTTACACATCTCTTCAATGATCCCGATCCAACACAATCACAATCTGCTGCAGTATATGTTGAAAAATATCTACAAGCACTCAATCAGAAAGTTTTCAGACCCCTTCGTTTTGTTTCATACCATAAATGCCCAAATTAAAATTGATTGATTCAAAAAGTCAAACTGAAATATCTTAATCTTCTCAATGACTGTAGTATTCAGACACTTGACTCCGGTCTTAGTTGAAGAACCTGTGACAGATCACGGCCTCCAGTCTTTGTTGGATCTGTCGCCATAAGCTCTGCACATCTGGATCTGGGGATTTTCTCCGACTCCTCTCTACAGATCCTCTCAGGCTTCGTCGGATGTTGTTGGATGGGAACCGTCAGGGGAGGAGGCGCCAAAGATTATTCAACTGAGCGCCGCTGAATAAAGCGTCTGAATACTTATGTCACTGTGATATTTCAGTTCCTGCTTTTCCAATAGGTTTATAAATTCAAATTTGTGCTCTTCATTATGAGCTACTGAGCGTTGTGTGAGAGTGAGTTTATTTCTCTGGCTACACAACAACAACAGTGTTTTTTTTAGATTCACTCACCGAGTTCGGCCAAATTCCCAAAGGCAATTAGACACATCTCTGTCAGGGCTGTGTTGTGGGAATGGATGCCTAGCAGCTTCACCAGTGTGGGAATCACACCCATACTGATCAGCTGGGCTTGTAAGGAATCTGCAATAAACAACAGACACAGAGACACAGAGAGAGAGAGAGAGGCAGTGGATCTGTTGTTCTGAAACACGACAGAGAGCTGAGGAGATCATTTGTATAAATATGGTTTTAAACGCTTAAAGGGATAGTTCACCCAAAATTCAAATTTCACCCATTATCTACTCACACTCATGTCGACTAAGGGCTGGGAGAAGTTTCAGAGTCCTCCGTGCTTTCTCGGAGTTACGCAGCAGTATTTGTCCATATAATGGTTGTGAATGGTGCTCACTTTTCTTCGTCCAAAAAGACACACCAAAAAACATCCAAATACCTCCATACTGCTCGTCTGTAATGTCCCTCTTGTATTGAAGCCCCGACATGAAAAATTGTTCCGAAAAAAATTAAATAAGTCTATATTTTAAGCTTGTTTGTAGCGGAAGCTCCCAGTGTCTCAGTTCACTGCTCTTTCTGTGTCAGTGCAAATCGCGCCGGCGGAACAGTTTCTCATGTTGGGGCTTCAATACAAGAGGGACATTACAGACGAGCAGCATGGAGGTATTTGGATGTTTTTTGGTGTGTCTTTTTGGACGAAGAAAAGTGAGCTCCATTCACATCCATTATATGGACAAATACTGCTGTGCGGACCCCCCCGTAACTCAGAGAAGGCACGGAGGACTCTGAAACTTCTCCCAGCCCTTAGTCGACATGAGGGTGAGTAGATATTATGAGAAATGAAATTTGAATTTTGGGTGAACTATCCCGTTAAGCTTTCAAACACTGTGCTGTTTCTATGGGCAGCTCATGAGACCGTTATGGGGTTATATGGGGACGCCTTTAGAGGAACTCAGTCGTTACATCAGATTCATTAAAAGTGAAACTAAGTCACTTTAGAAAGAAGGAATAAACGTTCCTTCTCTTTTTATTTTTTTTAAAGTGAAAACAGAAATTTGTATGAAGCAAAACAAACCTTCATTTAAGTTACAGTACATTTTTATATTCAACAATTATCCCCCTGATTACCATATAAGGCCACATTACACAGGCTAATGTTACTGTTGTGCAGTCGCACTGTAATAAAGTCACAACCAAACCCATTCCTGCCTTACAATTAGCATAAAGCTCCCGAAACCCAAAAAGGAAAAACGTGCAGATTGGAAGTGGTAGAGATATTAGAAGCACCTGAAGAGCAAAAAAAGAAAGTGTTTAGATTTATTCGTTCGAACCAAACAGAATAAATGTATCGATGGAGATTAGAGTGGGTAGATGAGCAGAGAAGAAGACAGTGAGAAAAGTGTCTCAATGACGACATCAATGACTCAGTGGCTCCACCAGAGAAACCACGACCAGTGTGAACGTAACAGCAGGTAAATGAGGTAAAAGTGGATTTAAATGCAAAATTATCATTAAGCAATTTACAATTCAAACACCAACAAAATACATGTGTTTTGTTAATCAATCCCATTGTCGTATTCTGTATTTTTTTACTAACCGTTACAACTGTTTATTGATCTAAGGGCCGTGGGCTTTTGATGCAATGTTAATTGTATTGAGTTACGTATAACCAAAGGGCAAGAATATGAAAAAAAAAACACCAAAATGAGAGAAAAGCCACTTATCAACTCAACTATAGTCTCATCTACAGTCTTTGCAATATTTGCAGCGAGATACAGCAGCTAAACCGTCTAATGTTTCCAAGAACGTTCATCGACCTGGACGACCATTAAAACCCATAATTGGAGGTTTGTTAACCCAGAGAGAAAAAGGCTGATCCATAATCTTAACAACACTTTTTTTCCAATACCAATTTGATCAAATCTGTTGCAATAAAAAGAAAATTGCACACATGAAAGTGCAAATCTTAGTTTTACCTTTAAGATCGGTCCCTTTACAGACTCCAACAAGGTTCATGCAACAAAATAGCCGATCCCCAGCGTTATTAGATCTTAGTCGAAGTATGCCAGATATTGATTGGCTCACTGAGATTGATTTACTAATGGAAAGACATCCATCCTCGATAGTATCAAATCAATACAGTTCATAAAAGTATCAATAGCCAATCCCACAGTGTGGATGCTTCCTGTACCAATGATGGAAATATGTTTAGAGCTAACATTTACATTTAAGTAAACATTATTTGAGTACTGTCATATCTTGAATATCTTAAATTAGGTTACGTCCTTGTCTTTGAGAGACTCTTTTTATCTGATGCAGCTGATGTGTTAGTAAAGGGCTGAGTAGTGAAGGGTTGGCAGCTGTCTCAATATTAACTCCATATGAGGACTCCAGCTAGATGCTGAGAGCTGCAGAAAGCTGCTAAAAGCTTCAAAAACTCATCCACTCTGTTAGTGCAACCCCCAGAAACCTCCCGTCACCCAGCCAAACAGATCCAAACATGATCGGGTGCCAAAAGACACTTTGGCAGGAGCCGCGAGTCCGGTCAGATCACATACTGGGCTGCTGCCGACAAGCCTCGTTATCACAAAGACACAAACTGCAGGACTGTACTGCAGGAAAAGACGCACAAGGAAACAGTGGAAGGTAGATTTATCATGGTAAATGACAGGTGAGTCAAGTGCTAGTAAATCATGAAGATAGAGACACGTAGAAGAAGAAGAAGCATGAGCTGTATGTGAACTCTCAGCTGATCTGTTTTTTATTAAAATTAATGTCGGTATTTTATGTCGAAAATCAGTGGAAAGTACTTAATAGATCACTCGATGTGTTTCTAAAATATTTTTATGCAACTTAACAGACGGGTTCATTGATACTATCTTTCCTTCAGTCACTTTATTTCAAAGGGCCACATACAAAATGTATGTGTGGAGCAAAGGATGTGATTGGCCTAGCTTAGCATAAGCTAAGGGGGAAACACCTAACCTAGCCAAATCCATGGTTCATAAACATACCGACCGATGTCTCCAAGGCTAATTAACAACTAGCAAATTGTGTGAGGTTGCACGTAATAAATGCAAACGTCAGACATGTTAAGCAAATAAATAATAAACACCATCACCATCTTAATTTAGCATGTTAGCATCCCAACATTTGCTAATCACCATGAAACTCAAAGTATAGCCGAGGCTAATTTTGGCGATTATAAGTGGGAAAAACCAATTATAGTACAACTTTTTTGTTGTTTTCATTGACACTTTGTCATTGGATGAAAATTCAAGATCAATATTCAACAGTTCATCCTCAGGAGAACATGAATCTATGTCAAATTTAAAAAGTGACACATGTACATCGAGATATTTCACCCAAAACTTCAAGGGTCAACCCAATGGCGGCAAAATAGCAAAAGTCAAGAGTTCGCCAAGATCATTGGGATACATCATCTGGGAACCATGAACGTCTGTGCCAATCACTTTGCGGGACAGAGATTTTACAGGATAGGCAACTTGGAGCTCAATTCACCATCTGAGGACCCCGAATGTCTACAATCAACAAGTTGTCAGAATACTTAAGTCTGTACTAACTAATCTCAAGAGCCAACTGTACCATCTCTGGAACCAATGGTACCACCTCTAGAAGCTACAAAAGGATGGAGGGGAGCTAGCTAATGAGTATGTCCTACTGTATCTGATGGATCTATGAACGAAGCAGACTTACAGAGGGGATGGTGGTAGAGGGTGGAAAGGCACTACTACAATTACCTCAGAGGTGAAGTTGAAAAAGCAACAGAGAGCATGGTGGAAAGATCAGGAGAAAGGTCAGTCCAGACTAGAAAAGCACAGAATCCTCTGGTTCAGTTCAACCCTACCGTCTGTGTATAAGAAAGAGAACATTCGCTGATTAATTGAGATTAGTTAACAGTTGTTCTTGGGGGGAAGATGGTCATTACCATTATCATTGCTATAGTTCATCAGCATGCCACAAAAGACAGTCAAGAGCTTCTCATTTTCCGGCTCAGTATTTTGGTAGAGGGATTTAATGTGTTCAGCTACTATCTGAGCCCCTCCTGCCAGGTCAACTGCACTCCTGCCCTCATCTGCAAAACAAAGAGGCCAGGACACAAATCAACCACAAAGCAAAGTAGAAAAGTAAAAGAAAAAATAACCACAAGTTGAAAATACATATGTAAGCAATGCTAAGTAAGCAGGATAAAACATATAAATCAATACAAACTAAGGCTGTAAAATGTAGAAAGGAAAGAATTATGACCACGGCTTCCTGGCATGAAGCAAATCCAAGTCGACGTTCTGACCTTGGTGAATAAGGGTTCACGTTACGCTCACCTTTCATTTGATAAAAGGCTTTTCATTATTCAGATCCAAACAAGAACCTGGAGTTGGATTTCTTTAATGCCAGTTGTCATTGGTGGCCATAATTCTTCCCTTATAAAAAACGTCTTTCCAGAGTGTGCAACAGAACAAAGCTGAAGCTCTACCTACACAGTTAATACCATTACTTTGATAGAGCCAAGAATACAAGCTCACAATCAGCAAAAGAAAAATGTAAATCAAAAGGAACTGCAGTCTTTAAAGAATGTGAAAAGAAGCTTGAGTAAACCGTCGATTGACAGTTGACATGTTTGGCATTATCAAGCCTTTTTAGTGTGTTTAGGGTGCCCGCCCATTTCCAGATGGTAGTCCTTTGAAGGCCAAGACTCTTTACCCTCAAAATTATTACTCCTCACAAGTTCCATCATCGCTGTTGCTCATTTGTTTCTTTGGAGAAACAATAAATTCACATTAGCGATAACTGTGTCTCTAGGAGGAGGAAGAGGAGGAGGCCGGGCTTTGTCTGGGAGAATGGCTGCCAAAGGAAGCGTTGCATGAGTCAGTCCTCTCAGTAGCAGTGCATCTGCTACTCTCAGTCGCTCGTGGCAGCAAGCCTTCACTCTCGACAACAAGGAAATGTCATGTACATAATATTCTGCTTTGTACATGCGAGGCTGCTGAGTCAACTACTCAAGCACCGGCCGTTCTGGAGTCCATTGGGGGGTGGTTGGGGAGGTTTGCTACCGAGATGTCATCACAATTCGTCCCATTTGTTTTTTTTTTAGGGGGCAGGAAAGCCATATTTTGGGATGACCTGGGAGTAAATTTCGTAAGCCCACATGGGGCCGCCCTTCCTTACAGCCTGGGGCCCTGAACAGTTGTCCATCTTGCCTGTTCACAAGCTGCGTCTCTGATAAAGAGGCAGCTGGCTTTTCTGAGACAATATCAAAGTAGCAGGAACTTGAGTAGAGTGTAGTGAAAATGTATTGCTATGGATAGTGCTAAGCTAACAACAAGGATCTCAAGTATGGCAGGGTTAACTGTGTTTGTCAATGGGAAGTGTTAATGATAATTAATTCAGGCTCAACATCTGTTAGTTGTATGTATGGGATTAAGTCATGGTCAAAAATTACTCATTTCCAGTGCGTCATTCCGAATATCCTCAGAAACAAATGCAACCAGGGATTAATTTTATATAATTTTAATAATATGCCCAAGGTTACTGAACAAAAGAACAAACAGGGGTTGCATAACAGTCAAGTAACAGAAAACACAAAATGTACTCAGACAAAAACACTGGTTCCCTCCACTAATATTTGGTTACAGAGCCTTTGCCAGCAATGACTGCCTGTGTACATATTTTGTAACAATCTAGACAATTCTTGCAGCCAATGGTAGTTTCAGTGTCTTTTCCCACTGCTGTGTTCAAGTTTGTTTTTAGTCTGAACAAAAACTGTCACTTTAGAGAATCTGAAACTTACCTAGACACAATACACAATCACTTTCTTAAACACTGCTCTACTGCATCAGTCAATGATAATTGTTGTGTCTCCAGACGTTGCGAGATTCAGACGGGTTGACCTGACTTTTCTTCAGTTCAGTTGTTTCCCCTTTCACACGGTTCAATAGATGTGTTGTGTCCCCCGAGGATGTGTGCAGAGCCAGCTCCTCGTCGGCCACGCTGCGAGCTCGGGGTTGAATCGTTTTTCAAATGTCACACATGAAACCGACGCTAGATGCCGATAGCCGTTTGGTAGGCCATCGTTCCGTTGGTTTGTTTGGAGCAGAGCAAGGATTCGTGTTATAAGACCACACAGTAGAAGACGGACAAGTGTCATCTGGGTTGTGGACGAACTTGATGTCCCCCTTTTGAAGCAGTTTGAGCATCTTGTGATGAAAAGCCTGACGCATGCGTGGGTGAACTGGTTCTGGCCCGTCGTGGCGAAGGCTTGATGAGAGCGAGCCGAGCATGATGCTGCAGTTTTTCACTCGCACTCAAGTACAAACAGGGAGAAATAAGTTTCCTTTGCAGAGTGTGTGTGGGCTCAGTGTGCTCAAACAAAATGCCTGTTGGATCATCTGACAGCCTGTGACAGCGCGTCTCCGCAGAGGAGGTTCAGCTGCTTCTTCACTCGTCAGTCTCGAACATGGATACGCTCTGTGTAGAATCAATCCAGCTGTCTGGACACACATGATGGTTTTTCACGTTGGCTGTACGCTGATTTCTATATTCCGTGTCCGTTTTCCTGTATCGTACACGTAGCAGCTGCAGTCATTCTGCTGCTCAGACAGGGAGCCGAGCCACTTGAGGTCGTCTGGGCATCTGATCTACTCCAGCTTCATTACTTCACCCTCATTAATTAAGACGCCTAAAAATACATTTAAGTAGAGTTCTCAACGGGGCCTGAGAATTAAAACCTGACCCGGCCCGGCCCACGGGTGTTGAAGCCCAGACCCGACTCACTAGCATTAATTCTGGGCCTGAACTTGGCCCAAAATCAAACAACAATAAAAAAGGAAGCCCAAAGCCCAAAGCCTGACCCGACCCGACTCAACCCAAGTCATTTGTATATATTTTCGGCCCAAACCCGACCTGACCCATGGGTGTTGAAGCCCAGACCCGACTCACTAGCATTGATTATTGTTGCGAACCCGGCCTGAACCCGGCCCAAAATCAAAAAAACAAAATGAAGCATTTCTATATATTTTCAGTCCGAACGAGGCCAAACCCACAGGTGTTAAAGCCCAGACCTGACTCACTAACACTAATTCTCAGCCTGAACCTGGCCTGAAATCGGCCCAAACCCAGCCCAAAATCAAAAAACAAAAAAAAGGAAGCCCGAAGTCCTATATTTTCGTCCCGAACCATAGCACTGATTCTTGTTGCGAACCTGGCCTGAACTCCGCCTGAACCTGGCCCAAAATTTAAAAAAAAAAAAAAAAAAGGACGCCCATGGCCCTGCCCGAGTCATTTTCAGCCCGAACCCGGCACAACCCACCGGCATTGAAGCCCGGACCTGAGTCACTGGCATTAATGCTCAGCCCCAAACCCGGCCTGAACTCGGCCCAACAAATAGAACCGAAAAAAAAAAAAGGAAGCCCAAGGCCTGACCTGACCTGAGTACATACAGTATATTGGCCCGAGCCAGCGCATCTGGTCGGGTTAGTCTGGCCAGTTCGGCCCGTTGAGAACTCCACATTTAAGATTTCAACTTGCTGAGCCATCTGTGACATGAAAATGTTTTCCTCATGTCTATTACATAACTGAGCTGCTTCTGTGTACAGTATTAAATCATGTTGAAGATCTCCTTTCATTCATTCTACTCAAACTACCAAGGCAAATGTCTCACATCTTATCACAAGTGTGTTTCTGTGCGGTATCAAGCAGCTGTTCCTGCGCGCTCTCTCCCAGTGTGTCTGTCATAAAACCACGCCGGCTTTGCCGAGACTTCGCCTTCGCTCGAACAAATGTCACATCCCTACAGATTCCTGCAGACGCCCGGCTTTTTTTTTTCTCTCCTTCTTGACGAGACGAGGAGCTGTGCAGCAGAACAGACAGCTGTGATTAAAGCCTCTAAAGCTCGGGCCTCAGAATCAGGCTTAAACTCCGCCACTCGTCCCCGAGGTCAGCGCTCACACACACTCCGCGGGAACATTCGCTTAATGAAATTTCTTGGAGCAGATGTCTCTAATGTGCTTTGGCGTTTTTCAAACACAGTCACGTTATTGTCAGATATAGTGTCAGCTTAGTTTTAGTGCAGCGCGCTAAAAACAAATTAGATTAATGTGGAACAAGGTCTTGTTGACACCTGAAGGTCCAGAGACCTGCTCCTTTAGTTCAGCCTCAAACACAGAATAACTGAATAATAGATACAGTTCAGGCCAAATACAACATTATTATATTGTTGTATTTTATATTTCAGCTGTTTGTTTTTAATAATACATAATTATACTACTTTATGTAAAGGATTTAAAAATATATTGCCTATAATGTGTTTTTGATATGAAACATATCACATATGGTGGGAAGATGTTGTGGTATCTGATATTACTGAAGCCAAGCCTCAACAAAGTGATTAAATCCCACTTAATTACAGTCAAATTGTTTGTAACTTCAGTCGTACGTGTAATTTTAAATCTGCAAACCAGCTTTTACTTTGAGATGTTTGATCCGACTGAAGTTGTCTGCAGTATCAGCAGTTTTTACAGAATTTTACTTTCAGTTTTTATACACCGAGTGAAATGCTGCAACTCTGCAGTTTTATGCCGCATGAATCAAACGTTGACATTACTTTGGTCAAGTAAAAAAAAAAAAAAAAATCACTCTGAAATCTTGCCGAGGAAAGTTGCTAAAAGTTGAAACCGACAGATTCCTCTGATTGGAAGGTGAAATCATAGTTATAAAGAAGTCATGTACCCTAAAGAGGAAGTTTCTATTTGCTTTAATGTTTCTACATTATAGTGTTTTTAAATGAGTTGATTTTGACACTGCAGCTCTTTGTGTATTTTATTTATGTCGATGTATATTTTCATATAGACTCCATGTAAACAAACTGCAGCAACATGAAGGAGCTGCAGTGTGTTTTATGCGAATGCAGTGAACAGGGTGTGGTTCCTCAGATCTCAACAAGATTTCCCCGGACACACTCCTCTAACCCTGTTAAAGGCTCGTGGAGCTGACACACACACACACACACACACACACACACACACACACAAACACACACACACACACACATGCCCAAAGAGCTGCAGCTCCAAAAAAGTAACATCATTTTTATTACTTTATCTTCTATTAGGTCTGTGAGGGTGATGACAAGGCTCATGAGGGATTCAATGTTCCCTAAGCAAAAAAGCACACTCCTACTTACGGCTGTCATAACAGATGTTGCCAAGAGCTCGGCCGGTCTGCAGTAAAACCTCCTGGTCGGTGGAGTTTAACAGCTGAATTAGAGGAGGGATGAGTCCGGCCTCCACGCAGGGGCTCCGCATGAACTCTACGGAGCAGCAAGGAGATCGGACAGAGCAGTCAGTGTGAGGAATGAAAGAGAAAAGACAGAAATTTTTGTTTTAAATGTAGCAGAAAACACAGTTTTTATTGCAGTTTGCAGCAAATAAAGAAACGTATTCCCTTTAGAAATTTATCACAGGTGAAAAACCAACACTAAATATACATAACAAACTGCCTGTTCAGTCTTTATCGAATTTATTTTTTCAGATTCCAGCGCAGTCTGCGATAAAAGAGCTCATTCAAAAGGATAAAAAGATGGAAAAATTATTAACATGAAGGGAAAAACCAAACCCAGCATTCCTGTATTACAGTTAACAAGGAGAGCACATACTTGACGTGAATAACATTCCTTCATCCCACAGCTCGTGTTAAAACTGCAAATGTCAATTTCACACATTAGAAAGACGAAACAGTGAAGTGAACACATCGAGCTGTGGAGTCGGGTGATGGGATGGAGGCAGTGTAAACCGCCAGTGAAAGACCGGCTTTGTTTTGGAAATGATAAGTACGGGGCAGCGTGGTTAAAAGGCTTCTGGGCTGTAATCATGGACCTTCATGTCTGACTGACTGACTGACTGATTGTCGTTCTATCATCACTGCAGAGCAACAGGAGCACTGAAGGTGAGACTCAGTGAACTACTTTTATTATAATTTATTAATATGAATTATTATTAATATCCACTGGGGATATTAGGATTGTAAACAATTTGAATGTGTATATATTAGGGGTGTGACTGTGTACACGTGTAAACGTTTACACGGAATGAAACTGTAAACGTTTAGTAAAAAATCCCTAAACGATACACGCAATTATTATTTTTTTATTTTTTATTTTTTTACATAGCGTACATTTTGGGGGGCTGGGTGAAAAATAGTCCCTCACACTGTCTTAATTTAGAGAAAACTATGATTTAATAAAAATGATGCTGTGACGCGCTTCCCTCCTGACAAAATGTGTTGAGTGTGTGAGTTTTTTTTTCCTTTCTTTTTTTTTTTTTGCGAGCGAGTGTGATGGCGCCGCCACCGAGTAAACGCCCATCCGAAATAAACGCCGGGTCAGACATTGCTTTTCTGGTTGCCAAAAAATATTCTATACAAATATAGCCTCCCTAAACACAAACAAATAACCTTAAAAGAATTGAAAGGGGTGTCTCGAGACATTGAAGACGGCCGAGGACTGACGAGACGCCTCTGGGCTGGTTGCTCCTCCCGGTCTGTCCACTCCTCTCATCCGCACTTCAGCACCTGTCCAGGGCTGCACCGTGTCGGCTCGGCTCGCTCCTCGTTTTAAATGACTTTACTCCTTTTAAAAGTAGCGTAAACAATTTACTGTTCTGATCACTCATACGTGTGTATGGTTAGGCAGTACGGTGCATTATTATTAGTTATACTTCAAAAATAAAGGACGGTGGAGCGAGCCAGGCTGTAGCCCAGGACAGGTGCTGAAGTGTGGGAGAGGAGGGAGAGACTGGGCTCCGCGGGGCTCTGGCAACTTGCAGCGGATCAGGAAGGGTGGAGGTCAGCGAGAACGGGGGGGTACGGGGGTACGGTGGTCGACTCTGAACGCTCACCGGGCAGATCTCTCCAGTTACGGTGCGGTGCGTGTCGGGGGGGAGGGGGGCGGGACAAATCCGCCGTCCGGTCTCCTCCGCTCCGGTGTAACACCGGCACGGCGGCTGCAGTGTCACCGGCTGCGCATATCAGACTAAACAAAAATAAGGCTATAGCAACCTATAGGTCCTGAAGCGTGTACACGTGTACACGAAAAAAAATGCACAGTGTACACGTGTACATATTTTCGTACACGTTCACATCCCTAGTATATATTTAATTTGGGTTGTAATTAAATAAATTGGGGCGGGTTGTTTGTATGATTGTATATTTGGTTGTAAATTGATTATTGAAGCTGTTTAATTTATTAATAGATAAGTAAGAAAGGGGTAGGGCACTGTTCGTTTGTTTGTATTCTGTTTTTCGTTTTTAAATTTAATTCTTTTATGTTCGAAATAAATTCATTCATTCATTCATATTAGTGTTTCACTTCCTCCTACTCCTTCCTGGGCTTCTTTGTTATTAGGAATTATGTCGTCTGTGAGCTTGTCTGTGCGTTTATTTGGTTTTCAGTTCATGTTGTCTTTTGTCACATCACATTTTTTCATATATATAAGCTCAAAATAAAATGTGAAAATAAATAAATTATTACTAAAGGAGTCAGAAAAGAGTCCTCAATAACGAGGCTTCATACTAATCACTATAACCTACCTATCTATCTACAAATCAACCAGAAAACAGCTGCCTCTGATAGAAGTCTGGGATAAATAAATAAAAGCGACGGCGGACAGGCTCTGAGAGAGAGAGTGAGAGAGACAAGAAAGGAAATGTGTCCGACACCAGGTGAGTGTGCTGTAGTTCACCTGGTGGAGTGACGGGTCAGGCTGGGAACACACGTCACTCTACATATAGACGTCACAGCTGAGAGAAATGTTGCATTTCTTCTCTTTTTTTAAATTAATTTATTGTTTTCTGACAGAAAACCTCAGGATAGTTCAGTTCTAGCTGTTTAATATACATATGTTTTGTTCTGTCTACATTTCTAAAATGAGCTAATTTAAGAAGGGCAGGCAAAATAAGATGAGCCTACCCTTCAGCCTACACCTTTTCAGTCAAGGTACATTTGTTTTGTTTTTATACTTTAAGGGGGGAAAAAAGAAATGAATTATTGTTTGTTGTTTATTTATGTTTAAATCATTTGTGTATATATTGTTGTTTACTGATGTGTGTACTCGATTCTATAAGACCTTAATAAACTAAACTAAACTGTTTTCATGTCAGTGTCACATTCAGGTGTCAGTCTGTTTTATGTCATTCTGCTGATGTGATGTTTACATGTTGCTTCTCTCTATTTTCTCCACCACATATCCAGTGTGTTCGAGCCCGAGCCCGGTCGGTGTGACATGTTCTCTCTCTCTCTCTCTGTCTCCATTTTCTCTGTCTGTACGACTCTAACTGGGAAAAACATAATATATAAATCATTTCCAGTGGTTTATCCTCCCAGGAAAACTGGGAGCTCAGCATTTCCCCTGGAATACATTGTTAAACAAAGCGATGAACAACCACATTCCTGCTACATATAAGGAAACACACTGCACTGTATTACTCTGCAATTACAGTCAGCTGAGTCAACCAGAAAGTGCTGATTTCATGGGAAAAACACGGAAAATATTCAGATCCTGAGATATTTCGTGTGTCCATCTGTGTTTTCCTAAAGTAACTGGGATTGTGCGTCTGCAGGACCAACCAAACTAACCCTTTAAAGGGATAGTTCACCCAAAATTCAAATTTCACTCATTATCTTATCTTATCTATCATTATCTAGCTTGTTTGTAGCAGAAGCTCCCAGTGTTGCTCTGCCGGAGTCTCGCGCGATGTGCGGAGCCGTGAACTGGGTGTTGATGCAAATCGTGTGAGATTTGGACGGACCAGAAAGAGCAGTGCTGGGAGCTTCCGCTACAAACAAGCTTAAAATATAGACTTACTTATTTTTTTCCGGAACAATTTCTCATGTCGGGGCTTCAATACAAGGCGGACATTACAGACGAGCAGCATGGAGGTATTTGGATGTTTTTTTGGTGTGTCTTTTTGGACAAAGAAAAGTGAGCTCTGTTCGCAACCGTCATATGGACATGCAGTGCTGCACGGAGCCCCGCTGTAACTGAAGCCACGGAGGACTCTGAAACTTCTCCCAGCCCTTAGTCGACATGAGGGTGAGTAGATAATGAGTGAAATTTGAATTTTGGGTGAACTATCCCTTTAACAAAGGCATGAACGTGTGTGGGGGGGGGGGGGGGGGGGGTCTGAGTGTGAAGGGTCCAGACCTCTGCCTGAGTCACAGTTTAACATCCAGCATGAAGTCATCTAGACGATGCCTCATCAGTGACTCCACTCTAACCCGATTTCCATGCGAGGATCTGCAGCGATGAGACGCTCCTCTACTGTAACATGGATGTTGTCCCTACGCTGAACGCAGCTTTAAAAGGAGACATATTATACTGTTCTATAACTTAGAACATCCTTACAGTGTGTAATATCATGATATGTCCGTGATGAACCTCTGCAAAGTTGCACAACATGAGCTGTGGGGGGTCCGGCTGTAATCCACCAACCAGATTTCACGTGGTTTCCAGTCTCTCTGAACGCTCGGTAACGAGATCTCCGCGAGATTTGCGCAAAACCTGTCCGTTCAAACTGCAAAGGATGTGCACAAAACACGCCCACGACGCCCGTCACCCAACAACCGGAATCAATACGGAAACTCACAACCTATTTCCTTCCCAAAAGAACCCACTTCGAAATAATGTAGGTAAAGCTCACTACACACAACGATAGCGCCGAATGCCACGTTGCACCGTCAGGAATCACAGCATTTATTTTACTGGAACCAGTTTAAAGCTCATAAGCATAATATTTTGTTGGTACTTACAGTGCAGCGTTATGTTTGTAAGGAGGAAAAGTGTTGCTTGTTTGTCAATTTGTGTACTTTTAGTCATTGACATTAAAAACACACTCTTTTTGGTAGTAAAATAAGAGTAAAAGGTAAAAAAAAACATAATTTGGGAAACGAAACAAAGCATTTCACCAAGTGGCTGCACAGCGGTTGATTTTTCTTGACACCCGTACGAGACAACTAAGGAGTTTGTGGAGCTGAACATCCTGCAGAGCTGCTCTGTTGTGTTCAAAACGGACACAACGGGAAGCACAAGCAGTAAAATATGTGTAACACTGTGTCTCCTTTAAAAACAATCCAGTGGGTTCGTGCTGTCAGACAGAAGGAGAGGGAGTCGTCCTCGTCCTCGTCCTGGTCCTGGTCTTTTTAGCCCCATGCAGCAGCCGTCACTTGGCTGCTCGCAGACGTTTCCGGAAGCCGTGACAGATAAATGCCAGCGGGTCGTTGCCGAGCTTGGCAAACTGCTGGGGAGTGATCATTAGCCGGAGTCTTGCAAGCTGCTCAGAACCCATTCATTATCCTAACCTTTTCTAGCCCCAACTTCTATTCATGTCTGCTTTTCTCTTGCTTTTAAAAAGCTCGCTGCTCTTGTGCTCTGGCGCAGGCGTTACAGGAGGAGGAGGAGGAGGAGGAGGAGGAGGAGGGGGGGTGAATCTGTGACAATGCAGTTATGCAAAAGGTTTGAGTCCTCGGCACAATAAACCTCACACTCTGAAACGACCTGTCACTCCAACACAGACACGGCGCTGCTTGCTCCACTTCCTCAAAATATTCTGCTTCAGTAAAGGGTTTTAACGCGTCCGCCGCCGACACAGCGAGCTTCTGTTTACGTCTAAATAACGTATCGAGTAGGGAGTCAGAGGAGAGAAAAGCTAAACACTGACTGGATGTGAGTCAGGGTGTTTCTGTCTGGAAGAAGGGATCCTCACCATTTTTGGCCACCTCGGCGATGATGTTGGCTACTTTAGGAGTGCAGGAAGACTGGGGGTTCAGCAGGGTGGGGAGCAGCGGGAGGACGCCCATCTCCTGGATCTTCATGCTGGCCTCCGTGTCTGCAAACATCACAGTCAGTTACAGTCACATTATAATTGTATTCTCACTCCTACTGCTAGAAAACTCCAGGTCAGAAACAAATATGAGACATTAAAGTGTCAGATTGTACAATATCAATTAGAAACATGTCATGTCAATGCTCCTTATTAAGTGTGTCTATATTCTTTCCTATATAACGGATGTAAAATTGTGTTAGCTGCTATTTTTTTGTTGATGTGGCGCCTTAAAGGAGCTTCAGCTACAGGGAAAATGGATGGTTGCATCTGAATTGTGAGCAGAGGGACAAATGTGTGTTATACATGTAATAAAAAAAGAAAAACTATCATAATTATCTCTATAAATGCATTGTGAACTATTTAAATTGAAAATATCTATGCTAAATGAAAACAGGCAGAGACGTCTAAAGACTTTAACCAGTGCAAGAATCTGCTGACATCATGATTAAAACTGTGTATCTGACCGAGACACAGGAACGATTCATGAGCTCATGTTTGTAAGGAAAGAGTTAAAATATGTTGCCCAATGCCCCCCACCCCCCCTCACTGAAACCACTAATTAGTCACTTTGAGCCTCTAGGAGCTGAAAGTCTGTCTCTCTTTGTCCAATGACAAAAAATAAACAAATGGTGACGATACTTGGATCAGACATTTATGCCAAATTCTTATTTTAAGGCTGCAACTAATTATTATTTTCATTATCGATTCATCTTATTATTTAAATGATTAATCAATTACTTGTTTGGTCAATAAAATGTTACAAATTGTTGAAAAATGTCAATCAGTGTTTCCCAAACCACAAGACGACGTCCTCAAATGTCTAGTCTTGTCCACAAACCAAAGAGAGACTCGGTTTATTGTCATAAAGAAACAGAGAAACCAGAAATATTCACATTTAGCTGGAATCAGAGAATTTAGCCTTTTTTTCTTTAAAAACAACTCAAAATGATTATTCGGTTATCAAAATAGTTGACGATTAATTTAATAATCGATTATTGTTCGATTGATTGTTGCAGCTCTAGTTTGACAGGGAAGGTGCACAGCTCTCAGCTGTACCACAGTTAGCTACAAGCTCAATTTCATCTGAAACAGAGAACATGTCGACAAGGACGAAGAATCTAAAACTTTAATATAAAACAAACTCACCAAAAAAAAATAAAAATAAAAATAAAACAGTTCATAATCACAAAGCAGCATCTTCAACAACAACATTAACAAGATTTCACAACATTAAAGGGACAACGAGGAGTTTGTATTTGGTTATAAAAAAGTTGCACGTTAATGTGGATGAATCTCCGCTCCCCACATGGCTCCATTTTAGATAAATATATCGTTTTGTCTCTATCGTTATTTTAATTAATGGTGGAAACGCTGGGCGAGCCGACCAGCGTTTCCTTACTTTCGGTTTCGCGGACGCTGCCCGGGCGGGTCATGAGAATAACGCCGCCGAATCGCCGTTTATGGTCGGAACTACGACGGTATCTGATCGTCTTCGAACCTCCGACTTTAATTCTTGATGAATGAAAACACTTCACTTTCCAAAACTCCTCGTTGTCCCTTTAAAAGACTCTGCAGCTCCAATAATGCAGTTTCACACAGCAACAATAAGATCACACCGTCAGGTCAACTCACTTTCTGGACCAATAGAAACCTTCACCGCTTCACCTCCACTAATATAACCATCAACACTTTAACACCAGTCGACTCTCAGACGTTGCAGCAGCACAGGTGACAGGTTCCTGTTAGTCACAGATCAGCAGGAGAAGAAACTGCTCATCCACTCGTCCACATTACTCAGCCGTCTGGCAAACAACGTCCCACTGAGTCTCATTTCCAGTATATATATATAATATAATATAAATATATATATATATAGTTCTCATCCGAGCACAATCCAGATATGATTTATTAAATTAACAGCTGAGCGCTCTAATGAGAAGCGCTTCTCTTTGAGTCACGTAGGAAATATCAGCGAGCTGATCCAGGAGGACCCACGGCGGGGGCAGATTGCCACGGCGATTTTCGAAGCGACCGGACCGGGAGAGAAATGGTTTTTAAATACGAGCGCCGCCACCGCTGCTGCTGCCGCTGTGTCGTGTGTAAAAAAAAAAAAATCGGGCTGCGCTTACTGTTGTTGGCGAGCGCCTTGAGCAGACAGTCCAGGCAGCTCTCCACGCTGTCGGTGGCGCTGTCTGTGGACGCCAGCTTCAGCTTCTCCAGGGCGTCGCTCAGGTTGTCTGAGGAGGAAGAAGAAGAAACAAGAGAGTTAGCAGGGTGATGATGATGATGATGAAGAAGAAGATGATAAGCCTCGGTCCGTAAAGGTTTGTTTCACACATAGAAACCTTGCGAAATGTGCAGCTTTTTTAAAGGGGAACTAAACCCCTCAGTTTTGGATGACGTGCTCTAAGCTTGAAATTCAAAAAATGCCTTGATTATGGGCGGGACTCAGGAGCACTCTCCGATCCCCCCCCCTCCCCCTCCCCCTTGCGCCCCATTCACACCCGCGAAATCACACAAAAGAGAAAAAAAAGTAATAAACACACATCGACACTTCTGCTAGCGCTAACGAGCTACTAACGAGCTACTAACAGCACTAGTAGCGAGGACACTACTAGGAGCCCTAACACAGTGCATCTACAGCTGATCCGCCGGCTCGTTAGCTCGTTAACGGCTCGTTAGCGCCAGCGGCGGCCGCACTAACGATTCCCGTTCAGGCAGCTGTTAGCAGCCGTTAGCTGCAGCAGAGCAGCTAAACTGCCTAGCAACCGTTAGCTGCAGGCAGCAGCCGGTGCTGATTGGTCGGGGAGCTAGTGGACGGTGACGAAAGCTGCCTCCAAAACGTCATCTGCCTCCATCTCAGCCAATAGAAAAATTCGATTGTAATAGCCGTGTTTCAACCCATAGAGGGCAGTCACACTGCATTTTTACTACAAAATACACCAAGTTGAAATATTTTGACTAAAATGTCAAAAGTTGGACCAGAATCAACTGACAACACTACCTTATACCCAAATATATTTGTTTTCAGCAGAAAAAAGTGGTTTGGGGGTTTAGTTCCTCTTTAAGTTCACAGAGGTCTCAAAGAGGAACTATGCAGGATTTTTACCTTAACTAAACAGCCACGGGGTAATTGTGATGTGATGGTTAAAGGGATAGTTCAACATTTTGGAAAATTGGCCAATTTGCCATAATCCCTATAGTTTTAGCAGTAGGTTCGTTACCTTTAATTGTTGGTGCAAGCTATTTTTAGAACGGCGGAGCAGAGCCGTGAGCTGCTCAGAGCTACGCTACGGAGGATAATTTCTTGGTTTCCCTCATCAAACTCATCAAATATACAATCCAACAACTCCACAACGCTCTGGTGGACATGTTGTGACCCGCACATTCACCACGCTATGAGATAATAACAGAACGTTACCAGACAGAGTTGTTTTAGAGGGAAATTCATGCAAAACCGCTGAGGCGCGTTCCCATCTGGGGCAGTTTTTCGGCAGCAGTCTCTGTATTTACCTCGAGAACAGCTCGCGGCTCTGCTCCGCCGATCTAAAAATAGCTTGCACCAACAATTAAAGGTAACCAACTATATGGTATCGGACGATATGCTACACCCAGGTATCGGTATCAACATCGGCACTGGGACTGAAAAAGCCAGATTTGTGCTTCCCTAGTCCAAAACATCTTAGTTAGAAAGCTGTTACCAAAACACTACAAATATACGTCTCAAATAAAAATCTCTTCAACCGACCTACAGTAGATGCGTCCGTAATAAAATCCATCATCCTTTGCATCTGACTAAAATCCATCCAGGTCTAATTCAAAGCGAGGAGGCTGTGAGTGGTGCAGGTGCAGCAGCTGAGTGTATATCACTGTCAAACAGCCACAGTGTGTACATACACAGTCGTATTTTAAGCAAACCGACCAGCAAGAGACTGTTTGCACCACAGATGTTCATCTAAAATCTAAAGTCACACAGTTTCCTGCTGGGCTTTTTTTCCCCTCATCCTGAAGCTTCACACTTCAGCACAGACGCAGCAAATCGATGGGCGTCAGAAAACTGAAGGAAGGAAAGCACAAGAGGAAACAGCAGCAGCAGCGTCGGTTGTAGGAATCATAGGGATGCTGTATCATTACAGATGATGATAGTATATCACTTAGCCTAAATACAGCTCTCTCAGTTTACAGCTCATTTTTACTTTCATTTTTGAGAAGCCTGGGGTTAAATCCTGAATTTATAGCGGTGACGTCGTCTGACGAACTGACCAAACAGGTTGAAGGAAGACAAAGACTGAGCTAAGATTTACTTTCTAGATTTAGCTTTTGTCTTTAATTCAACCATAATAAGAAAGAGGGATGAAAAAATTGAGAGAGAAAGTAGCAAATGGCCGAAGGACCGACTTGAACTTGGGCAGCAAGGGGCAAAAACTAAGTGACAAGCATAGACACAAATAAAAGCTTTTAAAAAGCTGATGATGGCTTTGATATAGACTGTGATGCCTTTACAATAAGACCAATCAAACCTCAAACTGTGGAAAACATGAGGAAACAGTGATGGACATATGACATTTCTAATAGTTTCATCCAGCTGTTTGAGTCCATTCAAAATGACTGCGGTCAGCTGAAATGATTGCGATCAAGCGATTATGTAATAATTGTGAAAGGCCTAAAGACCTAATCAATTAATTGGCATAAAAAAAGCATAAGTTATCCAAACGGAGGTAAGAAGGTGACGTCAGTAGAGTCAGTGCTGCTAATGTGAATCCAGATTTCCTCTGAACTTCATTAACAGAGGCTGGTGGTGTTTTAATGAGGCTCTGACACTGTGATTAGTAATTATTAAAACTGTTTACTCAATGACTCACAGTAAATAATTCAATAATCTTGACATTAAATGACGCTGAAGGAAACACTGACTGAGCACGAACACAACTGTTTTGTTTTCTGTTTGTGAATTGTAAAATAATAGTTATTCGCTATTTATGATGACGACGGTAGAAGAAGCTCCGGGAAATTTGGTTTCGTTTTGTATTTTTGTTTCGTATTTTGTGTTTTCATTTCACTGTGACTTGTGATCGTATCAAGCGAGCTAAAATTTTAAATTTTAAATGTTAATTTCGAGATTTAATGTATTTTTTTTTAATCTCGGTGTGATTTGGTGAACTGCTTCACTCGTTTTCTTCCGTCTTCTTGCTCTTCTCTCCATTACGACATCTACAAGACATCAATCTGCATGACTGCCAGCCATGTTAACCACAGTGACTTGAATCAATGATTTATTGCTGGTGTGTGTACAGTAGGCTATGTCAAACATCAGGGATGTCATATTTGGTCAAACAAGGGAAAAAAAACAAATGACAACCTGGCTACTTCCTCATAATATATGTAAGAGTCACTGTTAGCCATGTTAGACAGCATCTCTACGGGATCTATTCTCTATGTTTATCTATTTCCAGGCTGATATTAACCAAGGTTTAATATAATGGCTAAATAAAGCTAACAGATTTGCAGCCTGCGCAGCTCCAGTACAGTAGCAGGGTGAAGCCTTTTCCTCCTGGATGGACAGCAGCTCTGCCTCCGGTTCAATCTGTGCAGTCCACTCCACAATCTCAGCAAAATCTGATTGGGAGGGAGACTGACCCGTCGGGTTTGGTCCAGACTGCACTCTAATTACTCCGGAGGCTGACACGCTGCTTTCTCCTTCAACTATATTGATCATCATTAGCAAAAGAAGGAGGTAAAAAAAAATGTTGCAGAGTTTTCCTAATGCTCATTTCCTTTTTTTTCACCATTTGAGCCTACACACACAAACCCAGGTGATGATGATGGTGGTGGTACGTTGCATAAGGACTGGGTGTGCAGACTGTGTTGCAGTGACCTGGTTGTTTCTGTCAGTTGCTTGCTGCTGGTGCGCTTACACATCCCACACATCCCAACCCCTCCATCCCATCCTCCTGGATATCTTTATACGATGACAAGCATGGATGGATGCAGCCCTGCCCAGTCTGGGCTTGTACACATTTAATGAAATACCTCATAAAACTGGCAGATAAATAATGCAAATCAGGAATGGGATAGTTTTTTTTCTAATATGGAGCAGTAAATATTAAATGTATGGATGATTCAGTCATGCAATCAGGAAGCAGTGCTGCTGTGCTGTGTCGTTCATCAATAAGCAGCAGAAATACAGGGAGCAGTGCAGTATAAACAGCAACACAAAGTGGGCTGCTGGATCCTATTGCATAACAGCTGTGGAGATGGAGAAGTGCCATCTACACCATCTCCAATACACACAGCCATTTCAGATGAGGAGGAAGAGGAGGAGGTGGAGGGGAGGGGGGTGTAACATACATGAAGCAAGCCGAGACCTGCACCACAGTCCCCGGCTCAACCACACGGAAGGAGCCGGTGATAGCAGTGATGGTTTATAATATAAATAATAATGCTTTTTCTCACTGTAAATACAAAAAAAAAATGACGACCACTGACTGGGAGCGGGTGTAGTCAAGTGGATGGAGTCAGCCAGTCAGTCAGTGAGGGGAAGCTACCCCACCCGAGCACTGAGGCGGACACGCACGGTCAGCAGCAGCAGCAGCAGCCACAGTCACAGTCACAGGCTTTTAAATGTATGACTGAATCATGTTTAGAACCGAACACAGCGGGTGGAACGTTAACGTGGTTCGAATTCGAATGCATTAAACATGACGTCAACAGTCGCTCGTTCTATTTTTTTTCTTTTTTTTAAACACGCCGGTCGTTGACGGGTTCGAATAAACCGACCGTTGACAACTACAGTTCAGTTGTGGTTGTTAGCAGCAGCAGCAGCGACTACAGCAGCAGCAGCTAAGCCGACTACTACTCACCCATCTCGGCAGGATGTTGAACCGTGCTCCGGGAGAGGAGGCGTGGAGGTGGAGGAGGTGGGGGGCAGCTGTTGAACCGAGTCGTACTAGCCGGAGGCCCCGCTTTTTTTTCTCTCTTTTTCCGCCTCAAATTGGTGAAGTTAGCGGGTTTTAGGTAGAGCTCAGCTAGGCTAATTAGTAGGTAGCGTAGCGACAGCAGCAGCAGCAGCAGCAGCAGCCGCCGGGGCCGGTCGGTCGGTCGGTCGGCTCGGTCGGTCAGTCCCCGCTCAGATGGATGGATGCTGCCGTCGCTGCAGCGGCCTGGTCACCGGCTCTCTGGCTCTCGCTCTCTGCCACCACCACCAGGTTAACAACACATCAGACTTCCTCTCATTTCCACGCCGACACTCAACGACCTGCTGCTGGCTGCCGCTCCCCCGGACGACTGGCTCCGTCTCATGCCGCTGTCAAGCCCGACACACGGCGTGGAGAGCACGACTTCCGGCCGGGCGGCTGCAGCCTTCAAAATAAAACCTACTTTCTCTTCTTCCTCCTTTTTTTTCTTCCATTCTCTTCATTTATTTATTTTGATTGTTTTATTTATTTTCTTTTTATTACAATACTTTCTCTTAATTCTGTTTAGTTGTTGTATGTTTTCATTCATTCATTCATTTCTTTATTTCAGACCCAAGGGGATCCATATCGCCATAAAAGCACAATAAAATTAAATAAAAAAGACAGAATAAAAGTTTTTAAAAAAAAGAAGAAAATCACAAAATACAAACTACAGAGCCTTTTATATAATGAAATATTACTTTCTTTTCTATTTGTATTTCCTTAGAGCAGTGGTTCTCAAAGTGGGGTCTGGGGACCCCCAGGGGTCCTTGAGAGGGTTCAAGGTGGTCCCCAACTTTTTTTTTTTTTTTTTCAGAAATATTACATTTTTTTCCCAGAAATTTCTTGGAAATTTTCCAAAAATTCACGCCAATGGCAGTAATTTGTACGTACATTGACCAAAAAAAGGACAGTTATTCAGTCTCAGAACAAATATTTGAAAAACAAAATTTTGAAACAAACACCAGAAATATTATTTCTGGTGTTTGTTTCAAAATTTTGTTCAATGGGGGTCTGTGGTCTAATTTGTGTCAGTTTAGGGGTCCTATAGGTTTGAGAACCACTGCCTTAGAGGATCTGGGAACATGGGGTGATGAGGGAGGGAATGGGGGGATTTATTATGTACATTTATTCATTTGTTTAAATGCAGATCAACATATTTTTCAAAAAATAAAAACTCTTAGAGGATTGTTCAGGATATTAAAGGACGCCGGTAGATGGCAGCCGGAGAAATCCAACCAAGGGCTTTATAATTCAGCAGTAGGTGGCGATAAAGCTCCACATGGTTTTACTGTAATTTGCATTGCAAGGGTGAATCTGATTTTGTGTGAAGGGATCTGGTGTCTCTGATATGAGGTGAGAGCCATTGTGATCTCCTGTGGTCTCTTCCAGGATGACATGATATGATATAACATAACCATACAGCCTTAATGACCAACTCCAGCCCTATAGCTCTATATTCTAATCCCTGTCCTCTATGTTTTGATTTCAGTGCATGATGACTCAGTCTGCAGCTACTGTTGGAAAGGCTGGAAAAAATACTCTTTAATAAAAACTCACAGGAGACATTGAGACATGGGCAGGGAACATGAAAAATCCAAAATGCAAATAACAAATAAGCTTGAAGGCCGACACGAGGACTGGAACATGACCTGTGTGGCCTTGGGACAGCTAAGTATCCCAGAATGCATTTCACATCCAACTGCAACAATGGTAGAGAAGCAATCCAGTGGCAGGTTCAGAGCTGTAATCACAATGTATTCAGAAAGTATTCAGACCCTTTTAATTATTTCAGCCCCAGCCTAATTAAGAATTTTAAACCTTTTCACGAATTTACAAAAAAAAAAAAAAAAAAGCCTGAAATACCACATTAACATAGGCTGCATATTCCGACTCTTAAATGTGACTTCATTTCTGCTGCACTGGAGGTTCCCAAGGGCTCAGTGGTCTCCATCATTATTACATGAAGCAGTCAGGAACAAGTAGGACTTCCTGAAGAGATGACAAACATCAAATTGAGCGTTCACTCAGAGGAGAAGTATCTTGATTTTTTTTAATCATCACGTAATGTCCTGCATTCTTACACATCACACCGGGTATAAACCTGTTGTTGCATTCCTAATTCCAGTGGCTGGTGTCACTGGTATAAAGGAGGTAATGTCAGTGTGGGGGAAGGGTGGTGGAGGGTGAAGACAACCTTCTCCCTCCCTCCTCACTCCCTCCTTTCCTCCCTAAACACACACACACACAGTCACACACACACACACACACACACTGCCTCCCTCACACCAGTGCTGGCTATCAGCAGCGTCTGACGGCTGCATCCTTTTGCTGTAGCAACGCAGCTGCTGCTCCTCCATCCCTCTCGGCTTCGGCTGCACCTGACATCCCGGCTGCAGGAGGCTTTTGTGTCTCCGTCTCTGGGTCCATTGTTGTTTCTTCTCCCCTTTTTTTTTCTGGTAAAGGAAAAAAAAAAAAAAAAAAAAAAGCAACACCATGGACATGATGGGCAACAAAGAGCGACGAGGCGTGAATTTCAAAGGCTTGCTGAAGAGGAACTGGCTTCTGATTGCCACGGTTTTATCAGTGCTGCTCGGTATGTATAAAGAATGAGACACTTTAACCTTCACTGATCTCTGTTTCTTTTCTTTTTTAAAAAACCTATCTTCACTGCTGTTTGCACATCCATCCCTCCCTCTTTGTTTTACCATGCAGCCTTGCTTTCTGCTGCTGTCACTGCTGGAATAAATCAACCTCTTGTGCATCTGCTTTGCACTGCTCGACTTCACAGCCACAGAAATTAGCCTACACGAAGAAATAGGCTACAGTACATTCATTGCATTTCATATTTATATTGCCATACAGGAATAATATGGAGGATTGGGGGGTAACTGAGTGTGGTGTTGTACTGTAGGAGACATAGCCTCTGTCCTCATAGAGGCAGAGAGCAGTTTTCCCCCCCTCCCTGTGTCTGGACGTGTCTCAGACAGTCAAACGTGACCAGACTGAAGTGACAGCTGATGCTGGGTCTGTATGAGGAGTCCCAGTAGCTACTGAGCACACAGGACACAGCAACCGCAGCCCCTCATAATACAGAGGCTTGAAAATGCTGAAAAGGACTTAAACCGTGCAATTTAAATGATTTATTTTTATTTTGTGTGTCCTCTGTAAGATGGTAGCTGAGGGATTCGCGGATTTCACGTAATTTTAAGAAATTCTCTCACATTTTTGGAGACGTCATCTTATTTATCTACAGAGCTGACGTCAGTATGTCGTTAAGCTAGCTTAGCATAAAGTCAATGTGAAGGGGAAACAGCCTGGATTGGTTAAGGCTACATAAACAGGTGTTTCACATCTTTGCTACGTCTCAGTTGTTGGAGTATTTTTTTTGTATTAAAATATCCATCCTTTTTTTCTTTTCTTTTTCTTTTTTTTTTACTTTTATTTATTTTCATTCATTTTATTTTTTTGTTGTTGTTGTCACATTGAGTTTTAGAGCTGTTGGTTTATTAATTAACTTTAAACCAGAGCTATGCTAGCTGCTTCCCTCTATTTTGACCCTTGCAATGCTTGGATGCTAGCTCTAGGTATCAGTGTAGATCTCTTCTCACTCTCAGATAGAAAGCAGACAGGTGTATTCTCCAGGATGTTGAACTGTTGTCCACCCAAATGTGGTGACAAACAAATCACGAGGTAAACCTTATTTTTCACTAGCTAATTTCTCTGTCACAACATTTACCACAGCAGCAATAAAGTCTCTCATCCGCTGTTGTTGATTTAGCATGAGGACAAGATGACCTCCAACAAGCCACTCCCAAGCTGTTTTCTTTTTAAGCTTCAAAAGAGTTTGGCGACAAGCAAATAACTTTGAGTCCTGTCATAAACTGAGTTGTGAGTCTTTATGACTGACATTGTTAAAATTAGTATAAGGACACAGTGTGATTGATGCAAAGCATCCAAAAATAAGAGTCAGGTTTCAGAGCTTTAAGCAGATGTGTCAGTTTCAACAAGATCTCCAACTTGAACAAGCAAAGAGGTCATTTTTTGTTTTACAATCATATGGTTGTTTGTCATTCTCTTATACGACCCATATGAAGAGATGGTCCTCCAGTTAAAAATTAGCCCAAAGGTCATTTATTCGGTAGGTCATATGACCCATAGTTACGACATTTTTAAGGCAACATTTAGTGGCCGCAGTAATTATGACAGGAGCAGACTTGGAGGTGTCGTATAGAAGTCCGCACTGAGTCAAAGTTGAGGTGATAGGATTAGGATTTATTCTCTTATGAGTTATATTTATGCAGGTGCATTAACTGAAACCATGTTTTTTTCTAAACCCAACAAAGTCTATACTTTTTGCGCTTAAAGCTAATGAAGCCATGACCGTTATTGGAGTGACAATTGGTGATGATTGGTATGTCGGTACGGTAGCTGTGTTTATTATAAACCATCAAAAAAAAAAATATCATCCATTACTACAGATGCAGGATTTCAGATGTAGCACCTTTACACAGTATAGCCTACTCATTCCTGTAGAGTGTGAATTTCAACAATAGCTATAGTGTCATCCCAAATCAAACTACAGTCACCGGTGATGACGATCTTCAACATTAACCTTTTTTACAAGTTTGAAAAGACCCTGGTCTCTCCTTCACTTATAGGCTTCACAGTGAAGACAACGACAAAGAGACACAATAACACCAAAAATAACTACAAAAACACAAACCGGGGGATGCAAGGCAATCACAAACTTATAGAGACCATATAGAGACTCAGAGTGACTGTTGTTTGTGGTCTGTCAGGCTGGAGGTTCTATAGTTTCTATGCAGGAGTGAAGGGACATTGGCCCTCTGTCTTACAATCCATACACTTCCTTCATAGACACACTCATGAAATGAGAGCGGGTTGTTTCCCAAATTGCTAAATTGCTTTTCCTTTATAGGTCTAACAGATAGAAACAGAAATAAATTATAAATTAATCTCAAAAATTTTACAAGCCTCGCATGTGATTTTACAGCCACAGAGCGAGCAGGTCGATGTGGTGGAGTCGTCCAGCTACGATCTGCTGTGTCATCCCGTCTTTTACAAGCTTCTGTTGCTTGTAGATAACACAGATCACTAAAAATCCCTGAGTGGGATAAATGTGGCGTTTATAGGTGGACGGATTTCAGGAGTGTGTGTGCTGGAGTTGGAGGGTTTAGGGGTTTATAGACTTTATATACATTTGAATGCTATAATGATTTATGCGGTGGAAAAAATAATAAAAATCAATTAATCAATTAAAGGATCATCAATTCCACATGACAAAACACCACTGAAGAGTAAAATAATGTGTCAGTTTACTGTAAATGTACCTATCCAGTTTCCACATCTGTTTCTATGGCTGTAACAGATGTTTGTTGGTCGTTCTGACCCACCTCTGCCTCTGTCCTGCTCTTTCAGGGATCAGTTTGGGGGTGGTGGTCAGGGAGTACGCCTCCCTCTCCCATCTCCACAAGCAGTACTTTGGCTTCCCGGGAGAGATCCTCATGCGAATGCTGAAGCTGGTCATCCTGCCGCTCATCATCTCCAGCATGATAACAGGTAAATCTGACTTCAAGCGTCCAACAGAATGAAGAAAACAAACAGTTCACCATCCCAGTATGTTTACAGATTCTGTCGGTACGTGGCTGTTCATCAACATTCAGAGCAAATTTGACATAGACTGGCTTTTAGGTGGGGAGGTGGAGTGTTGGCACCAGGGAGGCTCGGCCAATCAATCAAGATCAAAGACATGTCTGTCTGTGTAAAATCTCATTTGTCCAATTCAAAGGCATCTCTGGGCAATTTTTTGTCTTTGAAACGTCATCAGTTTGTGTAGACTTCACTAGACTGGTTAGTCTGACTAGCCAGTCTAGCTATAACTAAAAACTAAGTCCAGTTGACTTTATTCAATTGCCTAGTAGAGACAATATCAAAGACTTATATTTCATAAAAACGAATTAGTTCAGCCTTTTTATCTTTTCTTTATTTCTCCTATCTTCAGATCTAGCATCACATAGACCAGTTTCCCTTAGGCTATTGATGTAGATAGATTGGCTTTAGCCTTGGATACATAGCTTAGTGATGCTCTTTATTCACTGTACTGTATGATGAAGAACAGAATTTTCCATTTGGGGATTTTGTTCCATTGTTTGTTCCCATCTATATTTCCCTGGAGATTTCCTTACCTGCAAATCAGACGTGAGTAGTTTGTGCCGATTTGTGACAAGCCTATGCTGCTCACCCACCCATCAGTCAGCAGCCTGCCCAAGGAGACGAGGTTTGTAGGGAGGACGAAGAAAAACCAGAGTATGATGAGATCTGCCAAGTGGTGGTAGAGCTGAAGCAGTCTAAGCCGTCCATCACTGTTGTTAGCCAGTGAGTTGGCATTTCCCATGAGGATCAATAGCAGGAGAGGATCTCTGAGCCTTTAGCTTAGCGCTGGCTCTTCATCCACGAAACAGCTTCTGCTACGTGGACTTGCTGCCACATGTTGCCAAAACGTCATTTGAAGGCCGTTATGCTAAAAAAGACTTATTTTGCTCTTGTGGACAGGTGTTGCAGCCCTGGACTCTGAGGTGTCAGGGAGGATCGGTCTGCGAGCTGTAATTTATTACTTCTCAACGACCATCATTGCAGTTGTTCTTGGTAAGTTCAAGCCTTTCCATACTTATCTGGTTCTCAGCATCACTTGATCTGCAGTGAAGACATCATGTAGATGGTGTTTTCTGGTTAATGATGTTGACGATAATGTTGAAACACGCCTACATTCATTTCAGGAATCATTTTGGTGATGACTATCAAACCAGGAGTCTCTCAGACAGCTGATCACATTGATAGATTCGGGACCACGCCCAACGTCACGACAGTGGACACACTCTTGGATCTCCTCAGGTGAATTCCCAGTCCAAAAAGCCACAGGTGGAAAAGCCTGGGCTGGGCTTATTGATTTATAAGTAACTAAAGTGACATTTAAGCCTCTGAAGCTACAATGAAAACCTTTGGAAACACTACTGGATTCAAAGTTTGAAATTGCAGTCTGTCCTACCTCCTGACTGGGTCAGTCCTACCAGACTACCGGACAGTGAATGCAACACAATGACTTGTTTGAAATGGTATAATAGCGGGCCCTTCCAGACGGTCCTCAAAAGCATTCTTGGTTTTTTGGTTGAGCTGAACACACAAAAACTAAAAGTCACTGTTCTCAGTTCAAAGCATTTTTTTCAACTTGAAAGGTTACATAACGTGCAAAGTTGAATCAGTGCACTTTTAGATGATCCAGTGACTCTGCAATAAACTGAGACCTTTAATTCAAAGTTCAGAGAGTGATATACAACCAACATCCAGTTTCTTAAATTGAATCTCTTGCCCACATTCACAGTCTTTGTGTGTAAAAATCATTCCCTCCTGGATTCTGCATAAAGACTTGCTGCAACAATGACTCATCTGTCAAGACAGGATTGCAGTGCACAACATTATCTTTATGCATTTAAACCCAATCTTGTCCTTTTCATCAACAGAAACATGTTTCCAGAAAATCTAGTGCAGGCTTGTTTTCAGCAGGTAAGAGTTTTACCAGCCACTTTTTGTTTTGTTTTGTGCAGTCTTTTACAGTTAATGTAGCCATGTGATTGTAACTCTGATGTTGTGAAATGTGATCAATCGCACTAGTACAAGACAAAGCGCAAAGAGCTGGAGCCTCCGAAAGTTTCGCCCGAGACGACCACGATTCCTCCTCTCACGACCACGATTCCTCCTCTCACGACCACTGTCATGGCGGTGGTAGAGGTAAAAGTGTGCATGTTGTCCATTTGTCAAGCAAAGCTACAGGTGTAGCAGAGCAGGTCACCAGGTCTTGTGTTTGGATGATGCATTGTCATGGTTGTTGGGGTTTTGACCTTGCATTGATGACGGTATGTCCTTGTTGGTCCATCAGCTCCACTTTATGCTTCATGTTGCTGCACCTGGGAACAGACTTCTGATCTAAATACATCAGAAGACCCACTAATGAACCATATGTCCCATTCATCCACCACAACCTCCTTATGATGTGGATTTTTCTCTTCAATACAACATTGCCACACTTAGGACTTTGCTCCTGTCATGTCAACAAAACAGACTAAAGGGTCATGAGAAGCTTCTGCACAGATGACCGTTGGGCTTATTTTTACCAGGGGACACAGTCTTTTGTGGGCCTGTGTAAAACATTTCAACACCTTATCAGTGTGTCTTTAGGGTTAACAAATATGGTTGTTAAAGCAGCTTTGGGGCCTCGTCTTACCTAACTGAGTGTCTCCTCTTTGCAGAATATCACTAAGGACTATAAAATCGTTGGGGCGTATTCAGATGGAATCAACGTGCTGGGGCTCATTGTATTCTGTGTTGCGTTTGGCCTTGTCATTGGGAAGATGGGTGAAAAGGGGCGGATCCTCCTGGAATTTTTTGACGCACTGAATGAAGCAACCATGAAACTGGTCCAGATAATTATGTGGTACGTATAAAAGACTGCAATACGGGTATAGAGTATAGCTATTTCAGCTTCCATATCCAAGATCATTCAGAATACTTTCTTTGTCTGTCTTTCCAGCTACATGCCCATAGGGATCCTGTTCCTAATTGCTGCAAAGATCATTGAGGTGGAAGACTGGGAGATCTTCAGGAAGATGGGTCTTTACATGGTGACGGTGTTGAGTGGGTAAGCCGTCCAATTACTCCGTATCCACCTGTTCCAGATACTGGGATTTATGGTTGACATTTGGGCCAGTGCTGCCTCCCAGTGCTACAGTAAAAACTGAGCTCTTTGTGGGCACTGATAAGGGGCCAAGGACATTTAAAACTGCTCAACCTGCAGATACAGTAATGAAAGCTTTGCTCACATGTCTAAATCTAAGTGACACACCATTATAGAGTGAACAATAAATCCTGCAGCGACACCAGGTTTATTCTTGTACACCGTGTTCACATTTTCTGGTTGTGGATGTCAAACTGAGACAGATCTCCTCAAATCTCCCTTTAGAGGAAATGTAGCAGAAATCTGTTGGGAGGGTACTTAGCTTTTGGCTGACAAAAGAGTCTTTACCTGTTTAAATCAAGGCTCTATATCAGTAATTATGAGTTGGTCATTACTTCCATTGACGTGCCTAATGCACAATTCGAAATTAAGTACTGGAGGACCTGAATGAACTTGAATTGGTGGTTTTTCAGACAGATCCAACCAGGTCAGGTCCAACCAGGACCAACCATAATATCTAACCCTAACCCTACCCCTAACTAATGTGATACTGAACCAAAAGTACTTTAATAAATTATGATTCTAGTGATATTTCTCTAATGGTCTGATTGTATTATACTGTACACTAGAGTAATTGTGATTCTGTTTTGTTCCTCAGTCTTGCAATCCACTCCACCATCTGTCTGCCACTTATCTTCTTCATCATTGTGAGGAAAAACCCTTATACATTCACACTGGGAATGGCTCAGGCCTTGGTGACGGCGCTCATGATCTCCTCAAGGTCAGTATCCTACAAGCTCCTTCTTGTGCTTTGCATTGAAACATCATATTAATGGTTATAGTATTTACTGATTAATGTCTTCCAGCTCGGCCACTCTACCTGTCACCTTCCGCTGCGCTGAGGAGAACAATCGCATCGACAAGCGAATCACCCGCTTTGTCCTCCCGGTCGGCGCCACCATTAACATGGATGGGACGGCGCTATATGAGGCGGTGGCTGCCATCTTCATCGCACAGCTGAATGACTATCCACTGGATGTGGGCCAGATTGTGACCATTAGGTATGGTTTGGTTTTGACTAATGCATATAGCTTTTTAGAGAAACAGCATGAGGATTAGACCACAAGTTAATCAGAATCAAGCTAACATGGAAGTACCAAAAACTGCAGTTACTCTGATGACCATTTGAGGGTGTGGCCTTTTTGAATGACAGGTTCGTGAGTTTATGCTTGCTACAAACCAGCATGCACCAACGCCTTGGTCTCTTTGATTATTTTTGGATTAGCTGGGAGTTCATGGGCGGAGTCAGACACCCTTAAGATGGCAAGATCATTGTGATGTTCAGAAACATATGGGTCACATTTCCCTTTTCCACATAGGCAGTTCTGCAGCTAGTTGGAAGCCAATGCCAAAGTTGCTCCACTGGTCTCAAACCAAGAACCACTTATGCCAAGGCACTGGGGCAGGGTTAGCTTGTTCTACAAGACTAGCTAAGACTTGATGACTGCAAGTTTTAAAAAAAAAAACATGTCATAATTGCATCCATCATGTAATTTATCTCTCTCTTGTGGCCATAGTGAGCTAGCTTGACTAGCAGTTGTTGTCTCTATATTTTCTGTCACTGTGTTATCCCAATGACAAAGGCCAAGAAGCAGCTTTTTGTCCTTGACTCAGCTTCTCTTTGTTTCAGTATAACAGCCACAGTTGCCAGTATTGGAGCAGCAGGAGTCCCTAATGCTGGCCTTGTCACCATGGTGATTGTATTAACAGCTGTAGGATTACCTGCAAATGATGTCACTCTGATAGTGGCTGTGGATTGGCTCCTGTAAGTCCTGTTTTTCCACTTTTAATATATGGAAGTTTGAATTCTAACGAGACTTCTACCGTAGATTTACCGTGAGTGGTGTGTTTCAGGGATCGTTTCCGCACCATGATCAACGTGCTGGGCGACGCCTATGGAGCCAGCATCGTTCAGAAACTGTCCAAGAGGGAATTGGAGAGAATGGATCTGACGTCAGACGTGGACGTTGCCAACCCCTTCGCCCTGGAGGCCACTCTGGACGACGAGGAGTGCGAGAAGAAATCGTACGTGAACGGAGGCTTCACTGTCGACAAGACAGATGCGATCTCCTTCACGGAGACCTCCCAGTTTTAGCCTCTGGCCAGCTCAGAGGTTTGCAGAGAAAGTGCCGCGCCGCAAGGGATGTAAAAGCAGAAAGCCTTCCTTCATTTATCAGCACCACGACGATGACGACGAGACGGGAAACTATCCAACCAGACCCATCCAAGCTGAGACATTAGCAATAGCAGCCTCCATCAAGATTATCCAAGATGATCACAAAACAACGTCGACATTTACAACCACGACTGAAGTGCTTCCCTCTTACTCGAATTGTGCCAAGATTAATAAAAGTCAGTGTACTTCTGAATAATAAGAGTGTGTGTTGGTGTGGGTGTGTGTTTGTGTATTTGAGTGTGTGCGTGTGTGTGTGTAGATGAGGTTATTCTTTTTCTGAGATGTGTTTTTCAACTTTGCAAAAAGAAAATGGAAACTGTTCTGTACTTCATTTGCTTCTTGATTAGAAATTAATTCTCTGAAGTGAATGATCTTTTTTTGCGTGGCTGTTGTTAAATGTCACATGTGCACTGCTTGTATAACTATCTATATTTAAACTGTGCCAAACATATAGAGTTTTTTCACCGAGTTGCATGAGGCAATACAGTATGTTAAAGATGTGGTGGCGTTACTGCAGAGACTTGGTCGACGATGATGAAGTCAATGAACACTGTGAAATTTGAGGACATTTTTTCAGAACCAAATCACCAACATTTATTGATGTAATGCAAAGTATAATAATCATAAATACTGTCTGTGTTTAGGCAGCGTGGGGAAAACTTACATTTACATGTATGACGTGTATTTAGAAGCCCCTGATTGTACCTTAACAAAGATGAACCACTTAGGTTGACCAGCTGATGGATTTGTATTCTGATAATCAAAGTGTGATTTTTTTTTTATGTGCTTTTTGTCACTATTTTATTTTCACTACATTCATCTACTATGATAGATGCATGGCGAAACTTCCATCTGTTGAACCAAATTTTGCTGGTTATAAATTGTTTTGTTCGAATATACGAAAACTGTTGAGGTCGTTTGACCAGCTGTTGAAGGAATAGTTTGACATTTATTAGCTTAATTTATTACAGAGCTTATTTTGCAAAATGTATTCCTTTAATACTAATAATAATGTATATGTACAATGCCTAATTGGAAAGCTATGGCAGCTTCTTCTTCTTTTCTTTTTTTTTCACTTTTACAACTGTGACATTTAAAAATCAACCAGCCCTAAGGAAGCCTAGAAAGGCCATACTCACAATTACTATTGTTTTTTTTTTTTTTTATCCCAATATCTCAAGATAACAAGATTTTATCAGGACAAAACTATTTCGACTGGACTTAATATGTAATCTCCTTAACAGTCATCTTAAGACATTAGGAATTATTTGAAAATGATCAAAAGACACACTGCAATATCTACCTTTGATTGAAATAGTCTCTTGTGTATTGATCAATGCTTTGTTATCTTGAGATACTGAGTTACAAATGTGAGCCTTTCTCAGTTTTCATAAACATCAGGTTTGTAGCTATTGTTAAGAGTTTTGTGGAAACAATATGATTTATCAAGAAAGCTGAATAATTATTATAAACAAAAGAGGCACCTTCTGCAGTTATTATCTTTTCCTGTCATTACCCTGTCATGACTACCAGCAGATATGAACCTATGAAGCAGATTATCAAGACGGTCCTAAGGTTAAAAGTCTTAGCTAATTAATCTACATGTGCTGCATTGTTGTGACTAGTTAGCATGAGAACATGATATCTTATTCAGCAAAGGTAGAGGAGAAACAAGACTTGGTGTTATCATCTTATCAGAGAAAGTGTTCTTATTAACGAAAGTTTTTCTTCTGAGCTTCTTTGTGTATTTTTGATGCCACAGTATATTTTGGCTACTTTTAGCTTCTAGATGCCTTGTTAGTTTCTCACGTGCTAAATGTGGATGCAGACAATTGTGTGTCAGGTTGAGATGGGATTGGCTAGTTGCACAACATTAAACAGAGAAAGAAAGAATGAAAGAAAATGAACAGAGCAAAAAATGAATAAATAGGGCTATAAATCTAAAATGGGTAAGAGATCGATGGACAAATATGTTTTGCTAGCATGATCAGATGGGAATGAGGTTCAGGTTGCGGTCTCTCAGAAGTAGATCTTAGAACAAAGTTGGAAGTGTACTAAATGCTAATGCTTCCTGATACTCACAAGAGTACTTACGGTCTTACACTTGTTTGTGCATACAACTGTACATCCAAATCTTTAACACATATGGCTACACGCAGATGTGCCGTACTACAACTTGGAGATACTGTACGTTCAGACTGAACTATTCAGAGACACTGTCGTTGAAGTTAATGGTCATTCTAGATGGCTTAGCAAGTTTGTACGGAATGCTGTTTGCATGCTACGATGCTCGTTAGCATGTAATTCTTTCCTTTTTTTAACAACAGCCAACGTTGTAAAGGGTGAAACCCGCCATAACAGTTATCAGCATCTCCTCCTTTGTGCCTGGGAACACTTATTTGATGGGAACAACAGTTTTCATGGTTGTTTTCTCTAGTCGTCTGATTCTGATTGGTTGCCACCGAACTGCATATTAGCTCATTCACATAAAGTTGCCTTGACTTCAGTGTTTTCTAACTCCTACCTGACTTCAACAGACATATACTGATGAAACTCTGACTGATGACTTCCCATCACTTTCATGTTCTTGGCATTTTCAGTCTGAAAGTACAGTTGGTGGCCAGTGTTTAAATGGTGGAGTCAGGATTTAGGACCAACATTGGTTTCACTCAGTGTACCACTACACACCAAGTATTCATTCACAATAAGTTACAGCAGCGTTCACTGTGCCGGTCCATTGACCATTATCAATTATAACGATCCCTTTGGTTTCTAACATCCCTCAAGTCCCAGCCAATAATCTTTCCCGGTCTCAACAGCCAAACAACACAATTCACATGTTCTCACAACAACACTATCTGACCATGAGCCTGTCGTTGACTAAACCACACCTGCAAGCTTCTTGGTAGTTATATTGCTCGGATTGTGATAGAAAATAATAAACTGCCAGATTAGTTTACAGCACAACAGCAACCTGTCCAATGTGTTCAAAGTTGAAAGGCATAAAAACCCCAGTAGTTAGACATGATCATTTCAGTGGGATTTGTATACCTAAACCAGTGTAATCTTCCATGGTTTGTGTGAGGTAACGCTCTCAAAATAACAGTTAATAATACTTTGCAGTTAGTGGCAAGATTGACATAGAAAATAAGTGACAGCAAATCCTGCAATTAAAACCTCCTCCTTAAGCTAATATGTCAAAAAGAGATTGCAACCGTTAAATGCTATGTTATCTTTCAGCTTTATCCTTAGCCAAACATCATGCAGATGTTTTGATAGATTTATGGTCATGGAGTGTTGAAAAACTCGAACTTTGTCTATTTTCTGAATAAAAGAAATGTACAATAAAGTGCTGTTGTATTAAAAGCTCTGTCAGATTTCACACAACTTACGTCCTTGGGGGTAACAGAACTTGCCTAAGTGTCTTACTTTTCATGTCGATGGGCCTTAGTCTCTGTGTCTCAACTTCAGTCGTCCTTCCTCTGCCAAAAAAAAAAAAAGAGCCACATTTGAAATGACACATGGGTGTTTGTATTTCTACACTGATGGGTGATGGCATGCAGATGAAGGTGTATTCTACATTTCTAAAGCACACAATGATGGCATAAACCTATACCCCCATCTCTGTACACCGGAGCACCCACAATGTGTGAATCAACATGGACTACATTGCAACTGCAAGCTAATAAAAGAAAGCTGCTCATTTTTTGGTCTGTTTCTGTTGTTTACATTCTCATTCACAATGATTTATAATAAAATTAGGTTGTTTGACACAAAGACTAGTTATTACTGGTTAGGTTTAGAAAATATGCCGCAATATAACAACCATATATTTAGGGCAAAAAAAGAAATATCAAGAACAGGGGTTAGGGTTGATATAATAAGAATGAAGCTTTAAAAGGGAAGTGCTACTTCTTCAATGACATCCATAATGAAAAGGTCACAGTATAATAACCTTGATCTTTGTTGTCATGTTTGCATAACAACATTGGTAACTTTGTCAAAAGGTCATTCATAATGAAAACATGAATTCCTCCTGCTCTCCATCCACCACATCCTCCTGACTTTTAAAGTCACGACATTTCCACTTTGCTCTTGTTATAATTACTCTGACCACTAGATGTCACCTTGCAACAAAATGTAACTACGGGCCACAATATGCTGCTGCACGAACTGTGGGCTTGATTTCTATTGGATAAGATTGTATAACAGACCACGCCCATTGTTTTCCCCCATTTGAGGTGCTTGTTTAAGTATCTCATCTCTTCTGTCGTGGTTCAGCCTATCGTACCTTCAGTTCACCTTGGGATTCAGCTAAAGTCTTCTACCACCTTCACTGTTCCCTGCTGGTTCCAACGCGTCTCTGATTTATAACATTATTTAAAGGCTTCTGTTCAAACTGAACCAACCAAACTATTAAAACACTCTGCACTGCCACCAAACGCCAAAGAGGAGTTCTGTTTCGGCAGCCGCTCCGCGATACATCACAATGTTCCTGACAGAGCTGGTGCTTAACGCCTCACAGTCGTAAGCAGCTATTTCTCTGATATATGGCAGTAAGTTCACACAGAGCTGCAGAGCCACGGACACAATTTGCTTTTAATAGCCTCTGGGTGATTTAGCAAAGGACTCGACAATGTCAGTGTGATAGATTAATGATATAGAGACTTAAGACGTCAAAGCCATACAGCTGTGTGTTCAACAGAGATATAACAATGAGTCTCGCTTCGCTCGAGGCAGATGGATGCAGCTTTAATACAACGTAAACAACGCGACTTTAACAAATAATCATCATGAGTCATGTGCATGTTACATTTACATAATATTTTGGAGGTTGTGAAAATGCACCATCTTTTATTCCAGTATTTCATCATCCAAGAATCCACATAATCACATTATCTATTATGGACAGTCATTTTTCAACCAATTCACATCAAGCAAACGGAAGGAAGTTTGTCTTTAAGAAAATGTCGAGGATTTTTTTGTCTTTATTTAAGAGTTAACACTGTAAAGATGGAGAGAGACGGACAAAGGCCTATATCAAACAAGTAACATTGCAGTTACATGGTAAACATTAAGCTTCAGACCCAACCATCATGGAGGACCTGGAGTGATGGACCTTCTGGCCAAGGTCCTGTCAACCTCGGAGACTGTGGCCCCCTGAAACACAAAGATCATGTGTGAGACAAGATCCCTCTGTCATGACATCTGTTGTTGCATCATCAAGACAGGGATTCATTTGAAATATTTCTCTCTCTTCTTCTTCGCCATACAACTTTAACTGCTGAATCAAAAACTGGACAGTATCAAAAAGCGGAATAATTGACAAATAGCTGAAAATATGCTCAAGTAGTTGAAGTTCGCATTATCTCCATTCATTTCAATGACAAAAAAAAAATCTTTAAAACTTTAATATTTTCAAAATTATAAATGTTTGAAGTAGGTAACAGCCTTGATCTCCTGAAAAAGCTGAAAATTTTGAAAGTTGAACTGTTTCTGTAACACCAAAACTGTTAGAGGGGAGAGGGCCCAAAAGATTGGCGGAAGAAACAAAAGAATAACATACTACTACTAATACTGAGTCCAATGCCTTACTTACGTAGACAAGGCGACGTACAGCTTTTGGCGTCATCAGGAGTCCTCGAACGCGCTCATTGACTTCCTCCCATTCTCTGTGAGAACTGGTCAAAGACCTGAACAATCACAGTCAGCTGAGTCACCGTTTTTAGAAGCTGTGAAAGTCAACATCAGGCGAAAAGACTCTATATCTGATCCATTTGCATCTATTACTGAGTCCATGATGTGTTTAACCTGGTTTAACCTCACACCGAGAGGGAACAGGGGGAAATGAAAGCTGGGTTTGGAACTAGTTCATATATTATTGACATGTAGTGTCTTCAAGTCTGAGACCACTTTCTCTGGATGGGAGAATGGATATTGGTCAAGAAACTGACCTGCTGAGCCTGGTTTGTTTGGACCGCCACAGTGATGGAGACTCAGGATCCCAATTGTCACCAGGATCATATGTTTCAGAAGAGCTTTCGTCGTCTTCAGATTTTGCTCCGGCCTGCCAGAGGAAGCAGATGTTACTCAACAATTCCCTTTTGTTTCATTGAGATAACCACCAGATTATTGCTGAACTGCAAACCCCCAGTTAATCTCAGTTATTAAAGATTCAGTAAATTTCTGACCAAGCAAAATTGGACATGATTGAAGCCACAGTTACCCTAAGCCTAATCCTTTCATTTTGTATTTATAGGCTAGTTCATGGAAGACTGAATTAACAGGGTTTTTACACACACAAGTTTTAATCTAGTCATTACAGTACATAATGCTAAACTAGGCTAGGCTAATAGGCTACTAATGCTAAGCTAGGCTAACCACATCCTGGGAACCTGGACCTAGACAAACTTTATGGTTTTTTAAAGTTTGTCTAGATCCAGGTTCCCAGGATGTGGTTAGCTTATCTTAGCATTAGCCTAGCCTAGCTTAGCATGAAGACAGGGGGCAAAGGGAAACAGTTTGACTGGCTCTAAATTAATTTCAAAATCATTTTTATTAAACATGTCTCATTTATGAAATCAATGAAACACAAACGCAAAAAGTTAATTTCCCAGTGTTTGTAAATTAGGGTCCCATCTACCAAACCAAGTGAAGACGTACCAAACCATTGGATAAAGATTTTCTTCTGCCAGTTGGAGAGAATCTCACTAAAAGCAGGAAGAGGGAAAATGTTATTTAGTCATTGACAGTAACTAGTTTAGAGCACAGTAGGTAAGTAGGTCCTCGTTATCCAACAGCTTTTTACAGTCAACTCATCCATGTCAACAGAGCAGTATAACCATTACATCACTTTTTATAAGCAGTGATGGGAAGTTGCTGAAGACCGTAAACCTTGTTTAGTGTCAACAAAAAGGTTTTACTGTATATGAAAATTTGTACCTGTGGACGAAGAACGGGCCAAAGGTGAAGAGGAGCGGTTGAACGCTGCAGACCTGAAGGGTGAGTCAGACCGGCCGGCTCCTGGCCACGAAGACAACATCTGCACACAGAGGAACGGCACAGTGAGAACAGGTCTACAAATATCTGAATTATTTTTTTTTTCTGATTTCCAGATTGTGTGAACACATTTTAAACTGTCCACCTCCTGCCCTCAGTTTGGCCTGACTCAGTTTATAAAGCATTACATCACACAGGAGAGTAGAAGTAGTAGTAGTAGTGAGAGCTCTCCTCTGCCATCTGCTGGCTGGTAATGGCAATTGTTGTATTAGAGGTTTATTGTGGTTTTACCGGGTTGGGAACTCCAGAGTCCAGGCTGAGTCTGGCGAGACGTCGGGTGTTTCCAGATCTCAGCGGGGACAGAGACTGAGACCTGATACTGCTGCGTCTGTCTCTGTCTTTGTCCGTCCTTCTACCTTGTCTCCTCACAAGGGTTTGAGGTTGTTTCCTCTGAGGGGAGCAGGTCCTGGGTCTGCTGGAGGACTTTGTTTTCCTCTTCGTCACTGGCCTCTGGAAAAATAACAGCCTCAATGTGATACACACAGCTGGACTTGATGTTGACGCTTATAGTCTTGTCCACTTAATGTATATTATACTTAATGTTTATACTATACAACACCAGTCTGACTCTGTAATAACCTGCACTCTGACCATCCTGCACTTTCATTTGCCTTTTTTTTTGCACTATTCATACATCTCTAGTTTTTTTTTCATCCCACTATTTAAGTTGTATTCACACAGTTTACATTTTACAGAGTTATTTATTTATTTATTTATTATTTATGTCCAACAGTTCCATTTTTGTGTACAAACTGCACACCTTGCTGCTATACACCCCCCATCTGTGCAATACATTCTTATGCCTTACAACTACCAACACTGTGTATATAATTTTATTCTATTCTTGTTAATAACTGTACAGTATATATTCCTGAAACATTTTAGTAATTGTTTGTCTTATATCGTTTTTTATACCTCTATATTTGCATATTCTTCTACTTTTTTACATGTACTGTATGTTACAAATGCTACAACCAAATTCTCCATGTGTGGGATTAATAAACAGTATTATGTCTTATGTCTATAATCTTTACCAAGAGTGTGTTGGGGTAAAAGTTGACCTCTGCATCAGCTGAGCACTCGAAGATGGTGGTTTGGGTGGAGAACTCCATCCTCGGAGCGATGCCCTGCGGAAAAAAGGGAAGAAACATGTGTACCAGATTCACATGAAACTGCAAAAAAAAAAAGTTCACACTGAAGCTTATGGTCATTACTGCTACAATGGACAAGAGGCTTTGGACCTACTGGAAAAAAAGCTGCTCTGTTCATCAGAATCTCTTGGTCCACTCCAGAGAACGAGGGGACCAGTTTGGGCTCTGGGAATAGGAATCGTCGAGCATCTTCCTCAAAGTAGGCCAGAGTGTCCCCTTCTACAAACACACACACACACACACAACTAATGTAAAGACAATCAATTTCAATGTAAAGTCCTGCAGTAAACAAAGCACAGAAAACACAGTCTCACCAGGAGGAACCATCTGCACCAGCTCAATTCTGACTGTCTCATCTGAGGAGAGGAAAATATCCAACAGTGTGAAGATATTCTTGGTAAAAACTGTCAAATACACAACAGGATACAAACAAAACTAGCTTGTGTCAAACATGGTGCTGCAGACAGTGAAATGTGATTTTAAAAAAATGAGCTCAACTTTTAATTTAAAATGAAACAGTTTAAGAGCACTTACACTCAAGCATCACGGCAATGTCTCCAGGATCAACGGCATACCTGAAAATCTGGAGACAAATTTCGTTCATCTTCCTTAAAATCACAAATATGATCAATATATATAACTCACTAAATGCTCTGCTAGCATATGAACCCTGTAGGTCTCGAGCTGGTCAGTCAAAACTGAACGTGGTGAGATCTGAGATGTAATGCTGCCCCCTGCTGGTACACCTCTTCACTTCACTAGATCTAAGTAATCACCAATTGAGACCTTAAATAAAACTAAGATACATTTCTACTCCAGAGATTATGTTCCTTCATCACTAACTCTGTCCAACATGGACAATAAGTAGAGACCTGCCTTTTCAAAGGTCATCTTCTCATGAAACAGCAGAGGGAAGACGGCGGGGAGACACTCAGTCTGACGGTACTGGCCCATGACGCACAAGCTGATGTAGATATCATCTTTGGCTGGAAGGTGAACCCCCGGACAAGACACCTGAGGAAACAGAGGAACGTATGAACCATATGTTGAATTATACAGGGATATAAAGGGTTCTATTTATAGATTTGTTTTTATTGGGAAGTCATTGACCATAACTGACTGTCTTGTGTTTTCTTTTTTTTCTTTTTCTTGTCAGTGTTGTTCATAAGTAATTTGGCACACCATCTCTAATTTCAAAATTGATTGATTAGGGGCAGGGAAAATAGGTTGTCTTCATCCTGCTCCTTTTCCATGCATGAAATGTGGAAATTATAATCTGTTATCATTTTGTCAGTAATGTATTAATTGAAAATGTCCATGGCATGGAACAAATAAAAATGAAATACCAATCACATCATAACTGACTGCCAGTAGAGATTAACAAAGGTCCTGCAGTATGTTTTAACACAATGTATCTCCTCATTATGTTTCCATGTCTCACATATTGTGAAGCACTATGGTAATTAAGGTGCTATACAATAGAAAAAACTTAACTTACTTGCATACATATTATAAATTAACTGCCACAATTCCTTCATATAACATCACAAAATCTCATGTTGCTCATTACTGACAGCTGTTGTGACTTTTGAGGATTGTTGCATCTATTAAACACTGAAAACTAAAAGTATGGTAGTCACACATTTGTACAACATTAAATGGGGACATCTTTTATCCATCCTTTTGGCCAAATATAAATAAATATCACAATGTCCATTTGTTTGTGGTAAAATGTAACCTACCTATGTAAATAAAGTCACCCTTGATGCTCCATAAGTTACACGACTGCTACAAACCTTGTTGTTTAGCCTACATGTTTAATAAAAACAACAGTGATTAGTTTTAGCGGTCTGAGTGTCAATTAAATTAATATGGACTCTTACCGCTCTGAACTTTAACTCCACCAACACTTTCAGCGCTTTTCGAGGCATTAAAACCCTCTGCTCTGATGTTTTTAATCTCAACTGGCTTCAGCTGCAGCGGAACCAACCGACCCCTGCTTAGCGTCACCTTACCTCGTTACCATGGATACTACAACTTCCGGGTTTAGTTGCCTGGAGCAACAAGCGCCGTCGTTCCCCGTTCATGTAGCAATCTATCTATCGTTTGTAGCATTTTATTTTATTGTGTATAAACACCTTTTAAACTGGTTTTGCAGACTAGTGAACTCTTAAAGGTTGACTATGTAGAAATACAAGAACAACAGAAAAAGAATTCCAGCAGTCGATTGCCAGACCGTTGCTAGGTAAAACGGGCCGTTGCTAGGGACTCCGCTCTGATCAGAGGACAGCAGAGGAGGAGAACTATGCAGGATATTTACCTTATGTTTCATTTTTACCGTCATTAACAGCATAATAAATGACATGTAGCTTGTTACAGGGACAGTGGAGGCTCTCTGCCTTCCACACCGCTGCTGCTCAGAGCCTCCGCTGTCACTGCTCTCCTCAAGTTGGAAAAAAAAAAAAAAAGGAGCTCCGTGGCACCGAAAGTCCGCGACGATAAACGTGTTTATGACAGATAAGACTACACAAATACACCCATCCTAACAAGTATATGATAATCCATTGATCCACCGATTGATTATTAAAAAGGCTTGGTTGGAAACAAACGCATAGGACCGGGAGGAGGCAGGAAAACAGAGAGAGTTGAGCCACATGTCGGCTACGGGCAGGTACGAATGTAAACAGAACGTTGACAGAAAGTCATTGTCGACCCCGTCAAAAAAATTAAAAATAATAATTCAGACTAAAAAAAATTTTTTTGTGGGAAAGCAATACTTTCATTCTGTACCCCTCTAAAGGCCCCATGGATGTATTATTTTTGAAAAAATATAGCTTTTAATAAATATTCTACATATTCAACCTTTAACAAAAATGAAAAATCACTTTAAATTAACAAACATTGAATAAAAAAAAAACTAAATCTGCCAAATATTTGCCCAATTTGTTTGCTAACAAAGCGTAGGACATTGCTCAACTTTTGTGTTTGACTGATCCTGATCCAAATAAGTCAAAATTGGTTATTTAGATTTGCTAAATTGATTTACCACTTATTTATTCATTTGAACTAGATAAGTGTTTTTCAATATGTCTAGTAATTGATTAAAAAAATTACCGGGTACTGATAACTAATTTTTCTTTTTATAATTAGGCTATGATTAAAAGCACCACACACAAATATACTATACTTTTACTTTCTTGGATATAAATAGAGTTCAAATAAAATGCAGCAAATAAAATATCTGATTGCATCTGATTGACGGGGTCGCCAGAAATTTGTGATGTCAAAATGGGGTCACGAGCCAAACAAGGTTGGGAACAACTGAACTAGGGTCTTAAAACCTGTTAATAATAATAATACAGGTGTTAGCTTTACATCTCAACCATTTTTGTGCATGCAAGTATTAACAAATACATTTTTAAAATGAACCTAATCTAATTGACACCCACAGAACCTGAAGTTAGTTTTTTATTTTTATCATCATTTAATCAGTTCTGACTCTATTGTCTATTGGTGCAGCAGGGTCAAGTGGGATGAGTCCGACTGGTCTTGGTGGCACATTTGTTGGTCCGTTCCATGTTTATATACTACCTAAAATATAGACAAGCCAAAATTATTATAATAGTTTATCTATTCACATTCAGTTTTGGTAGCAGAGCCACAGGTGAAGCAAAGTAGGCACAGTCTGGTTGTGTTAACTTTATCCTTTTCTTTTTAAATGCATCCATTTGGCACAGCTCTGGCAGCTTCAGCTTCCAAAAAATACAAATCTCAGTAAAACTAACTTTCTTGAACACAATAATAATAATAACAACGTCAACATTCCTCTATATTCTGCCCAAAACCTGCAGCAAAACTGAAACTTTTCATTTATATCAGCAGTCCAACTTTCTGAGCAATTAAATGAACACAACGGAAAATGTTCAATAAATATCTAGTAAATAAAAAAGAAAAGCAGTTTGGAACATTAAAGACAGAAATTTAAAAGTAAAAAAAAAAATTATTTTCTCTTCATTTCCATATTATCATTAGGATTTTGTTTGCAGCTGTCCGTTCGGGCTCAGTGTTTGGTTCTGTCCCGTTTGCTCCGGTGTGTCCTGGTCAGAGTCGTCAGAGTCCGAATCCTCCTCTTTCTCCTGAACCGTCGCTCCGTCCGTCGCTCCGTCCTTGTCCTCGACGGCGACGGCTCCTTTCCTCTGAGGCAGGACGGTGAAGAAGGCGTCCTGCCAGCTGCTCTTCTCCAGGTACGCCAGGATGATCTCAAACACTGAACAAAAGGACGAAAACATAGATACAGTATGTAAATGATAAATCTACTCGTATCGCATCCATCCATCTCCCGTGTCTGGTCTGGTACTTGAACGCACCGTGGTTGACGGCCAGGACCTTCCGACTGTTCATCTTGACGAAGCTGCTGAGAGGAAGCTGAGCGTGATCGATCCCCAACTCCTTCGCCTTTTCAAACGTGATGCCCTGTAAACGACAAAAACAAAAAAACAGAGCAGATCAAATGTGTGATCTCACTAGTCTACAAATATCGGGAAATTATCGACCTCTGAGATAAAAATGTGTTAATTCTTACATATTTTGATTAGATTAATTAGAAAACACATGACATGACCTCACTAGTTTTAGACATAAGACTGTTTGTTTATCCCACACATGGGAAATTTAGTTGTTAGTAGCATTGTAGCAAACATGGGGAAAAAAAGAGTCAGTCAGAAAATATGCAAATATAGAAATATAAGACAATATAAAACAAACACAGAAAAATATAAAAAAAAACAAAGAGTGAGAGTATCCACAGTTATTTACATAATAGAATAAAATTTTGGGAACAAGTTTCGAGATAAAATGTGTTGAATCAAATATATTTTTATTAGATGAATTGGAAAACAGGTGATGAAGCTGCTGATTGGCTGAAAGTTTTCAAGATATTTCATGATAAATTATGATGCCTCATAACTTCAAAAGTACAGTAGACTAGAGCAATGAAAATGGTACCACATGGAAGTTTGTAAATTTGTCTTCACTTTGAGACAAATTTGTATTATTATATATTTTTATATAATTATTACCTCACAGCTGTATCTTGGAACCTGGAGCCAACTTGATTTTCCTTTATCAGTGACTCAATTCAGGTCAAATATAGCTACTTAGTTTACTTTAGACAGACCTTGTGATGGTTGTGGTCGACCAGACCTCCGATCACGTAGGCCTTCTTCGGGTCCAGCTCCTCCAGCACGTTGGGAGAGTCCGACGTCAGGTAGACCAGATCCTCTTTGGCCACGACTTCACTGTAGTGCTCCGTTTTAATGTTGATGTCCTGCACACAAGGGACACACACTTATTGTGGCCGTATTCAGACCTGGGGCTCGTTTGGAAGCAGCTGTTATGAAACAGGGAGCGTTTCGGCAACGGCAATTACGCTTGGATGAGAAATAAAAACAAGCGAGCCAAGATCAAGGCCGTGAAGGGCTGGACTCATCTCGGCTTGTTTCCATTTCATTCATGTTTTTGACTCGGGTTTGGGTCAATAATATATACAATTGACTCGGGTTCGAGCTTCAACCATAGTTCGGGCCTGGTTGAATGGATGAATTGGAACAAAGCAAAAGAGGCACAGGTTTTCATACACACCAAGACAGGGGTCTTGAACGGACCCACCACTATATACATTGTTATAAAACTGTGTATATTTTATAGCAAACTGGGTCTAGTGCCATGTATAAACCTTGGTATTGTGCATTCACTACTAGGCCATTTAAATAGGTTCATATGTTCATGTTTTTAAGCTACAGTCAGTGAGTAGGGGGCCGTGTCACTGCCATTTATAAACAGACCTTGTTAACTGATACCAATGCTGATATCAACAATGTCTGTCAATTGCATGATAATCATGCAGAGAAACTGAGGTTTTTATTTTAAACATAAATGGAAAAAATATTTTAAAATGGTCTAATCAACCAAAAATTTTGCAACCCTCAGTTGAAGACCTCTGCTCTAAGATAAAAGCTCCGTGGGGTCTGTGTGTGAGCAGAAGAAGGTTTTAGTCGTCACTCACCTTCCAGTTGACCCAGCCTTTGTCCTTCTCGTCCATGCTCTGTTTCAGCTTCCCTCCGAGGCTCGTCAGGTAGAACTGGAGAAAGAGAGAGCAGCAGAAGTTACTGTGTGTGTCCGACAGGATCGACTCTCTCCGTCCGTCAGCCAGGAGCCACTGACCGATGAGCACTGACCTGCACGGGGTGAAGCGCTCGTCTGTTCTCGGCGTAGCACCTCTGGATCTGTTTGTGAAGCTTGCGGACGTCCTGAAAGAAGAAGAAAAATAAAAATCAGCGTCATGTTTGTACAGCTGCGTTTCCATCACAGGTTTTCACAGAATAAAAGTGATATTTCTGAAAGTTCGAAAAAAGTACATTTGCTATTAAGAGGTGTTTTGCAAATGAGTCGTAATTCTCGCAACTGTAACAGAAGGAACTATTGTTTGGTTATTCACACGGACGTGTTATAGTCTGAGTTATCAGACTGAACCTCACATTAAAATAACCCAGTCAGGTGGAAACAGTATGAAGTGTGTATTCTTCTTGTGAATGAAGAACAGACGTTTAACAGCGTCTCAATTTTAAGGAAGATGGACGTTCAAAACACTTTGCGTTGAATGATTTAGCAACTGTGGTGACGTGACGGGACGACTCAAAACAGACGGGAGAGAGGGAGAGCGAAGAGAAAAGGAACAAATGACCACCAGGATCACATCCTATTAGACCCAGAGTGACGTGTGAATGTGATAAAAGTGTTTCCATTACACTTTTGCGATACACTTTGTTATCAACACATCTGAAGAACAACCTCATGAGAGCGCAAAAATGTTTTGGCGATATTTGGGAGGAGACAATAAGTGTTTCCATTACTTGTTTTTTATTGCGATATTTAGGTTCTGTGTATTTCTAGGGTTGAATGGAAACATCATTTATAACTCTTCACACTCCCAGCGGCCCCTCCCTCCCTGAGTCGTATCTCTCTCTGCTTCTACCTTGACCAGCATGAGGTCATCGAAGCCGCAGTCCACCACCAGCCTCAGGCCGCTGGGCGTCACCTCCCTGCGCGGACGTTTCCTGGCAGCGGCCGGAGCCGAGTCTCCTCCGTCCTCCTCCGGCTGGTTCTGCCTCTGCAGCCGACGCTGCTGCTTCCTGTCCTTTCGCTTCTGCCTGCATTTTTAAAACAGCAGTGATTTTTAACTGAGAAGTTTAATTCCTGATCATTTTCAGTAGCTGGTTTATTTGAGATGTTATTTAACTCGTAGTTTCTATGAACAGTTAATAAGAGAGTGGTTAAATTTGATACATTTTGGCTCCTAATGTTTAAAATATTCCACTTTTACCACTTTTAACTCATGTTCCCAGCAGTTAAATGTTCATTTTGACAGGACAGCCTTCAGATATCACACCAACGTTTATGTGGAATAACTAACAGATGGTGAATCAACACACTGTTAATACAGATCAAATCAGAACTTTGTCTTTACTGGCGATATGATTAACCTCCTTTAACTCGTGTTGTAATAAAATATTCAAGGCCTCATTTGCATCTTATTGTCCACCCATTGTTGTGCATATTTAAAGCAGAAGTGAGTGATCCGGTCGTTTTCGCTAATGCTGCGTTCCAGGCAGGCTTTTGAAATCGTAAATTACAGCTTCAAGTCACAACTTACGACTTTGTAGCGTTCCAGGCAACCCACTCGTGTTTTTCCGACCTGTTGTACCGGTGAAAGTCACTATAACGGCCACTCGTAACTTCCGACCGGTGAACTCGTACCAGATCGAACTGGTACCACTTCACGGTCGGAAAAATACGAGTTTCCTTGAACGCACCATAACAGTCCTCGTCGCTACGTCACCACATTCACGGCGTTCCTTGGCTGCACACACAGCCCTGCATGCCGTTCTCTCTCCTCATTGGATAAAAACTGTAGGATACGATAAATATTTTCTCTTCGGCTCAGAGCAGAGCAGAGGGACTGAGAGACCCGTGTTTCAGACCAAACACTCTATGTAAGTGATTGCTGTCGGAAGATATAACTATTTAAGACTTATATTAACACAAATATATCACTCACTTCTGCTTTAAAATAAACATCCTGCAGCATAAATACACTCCCAACAGTGTGTTTATAACCACATCATGACCTCAGTGTGACCTCTTGCATAAATTAATTCAGCAACACTTCAGGTCTTATACAATAACAAGTGTCATATTGACTTCAAGCTTATTTTGCACATTATTATGGATTTAAATCACTATGAACAAGACAACCATGAACTGACAGATATGTGAATGGGGTTGAGCATAAAGTTAAAGGGATAGTTCAACATTTTTGGCAAATTCTCCTATCACCATAATCCCTGTAGTCATAGCAGTAGGTTCATTACCTTTAATTATCGGTGCATGTTGTTTTGAGATCAGCGGGGCAGAGACGTGAGCTGCTCAGTGAACACAATGGAGATGAACGGTACAGCTGTCCCTCATCAAACTCATCAAATACACAATTTAACAACTCCAAAATGCTCTCGAGGACAAGTTGTGACCTGCACATTCTCCACGCTATGAGATAATAATGAAACATTAGGAGACTAGGAGAGTATTTGTTTCATGTGTCTTAGTGTCACATAATTATACATGATTATCTCATAGCGTGGTGAATGTGCAGGTCACAACTTGTCCACCAGAGCGTTGTGGAGTTGTTGGATTGTGGATGAGTTTGATGAGGGAAACATAGAAATACCATTCACCTCCATTGTGTTCACTGAGCAGCTCACGTCTCTGCCCCGCTGATCTCAAAACAACATGCACCGATAATTAAAGGTAATGAACCTACTGCTATGACTATAGGGATTAAGGTGATAGGAGGATTTGCCAAATGTTGAACTATCCCTTTAACCAACACCATGACTGACTGACTGACTGACTCACTTCCTCAGCTCTCTCTCTTCCTCCCATTTCTGCTGCTTCAGGAGTTTCTTCCTCTGCCTCTTGGACAGAGTCTCTCCTCCTCCTCCTCCTGCTGCTCCTCCGGTCTCCTCCGTGTCTCCTCCTGCAGCCTCAGCTCCTTCTCTGTCCTCCTCCTCCATCTGCTCCTCCTCCTGTTAGCTCCTCGGCCACAAACTGCGGCTTCTCTGCATCTAACGACGAGTCTCTCTGCTCTTCACGTTTCACCGACACGTTGAACCGGGTTTTTAAAAAAGCAGCTTCACTGTCTTTATGTCCAACACACCGTAAACACACTGGAGTAAAAACACTGTCAACTGTCTGTTTGGGTCGAACTCTGCAACTTCCACATGTGAGCTGTCGGCGCATGTCTGACGTCATCTAACCGCGCCAGAGGCGTTCAGTGCTGCTGGGATGTTACAGTTTTTCTAAAAAACCACATTTAAAAGACTGCACTTGGAAATTAATGTTTTGTGGTGGAAATAAGAATTCAGTGTTTGTGAATTTTGAACTTTTAAAACTTTAAAAAGTGTCTGTAGTTCATTTGGGGAAAAAATGTATGTACATTGACTTTAGAATGAATGACACATATGTTTATATAAAATAAAAACATATGTGTAAAAAAAAAAAAAAAAAAAAAAACCTTTTAGAAAGTTCCTTATATTGACACAAAAAAAATCTATATTTATTGGTATGTTTCTGTAGGCCTATGTTTGTTTTTATTAGTAATATCTTACATCTCGAAGCCTGTTAATAGCCTATATGTTGATATTATGAACAGTGGTTCAAACGTTTGAAATAAATATATATCAATATACACTTTATATCAACATACAGATTTTAATATAAGTTTATATATCACACATTTGGTGGCACCAGCCCATATGAAAAATCATAATAGCTATAGGTATTTTTGTGCTGGACAACAAACAGCAGATGTGGGCCAGACCCGGATCTATAGGGAACAGGCTCATGGGACAGAAGTTTCATTTTGCTTTGGAAAATAATCGTGAATCATTTTTTCCCTCAATCTCATTTACAAGGTCACAATGTGCTTTCATGGTCAAATAATTAATTTAATATATTGACATTTCTAAATCTTTTATTGTGGTTGTTTTGTTTTCTGTCATGCTTTGGTTTACACTGTTTGTTTTTCTACTCCCCACTTGTTAAAGCTATATACAGTATATCCCACTGTACAGTCCTATGTTTGTCTCTGACCAGTGACCACAATGTAAAGCTGTGCTAATGAATATTTTTTAGGGCATTTAAATGTCTTGCAAACTTGCAAAGTCTTTTACGTGTGTGTGTCTGTTATGTTTCTGGACGTACTGGTATGTGCTGCACACGCACTGGGATTAAATGCCAGTGTGTGTGTGTGTGTACGACACATATGCAGTCACGGCTCTGCAACACGATCCCACATACCTCGCCTCCATCGCCTCCTAACCCACATACTATATCGGCCCAGAGCCAGCTAGGCCTTTAACACGGGTTGCTTATTTAGCTCACATTCCTGCTTCAGCCATGCTAAGCCCAGATTCAGCCGCGCTAACACACAGACCACTTTCCACTTCCAGACCAATTAACATCTTCCTCGCATTTATCAATAAATAAATCAACTCTGCACCTCTAACGCTCATTCATTGACACACATACTGTATCTAATTTGATTATCAATAAGTGGAATATCACTGTCACCCTAACCCTTGTAAAATATTAACCAGTTTGTTTTGGGAGTTCACTCTGACCTTTGACCCTTGGCAACCAAAATCCAATCAGTTCCCCATTGAAGGGTTTTTACATTATCTATTTCAAAAAATCAATAATGTCCTGTTTTGTGAGGTCAACATTGACTTTGAACAGATCAGTTAAAGTCGATGTTTGTGCCAAATTTGAAGAAGTTTTATTGATGTATTTCTGAGATGAGAAAGTTTTTCGTTATTTTCTTTTCTTTAATTGTCCCATTTCTTCATTTTGAATTTGTTTTCATTTTTCTTCTGTAAAGCACAAGTCAGTGTTGGTAGATTTATTTTGAATGGGAAGAAATCATCCAATTAATCTGATTAGAAATACAGTTATAGGTTATACCTTTATTTCTAATTAGATTCATTGGATTGGATTGATTGGGAAGATCTTTAGATCCCTCCCACAATGGATTGCATACATGGAATAACTTGTTATGGAAGATCAAATGTGTCTGGGTAATATTAATTACTGCTATACTGCTATATTATTTTATTCTATCTGATTTTAAATGTATTGTCCAACTTTTACAGCCAGTAGTCTATGAACCTGAATTTGTGTTTCTCGACTTGTATGCTAAGCTAGGCTAACCATCTCGGTCAGTCATTAAAGTAACAAAAGGCAGGTTTGGAAAAGGGTTACATGTTTATTGAAATTTTCACAAGCACATTTACAAACAGTGGCTATAATGTAACATCCCTTTCTGTATTATGTACATTTGCAAAACACATCAAAGTGAAAAAAACAAAATTCCCCTCAAATCAAAGTTTTCATCTCTCCTCCCTCACTTCCACGTCCGTCTCAACCGTCCTCAGATTTCATCTTCATGACTTCCTAACTTACTTTCTTTTACCTTCCACAGTTTTTGTTTAGAAAGTTCATATGTTTCACAGCAGCAGCATCACAGTGGTCACTCTGAGGACCTTCTGCTTCAAACCTCCTAGAGTCCTTCAGTAAAGCATCGTGTCGTCAGGCCTTCCCTGAGACCTGTGGAAAAAATATTTACACTTCAACACAACTTCATTTTATCTAAACAACGAAGTTTGGGCAGAAAAAAAGTTTCAAAGGGCAACAACAAGAATAAAACGGATGGTGGAAGACCTTATGTTTTTCCAAAATAGAAGAAAACCCCATCAGTCGGACCACTGAGGTTGAAAAGAACAGAGTTTCTCTAATGTAAAATATTAAATATTAAAAATCTACTCACAGCTTTTACATATAATGCTGTAATTTTAACTTTTATATTAAAACCAAAACTCTCTCTCAAAACTTAATTTTCTTTTTGGGACCTAAATAAGTGCATTCAGCAAAATTCAAATTCTGAGCACATTGAGTGAAGGGTTAAGGAGATTTTTAAACATGGCCTCTGAAGGAAGCATTTTTCAGAATAAAAATGAGGAATATCAAATAAAAACAACAAAAGAATGAAAAAAACTTAAAACATAAAACAAAAAAACAACCTTACCCATACCTGAACACTCAAATACAGCACCTTTCATTGTTTGATTGTTTACCAGTGATTTTTTTTTTTCAGTTTATTCAACATATTTCAAACAGATGCAGCTGATGAAATGTAGTTGTTGATGAAGCAGCCTTCAAATCTACAACTGAGGCACTTGTTCTTCTGATAAAACATTTTAGCAGCTGAAAGTGAACCAAACCCGCATAATCAAATAATATAATAAAAGGATCTCTCTAAATAAGACTTCTAAATAGTCTACAATCTTTTCTCAAACGTGCGGCATTCACACTGTTTCCAAACATCCTGACAGGACTTGTCACGTGTTTCCAACAGCTGGTTCAACATAAAAAAACAAAAACAAAAAAAAGAAAAAACATGGACTGACCAGCAGATCCACAGTCTGTGAACTATAATGTACAAAACAAGAACTCAGTGTCAACACAGTCGCATTCAAACAGTGATACACATTGAAGAAAAAAAGGGTAAATAAATTTGCAGCTTAAACAGGTTGAGTTGTCAGTTATACCTGAAAAATAAAATACAACCATAACGTAGCTATGTATTATGTAATGATCATTTATAATATCATAATAGTCCATACAATAAAACATTCTGTCCATTCCAGTTCTGGGTCTGATTGATCCATCCAAACGCCCTAGGGTTACACTGCAAAAACTCAAAATCTGTCCAAGAATATTTGTCGTATTTCTTGTCAAAATGTCTCATTTCTAGTCAAAACTAATCTCTTTCCACTTAAAATAAGACTCATCACCTAAAAATTAACTTGTTTTTAAGTAATTTCACTTGTTTCAAACAAATTTTCACTTGAAATAAGTAGAAAGAACTGCCAGTGAAAGCAAGTTTTTTTGTGCTTGTAATAAGAAAGAACTTGCTCCACTATCAGATTTTTTCTACTTATTTCAAGTGAAAATATTCTTGAAAGAAGTAAAAAGTGTCTAAAAACAAGCTACTTTTTATGTGATGAGTCTTATTTTAAGTATAATGAGATTTGTTTGGACTAGAAATGACATTTTGACTAGAAATAAGACAAATATTCTTGGTAAGATTTTGAGTTTTTGCAGTGTATCCTTGTTGTGGACTTTTGCGTTGCTCCTGTCATAACCACTGTGGCCACTAGATGAAAAACTGCTTAGTAAGCTGCTAACAACTTTTTTTTTTGACTGAAGAGCTGACTGAAAAGATCCTGTTGCCTTCATTTATGACCATAAACACAGACATATTGAGACTTAGATACAAACCGACGCACCTTTAGTTTTCTCTTTTGTCTGGCTGCACACTAGACGATTTCAATTTCAATTCAATAACCAACCAATTTAAAATCTTAACCAACCTATTTCAACTGATTTTTAACATTATACTCCCCCAAATATAGCTACACATTAGACAATCCAGTTAAACACCTGTAATGATTTTAAAGTGGAGTTTCCTCAGACACCGGATCTCACAGGAAATCATGTGATCAAATGTTATTTCAGATTAGAATAAGACTGTGTTCATTACAACTCGGAGGTTGAAAATCCCAACTCGGAAATTTCCGACTTCCAACATCATTGCGTTCACGCTGCAGGAACTTGGAAGACAAAAAACATGGATACCCAAAGGAAGTTTGGCATGTTGTGGCTCATAGCTTAATACGAAAAATATATGCAGCAGCAAATTATGTTTTTTTGGAGGCAAATGTGCACATAATGTTATAGCCTTGATAACAGTTAAACGTTATTTCCGTCACATACGCGGAACACAATTTCACACCATACAACAATCACAGCTTAATATAAACGTATTTCATATAGGCTACTGCAATAATACACAAAAATATGCATTAAAACCTCAACAAATAACTTTAGATTTATAAATTCTAACCGTTTAGGACGAGGGCTGCCATGTTTTGATGTTGTTGTGACGTCAAGTCGGAAAGTCGGAGCTCTGATATGATACCCGAGTTTCCGACCTGTAATTTCCGAGTTCGCCGCCGTTCAATTCATTTTTTACAACTCGGAGCTCGTTTTTTCCCAACTTCCGAGTTGTCTTGAACGCAGCATAAGTCTTTCTGAAGCTTCACTCTCTGTTATATTTTTGTGCTTATGAAACAATTTTGTGCTTATGAAACAATCCCAAGAGTTTGAAATTAACCAGAATATCAACTCAGTGTCCTGCACAACTCTTGATAGTTCTTCCTCAGTCAATGTTAAGGGTCTAAGGGCAGAGGATGTTGTTATGATGCTGTGTGAAGCCCTTAGAGACAAACTGGCTATACAAATAAACTCTCCTTGTGCATCACCGAACCACCATATGTTCGCTCTCATCTACCTGCTGAACTCGTCTCTCTGCACAAACAGGTGATATCTGCTCTGCTGCTCTAAAATAACGTGGCTGGCAACAAAAACCCAACTTGACCTGATTGTGTTGAGCCCATCTCTCTCAGACGGAGACGGATCTGTTTACATTATAAACATAACTCAGCGCTCCAGTATGCGGCTCTCGTTCTCCGGTGAGAAGCCGGGGAAGTCCGGACGTCCAAGTGCAGCTGAGGGCGTCGCTCGCTGCATGCTGTGTTTATGTAATTGCTGATTAGATGCCATGTGAACCTGGCTTCTCACTCTCTTCCCCCCTCTTCTTTAAATGACTTGCAGCTATATAAAGCTGCCTTGACCCTGCTGCGACTCGACGTTGACGTCCGGGAGCAGCTGGAGCGCTCTCTCTCCATGTACACACACACACACATAACAAACGCCGGCCACCGCCTGACGCTGACCTTTTACTCCCACACACACTGTGTCCACACACTCACCACCACACCCAGACTTTTATATCAATATTCAATGTCATTATAATCCTCGAGTGAGATCAGAATTCACAGCAGCAGCAGCAGAGGAGGTGCTCAGTTGTAAACTTTACCGTCACATACTGTCCCCTTCTCATACATGTTGTTGGATCCTTGTAGCTGAGGCTGTCTCGAATTAACATGATGCTAGAAAACTGGCTTTCCTTCTCTTTGGATGGATGATAAATGGCTTATTTTAGATTATATGAAGACATGTAGAGTTCAAAATTAAATGTTAAATGTGAACTTCATGTTCTGTCAAAGCCTGTTTTTGTTTCACTCGACCATAAGTCCCATTGAAACTGATCTATGAAGATCTATTGTGATCTATGTTATGAATAATATGAATCTGACATTTATTTTAATCTCAACATGTCCTCTTTTTCCTCAATAGGTTTTTTTTCTCAATAACATATTTATTTCATGATCTCTCCAACTTTTCAGCACAAGGTTGTGAAAAGAATCAGCAAACAGCCAATAATCACAATTTGACATATGTATTGAATCTATTATTGATGTATTTGTCTTATTTATCTATTTATTCTATATTAAGTCTGTTCACAATAAAGTGATTATTTCATGATACGTATTATTGTATTTCATTTTGATTCACTTTCTCTTTCACCAGTCTCAGGAACAATAGGCTAATAAACATGGGGGGAAAAAGCAGCTGATAATGACCCATATTAACATTTTGCTGTTGGACGTTATCTAGTGGTTGTAGAAATTATGACAGGAGCAAAGGGGAAAAGTGCAGCGACATACTAACTATTTAATTTTGGCACATTTTTGCCTCCGTAGATTTCGTGAGACTTACAACTAACTGTGCCTCTCTCTGTTTTCTACATCATTCTTTTCTATCTGGATGTGATGGTCTGTTTCTCTACTCCACCTGAAACTACAACACAACTCAGCAGCAGCAGCAGAATAAAAAGCTCAATTTACTGCTGCAGGTTTATAGTTTTGAAAACCAGTTGTGGTGAACAAACAGACAAATGAGGACATGAATGTGAGCAGTTGGTGAACTATAGTTATTAAAAATGATTAATCACATAATATATATAAATAAAAAGCAGGATAATGAGCTGTTTAGGGATGTCACGATTACTTGTTTTCACAATTAATCGTGGTATTAAACCAACCCAAAAAAAGATTATGTTGGAACCATATCGGCAGATCAGCACCAAAGTAAAGGTAAATGCACAGATACCGGTCCATTTACCTAACGTAGCATTGAATAGGTAGGAATTTAAAGGGACAACGAGGAGTTTTGGAAAAGTGAAGTGTTTTCACACTACATTTATGAGCCTCCGCGTGCACCGTGAAATTCTTTGACCGCCGCAAGACAGACTCATGTTTTCATTCATCAAGAATTAAAGTCAGAGGTTCGAAGGCGATCAGATACCGTCGTAGTTCCGACCATAAACGGCGATTCGGCTGCGTTATTCTCATGACTCGCCACGAAACCAAAAGAAAGAAACGCTGGTCGGCTCGACCAGCATTTCCGCCACCACTAATAATAACAAAATAACGATAGAGACAAAACGATATATTTATCGAAAATGGGCCCATTAACAAGTGTGGGTAGCGGAGATTCATCCACATTAATGTGAGACTTTTTTATAACCAAATACAAACTCCTCGTCCCTTTAAATACTAGCGTGTCATTCGTAATAAAAAACATGATTAAAATAAAGTTAAACATTTGGTATAGATGACAATTAATGAATTCCCCTTGGGGATGATTAATTGGTCCTACATTAATAGATATTTTGTGTAAAAATGTTGACTATATTTGATTTTACATATTCATAGTGTTGTGAAATTAATTAATGCATAATAATCGTGATAATTGTTAATACCGTGATTATTTCTCTGACAATAATTGTACTGAGAAAATCTACAATCGTGACATCCCTAGTTTTGTTTTCAAATACAAAATAAAACCACTTCACAGTCTTTAACACCAGTCTGTCCGTCCGTCCGTCAACACTTGTTCTGGACGAGCAGTCGGAGCGACTCACCTCTCCAGATGAGCTGCTGCCGTCCGTCTATCTGTGCTCCACCACGAAGCTCATGGTGGTCCCGTCGAACGAGGGCGGGGCGATGATGCGCGGCCCCTGCTGCGACGTGATGCTGATGACCGGCTGCTTGACGCTGGCGAAGCCTTGTAGTGGTCGGTTGCTGGCGGCAACAGCAGCGGCGACCTGATGATGATAGTACTGCTGCTGCTGCTGCTGCTGCTGCTGAGACACCTGAGGCGACTTCCCGGTGGCCATGTAGAACGGGCTCTCGACGTACATCCCCTCCAGCTGCTGCTGCTGCATCATCATCACCTTCTCCGCGCTCTCCGCCTCCGCCTGCATCGACATCTGCGACGGCACCAGCGTCCGCGCCGGGATCACCGAGGGCATCGCCGTCGCCGTCGCCGTCGTTGGCATGAAGCCCTGGTAGATCATGTAGGTGGGGACGCCGCCGCCGTACGCAGCAGCAGCAGCGCCGGCGGGGCCGAACGCCAGCGGCGACATCGCCATGGGGACGGGCGTCATGGGCGGCGGCGGCTGCGGCATCGGCACGTCGACGTACTGGCCGGACTCGGGGTCGAACAGGCGCTTGGTGGCGGGCTGCAGCGGCGTGTCGACCAGGTAGTAGTTCCCCGTGGTCGGGTCCAGCAGCATCTTCCTCTGCGTGGCCTCGACGGCCGGCGCCGGGGTGATCGCCATGGACGCCGGGGAGAAGCAGTACACCTGCGGCTGGTTGGCGGCGGCGATGTGCATGCCCAGCGGCAGCGAGTGGTGGTAGATGGTGGCGGCGGGCGGCGGCGTGTCTGCTGACGGGCACGTCGTCTCCATGACGATGCTGGAGCGCCGCGGTTGGTTCTGGTGGTGGTTGCCGTTGGCGTCGTCCTGAACCCGGGTGAAGTGTCCCGGCGGCGTGGTCGGGTGCGACCGAGCCGTGGACGTGTAGACCGACGTTCTCTCGCCGTACGGAGGCTGTTTGGCGGCGTGAGACTTGACCGGAATGGTTAGGTAGTTCTCGTTGTCGAAGGCCGAGGCTCCGGAAAACTCCAGCGAGGGCTAGGGGTGGGAGAAAAAATAGATTCACATAAATATCGCGATATCTTTTTTGCCTTTTTTTTTTTCAAAAATCAACATTATTTTTTGAAAAAAAAATTTGGGGGGGGAATTTTTTTAAAGGAACGACGAGGAGTTTTGGAAAAGCGTAGCGTTTTCACACTACATTTATGAGCCTCCGCGCACCGTGAAATTATTTGACCGGTGCAAGACAGACTCATGTTTTCATTCATCAAGAATTAAAGTCAGAGGTTCAAAGAGGTTCACATACCGTCGTAGTTTCGACCATAAACGGCGATTCGGCGGCGTTATTATCATGACTCGCCACGAAACCGAAAGTAAGGAAACGCTTGTCGGCTCGCCCAGCATCTCCGCCACCACTAATAATAACAAAATAACAATAGAGACAAAAACGATATATTTATCGAAAATGGGCCCATTAACAAGTGTGGGTAGCGTAGATTCATCCACATTAACGTGAGACTTTTTTATAACCAGATAGAAACTCCTCGTTGTCCCTTTAAAGCAGAAGTAAGCGGTCCGGTCGTTTTAGCTAACTTCCTGTCAGCAGATGGAGTTAGCAGTCCCCGCCCTCGTCCCTACGTCACCACATTCACCCTTGGCTGCACACACAGAGAGGACCGCCCCTTTATGCCGTTCTCTCTCCTCATTGGATAAAGGTTGTAGGATACAAGGAAAGTTTTCTCCTCGGCTTACAGCAGAGCAGAGTGAATGACAGACCCGTGTTTCAGACCAAACACTCTATATCAGTGATTGCTGTCGGAAGATATAACTATTTAAAGGTACAGTATGTAAGAAATCTAAAGCAACTGGCCGTAAAATCCTCCTAATATGTCACAGAGACTCAGGAATAATGTTCATATAACATGATGAACTCACCAACAACAATAGTACAGCCAGAGTATTCGCATTAAAAATCTTTTTTTGCAGACTGCAAATCATGTTTATGTTTTGAATTTACGTGTTTACATGTTGCGCCACCTAGCCCTCTCTCCCAGTCACGGCGGCGTCAGTGGCGTTTCAGCCTCAGTCTGCTTCCACTGAGCTGCCGCTACCTCTGGGAGAAAAAACCAGATCGCTGTGTTTTGAATTTGACTGCAGTAACCGTTTTGGGCCACATTCTTACATATTGTACCTTTAAGACTTATATTAACACAAATATTCCGCTTACTTCTGCTTTAAATATTGTGCAATGTGCATTTGTTAGCCTTTTTTTACATACAGGGAGTACAGGTTTTGAAAAGGGTTTAAGTTCACTTTATACTTTCTGTATGTGCAGATAAATGTTAAAAATGCAGATTAAAAATCGAGAGAATCGGCAATATCGTAGAATCGCAATTTAAATCGAATCGCCATCCAAAAAATCGTAGAAGAACCGAAGCCCTAGCGAGGACCTGCTCACCTCCTTCGACTCGACGCCGACTTCGTGTCCTCCTCCTCCTCCTCCCGCGAACCTCGGATGGCTGATCTTCAAGGACACCGGCAGCTTCGGCGGCGACTTGGGGACGAAGTTTTTCCCGCCGAAAGGTGTCGGTGTGGCGACGGCGTTTGGCGGCGTCACCTTGGCGGTTGTCGAAGAAGACGAAGCAGAAGAAGCCTTGAGGCTGGAGCTCAGGCTGAACATGTTCTTGCTGCTTTGCTGCGACTTGCTGGACGTCTGAAGGCTCCTCAACAGGTCTTTGTCTTGCCGCAACCAGCTCTCGATGCTCGGGGACGCTGCCGCTTTGGTGAGGGAGTCTCTTCGCACCATCTTGCCGACGTTGAACCCTCTCGCTCCTCCTCCGTCGTCCCCGTCGGGCCCGTGCTCCTCGGCCAACAGCGACAGCACGTGGCTGTCCATGAGCGGCCGAGCCTCGTTCTTCCTCTTCCACTCGTTCTTCTCGAACACGTAGAGCTGCTCCATGGTCTTCACGGCGGCCTGCAGCTTCTCCAGAGCCACCTGGTTCGACAGCTTGGACTCGGGTTTCTTCTCCGTCATCGTTTCCGACGTTTTCTCCTGCTTCCTCGAGGCTACGCTGCTCTCGATCCGCAGACCGACGCTTCCATCTGAGGAGCTACTTGCACCTGGAGGTGTTTTCCCTGTTGCTGTTGGTGCCCATTGTGGCTGAGCAGCAGCTTTGGCGCCATCTGGAGACGATCTGTCAATGTCCAGTTGCTCCCGTTGGGTCAACTCCAGCTGTCCAGGGGGTTTCCCGTTGGTGTTTGTATTGACCGATTGGCACTTTATCACTATGGGGGACACAGAGTTGGTGTTTCGATAGGGCACCTGCTGCTGCTGCTGCTTCTTCAGCTCTGAGTGGCTGTCAGCGCATCTATTCTCGTTGTTGTCCAAAGACACGAAGTGATAGGAGCTTTTCACCAGCTTGCGCACGTCTCTCACCTGGTGAATGGGCGTCTGCAGCTTCCCCTTGTTGTTGTCTCTGATGTCTCGGACCATGAAATGCGGCACTTTGTCCGAGGACTCAGCCCTCAGCGCCGAAGCCAGAGCCTGACACTTGAAGTCTTCCTGCCTGGCCGAGTTACAGCCTCCTGCTATATTAGGAGCGCGCAGTTTGGAGACGCCGAAAGGCTCCGTTTTATTGTCCCTCACGCTCCGCAAGTTGATTTTAATTTCCGGGGATTTGGATGTGGTCAACGCGCTCCTCGAGTCCGCGACGTATAAAGTGTTGTCGGAGCGCAGCTGTATCCGTCCTTCATCGCCACATGGAGAATAATCCGCGGCGCGCAGCTGCTGCTGTCCGACCTCTCCCTCGCTGGACAGCAGTTGGATACTTGGCACAAACAAATGTGACATTTTGGTCAGTTTGCCGCTGCCCGTTGAGCGCTGATGATGATAATGATGATAATCCCACTCGGCCTCTTTTTTGTCTCGGCGAGCAGAAGGCGGCTTCTCCTCCGCACCTTTATCGTTTTTATTATCCTTTTGAAACTCGAGCTCCCTCCCGTCCTTCCAGCATCTGAACGCGCTATTTTGGCTCCGAAGCAGCGTGCTTTTGGACGCTTCCAATGCGCCTTTTTTAGTATCGATTCCAACCTCATTTCCCGGGTCCAAATTAGTTTGCAGCGATGCGGGAGGTGCAGCAGGAGCAGCAGCAGCAGCAGCAGCAGCAGCGTCCTGTCTCCGAGAGTCGCTCTTGGTATCACAGGAGCCACCGCCGCCGCCGCTGCTGTCCACAAAGTCCCACAGCTCATCCGCGCACATTATAGCGTAGGAGTCCGAGCTGCTCTCCGAGAACCTGGAGCTCTGTCTGTGCAGCTCCCTACCACTCTCCTTCCTCTCCCTGCTGCTGCTGTGTCTCTCCCCCGGCAGCTCGCAGATCTCCCCCCGCTCCATCTTGCGCTCCTGCTCGAACTGCATCTTCTTGGAAATCACATTTTTCAGGAGGCTGGAGGCGAATATGGCTTTCTTGTGCGAGTCTTCCATGGTTTTAATAGAGGCTCTGCTGCTGCTCTGAGTCTGCAGGCTCTGGCTCTGGCTTTGGCCGCCTGGCAAAGGCAAACTGCTGCTGCTGCTGGTAACTTCATCCGCGGAACGTGATCCCGCTGCGTTTGGTGCTGCAGACATATTTCCCGCGTTGACATTGCAACGAAAATTCAGAGTCTCAGTCAGTCTGATCACTCCGCTGTGGCGCTCGCTGAGTTTCCCCATCAGCTCTATTTTCTGAGCGGATGAGGGATGAGGATGAGCGCCACTCAGGGTGAAGGTCTTGTTATTATTATTACTGCTGCTGCCCTTATTATTATTATTATAACCTATAGCGTCTAAGCTTTTGGCGATTTCAAACCCCTTCCGATTGGACACCACACTCTTCTGGTCCATGTTGCCATACTTCAGATACGCGGACCACCTGTTCTGCAGCTCTGACGCGGAGGACTCGCTGCTGGAGCCGCAGGCGCTGTTGAAATTGATGGCATCGAAGTAATTCGGGTACGCCAGGCTCTTGAAGGCTCTGGCCGTCAGGGTGCGCACCTCCTTGTCAGCGTCGTCCAGCTCGCTGACAGCGCTGGACGCACCGCTGGAGTGATCGGTGGCGCTCAGTAATTTGCCGCCAAAGTGCAGGCGACCGGGCGCGGCGATGAGACACTTCTTCCCGTCCACTCCCCTGAACACGTAGCGGCTCGTGTCTCCCGAGCGCCGCCCGGCATGATGGAGAATATTTCCTCCCTCGTCTTGAATGTTGCCCGAGTCATTTATAGCTCGAGAAGTGGCTCTGATTGACAGGTGGATCTGAGGCTGAGGAGGCTTGGACTCATCTGAGCTGCAGGTGGTGGACTTGGCCAGATCGTCGCGCAGATCGCTTTCCTCCTCCTCCCTCTCTCCTTCTCCTTCTTCTCCTTCTCCGGCTCCATCGCTGTCAAAAGACGCGTAATCGACAAAGGCGTACACGCGGTTGTCGTCCTCGACGTCCCAGCTGGCGGACGAGTCCACGCGCAGCAGCAGTTCGTCGTCGTAGTCGTCGTCCGAGAGCTCCGACAGCTGGATCTCGTGCGTGGTGATGTAGTGGGACTCCTCGTCCAGCGCCGCGTCGGAGAGCACCAGAGTCACATCATCATCATCATCATCCTCCTCCTCCTCATCCAGATACTCCTCTTCATCACACTCGCTCCTCCGACTCAGGTAGTTGTTGTCTCCTCCTCCACGCTGTAACTCCTCTTCATCCCCTCGCGCGTCTTTCCCCTCGTCCTCCTGCTGCGTAATGAGGCGCGCGATCTTGTCTCCAGATCCGAGACAATTAACCGCTGCGTCCAGAGCAGCAACAGCAGCAGGAACCAGAGGAAGAGGAGGATTAGACTGATCCTCCTCAGCAGCTTCTGCGATCCTCCTCAGCCCACGAGCCCCTTTCTTTTCCATTCCAGCCTCGCGCTTTGGCTCTTTTACGCACGAAGCTCCAAGGAGCGAGACTTGGTTTGTCTCACCCAAGTCACCGTCTTTCTTCCCCTTCTTCACCCCTCCTCCTGACTCCCCCATATCCACGTATTTGCCCTCGTCGTCGTCTCGTTTCTCCGGCTTTTGGAGCAGGTCCGTGAGCTCGCGCAGAGTCACCGGAGCCTCCACGCACACGCAGCTGTGGCCGGTGGTCTTCATGGCTGAAGCTGAGGCTGAGGCGGTGGGTTTCTTCTTCCTCTTCCTCTCACAGTCGTTGTTGCTGTGTGACGGAGAAGACGCGACAGAGATGGAGCCCCCCAGGGTTGTTGTCGGTTAGTTGGTCTCTGTCCCTCTCAGAGCAAAGCGCCGCGTGCACAGACACTGGTGATGACACGAGGACGCTCCACACATTCCAGCGGTCGGGCCGCGCGAGGACCAGAGCAGAGCAGAGCAGAGCAGAGCCACGCGCGCGCGGGGTCTAAAACGGAGCAGCAGAGCGACATTATCACTGACCAGAGTCTCCGGGCCACATGGTCCCCCGGTGTGCGGCTCGCGGACCAATAGGAGACGCCGGAGAGGAAGTTTATTAAAAATCATTATAAATACTCTAGAAAAACACCACGTTTGATCTGATTCTGTGACGCGATCACTAAAAATAGACTCAAGACTGGAGGAAGAGAGTTTTACAGATGGAAAAGTAGAGGAAGACTGAACAGAAACAATCAATATCCACACAATCACTGTTATCGATGGGGTTTTACAGTACATTGAATTTCCATAAAAAGTTATAAATGAAACCTATTTTGGTTTGAACTAGAACAGGTTAATCATATTGAGACTATACACATGTGTATTTTTCTTGATCTTTGTTATATTACTTTGATCTTTTGTTGGTTGCTGTTTTTGTTCTGTTTATCACTTAATTCTTTACTTTGTACAGCACTTTGGGCAACTTGGGTTGTTTTTAATTTTTTTTAAATAAACTTGATTGATTGATTGATTGATTGATTGATTGATGTGGCCCATGTTTATGTAGTTATACATACATTCAACCTATAAAATCATCAATCCATATAAGATTTATGTATCTTTCCACAAGTGTGTATCATTAGCCTACTAATATATACAGAAGTGTCCTTTAAATGTTACCAATAAAATCTTCAATGTAATGTGTCATGCATGTGTTTATATTGTAGTCTACATATCTGATATATACAGTGTATGTAGCCTATATCCACACCAATGCCAATCCACATACCATCAAATAGTGTATATATGTAGACATATAAAATATATATAATCACTTCTTGTTTATAAATGCTCAGATTTACTTCATTATCCGGCCCAAATACTGTAATATCATCAGTATTATTGTATTGTTTGGGGTGGGGTGTTATGTAATGAGTGTAGCGACTGATGCTGCCGTTAAACAGCGCTTCAGTTCAGTGTTGAATGTACATCTGTGTCAGCAGGACAGACTGTGAACAGCTGAGTAAATAAACACATTTTAAAAGTTGATATACTGAAATGTGGTGGGAGTATGGTGATATTGAAAATTATTGATCAGCTCTGGTACAAAAGGTTTCATCAAATTGTAGAACGAGACTCACTGAGGTCCAACGACCAGACGACTACAGACATTTCTGTCCGACCACCAGAAAACATGTCAGAGCAGACAGACGGTCACTGGCCGTTTGTAAAAATACACACAGAGCTCACGTACATACAGTCATACAGTCATACAGTAGGGTCCTGTGACAAAATGTGAAAACTGCAGCCATGTTACGTGTGAGGAGACGGACGCAGGGTTTTTCGTGACTCCTCAGACGGAGGCAAATAAACACCCAAGTGACAACGACAACCTGGCAACAAGACACTGGGAGGGATCCGCTGTGTGTGTGTGTGTGTGTGTGTGTGTGTGTGTGTGTGTGTGTGTGTGTGTGTGTGTGTGTGTGTGTGTGTGTGGGACTGCTGAGGGCAAATCCAAGGGACCTTTGATAAATGCCGGGGGTAAATAGGTCAGGTCATTGTTTTCTGAGAGGACACAAAGCTGCAGGTCTAACCTAATTTTTCTCATCACTTGATTCTATCAATCAACGTTAAACTATTTTATTTTGAAGGATTCATTTAATGCTTTAACAGTTACCCAAATGATTTAGATTTAAAGATTATATTTGAGCCAAAGTGTGGATTTTCTTACTGCTTCCTCTTACTTTTGTGATTTTGCCTCAATAGATTCACATTTTCCTATAATGTGTTAGAGAAGGACCCGGTCAATGTTCACATTGGAGTCCAAGGTCCAGGCACAAGTGGCCATCTGAATATTCTGTAGTATAACATTTAAAGAAGGGACTCCAGTGTTGGCGACAAATTATAATATAACATAAGTCTGAAAAAATCAAATCAGATCTGTGCAATCCCCTAAAAAGTCGGACCCAACGTTCGATCTCCTAAACTCTTTAAAAAATCCCTGTTAGGACCAGACTTTACTAAAGCCCCAACACGCCTACACATGGTTTACAGTTAATCTCTCCTCAGACCGAAGACCTATACTGTAGCAATTGTAGTTTGGGTTTTGAGGCAGAACAAAGTGCGAGCTGTGGTGTAAGGACAGTCTGAACTTTTAGAGGAACGAGCTCCAAAAGTAAATCAAAGACACTTAAAACTAAATTAAAAACACGTAGAGTGAATCATATGAACATAAACGTCCCTGATCAGGTGATGATCCTGTAAACTCCCTCAACCAGAGTCGCTAAGCTTCAACAACTGAGCAACATTCAGATTTAGATACAACACATTGACACTCCCAGGAGTTACACACTGTTACTGTTTATAACGCAAATGACTTTAACATCAACGAGTCCCAGTTGGTTGTGAATGTTACACAAACATCCGATCATGTCATGCAGCAGACAGACTCTCTAAATGTTTTAAAGGCTGATGTCTGACTGTGGAGACTGAATGTGTCATCACTGTAGCTTGGAGGAGGTCACGGTCGAGGTCACAGAGGTCGACAAGAGCAGCAACAACAACAAGAGTCAAAAACACATACTGTAGGGAACTGTAGAAGGTCTGTGAGTGAATGTAACAGATGTGTTTATGGACTGTGGGTTGTTTTTATAAACTGTGCATGATTTCAAAACATTTCAAAATACATTTGAGTTATTCAAGAATGAAATCAGATCACATGATTCCTGATGTAAGAAACTTATTACTGACTGAGGCATCAAAAAGGTTAAGTGACTGCATCACTGTGTTTGGTTTGGTTTGGCTTGGGTTTGGTTTAGTTTAGTTTAGTTTACTTCAAATTAGTTTAGTTCAGCTTCGCTGTCTTTGGTTGGGTTTGGCTCGGTTTGGTTTGGTTTGGTTTGGTTTGGTCTAGTTTGGTTTGGTTTAGGTTTGCTTTGCTTTGCTTTAGATTTGGTTTGGTTTGGTTTGGTTTGATTTGGGTTTGGTCTAGTTTGGTTTGGGTTTAGGTTTGCTTTGGATTTGGTTTGGTTTGGTTTGGTTTGGTTTGGCTTGGCTTAGGTTTGGGTTTGGTTTGGTTTGGTTTGATTTGGGTTTGGTTTGGTTTGGTTTAGGTTTGGAATCGGTTTGGTTTAGTTTGGTTTGGTTTGGTTTGGTTTGGTTTGGTTTGGCTTGGCTTAGGTTAGGGTTTGGTTTGGTTTGGTTTGATTTGGGTTTGGTTTGGTTTGGTTTAGGTTTGCTTTGGATTTGGTTTGGTTTGGTTTGGTTTGGCTTGGCTTAGGTTTGGGTTTGGTTTGGTTTGGTTTGATTTGGGTTTGGTTTGGTTTGGTTTAGGTTTGCTTTGGATTTGGATTGGTTTGGTTTGGTTTGGCTTGGCTTAGGTTTGGGTTTGGTTTGGTTTGGTTTGGTTTAGTTTTGGTTTGTTTGCTTTGGTTTGGCTTGGTTTGGCTTGGTTTGGTCTAGTTTGGTTTGGCTTGGTTTGGTCTAGTTTGGTTTAGTTTTGGTTTGGTTTTGGTTGGTGTGGTCTAGTTTGGTTTGGTTCGTGTGGTCTAGTTTGGTTTGGTTTGGTTTGGTTTAGTTTTGGTTTGTTTGCTTTGGTTTGGTCTAGTTTGGTTTGGTTAGTTTTGGTCTGCTTTGCTTTGGTCTAGTTTGGTTTGACTTGGTTTGGTTGGTTTGGTCTGGTCTAGTTTGGTTTGGCTTGGTTAGGTTTGGTTGGTTTGGCTTGGTTTGGTCTTGACCTTCTTTGTTGTTTTGTGTTGTCAGCGCAGCCAAACAAGCTGTAACCACAACACTGACATATCAAGACGTCCAGTTACTATGTTGTTACATCAGTAAGTTTGAAGACCGTTCCCTGTTGATCAATTCAGGACACAAATAGCAGCAGTAATTAAATAATCTGGGAGTTGTGTTTGTGCACGGATGAACCTAAAGGCAACACACTACCTATTGGATCTGTGTTTGGTCTCCAACAGCTTCTGAGGAAAACATCTGCACTATGTTACCTGCTTTTTTTTTTATCAACACCAGTTTAACCATTGACCTTAAAACCAAAACAACGAGTTGAACGACTCTAAACTGCTCTGAAGGACTGAGACGAGCTGTGGAGAAGGCAGCGTCTAGTCCTAAAAATAAAAATAAAAAAAACAACCTATGATACCAGTTACAGTGGTTATATAAAAATCTAAGCAGAGACTCCTTTCTAAGAATAAAAATTCTCCGTAGGTTGAGACACAGACATTTAGGTGACTGGTATCATCAGCGCTGAAGGAGTCAACCAGCGCCAGGGAGTCCAGTGTAATTGGAATGAATAACTGGGCATCCGCTGGCAGGGATCTCACACTCACCACCGGGGTATGAGGCGGGTGTTTGGGGGGGTATGTGATGACTGCTGTTGGTAGGCAAAAAATCCCCCCCGTCACCCTCTGCCAGAGACGTTTGATACTGTAGATAGTGAGCAGGGGAAACCAGAGAAGACCCTGAGCTTTAACTGGGTGAAACCCAGCGCCGCTTGTGTCAAAGACTGGACACAAGTATCCGAGCACATGTCCTGCACCGGGACGAGCTGAAAAAGGACGGTGAAATGACTCAGGGATCTAAGATTTTTTTATTTTAAAAGTGTATTCTGACCTAAATGTCTCCAGCTCTTGGTTCGTCTGCACAATAGATGTTCAACTTACCGAGTATAAAGGTAGATGTTTGTGTTAAAGCTCCTTCAAAATAAAGGTAGATGTTTGTGTTAAAGTTCCTTCAAAATAAAGGTAGATGTTTGTATTAAAGCTCCATACAGTATAAAGGTAGATGTTTGTGTTAAAGCTCCTTCAAAATAAAGGTAAATGTTTGTATTAAAGCTCCATACAATATAAAGGTAGATGTTTGTGTTAAAGCTCCTTCAAAAAAAAGGTAGATGTTTGTATTAAAGCTCCATACAGTATAAAGGTAGATGTTTGTGTTAAAGCTCCTTCAAAAAAAAAGGTAGATGTTTGTGTTAAAGCTCCTTCAAAAAAAAGGTAGATGTTTGTATTAAAGCTCCATACAGTATAAAGGTAGATGTCCATGTGTAGTGTGATTATAAAGCAGCTCTAGGTTCTATATTAATACTGTGAAAGTATCAAAGCCTCAGTCCACAGAGAAATGCACACAGCCTGTATTCAGAAACTGAGCCTTAAAACCAGCCGTCAGGACTTCCTGCCACTTTGTGATGTCACAACGAAGCAAACCTAGAGCCAGAAATAATGTAAATAGTTGTAAAGATCTTTTCACTACACATGTTTGTCTAAGTTTAAACGTTGGGGCCCCTGAAAAGATGAATCCGGCCCTGTCGTAGTGAAAAACAAGTATGTAAACATCTCAGCAGATTTCAGAACTGCATGTTAAGGTGTGCGCCCGGTGTAGACGTGGCCTTCAAGCCTCAGCAGCACCGTATGAACATGATTTAATCTTAATTCATCTTTTGGGAAGGGAGTGTAAATGTTGTGCAGGGCAAAGTTTTGTAGGTCACATGTCTGATGACAGTCCGACCGTCTGCGGGTCCAAACACTGTGAGAACCCGGGTTGTTGCTGACAGGGGTTCAGTTACTGTAAACTCAGTCGCTCAAACAGAATATATATTTAGCGCACTATTTTAGTGCGACGGGCCTGGTGACTGCAGCTTCTTGAGGAGATTCAGTTACTTGTGGCGTCCACATTAAAACAGCGGGTGGTCAATCATGTCAGGCCATTAGTCAAAACGGATTAAGAGGGCAATGTAAGTGGATAACGAGGAGAGGGCACCCTTTTCCCTTTCTATAACACCGTCCACTGCAATTAGTCAAGGTATACACAGTTTATCTCCATGGCAGCAAACACACGCATATCATAAACAACAGGTCATATATGTTATACCCTGATCTCAGCTCTGACAGGTTATGGACTAGTTGTAAAAAAAGGATCTGTGTCTCTGGGCACAGTTAGAGAGAGACGTCTTCTTTAGCAGACTCAACGGGACACTTTTAATGTATCTTGACGAGACGTAATTAAAGTGGCGGGAGATCAGGTCGCTCATCAAGAGGAGGTGGACCAACCTCCGACAAGTTATGTAACGTCTTCTGGTTATATTAGACAGAAAAAGAAAATATGCAGAACAAACTAGACACATTATCAAGTTGCTGCAGGAAAAGCTCTGCACTAGTTTCTTGAGAAAGACTTCCATGTTCGCTTTAAGCTAACACTCTTTCCTGCATTTCGCTGTTGCTCGTTTGGCTATTGCGCGTTAAGCTAATGTTGTAATTATGTTTGTGCACATGCGCGAGATATGCTGCGAGATGTTTTTGTAAACTATTGGATGTATGATGTAAACATGGGAGAACATCTCGCAGCATATCTCGCACAGCCACTGGGAGCTACTAGGCTACTACAACAAGGCTAAAAACAGAGATCAAATTAATTTTTTCCCAACAACTTTTTCATGTGGCGGCTTCAGGACACTTGAGTCAGTATGGACAAGCAGTATGGAGGTATTTGGATGTTTCATAGTGTGTGTTTTGGACGATTCAAAAGTGAGCTCTATCTGCCGCCATTCTATGAAAATCCATTGGTAGCCAGACCCCCTCTGGAAATCCAAAAGCGGTTTGATAAGTTCTCCAAACCCTTCCTTGGCATGATAGTGAGTAGAAAATTGGTGAATTATCGATTTTGGGAGAAGTATCCCTTTAAGCTAGTGTGCATTAAACTATTAAGTGTTCAGTTATCACTTTTTTTTGTCATTTAAGCAATCGCACATTCAGTATATGCCAGTTTTTGGAGGCCTAAATTAAAATTTCAGTAAACTATTTTTAATGTGTGGAGGTTTTAAAACTTTCAATAGCTAGGCACTTTGTTTTTAGGGTTTAGATTGTGTTAGCATGCTAACAAGCCAAAAGAGGATGGTGAACGTGGCGATATCACTACTACCTACCTGAAACGGTCCAGTGATATTATCTTAGAGCTGGCTTAGCATCATTACAAGACAACATGAGGTTGTATATATGAAACTTTTCCAGGCAAAGGCTTCCTAGAAATAGCATTAGCTTCTGGCTTTTCCTTGTAACATGCTATTCCTGGTCCAAAGTTTGTCCGTTTTGTAGCACTACTATGCAATTTGCTAGCAGGCATGTCATGTCCACATGTAGCCTATATACAGTAGATTAAATTCCCAAGTCACATGATGGCAAATGAAACTCCTTCATGGTGACTGAGTGAATTAAAACAGCAGATAAACTCCATGAAATGTGAGTGAAAGTTGAATTAACGACCACCAACTGTTAGGAACCGGATCAAATGATGTGGTTAAGTAACATATGAGATCATCAAGTTCATGTCGGCCATAAAAGCCTGTGGTTGGCTACTTGATCCGGTCTGTTCAGGTGTAACACATAACATCAAGGGTTGTAAAGGTCTCAATGACGAACTGTCAGTTTTAGGTCCTGTTTGATTTTCACGTTTTCACCATTGAACCAGTTTGAATCGGTCGGCGTCAGGAAGGTCAGAGACTTTCTGCTCCGTGCTGCAGGGTGCTCGGGTGCAGCGCAGCATTTGATACAGAAAATGAGCTGTAATGTCAGAGAGAAGGCTACATGAGACTGTGACTGATCTGTTTTCCATCTGTGTCTGGATTTAAATCAGTGCAGAGAGGAGGTGAAGATAATAAAAAGGTTTTTTATATGTTCAGAGAATTCCTCCCTGGAAACAACAAATGTGTCGCACAAAGTGCATCGCCCCACCTGGTTAGTATTTGTCGCATGTGTGTTGTCAAATTGATGAAGAGCTAAGTTGTCATGTTGTTGAGCCCTCTGGGCCACTGTAGTTCCCCCAATGTTTCCAGCAGAACTTGAAAATGTGAAACTCTTGAAAGTTGATATTTGAATAAAGTTAATTACCTAATTAGATTTACATAATATTCTGTTAATATTTGATGAGATCGTGTGTTGTGGCATTTTAATCGCGGTGTCATCCACTCTGTTAACCAGCAGGCATGTGATACCCTGAAACCCTGAAACCCCCCATCTCTGTGGCTTGGCCTCCGTCCCTCCTGCCCTTTGACTTTGCCCACTTCTTCGGACACTAATATACTGCAATGCACACAAATACACACACGACCACACACACAGTTTCACTGTTGAACCTGCAGGATTAACTTGCTGGTTCCACCACTAGAGGGCAGTGTCACTACTGGAACTGAGAGCAGCACCTGTATCTACTGGTGTTTGTTGTTTGCTCAGACATGAACAGACTGAAAATACCTGAATATTTCATATATATTAACACTATATTTAATTTATATATGCAAATTTACTAATACAATATGTTCTGATCACTTTTGAACATTTACATATATGTGTGAATGGGTGAATGTGATGTACTGTAAAGCGCTTTGGGTATCGTTCAGGTAGAAAAGCACTATATAAATACAGACCATTTATCATATTTACATATACAATATTATCAGATAATAAATGGACTTTGGTATGGATATATCTGTATGTATCGTGTATTTGTACAAAATAAGTATGCAATATACATATGTATGCATAAACTATATACATAGGAAACTTTTATTCTATCTAGCTTTATCACATGAAAGTTAATAATAGGCTCCATGTATATGTTGCTTATATATTATATGAAGAATACATGTATGTTTTATGTATAGATATTATAATAATGTACATGATATATATGTAAAAGTGTATGTATTATACATAAACATACATACTTATATGTTCAAGACAAATATGTCACTGTATGAAATTGTTTTTTTTAAATAAACTTTATAATAGGTTTTCCTGTATAATTACAACATCTGAACCACATCTGATTTTATAGGAAGATTATAAAAACCACTGCTGGGATTAAACATTGACATTATCCCACAAAAACTGATTTATAAACTCTTCCTGAGTTAAAATATTCTTGCTGCGTTGTTTAGGAATAAATATGAACATGTTTTCTTTGCATTATTATTATTATTCAAGGTCTGAAAAGACTTGATATTTTTTGTTATTTAGACTAGCCTAGTCATTTTCAGCCAATAAAAGCTCTAAATGACAATAATTTTATTTCAATTTTGGGAGAAATGTTGTCAGTAGTTGATAGAATACAACTTTTTTACCTATAAATACTAAAACCAGAGAAACTGATCATTTTGGGAGTGGTCTCTTAAAGGTCCCATATTATGAAAAACAGGTTTTTTCTGGTCTCTACATACATAAACTGGTCCTCCCTGAGCCGACCAACTCCTAGAATGAGGAAAGCAAACGGGTCCTGCATCGACTCTGCAGCCCACCGACTGGTAAAACGCTGCTCATACAGGCTGTTCACACTCAGCTCCTGTAGTGATGTCACGACGGGGGTGAGGCCGGCCCCTCAGCGCGATAAAACGCCTACCACGTCTATTTCTATGGCTGCAGTGCACAGCAAGAAACTCCTGAGCTAAATTGATGAAATACCGACCAATTTTAAGTCATAAAGTGGTAATAATCTTTGCCGTGTACAGTAACTATGTTACTTAAAGGTGCAGGCACAGAAACAGCTTGTTCTCAGCAGAGCTCATTTGAGTGACTTCTAGACAGCCGACATTCAGGACCACGGATCAGTTTGGGGCAATACATTTTGAATACAGCGTAGTTGGACGTCTGACAGCTGAGTCAGGGTATCCGCGGGGTCTTGAAAAGTATTAAAAGGTGATAAATCAATTTTGGGAAAATTAAGACCCTTAAAAAGTATTAAAAAGTATTTTCACAACTTTATAAAGTCTTAAATTTTGAGGGTATTTTTTTCTGAATTAGCTGTCCAAGAGTTTGAGTCCTAAAAAATATTGTGAAAGTGTGTGAATTTATTCATTTTATCAAAAAACAAAGACGAACCAGTACATAAAAAAGGAAAGAAGCTTGTTGTTTTTGTTTTTTGAGTGTTTTTTGATAAACTTTGCCTTTGATTTCTTATCCCAGCCTATTTTGAATTCTGTTGTATCATAGTTGTCTAAAGTCTTTATCACAAACTAAAACTGTTACGTTAAAAGTGTCACTGTTGTGATGTAAATGGTTACAGCTTGAAGTGGCGGTGAGGTACTGAAAAATATTGAGAAGGTCTTGAAAAAAGTCTTAAAAGGGTATTAGAATTAACTTCAAGATTCCTGTATATACCCTGTGAGTGAAATTGAGTAAAAAGAGTATAATATGGGATCTTTAATTTTTTTCCAGAGCTGTATATACAGTATGTTGTTACTTTATATGTACATATGTTAATTCAAAGTAGTACCCTAACCCATGTGTCTTTCTCCTGACCTCTGTTTCTTGTAGTGTTGGCGGAGAGGGGGCAGAGGGGGGGTGGACTATCTGATGTCAGCCTCTCACACATGGACCCGTCGACTTCCTCCCCGCTGTAACAGGCAGCCTGAGGAAACTCTAGAAAACACACACACACACACACACACACATTGCAGCATTTTCTTCTACTTCTACTTCTTGTTGAGCCTCCAGTTGTGCGAGGGGGGATGATGAGGTAACAGTGTGTGAGCTCAGCGTGTGTTTCACCGGGGAGAGGAAAAGAGAGAAAAAGCTGCTGCACGGTGGAGACAAGAAGGAAAAAACAAAAGAAGATCCACATGGAGCTGTAACAGGCAGACAGGGACCAAAAGACGGAGAATGTGAGTGAGTATTAACACAATAACAACAACAACACAGCAGCAGCGTCTGTGGTCTCACTGTGCAGGAATGTTATGTATTCAGGGCGTGCTGAGGAATGACAGAGAAGCAGCTCTCTCCTCTCACACTCAGCTCAATCACTGGAAAAACGACTTGTTCCGACTTGTAACTGTGTAGATTTTATCGTTTTGGGCTCATTTTTTACATTTTCATACTTTGCATTATGTTATATTGTTTTTTCTCCCCCCCCATAACAATCTAAGTCTACATCTGTGTTGGTGTGAGGACAGAGGATGTCAGTGCATGTCCTCGCGAGAAGCAGAGCTATTTAATTAGATTTATTGGCCAAGTCATGACTTTACATCCAGGCAGATTTACTGGAGGAGGGGGTTGGGTTTCATGCAGGGAAACCCTCAGATATAATCTCATTGATAAATTCATGCTTAAACAGTATTTTAATGTTGACACTTGTTGTGGTGGTGTGTTATAGCAACTTTAACACAAACTATCTGTCTTCACTCTCTGGAACATGTCAGAGATGTTTGAAGATGCAGATGGAGACTGGAGATGGTTAACAACTACACTTTGAGATATTAAAGTCACTTCTACCATTTAAAAATGATTGAATATAACAGATTAGTACTTGATATTTATTTGAAATGAAGAATTTATATGTTGATCTGATCCCAACCTTGAGGACAGTGGCAAGATACTATAGGTACAGCAGACTGTGGATGGTTGCAATGTACAAAAGAAAAATACATGAAATCTATCGTATTACCTTTTATAGTCCAAATGAAGTGAAGTGTTCTGAAAATGCATTGTTTTACAACAATATTGTTTATTTAAACAATTACTTTGTATTGTATTTACAAAAAAAACAATTGAGAACCGTTCTGTCTTTAGTCAAAACTGTCGCGATTTATCTTTTCTGTTGCTTATAATGCGGAACATTACAAAATAATTCCCAAAATAACTTTTATATTTTCTTAAGTGTTAAATGAGGTTTTATTGTTAAATCTGTTCTGTTATGGGAAACAGTGACATAACTTAATATGTTGAAACAAACTGTTGTGACATGGGGACAGTGACAGAGTAATTTTTTTATTGACTGGACAGTTGCACAAAATCACATGACCAAACCGGTAATAAAACTTTTAATTTTCACTATGACGTTTTTAAGGGGAAGTGTATTATTGAATACTTCCCTCCTGAATGTGTTTTTTTGTCTTAATGGTGTCTGTATCGGTCTGTAGTGAACTATTTAAAGCTAAAACAGTCTGGGACTCACTAAGGACAGTGACGTGCAGCACTTGAACCAATGAGTTTTGTTTTCAGGGACTGTAAACATCTGAAGTTTGGACCTGTTGTAACAGGAAGGGCACATGTGTAACCACCACTAGTAGCATTTACTGTAAATGTGACGTGAAGGTTGCTACTTGAACGGTCCATAATCTGCTGATGATGATCTGTGAATTTGGTTTTGTTTTTGTTTTGCAGGTTCAGCTTCAGGCTCATCTACATCTTCTCGTACAACCTCCTCCAGTTCTGCGGACACACATGGATACTGGCTAACACCATCGCCAGGTTCTTCATGTTTGGGCGAGGTGAGCTTCGTTTAAAAGCAAAACTAATGAGTTATTCTACCAAAACAGGATGGTTTTACAACTGTTTTGGCATTTAATTGGGCGTATCAAGGAGATTGTCTCCTGTCATTGACACAGCGCCCCCTGCTGGCCTGGTATTACACTACAGTATGTAACTTTACATCAACGCCTGTGGCCTCGCTATAAGAAGCTAGGTAGTGTGTTGGTCATGGCGGAGGAAGAAGAAGACGATACCAAAGAAGACGTTGATGGAGCAACAGAAGAAGACCAAGAAGAAGGGAGAGGAGACCGGACAAGAGACAATCCTGGACTGGATTTTACTGGTTGATGAGAGGTCAGAGAAAAGACACGATGGAAGGCCGATGCGATCTTCTTTCTGGACCAATCAGTGATGTCTTTGTCGGTTACGTCGGCTTCAACTTGTCAACAAATGCTGGTGTACTTCTGTTTGTGAGTGGGATTCAATCGTGACTTGAATTTCCGACAGTGCCGCTAAAGGAAATTACACTTCCGCAACTGTAGGGGGAGCCAGAGGGCGAAAAAAAAAACCAAAACAACCAAAAACAGTGGGGCATTAAAGGGATAGTTAAACATTTTGGCAAATTGGCCCATTGCCATAATCCCTATAGTCATAGCAGTAGGTTTGTTACCTTTAATTGTCGGTGCAAGCTATTTTAGAACGGCGGAGCAGAGCCGTGAGCTGCTCAGAGCTACGCTACGGAGGCTAATGGGATTTCTTGGTTTCCCTCATCAAACTCATCAAATACACAATCCAACAACTCCAAAACGCTCTGGTGGACAAGTTGTGACCTGCACATTCACCACGCTATGAGATAATAACAGAACGTGCTGATGCGCGTTCCCGTCGGGGGCAGTTTTTCAGCGAGCAGTCTCTGTATTTACCTCTAAAACAACTCTGTCTGGTAAAGTTCTGTTATTATCTCATAGCGTGGTGAATGTGCAGGTCACAACTTGCCCACCAGAGCGTTTTGGAGTTGTTGGATTGTATATTTGATGAGTTTGTTGGGTAGCTTTATTTTTTTGTTTTGTTTTTGTTTGTTTGTTTTTTCTCTGCTATTTAAAAATGTATTTACTACAATATATTTAAATACTGGTAACCTTATTGGTTCCGTTTTTTTGTTGTTTGTTTGTTTGTTTTTTTCCTCTGGTTTAGTTTAGTTTGTTCATTAGCTTGTTTGTTTGTTAGTTGTTGTTTTATGTTTGTGTTTTATGTTTTATATGGTAAAAATGCTGGGTAGCTTAATTTGGTATGTAGGACAGGCATTAATATAAGCATCATGCTTCTGCCTGTGCCTTTTCAGTCACTATTTTGTCGATAATGTTTTGTGTCGATAATGTTATTGTGTGATGCGACTGAATAAAGAATTTCAATCAATCAGTTTGATGAGGGAAACCAAGAAATCCCATTAGCCTCCGTAGCGTAGCTCTGAGCAGCTCGCGGCTCTGCTCTGCCGTTCTAAAAATAGCTTGCACCGACAATTAAAGGTAACGAACCTACTGCTATGACTATAGGGATTATACCAATGGACCTATTTGTCAAAATGTTGAACTATCCCTTTAACTCATCAGTATCAATGCGATATCTGTCCTTTATGCCAACATGTGATGATGGTTTGACGTTGCAGATGCCTTGGCCGACACCTTCTACTCCGTTGGCTTCGTCATCAGTCTCTGCCAGCTGCTCTCCAACCTCGAGCTCTTCCACATCGCCGATGGGCTCGAGAAAGCCAGACTCCTCCCTCGCTTCATCCAGGTGAGCGACCTCCTCGTTGATCCAGTCGTCTGGAGGTTTAATAATCTGAAGTTCTTCGTGTTTGTTGATGTTGTTTTTGGTCTGTTTCAGGTCATGGAGAAGAACCTGCTGCTGATCCTGGTCATCGTGCTCGAGGACCTTCAGAGTAAACCAGTCGTGTGTGTCCAGTTCTTCTTGTGGAACATTTTGGACCTTTTACGGTAAAGACATCAACACGACCATAAGGGATAGTTCACCCAAAATTGAAATTTCACTCATCATCTACTCTCCCTCATGTCGACTAAGGGCTGGGAGAAGTTTCAGAGTCCTCCGTGGCTTCTCTGAGTTATAGGGGGTCTCGGCGTAGGAGTGCATGTCCATATAACGGTTGCAAATGGATACCAACTGTCTTCGTAAGAAAAAGACACACCAAAAAACATCCAAATACCTCCATGCTGCTCGTATGTAATGTCCGTCTTGTATTGAAGCCCCGAAATGCGAAATTGTCCCGAAAAAAATTAAATAAGTCTATTTTTCAAGCTTGTTTTGTAGCGGAAGCTTCTCGAAGCTCCTCTTCCCGGTTCGTCCAAATTTGACGAACTGGGAAGAGGAGCTTCCGCTACAAACAAGCTTGAAAAATAGACTTATTTAATTTTTTTCGGAACAATTTCTCATGTCGGGGCTTCAATACAAAAGGGACATTACAGACGAGCAGCATGGAGGTATTTGGATGTTTTTTGGTGTGTCTTTTTGGACAAAGAAAAGTGAGCTCCGTTCGCTACCGTCATATGGACATGCAGTGCTGCACGGAGCCCCGCTGTAACTCAGAGAAGCCACGGAGGACTCTGAAACTTCTCCCAGCCCTTAGTCGACATGAGGGAGAGTAGATAATGAGTGAAATTTCAATTTTGGGTGAACTATCCCTTTAAAGGACAACTGATGATTGTTACTGACTGACTGTCCTGTGTGATGCAGGTATCCACACGAGCTGCTGTGTGCGATGGACACACCCTCCATCGCCATGCTGTGGACGCGCTACACACTCTGCATCCCCGTGTACGTCCTGTCAGTCGCCACTGAAGGTACAGGAACATCTTTTATTATACTACTGACCCTTCACAATAAGAGCCTTTCCTCCTCACATGAACGTATCGAAGACGTTGTTGTTGTGTAAGGGAACGTTAGTGTGTATATACAGGAAATGAGTTGGCAAAGCAGAGACGATGATAAAATGTCAGGAAGTGTGTGAGGAAAGCACATTCCAGTTCAGTGTGTAGTGTGTGTGTGTGTCCATTGCAGCCAAACACACACATCAGTGCCAGACACTGTTAGTCATCGCAGGAAACAGCTTTTACTATCAGGTTCTGACAGATAATCAATAATACGGGCAATGTCAAAAATATTTCCTGTTATATGCAACATGTTGTGTTATAAAACATATTTTCACATTACATGTTGCATTATTAAAGTTTGTGCGGTCGTTTCCTCCACGGAAATTTGGTCTCAACCTTCTCCTCTTGAGTTACAGCACTGAAAAAGTGTTTTTACAGACCACAGTGAAGTTAACCTTTGAACTTCTAGATATAAAATGTGATCAGAGACATAACAACACCTAAAATATAAAATGCAATAATGTCATTGTATTATAATGGAAGGATAATAGGGGAATTACTGTATGGAAATATTACGTAACCCTTTAATTTACAGGCCGCTAATTACATTATAATGTCAAGAAATAGGCAAGAAATAACAATTGATTGCATCATAATGTCAAGAAATAACCAAGAAATAACAATTAATTGCATCATAATGTCATGAAATAGCCAAGAAATAACAATTAATTGCATCATAATGTCATGAAATAGCCAAGAAATAACAATTAATTGGGTCATAATGTAAAGAAATAGCCAAGAAATAACAATTAATTGGGTCATAATGTAAAGAAATAGCCAAGAAATAACAATTAATTGCATCATAATGTCTAGCAATAACGGTCAACTTCAGAGTAATGTCAAAAAATATAGCCAAGAAATAACGATTGATTGCATAGAAAAAGCCAAGAAGTATCGGTCTATTGAAAAGACTTGGTGGAGAAAAAATTCTGGCCTTTCCCAAAAAATTCAAAGCATGAAAAAGCATGTGTAAGCTTTTGCCTTTATGAAAAACATGACATTACTATGAAACTGACCGTTATTTCTAGACTATTTCTTGACATTATCACATAATTAGCGGCCTGTAAATTAAATGGTTACCAAATATGACATTTTTTGGTACTAAAACGTTGTGATCTGTTTGTGTTTGTCCAGGCGTCACGCTGTACCAGGCTCTGTCGTACACTGAGCCAACTGCACTAAACTCAACCTACAACCACTTCCCTGTCGTCCTGATGATCTACCTGCCTGTTCTCGCTCTCGGTAAGACGACGTTCACGTTAACGTTCATATATACTAACTATGCAAGTCCGGTTGCGTTTCCTCTGTTTTGCTAACCCTCCTCCCGGCCATGTGCATTTGTTTTCAACAAAGCCGATGATAATAGAGCGGTAGATAACGTTATTTATCATGTAAGATATTACGATGTATATTTGTGTAGTTAAATCTGTCATAAACAAGAGATTACGGGTTACGGGGGTGCGTTTGTGTTGTGGTGCCGCTGAGACGAGAGCTGGGACACCGGGTAGGAGGTTCTGATCTAATAAAGTTGGTTTTCGGCCAATAGACGCTACATTGAAGGCAAAAAGCCTTGATTCTCTCAGTAACAAGTCACTTAACCATCACAATTCCTCCCAAATTGCTTAATAAATGAATAATCTAAATTTAATAATGGCAAAAAAAATGTTGCATAGTTCCTCTTTAAAGCAGATATCAGTGGAATGTTTTTGTTAATATAAGTCCTAAATAGTCCTATTTTCCGTCAGCAATCACTTACATGAAGTATTTCAGCCTAAACACGAGTCTCTCCGTCACTCTGCTCTGCTGTAACCCGAGGAGAAAATTTTCCTTGTGGGATACAAGTGTTATCCAATGAGGAGAGAGAACGGCATGAAGGGCTGTGTGTGCAGCCAAGGGATGCGCGTGAATGTGGTGACGTAGCACGAGGACCAATTGATGCCTGACAAGGGCGGGGGCTGCTAACTCATGGTGCGTTCAAAGAAACTCGTACTTTGTGTTTTTCCTTCCTGTGAAGTCATACCAGTTCGATCTGGTACGAGTTCACGGGTCGGAAGTTACGAGTGGCCGTTATAGGGAACTTTCACAGACAACAGGATGGTAAAAACACGAGCTACGGGTTACCTGGAACGCTACCAAGTCGTAGTTGTGACTTGAAGCTGTAACTTACGGTTTCAAAAGCCTGCCTTGAACGCAGCATTAGCCGAAACGGCCGTGAAGCTGATATCTGCTTTAAGTGTTAAAGCTTTAAGTTGTTGTGCTCTCTAGCTCCCCCTACAGTTGTGGATTGTAGCTAATTAGCTTTTACAGTGCAGTTGTAAATACAAGTCGAGAATGAGTCCCACTAACAGACAAAAGTTACATGAGCAAACTTATGTCTAGGTAACTTGCAAAAACGTTACTCACCAGTCCAGAAACAAGATGGCGTCCTTGTTTCCTCCTGTTTTTTCTCTGAGCTCTCACCAACCGGCCAGTCCAGGACTTCCCCTTGTCCAGTTCCTCTCTTTTCTTCTTCTTCCATGAACGTCTTCCTCTACCTTGACCAAAACACTGAGAACAGTGAGCTAGCTAGCTTCTTGTAGCAAGGCCACATAGATATATCTACTGTATGGAGGTCACAGGTGTTGATGTTGGTGTGACGTATTGTTGACGTGATGTGATGTGTTCAGGTGTATGGAAGCCGGGTGGGAAACCACAGTTACATAGTGACATCCCTATCATTTTAAGGTTGTTTTTTTTTTTGCACTTTTTTTTCTGGCACTTGTTAACAACTTCAGTTTAGTGGATGTATCCAAATCAGTTTCTAACAGGTGAAACAGGAATCTAGAAATTATCATTTTTATTTTCGAAAATGTTGAACGAGTCCATCAAACTAACAGAATTCAGGAGCAAAAGTTTATCAACCTCATATATATATATATTTTAAAAAACAAACAACTAATTCCTGACCTTCGACTGTAAATAAAGATGGACACATTATAGAATATAGCTGTTATTCTGTTTACAGCCATGTTTATATACGTGGCACATCATAGACACATCTGTAACGGCCTGACGTTAAATACAAAATAACCACAGACTCCATTTTGTTTAGTTTTTTAGCCGTCTTTCTAACTGTTGTCGTCCTTTCAGGAGCGTCAGTGACCGTGTGGCAGCTGCTGAAGGAGAGACAACGTCGCCTGGAGAGATGGAACAAGAAGTTGAAGAGGAAATAGACGTAAAAAATGTCCAGTCAACGGACCGTTTAGTTTCTTCCTGGAAATTCCTGGACAGTTTTTTTTTTTTTTTTTTTTTTAATTCAGTGAGTTTTGATGCGTTAAAGCAAAAAAAAAAAATCAAATTTACAACCAGACCATTTAAAAAAAATCGTTACACTTTATTTTTGTATCGTCATTAATACTGTTTGACAGAGCAGCACTTTTTTTTTGTTGTTGTAGCTGAAGCAGAGACGACAGCGGTGCAGTTTTCTTTTTCTTTTCTTCTGTGTCCACGTCCGTATGTTTACAAAATCGTTGGGAAGACTCGCCTCTGGGCCCGTTGTAACCATGGTTACAGTTACGACGTGGTCACCAGCCGTAAGCTCTGGTCCACACGGCTTTCTTCTTGAACTCAGCGGACGACTTCAAGGCCAAGAGAGCAGCTGGAGGAGAGAGAGAGAGAGAGAGACGGATAAACAGATGAAACACTCAGAAACAGAAACAGTTTGTTTCTCGCTCTTGTGGACGTGTGATGTACTTGAGGAAGAGAGAGGAGGGAGATTTGTCTTTTTGACTGTTAACTGTCGTGTGGCCAAACAAATTAAATTTTCATCTCATTTTCATCATGAATCTGAATTCTTTGTTGAACCGAACGCAGCTTTTGTCGACATGTTGCACGTTATTGTTTAGTTTTTCTTTATCAACAAGTGTCACTGTTGTCGTTGTTGTAGTTTTCAAACAAAACGAACATTGGGAAAGGATTTCTGGAGTCCAGGGTCTTTCTGATGTTTTTACATGACAGTTGAAAAAAAACAAATTATGGCCTTAATCCAACTAGAACTGGACGACTAAAGTGCATGTAAATGTGTGAATTCGACTAAGACCGGACCTCTCCAGATCCAACTTAAACACCCAAAAAATGCGATTGGAAACCGTTTTTCTTCTGCGTGTTTACGCCTTAATCTGACTGAAACTGGACAACGTATGTGTGCGTGCTAGACGAGACAAAATGGAACACAGAAGTCGGCCCGAACCTGGCCAAAAACAAAACAAAACAAAACAAAACAAAAAAACGCCTGGGCTGATGCGTCGAGTCAGTGCATTTCACACAATACAACCAGTGAGAAGATGTGTTTTATGTACAGTATATACAGTGGGGAAAGTAAGTGTTTGATACCCTGCTGATTTTTGGCCTTATTTCACTTGATCAAATGTAAATTAATTTATAACCTTGATATGATGATATTATTTCAGGATTGTTTTGGTTGATTTTCTGTCTTTTTCTGTTAAAATAAACTTACCATATAAACTATAGACCGTCCATTTCTTTGTGGGGGAGCAAACTTACAAAAACAGAAGGGGATCAAATACTTATTTTCCTCACTATATATACATACAAAAAAGGAAGTCTGACCCGACCCGAGTCATTTGTTTATATTTTCAGCCCAGACAGGTGCGACCGGTCTGGAACTGTAGCTGAGAGTTATTTATTTCCATCTTTTTACTCGGTGACAGAAAAGACGATCGGAAAAGGGGTTTGTATGAAACGACGCATATCGCCACGTAGTGTTGAGGAGAAGGACACCGTCAGTTATTTGATTTTTCCTGTTGCATGTAAACTGGGACAACGAAAGAACTCCGAAGAGACCGATCTCTGGATTCATGTTCATCAACAGGAGCGTGTGTCATGTGACCTGTGAGGCGTCCTGTAGAGTTACTGTTAGAAACTCTCCTGTGTTTGTGTGTCTCAGTATTTTAGAGACGATTTAGGGATGTCATGATTACTTTTTTTTTCACAATTAATCGTGGTATTAAACGCCACAATTAATTAATCGTAAAGATTCCTAAATACCGTTACTTCCCAAAAAAGATTGTCTGAACCATATCGACAGATGTGCGCCAAAATAAAGGTAAATGCTCAGATACTGGTCAATTTAACGTAACATTGAATTGGTAGAAATTTAAATAGTGTCATTTGTATTAAAAAAAACAAAACAAAATAAAAAACGATTCAAATAAATGTAAACATTTGGTATAGATGATCATTTATGACCAGAATATTTCAAACACTTCCCCTGGGGATTAATAATTGGTCATATATTAATAGATAATTACTACTTATAATACTTATATTTTATAATTAGTAATGTATATTTTGACTATATTTGATTTTACACATTCATAGTGTTGTGAAATTAATTAATGCATAATAATCGTGATAATCGTTAGCTACACCGTGATTATTTCTCCGAAAATAATCGTGCCAAGAAATTTTATAATCGTGACATCCCTACTTCAGACACACGTGTTGTATTCATGTGTGTGTGTGTGTGTGTGTGTGTTGTTCACCTTTGGCTGTGCTGATGGTCGTCGTCGACACGCTGTGGTCAGGAGCTTCTGTGATGCTGAAGAGCCAGTCGATGAACTGAAACACACACATAAACACTTGTCGTCTTAAACTAAATCCCATCCTGAAATAAATGATTTGACCAGAACGTGCAGCGACACCGACCTTCTGTATCTGCCCGCTCCACGGCTCCTTGTCCAGAAGCAGAGCCAGGCTGTGGGGCAATCCCAGCAGGCACTGGGGCAATGCACCGTCACAGAGCGACTCCTCTCCGTAGAGACGGTGTCGCAGAGCTCCGGGTTTGGCGTTCGCTTCCCATGGAAACCACTTGGCCCGGACGCCGTAGAGGAGCGGCATGAGGTGGTCACCCCAGGAAACGACCGCGGCGGCAAAAACCTGGAACAGGAAATCTGTGGCCTGAGGAGAGAGGAAAGAAAAAGAGGTAAATCGACTTAACACCGGGAAAAATAATATTTCTTGGAGTCTGTTAATACAGATAAAAAGGTGAAAGATTAGGCCAAGAAATACAGTATACACACAACTCTGGCCAATTATGCTTCTGGAAAACAAAGGTTACACACGAACCTCCACACAAGACCTTCTCTTCTCTATTCAAAATCAACAGTTTCCGACTCCCCCTGTAACTTTTTGGACTAGAGGAGTGAGATTCTGGTGGTCCGACAGACATTTATCCGTGTTCAGTTTGTGTTCGATCATTTTCAAATTTTTTTTTTTTGCCTCCCCCAACAAAAACCCTCCTTCTTTTCCTCCAACACCGGATTAATCAACAAATTCACGTTTTGTGCTTCCCCGGGGTTATTATAATCAACTAAAACTAAAACTAGCAGTGAAAAATTATTTAGGAAACTGAAATAAACATAAAAATGACTGTTTTTCCAAAAATGAAATTTAGGAAACTGAGATAAAAAAGTAAAACTGAAAAACTAAAAAAAAGAAAAGAAAAAAAGAATGGAGAACATTTTTTAAACTCCTTAACGGCAGTTGCAGCCGGTGCAACAACGCGCTCAGGCTGCAGCGACGGCACGATTCATCCTATTAGATGTTTTTCTACCACTTGAATGAGTTTAGAAACATTATTTTAAAGACATGCTATGTAAAAATGTCTTCTCACTAGCGGTGACGTTGTAAATCGCAACCAACTGAATCGTATTCTTTTTTTTTTTGCATATATATTTTAATTGAAAGTTTAAATAATAGAAATAAACATTTTTGGTGGTGTACAGACGTCGTAAATCTCAGTAGTCCAGAGGGAGGGGAGGGGGGAAACAGTTTGTAGGCAATTGAGGACCAGGCGTATACAGTCTGTATGAGCTCAAACTCACCCTTAAGACACTTAAGTTCTCTGGAAAGAGGGTAGCCTGCCCTGCGTATCATATTAATTATCTCTCTCCATAAGAGCTGTTCCTCATTACACTTTTCCAGAAGATTAGAAGCAGCTCCCTCCAAAGAAACCATCCAACCATCTTCCCATTTCCAGATGGTCAGCATTTTTCCAATTGGTAGCGATGAGTCTTTGGCCGTCATACATCCAGTTATTATAATTTGTTTGTGATCATTGGGCCAAGATCCAGAGGCCATATAATTCAATAGACAAGGTGTTGCACTGCATTCAACGGAATCGTTTTTTTTATGCTTCATTCATTCATTCAGAAAGACGGACGACAGCCGCTGCACGTAACGGGATGAACTAGTGGAAAAATAAAAGCTCACCAGAACACTCGATGGAGTTAATTACTAATTAATGAAACACATAGTTTTGAACAAATTACTAGATTTTTGCAAACAGACAACAAGAGAAGTTAGACACTGGGGCTTTAAGGTCAAGAAACTACAGTGTTGCTTTTAAAAACTCTTCTGCCTGTGCAAGATAAAGGATCGGACGCCTGCAGCGTGGCCTCGGGGGGTCGGGAGGGAAGACGAAGTAAAAAACCAGTTTGGGTGTGAAACTGTTGAAGAGGAGGAGACGCCTCCGCTGCAGCGTTCCCACCAACTTCTGGAGCGACTAGTTGTTCCACCTGAAGACGTGTCGACACCGACGACCTTCAGGCTACAACACACACACACACAGCTCCTAACATGTAACATCTCAGGTAACACACACACACACACACACACACACACACACACACACACACACACACACACACACACACACACACACACACACACACACACACACACACACACACACACACACACACACACACACACGGCTGAGGAACTCACCAGTTTGACATCTCCACATGTGACCGGTGTCGCTCCGTAGGCGACGTTCCGGACGTGGCCCATCAGCTCCAGGAGCCACTCGGTCCGCCGGGACACGTCTGGAAAAACACACAGGAGGAGGAGGAGGAGGAGCTGGTTCAGGAGCCTCCTACAGGCCGGACTGAGGCCACGCAGCCATGCATTCATTCAATCATGCATTCATTTATTCATGCATTTATTCATTCATGCATTTATTCATCCATGCATTTCTTCATCCATGGATTTATTCATTCATGCATTTATTCATTCATTCATGTGTTTATTCATTCATTCATGTGTTTATTCATTCATTCGTTCATGCGGTCATTCATTCATGCATGTATTCATGCATTTATTCATTCATGCAGTCATTCATTCATGCATTAATTCATTCATTCATTCATGCATTTATTCATTCATGCATTTATTCAGTCATTCATTCATGCATGCATTTAATTCATTCATGCACTTATTCATTCATTCATTCGTGCATTTATTCATGCATTCATGCAATTATTCAGTCATTCATTCATGCATGCATTTAATTCATTCATTCATGCATTTATTCAGTCATTCATGCATGCATTTAATTCATTCATGCACTTATTCATTCATTCATTCGTGCATTTATTCATGCATTTATTCAGTCATTCATTCATGCATGCATTTAATTCATTCATGCACTTATTCATTCATTGCATGCATTTAATTCATTCATTCGTGCATGCATTTAATTCATTCATGCACTTATTCATTTATTCATGCATTTATTCATTCATGCATTTATTCATCCATGCATTTCTTCATCCATGGATTTATTCATTCATGCATTTATTCATTCATTCATGTGTTTATTCATTCATTCATGTGTTTATTCATTCATTCGTTCATGCGGTCATTCATTCATGCATGTATTCATGCATTTATTCATTCATGCAGTCATTCATTCATGCATTAATTCATTCATTCATTCATGCATTTATTCATTCATGCATTTATTCAGTCATTCATTCATGCATGCATTTAATTCATTCATGCACTTATTCATTCATTCATTCGTGCATTTATTCATGCATTCATGCAATTATTCAGTCATTCATTCATGCATGCATTTAATTCATTCATTCATGCATTTATTCAGTCATTCATGCATGCATTTAATTCATTCATGCACTTATTCATTCATTCATTCGTGCATTTATTCATGCATTTATTCAGTCATTCATTCATGCATGCATTTAATTCATTCATGCACTTATTCATTCATTGCATGCATTTAATTCATTCATTCGTGCATGCATTTAATTCATTCATGCACTTATTCATTTATTCATTCATTCATCTATTCATGCATTTATTCAGTCATTCATTCATTCATGCATGCATTTAATTCATTCATTCATTTATTCATTCATTCATGTGTTTATTCATTCATTCATGTGTTTATTCATTCATTCGTTCATGCGGTCATTCATTCATGCATGTATTCATGCATTTATTCATTCATGCAGTCATTCATTCATGCATTAATTCATTCATTCATTCATGCATTTATTCATTCATGCATTTATTCAGTCATTCATTCATGCATGCATTTAATTCATTCATGCACTTATTCATTCATTCATTCGTGCATTTATTCATGCATTCATGCAATTATTCAGTCATTCATTCATGCATGCATTTAATTCATTCATTCATGCATTTATTCAGTCATTCATGCATGCATTTAATTCATTCATGCACTTATTCATTCATTCATTCGTGCATTTATTCATGCATTTATTCAGTCATTCATTCATGCATGCATTTAATTCATTCATGCACTTATTCATTCATTGCATGCATTTAATTCATTCATTCGTGCATGCATTTAATTCATTCATGCACTTATTCATTTATTCATTCATTCATCTATTCATGCATTTATTCAGTCATTCATTCATTCATGCATGCATTTAATTCATTCATTCATTCATTCATGCATTTATTCAGTCATTCATCTTTTTTTTTTTTTTTTTTCTTAAAGCTTAGTGGTTCATGTTTTTTGTTCTATTGGGATTATCTGTTTGTCCTGTGTTTTTTCATTTTAAAAAACAATAAACATATATATATATATATGTGTCTATCCTGTATATTATATATTTTGAAGCTTCTTCTCTGACTTGTGTTGGCGCTGGTTGCCAGGCGACACTGGTAAAACGTCTGCAGGAGGATCCAGCCGACTCGGCGGCTCGGCCAGCCGCGGAGAACGCCGGCGATGATGTCGTTGAGGCCGAGCAGCGGCACGCGGCCCTGAGCGGTGAGGAAGGCCAGGACGAAGCACGTCTTCTCCATCTGAGGCTGAGAACAGGAAGCAGGAATTTAAATACCTGGAGTTAAAGATGCCATCTGTAAATTTGTATTTAGCTTTCAAAAAAAAGAAAAAAAAACTACACTGTTGCCCATAAAGTTGGAATAAAATATATATATTTTTTGTCTCTACTCATGAAATGATTGTAACAATGTGATTTATTCTTGATAGATAAAGTGTAAATCTTCTCAAAACTGGTAACTGTGACTATGTAGTAAGTAAGTTAGTGTGTAATCATTGGTGAAACCTTATTACTGATGTGTATAAATAGGAATATGAAGAGGAATGTGTCTGAAAACATTATTATAGTATGTTATTATATGTTATATTATATTAATATTTATGTGCGGCAGTGTTACAGTGCTGTGAAAAAGTATTCCCGATTTCTTACCTTTTTGCATATTTGTCAGTCACACTTAAATGTTTAAGATCACAATTTTTTTATATTAGACAAAGATAACCCAAGTAAACATAAAATGCAGTTTTTAAATGATAGTTTCATTTATTAAGGGGGAAAAAAGCGATCCAAACCTTTCTAAACCTGTGTGAAAAAGTAATTGCCCCGCCTTGTTAAACCATGAATCAACTGTAATAAATCTGATTTATTGGAAAGCTGAGCTCAGTTTCACTGTCCACACCCAGACCTGATAGACCTGACCTCAATAAATCAAATCCCTTCAATAGAACCTGTTTGAGTGAAATGAAGGAGGCTGAGAGAAAAACAACCAACACACGACGCTGCTGCGATCTAAAGAAATTCATGAAAAGATGAAATAACAAAGGAAAGGAAGGGGGCAAATACTTTTTCACAGCTCTGTAGCAGCTGCATTCAGATCTCAGGGCCGTCCCTGACCAAAATGGGGCCCTAAGCGAAAATTTTTTGTCGGGCCCTCCTATAATCGATTATAATGCAAACTACAACCACTAATACTGGCAGTTTAGCAGTTCTATACTTATACCGGTACTAATATTAATAAAAAAAAAACTATTGCTATTGCTATCTATTATTTCTATTATTGTCATTATTAACATCATTATTATTATTATATAGGCTACAACTAAAGTCCTAATAAAACATACTAATTCAGCACCAAAGAGACTTATATTTCAAAATGTAGCTACATTCAAATGTAGTTCCTTCTGTCAACCAAAGTATCAAATACACTCATTTCTATCAATATTTATCTCTAATATCTCCTCCAAAGCTGCCTGTCATAGATTAAATTCACCAACAGATTCTTGTGTGGAGATCAAATAGATTATAAAGTTTAGCCAAAAATACGACCAACAACTGATAAATCTACCACTGCCTTTCAACAGAGGTGAATGCATATGCGGACAAAGGTGTTAAAGCAGAAGTGAGTGATATATTTGTGTTAATATAAGTCTTAAATAGTTATATCTTCCCACAGCAATCACTTACATAGAGTGTTTGGTCTGAAACACGGGTCTGTCAGTCCCTCTGCTCTGCTCTGAGCCGAAGAGAAAACATTTATCGTATCCTACAGTTTTTATCCAATGAGGAGAGAGAACGGCATGCAGGGCTGTGTGTGCAGCCAAGGGACGCCGTGAATGTGGCGACGTAGGGACGAGGACTGTTATGGTGCGTTCAAGGAAACTCGTATTTTTCCGACCGTGAAGTGGTACCAGTTCGATCTGGTACGAGTTCACAGGTCAGAAGTTACGAGTGGCCGTTATAGTGACTTTCACCGGTAAAACAGGTCGGAAAAACACGAGTGGGTTGCCTGGAACGCTACAAAGTCGTAAGTTGTGACTTGAAGCTGTAATTTACGATTTCAAAAGCCTGCCTGGAACGCAGCATTAGCGAAAACGACCGGATCGCTTACTTCTGCTTTAACAAGACATTTAATAAATGGTAAGGGCCGCTGGAAAATGACTTTCATCTCCAGACCACAGTCCACATCTACTGGAGGCTAGCAGCATCTCTCCTCCTACCTGCAGCAGCAGCAGCTGTGCTGAGCATGGAGGTTTCGTGCTTATGCCACAAAGTTTTACATTTTTACTAGTGCTGGCGTTAACGGCGCCGTTAATACGGCCCAGCAGCACTAACTTCAACAAATGCCCACCTTCGTGAGAAGCACGAGTTTACTCTTGTTTTGCTTTTTTCCCCTCTTGCTCGCACCTGAGTCGTTCTTTTCGAAGTCATGATCACGTCTTCACCTGCAGCTGCTTGACAAGTGCCTGCAGCGCATCTGACCAGTGATTGGTCAGATCGACGCGTGACGGCGCGTGCGGTGTCAGATTACAAAAAAAGAGGTCTCTTCTCCCTCTTCTCCTGCCTCGCGCTGACAGCTGATCTAGTAGCGCGCACCACGGCTGTGCATATGCGCATCCTTTGTGCAAAACGGGGCCCCTATTGGATCGCGGGGCCCTACGCACTGTGCGTGATCTGCGTGTAGGCAGGGGCGGCCCTGTCAGATCTATTAACAGTTAACAGTTAAGTTAACAGTATAAACAGTATAAAGTGAGCAAATGTAAAGTACAAAGTGTTAATGTTCCTCATGTGATTCACTTGTTGATCATTTCACAGGTGGAGTCAGAAACTGTTAAAACACACGTCGTTTCCTTCCTTCCTGACTCTCAGATAAGACGAATCCCTCCATCTCAGTGCTGTGTGTGTGTGTGTGTGTGTGTGTGTGTGTGTGTGTGTGTGTGTGTGTGTGTGTGTGTGTGTGTGTGTGTGTGTGTGTGTGTGTTAGGTCAGTAACACTGTAACTGTACCTCAGTGACTCGGGTTATTCGATCGATCTCCGTGTCCGACATCTCAGACAAACATCTGGCCACTCCTGTGTACAAATCCACTTCGTCGTCCTGAAACAGAAAGATTCATCTTCAGAACAAGAAAAACTGCACAAGCTGAACTAAATGAGAAGATAAAATGTGTTGTTTTTAAAGGGATAGTTCACTCAAAATTGAAATTTCACTCATTATCTACTCACCCTCATGTCAACTAAGGGCTGTGAGAAGTTTCAGAGTCCTCCGTGCCTTCTCTGAGTTACAGCGGGTCTCGGCATAGCACTGCATGTCCATATGACGGTAGCGAATGGGGCTCACTTTTCTTCGTCCAAAAAGACACACCAAAAAACATCCAAATACCTCCATACTGCTCGTCTGTCATGTCCCTCTTGTATTGAAGCCCCGACATGAGAAATTGTTCCGAAAAAAATTAAATAATTATATGTTTTAAGCTTGTTTGTAGCGGAAGCTCCCAGTGTCTCAGTTCACTGCTCTGCCTGTGTCCGTCCAAATCTCACGTGATTTGCATTGACACCCAGTTCCGGCAGAGCAACACTGGGAGCTTCTGCTACAAACAAGCTCAAAACATATAATTATTTAATTTTTTTCAGAACAATTTCTCATGTCGAGGCTTCAATACAAGAAGGACATTACAGACGAGCACTATGGAGGTATTTGGATGGTTTTTGGTGTGTCTTTTTGGACGAAGAAAAGTGAGCCCCGTTCGCAACCGTCATATGGACAAATACTGCTGCGTAGACCCCCACCCCTGTAACTCAGAGAAGGCACGGAGGACTCTGAAACTTCTCCCAGCCCTTAGTCGACATGAGGGCGAGTAGATAATGAGTGAAATTTCAACTTTGAGTGAACTATCCCTTGAAAAGAACCAGAAACCTCCTCGTTCTGACTTGTTTTCTACCTGTATCTGGTTCGGCAGGAGGCTGAAGATCTTCTCGGTGGTGGAGCAGAGGATGCTCCAGCAGTTACTGGGGGGGTTGGGCAGCGCCATGGCCTGAGCGAGGCCCCGCAGGACGGAGCAGCACAGCGACTGCTGCTGCTGCTGCTGCTCCTCCTCCTGCTGCTGCTCCTCCTCCTTCTGTTTCTGGTTGTTGAACTGCTGCAGAGCCAGAGTCTCCACAAAGAACTGGAGCTTGTCCTCGGCCACGTGCTTCATCCACAGGCCCAGAGACTCGTACAGGTGAGTTCTGGTCTGAGGCTGCAAGGCAAGGCAAGGCAATTTTATTTGTATAGCCTGTTTTTTACAAACAGTTTGTCTCAAAGGGCTTCACATGGCATTGTAACAACATCCTCTGTCCTTAGACCCTCACATCGACTGAGGAAAAACTCCATGGAAAACCCTTTTAACAGGGAAAAATCGGAGAAACCTCAGGGTGCAGGAGGACGATGACAACAACAGGATCAGTTCTCTAGTGACGCCTGCTGGTAGAAACTAGTCACTGCAGCCACAGCGTTCAATATAAATATCATCATGAGCCATAATGGAAATAACCGACACTGTATAAGATTTAAATCCACTTCTTACTGTTATCACTTCATTTTTACACATTGTTCAAAGAGGAAATTCTCAAAACTACTCTAAAAAATTGTCGCTTAAAGGGATAGTTCAACATTTTTGGCAAATTGCCCCGTTGGCATAATCCCTATAGTCATAGCAGTAGGTTCGTTACCTTTAATTGTCGGTGCAAGCTGTTTTTCGAACGGCGGAGCAGAGCCGTGAGCTGCTCAGAGCTACGCTACGGAGGCTAATGGGATTTCTTGGTTTCCCCTCATGAAACTTATCAAATACACAATCCAACAACTCCAAAACGCTCTGGTGGACAAGTTGTGACCTGCACATACACCACGCTATGTGATAATAACAGAACGTTAACAGACAGAGTTGTTTTGGGGGCAAAGTCATGCAAACAGCTGATGCGTGTTGCATTCAGGGACAGTTTTTCAGCAAAAAGTCTCTGCATTTACCTGGAAAACAACTCTGTTCTCCGGCTCTGCTCCGCCCTTCTAAAAACAGCTTGCACCGACAATTAAAGGTAACAAACTCCTAAGACTATAGGGATTATGGCAATGGACCAATTTGCCAAACATGTTGAACTAAACTGAAGTTCGAGAGGAAACTGTGAGTGTGTGATGTTGATCCTGGTGCAGCAGGTTCCCGTCTCTTACACTGAGGGTGTAGACCAGAGGCGGCGACAGCCAGGAGCCCAGGAAGAGAGATGCACTCTGGGAGGACTGAGCCTGACTCGCTGCCAGGACGACGCACTGATGCTGCACGTCGGCTCCTGTAGAAGACAAAACAACGTTTCAACGCTGCTGTGACTCTGAATTAATTAAGTATTTATCTATCTATCTGATCATCGACAACAACAACAGCCACCACGTGAGGACTGAACGTGTTACCGAAGCTGAGCCTCATCAGTGGAGACAGGACGGCGCTCCAGTTGATGGGCGGGTACTGGAAACTGGAGCCGACCGAAGCCAGAGGCGTCAGAGCGGCGTTCACCGCGGCCGGAGGAAACACCTCTGGACCTGGACGAAGGACGGAGAGAAAAATATTATAAACGGATTAAAACCTTCACGTGACTCAGGTTTGTGTTGATGAAGATAGAAGATAAAGAGTTGCTGCAGGTTTCAGTTAAAGGTACTGTAGGACTTTTGAAAAACACAACGATGCCAAATTAAGACCTGTTTTACATCCAAGATCGTAGAGATTTAAAAATATAAAATCTCAGAAAAGCATTAAGGACAAAGACACTCAAAGTTTATTAAATTATAGGGTCGGAAAAGGAGAATTAGAGTTGATTATTACTAGTAAAGTAAATAAATCTTTTCTCTTTTAATCACAGTTTGTTGACACAATTTGCATCAGTTTCCATGGTGGTTTTGTTTTGTAGCTTCATCACAGTGGGACAATTACAAATATTTCCCAATTATGCATTTAAAAGCTTTTAAAAGCATCGTTAAGATCTCAATCCAATCAGTTTTTAAGAACAGTAAAAAATTGTATTTCAGATCTTTTGAGAACTAAAATTCTGAATATTGTATTTAAGACATTTAAATAATTTTTTAATAATCCACTAAACCGGTCCACTGACCTTTCTTTCCAGCCTCTGAGATGAGGTCGATGACCGACCTGAGGACGCTTTTCTCCGGGAGGTAACTGAAGTCCTGAGGAACTGAGAGGACGAAGAAACAGAGGAAAATCAACAAAACAACACAACAGCAACAACAACAGATGAATAAATGAAGTGGTTTCATTTTAACGTACCTGCTGTGTGACTGTGGCTGGTCGACATGTGGGCCAGATGTAAGTGTCCGACCAAACAGGCGCTGTTGGACTGTAAACCGATGGCTGCTGAGAACGTGATGATCTGAAGAAGAGAAGAAGTTATTACTGTGATTCAGGTTTTGTTTGTCTGAAAAAAAAATAATATACACAACGTCGTCCTGAGGGTGGCGCAGGAGGACAGCTGTCAGAGCAGAGCCAGAGACGAGTTTATACCAGGAGGATTTTACTGTTTTTAATAGTAAATATAAATAAAAAAAATCTAAATGTGAAACCGACCTGTGTGATGGCTCGGATGACCTCGTTCAGTCGACTCTGCTGCTGAGAGGAAAGTTCCTGTTCACTGTTCAACTGAAGAAGAAAAAGAAAGGTACAAAAATGATGATTGTATTAAAGCTCCTTCAAAATAAAGGTAGATGTTTGTATTAAAGCTCCTTCAAAATAAAGGTAGATGTTTGTATTAAAGCTCCTTCAAAATAAAGGTAGATGTTCATATTAAAGCTCCATACAGTATAAAGGTAGATGTCAATGTGTAGTGTGATTATAAAGCAGCTCTAGGTTCTATATTAATACTGTGAAAGTATCAAAGCCTCAGTCCACAGAGAAATGCACACAGACTGTATTCAGAAACTGAGCCTTAAAACCAGCCGTCAGGACTTCCTGTCACTTTGTGATGTCACAACAATGCAGTCACCTAAAGCCCCGCCCACCACCATCTGGACCCACCATCCAACAACTTTGTAGGATTTGGTTTCTCTGAGTGTTTTATTCTGAAATCTGCTCTGTTTCTTAACAGTCAGCCAATCAGAAGAGCGACTCAGAGCCTCCTCTCTTCTGATTGGCTGACACCTTCCCATTGCCACTAAAGCTCCTAATAGGAGATGTAAAACGACACTGAGGTGGTTTTAGGTTCTTAAAACCACAAATAAATCTTCTTATGAATCAATATGTTCAATTAAACACAGAAAAAGAGAGAATTCAAAGCTTTAACAACAGAAACATGACGGCGTATCTCTCACCTGGATCAGGTAACTCTCAGATCCGACCAGAGCCACGAGTCCGTTGACGGCAGCCAGTCGCTGCATCGTTGGACAACCCTGGAAAAAAACAAAGACAGCTGCTCTGAAGCATCTGCAGGTGGAAAACAGACTGGATGTAAAGTCGTTCTGTGACTAAACGTACCTCCGTTAGTAGGATCTTGATCCAGGCCGCCAGCAGTCGAGGCTGGATGTCCTCAGCTTTGCCGTGACCGGACAGAGACAGGCCGTGGACGACCAGGCCTAAAGCCAGAGAGAAGCCCGGGGTCTGGACACAAAACAGAGAGATTATTATTATTATTATTATCATCAATTCTCAGGCGATTTTAAACAATTTAGTTCATGTTTTCATTCATTTGAACCAGATATTTATGTTAAATCTGCACAGGCCGACATAATCCAAATGTAAACGCCCTGTTACTTTTTATTTACTGAACATATTAAGTCAGTGTCTTGTAATGTTGAGCACAGAGGTGGAAATATTCTGCTTTGGGTGGGAAAACATTGATTCAGTGATCAATCAGCCGGTTGCATTGATCCAAAATGAAAAAGTCAATCAGATAGTAATACGTATCATTATTTGTAACACGCGCCTTTATTTTGAAATTCCCCTGGCACATCTGGGGGATGAGGATCTGCTGCAATTTCTTATTTAATTAGCAGAGACGCGAACGTAGCTAATTATTACAATCTAAAAATATTCAGTTTGAGACTCTAAGCAGGAGAAAGAAATTTAATTCAATGTAAACAAAAAGGAATTTTTAATGTTCTTTCAGTTTTATTTAGTAAAATGTGAAACTTGTTAAGCTCAATAAATCAGAAAGTGAACAGGAGGCAGATTTTTATGAAATAAAAGATAGATTGTTATTCATTTAAATGTCACGTTGTGCTCAGAAATAAAAATGCCAAATGATATACTGATCTCTGAATCCAATCCAATCGAAATTAACTTAGCAAAACTGGAAAACAACATCGAATCGCTGTCCACAGAAACAAATAAAATAGAAACTGACTTGACACAATATTGATAAATATAATTTTTTTCTGCATACGACTTTATATCCATAAATACTTGAAGAATACTACAACACAACTCTCTCCTGCTGACCTGCTGACTCTCCTCCGTCAGGCTCCGCAGCGTGTTCATGACCTCCTCGGCCTTGGCGGCGTCGACGAGGCCTCCGCTGAACGCCGCCACACACACACACGCCACCGAGTACGCCAGCACCTGCACACACACGGTCGGAGTTACACACCATGTTTAGTCAAGTGAAGTCATTTTATTATGTTTGGTTTGTGTGTGTGTGTCGGAGTAAAAGTAAAAAGCTGTGGTCACCTCCTGCATCATGCGTCCCTGCTGCCCGCCGCCGTCCTGCAGGTTGGACAGGAGTCTGTCCAGCGTCTGAGTGACGTGGACGTGTTGCTCCCTCTGCCCACTGGTGCACAGGGCCGCCAGCGACAGCCCCAGGCCCAACATACAGCCGGTGCTGAGGAGACCAGAGGCGGTGTGATGTTAGTCAGACTGGATCCATGCAGGATTTTACTTCTGTGTCTCATTTGTGAACTTCAGTTTATAATTAGTTCAGAAAAATATGAAAAATTAATGATTTTTCAAAATAAAAGCATAAAAATACTACTTATATATTACTTTTGTGTCTCTTTTTATTTATTTATGCTGTGTTGTTGTTGTCTTATCTGTATATTGTGTTGTAAACATCTGTCTTGTGCTCTCGACATCATTGAAAATGACGGCCTGCTCTCGATGATTCTAGAGATTAAATAGGCTAAAGGTTGAAGATCATTTGTTCAGTTCAATTTATAAGAAAGTTAAAAATATTATGAAACAACTTGACAATTTTTTTGTCCAGTCTTCTCCAATTCAGAAAAAAAAATCTGTTAACAACCAACTGATACGAACACATCACTGCAGGACTTACATCAGGAGTTACATCCTGCACTGATTTTTTCAAATTAAAAGCATAAATTGAATACTAATAAATACTAAATGTGGATGTTTTACATTTGATGTGTTATTTTCTCCATAACAGATGATTTTTCCGATATTTTTCACAGAACACCCCTCAGTTTCCTGTTTTCTTTTTTGATTTCCATTTTTCAATTATCAATTATGACCAGCAAATGATCAAGCGTTTGATCGATTTGTTTGCTTTGTGCTTTTTGTTGTATGTTATTGTTGTCATCCTTCTCTCTAACCACTTTTAATGCTTTTTATTCTTGTTTTTTTTATCATTTTATTATTCTTGTGTCTTCGATTATTTATTTATGACAATTATTTATTGTCACTTTTGTGCTAAATCATCATAAACAAACATTTTTCTGTTTCAACACAATAAAAACGAAGCCTTGTGTGTTTCAACACTGTAAATAAAGTTTCCTGTTATTGAACAGTGTGACACTGACTTGTACTCCAGCTCGGGGTTGAAGGAGCAGGTTTCCAGAGCGTCCAGGGAGCTGCGCAGGAGGTCGGCGTCCTTCTGCGCCGAGACGTCGCTGAGGAGACAGAGACAGAGCTCACAGTCAGTCACAGAGATCACAGGTTCGAGTCCCTCCCTCCCTCCCCGTCCGGACCGGGGCGTACTGAACCTACCTGAGGCGCTGGTGGTGCAGACTGGACAGGGGGAGGAGGAGGAAGGAGAAGAGGAGGAGGAGGAAGGAGAAGAGGAGGAGGAGGGAGGAGGAAGAAGAGGAGGGGGGGAAGGAGGAGGAGGAAGTGGAAGAGGAGGAGGAGAAGGGAAGAGGAAGAGGAAGGAAAAGAGGAGGGGGAGGAGAAGGAAGGAAGAGAAGGAGAAGGAGGAAAAGGAGGAAGAACAAAAGGAGGAGGAGGAGGGAGGAAGAGGAGGAAGAAGAGAAGGAGAAGGAGAAGGAGGAACAACAAAAGGAGGAGGAGGAGGATGAGGAGGAGGAGAAGAGGAGGAGGGAGGAAGAGGAGGAGGAGGGAGGAGGAAGAAGAAGAGGGGGGCAAGGAGGAGGAGGAGAAGGGAAGAGGAAGAGGAAGAGGAAGGAGAAGAGGAGGAGGGAGAGGAGGAGGAAGAAAGAGGAAGAGAAGGAGAAGGAGGAAAAGGAGGAAGAACAAAAGGAGGAGGGAGGAAGAGGAGGAGGAAGAGAAGGAGGAAAGGGAGGAAGAACAAAAGGAGGAGGAGGAGGAGGAGGAGGAGGAGGAAAAGGAGGAAGAACAAAAGGGGGAGGAGAAGAGAGAGGAGGAGGAGGGAGGAGGAAGAGGAAGAAAAGGAGGAGGAGAAGGGAAGAGGAAGGATAAGAGGAGGAGGGACAGGAGGAAGAGAAGGAGGAGGAGGGAGGAGGAAGAAGAGGAGGGGGGCAAGGAGGAGGAGGAAGAGGAGGAAGAGAAGGAGAAGGAGGAAAAGGAGGAAGACATAAAACCTTCACAAACTGTGACTGACGTTTAGTTTGAGCACATTGAAAACAAAGTGTGTAGCTCATCTGAACCGTGTTAGTAAAGTCGTCGTAAAGTCGTACAGACCAGACACAATGTTCCATTATTTATACCCGACTGTATTAAATTCTATTGTGGTGTAGTTTTATGGAATATTGTTTATTTGTTATTGAATATTGAGATATGTATATGTACTGTATTTATATTTGTTATATTGAAATGTCTTTGTGAGTGGTTTGTGCAACAACGGGTTTCTGTTCATGCCAATAAAGCTAATTGAATTGAATTGAATTGATTTGATAACTCCCTCCCTCCCTGGACCGGTGTGTACTGTACCTACCTGAGGCGCTGGTGGTGCAGACTGGACAGAACCAGTCCCAGCGCGAGGCCGGAGTGGAACTGGACGGCCTGGGAGTCGTCGGCGGACGGCGATCCGGGCAGAGCGGCGCGGAGCGCGGACACGACCTGGACCAGAGCGTCGCGCTGCCACACGACCAGGACCGGGACCAGGAGGGACAGGGACAGACTGGCACAGGACCGGGCGATCGCACTCGCCGTGTTCTCCCCCGAGTAGGAGCGCTGGGGGGGGGGGGGGGGATTGATTGATTGATTGAGATCTTTATTGACAACAGACAAATGTTTACAAAAGAAAACATACATCGACACAACTGCTGCCAAAGGGATGAAAACACAAAAAAGCCGACAGCTTATTTCCATTGTGGTCCCTTTAGTGAGTGAGTGTGTATGTCCGTGTGTGTCTGTGGGTGTATGCGCATGAAGGGGGAGGAGGAGGAGGAGGAGGAGAAGAAGAGAAGAAAGAGGAAGAGGAGGAGGAAGAAGAGAAGGAGGAAGATGAGAAGAAAGAGGAGGAAGAGGAGGAGGAAAAAGAGGAGGAAGAAGAGAGAGAGAGGAGGGGGAGGAGGAAGATGAAGAGGAGGAAGAGAAGGAGGGAGGAAGAGGAGGATGAAGAGAAGGAGGAGGAGGAGGGGGAGGAAGGAAAAGGAAGAAAAAGAGGAGGAAGAAGAGAAGGAGGAGGAGGAGGAAGAGGGGGAGGAGGAGAAGGAGGAGGAAGAGGAGGAGGAGGAGGAGGAAGAGGAGGAGGAGGAAGAGAAGGAGGAGGAGGAGGAAGAGGAGGAGGAGGAAGAGAAGGAGGAGGAGGAGGAAGAGGGGGAGGAGGAGAAGGAGGAGGAAGAGGAGGAGGAGGAGGAGGAAGAGGAGGAGGAGGAGGAGGAGGAGGAGGAGGAGGAGGAGGAGGAGGAAGAGGAGGAGGAAGAGGAGGAGGAGGAGGAGGAGGAGGAGGAGGAAGGAAGAAATAAAACCTTCTCAAACTGTGACTGACGTTTAGTTAGTTTGAGCACATTAAAAATAAAGTGTGCAGCTCATCTGAACCGTGTTAGTGACCAACTGAAGCGTCTTCTCTTCCTCTTCAGCGTCGTACAGACCAGAAACAGTAGCCATGTTTCCATCCAAAGTGATTCGAATTACTGGAAAATGCGCATTAAAAGAAATTCGAATCTTGTGTGTTTCCATTACCAGTACGGACTTTGCGTTCCGGCCGCCACAGACTTTATTAATGGGAAATGCTGGATGCGCTGGTTGATACTGTAAGTTGCGTTTTTACTGAGGAGGAACTATGACAAACTGTGTAGTGGAAAGGGTTGCAAAGTAGTGGCAATTGGTAGAGGAAACCCTGCTTTACATTGTTTTATATAAAAGAAAAAAAAACATTATTATGCAGGTGTGGGGGCTTTTATTTTGTCGTGGCCGTGCGGAAACCCTGTTGTTGTCTTGTGAGTGAACTGCAAACAGGGGAGCAGTTGGGGTGAAAGTGCGCTACGTCACACTTAATTCAAACATAACTGTTTCCATCTCTTTCAAATCAACCAAAACCCGGCTCTAGTGAGCGTATTTTAGTTTGTGCGAATCAGGGGGTTTTAGTTTGAATTATGGCGTTTCCATCATAATTTTCTGATGCGATACATCTAGATGCGCATCTCAATACGCTGATGGAAACATGGCTACTGTGATAATTCTCCGTCGTCTACACAGACAGATCTAATGGGAATATTGTTCATTTATCTGTTTCATACTAATTCTGCTGTTTAAACCCAACAGGATGAAAAATGTCTGTCCTTTATATCTGTTTTTTAAAGACAGAGGAGACGTTACGTACGTGGAGGAACCAGGGGAAGACTTGTCCTCGGGCCTTGTGGCTGCTGCTGATGATGCTGAGCAGCGTCTCCAGCACCATGGACAACCAGCTGGACGTGGGGACGAACTCTGGACCCGCCTGAAACAACAAACACGTTAAAAATAAAGAATTTAAATGATAAAAATGAGAGTGACAATAAATAGCTGATTACAAATTATACACATGAAGACAAAGAAATCTTAATTTATTGTGTATGTTTAACATTATATTACGTTTTTAAGTTTTTTTAACTCTCTGTTCTGTTTCACTTGTGCTGCTTTTAGGGTTATTTTATTTGTTTTGTACATTTTATTTAATGTAACTTGTGGCTTCAGTTTAGTTTTTATGGTCTGTTCTCTTGTTCTCTGGGATTTCTATGATGTTGTAAATGACCAGACGACACAACAGCTGTTCAATGTTTGAAGCAGCGTCAACAGGAAACAATAATTTTGTGGAGTCAAAGGGTAAAAACGTCCACAAACACAAACTAAATTCAATTCAATTCAAACTGACAAAATGAGTAAAAAACTGTGTTAAATCAACTCGAATGTGATTATTTAGAAACAAACAGCAGTAAACGTGAATGAAGAGTAGTAGTAACTCACCCCCAGGCCGCCGTCGCCGTCCGCCGGCAGGTTGCTCTCATACTTGGCCAGAACGGCGGCTAAACTGCTCAGAGCCAGGATGGAGTTCCCCTGGACGACAGGACTGTCCCTGAAGGCAACACGGACATGTGTGTGTGTGTGTGGGTCACAGGTTTGAGCTTGATGCCTTCGTATTTGTGCATATTACTGCAAGAAACAAGCAGTAGTTATGTTTTGCGCTCTTGTTCAACCCTTGTTTTATCTGTTCCCCGGGTAAGGACTGAATTTGGGAAAAGAGTATTCAGCTCCGCCGCCCCTTCGGCATGGAACACTTTACAGAAAGAGCTGAAACTCGCTAAACTAATCCCACTTGGAGCCTTTCGCTCTATTTTGAAAGATAGGCAGCAGAAATTCACCCAGCAGTGCCTGTGCTTCAAATCTTAAATTATTTATTTTGTTGTTCCAATTGTTGTATCTGAAATTGTAAAACTCTGTATATTTTCTAATTGTTATTCTTTGCATTTCTGTGTTGACATGTATTGCTGCTGTACCGCGTGCTGCTGACCATTTTTGGCCAGGTCACCCTTGCGAAAGAGATCCTGATCTCAATGGGCTTTTATCTGGTTAAATAAAGGTTAAAAAAAAAAAAAAAAAAAAGGTTGTGTGTTACTACAGGTGTGTGTGTGTGTGTGTGTGTGTGTGTGTGTGTGTGTGTGTGTGTGTGTGTGTGTGTGTGTGTGTGTGTGTGTGTGTGTGTGTGTGTGTGTGTGGTGCAGAGACTCACTTTGTAGCAGCTTTGATGGCGTCCGTCAGCTGATCTCTGGCCCTGAGAGACAAAGACAAAGAGACAGACTGAGCTTCTTCTGTGTGTTAATGCAGCGGTGCGTTCAAGGACAAACCGACATATCTGTTCTGTTCTTTCATCTCAGACAGACTGAGCTGTTGTTAACATGTTTTATTGGTTGTTTATTTTTATTTCCAGACTCAGCAGCTAAACCTCACTTTGTGTATATTATATTTGTTGTTTTTATCTTTTATTTTGACAGTAAAGCACTTTGTGACTGGTGTCTCTACTTCACTAACTTATTGATTGCTAATCACTAAAGTTTGTAATTTTCTGTTTTCTTTTTTGCGTGTTCTTGGTGAAAAATCAAAAAAAGTCTGAAAACTTAAAACGTGTCCTTGTAACAGTGAGTTTAAATGTAATTTAGTAAAAAAAAAAAAAAAAAAAATTCTGTTCACCAATCACAGTTAATTAAACTGTGATGTGATTTGACTCTTGTGGTTCAAATTACATGAAATTAGATTTCAATTTCTCTGTACAAGCTACATCAATCAGCTTTATAACATTAGAACAGGTGACTCATTGAATTGTGTTTTTGTTTTGTTTTTTACACTGAGTGAAAAATGAAATTAAGTTTCAAATTAAATCACTAATGAAAACAGGCACAACGATAAAATCTGTTTTAATGGTTTACATCTGATCATGTGTTTAACGTCTAAAAACACTTTGATCATCACTCCAGATGTTGCAAAGTGCTTTATAAATAAACTTTGATTGTTTCATTGAATAAATAACGATTTTTCATATTTCATATTTCAATTATAACCATGTCTGTACCAACATATATCAACAAGTCTTGTACATACATCCAAAATGTAATTTAACATTCACTATTGTGAGTTACAGCTCGATAAATGACACTCACAGCAGCTTCATGAGCATCAGCACATCTACATCACATATACTGTTTATTTTGTTTATTTGTTAGGATCCCCATTAGCTGCTTTATATATATATATACTATATATATACTGTATGTGTGTGTGTGTGTGTGTGTGTGTGTGTGTGTGTGTGTGTGCTGCTCACCACATCCAGGCACAGTGCTGTTTGTACTGCAGCTCCTCTGGGTTTCCTTTGCCCTGTTTCTGCTGCAACTCCAAGTCGGCTCGTCGACCCTGAACACAACACAACACAACACAACACAAATACACACCTCCATCTGTAACTGCACAACCTCCTCCTCCACCCGGGGAAATCAGTCCACACACAGTCTTCCCTTGTTATCTGTGGATTTTTACTCCTTTAACTCAGTGACCTGGACGTAAACAGTGAAAGTGAAACAGACATAACAACGTGTCTGGATTGGGTATTTAGATTAGGGAACATATTCACCATTAACTAGGTGCTTATTAATATGCATATAAGTAGCTTACTAGCTCCTTATTAGGAATTATTAAGCACGTATTAACACCTTATTCTACCTCTATTACAGCATGAATTAAGATTTTTCCTGATATTAACTCCTAATTATCGCTTATTCATTGTAAATGAATGCATTGTTGTTTCTGAATAATGATGTGAATAACCCGTGGGTTATTGGGGCCTTGTACAGGGGCAGTAGCACAAGAACAATAATTCTTCCTGTATCACTCTGAATTAGTATAGCATTAATGCATTAATTTACAATGAATAAGCAATAATTAGGAGTTAATATCAGGAAAAATCTTAATTCATGGTGTAATAGAGGTAGAATAAGGCTATGTAGAATAAGGTGTTAATACGTGCTTAATACTTACTAATAAGGAGCTACTGTAGTAAGCTACTTATATGCATATTAATAAGCACCTAGTTAATGGTGAATGTGTTCCCTAATCTAAAGTGTTAGCCTGAATTGAATTGTTTCTGCAGGAAAAACAGAAACAAAGTTGTAGTTGTGTGTCTGTAGACGTGAGACGTGTCCTCCCTGCTCTAGTTATCATCGCCTGCAGAAGCTTTCCTCTCTCTCTCTCTCTCTCTCTCTCTCTGTCATCTATAAATACGTAATGAGCTGCGAGGAGTTCAGACCTGCAGGACGGCGTGGAAGGCTCGGCTCATGAAGCTCCTCCAGGCCTGAGGCAGCAGCAGCGCTCGGTGCCACTCCGACGGCTGGATGTTCACCTGCACAACAACAATAAATAATATTACAATAAACAATAGGGGTGTGCCAAAAAATCGATTCACGTAAGAAACACAATTCTCATTTAATACGACATAACATAAAATGTCCCAAAATCAATTTTAAAGAATAAAAAAATGAAGCAAATCGACTGTCTGCCTCCATTTCATTCTATTTTTTTTTTTATAATAAAGAGGCACTTTTAATTTTGTTACTTAAGCAATATGTGATATTGCTTTTATGCAACAGTTTCAACAATTCCATCTAAGCATGGATGAATGTTTAAAACTCAATAAATGTGAAAAAGACACGTTAGTCATTCTGTCTTGCAAAGCGGACTGCAGTAGATCATGAGGATCCTTTGCAGCGATGGACTGAAGCAGAAATCATTAGGAATCAAATCAAATTTTTAATCAAAAATCGTTTTGAATCGAATCGTAGCCCCAAAAATCAGAATCAGACAGTGAAAGATTCCCACCCCTAATATACAACAACAACAACGACACAAAGACACAGCGTTGTCGTGTGGCGTTCGCTGCTACCTCGTGAATCAGAGCGCTGAGCGTCTGCTGGAAGCTGCGGCTGCGGTTGACCAGGAAGCGATCGATGGGTTTGCCGTTGCGGTCGGTCTGAACGGGGAGCTCGTAGCTCAGCAGCAGGCCGGCTGCAACACACACACACAAATACACACTTTACTCAAGGTCGAGCGCTGGAGTGGACAACGGGGAAACAGAAATTTCAGCTCAGGGCAGAAACCTGCACTCTGTGTGGATCTGTGATGGTTCCTGACTTTATTAATAATATAAAAAATAACATTTTTGTCATTGTTATTATTACATTGTAACATTATTATGGATAATGGAGGATCCTTGCTCTTATGTACAAGATTTCTACAATCTCTGCCCTCAAAGATTGCCTTCTTCTTTTTTTTTCTCTTTTCTTTTATCCTGTTTTTCTGTGTCCTTGTCTTGTTTTGTATGATTGTTAGTTGTTTGGGGTTTTGTTGTTTGTTATGTTCAGTAATGATTTGGTAATTTTTAAACCAAATCAAATCAAATAAATAAAAAAAAGTTGATCACAAAAATTATTATTACATTGTTAAGCACCAAACTGACAATTAACGACAATTAATTAATTTTTTTAGTTTTTTTGATTCTTTGTACTGCTCTGTTCACATTGTAGCTGTAATACTGCACATGTTCCCATCTACTGTCTTTCTATTGTTTAATTCCAGTGTTCTTCTATTCTTCTTACTGTTGCTGTTGTTGTTATAATAACACCAACATAACAGTGTTAGTAATAGCAGTAATAATAACAAGAAGCAGAGGAAGAGACAGAAGATCTTTGAGTGGATTTACATGAACAACATTTACACTGAGTCTAATTCTGAATAAACAACAGACATCGTGTTTTTTTGTCGTTATTATCAATGACAATTTAGTCCATGTGCAATAACCTAAGACTGCATGTTGCTGAAATGTGCTGCAGTTTCTATTCATTTCATTTTGTTATATTCATTTTTGTTATATAGATATCTTATCAATATGATGTTATTATGTTATTTATAGTTTTTGAAGTATTTAGTGTCGTCATGTTTTATTTCTTTGTGCTGTTTGTTGCTGTAAAACTGAACATTTCCCATCTACTGTGGTTCTATTGTTTAGTTTCAAGCTTCTTCTACTCTTATTATTATCATCATTGTTGTCATAATAACAACAACATCAATAATATTAACACTAGTAGAGAAGGAGAAAGGGCAGAAGAAGAAGAAGTGTGGATGTTTGGTTTGTCCACCTGCCAGTCCAGGTTTGAGTCCCGGCTGCTTGTTCTTCTCGTAGGTCTTCAACATGAACGCTGGGATCCCCGCCACCGTCTTGCCCTGGTCTGAGCGCAGGCCGCCGCCCCGCAGCGCCGAGAAGTAAACGCCCCGCGGCATCTGGCTCATCTCCTGCCGCGCCAGGGACGACAGGAACACGCTGAACGCTGACGAACAAGAACAAGAACATAGATACATATATAGATATAGATATCACTATGAACAGACCCAGAGTGTGTGTGTGTGTGTGTGTGTGTGTGTGTGTGTGTGTGTGTGTGTGTGTGTGTGTGTGTGTGTGTGACCACTGGTCTACCTGGGAGGACGGAAGAAGGTGTGAGCGCCATCAGTTTCACGTACGACGCCCCCGGGACGGACAGATCCTTCTCCTCTTCTTCCTCTCCTTCTTTCTCCTTCTGTTCATCCTCTTCCTCCTCAGGCAGCTTCACACAGGGCCGCGCCTCAACCACACAGACAGAGACAAGATCTCAACAGCTGACATTATTAAATGTTTGTTTTGATACATTAAAGGGATAGTTCAACATTTTGGCAAATTGTCCCATTGCCATAATCCCTATAATCATAGCAGTAGGTTCTTTACCTTTAATTGTTGGTGCAAGCTATTTTTAGAACGGCGGAGCAGAGCCGTGAGCTGCTCAGAGCTACAGTACACTACGGAGGCTAATGGGATTTCTTGGTTTCCCTCATCAAACTCATCAAATACACAATCCAACAACTCCACAACGCTCTGGTGGACAAGTTGTGACCTGCACATTCACCACGCTATGAGATAATAACAGAACGTTATGAGACAGAGTTGTTTTAGAGGTAAATTCATGCAAAACAGCTGATGCACGTTCCCATCAGGGACAGTTTTTCATCAAGCAGTCTCTGCATTTGCCTCTCCTTCTTTCTCCTTCCAATTTGCCAAAATGTTGAACTATCCCTTTAATATATGATCTAATTTGTGAAAGGATTTCTTGAAAAGAAAGGGAGTAGACAACGTAAGTTCACTTCTTTCTGCTCCTTCTCATTCAGGAGTTGCATCATTATTAGTTTTATTTTGTATTGAACTGTTTTATTTTATTTTTTTCAATGAATGAAACAAATAAACTAAACTAAAAAGAAATACCACAACATATAAATTGTGTTGTACTGTGTTACATTAGTTCCTATATAACAGTGAAATAAATAATGTTATAAACTTGAGTTCGTCTTACTGCCTCAGGAAGGAGAGTTATTTTGTGGACGTCTTCGGGAAAATCTGCCAGAGCCTTGTAGCCACAGCTGGCCACCTCTGGATCCTGTTACAGCAACACACACACACACACACACACACACACACACACACACACACACACACACACACACACACACACACACACACACTTGAGTGGAATTTATGGACTGTAAAACCAAAACAATAAAAGTCAAGAGGATAAAAAGCTTCATTCATCTGAGAGCTTGTGAAAGTTCACTGTTGGTTTTTCATTAAGAGCAACAAAACATTATTATTATTATTATTATTATACATTATATTATTCATCCATCTTATTGATTAGTGTACGTTTATGTATAAGGTGTTCAGTTCATTTCCTAAACTCATGGAGCTCCTTTACTTTTGTCATTGTGTTACACAGACACACACACCTTGTTCAGAGCGTAACTCCAGAGGAAGCTCACCACCTCCTCTTTCAGTTTCTGAGGGAAAAACAGATAGAAACAGTTTTTAAAAACATAAAATTGAGGAACACTGACACAAATAAATCCCCTTTAATACAACTAAAGTGTTTTTTGCACTATTATTATGAGATGTTCTGATGTTCTGTATGTAATTATTTTCTGTGAGGCGACCTTGAGTGCCATGAAAGGCGCCATACAAATAAAATGTATTATTATTATTATTATTAATTATCAACAGTCATTTGATCCATATGTTCCTCTTTTAGGTTTAAAGGGATAGTTCAATATTTTGGCAAATTGGCCCATTGCCATAATCCCTATAGTCATAGCAGGAGGTTCGTTACCTTTAATTGTCGGTGTAAGCTATTTTTAGAACGGCGGAGCAGAGCTGTGAGCTGCTCAGAGCTACGCTACGGAGGCTCATGGGATTTCTTGGTTTCCCTCATCAAACTCATCAAATACACAATCCAACAACTCCAAAACGCTCTGGTGGACAAGTTGTGACCTGCACATTCACCACGCTGTGAGATAATAACAGAACGTTGCTTGATGAAAAACTGCCCCTGAAGGCAACACGCATCAGCGGTTTTGCATGAATTTGTCTCTAAAACAAAAAAAACCCGACAATTAAAACAAACGTACTGCTATGACTATAGGGATTATGGCAATGGACCAAATTTGCCAAAATGTTGAACTATCCCTAACATTTCAGTTTCTTTTTTAAACTGAGAGTGAGATGAGGAAATGAAGGTGCGACACCTCGTACTCCTCCGACTTGACGCTGAGCTGAGGAACCAGAGCCAGAAGCTCCGCGACCACCTTGACCACCAGAGGACGAGAGTCTGAGCTGAGCTGCGGCCCGAGGCGTTTCCACGTCGACACCATGTCCACCACCTGCAGTGTGAACAACAACAACGTTTACTAGTGAAACAGTGAACAACACAAGTGTGTGTGTGTGTATATATGTGTGTATATATGTGTGTATATGTGTGTGTGTGAGACCTCAGCGCGGCACAGCTCCTGAAGTCCTTGCAGAACGAGAGCAGCCGGAGTCGCCATGTCTGGTTTGGTGCACTGGTTCAGAGTGTGTGTTATAGCGGCCAACATGTCTCCTCCATGTTGGTAGGGCCTGACACACACACACACACACACACAGGATGGAAGAACCTTCATCAACATATGATGGAGCCAACGTGGACAAAGATGTTTGTGGTGTGCATCTTCACTGACCTCACTATTCAATTCAGTTACAATTCACCGGTTTACAATTTGGTTTGATTCAATTACATGATTCATCTCGACGCATTTCGATGCATCACATCTTCAATTCTCTATGTTGCCACACATGGCCTTTTCATTAATTACAGAGGATTTGTAGCTCCACTATGCAACATTTTTACTTTAATGAAACAGCTCTGGAGTAGTTGTGACGGTTTAATAAATGGCTTCACATGTAACGAGGCACAATGGAGGCTCTCTGTCTTCCACCTAGTGTCTCTCGGCTGAGAAACAACTTTGCAAGATCAGCGCCGCTGTCCCAACTACACAAATATACACATCGTAACATCATATGATAAATAACATTATCTACCGCTCTATTGATTGATTTCTGGACAGCTTCGTTGTAAACAAATGCACATGGCCGAGAGGAGGGTTAGAAAAACGCGGAAAAGAGACTGACTTGCATCATTCCTCTTTAACATAAATAGTCAGATAAAAGTGATGACTTTTTATTTACATAAAATAACATAGAAAATATCATTTAAATGCATCACAGTGCAGCAGCTTCCTAGAGTCTGAACACACAAAAAGGCCTACTTAAAGCTGCACTTGTTGATTTCTAATTCAAAGATCGATTATGTGACCTAACGGCATCGATTCAGAATCGTCCCATCAAGAATCTCGATGCATCTGTGAAAAGATTATTTTTGGCACTGCTAGTGTGTGTGTGTGTGTGTGTGTGTGTGTGTGTGTGTGTGTGTGTGTGTGTGTGTGTGTGGGACCTCTCTCTGCAGATGTCCCTGACGCAGGCGGCCCGGGCCAGGAGCTGCTCCCACTGGGCGTCCCTCCCCACCACCACCCTGCTGCCGTCCTGCTGAGTCAGCAGACGCTGCAGCTCCGGGTACACCCGATCCTGACGGAGAGAAGTAATACAGTTTATTAATTATTAATAATAATAATAATGGCAATGATGAGTAATGTGATAACACTTTACAATAAGGGTCCCTTAATTAACACTAGTTATTACATTATTAAGCATTAATTAACTGTTTAAAAATGTATTAACAATCATTATTATGTATTACTTAGCATTAGGAAACACATTAATTATTGTATCCTATTAGTAAGCAGTTAATTAATGTTTACTACTCGAAGTTAGTTCATAAATTATAAAGCATAGGCTAATGATGTGATTAGTTATCATTATGTATGCATTACTCAGCATTAATTATACATATTAATGCTTAATAATGTGTTAACTAATGTTAATTAAGGGACCCTTATTGATGATGATGTTCACCACTGATTCTCACAGACCTGTTTCTTCCAGAGAGCCGTCATGAGGCGCATGGCCACCGCTCGCAGCCGGGGGGCGCTGGCGAGCATGTGGAGCGTCTGCAGCACCATGGGAACACACAGCTGCTCGGACACACACACACACACACACACACACACACACACACACACACACACACACACACACACACACACAAACACAAACACACACAGTTTAGGTATATAAACCTTTCTTCTTTTTTTTTTTAAACAAAGAGAGGCTCCATGAGGAGAGGGTTCGGTACCTTGTGCGTCCCCAGGTTGGGCAGACAGCTGAGCAGAGCGTGAGCCACATCTGGATCCTTCTCCTTCCCCAGTTTGAACAGCAGCACGGGGACGAGGGCGGGAACCTGCAGACAGACACCTGTCAATCACATGAAGCTGGGGGATGATGCTTTATATTCAGTATTCTGCACCTCTTTCACTGCTCTCGCCTTTTTTTCCACTATTTATCCCACAAATCATTCACCTATAGATCAAGTGTTGGATGAACAGTCGATTCGATTGATGTTTTATTTAAAAAATGTTTATTTATTATTATTTGTTTTGTGGTTATTTGCTGTCACAACTGTTATTCATTCATTTATTTTTTATATTATTATTATTATTTATTATTTATTTTTCCAATACTGTTATTATGACCAAGGTTTTCTTTTTTGACCAATTTTCCTTTTCATTATTATTATGATTACCATTTATATAAATATAACTGACCTACACACGCACACGCACCTACCTTATTTCACATGTTATGTACACATCAATGTAAGCTATCAATGCATGTTCACTGTGTTGTCTGTCGCGTTTTTTTTCATGTTCACTGTGTTGTCTGTTTTTCACAATTAAAAAAAAAAAAAAATGTTTATTAACAGTGACAAATCACAGTTTTTTAGCCTCTTTTAGCTTTTTATTAAATGTGTTTTAATAAAAGACAGACCAGGTCGGTGACTACAGGAAGTGTCTGCATCGTTTCTGGTCCCTGTTTATCCAAATTTATATAAAATATGAACCATTTGTGTGAAATCTTGAACGAAAATGGAATGGAAAAGGATTTCCCCTAGCAGTTTTCCAGATATTGCATTCAAAAGACTAAAACTGAACTTTACCCATCAACATTTTATCTGTTCATCCTCAAATCTGATGAATATTTGAACCAAATGTGAGAACAGGAAAACGATCCAACACAAACACAGCTCCTATTAAAATCATCATGTTTCTCTGCGTCTCTGCAGGTTTGAATCTAAACTTGTCCGTCCTGTCTCCTCATGATCTGACTGAACCCGCGGTCAGGGTCTGCAGAGCCCCCCCCCCCCTCCCTGCTCATTTCCATTCAGACAGAGGTGGACCGTGGACGTCGGGGACAAAGCAGAGTTCAACACTTCATCATCACTCCCTTTTCTATTTTAGAGCCGGGGTCAAAACACAACGCAGCGGCTCAGGGTCCTTGGACACATGTTAAGTCAGCGTCCGTGCCGTGTGTGTGTGCAGCCTTTAATAAACATAAAAGCACTTACTGCTGCCCTGCACCTTGGCTGTTGCATAGCAACCACTTCACCTGCATGACTTAGGAGGACAGAGCAGCAGAGAGGACGGAGACGGAGGTTGAATCCCTGAGGAGTTTGTTGTTGATCCTAAACCTCCACCTTAAATCAATTCATATTTTAAATTATTGATGTAATAGCAATGTAATGTCATGTATTTTTCCAATTTATAGATATAATAGAGTGTAATTATCTCTCTGTATTTGATTTTTAGGCAGTGCGACAAGATTATGAATGATTTTCTGTGGGAAATGAGTAAAATGTGTGTTTACGACTTTGTAAATCAGAGTGTGGAGTATTTTAACTAAACCAAACTGACTTAACACCGGCTGCAAACCATTTTATTACAAGGTGGAAAATAAGATAAAATGGTTGACAAGCTTCAGTTATACACTTAGGTAAAAAACTAGTGTCCAAGGAAGAAAATAATGTTGGTGAAAAAGTGTTAAAGTGTCAAATCTGGATCTTCAGATGATTTATTTTCTCGTAAAGCAACAAGACGTCTTGGAAATAAATATTCACAACTAATAATATTATGATTTATATGGTAGAAATAAGTTCCCATTGATACTGAGGATCAGGAATGAATGGAGCTGGAAAAACAACAAAGACTAGAGTTCAGTTTTTAGTTACGCCTTAAACTGAAATATGTGTTTCATGTCCACCGTTGTTTTATTTTTCATTAATGGTTTGTTTTTTCCCTCCTCTCCTGTAACAAAGAGCTGATGTGAGTGTTTGTTGGAGACGTGAGGAGGAGATGAGACGCTGCGACGTGAGGAAATCCATCCAGTGGATCCAAAATATCGCCAATAACCTCCTACCGGTGCATCGGATGACGGCACAAGTTGCACCGAGGGAGCAATTAGACCAGCGAGGGGTGGAGGTAGGGGGGGTTAGTGGGGGGTTATACTGTGAGGCGTCTAACAAGCCTCGGTAATGATGAGTCCATAACACACGTGTGATATTTCACATCATCGCCTGAAGATCCATTTACAGTCCCACAGAGTCTGTCAGTGAATTTATACAGATGCAGGAAATTCAATGAGGAAGGAGGGGGAGTTTTTTTTCTTTTTTTCTTTTCTTTTATTAATGACTGAGTGATAAAGTTAGCTTTTTTGTTTTGTTTTGTGTGTCCTTTTTGTTTCGTTTGCTTTGTTGTTGCAGGTTTCTGTTTATTTATTTGCTATGTGATTTTGTCATTTGTCATTGTTGTCAGGGATGGTGTTAGTGGATGTAATTGTTATAATTTTTTCTTACTTTCTGTAAAAAAACAAAAAAAGGAAACATAAGTGTCGACTGTTAATTTCTCTGTTAATTGATTAACATTGATAAACATATTTGAAAGGTTGTTGCAATTTCTAAACTGACTGGCATGAAGAAACAGTGTTGTTAACCTTTGTTGTTACATTTACAGATATTATTTAGCCACTTAGCTACCTAGCTCACTAGCTAGAGCAACTAGCGCGAACAAAGTTTACTAAAGCAGCTAACGCTAGCTAACTTTTTGGACAATCCTGAGCTACTTTGCACAGAGGATATCTGCTAATCATTTACTAAGATAAGATTATCAATTACATGGGGAATTTCTGATTTAGTTTTATAATAAATGAGCAGTTTTTGCTTTTTGGACAAACCTTAGCTTCTTTCCACTGAGAACAAATGCTAATCACTTGCTGGTTTATTATTAATTACATGTGGAATATTAGAAGAAGGTATTTCAACATGCCGTATCAATAAGTGGGTGTGCTCAGCAGTTGAAGTTGGAGTTTCCTCATTGGCTGCTGCAACTTGGCACAAAGAAACTGTGTTGCTAACTTCTGTCATTAGATCTACTTTTATTTTATTTTTTCTCCTTTTTTTGACAATGAATAATCTTGAGCAGCCACTTTTAGCTTTTTGGAAAAACCTTGGCTACTTTCCATTGAGGACATTTGCTAATAGGATTATCAGTTGCATGGGGAATATCAGAAGAAGCTTTTTTTCCTCCAACATGCTGCATCAATATTATGAAAGAGCTCACACTCTCCTCTGTGTTCTCCTGTGTGAGGGTGATCATCTGGTTTGAAATGTTACAATATCTAATATTCATCGGTAAATTATTAATTACCAGTCTGTATCCTTTGGAAAAGAAAACACAAAGAGTTTTCGCCTCTTCCACCACTGTAAATGATCAAATTGTTCTTTTCACTTGTGTATTTTTAACTGTGTAAAATAAATCTAAATCTAAAATCTAAATATGTAGCTCCTAGTTTTACAGTTATCTCTATTGTTACTATTGCTGCACAAACATAGGGCTTTGTTTGTCCACTTCAACAAAACAAAACACCAGATAGATGGAGAAACATTTGTGTCTTTATTATTCAATCAAAAAAAAAAAGTTGATTTCAACAAAATAATATGTTTTCAATCAAAACAAACTTCACTTCAATCAAAAAAAACCTTTTCAATCAAAGACAAAAAGGGTTCAAATGCAATTTTTTGGGGTCTCTACATATTTTTTTTTGCATTCAAACACTTTTTTTTCTGATTGAAAAGGTTTTTTTGATTGACGTGAAGTTTGTTTTGATTGAAAACATCTTTTTTTATTGAAATCAACTTTTTTTAAATTTAATAATAAAGACACAAATGTATCTCCATACAGATACAGGACAAATGTTGTGCCTCATGAACCTCTGATTTTTGATTATAGTTGTATTCTTGTTGTCTGTGTGTGTGCATTTTTATATTGTTCATATTACTTGTTTCCATATTTAAAAAGCTTATACAGTATAGATCTTATAAGCTTATGTTATGAGAAAGGCTTTAACTTGAGATGTGGCCGGCGGCAGCGTGGAGCCGAGCCGTGTGGATTATCTACCTGGCAGGGGTCGGCTGCGGCGACGGCCTGGCTGGCGCTCAGGGCCAGCTGGCAGACGTCGTCCTGGCCCGTGACGACCAGATAGGTCACGATGAGGGCGAGGGAGCAGGGCAGCCGCTGGCCGGACGACAGGGCCGAGCCGACCGACAGCAGCCAGTCGGCGGCCGAGGACGGACTGGCCGCCACTTTGTACAGGACGGACAGAGACACGGAGAGTTCACTGTACCAGGAGCTGAGAGGAAACGTCAGTGGTGGAGCGGGCTGAGGAAGAGGAGGAGGAGGAGGAGGAGGAGGACATAGGGAGCAAGATTTTACTTGATGCTGAAATATGTATAATTGTACAAACAAATAATGAGTGTAAACTTTCTAACACATAACCTGGCAGATATTAGGTAGGAGTTCAAAAAATCTTTCAAGGCAGTTTCTGCTCTCATTTTAATTTCTTAGTTTCAGAACAATAACTTCTTGTGCCCAAATTAATGATCTTTAGATTTTAACTCCTCAATTTACCATAGAGTTAGGGAGGGTACTAGTATGGGACTATGTTTTTTCAAGAATCGATATGTATGTATGTACATTTTTGTCTTTCTAACCAAAAATGCTTTAAATAAAGTTAATAATTTATAGAGTTTTAAATGTTTAAGTGCACAATAGTTGTGTGTGACGATCTGCCCTATCATGGGGTATGTTTAATGTCATCTAAAGGTACTGGCTCATAATCTGGAGTTGGTCCCCGGGCGCCGCACCATGGCTGCCCACTGCTCCTCAGGGATGGGTTAAATGCAGAGAAAGAATTTCACTGTACTAGCTGTATATGTGACCAATAAAGTACCTTTACCTTTACCTTACCTCTAACCGTCTATTGTAACAAAGCCATCATCAGTAAGATCAGCAAGATTGAATGTAAATGCAAAGATCTGACAGGTGTGAAGGGGTGCACATTGGCAGCCATTCAAACTTGGTTTTCTGAAAAAGAAGCAGTTTTTTACTCTATAGAACGAGACCTAAATCTCAATTAGATTGGGGATTAAAGTTGAATCAATAAAGAAGCAGCAAAATCAACGACTCTATCTGCTTTCATTGTTTTCCATATCATAACCATCAATGTTTTCCTTCATCTTCTGACATGTGATGCTCATCTTCTCAACACTTCTATAGCTTTTTTACTCTACACGTCCGATCTGAGTATCAGTGTTTGATTTGTTTTCACTGGTCCTGTGCTCAGGAGGCCGGAGACTGTGACTATCACAGAGGTTGTAGATTCAATCTTAGAACAAACAACTTATTTTTTTCTGTTTTGGGTGAAAAAAAGAGACAAAAAACCAGTGAGATCCATCCAGCTTCATTGTGTCCGTTACCTGTCGGGGTTTGTCCGTCTGCCTGCTGACGCTGCGCAGCAGGCTGTGGGCCAGGCTCTGGTTCAGGGCGTGTGTCCTGCGGTCAGTCAGAGCCTCGGTGAGGCCCGAACAGGACAAGAGCTGCAGCACCGGCAGAACCAGGACCGGAGCCAACCAGGGAGACAGGTCGGCCTGCTCCGGAGCTAAAGTCAGAGCTGTGGATAGAGAGGAGAGAGAGAGAGATGTTGTATGGTGGGTTCATCCAGTTCTAATCATTAATTTATAGTTTTATTTATTTATTTATTTAATAATTACAGATTGTCTTTATTCCGGAAGTATGGATAAAATGATTGAATTTGGCATCAATGATGGAAAAATACAAAGTTTTAAGATAAAACTAATTCAATTTGAATGCAAAATTATAAGATGGAGCCAAAAAATGAGATGGTTCAGTGCTTAATGTCGACTTTTACTGAATGTTACTCAATTATTTCAATACAGTATAAAATAATATGTTGTAGCCTGTTAGTTATTGTTGTTTTCAGGCCTGTTGGTCGGTCTTGGTTCATGCTGGTGGTGTGTGTCTTTGACTTTATCACTAAAATACGCAAATCAATCGCTGTCTTGTGAGTAGACATTAAGATATTGTTTTTTTGTTGATCTTAAGGTGGACTGTGTCTATTGTGTGTTTTGATCTGTTTGTTTTTATTAAATGTTGCTGTAAAAAAGGGCAAACGCCTCCGATAACAGTGTCTTTAGGAGCATCTGAGGTGGAACAGCTGTTGAATCACAGAGGAAATGACAAAATAATGACGTCACACGACATCACACTGTCATTCACTGTTACTGTATAACTTCACAAGAAAGAGAGGAGTCATAAAAAGAGAATAAAACAGTGACTGGAGCCTGATCATATTATATCATTAACAGACTTTAGATCGTTGCAGATGTTTTAACATCAGGAGACACATCAGCTGATAAATGACGAGAAAATCGAGTCCAGAAACACCAAAGATGTTCTCGTATATCACGGCTCTGCTCTGACCAGTTAAATCCACACGAGCGCTGCTTCCTGCTAAATCACTTTGTCACATCAAAGTATCGCTGCACATCTGCTCAGCGATGCTTTTAAACTTGGAGACGGCGTCTTAGTCTGTCTTACCTAGACTGAGCAGGCTGCTCTGCTGAGCTGCCGGCGCCTCCAGCAGCAGCAGCGCCACGCCCAGCAGCAGCTCGTCCACCGGCGGCTCCTGGAGATGAAAACACCGACTTTAGACTGAGATGGAGCTCGTTGAGTATGAGTTGTTTTAGTATGAGTTAAGTATGAGTTGTTAAAGGGATAGTTCAACATTTTTGGCAAATTGGCCCATTGCCATAATCCCTATAGTCATAGCAGTAGATTTGTTATTTTTAATCGTCGGTGCAAGCTATTTTTAGAACGGTGGAGCAGAGCGGCGAGCTGCTCAGAGCTATGCTACGGAGGCTAATGGGATTTCTTGGTTTCCCTCATCAAACTCATCAAATACACAATCCAACAACTCCAAAACGCTTTCGTGGACAAGTTGTGACCTGCACATTCACCACGCTATGAGATAATAACAGAACGTTACGAGACAGAGTTGTTTTAGAGGTAAATGCAGAGACTGCTTGCTGAAAAACTGCCCCCGACGGGAATGTGCATCAGCGGTTTTGCATGAATTTACCTCTAAAACAACTCTGTCTGGTAACGTTGTGTTATTATCTCATAGCGTGGTGAATGTGCAGGTCACAACTTGTCCACCAGAGCGTTGTGGAGTTGTTGGATTGTGTATTTGATGAGTTTGATGAGGGAAACCAAGAAATCCCATCAGCCTCCGTAGCGTAGCTCTGAGCAGCTCGCGGCTCTGCTCCGCCGTTCTAAAAAATAGCTTGCACCGACAATTAAAGGTAACAAACCTACTGCTATGACTATAGGGATTATGGCAATGGGCCAATTTGCCAAAATGTTGAACTATCCATTTAACAAAGCATTGGCGCTGCTGTGTGACCTGTGTGCAGACGGGGAGCAGCTGCTGCAGGAGGCCGAGCAGCGGCCGGCAGTCTCCGTTGAGCTGGAGGCAGCGCTGGCAGGCGCAGAGCAGGTGCAGCAGCAGCCGGGTTCTGTCGGACCGGCGCCGCTGCTCCGAGGACCCGGAGAGACCCTGAAGGAGAGCGTCCACGAAGCCACACAGCTCCAGCACGGCCTCCACGCTGTCCACCTGAAGACGTGAAGACACCAGCACCAAGACCGGTTAGAGACAACACGACTCCACTGAGGCTGCTGCAGCTGTTAGCTCCAGATGTTACATTTAAAGTAGGGATGCACCGATGCAGCGGCTGAACATCGGTATCGGCCATTGGAAAATACTGATGGCAGCAGCCGATGTCTATCTGTTAAGTGGCGTGTTGTGCTGACTTGAAGGAAAAGGCTGTTTTTTTTTCTCTTTTTTGGGGGACGAGATGCCAAAGGGTAGCCAGGCTAGCGCCGCCTACTGGTTCCGGCAAATTTCATTTGCCTCAACAATGTAGTCAGGACACTAGCAATGCGTTTCGGTTTGCTCCGTCCGCCAGAGCGGACGGACCAATCAGCGAACAGACGGGTAAGTGAAGGCGATGACGTTGAACTCAAGCGCTCAAGATTAACCTATGAGCTTAACCGGTGTATAGCACACGTGACCACCAAGCAGCAGCGATTAGTTGAAGCAAATGTAAGCAACCGCCTCCCGGAAGCAAACGAATCCCTATGGCTCGTGTTCAGACGCTATATGAAATGTAATGAAGTAAGCGGCTGATGCATCAGGCTAGCCAAAGGGTGCATACACGTTCAATTTGTTCAAGTTGTGTGAGTGAAAATGTTGTTGTTTTTTTAAGTAATGAATAGGAATAAACAACAGAGAAAAAACATCGGTACCAGCATCGGCCATCGGCCAAATTGTTATTTTAAACATCGGTATCAGCCCAGAGTGGGTTTTTTTCTCTTTCTAATCATTATAAGATCTTTAAAATGTAAAATCTGATTACAGAAAATATCCCTGCTGTATAAAGATTTCTCCTTTTTTGATTCAACAAAGGTGCTTTTTTTTTTGAGGGATCACTTTATCCTAGTTGCAGCAGCCATGGGTTCAAGCCCTAATCTTCCTGTCTCTCTCTCTCTCTCTCTCCACTGTCCCATCAAAATAAAAGCAAAATGGCCCCTAAAATGTCCAAATCCTACAAATAAAAGCTGTGAGGGGAGCAGAGTTTTCATTATTAAGCATAATTTGATGGATAGGATACCATTAATGAGGGCTCTTTATACTATATGGAACCTTTAAGAAAAAGACAGCAATATACTGTAACAAAACAGAAGCAGTAACATCATTAGTGGATGTGACTAAGCAGGAAGGGAAGAAGACCATGAGCTGGAAATAATAAACATAATTAAATACACTCTGTTTGCTTATTAAGTTATTGAACTCACTTACTAACGTCAGATGGAAACTCATGTTCATCTACACTGTTGCTACGTATCAATCAAAAAACCCCTGATTGATTTAAGTGTTTCTATATTGCTCATCAAAAACACCACTTCTGTGTCACCTGCATTAGGGGTGGGAGAAAAAATCGATACACATAAGTATCGCAATATTTTTTTTGACAATTTTTAAATCGATTTTTTTTTCAAAAATCGATAATAATAAATATTGTGCAGTGTGCATTTGTTCGCCTTTTTTACATACAGAGAGTCCATGTTTTGAAAAGGGTTTAAGTTCACTTTATAATGAAGTATGTTAATTTATAGGCTCCTACAGTATTTGTGTGCAGATAAATGTTAAAATGTAGCAGTTTACCTCAGTCTATATCTCATTTTGTCAGAAAGGTTTCAGAAGCCTGTTTTTTCTATACTCCTTTATTTTATTTTTGCCTCTTTTATGCAGTCCAGGCTTTTTAAAAGAGAGTAAACATAATTGCTGCTGAATAAATCTTAAAAACTGACTTACATGTGATGTGTGTTTTGTGGGGAAATATGGTTCCTGGAATATATCATAATCATTCACCTGTTTTCATGCAGACTAAAAATCGGGAATATTGTAGAATCGCAATTTAAATCGAATCGACATCCAAAAAAACGTAGAAGAATTGAATCGGGAGAAAAGCGTATCGTCACAGCCCTAACCTGCATGTGTGGGACCAGTTGGCAGAGACACTGCAGCAGGCTGTCCGACACCGTGGACGTTTCCTCCTTCTCCTTCCCCTCCTCCTTCCCCTCCTCCTTCCCCTGGTCCTGGTCCTGGTGGTGGACCGATCCGGCTCTGGGGTGCGCGGGCAGCAGCACCCTGAGGAGGCTGTGTCTCAGCAGGGCGTGCTGCGGTTGTCTCTGCGGTTCACAGTACAGGTAGCGCAGGAACGGGGCCAGCATGGTGATGTAGGCCGGCTCACACCTGCAGTTTGTGTGTAAATAATTTAAACCAAAAAATGATAGGTTAAATCAACCAAATGGTTTCTATATGTAATGTGTGTAGTTATTATACTGAATATATGAATTTGTGTATTTGTGTTATTATTTTTCTGTCTTTAAATGTAAAATTGGATGTTAACGATACTTAAAACCTGACCTACGGTTGCAAAAATCTTAAATTATTGTAAAAAACAAAAAAAAACACAATGATAAAATAAGAATGTGTTTGTAGACACCCTAAGGGATAGATACCAAAGAAATAACCTTAAAATAATGATTAGGAATGAATATATATTTTTATAAATATTTGGTTGCGCCACCTGACATTTTTTTTGCCGTGAAGTTAAAAATACTGTTAAAAAATTAGTTAAAACAGTTGTTCAATAAATGAGACTTGTTCAAACACATTGTTCTGGACTCAAAAATATGCATTACATCTATACTGAAAATACTTTTAAAAAATATATTTTTAGAAGCTTTATTTGTCATTGACCCATATACACACACACATCAATGTTATGATTTACTATCCATACTGTGGGTTGTATCTGTATCTGTATCTGTATAAAAAAGTGTCATTGACGCCATGGCAACTACAGCTGCCAGGGGTGTGATGAGCTGTTCGAGGTGGGGCCGCTCTTTCACAGATGGATTTGAAATTCATGCGCTTCACGCCGCCGCAGCAGCAGCAGCAGCAGTGGGTGAGTGAGTGATTGGACGGACGTAGGAGGGTTCAGGGCCTCGGCTGTGTGACCGACCTGTCAGCGGCCTGCTGGATGAAGTCATCAATCTCCAGCAGCAGAGCGGGCCAGCAGTCCGCACGGTTCTCCAGGGCCGTGATGAATGGGTGAGGGCTGCTCCTGGAAGACAAAGACCACAACGCTCACAACAACTACTATAACCACAGATTTGGATTTTCTTCTCAGGCACTTGAAACCAGAAGCTTATTGCTCAGATCACCACCAACCAGCAAATAATTCCTGCGTTATGGCCACAACTGTGTCATATGAGGTCATCGGGACCTTGACCTTTGATGACCACAATCAAAACCAACTTTTTTATTGAGATATTGCGTTAATAACCATTGTACCACTGCACCATCCAACAACCAGTGAAGTATCAGTAGAAAAATGGTGACGATCTCTTCCCCCAGTTTTGAGTAATGGCCAAAGGTGCTTTTGCAGAACATTTAGATCTTCACCTTTTACCCTTTTTAGGTAAATTTGGTCCTAATTAGTGTAATCATTCCTGAGTTATGGCCAGAACTGTGTTGTTTGACGTCATCGGGACCTTGACCTTTGATCACCTATGTCTAAACCAGTCCAAGTCACCAGTTGGGTCAAATCAAGAAGAACTTTTTTATTGAGATATCGCGTAAATAAGCACTAACCACAGTACCATTGTACCACCAACCAGCCAAGTATCACGAAATATGGTGACGATCTCTTCCTCCAGCTTTGAGTTACAGCTAAAGGTGCTTTTGCAGAACATTTAAATCTTCACCTTTGACCATTTTGGGGTAAATTTGGTCATAATTAGCTTAATGATTCCTGAGTTATGGCCAGAACTGTGTCATGTGACGTCATTGGGACCATGACCTTTAAGCACCAACGTTTAAACCAGTCCAAGTCAACGGTTGGGTCAAATCAAGAAGAACTTCCCTCAACTTTTTTATTGAGATATCACGTTAATAATCATCGTACCAGGGCGCCATCCACCAAACAACCAAAGTATCAGTAGAAATATGGCGACGATCTCTTCCTCCAGCTTTGAGTGACAGCTAAAGGTGCTTTCGCAGAACCAAGAGAAGGAAATTCCCTCAACTTTTCCATTGAGATATCGCGTTAATTGGAGTTGAAGAAACAGACAGGACAACCAGATGTTGGAGTCATAAACATCTGAGCTGCTCGGTTTCATCTTCTGGTGACGACTGAACGTCACAACGACTTGAGGGTTTAACAGTCGTTTAACTAACTAAACTGTCGAACTGAGCTGAAATCGAATTATTGACTTGTTTGCCTTTACTTAACAATAAAAATCTAGGGATGGACTGGATCTGTTGGCGCTTTTGTTGACCAGAAAAGAAGGAGGCGTTTGAAAGAGCCTTCGAAATGAGACGTCTTCCTCGTCCACTGTGTCATCAAATCCAGCCTTTGATGGATGTAGCACCTGATTTGGGACGCAGCTAATATCTCCGGTTCTGTTGCTTTTCTTGGTGAATAAGACAGAAATTCAATATCTTGTGTCCCTCGGTGCCACCGTCGCCCGACATCCACCTCATTTCTATTCTGTGTGTCGCTGCCTCCATTATTCTTAAAACCCATTACGTCCAGACAAAACACCGGGGTCAAATCCAAGGTGAAGTCTCTGGGTATTGTTAACACGCCGGCCACACAGACGTTAACAAACACGGCTGGAGTGTGTCTGTGTGTGTGTGTGTGTGTGTGTGTGTGTGTGTGTGTGTGTGTGTGTGTGTGTGTGTGTGTGTGGGGTTGGACACCCACCACCATCAGCTCCACTTAACCGATGCATTAACATCAATCACCACGTATCTAAGTGTAGGAAGGAAGTTGAGTTCAGGGCATGTCCGTGCCTGCGACAGCCTGCAGCAGCGTGGACTGAATTCCTCCGTGGTTATCTGTCTGACCATCTTTAAACCCCCTCCCCACCCCTACTCCCCCCCCCCCCCCCGGTGGCCATCTCCAAACCTTCTGCTTCAATGCAGCTCCCATCACTCAGCCACGCTCACACCGGCCGCTGCTCTTCAGCTGCCGTGTGAAGGAGGTGACAGGAAGCGAAGACGGAGACCACCCTCCTTTTTTTTTTTTTTTGTTAGTTCAACTCCAAGTTCACAGCTGAGTCACAGCGTTGGCAGACGAACAAGGCTGCACCAACGTGAACCCATTGCCACCAATGCAAAGTAGTGAAAAATATATGAAATAATAACAGATTCAGGAGGTAAAATAAAATGGTTGTGGCAGAAAAGAGAAGTCCATGTCTGTTTCTGGACCTGTTCTCCAACTCTTAACTTTTGTAAAATTGTAAGAGTCTAAAAAAGGCCAAAGAAAAGTTCAGTGGAGATGATCAGAGTTTGATCCAATAGCAACTCTATGATGGCACTTCTACTTCTTTTCTAAAATTGTAGAGTCTCTCTTCAAATGTGATTTGATGATGATCAGAAATTAAAACATCAATTGATACTTAAGTTGTTTTTTGTGATTTGATGTGAATGGAAGTGATGCAGCAGATGATGTCGATCATTGGAATCAAATCTAAATCATATCATGACAGACTTTGTGATATTGTCAAAAATCAAATATTGTCCATTGAATCGATTTAAGTTGTAATGTGTTGTTGTAATGACACGTTATTTTCACCATTGCTCCTGAGTTTACCTATGGTCACTCCTCCTGGTCTGGCGAACTTCAGAAAGGAGCCCAATATGTTAATTAATGAAGGTTAAAGTGAAAAAATGATTGTCAGATCTTATAGGGGAAGTTGTGCCAAAACAAAAAGACCAAACATGGGTACGGTGAACATTTTTTCAAGTGGTATGTAAAGGTAAAAATCAAAAAAAGTATCCAAAAGGCCAAAATACCGGCTCAGATCCCTGAAGGGTTAGTAATCAGGATCTTTATTTCAGCATAAACGAGCGGATCACCTCGACACTGCACCTGAAGAATCAGGCCAGAAGCGCCCTGAGTACGTGGGAACGGCTGCAGGAGACGCTCAGGCCCGTCCACGCCGCTGCAGCTGGAGCTAACAACATCACATGACAAATGAGCCGGTGGCGGCGAGACCCCGGTCTTGATCCAGTCCTGGTCCCTGCTGGGGGCTCGAGTGGCTCGGGGTCTCGGCGGTGGCAGATTGCACGGAGGGCAGCGGCGAGCAGACGGTCGACAATGGGCACCAGTGTGCTTCATCTTCCATTAATCCCAACAGCATTTTACAGTTGCCCCGGTGGTGCCAGGCCCCCGGCAACCAATGGCAGACCGGATCGCCGGTCCGCCGGCGCCACCCTGCTGCCCTCGACACATTCATCTTCCCACCGGGGGAGGTGGAGACCGCCAGACAGATGCAGACAGCAGAGACAGCGATGAAGACGAAATGGAGAAAAAAAGAGAGAAGGGACAATGGGAAGGAAGGAGCAGAAGAAAGTAGGGATAGAGATGTAAGGAGGAGGAGGGGAGGAGGGGAGGAGGAGGTGGGGGTTAAGAGGGATCAAACACAAAAAAGAGGAAAGGGTGTTGGAGGAAGAGAGAGAAAAAAAAGCTGGAGAGCAGCAGAAACATGAAGGAGAGAAAAAGTGAAGTCTTTTTATCACCCGCTGTAACTGATTAAGGAGGCCCCAGGATCCTGGCAGAGGTGCAGATCTGAGAGGGGGGGCGGGGGGGGGAGGAGGGGGAGGCGGTGGGGGTGGGGTGGCTGGGGACATCCAACCAGTCGGACCAACTATTACCACTGTAAACTCTCATACTCATACTTAAAGGAAACGTCCCACCGGCCAAACTAACACCAATCAGACCAAGAGGCACATGGACTGTGTTTGTCTGCATTGCTAAAGAGTCTTATTGGAAAAATATGGAAATTAAACACCACAGAAATAAAAAATATTGGCAAATATAGGAAATAAAGTTAAAAAAATAGTCCATTGAAGGCACCACAAGTCTGTCTCCCTGTCAGTTAAAGAGGAACTACACTATGTAAGTCCGGTGGCTTTCCCTCTGTTTTGCTAACCCTCCTCTTGGCCATGTGCATTAGTTTACAACAAAGCCAGCGAGAAATCAATAAATAGAGTGGTATATAATGTTATATATCATATATAATGTTACAATGTGTATATTTGTATAGTTTAATCTTTCATAAGCTGTGATCTTGTTGGGAAGTTGGTTTTCATCCAATAGACGCAATAAGTGACACGCACGTGGAAGGCAGAGAGCCTCCGTTCTCCCTCGTAACAAGTTAAGCCATTTATTAAACCATCACAATTACTCCAAAGCTGTTTAATTAAGGTAAAATGTAGCATAGTTAAGCTACAAATGCTGCATAGTAGTTCCTCTTAAACTTCAGGCAAAAAAGGAAACGTGACACATCCCAACATGTTCGGACCATAAGAGTCAGAGGAATCGTCAACATTGATCGACAGCAGGTGGAAACATCCAGTAGGATGTTCAGCTCCTTATCAGTGAGTCCCAGTGGAGTTTGGAGCCGTTTTAAAAACACTCTGGTGGTGAACTTCACTTCTGTTCAATCTCTTTTTACAAAAGCAATAAACTTCTTCTTCCTCCCAACCCGAACACATCACCAATTTTGAGGCGCTTTTAAGGGAATGAACCATTGGGGAACATCCCATTATATAACTGATTTCCCAGCCACAGAGAGTTTAAAATTATGTTCACCTGTGAACTATCAAAATAAAAGTGTTCCAACCTGATGGAGTAGGGGCAGGTGAAGGCTGCTGCTCTGTCTCTCTGGTCGGCCTGGATCTGCAGCAGCCGTCCAATCACCTTTATCAGGCCCTGAGCGTTGCTGTACAGGAGAGATAAAGACTTAAAATAAATGGCTTCGCTCACTGTATCTAAATACATCCCAACATATCATATCGTGTTCTCCTCTTCAGGATAAGTTTGTTATGAAACTGAGTCGTGAGTGGAAACACGGTGGAGGATTTGAGCAGGTCGCAGCATCAAGAACACAAATATGTAACAAAGAGGCTCCGACCTTCAGACGCTGCGTTTTAATCTTCCACCTGATGTTTCAACACACACCGCTGCTTGTGTAATACAGTGTGTGTGTGTGTGTGTGTGTGTGTGTGTGTGTGTGTGTGTGTGTGTGTGTGTGTGTGTGTGTGTGTGTTCCTGTCCGCTACTAGTGTCTAATATGCCCTTAAAATAACGGTGGAACAATGCAACAGTGACTCACCAGGCTCTCACAACACACACACACACTCTCTTTCCACTGCCTTGTGTTAGCAATGCACCAAAACCGAGTCTGACTGACTACATACTATATATCAATTGATTTGATTGATTGATGACTGCATTGATCAGACTGAAGCTCAGTCTACAGTAATAAGTTAGTTTGTTAAGAAACAAACTGGGATGATCAAGAAGTTTTCAGTTTTATTGAACGTGTCGAGAATAAAACAAAAATAAAAATAAAAGCATATAAGCAATACTTAAATTTTAGTATAGATGGGTCAATAAAGTATATCTATCTATACTAAAATTTAAAAAACACATGAATAAAGAAACAATACACCAAACTCCTCTGTAACATAATAATAAACACACGTTAAAGGGATAGTTCACCCAAACTTGAAATTTCACTCATTATCTACTCACCCTCATGTCGACTAAGGGCTGGGAGAAGTTTCAGAGTTACATCCAAATACCTCCATGCTGCTCGTATGTAATGTCCATCTTGTATTGAAGCCCCGAAATGCGAAATTGTCCCAAAAAAAATTAAATAAGTCTATATTTCAAGCTTGTTTGTAGCGGAAGCTCCTCTTCCCAGTTCGTCCAAATTTGACGAATTTGACGAATATAGACTTATTTAATTTTTTTTGGGACAATTTTGCATTTCGGGGCTTCAATACAAGACGGACATTACATACAAGCAGCATGGAGGTATTTGGATGTTTTTTGGTGTGTCTTTTTGTTACGAAGACAGTTGGTATCCATTTGCAACCGTTATATGGACATGCAGTGCTACGCCGAGACCCCCTGTAACTTAGAGAAGCCACGGAGGACTCTGAAACTTCTCCCAAATTTCAATTTTGGGTGAACTATCCCTTTAATAATCAGCAGAACAATAAAATAAAAGTAGAGCTGAACAAATCACAACTTCATCCTGCAGTTCAGCCTGTGGTGTTGTGGTGCCAGGTGTGTGTGTGTGTGTGTGTGTTACCTGGCGGAGGGCAGCAGGTTGAGGACGGTGTTGAGGACGTGGTGCAGGTCAGCGTGTCTCTGGTCCACCAGCAGCACCACAGCGTCACAGCAGGACGAGCTGACGGGAGCAACGTCGCTGCAGCACTGCTGCCACAGAGCCTCCAGGGCCGGGCCCTACACACACACACACACACACAGCGACATTAAATACTTAACATTTCTTACTAGTAGAGGAATTAAAGTCATTAAAAGTTGAGATTCCTCCACTTGAAGTAGAACCACTGTGTTTTTTCTTATCTTTGATGTACAAATATTTCGCTACAAAAGGAATTTATTTGGATGATATATTGATCCTACACAAAATTGAAAATACAGAAAATGTTGGATTCGACAAAAGAAGTAGTGTTTTACGATTACATAATATACAGCACATAGACATACAGAGGAATAGGAAGCTCAAATATCCCTCACTATACAGACTCTTAAACAAACATCTGGTCAGAAGTTGAGCAGATGTTTGAAACCGGAAAAGATGACGACATAGATCTGTCACTTTATTTATAGCACATTTCCAAAACATAAAAGTTTACGTTGAAGTACAGTGGTTTACATACAGGACATAGAGCCAAAATGGTCAAGAAAAACGTTATGAGAATTAAAAAATAAAGATAAAACATAATTAAATAAATAAATAAATAAATAACAAAGAGCCGTAAAAGAACAGACGGATTAAAAGATTTGACTGATAGACGATCCATGCCACCAGACCTTCACCATGAAAACTATGTACACTGATCTGCTGCTGATTTGTTTTAGTATTGTTTTGTTTATTGTTATATTTCAGTATTTAATTGTACCTCTATTATTCTGTCATCATCATATGTCATCTCATATGATGTGAACACATTGTGTCTCTGAACAGGTTCTTGAACTCAGAGTCAGGATATTATAATGAATCTCTAAAACCATGTTCTCTTCTCGTTCTCCTCCTCAGATGAGTGAACACCTGGACGAGGACCTCACCTGATGAGACGACTGTGTGATTTGTCCATTTTGTCCTTTTTCCTTCAGCACGGCGGCGACAAGGTTCCTCACCGTCTGAAAAACAAAACAACACAGCATGTACGTATGTGGCTGAGCTGCTCACTCAGTAACTTTATCACAGACACTCACATGTGTCTTAGTAACAGTGTTGGGCACGCTACTTTTGAAAAGTTATTAGTTATAGTTACTAGTTACTGAGTTAGTAACTGAATTACTACATTATAAAAGTGACTAATGACCAGGAAAAGTTACTTTTTTTTAAAGAAAATGCTCAAATATGTTAAATTACTTGGACTCACCCCCTGACCTAAAAAAAATGTGTGTATAACGTAGCTACACTTTAACAGGTGTATTATTTTGTGACGGGACTTCTTGCCTCAGTAACAGTAACGGCGTTATAACGGGGAAAACAGTCAGTGACTGTCACTTTTTTTGATAAGTCGTTACTGAAAAAAGTAGTGCCGTTATTTCATAAAGCTGTTATTCCCATCACTGCTTTAATAATATACTGACTGACTTCAATGTGTTTGTGTGACAGTCTAAACATGACTCGGCATCTTACCTGTGCTTGAATGACGGGGCTGGGGAAGTCTAACTGCGTCTTTAAACCCTCCATCACGCCTGCCAGTCATCCCTGAGGGCAGAGGGAAACATTAGAGACAGAGCTGTGAAAAGCTGGTGAAGCTCTTCTGTGTTAAATCTACCAGCCTGACATCGTGACATGTGAGTGGAGCTGAGAGAAGCTGATGCTGCAGCACCTGTTGCTCCACAGCACCGATGGACCAGACTCCTCAGACCGGACCAGAGGTCGGAGGTCTCTCCATGAACGGACCCTTTGAAAACTGAACCACGATGAGTCGGCAAATTATTGGCCCGGAGCCACGACATAACTTTGCATTAAATTATTCACGAGCCGTCAGTGAAAGAGTAACTCATCTCAGGTTTTCTGCTCCTCAGGCCCAACAACAACAACAACAATAAGGTGGAGGAGAGTCTGTGCTCCACAGCTGCTCCACCAGCTGATGACTACAAGGTTTCAACAGGGATCTGAGCTGTTTCTATTCACTTCTTTCACTTTAAAATGTTCAGTTTTAGTCTTGATGGAGATGAATCAGCAGCATGAGAATCTAAAACTTGAATTTTAACCAATGATGAGATGAATCTATAATGAGATTATTTATAAAGAACCTTTTTTAGACTCTTGTTTAGGGAAAAGTCCAGCTTGTCTCTCTCAATTTAAAGTATTGGTCCCATTATTGTTAAATAATCTGTATTTAAAAACTAGAAATTAATTATTACTGTCATTTGTTTTACCAACTAAAATGAAAAAAAAACAAAAAACATTTATGGTCTTAGAATCAGAAAAAAACTAACTTTATTTTTTTTCCGTCTCCCCAAAAAGTGAGATTTACGAAAAACAGTCCAACTTAGTTTTTTTGCCAATTCATTTTAATTTCTCAGTCGATGTGTGGACAGATAGGAAGAGGAAGTGTAAAAAAGATAAACAAATAAAAGCCCAAAAGTGTAAATTAAGCAAACAAATGATCTATACCAGGATGAAAAGATACATATCTTAGAATAAATGAAAAAATACATATTTTATAACATAGATTTGCATTTTTAAACTCCAAATGAATTACAGATTATCTAATAATGACATATTATGTTCACCAAACCACAGGTGCTGTATTTTATTCATTTAAACACCAAATTGCAAAAGTTTTAAAAGTAAAAAAGAAATAGTAATGTGTTTCCATCTTTAGAAGCGTGACTTTTCTTCTTTTATCTCTGAATTTTGGACCGTTCATTCAAACCAAGCTGGTTTTAACCTGTTAACCGTGGGGACGAAGTACAAAACCATTCAGCAGAGTGAGTTTAGATTAGTTATCACCACCCACCCTCCGTTTATCTACAAAAAACAACGTTAATATAATGTTTTTATTCCAGTATTTTCGTCTCCAGCTCCACTGAGTTAAACTCTCTGTAAACTGATCTATTGCTCTAATATTACCACAAGGAATATGAGCCTCATTTAGCCCACCCACCCCCCCTCTACAAACAAAGACCCCCCCACCCCCATCCCCCCGTCCCCCTCCCCTCTCTGCTGTTATCTAAGTGATAAGCCAGCCTGCTGCTGCTGCTGCTGCTGCTGTACTGTCCACCACCACCTCCTCCTCCCTCCTGCTCCTGCACAGTTGACGCCGGCCGCCACAGCTTCACGGCCACACGAACAGGTAAGTCTGCTGCACCTGTTACCACACACACACACACTACACACACACACAGCTACACTTCTAACTACAGCTTTAAATACGAATATTTGTTGAAAATGTGGAAGTTGTGATCACGACACGCTTTGTTTGTATCCAGCACTCTTTGGTTAAACTGTCTTTTAAAAAACACACACACATTGTTATTGACTTTTAAAGCTAACGTCAAGTTAATTCACTCCCATTGAGAAGAGCCTGGTTTCTTCTTCTTCTTGTCAGCTAAACCTTTAAAAAAAAAAAACTTTATACAGCAAATACTTCCAGAGGTTTCTGCAGCATATTTACCTTACAGCAAAAAAAAACAATATAGGCTGGCCCTGTACTGCTAGGTCTGCATTAGCAATACAAGTGAGGACAATGCATGAACAGTGTTGAGCCAACAGTGCTTTAGAAATGACACGGCTGAGGCTTTACTGTGTGACACTCGCTGCTGCACGGGGACAGACACATGGGTTGGGTTTTTTTTTTTTTTTTGACAGGCTTTCAGGTGGCACAGAGCACATTCTTTCACAGCCATGTTGGAAATCATAGAAGGACGTATGACATGGATGAATTATAGCTGCTCTGGTGGTTAATTCATTGGTTTGGCTTCATTTCAGATGCATCTGGACAAGTTTGGTGAATGTGATTCAATTAAAATCAGTCAAAAGACCAAAAATGATCAAGAATTATTCTAGATATTGATTAAAAGTTTGAGCCAATTGACAGAAAAGTAAGTTTAGTGTATAACCAGTTTGTTAATTAGCTTATTTACACTATAAAACACTACAAAACTCATATAACACGTCAGATTGAAGAGGAGAAACTGTCAGCAGCTGCTTGCCAAATAGTGAGCCCACATTTATCTGTACTGTTTAAACCTCATATCTTATTAGTTAGTGAACTATCTTTATTTATTTTTTTTTTCTCCCTTTTATCTCTGCTCATTATCACGATTATCTTTATTTTTCATGCTGTTTTACTGACACAGCAGCACAGTATACAGCCTTTACTCTCTCAGTGTTGCTGACCAGTCACCCAGCTGGGCTCAGCTACGTCAGCACAAACACGTCACTGCGTCCCACAGTGGTGTAACTTACTGCACGTCATGCAACACGATTGTGGTTTTAATTCAATAAAGCATACAATTTGGTACATTTAATTCATGCCGAATTGAAGATTATTATATGTTTTAATAGAAAATACCTTTAAAAGAGGCTTTTGCGCTTTAATATGTGGATAATACAAAGATATAAATCAAAATGGTGAATGTTTCAATGGGGTTTAATGTACGCGCGTAATCTCAACATAGACGTGGGTCCTGATAACTGGCTATTTCTCGCATATTGCCACATTAACCATAAACGACCTTTATCACAAGCCCGTGTTGAACAAAACGCATTGACACCAGAGGAAAATTAACAATAAAAGCAAGTTAAACTCAACAAAACAGGTGAAAAGTTAGCTACACTGTGCTAGCAATAGCGACAGTGACGTTATCAAAACTTACTAACAGTAAAGACAGGTGGACTGGTGCTAAGCAACAGCAGCAGCAGCAGCAGGAAGACTGACACACACATACACACACACATTCACACACTCACATCTTCTCAGGTAACACGTATTAGTGAAAGTTGAACAGGTTGCTGGTCAAACTTTACCTCATTCACTGCGCGTCCTGTAGTCAAACAACCGGCGTGTGACTACGGTGCGGGTCGAGGACCAAAACAGGCGGAGACGAGCCAAACGCGAACGCGCATTGCAACCGTTCACACCGTCACCGTTATAAATCAGCCTGTACTATGTGATGAGACAGCTCAAATGTTGGTTAGATTAAACTGTAAATAACAAGTGAATATATAATCAATATTATACTTTTTTACATTATGTGTATTGATGTATAATGGACCATATGCTTTGCTTTCATAAGAGTGAGGAAGGAGAGTTGTATGGAAGCCACTAGCTGCATAAAATACATAACCTGCATTGCAGTGAAATTTCTTGCACCAATTTGTGCATATTGTTTTTTGTTTTGTTTTTTTATGATAAAATAATATAATGAAAAATATGCACACCAGGGCTCCAGACTGCCCATAAATTTGAGACAGTGCAAGTTCATTTTTCATCAGTAAATTTGCAGTTGTTTTTTCGTTTGTTTTTTAACACTGGTGAAATGTATGCCTGTCATTACAGGTGTCAGGCCAATGTGTGTGAGGATCATGAATGAAAATGAAATGTGAATATTTGCTTTGCAAGTTCATTTATGGTTTGCTTCCCAAAATGTTCTGCTTGCGCTCCTAAAATTTTAAGTTAGGGGTCACTGTGCTCTTAAAAAAAGTTAGTCTGGAGCCCTGCTCATCACTATCCAGTGAACTTCATTCTTAAGAATTCACAGCACTGTTAAATTTTGAATTATTTTAAAATTAACTAACAACAACAAAAACTCTTGAAATCCTCTGATATAAAACATTTCTTTGCCCAGAAAGAGGAAAAATATTGAGATCTTAAGGTCTGTTAATGCATTTCATTTTAATTGCCATTAAACAGAATATAGGTGTGTAGACATTAGGCCTACAGAGGGCAACTGAATATTTTTTTCAGATTCAAGTAAAAGCAACATGAATAGCTTTGACAACTAAAGAGTAGATTATTTATATGAGAAATTCAAATTTGATTTAATTTTAAAATCACTATGACCTCAGGTTAAAAACTGTTATTCCAAATAAAACTGTAGCTTCACATGGACTGAAATTATGCTTACAGAGCAAATTTCCAAGGTGGCAATACCTGCAAATGATAATCAGAGGCACTTCTGAAGGGATTTCCTCCAGGGACTTGAAGGCAACACAATTACAGGAAGGTTGCGGCCGCCTGATTGGAGGTCCGTGTGTCTGCCGCTCTGTTATTGGCCTTTTCCGTCTCGTGCTAAGGCTTGGCCCCAGCGGGTACACCAAGCTGCGCCTGCGCTCTTCCCCTCAGCGCCATGAAGGCGGCGGGATTGTGCCAGGAAAACGACGGAAATGCGAATATTTCGTATTCAAAATAAAAGTTTGAAGCACAAAAGTGAAATGTCATGTCATGAAGTTGTAGCCTATTTAAACCACGTTTCTCAGTGTTGCAACTTTAAAGGACTTTCAAGTGTTAAGAATGAATGTCATCATGCAAGGGAATTACATTCATAAACAGTGATAAAATCAAACTTTTAATTCAAAGAAATATGAGAGCTGTGACTAATAAATTATTATAATTATACAGGCCCTACAAGGAGAACATATTTGCATTTTTTCCCCCTTATTATATTTTTGCTACATTTTGAGATTCTTTAATCGTATTCATGTTATTATTGATGGTCTTATAATTTTACAGTCTACTGTTGCAGTACTGCAAATTTCCCCATCGTGGGACTATAAGGAAAGGAGAAAGGAATATTTTTTTTAAAATCTTAATCCAATAACTTTATATTGAATTGCACAGACAGGCATTAAGGTAATCAATAAAAGTCATATGGTCAATTTCATTTAATTTCATTTTGATTTATTCCATTCATGGTTTACATACCTCACACGATTGCACATATTTACATAATGTACACATAATCACCATCAATGAAATAGATAGATAGATAGATAGATAGATAGATAGATAGATAGATAGATAGATAGATAGATAGATAGATAGATAGATAGATAGATAGACACTTTATTTATCCCGAAGGAAATTCAGTTTCTCAGCTGCACAATAAACGTAATAAAAATGTAAATTTCTATATCTCCTATGTTTTATGAGGTATGGAGTGAAAAATGGTCATGGTGGCGATGGAGTTTGGATTTTTTATGGGATGATATCAGCATTTTTAGACTGCAGACTAATGCAAATTTGACGTATCACATGTCTTAGGTAATTTAACAAATGAAGGAGGTAGTTTTAGTCTTTTAGTTTCCATATTGAGCTATGAAATCCGAAATATAAATGAGAAGAAAATCTAATTAAACAGACTTGGAGACTTGAGAGAACAGAAGACCTCACTTGGTGTTAAATGAGAGAAATATTATGCAATTACTGTAGGTTTGAATGGTTTTAGTGGTATCCCTAGCTCAGCGTCACTGCGAGGAGTTTATTCTGAAAATCCAAAGCGGAAGTCGTGTCTGTTAGATCGGGTAATTGACAGCCGGCGAGCCTTTGAAAGTCTTGAGTCTGACTTCAGTCCAGGAGAGACCATGTCCGCCGTCATAGGCAAACTGCACTCACCTCTGCTCTCACTTAAAAGTAATTCTCCATGAAATAACAGTAACGTGGGGCCTTCCAGGATGGCCAACTCGGTGAGTAGTCTGCGGGAGGATTCGCCCCCTTGTCCCGGTCTAACGGAGCAAGTTTGGATCGTTAATGCCGTTTTTTTCCTCGTCGCACCGGAGGAGAGTCGGTGGCTTTTTTCGGTCCGTAATGAGGATTTTCCAGCCCGAGCAGCAGCTAGCTCGAGCCGATGCGTGCCGCTGTTCCAGAATGACCGTTGTAATTCAAAAGTCCGTTGAAGAATCGAACGTTTTTAAATATTTTTGAACTCAACGGCAAAAACGTCATTTTTTCTCACGTGTAAATTAAATGGAAAAATCCACACTGTTATTCGGCATACTGTTGAATACAATTAATAAAGTGTAGTAGAAATCAGATAAATGTCAACTTTATGCATGGTTTTCTTGCCATTTTTCACCACGTTGTATATTTTTTTCTTTTTTCTTTACAACATAATTAATTTGGAGCAAATCTGCAGAAAAAAGTGTGTGAACATGTGTTGCTTTTAGCTTGGTAGTGATTCAGATTTTACACTGACAGTAGAAAATATGTCAGGTTTTTCCCCAAAATGACATTAAATCGACACATTTTTAAACGGAGTTCCCTTTTACGGGATTCAATGAAGACATTAAAAGCAGCACATCAATCCGCAGAAAAGGTTTATTCTAACCTTGGTTTCTGGAGTTTGTAGGTTTTTTTTCTATGCATTTTTTTGGACCCTGTCAAACACGTGGAGGGCTCTTGAGTTTTTTTTCTTCATCTTTTTCTTTTTTTCTCCAGTAACCCAACATCATTGTATTTCACAGGGTGCTGTTCAGGTGAAACTAGAACTTGGTCACCGTGCCCAAGTCAGGAAGAAACCCACTGTGGAAGGCTTTACCCACGACTGGATGGTGTTTGTCCGAGGACCAGAGCACAGCAACATTCAGCACTTTGTGGAGAAAGTAGTTTTTCACCTGCATGAAAGCTTCCCTAAACCAAAAAGAGGTAAATATTGTTTTCTTTCTCCTTGTGTTTCTGCATGGCTTGGTTTCTTATTATGTTGTCAGACAGGGGGGACCTTCAAACAAATGAAAGTTCAAACCCCTGATATGAGTAAGCATTGTGTCCCCCTGTGGAGTCACTGCTGCAGACTCTGAACTCTGACTCTGTGGATGGTGTCAGGAAAAAAAAGGATCTCAGAGTCTGCACTGTTAAAACAAGTTGCTTTAATGCACATTGTGGAGAACAGATGGTGTTTTTTTGGTTCTGTGAACAAAACTGTGGTGCGTTTACTGCCCTGCTGCAAAGTGTTTGTGATAAATGATGGCGATTTTTTTTTTCTCCGACAACAGAAGGAAAAGGTTGCAAATTATGTTTTAATGATGAAAAATCCAGTTTGCATTGCGTTGACATCTTTCCTGCAGCAGTTGGAGCTTTTTCTTCTAAATGTAACCGCTTGCACACGTGTTGGTTTGAACCCCTGCCAGACACAAGTAATCGCATGCAGTGTTGCTTTTGGACATGAAACAGATAAAGCCTGTTTATAAGAGCTGCATGGGGGTTTTTTTCAGTTGGGGAAACTTGTGGATATTTTCTTGGCTTTGATTGGCTGGGTGGTTGCAGGCCTGAAGGTGCTCAGGTCATACAAACCTGAATTTAACCTGAAATATAACTATAACCCTAAAGTCAAGGCTACACACATTCACATAGAAGCTATAAAGCAAATATACTGTGTCTTTGAGGTTGTAGGTTGATTTTGTGTCGAACCGTGCAACATTATTTCCAGTATTCATCGTTTTATCTGTGGACAATAACAGCATTTATAAGGTAATGATTTACATGAGGCGGTGAGAAAAGTCTGTAACCCTGATGTTCAAGTATTTGCAACCACCCAGTAACGGTTTAATAAAGTGACCTGTTTATTATCAGAACATTAGCAGATGTATTATATCTGTCCACCGACTTTGTTTACCAAAGCTCCAGATTTTCTGTGTCTCACTGTTTGGTAAATGATGACCAGACATGCGGCATTACGCTCATTACTGTCATGCCAGAATCGCTGTTCCCTCGGAGCCCCGGGTCTTTGTGGTCCGACCTGCTTTTGTCATGTGAGTTGATGGAGTCCTGATAGAGTGAGATGAGTTCAAATATCTCGCGGTTGAGGTTTTTCTGACCCACTTCGGGGCCTTCGGGGAGTTTTTGAGGATTGTTTGGTGTGGCCGGTGCTGGGAATCCGTCCAGTGTTGATTGGACGAGAATATTTAGTTCATTGGCTCCGGCCTGTTGTACAGTGATGTGGCAAATCCTCACAGGAGTTTTGTAGTGACGCGAATCAGGAGCAGTATGTCAGTGTGTCAGTTTGTGTCTTTTGTTATCTGCCACTTAGTGATGATCTCCTGCAGGTACATTAGTGCTTTAATGGTAATTTATTGAAGAAGCAGGTAGCAGTCATTTTCGCTATAATGATTAATCCCATGATTCATTCCTCGATTGGATTGAAGGAGAAAATGTAGAAAGTACTGTTTCTTTGTTCTCTGCTCCTGCTGTGCTCAGCAGTGTCATGTACATTTTCATTATAAAAGACTGAAGCTTGTGCGCTTCCAGTCGAGAAGGAGTGGGTTGAAATGAACTTGTGATTCAAGTGATTCAAGAAATGGAAAAAAATAATTGCTCCAAGTCTGAGTCTGGTTTTGTTTTTTTTTCGAGGAGACTTTTGCGCCGGTTTCACAAAGATAATCCCATCAGGGAAATTCACTCCGCAGCAGGACAATCAGCACAAACACACAGGCAGGGTTACAAGGAACAGGTAAGACATGTCCTACAAGGTGACATGGGTCTGGTCCTCAGAGCCCCGGGGCCAGTCCCTCAAAGGCAGACAGACGTTGACTCCGTCTTACAACAATCAGGCAACAGATAGGACGAGTCTAAATCCATCCATTGTCCAAGACAGAGTAGCTCTTGCCTATCCAAATCCAGACCGTGGTACAGTTGTTGATTGTCGAACATCTGGAATAAATCAACAGAAGTTGGACATCGGAGACAACAAGCGTCACATCTAAAAGTTACTTCGGGCTAAAATCGCTGACCCAGAAGGACGGTGTACAGAAGACACAATTATTGTCCCAATGCCACTTTTCAGTGCTACTAACTGTGGACAACATGTCTCAAGCAGAACTAGGAGACATTGCAGGCTTGTGTCAAAAATAATATCCAACAGCAGGAAGGAATACACTGCGATATAAACAAGCAGTTAAAGGAAAAAAACAAAGAGGACACGTCTCCACATCGGACTAACCCGGATGTTTGTGCAGTTTGATTCAGCTGGGGTTGAGTACAACAGCAGGCAGATTTCAAGAAGGCGGGGCTTCACCATGGGACCGTTACCATGGAAACCATCACCAAACTCCAGCCATGGAGTACAACAGGGACACGAGGACTCAGAAACACACACACACACACACACACATGGCAGCCAGGAAAACCAATGCAAGAATAAAAAGACAAAATTCTTCCTGAAGGAAGTTGAGAAAACGGTGAGATTCATAAAACAAAGGTGAACTGGGATCTAAAGTCTCTACGTTCGTCACATTGAGGAAATGGCAGGAAAATGAGGGCTCCTTCAACAAAAGAAACAATCCAGGAAGTGTTGGAAACGTACTGTAAATCATTACACAGACACCAGGCGGACTAATAATCAGGAGTTCTTGGTCCTCGTTGACCTCCCGTCCATCGATAAAGACCAACATGAAAAACATCATCTGAGATTTCAATGGAGGACATTGACGGGGTAATTTCAGGCCTTGGTGCTAACAAGTCCACAGGCTGAGAACCATGGCTGCTCTTTCTAAAAGCCTCTTTTAATTACACCCTGAAACAGCGGAGCCCTCCCACCACTCATGAAGGAAGTATTTATATCACTCTGTCGCACCTAGGAAAAGGTTAGATGGACTGTAAAGGCTGCGGACCAATCAATGATATAAACACTGATTATAAAGGATACGCGGCCACGATGACTAAGAGACAGAGCAGATAAGGACCAGACGGACATTAGAAGGACCAGACAAACACATCACTGTCCTCATGTTATTGATCACATTTCTAATGGAAAACTGAGTCTTAACTCTGAAAAGGAAGCTCAGAAACTATACTGGACGCATGACTCAGGAAAACCTTTCTCTCAAATGTTGGATAAGAAATAAATATTGTAAACAGAAGTTTGTCCTTTTTTGGTGATCCGGAAACTTTTATGGCTTGTGTTTTGACTGGAGGTAGCAGGTCTTTGTTGAGTTCCTTCTGTTTTCTGTCTGACTTCAGATCAGCTGAAACACAATAAAAAATGTGGAATACAACTTCCTGAAGGAACTTTCTGATTCTTTCAATCGTATCTTAGTAAAAAAAATTGCTTGCCTGTCGTCTCCTGTTGTGTTTTTCTTTCTTGTCTTTATAACCAGTTTAGAAACTGATGTACTTCAAAGCTGTCTTTAAAGTCAGGCTGAATATCACAGAAAGCTCTTTGACCCCAGTGCCTCCAAGCAGCCTATACATTAAACGCCTCTATCTGCGGATACCGAGCCTTCAGCACTTTGTTTCTCTTTTAAGGCCTTTGATTTGCAAGGTACCAAATGAATCCTGGCTTGTGAACACTGCGCTCCTTTCCCAGCTCCTAAGCTCCAGGACCAGTCTTTTTTAGAAATGTGAGATTTGGCTGGAAGACTTTTTGCTTTAAAGCCCAGCAGGAGAGTACTTAACCTTAACGATGACATATGCCGTAAGATCTTTCTTCCCAGCGCTGCTGAAGTCTGCATTGCCTCTTGTGCTTTTTAACATGGTGACAAATTGCGTCGCCGCTGATCTGCTGGAGCTCCAGAAGCTCCTGAGCGTTTTCTAGTTGAACCACAGCCCAGATCACGGAGGGTGACTGTGTTGTTTCATCAGGAGATGCTGGTGTTTTGTTTCATTGAAGCTAATGTCGCCTACTGTTCCTCCTCTGTCAGAACAAGACCAAACTCAAACAATTGAAATATTATTAGAGCTGATTGGACGTGCACAGATTGATGATGAATTATCTCTTTTCACTTATAGTTCAGGATGTTTTGTTCTGTTTTGGTATAAAGTATTAAAATTAACGTTCTATCTGTGCCTTTTTTGTAACACCCAAATTCTCTCCTGGACATATGCAAATGTGGAGCAGAGGAGTAACGGTCTCACATTTGCAAAAATGGAAAACGACAAAGACTTTGTAGAAACAAACAAGACAGTCAAAGATATAAATGCTCTGACAAAAATGAATCAATCGATTTACCAACAGACAAACAATGGGCAACTATTTTGACAATCAGTTTGTTGTTTTAGTCTTTTTTTTGTCAGACAGTAATTAGAAAACTCTAGGTTCGGCACTGTTGGTTAGACAAAACAAGCAAATTGAAGATGACCACAGTCTGAGAAATGTGATTAACTGATCATCTAGACAAATGTGAATATGGCAGCAATCATTTCTTTGTCCATTATGTTGAGCTCGTGTAATCCCCAGTCACCGGCCCTTTTCTGTTTATTTTTAATGTGCCTCATTGAGACACTGATTTGTTAACTGAGCACCAAAACTACAAACTCTTGACTGCACACAAGCCTTTGTCAGTAAACACACTCATGAAGAGAGATGTTATACTTCCTCAGATATCCTCGTCATCCAGAAATCATAAACCAGACTGGATATTATTTCACAGAGATGGATACTGTGACTTTTATCTGGACAATACCATCGACATTTATCCTGCTGTGGTGTGTCGAAGGTTCACAGATCCTGAAAAAAACGTATTGAAAGACTCTTTCCTCTCCTCACTGAGTCTTGAGTCTCTGATGGTTGGTGAAGGATCTGCTCGCTACTAACCAGGATATTACACAGCTTCATCTCATTATACCAAAATACGCAGCATTATTTGCTGCTCAAATCTGCGAGAGAAAATTAGTGTTTAATTATACATATGTGAGGTTAATTGAGTTCCTGTCTTCATGTATTTCATTGTACAGAATATCATCCATATTTACTAGGTGGGTGTGTATATGCACAGTATACAGATGCTTAATGGCTATTTCTGTTGATCTCATAAGACAGAGGAGATTAGCATGATCTTCTGGTTCTCTTTTGTGTCTGAGAAGCTGTTGCGTCACATTTATAATGATGGTGGGATTGGTGAAAAGATGAATAAATAAATGAACACAAAAAAAGATGGTGAATTATGTTCATCACATCGTGATTCAGTTTATAAAATCATGAACAAAGAGAAGAAGCTCTGAAACCAGAGAAGGACATTTCTGCATGATTAAATGAATCCATTAATTAATTATGAAGTGTTGTTTTGTATTAACTCATTTAAATGGAACTATATTAACTAGATGAGCTGTTGATCAAACAGGATGAAGGGGTCGGGGTAGAGAGTGGCTTTAACAGATTATGTTGAAGTGTCTTGGAGATTATATTAATGTTCAGCTCCTGAGGGTTCCAGGTTTTCACTCGCATGGTGACTCTTCATCTGCCTCTAAGATAAAATGGGAGGCATTTAAACGCACCCTAATCACAAGGTAAATGTGTCAAAAGGAGCAGAGTTTCTTGTACAGGAGTCTACAGATAACATTTTATCTTTCTTTCTTTCTTTTTTTTTTACTTTTAAGGACAGCGGGAGTATTTGTGGAGCGTCGGGAAAGTAGCTGTGATTGGTTTCATACTGTGTCGCCTTGGAAACCTGATATTTAGTGTGAGGAGTGGGCTGGTGCGGGGAGGAAAGAGCCCATCTCAAACTAAATGGACTGGAACATCGTTTTTACTTCTCCCTGTTTCTCCTGGTTGTGTGCAGGCAGATTTGACTGATGGCTTTTTAATGCTCGAATTTATTATCATTTTTTTTTCATCACGTCACCGCCGCTTAGAGAAAATTGGATCCTCAAAACTTTCCCCGTGATGCATTCGAGTACAGGTCGGAAAATGCTGCAAGTCTCTTGACATCTGCCCGTTCCACTTGGCTCATTTTGCAGGTTTCATTTTTTTTTTTTTTTGTTGATATTTACGTTGGCCTTGTTTTTATTCACCGACGACAAACGAGCTTGCGTAGCGTGGCGAAACAGCCTCTCCACGTCCGATCGACATCAACGCCGTCACTTTTTCTATGAATCTCTCTGCACGCCGGTCGGTGCAGCGGTAGCAGCAGCAGTCAAAACACAGAGGAGCAGTCAGGATAAGGAAGTGATGGCTTCCTCCCACACTCTCGGTGATTTGTCGTGCGGCCCGGAGAAGCTGCCAGATGCACATTAAGATTAATGACGAATCAGTCAGTAAAGCTGCCACCGCTCTTGATTATTGCCATGCGGTCAACTGGGCCAGCGTTGAGGTGTTGCTATGGAGACGGGCCAAATGGCAATGCCGTTTTGAACAAATGGAGGCAAAAAAAAAGGAAGCTCTTTGGAACCAGTGAAGGGGTTGAGGGGGGGTAGCTATTTTGCCAATAGGCGGCAGTGGCTCATGCTGCTTAAGCACCTCATTTGGAGCCTCGGCTGCCATTTAATCTACTCTGGAGATGGCATCTCTTCAGAGGTGTTTGTGATATTTCAGAGAATTGTCACTTTTATGGAAAGACGTGAGACGGTTTAATGGGCAAGAAATGGGCCGAGAAGAGTCAGAGAGTCTGTGCAGAGCAGGAAAAGACGCAGTTGTGATTAGGTGTTTTAAAGACCGAGGTGCTTTTTGTTATGGAGGGAGAAAAAAAAACACTTGAAACCAGACGAAGGTGTAGAGTTTGCCTGGTCTGGCTCCTTAATCACGGCTGCTTTGACAAAACCTGCAGCCTCGTGTTGGATTCATACTGAAACATGTGGTACACAAAACTGGGAATATGCAAATGCACTCAAATTCAGATGATGAAACTGTGGATGTGCAAAAATCTATGCATATGCCCACGCTGACTATCAAATTTATGATGTTAATGAGTGTTGGTGTGGTTTGGTCCTGACTTGTCCTGCACCTGAATCATTTTTGTTTTTAACCTGAATCAGTTCGTTTTGATTAAGATCAGCAGTATTTGGTTTATTCCACCCACTATTGAAATCCACCACATACTCCCAATGGAATGCAGAGATGTACCAGGAAAAAGATGAGAAATCTTTTCCAACATTTGGCATTGGTTTATTGATATTCAGTACATAACTCGCAGACAAACAGGGGTTTGTTGGAAAGCCCAGATTGTCTAGTTTAACAGGATTAAACGTCATGTCTCCGTCTCAAACCACTGAGGAGTGAAGACGCCCCAAAGTCAGTGATATATTTCAGGCCTTATGTGCTGATGCTTTTATATAAATTCAAGTTATGAATTAATTACTTGTCAACAAGCCACCCAGAGCTGTTAGTTGGGATAAATCAGTTCTGGGTTAATCCAGGACATGTGGCACTAGTCGCATTTTCATTAATAAAATGGAAATACTTTCTGTTGATATAGGCAAATTCATCCTCAGCTTTTGTCAGTGTTGTACTCTTCTTCCATTATTAGACACTTAGCATTAAGCATTATTAGCATTGTAAATCAGAGATTAGCACCATGGTTTGGCATGTGGCTATTTTCCTGCTCAGGAGGACATATAAAAGAAACATTGATGATTTATTTAAGGCAGTGGGTAATTCCTGAATGACTTCAGGGCATACTTGTTTATACAGGGAAGTGTATAATTCCTGGATGACTACAGCTTGTGTTCATATATAAACAAAGTAGGGTACAATGCCGGGATAACGGCGGCTTGTAATTATTTATACAGGATGGTGGATAATTCCTGGATGACGACAGCTCGGTTTCATATAAATCTCAGACATCTGCAGAAGTTGATACGAGACCGACACGACTGCGTGACTCACAACGCACAGGTGAACGTTACAGTAGGTTTCAAATGCAACACGCCGTCAGAGCAGTCGGTGTGTTTGATGCCGTCTTCAATGGACAGTTTGATGTCAGCTCACAGTTTGAGCCTGAGCCGCCGCTCTTTGTTCAGAGTTGCTGCAAGTTAAAAGAAATCCATGAAGTACCCCGAACTACAGAGGCGGTTGCACCTCTGGGGTTTGACATTTACTGTATGAGCTGGATTAGATATCAAACAATATCATGTATTAACCACAGGTGATCAGAGACTGGGAGCATGATTTGGGAACACATTTTTTAAATAAAAATCAGCCAGTCATGACCAGCAGCTTGTACCGTTTCACCTTTATACTTCTTTCGAAGGTTGATGAGCTGTCAAGGAACTCATTTTAGCCAATAGGAATCTGTGTACAGTGGTGATCCTATTGAGTGCTGTCTGTTGAAAACTGTAGGGAAATACTTTCGTCTTTTATCCTGTGGTGCTTTTCTCTCATCAAAATCAGACATATCATCTGGAAAAACTTCCTCTGTGTGAGGTTTGTCTTTGCTTCTGTTAGCAGGTGTGTTTTCCTTATTTATCTCAAACCTTCCTCTGAAAGTCGGAGCTACGTGGAGCTTCACGCTTATTCCTCCAGTTCAGTTTTCGGACCTTCTCAAAAGGCTTCAGGTTATGCCTGCACAATATCAGCAAAATGTCTGATTTGCCAAGACACTGTTCCATAGGCGTCATTTACGCTGGGGACGCTGGGGACATGTCCCCACCACTTTTTGTCAAGAACAATTTTGTCCCCACCACAAAATGAACTTAACATTATCCTAATGAAGAATGACGAAAAAACGTTGATAAACGACAATGACAAAATAGACAGCTGAAACAGTGTGCACGGCGCAGAGCTTCTGCTGGAGCCAACTCGCAACAATGTAGCTTCAATTAAAGACTTCTCACAGCCCGGAGCGGGCGCTGCGCGCGTCCTCGCAGCCGCTTGGCTGGTTACACAGGGAGCTGCTTCTCCTGCTCTCCTCGCCGGTAAAACATCGACTCCACTCGTCTGTACTCGGTTTTCCACACACACAGGTCTGTCTCAAGCTCTGTATGTATGGATGTGTGTGTGTCTCGTGTGCAGACGCAACTGACAAATATTTATAGACGGACAAGCAACAACTTCATTACCGGTAATCATCATTTTATTTTGAAAATTGACCGGATTCTCTCGCCTTTTCTGTGCCCGACTTCCTGTCTGGTACGATGCGTCTATCCCATGGATGTATTAGGTCTATCCAGCTTGACAACGGCGCTCACGGCTCGCGTGAAAAATAGAACAGACGCCGAACTGAAGGGCGGCAGCACGCGAGCCTCCACGCGGGGTTGATTGTACCGGATGAGACAGCACCCGATAGGCTATGCTTAATGTTTGGGTGCAAAGTCACTGTTAACGAAATCAACATCTAATCTGTCCCTTCAAAATGAGGTGCGCATATGGTCATTGTCCCCACCACTTTTCAAAGTAAACTGACGCCCTTGCACTGTTCAATATTGCGATGGTGCTATGACTTGTGATAGATAAGCAAATATTCAGGTGTACATATTAAAGGGATAGTTCAACACTTTGGCAAATTGGCCCATTGCCATAATTCCTATAGTTTTAGGAGTAGGTTCGTTACCTTTAATTGTCAGTGCAAGCTATTTTTAGAACAGCGGAGCAGAGCCGCGAGCTGCTCAGAGCTACGCTACGGAGGCTCATGGGATTGTTACCTCTAAAACAACTCAGTCTCGTAACGTTCCATTATTATCTCATAGCGTGGTGAATGTGCAGCTCACAACTTGTCCACCAGAGCGTTTTGGAGTTGTTGGATTGTGTATTTGATGAGTTTGATGAGGGAAACCAAGAAATCCCATGAGCCTCTGTAGCGTAGCTCTGAGCAGCTTGTGGGTTTCAGGCGCGGTATTCAAGGGATCCGACTGAAAGTCCGAGTGGTGTAGCTCAGGTTATAGGTATGAGGTGCCTGTAAATAAAACTTACTCCTCGCATTTCAGGCAACGATGAAAATAAGAGTAATCGTGCAGCCCTACTTCAAGACGAAGTCGTCGTCATCGTCGACAACAACAATAGTCGAGGGTGAAGAGTATCTCCTCTCTGCTCTGTGCTCTGTTAGCCACATTGGCAACAGCATGAGCCCTTCACAGTGTACACATTACACACACCCTCAGATTGATGCCTTAATGATTGGGCCAACATGTTAGCCTCTGGCCATCTCCTGGGCTGCCTGGAACGCTCGCATGAAACCTTTTAACTCCGCTCAACCTCCATTCCGCCTTAATTTGTGGCTTGTGAGCACATACCACATAAGTCAAGTCATTGCAGTGACCTATACATGAGATACAGATCCTCGGGCTGAAATATGTCTCACAAGCTGCACTCACCGCTTTCCTTTTTTTTTTCTTCTCCTTTTTACTCTCGGTTTGCTAATGTGATCTCTGTGAGCTGCGGCGATGGTAGTAGTATTGATGTCCTCACAGGAGATGAACGATGCCTTTCTCTGCATGTGTGCACATGTGGTTCCTTTTGTCCTGGCTCTGAGTGAAGTTTCAGAAAGCAAGCATTTTTATTTTTACAAGGCATTTGTGACTTTTTACAGTAAGAGATGACACATGACGTAAGTTAAACGTACATTTCTGTGTTGTAATTTAGTCTGCTGGTGTTTTTTAACGGATTTGTATTCTAGAAAGTATTCGTGCGTGATAGAAATACTTGTATCACAGCCCCCCTTAAGACGGTCAGTAGTGTTAAAGGTCTCTGCAGTGAATACGTGAGCAGACTATAGGGACATTTACATTTATTGTTGAAGCCTTTCCCGTTTTGCTGATGTTATGTGAAGGAAACCTGGGTTTCGTTTTCATAGTTCGGGGTTCAAGGAGTTCAGAGCTTCTCCGTGAGGACTGAGCAGCTCGTTATGCTGAGGAAAGATACAGCAGAAAGTTCAACAAATATCTAGCAAGTGGACTTGTAAGTAGGGTTGCATTTTTGTTTTTTAAATCAGGTTTGTGTCAGGGTTGGGGTTAGTCTTTCTCCAGCATCGCTAAGATTTGTTTCACATTAAAAGTCTCCTGAAACTTAGATTGAAAACAGAGTAAGATAATTACCCACACATCTTCAGATATAAAACAGATAGTTTCAGTGTCTAAATGTCTGAAAGTGAAACTAACATCATAGAAACTTTTTGTAAACTTTCACAATTCTAAAAAAGTCAAAACAGTTTGCACTCCTAATTTCAACCGCAAGTTCCTAAAAAGTTTTTTTTTTAAAGTCTCCTCAAACTTGCATTGGAAACGATAATTAGCCACACATCTTCATAGATCAATTCAACATCTAAATGAAAGTGAAACCAACATCACAGAAACTCTTTCATAAACTTGTATAAAAGCCTTAAAAAAAGGTCAAAGAATAGTTTGCACTTCAGTTGCGAGTTTCTAAAAAGCTTTTAAAAAGTTGAAATTGCAATCCCAGAGAAGACACAACAACAAGGAATCAGACCCAATCACTGTGGTCCATTAGCGTCTGTTTTCAGGTGATAATACCAGACCCAGGTATAAAAGACCCTAAGACCCCTTTCGCCGTTCCTCGTCCCCCCCGTTTCTAGAAATCAAAGAGCTGCAGGAATTTGCCTGTAATTATTTTATGATTGCTCTGAAATCATAGGTGGAGCACAAAGAAAAGCAAAGACCCTGAATGCTGGAGGCTGCTGCTGCTGCTGCTGCTGCTGCTGCTGCTGCTGCTGCTGCTGCTGCTGGCATGAAAGGATGGAGAAGGTGGGGGAGAGAGGGAGGGAAGGAGGGAGGGAAGTGCAGATAGACGGGGCAGCCACCACCAAATAACAGGAACTGAGCTGTAAATGCTGGCCGTCCCTCAGCTCAGTCAATGAAAGGAGGTTGGAGGAAGTGGTTTATTGAAGCATGGTTTATATGGGCTGTCTGTTTGGCAGCTCTTTCTCTCCTTTCTCACTCTGCCCCTGCCATAAAACATTTGTCTTTTATTTACGGCACCTCCACGCAACAAAAGCCGTAAGTCAGGAGGAGACCCGGGCCTCCGGTTCTACCACCGAGATAAGTGGAGCCAAAAGGTGAAATCATTTTACCGCAGCTAACATGGACTGTTACTGCACTGCTGCTGGTACAGTGGTGTAAAGTTAATTATGTGTAGTCAAATTAAAGCTCTAACCGGTTCCATGTTCTGATTCACTGCCATATATATGAAGTCTTTTGGTTTCGAGCATTGATTAAGAGGATTGAAGATGCTTTGGTTTTCTATAACATTAGCCCCTGATAGTTGAGTCATAGTCGCCCAAAGTTTGGAATAATTGGCATTTATCAGGCACTTTTTAAAAATAATTCATTCCCCAGTTCAATATGTTGGACTCAAATACAGAACAGATCCAATTAATGGTATTAAAAGCACTGTAGTGTAAGTTATTCACATCGATTGTGTTGTAATATTGTAAGATTTTTGCCTTGAGATAATGTTTGTAATGATGTGGACCCAGGTCTGCACAATATGAGAAAAATCTGTAACGTGCAATAACACTGGTTGACTTTCTGGTGATGGTAGGAGCTGTAATAAAAGACTGAACACAGAAGAGTGCATCTGTAATGTTGTTGAGAGAAGAACACAGGTTAAAGGTTGTCTCCTGCTGCTGCTGCTGCCTCAGGTTGTGGTCATATACAAATCCACTGTTGACTTCATGTAAAACAAACCACAGTGAACAATGAAGTTTTGAATGTAGCTTCTCTTGTTTAACAGGTGTGAGAGGATTTTTACAAAGCTTGTGATGATTCCCAATGCAGCAAATGGTCAAGAAACGTAGTATCATGATAATGGCTCTGAAAACAATAATGGTTCTTAGTAATAAAACAACAGAAATGTGAAATAATGTAAAAGGAAACGTTTGGATCTAAATGACACGTCCAACACATCTATTTGGATCCAAGGAGGCAGGTTCAGTTGAGCTGTCAGATGCTCTGCTCTCACCAACATGTCTGTACATGTGAGCTGTCAGGACGAAGGTTCAAAATAGTCTCAACCCAACGGCAGGTAAACTAGAAGGTAACGTAGTAGGTGGGCTGCCTGAAGGAACAGGAGCATACAGGACGGATGGTTGTACAGGGTTTCTTTCTGTGATTGCTGTAGGTGTGTGTTTGTAAAGCTGCGGTTTCCCTATGGTTTTTTATTTTACCAGATATTGGACAGAGCAGAGTATCTTCTTTCTGGTACATAAATGACATGGATAACAAAAAGTAAATGAAAAATGGATGAAAATCAGGCAAGTTTGGTGTGGAAAAGAAAAATCAGAGGTTTTATTTTTATTGCTCAAGTAGATGGAGGTCTTATTCATGACATCATCACAGTCGACGATGGTGTTGGATAATTTTTTGAATATTTTAAATGCATATTCTAGCCAAATTTTGCACATTTAATTTTTGTTTTGTTTAGTTTATTTGGGTTTTTGTCCTTGTTGCTTCTGTAGCCAGTCTGAGAATAAATGTGGTCCAGGATCTTGGTCGGTACTTGGATCAACTCGCTGGGGCCACTCTGGTGTCCATGAATAGGAAATAGGTCTTTATTCTAAAACTCCCCCTTCTAATAACCTGAGCTCCAGGATGAAGTCCCATCACCGCTCTGTTGTTTCTGTGCTACATTCACATATTTACGGCAAAGGTCATGTGACTTTCTAAAAAAAAAGCCCCCGGAGGCCGACGCAGCAGCGTTCAGACATAATGGTTCTCAAGGGGGAGGAGGAGGAAGACGAAGGAGTCGTCCCACTGTGCACGCTGTTTACCTGGGACCTGATATCAACAGATCAGAACCCCCACACCATCATTTCAACCCCAACCCCCTCAACAATCCACCTCTCCATCCTTGTTTGGTCCCCTGAGGTGGGCGAGGCCTCAGACATCTGTGGTTTCAACCCAGGAAGTTCAGATGTTACTTCTTTTTGTGTCTTTTTTCTTTGTCATCCAGCTTGTTTCATCAGAGAAGTGTGTCCTAAACTTGGTTTGTTATTTCACCCCAGTGCATGATGGGTTCGTGTGTATGTGTGTGTGTCTTTAACTGCCTCAGGCCGGCCACCTGTTGGTCCTTTCTTCTCCAGCCCGTTGTCTTCCAACACAAACTTGGGTGTTTCTTGTGTTGTGGTCTTTTTAATCTGGGCAGATTAATGTTGACCTCGGGGTCTGGTGGTTAACTGATTAGCACGAGGTTGTTTGGGTCAGGAGGACGGACGGGTCCTGCAGGACTGTGGAGCACCAGGTTGTTTTTAAGGGGCTGTGCTCAGCCGACCAGAGACACCATCCCCACTGAGCTGCTAATCACCACCCGCCATTGTTACAGAGGCTCAGGCAAGTTTGTTAGACAGCAACACTCGTACAACTCTGTTGTTGTTGTGCAACTGTTCCCTCAAACTGAAATAAAACTACAGAGCTGAGTGAATGAATGCTTGAAATAAATTAGATTTATTAGTTTACTCGGATCCCCATCAGCCAATGAGTTGTAACAGTGACTGCTCCTCGTAGACTCATAAATACACAATCCTTAGTACGACACGCAATCCAACACTTGCAGTAGCTCCATTTATTAAAGTAATTTCAAAATCAGAAAAGACTTTATTGGTATTGTACAAGGTCCAATGAAATTGTGGGTGCTCAGCCCACACAGTGCATAGGAAAACAATAAAAACATACATGATACAAAACACATACGCGATATAAATAGACACAACTGTGCAAATTTTTCAATAACTGAAAGAGAAACTTCATAATTCAATCTCTAAAAATGAAAAAGTGGGATGAAACAGCTGCTCTGTCCATTTCTAGTTGAGTCTTAATGTTCAATACTATTATTTATATGAACAAATACAGTCTTAACTTAAAAAACAAACAAACATTGTACTACTGGCAATAAATTCATGTTTAATCGTTCCCTGTATGAATTAGTTGAACTTGGTCAGTAGAAATTAGTTAGCTACTATGATGTATTTGTGGAGTGTTTATTGCTGCTGAAGTAGTTGGAGTGAATAGCACAACTTATACTCTCCAAAGACGTAAACAACAGGCTGATTGGCTCCGTGCAGGATTTCTACAGGTCTTTATTAGTCCAAGCGTCTCCTCCTGTGGAGCCTGGACATCCACATATTGGGAGTTTTTTGGAAGAAGACGACGACTCCACGGCCCGTCCACCACTTCAGACGATCTGTTTCACTCTGGAACAGCAACAGAATAAAAGTAGTTTCAGGGTCATTTTCATTTGCCTCCCACTGTGTCGGTGCTGTGCCGGTTATTGTGAGTGTTTCAAGAAGCTTTTCTTCTTCTTTTTCTTCTTTTTGTTCTGAGCTGGACGTCTCATCAGCTGCTTACGTGTTTGTTTGGCTCTGAACTGCGGATCCACAGTTTAGTTACACCGTGTGCGTGTCCAAGAAGTAATTGCTGTTTCTGGGTCAGAGTGGGATACTCACCGGACAGGCAGCTTTTGGGGAGGTCCTGATGTGTGTGTGTGTGTGTGTGTGTGTGTGTGTATGAGGGGGGGGGGCTTCTGGAAACTCCTCCAGGTCACGTAGGGACAACATGTCTGGACTTTTGTCCTCAGCAGACAGTTTTTTTCCTCCTGCTCCTCCAGGAACCTCTGGATCATTGGCTGTTTGATCCTCAGCGTGAAGCCGACTGAGATCCAGCTGAGTCGGGACTTAGTCCAACTGCAAGAGAAGCTGCTTCATCGTCCATGTGATGTCCTGTAGTGCTGTTAAAGAGGAACTATGCAGGATCTTTATCTTAACTCTGCTACATTTTTACATTAATTAAAGAGCTTTGGAGTAATTGTGATAGTTAAATAACTAGTTCCAGGGAGAATGGAGGCTCTCTGCCCTCCTCGTAGCGTCTCTTGGCTGAAAACCAACCTTGTAAGATCTGAGCCTCCGACCCGGTGTCCCAGCTCTCGTCTCTGCGGCACCGTGACACAAACGCCCCGCAACCTCTTGTTTATGACAGATAAGACTACAGAAATATATACATCGTAACATCGTATATGATAAATAGCAACATAGGCCTTGACAGGTTTGAATGGAGAGACACATTTACTGGTTGAGCTTTACAAAAGACACCAGTGACATCAGGCTCGATCAATAAACGGTTTTGTCGCGTTTGAAAATGTCGATACGCCTGAGGAAGTCGATTCCCCGCTCCTCCTTCCCTATGTGACCACATGCCTTTATACGGAGAGAGACAGAAAAGTCAAATATTAACCCTTTAACAGTTCCTGTATCCTGGGGGATACAGACATTTGGCAGGCTGTGGGGGGGAGGGGCATTAAGTATCTGAACTTAATATCATGAGAAAGTCTTAAGGGGGGATGGGTCAAGTACCCAGGTCATGTGACTTTATGGCAGCATTCAAAACTAAATTGATACTTTTATGTCAAACTCCAAAATGGCCACCTACGTGGACAGAGACACTAGACATAAGTAAAGTGTTTTGGTTTTTCTTGTTAATTACATTATGGGGGGATTTGTTTTTGAAATTATTGCTCTTTAAGGATAACTTTATGTATTCTTGTTGAAAAATAATGAATTGCATTAACACAACTTTGATAAACAGGCATTGAATGTCTGTATCCTGGGGGATACGTTGTCCAGACAGGGGTATATAAACTGGCATAATCACTCTCAGATATACTTATGTTTGGAAGCCTAAACTCTACAGATAATCAATAATATAAAGGTGTTAAAGGTTGAAAATGGAATATTACTAGAATACCACCATCTATTGATCAAGACAGGCAACAAATAATTAGAAAAGGGAGCGAACGACAGTAAAAGAGGGAGGATGTTCAGGTCATGATTAGAGTAGTATGGTGAATTCTTATGTAAAAGATCCAGTGATGGATACAGCATCTGTCTGCAACAAAACATGATGTGTTGTGGGGCGGTGTTTAGCTCAGTGTGGAGGCTATAGTCCTAATTGCAGGCGACCCCGGTTTGAATCCCGCGCCGAGTGGTCCTATCCTCTACACATACACTTGCACACACACAGAGCCACAGAGAGTGGCTAATTAATTGCTTATAATATGTTTTAAAAGTTCATAAATTAAATATTTGATAAATTGGTAAATGGCAAATTTATACCCTAAACGGGCAATGTATCTTGGGAGATACAAACTCTAAAATGAAAAATAAAGGTCATATTTTGAAAAAAATCATAAAATTGTGTTATTCTACCCTAGAAACATTAGAAAATAATATTTTTTTATTTTTCCAAAATTTTTATATATGCTTGCCCATTTAAGGGTTAATAGGATGTGAATGCTCTTACCTGTTAGAGAGGGTTGAGCTTGGTGCATCATGGGAAGTCATGGCAGTCTAGGCCTGTAGCAGCATAACTAAGGGTTGGGGTTTGGTTAGTAGTTCCACCTGCACTTGTTGCACATGTTGTTATTGTTTACAGAGTTTGATGTCAGACTTCAGTCATGTAATAAGAAAATATAACACATTCTCATCACATGAATCAAAATATGCAGCAGATCAAAATCATTAATGTATAGCTGTAATGAATGGAAGTCCAATTTCCAGATTTTAGCTTCACCGACTCAGTAAAACGAAGAATGAAAGTAAAAGTCTTTAACCTGAAAGTCAAACCAATGAGCCAAAAAAAATGACTTCAGTCATCATGTAATAAAACATGCAGCAGAGCTATTAGCATTAATGTGTAGCCACTTTTCAGTTTTTGGCTTCATCAACTCAGTAAAGTTAAAAAATGAAAGTAAACTCTGAAGAAGCATAGTTTTCCATTGTTAATATAAAGATATTGATCTTTTAATCTGCTGGTAAAGATCAGAGAGGGAAAAAGTGTGAGCTACTTTTCTAAAAACACTTGTTCGTGGCTGATTGCTTTAAATCTGGTCATTAAGTTTTCTGATAAGTTCGATATTAACGACCGTCGCCGCCCAAACATCCGGCCGTTTCCTCTGGACGACCGGTGTGAAGATGAATGAGGACGGATTAACAGTAAACGAGCGAGCGGAAGCGGCTCATATCCGAGCCACAAAGCCTTTTCCCAAAAGAATTTCTTCTTATTTTTTTCTCGTCTTGCCTTTTGTTTTACGCCGCCACCGGCCGTCTGCGCCCCGCGGCCTCATTACAACCCAGTCTGTGTAGAAAAGGGCAAATACGTAGTGACTGGCATTGTTCTGTGATTGGCATCTCAGTTTAAACGGCGGCCGCGCTGCACGGCCTCGTCCCTCCTTTGTAAAAAGCTTCTGTGACCACTGGTGAAATTTTTTTTTTTTTTGGGCCGTTACAGGTCAGTGGCCGCTTTGTTGCCTCTCAGACGCTGCTTCAGATAATGGTAACCTTTTCAACCTGAACTGCTGAACCCCGGCCAAGATGCTCCCCTGACTTCTCCTTCACATTGACTCACTTCATCTCGTCGTCGTGTCCTCAGGAAACTCCTGGGGGGGTTTCCCCCCTCTCTCTTTCTCTCTCTTTCTCTCTATCGTCTCGACCGGTGCTCAGTCACTCCGGGTGTAGACTGAGTTTACTGTTGGTGAGAAGGAAGCTCGGACACAAGCTGCAACGTATACAGAGCAAACCATCAAAAAATGATCTGGAATTCATTTATAGGCTGTTAATTATGTAATAATGTCACAAAATAGCCAAGAAATGACGGTCAATTCCATAGTAATGTCATGTTTTTCATAAAAGGAAAAAGATTATCATGCTTTTTATGCTTTGAATTTTTTGGAAAAGGCCAGAATTTTTCTCCACCAAGTACTTGCAATTGACCAATATTTCTGGGCTGTTTCTACGCAATCAATCGTTATATATTTAGCTATATTTCTTGACATTACAATGAAATTGACAGTTATTTGTCTATTTGTAGTCTATTTGTAGATATTATGACGCAATTAGTTGTTATTTCTTGACATCATCATGTAATGAACAGCCTGTAAATTGAAGGGTTACCTAAAACGTTTGTCCGACATTATTTTGTTTTATCCGAACAATAGTTCAGAGTTTATTGACATGAAATAAAGAGATATAAAAGAAAGAGAGAGAAGCAAATCCTCATATTTGAGTTTATTGGTTTGAAAAATGACTAAACCATGTAATTGATAATATATTTTGATCATTAATAACTCGGCTTCATCTCAGCTCTTATGATAATAATGACCAGTCAAGGTCGGTCACCTCTGCTGTGAGTGTATATACCTTTAACTTGTCAAAAGGGACATTAAAATTAAAGAGATGTTTTTTATCAGTCACCAATATTTCATTGGTATTTCATCACTTTATCAATTGAGCCACCAGTTAACTTCAGTTAAGAGTATTTTCTAAAATTATCAGGACACAGTCGGACCTTTCACAGAGGACAATGCGACTGACATTTGTTGAAATATAAGTGACCATCAGATGTGTTAAAGACCAACAGTTTGATCTGTGATTTATTTTCTATTTTGATTCTAATTTTATAAAGCACTAGTCGTGACATTATGATGTTATAACGAGCACTAATATGGTTGAAAAAACAATAACATACCAAATATGATGGAGCACCTTCACATTAGTGAATAAAGCTTTTATTTGTCTCGCATTTCAGGTGTTAATGACAGTTTAATGAGCTTGTGGGAACTTGAACTTGTGAAGTTTTTTTTATCAGCGAATCGACCTGTAAAATACGAGAAATTCAAGTTTCACACAAAGAGAGAGAGACAGGTTTTGGCTGTGAAGCTGGAAAGAGACGAGTCTGTGAACGTCAGCGAAGCAGAAAACTGAAAGCGTCCAAAACTCACTCGAGTCTAGTTTTTAATTCTTCTCATGACTCAGGCAGGAGTCACTGAAAGTATCTGGCCATGACATCACGTCTGCACGCTCCGATCCACGCCAATAAGAAAAATATACCAACGTGTGTCCAGACTTTGTGTGAATTTTTCTTTCCATCTCGGCTCGGCTCGGCTCATCTCCGTCTCCACCTCGGCGTGTTAAGAGGAGCGACCGGCGTCTTCAGCCGGCTTGTAATTGAACCTGACCCGCTTGCACAATTAACTCTAACCCATAATATTTGCTCAGCGGTACTCGGGTTGTGGATGGCTCGGCTCCAGCGGTGAGGTCGACCTCAGCGTCGTCGGCCTGAACCATCAATCACCGCTGCTTCCTGGAGCGGGCGGGCGGGGCCACGGGATGAAACCGGAGAGCAGAGGGACGACGCCTTGATGGAGCGAGACAACTTTTAAAGAGCTCATAGCTACATTTTCTCTTTGTGCTTTTGGTGTAAAAACCAAAAAATAATTGTTTTATGATAAAGAATAATGACAGTGTTAGAAAAAAACAAAAAAAAAACAGGGCAGCCGTTTACTAAAAATGATTAATTAACTGTCAAAGTAGGAGACAGTTAATTAAAACTAAACCTCTTAGCTCGAAACAGTTGTGTTTTTTGTAATTATGATAATTGGATAATAGTGAATAATAAGCTATAATGGGCAACAACAACAAAGCCACTTAATGGCCTTTTCCTGGAGCTTTCAGTTGCATCTCATGGTCAAGTTCCTCTCTAGACATGTTTTTAAACTCTGTACAAAAAAAACTTAGTTTAACTTTCTTTTTTTTTTTAAACGAACTTCATTATCATATTAAAGACAATATACAAACAACATGACATCATACAGTCATGAAACAACAGTGAAGTACAGGGAGTGCGTAATAAATATCACACAAAAAGCAGCTAGTTTAACAGTTTTCACACATTAAAACCTTAAGCCCCGCCCACAACCACCTGCTGGATACAGGTTGACAGGTGAAAAAGCATCAGAGAGACTCGGCTTCAGGTCGTTTGTGAGCTTGTAACTGACTGTAGCTGCTGCTTTGGCACTTGAGTGAGTTTCTCTTTGGGAATGACGTGGACCAGGCTGCAACACAGTGGGTTTATCTGATACATTATCATTGTTCTGGCCGGATCGTCTCTGCAGCATCATCACTCTCATGCTGCTAACAATGAAGCTAAAATGCTGGGAAAAATTCACTAGCAGCACAGTGGCCCTAACTTGAAATTTTAAGAGTGCAAGCAGAAAATTTAGGGGCGTACACTGTAAATCAACTTGCAAAGCCAATATTCAAATTTCCTTTCGTTCATCATCCTCAAACCTGTAATGACAGATAGTAGATTATTTGAGTCGTCCTTTTCACATTTCAGTGGTGGGGAAAAAAAGAAGGTAAATTTACTACATGCGCAAGTAGATGAAATATCTGTGCACTCTCTCACATTTTAGGGGCAAAATGCCTCCATTTAGGGGCAGGGTTCATTTGCTTTGTCATGTAGTGGCTGTTTGATGCATCAGTGTTTGCACATCGTCAGTCTGTGTCTGTCGTCTGTCTGTGGTTCAGCACCAGTGAGAAAACAACACACTGACTTTTTAAAATCACTCCTTATCCTCTTTGACAAAGAAGTGTTTTTTTTGTGTGTGAATCCAAATCTTTCTTTCTTTTCAAACCTTCTTCCTGTGACTGGAAGAAACTTGACAGAAACACATGAATAATTTTCACTTAAATCATCATAATTATCGTCCATTCATGCAGCCCATCATGAGAATAATGCACCACAGACACATTCATAGTAATTACTGATGACTGCAGTGTTTTATTTTTAACTAGAGTAACACGGAGGTTTCATCTGTTGCTGCTGTAAACACACCCCCATCGGGTCTCTAGTACTCGACCTCCGTGGACTTTAATTGGTGCTTTTTTTGTGTGTGAGACGCGGCCACGGGGGACGGCTGCTGACAGAAACTCTCCTCCAGGGAGGAACACCTGAGCACGGAGCTTGTTTGTCTCTGAAAAGCCCACGAGGGCGACGGGAGGAAGCGTTCACCTCGTCGTCATCAGCTGGGAGGACGAGGAGGAGGAGGAGGAGGATTTATGAGCGTTAAAGACCCGGCTGCTTCTCATTTAAACCACGTTTCTGTGTGTATGATAATAAGTTGTAATGCTGAGGTGATGTTTGTGTTTGAAATGCAGCGGTTATGTTTTAATTTTTTGCATTTTATGGCACAAAATGAAGTCTTTGTTTGGTTTTGTCGCCTGGTGTTAAAGGTCAACGACCTCTCTCTCTTTCTCTGTTTCCTTTCAGTGTGCAAGGATCCACCGTACAAAGTGGAGGAGTCTGGATACGCAGGCTTCATCTTGCCCATTGAAGTTTACTTCAAAAACAAGGTACATGCTCCACTTTCCTCTCAGACACATTAAACCAGACCCCCTCCCCTCACCCCCCTCTCTCTCTTCTACTGCTCTCATTTAAATCTCTGCCTGCTTCTACTTCTTCTTTTTCTTCTTCTGCCAGGTTTGTTTTTGGTTGTCTGAAGGTTTTATGCTAACAAGGCTTCACAGTGAGAAGGCTTTAGCTTTTTGGGTTATAGACTCAGACGTGTGCACGCCTCTACCCCAGATTATGGTTTTAAAACTTTACTCATCGAAACCATCACAACTTTTCTCTATATCTCTGTTGTTGTTCATTTTTAGACTGAAGTCAATGGTGCAAATGTTAAATATTTAATGTAGAGTACTGTCATTCATTGTAACTGCTCTATTTAGCAATTTACATTTACAATTTCAGGTTTGTTTGTTTGTTTGTTTGTTTTTCAAAATAAAATCACTTATTTCACACTTTTCAACTATTTTTTGTCTGGTTTGCTGCATGTGAGGAGAAGTACGGAGGCCCTGAGGGGTCAAAGCACTCCGACTTATGAAAACACATGCAGACAGGCAAAACACAACAAACACATGCAGAAACCATCTCCATCAGTTTGACAGAACGTGCTGGAGTGGGACGCACTCACTGTCTCTCTGGGCCACCGTAGTTTATTAATATATAAGCAGTAAATTGTTCTATATTATAGTCGTATTACTGTGTTTTATATTTCAGCAATACAAAGTTTTATTATTAACAAACCAAAGGTCAATATATGGGAGGCAAAGCGGTGAAATTAGAGCTTTGAACAATAAAAAATGAAATAAATTGCATGTGGATGCATGTGAGGTGTTTATTGCAGTCTGTAAATTGTAGTATCTGCCCCTCTGTGGGAAACACAGCTGGATTTGTACTGGATGTTTCAGACTGCAGATTGTTCCTGTTGTTCTTGCTCAGTGAGGTAGAATAAAAACTAACTGTATTCTCATGGTTGTCATTGTGTTAACAGTTCCTGTTTGAAAACAGTGTTTGTTAAAAAGGTGCGAGTGTGACCTACTGAGGATGAGCAATAAGACAATACGAGATTTGTCAACTAATTTTACTAAACTAAAAATTAAAACACTTTGCCATAACTTAAAAAGAATTGACTCGGTGAATTTTACATATTGCAGCTGTTTATCAATGTTTAAAATGTAGTTTACATGTCTCATGGCAACGTAACCTGTCAGGAGTCGTACTCTTTGAGGGCCGTGGTGCGTTCAGGTGCCTCCGTCCGTCAGGAGTTGGTCACCTGGCTCCGACCGGGGTAGGAATCTGAAATCTGACGACACGTTTGTCTTTGGAGCAGCAGGAGGCGACTGATCAGAGTTTGTGTTCGACTACCTGCGAGCTCAGGCCGGTCAGCAGCTGTCTGCAGATGTCAGGCCGAACGTCTCCTCGTCACAGCAGGAGACGCAGCTGGTGCCGACCGTCCACCGTCGACTTTATTCTGAAATGTAAAACTTTTACTGGAGCTTCGACAGTTCCCTTCAACAAGAGTCGATTTTTAGAGACGGTAGTTTGATAGACAATTGATTTGCTGATGCAAAGACCCTGATCACTGAACTTGAGTCTAAGTCGTTCTGATTGTAGCTACTTAGTAGTTAGTTTAAACCTCTATTCACACCAGGCTGTTAGCTCACTTGGTGTGAATACAAACCACCGGACTCTGGTGCGGATCAAACAAGTGAACCAAGACCACCTCTTCAGCTGGGATTCGGCTCTCTTGTTTGGTCCGTCCGCACCAGAGTCCTGAACGAACCCTGGTATGATTCGTTTGTGAATGCGATCCAAACCTTTTCTGAACCAAATGCAAAATCCAAGCGCCTTTTTTGGACTCAACAGAGGCCTAATGAGTCCAAAAAATACATTTGAGTTGTCAGAAAAGGCCCAAATCATCACTCATTAGCAATGTGCCGGCCAAAAATGTGCTCGATATTTGGTCAGAGGTTTTATCAAATGCTGGAGAGGACGTAGCCGCCTTGCACATCTTTGTCTTTGCCCGTGTATAATCAGGAGGTTGTGCAAGTGATGTCAACGCATCTCCAGTCGCACCTGTCGCTCATGTTCTTCTAACATAAGCAACAGGTGCGACTGGAAAAACCAAATTAAAAGGGCAGCAAGAAACGCATGCATGACCAATGTTTTGGATTGAGCGACTGTGAGAGACATGTGCTTTTATTTACAATGTTGGTCGACTTGTAAAAGGAAAGAAAAAAAAAAGGAATGTGAAATTGACAAAAATTGACTCGGACTTTCCTGGTGTGAATACGCCCTTAATCTAAAAAGATCCTCACTGCAGCTTAAAAACCAAAACTCTTCACTCTGAATCTGACCGTTCCTTCTCTCTCTCTCTCTCTCTCTCTCTCTCTCTCTCTCTCTCTCTCTCTCTCTCTTTTATTTTTTTCTGGGATCGCCCACTTCTCCTCAGGAAGAACCGAAGAAAGTTCGCTTCGACTACGACCTGTTCCTCCACCTGGACGGCCACCCACCTGTCAATCATCTCCGCTGCGAGAAGCTGACCTTCAACAACCCCACGGAGGAGTTTCGCAGGAAGCTACTGAAAGCCGGAGGGGTAGGAGTGCAACGGGGGGAGGGGGAGGGGGAGGAAGGTGGACGGGGGAGGAGGAGGACTGAGGCTTTTGACATCTCCTAATGCAACACAGACATTTACCACTGTGGGAAAAACTAAAAACTTTAAGCGCCAGTATTATACCCCTTTAACTTTTCCACATTTTCCACAACCTTAAATGTATTTTATTGGGATTTTATGTGATGGACCAACACCGTCTATCATTTTCCTTCCACTTTACGATTATGTGCTACTTTGTGTTGGCCCATCACCTAAAATACCAATAAAAAAAACATTTAAAGGGATAGTTAAACATTTTGGCAAATTGGCCCATAATCCCTATAGTCATAGCAGTAGGTTTGTTACCTTTAATTGTCGGTGCAAGATATTTTTAGAACAGCGGAGCAGAGCCGTGAGCTGCTCAGAGCTACGCTACGGAGGCTCATGGGATTTCTTGGTTTCCCTCATCAAACTCATCAAATACACAATCCAACAACTCCACAACGCTCTGGTGGACAAGTTGTGACCTGCACATTCACCACGCTATGAGATAATAACAGAACGTTACCAGACAGAGTTGTTTTAGAGGGAAATTCATGCAAAACCGCTGATGCGCGTTGCCTTCAGGGACAGTTTTTCAGCAAGGAGTCTCTGCATTTACCTCCAAAACAACTCTGTCTGGTAACGTTCTGTTATTATCTCAGCGTGGTGAATGTGCAGGTCACAACTTGTCCACCAGAGTGTTTTGGAGTTGTTGGATTGTGTATTTGATGAGTTTGATGAGGGAAACTAAGAAATCCCATTAGCCTCCGTAGCGTAGCTCGGAGCAGCTCGCAGCTCTGCTCTGCCGTTCTAAAAACAGCTTGCACCGACAATTAAAGGTAACCAACCTACTGCTACTATGACTATAGGGATTATGGCAATGGGCCAATTTGCCAAAATGTTGAACTATCCCTTTTAAATATGTGGTTGTAACGTGACAAAATGTGGAAAAGTTCACGGCACTATCGATCCAGAATTGACAATTATCAATCTCCATCCCTAAGCAGGAGATTCTCACAGTTGGTTTGGTGTTTACGTAACAAAAACATTGTAACTCGGTGAGAAGAAGATGCGTCTCTGTTACAGTAGAGGGGATGTAACCGAAGCGCGGCTCTTTAAAAAAAAAAACTCGTAAAAGTCCACTTACAGTTACAGGACAGGATGATAAACTTTGATCACACACACACCCTCCCTCGGTCCGTGTCCTCAGTGTCGGGTTCAGTCAGTTGGTCGGTGGCCAGAGAGCCTCCGTCTGTCTGTAAGTCTGTGGCTTTTATGACTGCGGCTAAGTGCTCTCTATTTACTTTGCCCTGCACCCTCCTCCGTCAGCCGTCAGAGGGGCTCGAGCCCTGATACACACCATATCTCACACACACAACACACACACTGACTCTCTGCATTGTCTGCTGTTGTCTCTCTGGTAGATCACACTGGATAGGTTACTGTTACTGTTTTTGTTTTATATCGTGTATCATGTTGCAGATGATTAAATACTGAATCTTTGTTTCCTTTTGCAGCAGCGGGATCCTCACAAACGAAGTTCAGAAGACTCAAAAGTAAGATTTCTCACATGTTGATTCAGTGTTTTTATTTTTTTTAAATCTTTATCTTTACTGTCGTGTCTCATCTCTTTGCTTATTCTGGCCCTGTAATTACTGCAGCTGAGTGTTGACGTTCATTACTTCTCACACTGAAGATGACACGACTTCACCGCCTCATTAACATCCCTTAGTTCGTACTGGAGCACTTTTTTAAAACGGGGCTAATTATGACACAATTTACCACACATGTCCAAATGTTAAAGGTCAACTCCATCATAACGCACTGCAAAAAAAAAAAAGATGCTATAGCTCAGGAGCAGGAGGTTGTGACAAGATTTGTGCCTCATAGTTGACAAGGTAATGAGTTGATTAACGTGTTTATTCAATTAACACAAAACACTCCTAAAGCTAATTAATTAATCTGCCAAACAATGAATGTAAAATGACATTTTGTGGCTGTGAGTCAAACAGCATGTTTGGGGCTTGGTGTCATTTAATAAATCAATAAAGAAAGATATAAGGAAGTCAAGTCTGGGAAGTCCAGTCTAAATGCTAAGCTAGGCTAACACCGTGATAGACATTAATGGACATGAGACCATGATTGTTTAATATGCAGATGATGTATGTATTTATGCTGTAGATGTAAAAAACAAAAAAAACAAAAAAATTAGGTAACCCTTTAATTTACAGGCCGTTCATTACATGATAATGTCAGGAAATGGCCAAGAAATAACAAATAATTGTGTCATAATGTCTAGAAATAGCCTAGAAGTAACGGCCTATTTTATAGTAATGTCAAGAAATAGCAAAGAAATAACGATTGATTGCACAGAAATATCCCAGAAATATCGGTCAATTTCAAGGACTTGGTGGAGAAAAATTCTGGCCTTTCCCCAAAAAATTCAAAGCATGAAAAGCATGTTTAATCTTTTGCCTTTATGAAAAACATGACCTTAATATGAAATTGACTGTTATTTCTTGACATTATCACGTAATTAACGGCCTGTAAATTGAAGGGTTACCAAAAATGAGTTCAGTGTCAGTTTATAACATGAGCTGGTTTTCATTACCACCTCTAAATATGTCAGTAGCTGACTAGGAATGCTAGTTTTTTTTTAAATCAAATTAGTATCCATAGTAAATAGCTACACAGAGGTTTGATACCTGCTACTTCCCACATATTCTGTCAGTTCTTGATCAGTGGGAAGTTTTGGGTTTTCCTCCGGTCACGTCTTGTTTCCCGTTGCTCCTCTGGCAGGTGATGGTGATGCAGGAAGGCTCCACCTCCCTGTTCGGCCAGCACCTGAAGCTGCCCACGCTGCCCAACAGCTCGCTCACCCCGGCCTTCTCCGACCCCAAGAAGAGCAAGAGCTTCCTCGGGTCAAAGGTCAGAGTCGCCTCCAGCTCCGTCATGGAGATAAACAACCTCCTTGTTCTTGTTCTTCCTTCTTCCTCTTCCTCTTCCTCTTCTTCTTAAGCCAGAGTTGGATGCCTTCATCTTCTTCTTTCATCCTCCTCTTCCTCTTCTTCTCCTTCCTCTTCCTCTTCTTCTTTTTCTCCCTTCCTCTTCTTCCTCTTTCTCATCCTCTTCTTCCTCCTCTTCCTCCTCTTCTTCCTCCTCCTTCCTCTTCTTCCTCTTCCTCCTCCTCTTCTTCCTTCCTCTTCCACCCCCTCCTCCTCTTCTTCCTTCTTCTTCCACCCCCTCCTCCTCTTCTTCTTCCTCTTCCTCCTCCTCTTCTTCTTCCTTCTTCTTCCTCTTCCTCCTCTTCTTCCTCCTCCTCCTCCTCCTCCTCTTCCTCTTCTTCTTCTTCTTCCTCCTCCTCCTTCCTCCTCCTCTTCCTCCTCCTCCTCCTCTTCTTCTTCCTCCCCCTTCTCCTCTTCTTCCTCCTCTTCCTTCCTCTTTCTCCTCCTCTTCTTCCTCCTCTTCCTGTTCTTCTTCCTTCTTCTTTTTCCTCCTCCCCCTCCTCTTCTTCCTTCCTCCTCTTCTTCTTCTTCCTCCTCCTCCTCCTCCTCCCCCTCCTCTTCCTCTTCCTCTTCTTCCTCTTCCTTCTCCTCTTCCTTCTTCCTCTTCCTATTCTTCTTCTTCCTCCTCCTTCCTCCTCCTCCTCCTCCTCCTCCTCCTCCTCCTCCTCCTCCTCCTTCCTCCTCCTCCTCCTCCTCTGCTCTGCTCTCCGGCCCCACCCCTCCCTTCACCCTGCTCTGATCCTCCAGAGTCTCCGGGTCCTAATCCCCCTCCACATATTTGGCAGGTTCAAAGTCGTCCAGCATATTTAAACTCTGGGATTTCAAAGGCATCCAACTTCTGTCTTAAGCAAACTAAACTGTATCTTGGCTGCTGCTCGGTCGTAAGCGGTTACTCCACTGACTCGATGTGCGATGTGCTGCGAATCTCTGCCGACCTGTAGGTGAGAGGACGGACTTCATCTCTTAATGTGTTTTTCCTAAAGTCCCAAATTTGGACGATAAATTTTCCCTCATTCAGAAAACACCAAAGAGGGGAAAGGATGATGGTGATGATGATGATGATGAGGCCAAGAGGATTAGTTAAGTGTCGATTGAAGACGTTGTTATTATCTCGAGCGCTAAATCATACGTGTCGATAACGCGGCGTGTTGTTTCCATCCAGTGTTATTTTTAGTCCCTTTAAATGGTGTCGTTTAAGAGCCGGGTCAGGAGAGGCCCGTTTCACATGGAAACGGTTTCCAGTCTAAACACAGTGTGTGTGATGAATTACCGCTGGAGCAGGAGGTCACATACATTCTGTGTCATACACCCCTCCCTCCCTTTCTCTCTCCTTCTCTCTCCTTCTCTCTTTCTTTCCTTCCCTCTCTCTCTTTCCATCACATGTTAGAAATTATCGCTCTGGAAACATTTGATTTTTATGTCTTTATATATTGATTTTTATGTCTTTATATATCTTTTATGTGTCTCTATAAATCAGAGCTATTTGACACACAGTTTGTTCAATACTGCAGGTTTATCCATTTATCAAAGTCACATTATTACACAGCTACACCTGGAAAAACAGTTTATAATACATCACATTACACTAGCATGTAATATACAGTAGATATAAATGAAATAGGTCAAATGAAATAAGACTGAGAAAAGCTATAAAAAGCTGTATTATACACATTAAAACACCTCGCACTGTATAAACTGTGCAGTCCAGCATCAGGTAGTTTATTGTTTATAGTCATAATAATGATGATAATTGTTCTTTATCATTATATTAATATGACTGCTATAATAATATAGTCATATAACAGGTAAGCTGATATTTGATATTGTTTTGTTGTGCAATATATGTAATATACGTAATATTGACGTAAGAATTGGTTGATTAAGAGACATAAATATAGATACTTACATATTAGATATTAGTAAGATAATGTAGAAAGCTGATTGTGCTTTTAGTTCTATTACTACTATACCGTATTATAATAATAATTAGGGTTGGCAAAATACCTAAATTTAAATTAATTAAGAAAAACTACACATTAAAGAAACAGATTAATCTTAATCTATGATGTCATTCGACACTGCAGACACTACAGGATGTGGGTAATTCTGTCATCCACCGGGGGTCCGGTCTGTAAGCGCTTTAGCTCTCGCCTCGGCTCCTTGGTGACAATGAAACAACTTATTGATCCCCCCCCCCCCACCCTACTCCCCCTCTGCAAAGGGAACAGATCATTGAGATCCTCCTGCGCCACAATAGCCCCCAAACATCTGACGTGACGTGTTCAGACGAGGAGTCAGCAGGTGATCCTAAGGCCTGGGAAATAAGGCTCACACAGTTTACATGGTCGACATACTGCAAAGAAAGGAAACGCCACGTGAGCGCAGTAGGCTCGTCGAGCTTAAAGCATAAAATAGAGGGTGTGTATTTACATATGCGATTAATTTAAATCGATTCCAAGGCACATAATTGGTGGATTTTTACTAGGGCTGCCCCCAAATAGTCGACCAAGCACTGGTCGACCAAAAAATCTTTAGCCGACCAAGATTTCATTAGTCGATTGGTCGCAGGACAAAAAAAAAAAAACATTTGGAGCCGTGTCCTGTCAAAATTAAGTCAAAATCAATATGACTGAACTGTATATAAAAGGCTATAGGGCTTTTAATTTGAAGGGCCAGTCGTGACACTCACTCGCTGTCATTTTTTGTTGTTGTTGTGGTTACACAGCACAGCAGGTCCCTACTTTTTTTTTTCTTTTTTCGATTAGTCGACAAGAAAATCTTTGGTCGGGGGCAGCCCTAATTTTTACAGTCCTAACAGTTACAGTTGAAGGCCCCTGCAGAGATTTACATCGGCCTGCGTCACCTGCTAACCTGCCAGTGTCACGGTGCTGAAAGATTTGTTGAAAAGTGCCATTTTAGTTCGTCTCCTCAATGTTGACGGCTGCAGAGAACTCTGCGTGTCCACTCCGCAGCACCGAGACAGTTTTATGTGGGGCTGCCCAGGGAGGGAAATGGCTTTACTGCGGTGGAGGAGCACGCTGGAGGTTAGAACGAGCCGGCAGCTTTATATCCCGGGGTCCCGGGGTCACCGGCAGATAGACAAAATGAAAGGTTTTAGTGGTGGTTGGGCAGAGTTGTAACACACCCACCGTCGTCTAGACTGCTTTAATGGGTTTACTGCATTGATGAAATATTGACAAGGGGGCTTGAGGTGAGACCCGGGGACAAATGGCCCCTGTTGTTTGAACGAATGCATTTCCTCCTCCTCTCCACGTTGCCCTTCGCTCCACTTTTTTTTAAGGTTGCACATGTGTGGCTGTTGAAAAGGCCCCCTTCACCCCGCTGAACGGCGTTGCTCAAAAGAAGCCCAGAGTTTGCTGTTTAAGCCCATAGATGAGGGCTAAGAAGACCCTTTTGAACTCCCTTTTAAGAATGGACCCTCTTTTCACAGATGGTAATGCCAAACTGCAGGGTGGCATGCATGTTTTCTCTTGTGTAAAAGGCAGAGGATTAATCTTCCTTTGACCTAGCTGCCACTTTTTTTTGCTCACTTTGTCGTTAGGGACGATGCTTTTAAAAAGTTGCACATGTAGCCCAATCACAGGAGGCATTTTTCTGTAGGATTTGAACGCTGCTTGAGATGTTTTATTTCCAGTGGCACTTCACTTTTATACATATATCGGTATTTATCAAAAGAATTAAAGGCTTGCAGCGCCCTCAGACAACTGCGGCTCTCAGTGGCTAATTATGTCCTTACTCCATTGTGTTTGCCCATTGACCTAAAGTTCCTTGTGCAGTAACCCTGCTGAGCTGAGCTTAGACGTCTTAGGTGTTGGTTTGAGAGTTGAACCCAAGTTTAGACCTTTTATTGTGTCAAGAACCAGGAAAGTTATTGTTGAGTTCCTACGTTGTGCAGGGTTTCATTCATTTGTTGGGTTTTAATCCGCAGGATGGCTCCAAAGGAAGTGGGACTACCCTCCTCACCACCGCCACGACCACCAGCACCAACAGCAGCAGCTTCTCCAAACTCCACAAACCTTCCAAGGACCATAAAGACAAGCCCCCAAAAGACTTGAAAGAGCCCAAAAGTGCCTTCAGAGACTCTGGCTGGGAACCCAGCAAAGCCCCCAAAGAACCTTCCAGGAAACCCAAAGAGAACCAGCCACTTAGAGATATCAACCCCAAAATGGGCTTCAAGGAACCCAAGTCTTTGTCCAAGGAGCATCGGACTGAAGGGATCACCCACGGGCCGGGGCTGAACAAGCGCCTGTCCGCGCCCGTCGACGGAGACGATCACGTGGCCAAAAAACGTAAAAAGGGATTTGCAGATTTGTCGGGGAAGCAGCTGTCGGGCCCGGACGCTCAGCATCCAGATAACAAACTGTTGAAGGATAGACCGCAAATGCGAACAAGTAAATTACGACCGGACGCCGGGGACGAGGCCGAGCGCAGGAAGGCGCCGAAGCTTCCGCCCTTCCAGGAACTGGTGGATCCCAACGACTCTGATATGGAGGACCAGTCCAACAAATCAGATGTAAGTAGAACCTCTTTTCTTTTACTTCTCTGACCTTTGTTTGTCATTAAAGCCAAGAGAATGAGATCTGTTGGTCTGTCTTAAGCCTATCGGACACAATTCTTTGATTGACGATTGAAGAAAACCCATGTCTTTTCTTTTTTATTATTGAGGAGGTTCAAGAAAGTCCGCCATGTTGGACTTGGTGATTGGCACTTTCAGGCCACTTTTACTGTGGAAAAGGTTGAAGGGGGGATCAGTGGAGGGAAAGGTCTCTGGTTTTTTCCAGGACTTTGAGGGGTGGAGCGTTTGTTGGTGGTCAGTTCTTCCCTGGGTGTTGAAGGGCTGTAAAATCGAATGACCTGCAGGGAGAGAATCTTCTTTAATGGTGGTCTGGTGGACTCCAAGGGGGGTGAAGTGGGGGAGGTTGTGGAGGTTGGGGGGCAAGGAAATTGCAAGAAGGGGTGGGCACCAATAAACCTGGTGGGAGCTCAGTTGCAATGTGTCTGGGTGGCCAAACAGGAAGTGGGTGCAACCAATGATGATGGCTCCAGGAGCAAGATGCAGCTTTGTTGCTTTTATTGTATTGTAATACGTGATTGTTGTTGCACATTTTATAAATATTTCTGTATCGGAAGGGGGAAAATATTGGTCAGAAGTTCTGACTACAACAACTTCCTCCCACCTCTAGCTGAGTAGAAGAATTAAAAAAAAAAAAAAAAAACTTGGTGCTTTTTCATGAATAGCTTGACATTTAACTGGGTTGCCTGGTCCACGCACATTTGGTGGAGAACCTCCCCATAAAGAGGGGTTGCTTTAAAAGCCAAGTAGTAGACAAGAAAGATTTATGGTTTTACAACACCTGAGGAGAAAGGGGAGACGTGGCAGTGAATAGCACAGAGTTCCCCTTTAATCCTTTTAGCTGTTGAAAGAAGAAAAAGGCCGTGCGTTTGTCAAAGAAAGGTCTAAATCCCCATGCTCCCGGCACTTTTCTTTTTTTTTTTTTTTTTTTTTGCAACAGTGTTTTCATTTCTATTCTCTGTGCTTGTATAAAGTGTGAGTCTTTGTGTATCTTTCTGCAGTGGCAGCATGTTTAGGCAGGGGAGTTATTACTTAGCACTAGCAGAACTTGTGTTTTTGTCTGCGCTGTATGTAAATGCCTTCTTTTTTTTTTAAGTTTTCCCACACAGGGACCAGGGGGTCGGCTCGACTGTAAAAAAAAAAAAAAAAAAAAAAGAAAGAAAGAGGGGGGATGTGGGGTGACAAATGCCAGGTGTTTGATTCTCCTCAGGCAGCGGAGCAACCCCGGTGGCCGAGAGCCGGACCGACACAAAGTGCCGCTCTCATTTCTCATGTGACCACTTGTTTGATCTCAGTGTTTTCCTCCGAGCGCCGGGGCCAGAAACAGCACAGAGGAGGAAATGTGGAGTAGGTGATGACATGAAGGGAAAGCAGGCTGCCGCTGCCGCTGCTGCTGCTGCTGCTGCTGCTGCTGCTGCTGCTGCTGCTGCTGCTGCTGCTGTGGCACGTTTGCATAGAAAGCTTGTTTTCTTACCACACGGGAGTGAGAGCGGCCGTCACCTGTACACGTTTCACCACAGAGCCCTGGAGTTTAGATGGATAAATGGCTGAAAATTGGTTATAAAGCTGCAAAAACTTTAATTTATTTTCAGTCTCTTCAGTCTGAGTCTCTACAACAGGAAGGGAAATAAATATAAGAGGTGATGGTGATGTTTATGCAAAACTTTGTCCAGTTCGTACTGAAATAACTGTGACAATAAAAGAACCAGTGTTTTAAAAAAAAAAAAAAAATTGGTATTTTTGCGGGATAAGTGTCAGTTTGTCATTCGTCATGAAAAAAAAAACTGAATAGTAATGATTTCCTTTTCAATCATGTGCAAACTGCAAGTGGACTTCAGTGTGTGAGGTCATTGATCCTCTGTCGGTGCTTTTGTAGACATCATCGTTTTGCAGACATCAGTGCCGACTCAGTGTTTCCTGCACAGCTTTGCAACCCTCACTAGTCTCTGTGATAGTACTGCTCTCACTTCAGCTCAGTAGTGACTCTGCTTTATTTAAAGGGATAGTTCACCCAAAATTCAAATTTCACTCATTATCTACTCACCTCATGTGGACTAAGGGCTGGGAGAAGTTTCAGAGTCTTCCGTGCCTTCTCAGAGTTACGGGGGGGGTCCATGTGATGGTTTTGAATGGATACCACTTTTCTTCGTTCAAAAAGACACACCAAAAAACATCCAAATACCTCTATACTGCTCGTCTGTAATGTCCCTCTTGTATTGAAGCCCCGACATGAGAAATTGTTCCGCCGGTCAGTGCAAATCACGGAAGAGCAGTGAACTGAGACACTGGGAGCTTCCGCTACAAACACGCTTAAAATATAGACTTATTTAATTTTTTTTCTGAACAATTTCTCATGTCGGGGCTTCAATACAAGAGGGACATTACAGACGAGCACAATGGACGTATTTGGATGTTTTTTGGTGTGTCTTTTTGGACGAAGAAAGTTGGTATCCATTTGCAACCGTTACATGGACAAATACTGCTGTGCGGACCCCCCCCGTAACTCCGAGAAGAAACGGAGGACTCTGAAACTTCTCCCAGCTCTTAGTCGACATGAGGGTGAGTAGATAATGAGTGAATTTTAAATTTTGGGTGAACTATCCCTTTAAAAAAACACCTCAATGACTCTTTTTTTTTTTTTTTTAAGGCAGAAAAACATGAATCACTCGATTTATATCAAAAAACACTTTGCAGCTTAAAACCGTCAACAGTGCGTCGCCGGGGGGGTCAGAAGTTTAAAGTGCGTTTGTGTCACGAGCTCCAACATTTCAGTTTAAATGGCTTTGTTTGAATCAAAGTGTCAAACTGAAAAGCTGCTTAATTCACATTAAAACAGTTTTGTTTGGACAGCCCCCGCTGAATCGGACAAGAGAAAAACCAAATAGCCTCTTGTCGGTCGGCTCGGTCTTCGTTTCGCTGGCGTTTTCTTTTCGGGGTCCGTCCCAAACTGTGCCAGGACAGAGAGAGAGAGAGAGAGAGGAGAGGAGGCCCAGATTGATGGCAGTAAACTGCAGCTAAAGACTATTTATTGTCTTTGAAGAGGCCTGCTTTGGTGGTTTTTGAGTGAAGCAAGACAAAAGCCCTAAAAAGGAGTGGTGCTAAGATTTATGCCACTCTGAAGAAGCTGTCCCATAAACCAACAGACCAGCTGTGTGTTGTTTGTTGGCAGGAGGTGACATCCATTGAAGTCCCTCTGCCTTTTGTCCGCACTCCTCTTCTTTTTCTCTCATGTTTCTTCTTTTTCTTCGTCTTCTTTGCCGCTCGCTTCTCTCCCCCCAATTTGTTTTCTCAGGCAGCAGAAGCAGCACACTCACTCACTCACTCACTCACTTTGCAAATTTTTTAAGGTTTTTACATAACAAGAAGCGCATTTTGTGTCAGTCCTTTTCTTTTTCTTTTTTTTTTTCTTTCCCCAAACTGACACACTGATGCTAATCTGGTCCTCCAGCCCGAGGGTGAATGAGTTCAGGGCACGACGGCATGAAAACAGTTCACAGGAGGGGGAAAAAAATTGAAAACTTTTTTTTTGTTTTGTTTAAAAATTGTAAATGAATGAGTGAAGGGGTTTAGAGTTACTGGAATATTTGAGTTATTGGGAACCGGGACATTGTTTGAATTATTGGACTGTGGGTTTATGTATCGGTATGTCTGGGTTGTTGTTGGATTGATTGTCTGAGGGGATCACAGGACGGTGTATTTATCCATTTTTATTTATGGAAACATGTTGCAGACGACGATGAAATCCAAGTGTTATTTACTTTCTACCATCACCACCGCCGCCAGATAAATGTCTTTGTTCTCCAGGGAGAGAGAGAGTACAACGCTGCTGCTGCTGCTGATGTTACTGATGTTGAGTCTCACTCTGTGGACGCATCATTAACCATAACGCTGTGTTAAGTTGTTTTCTTCACCCGACCAGAACTGACTGGTTTTGTACCGGCTCAATTATATTTGGTCGATTTGGTTTGTTGGAGCCTCGGGTTTGGTTTTAGAGATTAAAATGTATTCACATTACTTCACTTTCATCTTAAAGGCTTATTATTAAAGGTGTCAGTATAAAGGTAGATGTTTGTGTTAAAGTTCCTTCAAAATAAAGGTAGATGTTTGTGTTAAAGCTCCTTCAAAATAAAGGTAGATGTTTGTGTTAAAGCTCCTTCAAAATAAAGGTAGATGTTTGTGTTAAAGCTCCTTCAAAATAAAGGTAGATGTTTGTGTTAAAGCTCCTTCAAAATAAAGGTAGATGTTTGTGTTAAAGCTCTTTCAAAATAAAGGGAGATGTTTGTGTTAAAGCTCCTTCAAAATAAAGGTAGATGTTTGTGTTAAAGCTCCTTCAAAATAAAGGTAGATGTTTGTGTTAAAGCTCCTTCAAAATAAAGGTAGATGTTTGTGTTAAAGCTCCTTCAAAATAAAGGTAGATGTTTGTGTTAAAGCTCCTTCAAAATAAAGGTAGATGTTTGTGTTAAAGCTCCATACAGTACAAAGGTAGATGTTTGTATTAAAGCTCCTTCAAAATAAAGGTAGATGTTTGTGTTAAAGCTCTTTCAAAATAAAGGGAGATGTTTGTGTTAAAGCTCCTTCAAAATAAAGGTAGATGTTTGTGTTAAAGCTCCATACAGTATAAAGGTAGATGTTTGTGTTAAAGCTCCATACAGTATAAAGGTAGATGTTTGTGTTAAAGCTCCATACGGTATAAAGGTAGATGTTTGTGTTAAAGCTCCATACAGTATAAAGGTAGATGTTTGTATTAAAGCTCCTTCAAAATAAAGGTAGATGTTTGTGTTAAAGCTCCATACAGTATAAAGGTAGATGTTTGTGTTAAAGCTCCATACAATATAAAGGTAGATGTTTGTATTAAAGCTCCATACTGTATAAAGGTAGATGTTTGTATTAAAGCTCCATACAGTATAAAGGTAGATGTCCATGTGTAGTGTGATTATAAAGCAGCTCTAGGTTCTATATTAATACTGTGAAAGTATCAAAGCCTCAGTCCACAGAGAAATGCACACAGCCTGTATTCAGAAACTGAGCCTTAAAAAAAAGTGTTTCAGTTGAAATCGGATCTGGGTTGGATCTGACTTGGATTATTCTATTCATTGATTCAGTGTTGAGGGTTTTTCAGATTAATGAACAAATCAAGAGGCCAGATAATAATCACATCTGACTGTTTAGATGTCTCCTCTCTCGAGCACTTGGCTTCATCTTCTTTGTAATTTATGAGGTGTCCGCACATCTGTTTGAAGGATGAGGAGGAGTGACAAATTTGATTATCAAAGTGATGAGAACTGGTCAGTGAAGCTGCTGATGTTTAATAAAGGGTCAGATCCCCTTTTCTTTGGCTGACTGTTATGTTGGTGATGCATTGAGAATAAAAACGGAGCACATTTCATGTAAACACTTGCAAATTTGGATGGTGAGTCCAGGTGAGCAGGTCTGGTAGCAGTGACTGCATTGTTGTGACATCATAAAGTTACAGGAAGTCCTGACGGCTCGTTTTAAGACTCTTTAATCATAAAGCAGATCTCAGTTCTGTATTAAAGGAGAATTCCGGTCATTTTCTAAATAACGCTCTACAGCTCTAGGTCCCCGAGTGCGACCATAGGAAAAAATCCGAGAAAAATATGTGCAGACCGGACCTAGCTCACCTCCTGCTAGCTGCGCTACACTGCAGTTAGCAAAGTAATGGGGGCAGTTCTTCTAACTGCGACTTTGGCCTCTATATAATGGTCAAAATATCACTACAAATGCTTTGCAACATCCACCAGTTCCTCACCACACAACACTGAGTGTATATAACTCTGTTAATATGAGAGAGCAGTGTTAACGTGTTTTTATCACGTAGCTTTGTTTAGCTTCCTGGGTAGACCTTACTAGTCGACTGTCGAGCTCGGGACTGTTTCCATATTAACAAAGACAAAAACACGAGGAAAACATGGATTTAGGAGGAAGAAAATGATTTTGGATGGGAAATAAAGCAGTTATATTCGTAATGATGCTTTTTCCCATCCAAAATCATTTTTTTTCCTCCTAAATCCATGTTTTCCTCATGTTTTTGTCTTCACTGACATGAAAAAAGTCCCGATCTCGACAGTCGAGTTTTTCCTGTGGTGTAGAGCATTACTTAGAAAATGACCGTGATTCTCCTTTAATACAGTGCAATCATCAAAGAGCACAGACGTTGTTAGACGTTTACTATTAAAAGCTGATAGTAGAAACATTGTCCTTTTAAAGTAAAGTTACAAAACTGGACTTTTAGTGAAATCTGCATCTCTATTGCGTTTCCTCGTCATTTATTTGCATCATAAACAGTTCAGGGCTTCAGCGTCGGTGCGTTCAGAGGACCGACCGTCGGTCTGAGTCTGAGAAAACCACTGCTTCGTCCTCGGGAGGAGTCGGGCCCCATCAAATGTCTTTTAAAGGAGGAAGCTAAATTAATTGTGATGAGGTCTGATCCAACGTCTCTGAGTGGGACGAGGTAAAAGCCGAGATGTTTTACTACAGAACCAGTCGGTGCTTTGTGTCGGGCAAATTGTTTAAAATCAATACCTGTGGGGCTGAAGACGAGCGAGTCGACGTCAACAAACCTCTTCCAGCTCCAGGCAGCAGACTCACACACACTCACACACACACACACACACACAACTGGCTGATTCACAAATATGAGGAATGTGGTGAGGAGGATCTGGTGAGCACCTGGAGGCTCGGCCCCGTCCTCAGACCTCTGCACACACCTGGGATCCGATCAGATCAGATGAAAGATCAATGATTGGACGTGGCTAATTAACTGGACGAGTCCCAAAGCTTCAGAAACCAAATGACATGAGCTCCTCTCTCCTCTCCAGACTCTGCTCGTATTATAAAGATGTAAAATGTGCTCGTATATAAACTGCCCTAAAGATATTTTAAAGGGATGGTTCACCCAAAATTCAAATTTCACTCATTATCTACTCACCCTCATGTCGACTAAGGGCTGGGAGAAGTTTCAGAGTCCTCCGTGCCTTCTCTGAGTTACAGCGGGGGTCCGTGCAGCACTGCATGTCCATATAATGGTTGTGAATGGCGCTCACTTTTCTTCGTCCAAAAAGACACACCAAAAGACATCCAAATACCTCCATACTGCTCGTCTGTAATGTCCCTCTTGTATTGAAGCCCCGACATGAGAAACTGTTCCGCCGGTTTGCACTGACACAGGAAGAGCAGTGAACTGAGACACTGGGAGCTTCCACTCCAAACAAGCTTAAAATATAAACTTATTTAATTTTTTTCGGAACAATTTCTCATGTCGGGGCTTCAATACAAGAGGGACATTACAGACGAGCAGTATGGAGGTATTTGGATGTTTTTTGGTGTGTCTTTTTGGACGAAGAAAAGTGGTATCCATTCACAACCATTATATGGACAAATACTGCTGCACGGAGCCCCACTGTAACTCAGAGAAGGCACGGAGGACTCTAAAACTTCTCCCAGCTCTTAGTCGACATGAGGGTGAGTAGATAATGAGTGCAATTTGAATTTTGGGTGAACTATCCCCTTAATATCTGTTTCACCCTGGTTCAAATTATTGATCCTTATAACCAAATACTTATTGATTTTTAGCATTTTCGCCCTTTAAATCCTAGTTTTCCTCTGTTTTTCAATTTCCCACTATAACCCACATACTGTATGTGCTGTGTGAAGTGTAGTGAATAGTGATTTTTAGTGAGTTTGAAGGCCAGTGTGTGCCGGTGTGTGTGTGTGCAGGTGTGTGTGTGTTTGAGAGCGGGGGAGAGAGACTGCAGGACAGTATAATCTCTCCAACTACACAGAAACACATATTTATGTATATTTATACACATGTACATGACAATTTAACATCCACACCAACACACCCACCTGTGTTTATCCCACTGACCCACAGAGCAGCAGTGTCTCTAGTGGACGGCAGGGAAACAGCAGCTTCAAACAGTGACAAATATTCAATTAAATGAATAAATTTCAAGGATTTCAGAATAAAAGCCTAATAAAAAAAAATAGGATGTTTGATTGTGTGGTGGGTTTTTTTGCATCTTCAAGGACAAAAATGTGGAAAAAAGGAGTCAGATGACTTTTATTACAGACGTTACAACAAACCTGCTTATTGTTTGTAGTTTGTTGCCCAGATTTTTTTCTGGTTTTCCTTTCTTATCGTTCCTAGTTTTCAAAATAAAACACTCGTCGTGGCTTTGATGTTGGGTGTTATCTCATAACATGCTCGGTCAATTTCCGTGAGAAGAGGAAGTGAAAGTGTCGACTCTGCACCAAACATTGGGTGTTGGTGGTACGTTGCATCATATCTTTATTGCAGACTCATGGTCCATTGAATGAAAATAAAGGTACAATACAAAACAAAGAGAATGCAATAATACTAAACAATGTATGAATAATTTAAAAACAAATTAATTAATATACAGGCTTTTATGCCACAGCGCTCCCTGAGGCTTCATGTGCAGCGGATACAGCTCTTCTTTAAGATTACGTAGTTAGAGCCATGACGATGCTAACGTTTGATCAGGCTTGATTGTGTTTTTGATGTGTCGTGTTTGTTCACCACTTGTTTTCTCTTCCTCCTCCTCCTCCTCCTCTTCCTCCTCCTCCTCCTCCTCCTCTTCCTCCTCCTCTTCTTCCTCTTCATCCTCCTCTTCCTCCTCCTCCTCTTCTTCCTCTTCCTCCTCCTCTTCTTCCTCTTCCTCCTCCTCCTCCTCCTCCTCTTCCTCCTCCTCCTCTTCTTCCTCTTCCTCTTCCTCCTCCTCTTCTTCCTCTTCATCCTCCTCTTCCTCCTCCTCCTCTTCCTCCTCCTCCTCTTCTTCCTCCTCCTCTTCCTCCTCCTCTTCTTCTTCTTCCTCCTCCTCTTCTTCCTCCTCCTCCTCTTCCTCCTCCTCTTCCTCCTCCTCCTCTTCTTCCTCTTCCTCCTCCTCTTCTTCCTCTTCATCCTCCTCTTCCTCCTCCTCCTCTTCTTCCTCTTCCTCCTCCTCTTCTTCCTCTTCCTCCTCCTCCTCCTCCTCCTCTTCCTCCTCCTCCTCTTCTTCCTCTTCCTCTTCCTCCTCCTCTTCTTCCTCTTCATCCTCCTCCTCCTCTTCTTCCTCTTCCTCCTCCTCCTCCTCCTCCTCCTCTTCTTCTTCTTCCTCCTCCTCCTCTTCCTCTTCCTCCTCTTCCTCTTCTTCCTCCTCTTCTTCTTCCTTCTCCTCCTCCTCCCCCTCCTCCTCTTCTTCCTCTTCCTCCTCTTCTTCTTCCTCTTCCTCCTCCTCTTCTTCCTCCTCCTCCTCTTCCTCTTCTTCTTCCTCTTCCTCCTCCTCTTCTTCCTCCTCCTCCTCCTCCTCCTCTTCTTCCTCCTCCTCCTCCTCCTCCTCCTCTTCCTCCTCCTCCTCCTCTTCCTCCTCCTCCTCCTCCTCTTCCTCCTCCTCCTCCTCCTCTTCTTCTTCTTCCTCCTCCTCCTCTTCTTCCTCCTCCTCCTCTTCTTCCTCCTCCTCCTCCTCCTCCTCCTCCTCCTCCTCCTCCTCCTCCTCCTCCTCCTCCAGTCTGAACAGCCCAGTCCGGCCAGTTCCAGCTCCAGTTCAGGCTTCGCACCCACACACCACAAACGACAAGGTCAGTGCCCCGAGGCTCGAGTGGAGCTTCATCTTTTATGTGCATTTCAGATCTGTTTGAATATCGAAGTCTGGTTTTTATAGGACGAATCACAACATGGTCATATATTAACCCTCCTTTGAGACGGAGGGCAGGAAATACAAGTGAAAGAACCTTGAACATTTATTTTTTTTAATACAAGAGCTTAAAAATCTGATCTGGACAATTTTTCTCTTTTATTTGTGTTGGTAACAGCAGTTTTATCAGGGTCGCAGAGGGGGAGGCCATATTCAGAGATTTTATCAACTGTATCTATCAAGGAAAATCAAGTTTTGATTTTCAAAATGTGAAATAAATGCATTATAATCTGAGATGAAGCTGCAGTTTTATGATAAAAATCATCATAAAGTTCAAGTTTTAACTTGAGGAGAGAAAAGAAAAGATACAATATTAATCAGATGTTAAAGGGATTGTTCAACATTTTGGCAAATTGTTCCCATTGCCATAATCCCTATAGTTTTAGGAGTAGTAGGTTCGTTACCTTTAATTGTCGGTGCAAGCTATTTTTAGAACGGCGGAGCAGAGCCGCGAGCTGCTCAGAGCTACGCTACGGAGGCTAATGGGATTTCCATGCTATGAGATAATAACACAACGTTACCAGACAGAGTTGTTTTAGAGGTAAATTCATGCAAAACTGCTGATGCACGTTCCCGTCTGGGGCAGTTTTTCATCAAGCAGTCTCTGCATTTCCCTCTAAAACAACTCTGTGTGGTAACATTCTGTTATTATCTCATAGCGTGGTGAATGTGCAGGTCACAACTTGTCCACCAGAGCGTTTTGGAGTTGTTGGATTGTGTATTTGATGAGTTTTGATGAGTTTAATGAGGGAAACCAAGAAATCCCATTAGCCTCCGTAGCGTAGCTCTGAGCAGCTCGCGGCTCTGCTCTGCCGTTCTAAAAATAGCTTGCACCGACAATTAAAGGTAACGAACCTACTGCTAAAACTGTAAGATTATAGGGATTATGGCAATGGGCCAATTTGCCAAAATGTTGAACTATCCCTTTAAGTTTAACTTTTTTTTTCTGCTCCCTTCTGTTTACAACCTGTTTGACCAGAGCAGCGATCAATTATCAGACAGAAATTGCATCAAACTGTGTTAAAAAATAAAGAAAAAGCAGCTTTAAAATGGACTGAGAGGCTCCGACGGCTCCGACCGAGTCCAGAAACCTGGGTGGTGTTGTTTTCAATGTGAGGGTCCTCATGTGACCTCTGCTTGTGTTTGTAATCCTTCTCTGGGTGCAGTGGTGGACTTCATCATCAGGAAAAGGGTGGCTCTCCCCCCCTCCACCACCACCCACCCCACCACCCACACAGGTAAACGGCTCCACTGAGACGCTGTGACGCCTCCACAACCTCCGTCACACATGCAATCGTGCATGGACGATGTTTTGTCCCCTCACCCGTTCATGCATCTCCTTCAGTCACGTCAGCTCAGTGTTGTTATTATTATCAGAATTACTGTTATTATTATTTCCTCTGCCAGCTGTTTGAGTCATTGCTTTGACTTAAAAATTGATTTAAAAACGTAATTGTAATTTTTTTTGTTAGGCCATATCGCCCTGCTTATGCAACTCATTCATTTTTGGTAGTGAAAGGTCAAACGTTATGGAGCCAGATCACTGACATTAAAATTTAGCATTGAAAACAGAATTTGGCATTGTAATAAAAGGTTTTTTACACTCTTTTTTTCAGTCCCACTGGTTTTCAGTTTCTATTTTCTTTTTTTTTCTTTTTTCAGTTTAGCTTCGTTGGTCTGTTGTGATTCACTTTGCTCAGCTGCTCGAGGCCGCGCTCCTCCCAGTCCCTTTTTTAAAAACCTGGAGGTGCGTTCACGCGTCCCTAGGCCCCTCCCCTCCGCACCAAAAACCCTGCCAGCAACTTGAAACGGAAAAAAAGAAAATTGAAACTGAAAACCAGTGAGATTGGGGGGAAAAAATGACAGTGTAAAAAAAAAAAAAAAAACTTTTATTGCAATACCAAATTTTATTTTTTAAGCCAAATTTTTTATTATAATTAGGGATGTCATGATTACTTGTTTTCACTATTAATCGTGGTATGAAACGCCACAATTAATTAATCGTAAAGATTCCTAAATACCGTCACTTCCCAAAAAAGATGATGTTGGAACCATATCGGCAGATGTGCGCCAAAATAAAGGTAAATGCTCAGATACTGGTCAATTTAACTAACGTATACATTTAATTGGTATGAATATAAATGTTAGCATGTCATTTGTATTTTATTTTATTTTAAAACAAAACAAAAAATGATTAAAATAAACGTAGATGACAATTTCCCTGGGGGATTAATAATTGGTCATATAGATACTTGAAATATTTTGTGTAAACAATGAGTAATGTTATCTTTTGGCTCTATTTGATTTTACACATTCATAGTGTTGTGAAATTAATTTGTGCATAATAATCGTGATTATTTCTCTGACAATAATCGTACCAAGAAAATGTATAGTTGTGACATCTCTAACTATAATGCCAAATTCTGTTTTCAATGCTAAATTTTAATGTCAGTGATTTGGCTCCATAAAAGTCCAGGGTCGCCGTGAACTCACAAAACACAGCGAGTGTTGGTTTGGTTTTGAGGAATCACTTCCAGTTGGGCTCATTGGTTCAGTTGGGTTCAGGGAAGCACTGAGTAGAGTTGAGTAACCTGAGGTCAAAGGTCAAGGTCAGTGTGACCTCACAAAACGTGTTTTTGGCCTCTTGAACCTAAGGCAGATTTTACCGGTTAAAGGACAATTCCGGGCAAATTCAACTCGGGGGTGTATTTTCCTAACATTTTAGGTCTAAAAGAAGGAATCTGAAGATTTTCAGTTTAATCGCTCCTGTTTTGCGGTAGTTGTGTCTGTCCCCGCATCGCCACGGCAGCGATGAATGGGAGCGGATTGAAGTTCCGCTGTTTAGGCTGTTTACATCCCTCAAAGCCGCAATTTTTTTCCACAGACAGCGTCAGATGGCGACTCAAACATGCACAGAGAAGTTTATTTACTTCAAGCAAGTCGACATGTTTGTAAAACTAGATCTAATTCAAAGTCTCGCGCGAGACCTAAGTTGCCGTGCTCGGTGTATTCAGGTACAGTCAGAAGCTCCCGTTTGCGGCTTTGAGGGATGTAAACGCCTAAACAGCGAAACTTGCATCCGCTCCCATTCATCGCGATGACAGACACAACTACCGCAAAACAGGAGCAATTAAACTGAAAATCTTCAGATTCCTTCTTTTAGACCTAAAATGTTAAGAAAATACAGCCCCGAGTTGAATTTGCCCAGAATTGTCCTTTAACACACTGTTGTTTGATCTGTTCATGATAAATCCAGTTTCCTCCCACCTCACTGCCCCTCCACTCCCCCGCCCCCCTCCCTCACACAACATGACCTGCTGCTGCTTCACGCATTTAAATTTAAATTTGAATTATTAATAAATAAATAAATCAATAAAACCAACCTTAACCCCAGTGTGGTCGTGTCGTGTCGTGTCTCCCCTCTCAGTCCTCGGCCCGCTGCAGTCGGTGATGCAGGACCTGCACTCGGACGACAACGACGACGACTCGGAGGACGACGACGACAACGACATGGACTCGGACATGGAGCGACTCGCGCACACACACCTCACACACCACCAACGCAGGTCAGTGGACGTGTTGTCGTGGGATGTTTTAAATACAGTGTGACCTAACCTAGCCTGAGCCTTGAGGGTTTAAACATGATGCACAGAGCACTTCTGAAATTGACAGCTGCTAGAATTTTTTAACTGAAGCACTTTGTGAATGTTTTTATGTTGTGTGATGTCTTGTTTGTCCTGATGCTGCTCTTTATGCCTTTTAAATTGCCCCTTGGGGACAAATAAAGTGTTTGATTGATTAAAAGTTGTGGTTTTTTTGTGGTTGTCACTCTTCAGGGTCAGTTTAAGCGACGGCAGTGAGAGTGACAGCTCCTCGCCCTCGCCCCCCTCCCACAACGAGGCCCCGCCCCTATTAAAGACTACTAATAACCAGGTAGGATGACATCACACTATAACCCAGGTGTGTTGTTGTGTTATTAGTGTGTGTGTGTGTGTGTGTGTGTGTCGGGTGTGTGTTCACTCTGCTCCCTCCCTCCCTCAGATACTGGAAGTGAAGAGTCCGACCAAACAGAGCAAACAGGACAAGAACAAGAACATGGACTGTGACAAGGTACACGCAGCTTTTCACAATAAAAGTCCCCGTGTGAACCAGAGGTTAGGAAATATCATCAAGAAGAAACGATTGAGACAGATGATGTTGTCATGGTGATGGATGGATGGATGGATGGATGGATGGATGGATGGATGGATGGATGTGTGTTTTAATGTGAGGTTAATGGGTTTATCCTCAGTTGTTGTTTTTGGATTATTATTATTTTATTATCACTTTGTAATATATTTGGCTAAATACTTATAATAATACTAATACTATGCTAATATTATCATGACTTGAATTTGTATGAAGGACATAAGACTTATAAAATAAATAAGTATGAAAAAATGCATTTGGACACAGAAACACATAAATTAATAAAATGAGAAATATCGAAATAAATGAATAAAAACAAACAGATTTTTTTTTTTTTACTTTTTTTTAAGTACATTTTTGGGACTCTTTTGGCTTTAATGGACAGGAGAGTTGAGAGAGTGACAGGAAATGGGAGGCAGAGAGGGGGGGGAATGACACGCAAGATAGGGCCGCTCGGCACGGAGAAACAGAATTTTTTTTTATACAAAAATGAATGTGTTCTTTCTCTCTTTCCTTTTTCTTTCCATATTTATTGTCATTTTCTGTCATAAGTTTGATGCTTGTTGCATAAACTTCCTCTAACTCGGTCTAAACTCATGCAGCTTTTGAAACTTTATTATTTATGTGACTCTGTCAAACAAAATCATAGTATTTGGAGGAGGAGACGTAAGAAATCTGATTGTAGAGACGCTGGTTCGACTGTTTCTGTCTCCGTTTCCTCATCAAATAAACTTCATAATAAATGCACAGACACATAAACAACAAGAATTGAAATCGAATGTGTGATAAAACAGCTGACCTGAGGCTGGTGTGTGTGTGTGTTTGCAGGCGTACCTGGACGAGCTGGTGGAGCTGCACAAAAGACTGATGACACTAAGAGAAGGTCACATACTGCAACAGGTGGGTCATCATCATCATCATCATCTTCTTCTTCCTCATCATCATCATCATCATCATCCTGCTGTGGTTTGTTGACATTTCTTTAACCCAGTCACAGTCGTCTTGAGCAGCGCTGAGCTGAAGGAACTTGTTGTAGTACTTCACACACACAGAGAGACAGGTGAGGCTGCTGGGTGTTTGTGTTGGCGGTCACGGTCGTTTCAGTGAAATCACGCGCGTCCTGAACCGCAGTCGGTCTGACGGTTGAAGCTTCAGATGTTTCCTGACTGAGTCACTCTCTGGTCTCAGCAGGTTGGGGTTTCCATCCACCTACGGTATTCTTATTCACATTTTCAATATTTGCGGGGAAAAACTTGGATAGAAACGCCAGAAATTCGGAAAAAAAAGGCAGAAAATTCGAAAAAAAATAAACAAAAAAAACGTTTTTATGCTCGGAGAAGGTGGATTTGTCAGCTCATCGATAAAAGGAAAATGTGACTTTTTGCTATGAAAACAGGTTTTGTGAATAAACGATGACCGACGCTGTTCACACTGCAGTATACAGTATACAAGTTTCCCAGAATGCAGCGGCATATACAGTATATACAGCTGTAAAACAGGTGAAAAGCTGTTTTATTTCCCACTGTAGCGCTGTTGTTATTACGTCACTTGATTAAGTTTAAATGTCTTTCATGCGAGAAAGTAACTGTTTAGATCCCCAATGTGCGGTTGGTTTATCCAAATGACGGTTGTTTAGTTTGCTACGATGTTTTTCAGAGAAGTGAAGCTCCACAGGGATAAATTCACTTTTTCTTTTTGCACATTTTCACAAAATTAGCTCAAAAATTTCGATACATTTGGATGGAAACCTGACTAGTGTTTTCTCTCTTCCTGGCTCCCAACGAGTCTTTACAGACCTGAACTTTCTGGTCCCAAGCAGCTTTTTGAGGAAGTTGAATCTCGGGTCACAGAGGTCTCCACTGTAGTTGAGCTGCCTCCTAATCTTCTTGTTTTTGCTTCTTCTGCTTCTTCTTCAATTTTGCCGCTAGGTTGACAGTTGTGTTACTTAACCAATTCAAATCGGTGCATTAACTATCTAGTAGCAACATTTATTCTGAAGTAACAAGTGACAAAGATGTGTAGATGACTTGTGTAAATGTAACGGAGTAAAAGAACATATTTTATTTAGGAAATGCAGTCGAGTAGAAAGTGAAAGTTGACAAAAATCAATCAATCAATTATTTCTATAGCACTTTTCATACAATTAAAGACCCCAACCCAGAAATACAACATAAAACAAAAGAAAGGGGATATCCAAAAGCTGGAGCAACTGACAGGCTTTGCGTTTCCAACTCAAATTGGTGCATTTTCTTAACAATGTAGGATCTACCTTTATTTTGTAGTAAGACGTAACGAAGATATGTAGATGTGTAAATGTATCGGAGTCAAATTTCACATTTTATTTAGGAAATGTAGTGGAGTGAAGGTGAAAGTTGACAGAGATCAGTCATCAGACTTGATTTCTTTAGCACTTCTCATACAATTAAAAATGCAACACAAAGTGCTTCATATAATAAAACACACCCAAAACACCCCCATCCTACCCACAATCCCCCTCCCCACCACCTCAACCCACAGATACAACATAAAACAAAAACAGGGAATATTCAAAGTGAGGAAATCTAAATAAAAAAGTCAAGTCCAAATATGTGAAAATCCTACACAAGTATAAAAACAAAGTATTTGTACTTTGTTACATGACAACGCTGCATTTCAGCTGCTTCTGTATCTGGGACCTCGGGACCAGAGGTGAGGGTCCGAACAGAGAGGAATTACAGCAGGTCACATCTAAGATCCAATTAACTGAAGACAAGAAAGTCAAAACACCGAACCTCAGTAGTAAAAACTTGGATGGATGGATGGTGACTTTCAGTAACTCCTGCTAATTAAGTGGAAAAGAAGCTTTAAATCGTTAAACCTTCAGTAAAACATAAAACGTGTAAAACTTTATCTTTAATTGCGTGTGTTTTTCTCTGATCTGGTGATGTCAGAGCTGCTGTGGCGTTGGATTAGAGGAGGATCCCTCTGTAATCTGCTCCAGATCCCTCTCTGTAATCTGCAGCTTCATCTGGAAGCAATGAATTATTCGGTTGACCTCCCTCCACCTCGGGAGAGATTGCTCGTTTTTCTTGCTTCATATTCTTTCTTTCGAGGGGCCTATCATGTGACGGCGGCATTAATGGATCTTCCCGGCGGCGGCGGCCAACTAAACTTCTGCCTCGCTCCCCCTGGAAAACACACACAATCCCGTCCCGAGCCGAAGCCGAACAACGCCACCGTAGCTCCACAGTAATCAAGCTAATCTAGCAGAGTTCACCAACTGGCTCCATTTCCTGTTACAAGAGATGGAAATGATTAAGTATCAGCCTCTGTGCTCAGTGGTGGAGGGGAGAGAAGGAGGGAGGATCACACAGAGAAGTGTAATGCAGATGGCATGTGTGTGTGTAGTGTGTGTGTAGAGAGAGACAGTGGGACTCTTTGGTAGCTGTTTCCAGTTGAAACCAATCCTGAACGGTGATGAAACGGGTCCAGATCACCTCCCTCCCTCCCTCCCGCACCACGGAGACGGAGACAAGACGAATGGGAGCGAAGAAGAGACGCCCGGCCGGCCGACGAGCATCTGACTCTGATCTGCTCTGTAATCAATGTGGGCTGCAGCTCCTTCTGCAGAGGCTTTGTGGTGTGAACTGGATCAGGTTTTGGTTCCTGGTTGGCTCCTTTTTTTTTTTTTTTTTCCCAAACAGACTCTTGCTTAAAGGGTTAGTTCACCCAAAATTGAAATTTCACTCATTATCTACTCACCCCTCATGTGGACTAAGGGCTGGGAGAAGTTTCAGAGTTTTCCGTGGCTTCTCTGAGTTACAGGGGGTCTCGGCGTAGCAGTGCATGTCCATATAACGGTTGCAAATGGATACCAACTGTCTTCGTAACAAAAAGACACGCCAAAAAACATCCAAATACCTCCATGCTGCTCGTATGTAATGTCCGTCTTGTATTGAAGCCCCAAAATGCGACATTGTCCCGAAAAAAATTTAATAAGTCTATTTTTCAAGCTTGTTTTGTAGCGGAAGCTTCTTGAAGCTCCTCTTCCCGGTTCGAGTGAAATTTCAATTTTGGGTGAACTATCCCTTTAAACCAGAGCCATGTTCACCACCGTGAAGCAGCCGGTTCTGAAAACACAGTTTGGTCTTGGTCTTTTAGTAACACCAAGACGTTGAATCACCAAACGGCAGAAAAACCATGTGACCGCCATCGTAGTAGTTTAATACGTAGTTCATTAGAGATTTATTACGAAACCACAACCCAATGGAGAAGAAATCATGTTTGGTTTCTTTTTATGATTCAAGGTTTTTTTATTATATTTTCATGATTGAAAGCAAAAGACAAACAAACAAACAAACAAACAGAAGACACAGAATGGAGGTTAAAGGGATACTGTAGTACACTGTACATTTTGGCAAATTGGCCCATTGCTATAATCCCTACACTGTAAAAACTCAAAATCTTTCCAAGAATATTTGTCTTATTTCTTGTCAAAATGTCTCAATTTTAATCAAAACTAATCTCTTTCCACTTAAAATAAGACTCGTCACCTAAAAATTAACTTGTTTTTAGATAATTTTCACTTGTTTCAAAGAAATTTTCAATTGAAATAAGTAGAAAAATCTGCCAGTGAAAGGAAGTTTTTTGTGCTTGTAATAAGAAAGAAAAACTTGCTCCACTATCAGATTTTTCTACTTATTTCAATTGAAAATTTGTTTGAAACAAGTGAAAACTGTCTAAAAACAAGTTCATTTTTAGGTGACGAGTCTTATTTTAAGTATAATTAGATTTGTTTTGACTAGAAATTACATTTTAACTTAGTCAGATTTTGAGTTTTTGCAGTGTATAGTCATAGCAGTAGGTTCGTTACCTTTAATTGTCGGTGCAAGCTATTTTTAGAACGGCGGAGCAGAGCCGTGAGCTGCTCAGAGCTACGCTACGGAGGCTAATGGGATTTCTTGGTTTAACCTCATCAAACTCATCAAATACACAATCCAACAACTCCACAACGCTCTGGTGGACAAGTTGTGACCTGCACATTCACCACGCTTTCACCACGTTTTGTTTCATTCGCTTTTATCTCCCCAACGCCTTTCTCATGAAGACAGTGCTAAATGAGTAAGACAAAATAAGCAAATAAGTGATGCTGATAAGGGCGACACGTTGCTACTGTGGTTTTCACTGTTACCTCTCTGCAAGATGAGTGATTCCTGGGACTTTTCTGGGTTGAGTGTACATGTTCTCCAGCTTCCTTTTGCACAATAGGTTGATTGCCGTATGTTGTTTGTCTCTATAGATCAGTCATGTGATGGACTTCAGACGGGTCCAGGTGTACACTGCCCTCACCCTATGTCAGTTGGGAATGAATGAATTAATGAATGAATGAATTTATATTTATTTACGTGTCGTGCACCAATTAAGGCGCCCAGCCTATAAGGGCATATTATTTATATTTATATATCATATTTAGACACCCAACAAAATCATCAGAGCACAGACAAAACAAAACAAAAACCACATGGAATTCACATAAATAATTCACTTTTTCTTTTTGACCAGGCACTAGTAGCTATAGTAAAGACTTCTTTTCTGAAGAACCATTCCAGCCAGTTGGGATTGGATCCAGCCCCCATGACCCTAAATTTAAAATGTAGTAGTCGTTGTAGTACCGCTAAGATCTCAACGATACCCTTACCTTGGGATTGTCAATACTTTCCAAAAAAACCAAAACCATTATACAGGGTTTTCTTGAGTTCTCTTCTGTCCCGTCAAAATAAAACACTCCACAGACACAGACCTTTTTTTTTTTTTTTTTATCTAAGGGACTCAGGTGTCCGTTAAAACCACAAGATTTGATTGCACCCAAATTCTCTGAACTCACTGTCCGTTGTGTTTTTGCATTGGATCGGAAACGGACCTGAGCGCGTTGGGGTTAGTGAGGAGATACTAAACTATCCACCTTTTTCCGAACGTCAAAAACATAAGCCGGTTTTGCTCTTCTGGTGGAATTTTATGTTTACGTTTCCATGGTTTTGGTAGTCACGGTAAATGCATGGATTTTTTTTTTTTTTTTTTCAATGAAACTCTGTAAAACGCATGGATCATCACACCAGCTTTTAACAGTGGATATCACACAAACTGACATCCGTGTTAAAAGCCAGCATTAATAGATCCATGCGTTTACCGCAACTATGACAACGACTGAAAACCATGGAAACGTAAACGTAAAATTCCACCAAACTGGCAAATGGATGACGTTCGGAAACTTGTGGATAGACCACGACTCTTCTGCCCTGTCAAGAGTCAGATTGTCTTAAGTGTGTCTCAATGATCAGCTTTGAAAGTCATTGATCTGCTCTGTTTTTAAAAACTCCATGGAAAAAAGTCGAACCTTGGAGTTCGGACTCTAGAAAACAACTTCCTGACCTGTGTTCACCTCGAGCTCTTTTGTGTTTTCCAGATTGTGAACCTGATCGAAGAGACCGGACACTTCCACATCACAAACACTACTTTTGACTTCGACCTTTGCTCCTTGGACAGAAGTACAGTCAGGAAACTGCAGAGTTACCTGGAAACCTCTGGACTGTCCTGAGGCTCTGAGCAGCTGGCTGCTGGATCTGTCTCCACACAGACTTTTTATTTTTTATTTTTCTTTCGTTGGATTATTATTTTTCTTTTTCTTGAATAAACTCCCAACTTTTTTGGATGCAATGCAAACGCCCCACTGTGGCTGGGTCCAGTTGCGGTGTGTCCGGCCAATGCTGGCTGGACTGGGCTCCACCAGGACCAGGTGTGGTGGGGATGAACCCTGTCGATCAGGAGATCACCCGAAGCCTTGAAAACTCACTTGATTTAAAAAGAAGAAGAGAAAAAAGAAAAAAGGAAACTAGCGGGGGAGTTGCGACCATGTTGCTTTAATGAATGTGCATATTGTTACCATGTATGTTTCTTGATTTGTTGTTCATTGTGACAAATGCATGGTCAACATTGCCTTACAACATTGTAAGTCTTATTTATTGAATTTAATTTGCAGGTGGGTGTGTGTGTGTGTGTGTGCGTGCGTGTGTGTGTGTGTGTGTGTATTTGAAATGACTTAAAAAAGAGAAAAAAAGGAGAAAATCAGCAGAAGAGACTTTGTTAAAGCACTTCACAACACTACAACGCTCAGTTGAACTAAAATCAAACGTCAGACCAAATCAATTAAACATTTACACAGGAACAAGGAACTGCCACAGCAGGCCTGAAGAAGGTCACACTGTAAAAAACGCCAATCAAGTTTGTTCCATTACACAAAAAAAACGCCAACCAATCAATGAATGCTGGACTTTCAAAGTAAAAGTTAAATAATGTGAAAACACATTGCATAAGTATAATGACGATCCAACCAACGACCCAACCTCTGGCTCCATGAGTAAACCTCGACACAGCGGCTCTGGCTCGTGCTTCTATCACTGAGTTTCTATCCATCATGACTTGTTTGTGGCAGTTTTTTAATTCCCGTACTTCTACACTGTACCAATCAATAAGAGTGAATCCTGTGCTGATCTGCGACTGCAATTGAAACAAAGCTCGGTTGTGTTGTGTCGGCTGGTTTCTGCCACACGGCCAAAAGCCTAATTAATAGATTCACCTGGTTTAGGGAAACTACTAACGATTGTCTATAGATCCTGATTTGAATTGAAATCAATGGGGAAAATAAATGGATTTGTGGGAACAGAGCGAAGCCGCTAAAATCCGTCGGAGGAAAAGAAGGCGGAGCCAATGAAAAGGTGGTTAATTTTTGACTGACAGGTACTGTTACGGGTGTAAAAGAGAAAAAAAAAACATCTTTTATTTATTTTATGGGAGTTTTGAGTTGTTCAATCGAAGCTCAGCGTTAATTTTTCCAGAGGAGAAGCCTTTGTTTTGATTTGTAACAGGACACTTCTGTCGTCAGGGCGGCCGACCACGGTCGTCCTCTACACATGAAAGACCTTAAAGGGGTTTTTTTCTGGCCCTGTGTTCTGTCTCATGGTTTCCTGTGTATTTTGAGGACATACAATAAATATTCTGTATGATGTACAGATTGAGTTTTTAAGTGACTTCTCAACCAGCTTCCTGCCTTTTTTTTTTTCCACTTTGTGGCGATTTCACCAATTCAGGGTTTTAAAACAAAAACTAGAAAATTCTTATTAGTTTATACTAATATTTGTTTTCCACAGCAAAGGATTTTGCTCTGAATTTCAAATTAAAGTGTCAGTTTATAGGGATTTTATTCATCTGGCTACGATGCCTCCAATTGGTGAGATGAAAAACTACAGACAATCTGATATAATCGGAAAACAAAGAGTCAACTGCAGATTTCTAAACAGTCATTTCTAATACTAACTTCAGACTATTGACGTTTCCTGTTTGCAGGTTTCTCAAAGACAAGAACATTACATTTTTCATTTCAAGTGTCGCATATAATGAATTAACAGCTAGCTAACTAGATTTGGTATTTTGGCTCTGTGACGTTCACTGACACCAATGTCATCTTTTGACTCAACAATTTCAGATTCGGTCTGTTTCGTTTCCCTCTTAAAAAGCAACAAAAATACCTTTTCAAATTTTAATCTTCGCTGTATTTTAGGTTTAGGCTTGGAGAAAGCTGCAGTACTCAGCCATAATAAACAGTAACATAATCAATACCAGTACATCCTTTTCAAGTTGTTCACAGTGAGTTATATAAGGTATTTTTATTGATGTATTTAAGACATATTTATTATCAAAAGACAAGAAAACTTTTTCAAAACTACTCAAAACTTCAACATTGACTTTGACACAGTTTGAGTTTAAGTACTGTGGAGTAAAACCACCCTAGAGGCATAAATGTGGCAATGCAAACAGAATTAAATATGTAGAAATATTAGAAAAAAGTAAAGGAAGACTTCTACCTATACTTTTCCTTTCGTTAGTCTTTCATTTGTTCCTCTTTATTTCACTCCTACATATGGCTTCTACAGCAGCTCACAGGTACAGAACATACAAACTCTATATTTGAAGGGCTACCGAGGTCAAAACAAACTGAAAACACAAATATATACAGTAAAGTCTGTGTCTTCTTATTGGACCCATTAGAGAGCGAACAGGTCAATAACGAGGTGAATGATCTGGACTAAACCGTCCCTCTCCTCCCTCCTCCTGTGGACAGACACTGAGCTTGTCGTCCTGACGTCGGTCTAAGTGGGTGGTCTGATGGAAGAAAAGTTGGAAGTCGTCCAGTTTTCCCCATTTTCTCGTGGGCGAAGAAGAAGAAGAGTCTCACGCTTTAATCAGCCTCCGTGTGGAGCATCTTACCGGGCCTGAGCTGCATGAGCTAGAACAACCTGTTCCTGCTGACTGGAGGAGAAAATGTTAAAAATGTCTGTGTGGAGGAGGAGGAGGAGGTAGGTGTTTGATCGCTCTTCCTCTTATAGTATCTCTGCTGCTGCTGCTGCTGCTCCACTTGATCTCGCTGCTGTAGATCCATAAGGAAACAAAACGCTTTCACTTGTGTGCAATAAAATAAAAAAAATCTGAATCTGTCAGTTTGCTGTTGGATTTATCTGCCCTGTGGATTTTATTTTATCTATTCCAGAGGTCAAAGATCAACAGCTGCCATCAAGTTTGACGATGGAAAAAAAAAACTGCTGAATATCTACAATGATTGGAAGGTTGAAGGCAATGAAGATGATGCATGGATATGTATAGGAGGTTAGGGACGTCTTGATTGGCTGGTTTAGATCGTAGCGAGGTCCGACCGGTTGCCGAACACCTGGAGTCGGCTGATCAACAGAAACCAGAAACAGAAAAAGTCATCTAAGCTTCATTGAAACTGACTTAAAGGGATAGTTCACCCAAAATTCAAATTTAACTCATTATCTACTCACCCTCATGTCGACTGAGGGCTGGGAGAAGTTTCAGAGTCCTCCGTGGCTTCTCTGAGTTACGGGGGGGCTCATGCAGCGCTGCATGTCCATATGATGGTTGTGAATGGTGCTCACCTTTCTTCGTCCAAAAAGACACACCAAAAAACATCCAAATACCTCCATACTGCTCGTCTGTAATGTCCCTCTTGTATTGAAGCCCCAACATGAGAAATTGTTCAGATAAAACTTAAATAAGTCTATGTTTTAAGCTTGTTTGTAGCGGAAGCTCCCAGTGTCTCGGTTCACTGCTCGGCGGAACAATTTCTCATGTTGGGGATTCAATACAAGAGGGACATTACAGACGAGCACTATGGAGGTATTTGGATGTTTTTTGGTGTGTCTTTTTGGACGAAGAAAAGTGAGCACCATTCACAACCATTAAATGGACAAATACTGCTGCGCGGACCCCCGCTGTAACTCAGAGAAGGCACGGAGGACCCTGAAAATTCTCCCAGCCCTTAGTCGACATGAGCTTGAGTAGATAATGAAATGAAATTTGAAATTTGGGTGAACTATCCCTTTAAAGGTCCTTTATGTAAGTTTTGGTTCATCTGAAGTTCTGATTGACCTGGTGACATCGGATCGATGTCATTCATCAAGAGTGTTTCTACTTTGTTCAGCTGAGGACGACCTTGAGTTTTTAGAAATCTGGTCATTTTACAAAACATCTCTACTGCAGTGAGATTGTTTTGTTTTTTTTAAACATTTTAAAGGTTTGTGCCAAAAATCTCGCTTCCTGTGATCAGCCTGATTGTTTCCTGTTTGTTAAGTAGCTGCTTATTAGGATGATTAGCTTTCAAATGGACGTTGGTGTTGAACTCCTGCAGCTCTTCTTTTCCAGCTCATTACCGATGTAGATGTGTTTTTAATGTAAAGCAAACAAAAGCAAATTATTTTCCGCTTGTTAAATTTCTTCAGAAACACGTCGACCTCAGCTGTAAAAACCTGCTCGGTCAACAAAAGAGCTCCCGACCTTCTTCTGAGAAAGTCTTTTTCTTTAAACTGGCATCTGTCCCAGATACTGTAGGACGTCTAAGATAAAACACCTGTTTACAAACCCCCCGTTTAAAACCTGCGGCGGAGCAGCAGAGACCTCCATTCACCTCATGTTAAAGCTTCTGATTTATGTTTGATCTGCATTGGTTTTTACATCGTGGAGTCAAGATCGAAGTTTGATCCAAGTGTCGTCTTCGAAAGTGTTTAAAGGGGTAGTTCAACATTTTGGCAAATTGGCCCATTGCCATAATCCCATTCCCTATAGTCATAGCAGTAGGTTTGTTACCTTTAATTGGTGCAAGCTATTTTTAGAACGGCGGAGCAGAGCCGCGAGCTGCTCAAGGCTATGCTATGGAGGCTAAGGGAATTTCTTTGTTTCCCTCATCAAACTCATCAAATACACAACCCAACAACTCAAAAACGCTGTCGTGGACAAGTTGTGAGCTGCACATTCACCACGCTATGAGATAATAACAGAACGTTACCAGACAGAGTTGTTTTAGAGGTAAATTCATGCAAAACTGCTGAGGCGCGTTGCGTTCAGGGACAGTTTTTCGGCAAGCAGACACTGTATTTACCCTGTATTTACCTCTAAAACAACTCTGTCTGGTAACGTTCTGTTATTATCTCATAGCGTGGTGATTGTGCAGGTCACAACTTGTCCACGAAAGCGTTTTGGAGTTGTTGGATTGTGTATTTGATGAATTTGATGAGGGAAACCAAGAAATTCCTTTAGCCTCCGTAGCGTAGCCCTGAGCAGCCTGCTGCCCCGCTCCGCCGTTCTAAAAATAGCTTACACCGACAAATAAAGTTAACGAACCTACTGCTAAAACTATAGGGATTATGGCAATGGGCCAATTTGCCAAAATGTTGAACTATCCCTTTAAATAAAAAGTAAAGATGTTTTATATCAAGTGTCCGACCATTGTTTTCATTTGTGTTAAACACCGTCCATATGCTCCTTCCACAGAGCGATGGCCCTAATGATGATGAATCTCTATTATAAATCACCTTATAAAGCGTTAACCCCTTAATGCTGGGTCCTGCACAGGCCAGCGGGTGTTAAGGGGTTAACCGTCCGCCATCCAGCAGCTTCGGTAAAGTTTCATTTGTCAATGATTTCTCTGCCGTTTCCAAATGGAGACACGAAAAAGAGAAAGTGGCTGCGCTTAGTCTCCTGGATTAATTTAAGCTATTTTCCTCTGGGAGAATGGGGAAGGAGGGAGGGAGGGGAGGGGAGGGGAGTGGAGGGGAGGGGGGCTGCAGAGGAAGAATGGAGCCCAAGAGGGTGGGAGGGGTTGTTGAGGGAGGGGGTTCAGAGTCCAGGCCAGCCAGCAGGACATCCTGTTTGAGCTTCCAAATACCATTTCCTCCAATAAAAAGGGGGGAGACCTTCGAAATAATCTCCCACAGAAGAGACACAGAGACATTGATTGTCACCTTGGCACGAGGCCAAGGCTGAGGAGAAAGGCTCCCCTCCCACCGAGCCTCTGGACGGCAGTCAAAAAGCACCTCGAGGAAGTCATTAAAGCTCAAGGTTGATGGAAAGTCTCTCCTTCCTCCCTGGTCTCACCTCTGAAGGCACGCCGCTCGCAACAGTTCACAGTTATTTACACACAGAGAGAGAGGGAGGAGGGACAGGTGAACCTGCTACGATGGAGATCTCAAAATTAACTTTACCTTAACGTGACGGTTTCTAAATCATGTTGTCGTCTCATTGGCTGTAACAGGGAGGATGTCTCCTGGCCTGGTATTACACGATGTAACTTGCTTGTATTTCATTAATTCAGTGTTTAAATACTTAAGATATTATTATATTAAAATATTACGTAACATATTAGTAGAATGAGTGTCACTTCTACCCAGTTATACCTTGTGGTTGGTTAGCACTGTTAGCACGCTAACAATGGTAGGCTAAATAGTAAATATTTTAAGCTTTGGATGTTTGCAACAACTTAAACTATTGCGATCAAAAACATGCAGAAATTCTGAGAGTTAACTGTATTGATATAAAGCAACACTATGCCAAGTATTTTAACTTAAATTGATCGTTGCTAAGTCATGTTGACGTCTCATTGGCTGTAAAAGGGAGAATGTCTCCTCTCATTGACACAGTGCCCCCTGTTGGCCTGGTATTACACTATGTAACTTGCTTTTACTTAATTAGTTCAACCTTCAACATTATTATAAGACATTGGTGTAACTAGTGTCCATTCTGCCCAGCTGTACCTTGTGGTTAGCGCTCATTAGAAAATGTTAGCATGCCAACGATTGTACATGGTAAATATTTTAAGGCAGGACTGAGGGTGTTTGCGACAAATCAAACTCCTCCGATCAGAAACATGCTAAAGTGATGACAGTCAACTGTATTGGTATTTAAAGGTAGGCTACACTATGTAAACATTTTTCCTTAAAATGAAGTCTCATTGTTGACAAATACTCATGTTCCTCTGTTTATGGGTGGGAACCAATTCGTGACTTGAATTTCCGACAGTATCGCAAAACGGATGTACACTCCACAACTCTAGAAGGAGCCAGAGAGCAAAACAACCCAACTCTTCCACAATCGGACTTCAATAAATCTGGAAAACTGAATTAATTTGCCTGATTTATTGTTTCCAAATAGCCTATGTAGTAATACTGAAACTATTATGAATGATGTTGTCAGATCAGAGACAGTAGATCATCTTTTGGCTTGGACGCCAAACCAACTCCTGACGCCAATTTTTGTCTGTATTTTTGCTGAGGTATGTGGTTCACCTGGACACAATGGACCCATTTTCACCTAAAACGCAGTAGAGCTGTCTAAATAAAAGAAACTCCTTTCTTTTCACTGTAACTCCTTGTAGACCTATTTGCTTATGTCCGATGTTTTAATTCAAGTACATTTAATACATTGAATAACGACTTTATCACTTCATATATACATAAGGTATGAAAGTAGAAAACTCGGAGGGTCCGGCTTATGTAAATCAGCTCCTTTGAAGTGTTTATTCATATTTGCCTTTTTGCGGCTCGTTGCTGATCGTTTCCCGTCGGGAAGCTGACAGCAAAATGAAGACCACCAAAGCATGAGCGGCCCTCTTGTTTGCAAAGGGATTTCAGCCCCCCTGACCACTCGGCCCATTGTCGTCAAATTTGCACAGAGCTGCAATAATTCAAAGACACTTATCGTGCGCTTTTTAGCCTCGCTTGTGTCCCCCCATTTCCACCCTGTGGCCAATCGTGTTGACCTTCCTGTCAGCTTCCCCCGAGGAATTCTGGGTGGCGAGCGAGTTCTGTCTTACCACCAACACCCACCCCCCCCCCTCCTTTTTCCCCAATTCGCAGAGTGCATACAAATTAGCCTTTTTTCCAAAATCAGATCAAGTTATGTAAAGAACAAAAGCAAGCAAGACTTCAAAGGAGGGATGCTGCATGTGGAGGCTTCTCTCAGAAACTGTGGTGGATTTGATTATTGTTTTTAACTCCTCTCCACCTCCTCCTCTTCCTCCCCCTCCTCCTCCCACTCCTCCTCCTGGCTCCCCGAGACCCCCTGCACCAGTAAAATGGGTCCAGCCTTTTGGAGCGAATCCCAATCCCAAACCTGGTCTTTGATTTCGGGGGGCTTGGCACTGCTCCTTCTCCCCCTGCTTTGTTCCTCTTGATGGATCTAGGCAGGCTGGTGAACCGTGACCCCTGCCAGCCCACCCCGTCTGCGATCACACACACACACACACACACACACACACACACACACACATAGACACACAGTATATAGACAATGCCAAGCCGCCACAGAACGAACGCAACAGGAAAGGAGCGGAAAATGTAGGAAAAAGAAAAAAGGAGGGGCAAATCTGGACAAATGTTGCTGTAAAGCGTCTGTGAATCAAAGTCTCATCCCTGACAGAGATCGCGGGCGCGGTGAGTGTCGTCGCTGCGTTTCATTGTGTCTGTTCTGATAAGTTAGCCATGTGTGATGGGCGAGGAGGAGGAGAGAGTCTGGTCTGGACCGACGCCTATTCAGCCGCTCTGAACCACCTGCCACCAGATGGACCCGAGTGTGAACTTGAACAAGGAAAAAGGAAAGAGAGAGAGAGAGAGAGAGAGAGAAAGAAAAAACACAACAAAAAACAAAAAAAACACTTCAATTCCCAGCTCTCCCTGTGGCCCACCGCCTCGTTTTTTTTTCTCTCTGTGTGTTATCAAACCGCCGGCGTCCGTCCGATCTGCTTTGTAGTGACCTTGGTGCTGAGCTGGAGCTGAGTGTTTACAGTTGTTCTCTGCAGAATATTTCACGCAGGGGAACTTTTTTGTTTTTCTGAGGATAAAAAGCAAAGCAGCTGCTCAACAGGAAGTCACAGAGATATCTGGCAACCACACACACACACACACACGAGTCTGTACTACAGTATGTGGTTGGTCTCATAGTGATGCATAGTTCATGTCTACATTTATAAAACTCTACAAAACCTAGCTTATTGATATTAATACTACAGTAATTACAAGTTATTTTAAATAATTTCTCTGATTTTGGACTTCAGCTATAAGAAAACTGATCCCTGTAGTATCTGTGGACGCCTGTAACAATGGTAACATTACTTTAGTAAGATAGAGATTTAAGTCAGATACAAAGACATTTTGGCCACATTACCTAAAACAAAATTGTTGGTGGTCCACGTCTATTCTCAGCACTTTTTAATTAAATCTTAAATAATTTATTGAATCATGTTATATTAAAATTATTAATGAATTAGTTAATTAATCCATCAATGTTTTAATGTAACGCGCAAGATTGAGCTGAAGTTGCTGACCAGCTGTTGGCTGTCTGGTTTGATTTTCCAGTTCATGGGCGTGATCGGTCAGTTAGCAAAAGTAGTGTTCAAAGTTCGCAATTACATTTTTTTGAATCATTTTAAAACGTTATGTATATTTTATTTTATTTTATTTTATTATTTCTTTAAAATACAGTGGTACAATTTGGGTGATACCAGAGGTTTAAGCAGGCTTCAATTGGCGACATATGATATTTTTGATGTGAACATATGGCAACATATTTTTTAAATAATTATTTAAATATTATTATTATATATATAGTATAGTATAGTATTATTATTTTATTTATAGTATACAGATTTATATTACTATATAGTTGTATTATATTTTTTAGGCAGAAGTGATGATGCCACTTAAAAAACAGTTTTACCTGTGACTTAACAAAGTGCAATGTCCAGTGCGGAAAACAGTGAACAGCAGCAGGAAAGAGTATTAAATAGTAGTACTATTAAATATTATCTAATATTATACATATACTACTGGTATTAACTTAAAATATTTCATTAAAACCTTACTTGACTCACAAATGACAGATAAAAACCAAACCAAACCAATGGGACGGCCCTTTTAAAGTCACAGTCGAGGTAATTTTTTTCGTCTGCTGACTGTAAACAGCGGTACGACGTTTACCTCATTAGTAAACATGTACTGTATGTATGAAAGTGGTTTCAGAGAGGGAGTGAACTCCGGTCTTCCTCGCAGTAAATTCTTCATCTAACTTGTGCTGACACACTGTTATGAGCTAAATAAATCCTACAGCCGTCCAGTGGGGCCAGATGTGCTAATGGCTTCCAGAGCGCACCGGAGACACTGTCCAGCCTGAAGGTAGGTAGGTGAGCGACGCAGCTTCACTTCCTGCACTTTAATTAGAACCAAATGAAAAGGACCTAACCCCCCCCCCCTCCCTCTTACAAACCTCCAAAAAACCACCACCACCACCCTCCCCCCACCCACCCATTCTCCTCTTAATTGACTTAATGGTTGAGTGGTGCCCTGCCTGGCTGGAGCTGCAGGGAAAGCCTCATTAGCACTCCGCTTTTCACCGGGGCCCACAAAACAAATCATCAATAGCCGAACAGACAAATGCGCTTGTTAAAGACTCTAAAGGTTAATCATGGATCAGCCAACCACATTTTGAAGTTCATTACCCCCCCGTTTTAACTCGTGGTGGTGGAGAGGCTTTTGATCCACATTAGTCCCCGATGCAGAGGCTTGATACGTTGGTTTGGACTGGTGCACGAATCCAGATGCAACTACAGAAGCAGAAAAACCAACAACACTTCCTACAAGCTTCCTGTTGAGCTGATGGTTTTTCCCCCTCAGAAACTCAACCCTGAACTGTGGTGAACTTCCTCAAATCTGGGAGGAACATGGGAGATCTTGAAGTCCTGTGTAGCTACTGTGGAGGAATTGGGTTTGTTGAAGTCGCCAATTAAAGGGACAACGAGGAGTTTCTATTTGGTTATAAAAAAGTCTCACATTAATGTGGATGAATCTACGTTACCCACACTTGTTAATGGGCCCATTTTCGATAAATATATCGTTTTGTCTCGATCGTTATTTTGTTATTATTAGTGGTGGCGGAGATGCTGGTCGAGCCGACCAGCGTTTCTTTACTTTCGGTTTTGTGGCGAGTCATGAGAATAACGCAGCTGAATCGCCGTTTATGGTCGGAAATACGACGGTATGTGATCATCTTCGAACCTGTGACTTTAATTCTTGATGAATGAAAACATGAGTCCGTCTTGCGCCGGTCGAAAAATTCTACGGCGCGCATGGAGGCTCATAAATGTAGTGTGAAAACGCTTCGCTTTTCCAAAACTCCTCGTTGTCCCTTTAAGTCACACTAAAGGACAGAGGTACATACGCATTTGTTGACAAGTTGAAGTCTACCTAACCAACAAACACATCACTTCCTGGTCCAGAAACAAGATGGTGTCGGTCTTCGTCCATCTTTTCTCAGAGTTCTCACCAACCAGTAAAATCAAGTCCAGGATATTGCTCGGCTCCTCTTTTCTTCTTCTTCTTCCTCCTTTCTTCTAGCTAGCTTCTTAGAGCTAACTAGCCATTCTTCCTGTTACAAGACAGTGAAATGTAAAAATGTTTTAGAAACACTTTAAAGGGATAGTTCGACATTTTTGGCAAATTGGCCCATTGCCATAATCCCTACCTTTAATTGTCGGTGCAAGCTATTTTTAGATCAATTGTTTTCTAAGTAAATTCATGCAAAACCGCTGATGCGCGTTCCCGTCGAGGGCAGTTTTTCAGCAAGCAGTCTCTGCATTTCCCTCTAAAACGACTCCGTCTCGTAACGTTCCGTTATTATCTCATAGCGTGGTGAATGTGCAGGTCACAACTTGTCCACCAGAGCGTTTTGGAGTTGTTGAATTGTGTATTTGATGAGTTTGATGAGGGAAACCAAGAAATCTCATGAGCCTCCTAGCATAGCTCTGAGCAGCTCACGGCTCTGCTCCGCCGTTCTAAAAATAGCTTGTACCGACAATTAAAGATATCGAAGCTACTGCTGAAACTATAGGGATTATGGCAATGGGCCAATTTGCCAAAATGATGAACTATCCCTTTAAGGTCAATTATTTGTTGCTGTAAATCTTAATACCAGCATGTGCAGAATGAGAGTTGTCATTATTCTGTTGTAACCATCTTTAATCTCAACTGTTCGCATGATAACATTTACTAATTAGCACCAACCAGGAGGTACAGCTGGGCTGATGGGACATTAGTTGTGGCAGTATTTTATGATAAAGTATTTAAAACTTTGTAGTGATGGTAGTTGTTGAAATATGCCACTCTGCAGGGCTAAAATAATCAATATGCGGTTTTCTCAACCAACACGATTACATCTAAAGATACATTGATCTTATACAATAAAGCTATCATAAATATATTATAACGTTGCACAGAACAATGGGTGGATGGACGGTCACCTTCACATGTCTTTTTTGGTATTTTTCAAAATGATGAACTATGGATTAATTATAGAGGAAATTCAATTTTGTTCGACCCGCTGCATGCTGGGATAGACTCCAGCCCCATGTGAGCCAGTGTCAGTCCCGGTGCTCTCGCATATGGATCAATTTTAGTAATTGTTCCTCTCGTTATTTCCTCATAAATGAGGCAAAAATGACGAGGGCACCCAGGTAGTGTTTGGACTCATTTGTCCAGTTAAGGACGAAAGCCTCTCCTGTATGTTTGATTGGTTTGGACAAGCCAGCCAAGACCTGCTCCGGTGCTGCGTGCAAGCCAAGACTGTGTCACACTGAAAAAGTTTTCTTAATTATTTTTAAATGTCACATCTGATTTCACTCACACAAAAGGTGAAAAGAAAACAAGTTTCACTCTTTAATTAGCGAGGAATTTGGGGTTTCCTCTCGTTTTTGAAGATTTAATTCTCACGTTCACAGTCAAGACAGTTTCTGGTCCAGACTTCACTTAAATTAAAACAGACAACAGCTAGACTGTTGAAAGTATTGGTCAGCATTTGAAAGATTTAGATTAGTTAGCCTAGTTTAGCATAAAGACCAGCAGCCTTTAGCACCTCTAAAACTCACGGATAAAGATCTGAGTGTTTTATTCAGATTTGGATAAGTCGGATAGGCTATTAGTCGGAATAACGGGTTTACATGAACTTCAGTTGTCCAGTTCTAGTCGGATTAAGGCAATAACTCAGTTTCTTCAACTGTCATGTAGACGTACTGAATGTTTTGATTGAGACAAGTGTTGTAATAATGAGTTATTTTGTTTGTTTATGCTCCGACTCCCCCTACAGTTGTGTTTTACAAAACTGTTGTAAGGCTCACGTCGCTTATAAAGCTCCACTACCAGATGAAAGTGCACAAGCATTTGTTGACAAACTCGTAAAGACTTTACACACAGTCCCAAAAAAGCAAATTCAGTAAAATTAAAGGTGTACAGAAATGGCCATTTGTCCTGTTTGTCGCGCCGAGTTGTCACAAGCTGCAACACGAGTTTACCCGAGTAAGGAAAACGAATTTGATTGGTCGTTATCGAGCGGGCAGGATATTCAAAGCTTGGGGCGTGTCTCAGACGTTTGATTGACGGATGACGGATCCAATATCAGTGGCTGGTGAATCGTGTACAGGCTGACGTATAATCCGTGCGCCTGCATTATCCAATGCAAAAAAAAAAAAAAACACACTTTCATCCCGGATTTACTCAAAAATAGAATTTTGCACAAAGTTTGGCCTACAACGTCTGACAGATGAGTTATTACACTAATTTTATGACCCAGAGTGGAATCAAATTCAATTTTCTTTTCTGTACACCTTTAAAAATTCAGTCCAGGATCTTCTTCTTCTCGATGCCACAGGTGTTGATGTTCAGGTGAGAGGAAGCTGGGCGAGAAACCACAGTTACACAGTGTAATACCAGACCAGCAGGGGGCGCTGTGTCGATGACAGGAGACAATCTCACTGTTACAGCCAATGAGATGTCAACATGATTTAGAAATGATCATTTTAAGGTAAAATAGTTACATAGAGTTGATTTAAGAAGGTATTTAGCTTACTAAACAAACTATCAAGAACATATGGTTACTTCATAATGAATTTAGAAAATTGAAAAATGTGTTTTTTGCCTCACTATAAAACAATTCAAGACTTTTCCAATGTTTTGTGGGGAAGGACTCACATTGTGTAGCTATTTTAGTGAACAATAAAGTAAATACAACTTTTGCAGCACAGCCAATATAGAGGCATTAGCTGTAGGCCTACTGTAGAAACTCCATAAGAGTTCCTAATTGGGCATTAAGGTGAGATCACTTAAAAACAAAACTATTCCATCAATATACATTTTTATTTTTGTATTTGTTTAATAATGATGTGCTGAAATTGGTTCAATAATTACCTTAATAAGTGACCTATGTGTTTAATAAACACCCGACATCTAATCCTACCTATTTCTTTTATTGGTTGATGTGTGTCAGACTTGGTGTATGTTTATTTTGCACGGAGCTGACTGTTGACATTTCAACTGCATTGTATGTATGTGACAAATAAAATCTGAATCTGAATCTGAATCTCTCACCAAAAGAATATGTGAAACTTTACCTAATACTGACATCATCAGTAATCCGGTCCTATAAATTACAAAATCAATCATCTGATGTGAAATTAATTAATAGTTGAGTCTGGACACACTTGATCTATATCGGCCCTGACTTGTGTTTACATTGCCTCTGTATGTAACAGCTGCTGCTTCATACAGGAAGTGTTGTGGTGTTACAGCGCCATCTAGTGTCGGTTTAATGTTCAGGTCAAAAGAGGAAGTTCATGCTGAGATTTTATTCACAATCATTTTCTTGTCCGGATTTGTTGATGCTTGTGATTTATGTCACATAGTGCATGAAACTTAACTTTCAATGTGTTACAACTGAAATTAAAAACTATGAATGTCTGTATGTAGTAGTTTGTTACTTCTACATACATTGCACTTTAAGACATTATTGGAGACAACCATGTTGATATTTATTGTATGTTTTTAGGACTTTATGCAAAGCTTTTTTGTATAAATGACTTATTAAATAAATAATAAACTAAATGTTGACATTTTAAGGCAAGACAAGACAACACCCCTGAAAATTTCTTTTTTCATATTAGTGGCAGTAAAACATCAATAACACACAATTAGTTGTTTATTTTACTTCATTTTTGCCCGATTGCGTCCGTAAATTTCTCATAAATTCCCCAAAAGTTAGTAAGCTGTACCACACGTATAGTTCTGTTCATTTCATATGAATAACGTCATGTTTTATTTTACGCAACGTTTTATTAAAGGAGCTTGAGGCAAGATCGAGGAATAAAACTCACTAGCGATACAACGGCCGTAGTGGCCGTCAGAGTTACTGCAGCCATATCAGCCAAGCTGGTGCGGGAGCGCGCATCAACTCTCCACAGCAGCAGCTGATGCTGTGACAGTGACACTGTGGCTGAATTGGAAACGGCCTAACGTTACTATACCAGTGTTTTACATTAATCAGCCGCCACAGTTTGGTTTGTGTCCGCCGCAGCAGTCTCTCACAGAAAAAAAGAACAGCTTCACTGTCTCTCATTTCTGCCAGTCAGCCCCTCTACCTGCTGTCTCTCTCACGACACACACACACACACACGCACGCACGCACGCACGCACGCACGTAGGCTACACACACCGCGCCTGGCTGTTAATAAACAGTAAATGCGCCGTGCCGCGCTCATTGTACAGTGCTCAATTTACCGCGACACCGGGAGGTTGACCGCCCAGGCATCAGGTCAGCAGCGGCCGCCGCCGCCGCCTCTGTGAGCCGCTGCTGCCGCTCGGCTGCTCTAGTGGCTCTGCTCCTCCGAACACGTCGGAGAATTTCCTTACAGGCGTTGTTTGGATAAACTGACCACGGATGAATCAATCGGCTCATTGTAAAACTATTTATTTATTTATTGAAGTAGCCTAAATATGGTGATTTTTGTACGTACAGAGCCCCAAGGCTGCGCTGCTCACACACACCTGAAGCTTCACTTTTCATTCAAATGAACTAATCCGACTGCCACAGTGCCACTGTTAGATTTCATCCAGCATTTATCTCCTAAAAACAATTCAACCAGCCGGCAGAAAACCTCTAAAAACCTGTGGGGAAGTTACTCGGCTGGTTTTCTTCCCTGGGAGGAGGACAGAGGTTGACCGGCCGATGAGCTCAGCTCCCCGGCTGCAGCCTCTGTGACGAGCCGCTGCTGCTGCTGCTGCTGCTGCGTGTGTGGCTCTGCACTCCTCCGAAAAATGTCGGAGCAAACCTACTTACAGACGTTATTTGGATAAACTGACAACAGATTGGGACTCTAAACCGTCACTTTCTCGCATGAAAAAATATTAAAATGTAAGAAAGTGACGTTATTTCTCTACTCGCTGCTCACATGACTGTTCAGGCTGCAAGACATCCGCCGACCGCTGGGCGCAAGCGGAGGAAAGCCGAAGCTGTCGAGGACGCACATGCAGCGTCATTTGACGTCACATCCGCGGACAGCGCGGGAAATTCGGACCCAGAATTGCAGCACATTATGCAGCACACAGCCTGTTCAAGGCAACGGAGAGATACGCGAGTGGGCTCATTCTTTTTGGTTTTTAACGCTTCATCGCCCATTAGCAGTAAAAAACTTAAAACGCATGTGCATTTCTTGCCCCATGAACCTTTAATGGCTGAAGTCTCTTAGTAAAACAGAGGAAAGGCGACCGCACTGACATAGTTCCCCTTTAACATGATCAGGTCTGATCAATACTCATCAATAATGAGTCAACAGACTGTGAGTCAGTAGCGTCCTCCTGTCTTCATCCATCGTCCATCAGCTGCTTCACCTCCATCTTCTCTCTGGTTCACACAGTCAGATCCTTTCAATGATCACAAACTGATCAACAGACCAATCAGACTGATTGATCAGCCATCAGAGGAGTTGGATCAATGGAGCTGCTTCTGTCTTTCATATTGTTTGTTTCAGCTCCGACCTGAGTTATCTCTGTGGACGAGACAGATACAGAAGACAGTGAGACAGAGAGACAGAGAGACAGAAGACAGTGAGACAGAGACAAACAACCAGAGAGAAACAAACGACCAGAGACAAACAAACAACTCTGACCTTTGATCTTGAGAATCACTTTTGTCTCTCTCAGTAAGTCTCCGTCCTTGTTGTAGACTCTGCAGGTGTATTCTCCTGTGTCCCTCCCTCTGGGGTGTTTCAGGGTCAGACTGAGGTCTCCAGTCCTCAGCAGGTCTTCATTCATCTCTGTTCGTCCTCTGTAAACCTGGTCCTGTCCTTTAGGACCGCTCTCATACACATGGACCTTCCTGTTGTCTTCATCCGTCCACTCCACTCTGACGTCTTCAGACAGACCAGCTGTGGTCTTGAAGGGCAGCTGGACAGACTCCGCCCCCTCCTCCACCTCCACCTGTTGGACTGAGAGACAACAAACCACATGATGATGTCATCAGACAGCAGCAGCAGGTTTTAATCTGACCTGAGTTACTTCCAAAATGTAATTTATTACATAATAGTAGTTACTTGCATTTGAAAGTAATAAGTTTCTTTGCAATATTTCTTAGAGAGTAATAAGTTACTGATTACTTTTTAGTTACTTTCACCAAAATAATCACAGACAAGGCATTACAAAATAGAGGCACGTTATAATCTGTCAGCAGCTGGATGAGGATCTGGCATCTGGGCTGCAGGCTCCTCTGACCAGGAGCTGCACTCTGTAGTGAGCAGGAACTTGATGTCGTCTTCTAGTTTTCTTACTCATCCAGTGAAGCTTCAACTTGGGCAGAGAGACAGCAGCCAGCAATGCATCCTGGGAGTCAAGAGTTGCTGCAAACTGGCTTCTCTATTTACAGCTGTGGAGCCTGAGGTGGTAATTCAACCTGTTTCTGATTGTAACACGTTACCGAACGGAGTAACTGTAATAATATTACAATAAATATAATAAGTAACACGTTGTATTACTCTATTACTGCCTAAAAGTTATATATTACTGCAGGGGCGTCACTAGGTTTTAAGGACAGGGGGGGCTTAGCCCCCAGTAGATGCACAGGATGTGAGCAAATGTAGTGCGCAAGCACAAACTTTCACAATAGCCCAGAAAAAACACAATATTTAGAATTTAGAGTAAATTTAGAGTATTGAATCATGGGCTAGTTGAATCTAAGAATTCAACTACTTTTGAATTTTACTGTGTAAAAGTAGATGCTAAAAAAAAGTGAACCTGAGTAATTTTTCAGGTGTTTGACTATCATGGATATGTCCAGGTGGACTGGAAAACTAATTATATTTCACTAGTAGCCTGTGTCATAATGGTTATACACTCCATCCAAATACAGATGTTTTTGGCTCATTTTGATTTCACCCAGACCTCCTCACACTTTCCAATTCAAATAAGACCAGACAACAGAAATGAAGTGTGACTCCAACTGGAGCAGATATTTATGGTAAAGAGTGCACATTTCACACTAGAAACCCCTTCATCTTCTACACAACCAGGACCTTCACAAGAAATTTCTGATTTTTTTTTTCCTGAGCTGAAATAGACATTGGGGGGTTGTGCAAATGACTGACCCTGAGAATCATTTTAATTTGAATATTCTGCTTTTTAGGGCTGCCCCCGACCAAAGATTTTGTTGGTCGACCAGTAGTCGTCACTTATGGCGATTAGTCGACTAATCGACCCCCCACCTTGAGGGGAAAAAAAAAAAAATTAAAATTAAATTTTTTTTTTTTTTTTTTTGCCCGCGGTCAGGTTGAGAATTAATTAATTAATGCTCGTGACTCCGGCCGTGTTGGGTCCGAGATTCAACAACAAGCCGGTCGGGTTTCACCGTTATTACCGGCAGAATGCCCGTTTATCACCAATAAACACAGTAGATGAGGAGGGTAAAAAGTTACTGAGCTCAGGCTGTGTGACGGGGGTGCGGGGGTGGGGGTCCGCGGCGTGGAGCGGTGCGGGCATAGACACATGTCTATGGGTGCGGGTCTCTGACTGCAGCGGGGACCATCATGGATCCGCTCCGTGACACTGAGACTGACCGCCGGTGAGCGCTGTGGGACGGGACCGGGGCTCAGACAGCACCGCTAAGGTGACAGCGGTGATACGAGAGAGAGAGACTGCCGTGCCGTGTAAAAAAAAAAAAAAAAAAGTGTCACGTCACAACTTCCTGTATCTGGCCCTTCAAAATAAAAGCCCCACAGCCTTTCATATACAGTTCAGTCATTGATGTTGGCTTAATTTTGACAAGACACGGCTCCAAATGTTTTTGTTTTTTTTCCTGCGACCAATCGACCAATGAAATTTTGGTCGGCTAATGATTTTTTGGTCGACCAGTGCTTGGTCGACTATTTGGGGGCAGCCCTACTGCTTTTATTAGTAGTTTTATTTGGACTAGGTTTAAAAATATATATATATTTATACCTAGCATATATTGTTATCATGCTGTTTTTATATATTCCTGTGTCTTACCTGATCTTCTGCATATTCAGGGCATGTCTCTGTCTGGCCTCTCCCTACAGCATTTCTCTCCCTGTCTGTCTGTGCTGCCTGCAGTGTCACCAGATATCATTAGTATTTTAAATTAATCCATTAAATAATCTGTTTTTACTGCTAAATGTTATTTTCTTTAACACAGCCAAGCTATAAAGTACCAGATGAATGTTACAGTAACACATTACACACATAGGCTACACAGCACACACACACACACACACACACACACACACACACACACACACACACACGGCGCATGAGACAGACAGAGAGAGAGAGAGAGAGAGAGAGGAACACACACACATGATGAAAGGAGTGTTCAGGATCCCCGTTTAAAAGTTTTCCCCACCAGAATCTAGCCGAACTTTGGAGCATTATTTAGCCCGTTTTCTGACAAGCTATCACGACATGGTTGGTACCAACAGAAGCCTAGCGTCTCCTGGTTTCATCTAATATCTGTATCTTCGCTCTAGCTTTAAAACTGATCCGTTAAAACGCAATTAATATTTCACATGAATTCAAATTTTATCGCGGTCATTTTGACAACACTGCTATTTAGAGATGTAGTAGCTTACTGTCTGATGCCTGCTAGTCCTCTTTTAGCTACAGGTGGACTGACTCTCTCCCTCTGTTGACATCAGAGCTCCTGCAGCCCGTCACTGCAGGCTCGGAGCGGAGCTTCAAACAAGCCGCTGCTACATGGGCGCAACCAACTCACAGCTGGGAAGGGGGGGTGGTCACACACTCAACAAACTAATTAATCTCAGCCCCCCTAAAATAGGCCTAATGACGCCACTGTATTACTGTAACTTTAGTATAACTCATTGATTTTGTAACAAGTTTCCTCCAACACTGGACATGAATTCTCTGCAGAGACAAAACCAGAGACAAATAAACAACTCTGACCTTTGATCTTTAGAGTCACTACTGTCCTTCTCAGTAAGTCTCCGTCCTTGTTGTAGACTCTGCAGGTGTATTCTCCTGTGTCCCTCCCTCTGGGGTGTTTCAGGGTCAGACTGAGGTCTCCAGTCCTCAGCAGGTCTTCATTCATCTCTGTTCGTCCTCTGTAAACCTGGTCCTGTCCTTTAGGACCGTTCTCATACACATGGACCTTCCTGTCGTCTTCATCCGTCCACTCCACTCTGACGTCTTCAGACAGACCAGCTGTGGTCTTGAAGGGCAGCTGGACAGACTCCACCCCCTCCTCCACCTCCACCTGTTGGTCTGAGAGACAACAAACCACATGATGATGTCATCAGACAGCAGCAGCAGGTTTTAGTTACTTCTAAAATGTAATATATTACATAACAGTAGTTACTTGCATTTGAAAGTATGTTTCTTTGCAATATTCCTAGAGAGTAATAAGTTACTGAATACTTTTTAGTTACTTTCACCAAAATAAACACTGAGGACAAGTCATTACAATATGGAGGCACGTTATAATCTGTCAGCAGCTGGATGAGGATCTGGCATCTGGGCTGCAGGCTCCTCTGACAAGGAGCTGCACTCTGTAGTGAGCAGGAACTTGATGTCGTCTTCTCGTTTTCTTACTCATCCAGTGAAGCTTCAACTTGGATAGAGAGACAGCAGCCAGCAATGCATCCTGGGAGTCAAGAGCTGCTGCAAACTGGCTTCTCTATTTACAGCTGTGGAGCCTGAGGTGGTAATTCAACCTGTTTCTGATTGTAACATGTTACCGGACGGAGTAACTGTAATAATATTACAATAAATATAATAAGTAACACGTTGTATTACTCTATTACTGCCTAAAAGTTATCTATTACTGTAACTTTAGTACAACTCATTAATTTTGTAACAAGTTTCCCCCAACACTAGACATGAATGAATTCTCTGCAGAGACAAAACCAGAGACAAATAAACAACTCTGACCTTTGACAGTGAGAATCACTTTTGTCTCTCTCAGTACGTCTCCGTCCTTGTTGTAGACTCTGCAGGTGTAGTCTCCTCTGTCTCTCCTTGTGGGATGTTTCAGGGTCAGACTGAGGTCTCCAGTCCTCAGCAGGTCTTCATTCATCTCTGTTCGTCCTCTGTAAACCTGGTCCTGTCCTTTAGGACCGTTCTCATACACATGGACCTTCCTGTCGTCTCTGTCCGTCCACTCCACTCTGACGTCTTCAGACAGACCAGCTGTGGTCTTGAAGGGCAGCTGGACAGACTCCGCCCCCTCCTCCACATCCACCTCCACCTGTTGGACTGAGAGACAACAAACCACATGATGATGTCATCAGACAGCAGCAGCAGGTTTTAATCTGACCTGAGTTACTTCTAAAATGTAATATATTACATGATAGAAGTTACTTGCATTTGGAAGTAATAAGTTTCTTTGCAATATTCCTTAGAGAGTAACTTTTTAGTTACTTTCACCAAAATAAACGCTGAGGACAAGGCATTACAATATGGAGGCACGTTATAATCTGTCACAGTGAATAATCCTCAGTCAAACTGTTGAAGACGTTCAGTCTTGACCTTTGTCTAAGACTCTACAGAACTTTTCCACGTCACTAAAGTATTTGTTAAAGTGCAACAGGAGAAGCTGCTGGAAGCGTTTATCACTGAGACAGTTTCCCTTTGGGGTGAGAACGAGTCTCTACACTGAAAAGTCTTTCTACTGGTGACCTGGATGCTGTTGCAGCGTGAACCTGCAGTGTCACTATTTTAACTCTCTGGAAGCAGTGGAGACTTTAAATCACAGAGGCAGATTTAAGATAATCTATTATCTCTGTTTCCATGGACACGGGTGTATGTAGATTCATAGAGCTGTGCACAAAAGTAAAAAAGTCATTCTCATTGGAGGCAGCAGCAGCTGGATGAGGATCTGGCATCTGGGCTGCAGGCTCCTCTGACAAGGAGCTGCACTCTGTAGTGAGCAGGAACTTGATGTTGTCTTCTAGTTTTCTTACTCATCCAGTGAAGCTTCAACTTGGGCAGAGAGACAGCAGCCAGCAATGCATCCTGGGAGTCAAGAGCTGCTGCAAACTGGCTTCTCTATTTACAGCTGTGGAGCCTGAGGTGGTGATTCAACCTGTTACTGATTGTAACATGTTACCAGACGGAGTAACTGTGATAATATTACAATAAATATAATAAGTAACACGTTGTATTACTCTATTACTGCCTAAAAGTTATCTATTACTGTAACTTTAGTACAACTCATTAATTTTGTAACAAGTTTCCCCCAACACTAGACATGAATGAATTCTCTGCAGAGGAGACAAAACCAGAGACAAACAAACAACTCTGACCTTTGACCTCGAGAGTCACTTCTGTCTCTCTCAGTAAGTCTCCGTCCTTGTTGTAGACTCTGCAGGTGTAGTATCCTCCATCTCTCCTTGTGAGGTGTTTCAGGGTCAGACTGAGGTCTCCAGTCCTCAGCAGGTCTTCATTCATCTCCGTTCGTCCTCTGTAAACCAGGTCCTGTTCTTTAGGACCGTTCTCATACACATGGACCTTCCTGTTGTATATGTCCGTCCACTCCACTCTGACGTCTTCAGACAGACCAGCTGTGGTCTTGAAGGGCAGCTGGACAGACTCCGCCCCCTCCTCCACCTCCACCTTCACCTGTTGGACTGAGAGACAACAAACCACATGATGATGTCATCAGACAGCAGCAGCAGCAGGTTTTTCAGTGGCGTCCCTAGGCTAAAACATTCGTCTCTGTTCGTCCACAACGTGTTTTAATTAGCCCCGAATATTAATTTTTCAAAAAAAAAAAAAAAAAATTTTTTTTTTTTTTTTTAAGATCACATCCTCAAACTACGGTTATCTTATGTTGATGCTTCGATAAAACAGTGTTTTTGGACAGGTTTGAGTAACAATTAATTATATTTTTAAAAAGCCACTACTTTGGCTTTGGCACACAAGTGGTTAACACCTCCAGGTCGCACTTGACGTCATTCACCCAAAACAGCGGCGCATTTAACTTGACAACAAATACCTGACAGCAGGCAGGTTTGACAACAGCAAGCTGCAGCTGTCTTTTGGTAGCTAGTAGCAGCTAAAGTGTATCAAGATGCCACAAAAAAGATTTCCATGTTTTCCCCCAAAGGTGGTCAGCAATCAAAAAGGTAATGGGAATAGATGTATAATTTCGAAAAGAGTGTTGCAGCTGGAACTACAAGAGGGTAGTAGCTAACGTTAGCTAGCTAGCAGCTAGTTGATATTGCTCTGGTTGATATTACATGAGAAAAAAAAGCAATCTTTAATTATTGGCATCTGTAAATGCAATTGTAGGGTGTGAGAATTGTGTACCTAGAAATAACTAAGTTTGGGCTTCTTCTAGAGGGGAAAGTTGCTGAAGTTAATGTGCTATAACATCGAACCATCTTGTTTATTTTCTTTTTCATGCATGATAGCAGCCAGTTAGCAGACAGGGATCCCGCACAGCCTGCCTCTTTTACTGTAGCTGCTAATGTGTTAAATGGAAACACAATGTGTTGTTACGTAGCTAGCTAATGTCAGTACATAGAACTAAATTCAAAATGGGTCATTCATTTGATGATCTGTGGATTGCATCGTTTTCACCTTTTTCACCAATGATGGAGAATGTCTCTATGCCTAAAAATTTCGGCGCGCACTCTGCGCGCGCATATATTGCATGTGTCACTCTTCCGGGCTAAGCCCCGGATGTGTCAAAATCCTAGAGACGCCCCTGGTTTTAATCACTGACCTGAGTTACTTCTAAAATGTAATTTATTACATAACAGTAGTTACTTGCATTTGGAAGTAATGCATTTCTTTGCAGTATTCCTTAGAGAGTAATAAGTTACTGATTACTTTTTAGTTACTTTTACCAAAATAAACACTGAGGACAAGTCATTACAATATGGAGGCACGTTATAATCTGTCAGCAGCTGGATGAGGATCTGGCATCTGGGCTGCAGGCTCCTCTGACAAGGAGCTGCACTCTGTAGTGAGCAGGAACTTGATGTCGTCTTCTCGTTTTCTTACTCATCCAGTGAAGCTTCAACTTGGATAGAGAGACAGCAGCCAGCAATGCATCCTGGGAGTTAAGAGCTGCTGCAAACTGGCTTCTCTATTTACAGCTGTGGAGCCTGAGGTGGTAATTCAACCTGTTTCTGATTGTAACATGTTACCGGACGGAGTAACTGTAATAATATTACAATAAATATAATAAGTAACACGTTGTATTACTCTATTACTGCCTAAAAGTTATCTATTACTGTAACTTTAGTACAACTCATTAATTTTGTAACAAGTTTCCCCCAACACTAGACATGAATGAATTCTCTGCAGAGACAAAACCAGAGACAAACAAACAACTCTGACCTTTGACAGTGAGAATCACTTTTGTCTCTCTCAGTAAGTCTCCGTCCTTGTTGTAGACTCTGCAGGTGTAGTATCCTCCATCTCTCCCTGTGGGGTGTTTCAGGGTCAGACTGAGGTCTCCAGTCCTCAGCAGGTCTTCATTCATCTCCGTTCGTCCTCTGTAAACCTGGTCCTGTCCTTTAGGACCGCTCTCATACACATGGACCTTCCTGTCGTCTCCATCCGTCCACTCCACTCTGACGTCTTCAGACAGACCAGCTGTGGTCTTGAAGGGCAGCTGGACAGACTCCGCCCCCTCCTCCACCTCCACCTTCACCTGTTGGACTGAGAGACAACAAACCACATGATGATGTCATCAGACAGCAGCAGCAGCAGGTTTTTCAGTGGCGTCCCTAGGCTAAAACATTCGTCTCTGTTCGTCCACAACGTGTTTTAATTAGCCCCGAATATTAATTTTTCAAAAAAAAAAAAAAAAATTTTTTTTTTTTTTTTTTAAGATCACATCCTCAAACTACGGTTATCTTATGTTGATGCTTCGATAAAACAGTGTTTTTGGACAGGTTTGAGTAACAATTAATTATATTTTTAAAAAGCCACTACTTTGGCTTTGGCACACAAGTGGTTAACACCTCCAGGTCGCACTTGACGTCATTCACCCAAAACAGCGGCGCATTTAACTTGACAACAAATACCTGACAGCAGGCAGGTTTGACAACAGCAAGCTGCAGCTGTCTTTTGGTAGCTAGTAGCAGCTAAAGTGTATCAAGATGCCACAAAAAAGATTTCCATGTTTTCCCCCAAAGGTGGTCAGCAATCAAAAAGGTAATGGGAATAGATGTATAATTTCGAAAAGAGTGTTGCAGCTGGAACTACAAGAGGGTAGTAGCTAACGTTAGCTAGCTAGCAGCTAGTTGATATTGCTCTGGTTGATATTACATGAGAAAAAAAAGCAATCTTTAATTATTGGCATCTGTAAATGCAATTGTAGGGTGTGAGAATTGTGTACCTAGAAATAACTAAGTTTGGGCTTCTTCTAGAGGGGAAAGTTGCTGAAGTTAATGTGCTATAACATCGAACCATCTTGTTTATTTTCTTTTTCATGCATGATAGCAGCCAGTTAGCAGACAGGGATCCCGCACAGCCTGCCTCTTTTACTGTAGCTGCTAATGTGTTAAATGGAAACACAATGTGTTGTTACGTAGCTAGCTAATGTCAGTACATAGAACTAAATTCAAAATGGGTCATTCATTTGATGATCTGTGGATTGCATCGTTTTCACCTTTTTCACCAATGATGGAGAATGTCTCTATGCCTAAAAATTTCGGCGCGCACTCTGCGCGCGCATATATTGCATGTGTCACTCTTCCGGGCTAAGCCCCGGATGTGTCAAAATCCTAGAGACGCCCCTGGTTTTAATCACTGACCTGAGTTACTTCTAAAATGTAATTTATTACATAACAGTAGTTACTTGCATTTGGAAGTAATGCATTTCTTTGCAGTATTCCTTAGAGAGTAATAAGTTACTGATTACTTTTTAGTTACTTTTACCAAAATAAACACTGAGGACAAGTCATTACACAATGGAGACACGTTATAATCTGTCAGCAGCTGGATGAGGATCTGGCATCTGGGCTGCAGGCTCCTCTGACAAGGAGCTGCACTCTGTAGTGAGCAGGAACTTGATGTCGTCTTCTCGTTTTCTTACTCATCCAGTGAAGCTTCAACTTGGATAGAGAGACAGCAGCCAGCAATGCATCCTGGGAGTCAAGAGCTGCTGCAAACTGGCTTCTCTATTTACAGCTGTGGAGCCTGAGGTGGTAATTCAACCTGTTTCTGATTGTAACATGTTACCGGACGGAGTAACTGTAATAATATTACAATAAATATAATAAGTAACACGTTGTATTACTCTATTACTGCCTAAAAGTTATCTATTACTGTAACTTTAGTACAACTCATTAATTTTGTAACAAGTTTCCCCCAACACTAGACATGAATGAATTCTCTGCAGAGACAAAACCAGAGACAAATAAACAACTCTGACCTTTGACAGTGAGAATCACTTTTGTCTCTCTCAGTAAGTCTCCGTCCTTGTTGTAGACTCTGCAGGTGTATTCTCCTTTGTCTCTCCCTGTGAGGTGTTTCAGGGTCAGACTGAGGTCTCCAGTCCTCAGCAGGTCTTCATTCATCTCCGTTCGTCCTCTGTAAACCTGGTCCTGTCCTTTAGGACCGTTCTCATACACATGGACCTTCCTGTCGTCTCTGTCCGTCCACTCCACTCTGACGTCTTCAGACAGACCAGCTGTGGTCTTGAAGGGCAGCTGGACAGACTCTGCCCCCTCCTCCACCTCCACCTGTTGCTCTGAGAGACAACAAACCACATGATGATGTCATCAGACAGCAGCAGCAGGTTTTAATCTGACCTGAGTTACTTCTAAAATGTAATATATTACATGATAGAAGTTACTTGCATTTGGAAGTAATAAGTTTCTTTGCAATATTCCTTAGAGAGTAACTTTTTAGTTACTTTCACCAAAATAATCACTGAGGACAAGGCATTACAATATGGAGACACGTTATAATCTGTCATGGTGAATAATCCTCAGTCAAACTGTTGAAGACGTTCAGTCTTGACCTTTGTCTAAGACTCTACAGAACTTTTCCACGTCACTAAAGTATTTGTTAAAGTGCAACAGGAGAAGCTGCTGGAAGCGTTTATCACTGAGACAGTTTCCCTTTGGGGTGAGAACGAGTCTCTACACTGAAAAGTCTTTCTACTGGTGACCTGGATGCTGTTGCAGCGTGAACCTGCAGTGTCACTATTTTAACTCTCTGGAAGCAGTGGAGACTTTAAATCACAGAGGCAGATTTAAGATAATCTATTATCTCTGTTTCCATGGACACGGGTGTATGTAGATTCATAGAGCTGTGCACAAAAGTAAAAAAGTCATTCTCATTGGAGGCAGCAGCAGCTGGATGAGGATCTGGCATCTGGGCTGCAGGCTCCTCTGACCAGGAGCTGCACTCTGTAGTGAGCAGGAACTTGATGTTGTCTTCTAGTTTTCTTACTCATCCAGTGAAGCTTCAACTTGGACAGAGAGACAGCAGCCAGCAATGCATCCTGGGAGTCAAGAGCTGCTGCAAACTGGCTTCTCTATTTACAGCTGTGGAGCCTGAGGTGGTAATTCAACCTGTTTCTGATTGTAACGTGTTACTGGACGGAGTAACTGTAATAATATTACAATAAATATAATAAGTAACACGTTGTATTACTCTATTACTGCCTAAAAGTTATCTATTACTGTAACTTTAGTACAACTCATTAATTTTGTAACAAGTTTCCTCCAACACTAGACATGAATGAATTCTCTGCAGAGGAGACAAAACCAGAGACAAACAAACAACTCTGACCTTTGACCCAGAGAGTCACTTCTGTCTCTCTCAGTAAGTCTCCGTCCTTGTTGTAGACTCTGCAGGTGTATTCTCCTTCATCTCTCCTTGTGGGATGTTTCAGGGTCAGACTGAGGTCTCCAGTCCTCAGATGGTCTTCATTCATCTCTGTTCGTCCTCTGTAAACCTGGTCCTGTCCTTTAGGACCGTTCTCATACACATGGACCTTCCTGTTGCCTCCATCCGTCCACTCCACTCTGACGTCTTCAGACAGACCAGCTGTGGTCTTGAAGAGCAGCTGGACAGACTCCGCCCCCTCCTCCACCTCCACCTTCACCTGTTGGACTGAGAGACAACAAACCACATGATGATGTCATCAGGCAGCAGCAGCAGAGGCCTGTACCATGAAGCGAGGGTTCCTCTCAGCCTATCCAGCTGAACGATCCACAACACTGTCTCTCTGGATCAGCGGTACCACGATGCCCATGGTCCGAATTAAATGATTATGTTTATTTATTAGTTGTTGAATGGCTGCTGATTAAACTTGTAAGTGATGCTGCTCTGGATCCGATTCTTTCCTCCTGTTCTGACTCTTTTAAACAGTGGCCAAACAACAGAACCGTTTTATTATATTATATATTTTCCATCTTTGCTGAGCATAAGGTTTGTTCTAAATTAAATAAAAGCCTGTCCCATATCAACACGTGTCTCTACACACACACACACACACACACACACCCTCAAAAAAAAAAAAAAAACTACAACAATTGGCATCGTATGGATAATCATCTAACGGATTTGATCTGTCCCGGAAAAACCTTTCATCCGTTGTTGTGAGACACGTGTGTGTTTTTTCTTAATGTATCATAAACTGGATATAATCACCGCAACTCTGTCCAGAGCTTCACTACTTTTATTTCCGTCTCCTTGGTAACAGTAATACCAGTGAGAGGACACGTCATTTTCCCTGATTGGTCGGTGGACGGAGCCTTTTACTGGATTCAGATCAGTCCTAAAAGCTACGCTGACCCGGAGCAGGTTAGCCGTTCAGAGTAAGTTACCATGGTAACTCACCTCGCTAAGACGGTGATCCTGCTTCGTGGTACAGGCCTCAGGTTTTAATCTCTGACCTGAATCTACAGCTCTGATTTCAACTGTTTCATCTTTGACATGAATTCTCTGCAGAGGAGACAAAACCAGAGACAAACAAACAACTCTGACCTTTGACCCTGAGATTCACAGTTTTCTCTCTCATTAAGTCTCCGTCCTTGTTGTAGACTCTGCAGGTGTAGTCTCCTGAGTCGTCCTCTATGGGGTGTTTCAGGGTCAGACTGAGGTCTCCAGTCCTCAGCAGGTCTTCATTCATCTCTGTTTGTCCTCTGTAAAACCGGTGCTGTTCTTTAGAACCGTTCCCATACACATAGACCTTCCTGTCGTCTTCATCTATCCACTCCTCTCTGAGTTCAGCCGTCCACTCCACTCTGACGTCTTCAGACAGACCAGCTGTGGTCTTGAAGGGCAGCTGGACAGACTCCGCCAACTCCTTCACCTCCACCTGTTGGACTGAGAGACAACAAACCACATGATGATGTCATCAGACAGCAGCAGCAGCAGGTTTTAATCTAAACCACATAATCTTTACTGAAGGTGTTGGATATGATCAGAGTTTTGTTTGTTGGTTTGCACACACACACACACACACACACACACACACACACACACACACACACACACACACACACACACACACACACACACACACACACACACACACACACACACACACACACACGGCGCATGAGACAGACAGAGAGAGAGAGAGAGAGAGAGAGGAACACACACACATGATGACAGGAGTGTTCAGGATCCCCGTTTAAAAGTTTTCCCCACCAGAATCTAGCCGAACTTTGGAGCATTATTTAGCCCGTTTTCTGACAAGCTATCACGACATGGTTGGTACCAACAGAAGCCTAGCGTCTCCTGGTTTCATCTAATATCTGTATCTTCGCTCTAGCTTTAAAACTGATGACTGTGACAACACTGCTATTTAGAGATGTAGTAGCCTGAATAACCTAGTTACCTGAATAACTAACATAACCAGGACTGTTTCTGCATTAGTATTTCAGTGTGAAAGTCCATCTTTAATGTACCAGAGCATCTTGTATCATTCGTACATGTCTCGTGTTTCTAAAAACTAAACTGTGTGAAAATCAGTTGAAAATTCAGTGAGTTGTGATTATTTTCCTTGTGCCTACACCTCCTCCTCCTTCTAGCGTTGTGAAGCTAAATACATGGGATGCAAGTGTTTAAAGAAAAAAAGTAAATAAACAAACGTAGAGCTCCGTGGTTTCTTTATTGTTCATGGACGGAGCAAAAAAAGAAGAGAGAGGGAAGAAGTTTTAGAAGTCAGTATTAACGTTGCTCGTCACAACTGTAGTTTGTGATTACTGACGATGATTTGATCAGATCTGATCCAAGAACATTTGTTCTGAGTCTGTCCTTCACCCTGTGCTGCTGCTGACAGTAAACAGTAAATCATCAGTCCCAGACCGGACAGAGTCAACAACATCTTGTTGTCAAGGTAACGTGAAAAGGGGGTAAGTGCTGTTCTGTTCCTGTTTACAGCATCTGGACCCTCACAGACTCTCACACTCAGTCACTGAGGCCAGTGGGTCAGGGGTCCTTGAGAGGGTTCAGGGGGGTCCCCAACGTCTTCTGGAAATTGTACCACTTTTTTCTAGAATTTTAAAGGTTGTTGAGAAATTTTTACCACTTTTTATTTTATTATTATTTTACCTTTTTTTTTTTTTTCAAAATTTTAAGACTTTTTTCTAGAAATGTTTAAACGTTTTTGGAGAAATTGTACCAGTTTTTTCCAGAATTTTCTCTACAGTATTTCCAAATTCACACCACTGGCCCTAATTTGAACGTACATTAAAGCAGAAGTAAGTGGTCCGGTCGTTTTCGCTAATGCTGCGTTCCAGGCAGGCTTTTGAAAACCGTAAATTACAGCTTCAAGTCACAACATACGACTTTGTAGCGTTCCAGGCAACCCACTCGTGTTTTTCCGACCTGTTTTACCGGTGAAAGTCACTATAACGGCCACTCGTAACTTCCGACCGGTGAACTCGTACCAGATCGAACTGGTACGACTTCACAGGTCGGAAAAACACGAGTTACGGGCTGCCTTGAACGCACCTTAACAGTCCTCGTCCCTACGTCACCACATTCAGGCGCATCCCTTGGCTGCACACACAGCCCTGCATGCCGTTCTCTCTCCTCATTGGATAAAAACTGTAGGATACGAGAAAAGTTTTCTCCTCGGCTCAGAGCAGAGCAGAGGGACTGGGAGACCCGTGTTTCGGTCCAAACACTCTATGTAAGTGATTGCTGTCGGAAGATATAACTATTTAAGACTTATATTAACACAAAAACATCGCTTACTTCTGCTTTAACTAAAAAAGTAACGTTCTTCAGTCTCAGAACAAATATTTGTGTATTTCTGGTGTTTGCTTCAAACTTTTGTCCAATGGGGGTCTGTGGTCTAGTTTGTGTCAATTTAGGGGTCCTTGATGTAAAAAAGCTTGAGAACCACTGACTACAGCTACAGCTGAGTAGTAACCTACTACTGAGTAGAGTAGTTAAGTCAGTGAGGGTTCAGGGCCTGAGTCTTTAGAGGAGAGAGTGGAACTGGGCCACAGTCAATGAGGTGTTGATGTGAATAAATGTCCTCTCAACACATAACGGAAGATTAAAAAAAAAAAAAAAAAGCTCTGTAGTCTCTCTTTCTCTCTCTCTCTCTCTCTCTCTCACACACACACACACACACACACACACACACACACACACACACACACACACACACACACACACACACACAAACAAACCTACCTACCTTTTTTGATTAATTGCCTTTTATGAACTTTAAGCCACCAGGCGACACCAAGAGAAACTCCCAGTAGAACCAGTAGAACCAGGAGACCAGACACAACGGAGACTTCAGCTATGACGGAGAACTTTTCTGTGGATGAGATGAACATAAACAACGACATGACCTCTGTGACATAAAATATAGTGCAGACCTGTATCTATAGGGATTATTTGTTTACCAACAAGTCAGGATGCGTGCGCAACCAGGCGGCAGAAAGAACCGGTTGTTACGGTTACCTTCCATGGATGTGGTTTACTCAAAGCGGTGTTAGCTAGTGATGTTGTCACCGTACTACAACAGTTCATCAGCGAGTGATAAAAGTGTGTTTTAAGACTGTTTTATAACGGCAAAAAACATAGTCGATCATTCTGTCAGGATGGACGATCAAGTTGCCGATCGACACAAGCCACAGACGCTCAGAGCATGGTCTCGGTGATCGGTTAAAAACAACAATGTGCATCCAGCTGTGTAACAGACAGTCATGTTCAGGAAAACACTCTTACACAATTACAAAACTTGGTGGCTCTGAGGACTGAGGTGCTGCCTGGTCAGAGACAAGGGAAGAGGACGGACATGTTTAAAAGTCTTCAGAAATGGCCGTTTGTCCTGTTTGTCGCCTCCTTCTACGAGTTTCCACGACTTGCTGCACGAGTTTACCAGAGTAAGGAAAACGAATTTGATTGGTCGTTATCGAGCGGCCGGGATATAATATTCAATGTTTGGGGCGAGACCGAGCTGGTGAGTCGAACATTGGGCAATATGGCAGCGAATCCCACCAAGCTCCAGGTTTTCAACAATAGAAATATGTGCACCTGTGCCATCCCTGTAGCCTAGACTTGTTAGAGCCCTAACTGTAAAACTTTACTTACCAGGGTGGCGTATGGTCGCGACACTATGTAACCTCGTCTTCAGTCTCTTGTTATCGTAGTAAACATTTCACAACTCATTCGCTGCAGGCATATCTAGCTTTGTCACCATTCAAACCAACGTGTCTAAAGTGTTTCCCATACATTCATTTATTCGTGACGTGGTGGCCACAAATAAATTACATCCGCCACAAATTGATTTTTCGGTTTTTGGCTCGACCAACGCAATATTGTTCTGTTCATTCATCTCCGCATAGCGCTCTTTCTCCGTTAACTCATTGAATGCCAACCACGTAATTTCTCGTTTTTCGTTCCCATGCGTTCCCATGCGCATTCGTTCCCATGCGTTGAGTGCCAAAAAACGTAATTTTACGTTTTTTGCTTCTTTTTTAAATTATGAAAATAGACACTTTAACACACCTTTATGTGTAAATTTGGGGACCCTACGACGAGCAGAACTGAAATAGATGACGATCAAAAACTCATGACAGCTCATGATCTGTACGTTTTTATCATAACTCGGCTTTTTCAAACGGAGTTCTGCATGTGGATGCAGCAGCTGCTCTGCTCTCACCCGCGCTGCTGCTCCAGCTGCTCCAGCTGCTCGGAGCTGAACCAGGAAGCTCTCAGCCGACTGTCCCACCCGGTCTTCATCTGGAGCAACACCGTGTCCTCCCCAAAGTCCTCCCGCGGTAAAATGTGATGATCCCTCGGTCAAAGCAGACCGGCACCGGCCCGTACCACAGAAGGACCGCGACCACCGGCGGGACCGGTCCGTCTGTGGCCGAAAGACCCTCACGCTCCGCGGCGAGAGGCTGTGACACGGCACGGTGCGTCTGTGTTATTGTTGTTTAGTGGCGCCCCCCCCGCCCCCGATGGTGGTTTTGTGAATAGAACAACCATTGTTGTATATATTTATCTTATACGAGCCCTTTGATCCAGAAATGCGAGTGTCAGAAGAGCGACAGACACAAACAGAGCAGCTTTCATAAAAGACGCTGTATCTCCTTTTCTAGAAAAAAAGGAGGGATTTTGGTGAAACCCAGCCATGTTTAGCTTGACTTTTCTCAGGAACGGAGGCTCGTAAAAACAAACGGTTTGTGGCCATTTGAAGCAGAGAGTTTCACCTTTCAAATGAGCCACATATGTGTTGGTGGCAATAATATAGAATACGCTGTGGCTCTACAGAAATCGTCAAAAATGGTCTAAATTGCCGGTACACTTGACTAAAACTTTGGAAAGGAGCGTGGCACTCAATGAGTTAATGGCTTCACACACACACATGCACACAGAAGCGCGTATGCATGACAGCAGTACGCGGTAAAAGCGAAACTCATATGGTCCGATCGTACCCGGCGTTATGCTGCAGCGTCCAACCCCCCCTCTCCTCCCACCCAGACTTGAGCACTCATCCTGGGCTACACAGTGTTGATCACAAACAAGATGCTGTCCTTACCCTTTCCGTAATCTGAAATGTTTTTGTGTTTTGTGGAATGTTGTTGTGTTTTGACCCTCAGGGCCACCGTAGATAATCCCTCCATAGCTCTGACCTTTGACCTCTGACCTGTATCCTGTACTGTAGGTGTTAGTGTGTGTTTCTGACCTTTGACCTTCAGCTGTATGTTTCTCAGTGTTCGTTTATTTCCAAACGCTGTGATGATGCAGGTGTAGTTTCCGCTGTCAGAGAGGTAGAGGTTCCTCAGAGTGAGACTGAGGTCTCCAGTGATCAGAGCGTCGGTCTTCATGGACGTTCTGCTGCTGTAAACCTGGTTCTGGTCTCTGAGGTCGTCACCCAGCTGGTGTCTCTGGTGGACGGTTGGAGGACGGAGGTCGTGTCTGCTCCACGTCACTGTGGGGTTTCTGGGTAAAGGAGAGTCCTCACAGGGCAGCAGGACAGACCTCCCACTGTAGAGCTCCACAGTGTCTCCATGCCAGGACACTGAGGACAGAGACAGGAACATGGAATATGGTCTTAAATACTAGTTTGATGATAAAGCAGAGTGGGTCTGTGGGTGTGGCTGACACTTGATTGACACAGTGATACTCTGCGCAGTCTGTCCTCATCATGGCACTAACAATGTTTATTAGTCATGACCCTGTTCATTTCAATCCATCATGTAGCCGGTGTAGATGGGTCTGGTGTACAGTAGGTGGGTGTATAGAGCTTGGGACAGATCTACCCCTCACTCCTCCACAGCCCCACCCCCTTCTTCCATATATAGTATCCATTGGTTACAAAACCAAGATGGCGATGGCCAAATCACAAACTCCTGACTTCAAAACAACAGTTCACATGCCAGTGGGTGACACCACTCGGTACCGACTGACTCTGACTGAACTGTCTGGACCATTGACTCATTATGTGTCTCATTCATGAAACGTCAGTAAATCTGTGTGTAGATTTACACATAAATACCCACACTACTAAAACTCTCCTCCAGATTCATGAACGCTGCGGAAAACACAAATTTGATCGTAAGCACGTGTGTAAAATCATGAAGACCAACCCATCGTAAATTAACAGCACGCCCCCCGGCATTGATCTCCACCCATGAATAGCCATACTGTACAAGGAGACCATGACCACCATATAAGGAGGTACGTAGGTGCATCCTGTCCAACAAGGAAAAAGGGAGAGAGAGTGGGGAAAAAAAGAGAGATCGTGGATCAGAGTCATTCTGGGTGGAGTTAAAGCCCCGGTGTGTAAAATGGGGGAAAACCGTGACAACTGTGTTCAGATTCTAGATTGCAAAGCTCACTCAGTTGGTCAAGCTCAGCTCTTTCGTCGGCAAAGTGACGGTGACCTCCGAGGACAAACTAACTTTGACTGATTAGTACTATCATTTTTTTTAATTTATTTAACATGTGCTGGTGTTTGGCTGCATTTTGAATAAAAAAAGTTCAACAGTGGAAGATCTAGCTGCCAATGCTGCTCAGCTGTAGCACTGTGTGTCTTTTATAACGACAATAAAAACATTTAAGAAAAATCATCATCGATCGGCCTTTCGATAGAGGACAAGCCTAGACACAGACACTCAATAGAGCGCTTGAACCAAGTTTGTCCCCTTTCGGCTACCGTATTCAAAGATGGCGATGCAACATGGCAGCTGGAAAATAGTTTCATATGAAACATGAAAAAAAAACCCACATAAACTCCAACAGCCAGTGGGGGAGGAGCCTCTTCACAGCCTCAGCTGTCTGCTGCAGAGGAGCGTGGCTGCATCAACATCTACATTATGAAGTTGTATGGGCAGGTTATATTGTTACAGATGAACCAGCCGTCTCTGCCAACTGCACTATTGCGCAGGATGAGGTGTGTGTCCAGTGAGCGTGTAGCAGCGTGTAGCAACACACACTTTACATCACATATCAGCTGCACATTTATGGAATTCAAGTTTTCCGTTATCATATATCAGGTTATTATCATCATTAGATAGAGTCTTGACCCCTAAAACCTGCCCCTCTCCAAATATTTCTACACGTGTGTCATTACGTGTTTCAAAGACAGTTGTGTATTGTGCATTTATAAATTTACACAAGCATGACACGCAGTCTAGAGCAGGTGTCGATTTTGTGAGAAGTTGAAAAGATCAGCTTTGATGAATGCAGAAAAACATGTTAATGTATGGCTGCACACAGTTTACACATAGATTTGTGCTGCTCACGTTTCATGAGAACTAATGAGTGTTCGAGTTGTGTGTGTGTTGGGGGGGCAGAGCACAAAGAGACAATTTATACTGATTAATGTACACACACACACACCATCTGTGTTCTTAATCCCTTTGTGAAGAATGACACCGCAAGGAACAACAGCAAACAGGACAACCAGGAGAAGCAGCAGAACCTGGAGAACCAGCAGAACCTGGAGAACTTTGACCCGGTCTGGATGACGTCCTGTAGTCGACATAATCAACAACAATATAAGATTCAAATATTAATAAATAACACTTCAAAAAAGAAAACCACTTTGCTCAGTTCCACTGTGACCTCTTACCTGAGAAATAACCAAATATACACAATATATTTTCTAAATGTGTTCTGACCCAGACACAATAAACCAGGAGAGTCAGGAGAAGCAGGATGAACATTAGACCCAGTAGACCAGCGATCCAGTCTGGAGGAGGTTCTACAACTGAGACCAACAACATGAGATCAGATGTTAGTGTTGTTGTCAGTCAACACCCCCCCCCTCCCCATACATACACACACTACATACCATCTTTGTTCTCAGTCCCTTTATGAAGAAAGAAAATGCATAGACCAACACCACAAGCAACCAGGAGAACCAGGAGAACCTGGAGAACCTGGAGAACCTTGATCCTGACTGGTCGAGATCCTGTAGTCGACACAAACAACAACATGAGATCAGAACATTTATAAACATTAAAGAGCAACTAAACCCTTAAACCACTTTTTTCTGCTGAAAACAAATATATTTGGGTATAAGGTAGTGTTGTCGATTGATTCTGGTCCAACTTTTGACATTTTAGTCAAAACTTTTCAATTTGGTGTATTTTGTAGTAAAAATGTAGCGTGACTGCCCTCTATGGGTTGAAACACGGCTATTACAATCAAATTTTTCTATTGGCTGAGATGGAGGCAGCTTTCGTCACCGGCCACCAACTCCCCGGCCTGTTAGCACCGGCTGCTGCCTGCGGCTAACGGCTCTGCTAACGGCTCTGCTGCCTGGATGGGAATCGTTAGCGCGCGCACACACACACACACACACACACACACACACACACACACACACACACACACACACACACACACACACACGCACACACACACACACACACACACACACGCACACACAGATAACTTACTTATTTTCTTTGTCATTGTATACAGTATGCCAGCGTGAACAGCAGCAGTCAGTGAGAGCAGGAGACAACAGACACCAAAGACAATGTAGACCGATTCTTCATGACGTCCTGCAGTCGACACAAACAACAACATGAGATTAAAATATCATTATAAACAATAATGTGAAACATTAAAACACATTTCTGATGAGTCTATGTCCTCTGACCTTTGACCTTCAGTGGTACTTGACTCTGCCTCTCCTCTCCCCCCCTCCCTCTGAGGATGCAGGTGTAGCTGCCACTGTCTCTGATGGTGGGTCTCCTCAGAGTGAGGCTGAGGTCTCCGGTCCTCAGAGCATCAGTCCTCATGGACGTCCGTCCTCTGTAGTCCTGGTTCTGGTCTCTGAGTTCGTCTCCGTCCGGCTGAAGCTGGTGGACGGTTGAAGGACGGAGGTCGGAGCGGCTCCACACCACTGAAGGCTCGTCCAGGTCAAACATAGGAAGGTTACAGGGCAGCAGGACAGATCCCACCCCCTCATATGTCTCCACAGCTGAGGCATGCTGGGAAACTGAGGACACAGACAGAGGTGAGACAGAAACCAGATGATAATCAGACTCTGATGAAGATCCAGTGTTTGACCTGGAGCTGCAGTGAACCACCGACAGTCTCATCAACACAGACTCACACACCACAGACCTGAGGAACCACAGGTTTGTTTCTTATAAATGCAGAAGTTGGAAAAGTGAAAGATTAATATAATGAAACAAAAAATATGATGATTTCATAGCTGTAAATGATAGGCTAGATATGTATAATGCTTTTCAGAAGCCGTTCAAACTTACAACAAAAACATGGTGTAGGAAAATGTCCAGGGACTGAGTTTAATGTGAAACAGTTCAGAGAAAAATAAAGTCAACAGTTAAATTGCAGTGTTGATTTACTAGCTACTGTTGACGTGAGTAGCAGCCATCTTGAATTCTTACTGTATGTTGGGGCTGCTGAGATCCGACCAGAAATTCAGATTTCTGAGTAAAACTGGAAGGCAACATGACTCAGGTGTAACGGAGGTCCGCGGGTATAGCCACAGTCATAAAGTACCAGTGAGGAGAAGTGATGATGTGTGGTGGTACTGAAGTTAAACTCACTCGCCCATAAAAAAGACGTGCAAACCCACTTGCCAAGTGGTCATTGACCTCTTGTCTGCCACTCTACTGCCACTTGCCTGTCTGGTCTTGTACTTTTGGGTTTGTTCCACTCTGTCATCTTTCAGTGCGCATTGTACAAAAAAGCATTTTTTCCATCAAAAACAGCTGTTGTATTGTGACCATAAGCCTTGGTTATACTTTCGCCTGGCTCCGTTGGCAGTTGGCGCGCGCACCTCGGCAGAGCGCACAGGCGTTTATACCAATATAATACATCCATGGTTTATACTTGCCGCATTCACTCGTAATTAACTTAATTACGAGTTGTACAAATGCTAGAGCGTACCAGCTCAGCCAGTCTTCCCTCAAATTCATCCATTTTGAACCGAGCGACACTCGCGCGGCGCGCGCCAAGTTTCAAAATCCTGGAGGTGCGCGACAGCGCGACGCGCCAGCGCGCGACGCCGTCGCGAGGTGCGCGTTTACGTCATTTGTGGCGCGCGAGCCTCGCGCACTCACGACTGCGTCGAGCATAAACCAGGCTTTAAGGAGACTGTTGATGGGTGGAGCGAAAGAGGGAGAAAAAGATAAGTGTTTTTAGTTCTTGTAGCTCGCTATTACGATGGGAAAGAGGCGTCATGTTTGAACAACGTTTCCCTTCAGATTATCCCTGAAGTTCGAATCTGTGAATATCTTTCCAACTTTACCAAAGTATCACAGTATCAAGTCAGCTGTCTTCTATAACATGGTTCACACAGCCATTTAAATGGGGTTAGATGAAGTTTTTCTCACCGTACAACAGCGTCACAAACACAACAATCGTCTTCATCTGCAGTTCCCCTAAAGCCGCTTCCTCCTGGAGTGAGTAACGGTTATAACCAGACTGAACCAGATCTCTGCAGCGACAAACTTTTACTTTTGATTTCAACAGGATGTGAAGACAGATCAACTCCCACAGAGTGTCACACTACAGAGGCTGCACAGAAACTAATTTATGTCCTGCTGAGTGAACAGAATATCATCAGGCCCCAAAGTGTAGGCTACTCTCCACCTATAGGCTAACTATAAATTCACTCATAAGAAATATGTAAAACACATTGAACAAAGTAAAAAATCAACACAATTTTATTGGAATGACTAAAAAACCCCACAAAGCTGTTGATACATGTACCTGTTGTATGTATTTTTGTATAATGTGCAGTTAAACACCTGAATCGTCTCTGTGAATGAAGCCGTTCAGTTCCACGTGATTCATGTTCCCAGTAAAAACACGATGAAAAGTAGCGGTTTGTCTCAGACATTGCTTGACATCTGCAGCAGCCAATAGTGTGAAAAGCACGTCAGACCTGATGAAAACAACCTGCACTCTGTTGTGTAGGACTCTTGGCACGGGGAATGGCCGGCAGCGTGAGATTTTAAATAACATAACATTTGCATATTTTCGAAGAGACTAATATAATTCAAAGAGACTATGCATTGGAAACAACAAAATAAAGATAGCAGTGCCATATTGTGCATTTTGTCTATAAAACAAATAACCACTTGAATTCAACACATTTTAACACAATATCGGAAAAGGGGACTCTAGTTCAAACTTGAGACTTCAATTGAACCATAGCTCAAAGACTTTAGTGAGCATTATCATTCTCCTGCTTTCAAATGAAAATAGACCAACAATATGAACCTTTTTTCAATGTTAAAATGACGTCTTATGCATAGCTGCAACTAAAACAATGTTTTTATGACTTAAGTTTCATATAAAATCAAAGAGAGATCTGGTAACACCTACCATTGGTTGGCCATCCTGTCATGAATCACCAACTAGCCTACTCAGTTTTGCAGACAAAATGTATTGTCTCTTGGTTATTGAGAGTGGGGTCATGAAGACTTATATATATACAATATGTAAGGGATAATGTATAGTTCGGAGGTTGTTATGGAGAAATAAACCCCGACAGGTTGTATGGTTCATACAACCTGAAGGGGTTTATTTCTCCATAACAACCGACCAACTATACATTATCCCGCTTAGAACACGGCCTACAACTAAATCATTCAATAATGTAACACAAAATAATGATAAAAAGAGATTGTATTCATGTAAAATTAGACCTAAAATTATTTCCACATCGTAGCTGAAAAGTAAACTTGCATCAGAACTTCTGACCGTGTCACAGCTCCATGATCTCCTCTCTGTAGCTCCGCGACACAAACGCACCCCATAATCTCTTGTTTATGACAGATACGACTACACAAAATACATCGTAACGTGTATGGTAATCCATCGATCCACTGATTGATTATCAAAGGCTTCAAATGCACGAACGGGAGGAGGCTCAGCAAAACAGCGGCCGTGACCGGACATGCAGAGTCGGCCGTTGCTATGGAGTCCCTAGCAACGGTGATCGAGAAATAAACACCGCAGAATATTGGTGATTGACCAATCAGAATCGAGTATTCAAGAGAGCCGTGTTCTAAAATAAGGTAAACATTCTTATTATATGTATGAAAGTAATTCATATTATTCATATTAATAAGTCATATTTCATTACAGTCATATACAGATTGGCAATGTTACCTCGGGCAGTCACACCAGTGGACAATATATTTTATATTATTTAATTTAATATATTTAATATATATTTAATATATATTATATTTCAAACAAAATATTAACCTATGTACTTGAATGATACCACTTTATGTATATTTGTAAACACAAAAAGGAGCGTCAGGTCAACCACTCATTTCTCCCTTCTCATTGTTTTGCCTTGTGTTGGTGGTTTCTGTGGTTCATAACCATTCTTTTGATCCCAATAAAGAATACATTTATTAGAACTGTGTGGTACTGTAAGTAAGTATGTAATCTTGTCAGTGCAATTTAGACAAGTCAAATGGATTCATAGACTCAGAAAACATGGGGTTAGACACCAATATTACTTGGCTAGGTCAAATAACGAAAGAGTTAGGATATTTTAAGGTCTTCCTGCCATCATGGACGCCATCTTAAAAATTACACGTTTAGTGGTCAAACTTTGGTAAACTTTTAGTATATTATTAAGGACACTTAATTATTTATTTTTATTGAATTTGACTGGAATTGTCCTTTAAAGTCTTATTGCTCTGGGTCACAGTTCACGTCAACTTACGTTATCTGCAGGTTATTGTTTCACTTCACCGTTCTGAAGCTGTGTGTGTGCGTGCGCGCAGTAAATCTGAAGAAGTTAGTTAGTTAGTTTATTTAAATTGTGTTAAATAAAGTTTTTCTCACCGTACAACAGCGTCACAAACACCACAAACATCTTCATCTTCTCATTAAAAAACAAACAAAAAAAACACAGTCCCGTTAAAGCCGCTTCTTCCTGGACTGAGTAACGGTTTACCTTTCGATTTCAACAGGGAGTGAAAACGGCCAACTTCCCCAGTATCAGATTACAGAGATTACACAAGGCTGCACGTTTTTGTAGTGACTCTGAGACGTTTTTGTTTGAGCTAATAGCTGAAGGTAGCAGTAAGAAAGAAAGAAAGAGAATTTAAGAGATACCGGTAATGACTACTTAAAGTAAAGTAGAAGAAAATAAAGTTAAAGTAAGGAATGACCTCGAGGAGATAGTGAAACTATCTTTGCGCTGTTAAAAAGGAAGTGTGATCACTTACATTTGGATGTTGTGTGTTTGTTGCTTTTTGTTGTATATGTGGCCAATGTAATAGATAGATTCTATGTTGAATAAGGCATAGAAGGTAATAGAACTGGAACTACTGTTTTTTTATAAAATGATAGCGTACTAAAGTTATAATACAGAATTTTTGAAAGAAGGAAAGACTTGCAGTAGGAATGTGTTTTGTGCAAACACTTAAAGTTTACACACCAAAATGTTAAATATTCATTTCCCTACACTCACTAAACTTTCCACACTTCTTCCTATCTATATCCTGCTTATTTTTACATAAGGGTTTGTTGATATATAATTCATAGGAGGGTTTAAAGAAATTGTATACCAAAAAGATTGCAATTTTTTTTTTTTTTTTTATGACTAGACAGTATTTCCTGATGTATGGGCGAATCTGTTCTGGTAATATGCAAATTAGCGCATATTTTATGAGTTCGCACCTCATTTGCATATATAAACATACAATTCATAAAACTTGCAATACATTTTTTCTTATTTATTCTGTACATAACAAACTGGTAAAGTTTCATAGTGATATCTATTACAATTTTTTTTTTTTTGCCTCTTCACCTAAGTATCATAAACTTTACCTCTAGTCATTACCTCTAATTAACTATTTTCAGTGTTAATATTTTAAATCTCGTGTTTCAATAAAAAGTAAAAAATGATTGGCTCTACTGCATTAAAAAACTTCCCCTTGTTCCTGTTGGAGCTCTAACGACCAGCCGCCGTGCGGTACAGCAAATAATCCATCCGTACACCACAGTGTGTAAAATGTTCTGACTGTGCCAGTCCAGTCTTTATTCAGAATCCAAAAATGACAATGTTTTTATTTTCTTTTTTCTTCCAGTTCATGTCAGTCCAGTGGTAAACTGATGTTCAAACATGCTCTGCATTTCATGCAACTGCACAAGACTGAAACTGATGGTTTGCACACTTAAGATGGTTCATGACACTTTCCATGTGCAAGCTGTGGTGGGTGGTCGGTCTTTGCTTTTACAGACCAAAGATAAATTCCTTGAAACTTTAAATATTAAGAATACTGAAGCCAAACATTGTCACCATCCACACTGGGGTAGCCAAACTGAATACCTACAGAGTAGAAAGTGATAACGTAAAAACGGAAACAAGCTCATGAACAAGCAAAGAACTGAAAGAGCGAACTGCAAATGCCCAATAAGAGCTTTATTTTAAAACACCACTTTTAAAACATGGGAACACCACAAAAGGAAGTTGACACGAAACAAAACAAAAAACGGCAGCACCAGGAACAGAAAAAAAAAAAAAAAAAAGCCGGAACACAAGAAAATGAGCTTCTCTGAAGCCACTTTTAAAAAAATACCCCAGGTGAGTAAATGCAAGCTCAACCATACAAATAACTCCTAAAGGTGTTCTACTCTAAGACATTTAACCACTTGATGCAGACTTCGTCCTGAGATGGCACGACTTCCAGGGCACTTCAGGTTATACGGTCTTCTGCTGGCCCTTCTTTCCGATCAGAGACTTGTGGATGTGAGGGATCACACCTGGGAAAAACAAACACAAACGGAGAAAGAGAGATTAAGCGCTAGAGATCGATACAAATGGGTAATTTATTAAACAAATAATCACAACGTTTCCTCACCTCCACCAGCAATAGTGGCCTTGATGAGTGAATCCAGCTCTTCATCTCCTCTGATGGCGAGCTGCAAATGGCGAGGGGTGATACGCTTCACTTTAAGATCCTTCGATGCATTTCCTGCCAACTCCAGAACCTGGAGGAGAAAATAAAAAACACAGAACCAAACCCTGGGTTTAGAAAACAGCAGCTGAGTCGGTCCCGGTTAGTTTTTATTTGTGTACGGTATATTAACGGAGGATGAAGTGCGAAGAGTTTCCCGTTCTGTTACCTCGGCAGTCAGGTATTCAAGTATAGCGGCGCTGTAAACGGCTGCGGTGGCGCCGACTCTGCCGTGGCTCGTGGTTCTGGACTTGAGATGTCTGTGGATACGACCCACCGGGAACTGTGGAGGAGAGAGAGAGAGAGATATATTTGATTCTGTGAGTTGTATTTGTTTCATTGATTCTTGGTGCTTTGGCAACATAGTTCTCGTAACATTCATGCCAATAAAGCTAATTTGAACTGAATTGAATTGAGAGCAGGAGAAAGAGAGACAGAGAGAAGGAGAAAAGAGAGGGAGAGAGAAGGAAAAAGAGAGAGGGAGAGACAGAAAAGGGAACGAGAGAAGTAGAAAGAGACAGAGAGAAGGAGAAAGGGAGGGAGAAAGATATAGAGAGGAAAAGAGACGGAGAAAGATAGAAAGAAACAGAGGGAGAAAGAGAGAGAGTGAAAAAGAAAGAGAGGCAAGGGGAGGGAGAGAGAAAGAGAGGAGGAAAAGGGAACAAGAGAAGTAGAAAGAGAGACAGAGAGAAGGAGAAAGATAGAGAGAAAGAAACAGGGAGGAAGACAGAGAGAAAGAGTGAAGAGGCAAGGGGAGGGAGAGAGAGGAGGAAAAGGGAACAAGAGAAGTAGAAAGAGAAGGAAAAAGAGAGTGAGAGAGAAAGAAAAGAGAATGAGAGACAGAGAGAAGGAGAAAGATGGAGAGAGGAAAGGAGAAAGATAGAGAGAAAGAAACAAACAGAGGGAGAAAGGGAGAAGGAAAAAGAGAGAGACAGAAAGAGTGTGAAGAAAAAAGAGAGAAAGAGAGAGCTTCAGTTACAGGGGAAACAAAGCTGGACTCCCGGTGGCCTGTGTCCGTCCGTCGGTGAGACTCGACCGGACACCAGCTGTGTAACCTCTGGCTGTTAGCCTGCGTGCTAACTGCTAACATCGCCGAGGTAAAATGATTATGAATCCATGAATGAATAACTAAATGATGAATGAATAAATGTCTTAATTAATGAATGAATGAGTGTTTATCTCTGTGTGTGTTGTGTGTGTGGATAAGTGAAACCGACCTGCAGTCCTGCTCTCTGGGAGCGAGAGATCGCCTTGGTCTTGGTCTTCCCGGAGTCTTTACCTGCTTTGCCGCCGGCCTGAAAATTTAAGAAACACACCGACACCGGCCGTTAACGTTCAGCCGTTAACGGAAACACACCAACTGAAAAAAACACGGACATTTTGTGTAGTTTTATTTATTTTTTACCGCGCCTTTCTGCTAGGCTAGTACAACAGCTAGCGTTAGCGGCTAACAGTTAGCTCCTCAGTTGAAAGGATCTATTGTATCGATTATTGAATACCAGCTTCCGACACGACACTAAACACGTACACGACGTTTTTTTTTAATACGTACCATGATTAAAATCCACGGATAACTTCAGCCGTTGCAGCTCGACGTTAAATCGCTCGGGTCCGGACGGTTGGTTTGAACTACAACACCCGCCGCCTACAATTGTCCCTTATATGTATGTATGTATCCAATCTACATCCGGGCAACTGACCGGAGGGGAACCGGCCAATCACGTTTCGATATGTGTTTCCTGGCTGGCGCGCTCAACCAATCAGCGACGAGAGGCCTCAGGATGCGGGAAAGTCGGTAAATTTCCCTACAGGGTGCTCATGGGTAATGTAGTTCAGATTTCTATTTTCACCTATTTTACCACAGTAAAAGGGCAAATTGGCATTAATTCTCATTTTTATGATTAAAATGCTTTATTAATAATAACAATAATAAAAACAATCAAATTGAATTGAAATCAACATTGTTAATGGAAGTAATGATGTATATATGAAAATATAATATAGGCTACAGATAAAATATTCGATTTATTTTAATAAGTCCACTTCTTACTTAAGTTGTGTATATAATATAAGAAAACAAAGGCATTAAAGGGGAAATAATTAAGGCTTTACAGGTTTCTGCTGTTTTTAGGGTTAAGGTTCTTTAGTAAATAGGACGAAACCAGAAATTAAATGAATTCTGAAAACTGTAAAATAATCAATCAAGAAGAAACTGTCCATTTATTATATTTTCATTTTACTTAATGCATTCTTTTGGTATCATAGATTTTCAACATAAACTATTTAACTATTTCATAATATTTGCTCATCAGCTTCAGTTAAATATGCTAAACTGTAAAATAAATGGGCATGTTGTGGACTTCAACGTATTCTTTCTTTCTTTCTCTTCTCTCAGATTGGCCTATGTTGTATATTTAAAATTAGTAAGTAACACTTTTACTCACGTTACCAATGAAGTTTCACAGTGTGTTAGATGTAGTGTTGATCCAATTAAAACCACATGGGGGCGATATATGATCACAATTACCTCAAGATTTCACTCAAAATAAATAAAAGAATCCATCAAATCTAAGTGTCCACATGAAAAGGTGATCCCAGGACTACTTCCCTAAACATTGTGAAATATGCATTTCAACATTTTTCAACACTTTTCCTAGAAAAAACATGTTTGAATCTCGATATGTATAGTTAAAAAAAAAAAAAAATCAGACATTACTATGGTTTTGACATCTATGACTTTAAACAGTTTGGTGCAGATCTCACATAAGAAGTGAATGTAAATGATCTAAGGAATACTTCCTCTTCCCATGCTTGCAGCCTGACTACGCTGCTCTGGGCCTTAAAGCTGAATTTATCTGTGCGCTCCCTGGAGACTACCAGGCCCCAAACAGCTGCTACATCTGCTTAATATCTGTCTTTTTTAATTTCTTAAATCCCCCACCCCTCCTCGCATCCTGCCTCATGGTGGGGGTGCAACACTAAAATCCTCTGAGTGCCCTTTTTTTTTTAATGCAAACTCATCATAAACGAATTAAAAACACTTCCATTCAAATTGGATTACTCAGTGTTTCTTATTAGCAGTTTTATTATGGAAATGTAATTTTACTGATTGTACAAATAGGAGACACATTATGCAGATTAATGGGAGCCGACTGGTTTTCTGTTCTATATCAAGCATCTAACATCATGGGAGCTGTGGTTTAACTCTAGTTTGATTATAAGATTTTTATTGGAGGCCTGTGTTTTGTGTTTTGTCTGCTTTTATACAGCCTAATGTAAAGTCTTTCAAGCACTTAATGTTTGAAAAAATGAATAGTTATCTGTCAAAATGCAACTCACATCAGTTTTTTCCAAGAAAGTCTTTATCAGTAGTCTCCCTTGAATAAATATTTGAGCGTGCCACACACTTTCATATATTTTAAACCCACGTATTTCCATCTTTCCAAATGATCCCTGGTTGTGAAAGATTTTGCACAACGCTCATGTAGGCTACAGTATAATGTTTTATTTATCTTAAATGACCGACATTGTGACCTTATTATGACCTTTCTTTGTAGAGATATACGAGCAGAGAGAAGCCTAATACAGGGGCAGAAACATGAAATTACACTGTAAAAAAAAAGTCTAAAAATAATTTTGACTCGTCGTCCCTGTAAATGAGGGAAACCTCAGTGACCAACGAGTTAAAATAAAGGTTTAAATAAATTAACTGTTTCTTGAAGCTCAAGTTATTGGTAACAGAAGGTATAAGACAGGTGATCAGGTGAAAGTCTGAGGAGAAGTGGTTGGTGGACGGAGAAGAGGCTAAGATGAATGGGCCCGGAGCTGACAAAGGTCAAGACCACAGGTTTGTTTATTTATTTATTTATCTATCTATTTATTTATTCATATGCACAATGATAAAACAAACATTATACTTCATAATACAAAAGAAGACCCGAGGGGCTTAAATAAAATCCTCCCCTCCAATACAAAATCACCAAAACAAATCAACCAATAGGAAGAGAAAAGAGGGAAAGAAACAAGGAAAAACACAACAAACAAGCAACAGAGAGAAAAAAAGGAAGAAAGGAATAAGAGAACAGCAACAACAAAGATCGATAAAGTCACAAACTCATTTCAGTTCAACTTAAACACGAGTATGATTATACAGGTAACCAGCCAATCACATCTGGGTTGTTTAGAGCCTCTAATCAACCTAATGTGAATGTGTTTGGACCTGAAGCTGAAGAACCTGGAGGGAACCGCCCAGAAAGACCCGGGAATCGAACCCAGAACCTCACGTTTTTTGTTGTTTTTAATATTTATTTCGAACATGTAAAACAAAATAAGGCATATTCTTTCATAACATAAACAAATTAAAGTGCCAAAAACAACAACAAAAAAACACAAAAGCATAATCATACATATTCAACTTCACACTGAAACTCGGCCTTCGCTCATGGTCCACGCTCCCACCAGGTGAACTGCACCTGCAGGCCGCTTTCAAATGAATAGGACTCAGCAGTCGGACTGTGTGTGTGTGTGTGTGTATGTGTATGTGTGTGTGTGTGTGTGTGTGTGTGTGTATGTGTGTTAAGTATAGATACATGTATCAGTGTCACTGGTATGAAAGTTGGTGTCTGAACTCACAGACTGTTTTACTGCCGTGTTAATGACTGACTGGCTCCAGACCGAGTGGGGGGATAGGAGGATAAGACAATCTGTGTGTGTGTGTGTGTGTGTGTGTGTGTGTGTGTGTGTGTGTGTGTGTGTGTGTGTGTGTGTGTGTGTGTGTGTGTGTGCCTGAGACAACATGCACAGCTGGTGGTGGGCTGGTCACATCTAAATCACATACCATTCATTCTCAGGCTTCGCTCTCCCTTTCACCAGTCACTCACTCTCTCTCTCTCTCCATATGACCTCTACGTCGCTCGCTCATTCTCCTCTCCCTCAGTCGCTGTCACTCATCTCTCTCTCTCTCTTTCAGTTTCTCTCTGTTCTCCTTCAACCTTCCCTCCATCTGTCCATGGCTGTTCCTCCTGTCTTTCTTTAGCTCTCTCTCTCTCCCTGGAGGTCACAGGTGAAAACTTCACACAGAAAAGGTCGGTGATGGTTAAAGCAGAAGTAAGCGGAATATTTATGTTAATATAAGTCTTAAATAGTTATATCTTCCGACAGCAATCACTTATATAGAGTGTTTGGTCTGAAACACGGGTCTGTCAGTCACTCTGCTCTGCTGTAAGCAGAGGAGAAAACTTTCCTTGTATCCTACAACCTTTATCCAATGAGGAGAGAGAACGGCATAAAGAGGCGGTCCTCTCTGTGTGTGCAGCCAAGGGATGCGCGTGAATGTGGTGACGTAGGGACGAGGGCGGGGACTGCTAACTCCATCGGCTGACAGGAAGTTAGCCAAAACCACCGGATCACTTAAAAAAAAAAAAGTTAAAAGTTTAACTCTGGATTTAGTTCAAATTAAAGAGTTCAGTTTCACTTTAACCAGAAGTAGAACTCAGATTTTGTTGTTTAGGATCAATACAGGAATCAAATTTGCAGAACAGGAACTTGATTTTATCTTTATAAGAAGTTCAGGTCTAAATAAAATTTAAATGAATGTAATCAGATATAAAAAATAGAGAAAGAATGAATGAAACACTCAATGTTTATGTTTTTTTTATATTACACATTTGAAAAATACAAATAATTATATACATATGTCAATGTGTTGTTTGGTGTTTGGTACTGTTTATACACGAGGAAAACACAAGGAAAATAAAGAAATGAAATGAAACCTGTATACAGACATGTCACTATATGAAATGTATCAAATTTCTCTTAGGTTTCATATATAATTTATATGTATTTATATTTGTGTATGTGTTGTATGAATGGAGGAGGAGATCGGTATCAAGAACAGTGGCTCTACAAATCACTGGGGAAACATCAACATCAACAGGATGGGAGAGGAAGCGAGGGAGAGCTCAGAGGAAGAAGAGATGGACAGAGAGCGTGAGAAACGGTGATGTCACTCCCTCGGGTAGAAAACGAGTAGGAACTAAAAATAAAAATGAAAAAAAAAAAAAAAAAAAGGGTTTGGTGGGAAAAGAGTCCAGAGGGACCAGATTTACTGGGTCACTGCTCCGCAGACGTTTGGGCTCATCAACGACGTTCAATCAACAGTCTGAATAGTTGAGCTGAAAAACATTTTATTCATATTTAAACGAATGTGAACTAATTAATTGGTCTAATTGGTCTAATCCCAGTATAATGAATTCAAACCGGTGGTGCACTCAGCTCTTTTGATTGGTCATAGTGGTGACATCATCTCAATGGAATGGCATGTGGGTTAATGAAGCTCATGAATATTCGCACTCATTAAGCAGGGAGCGTGAGCATGACCATGCAAGTGTGTGAAAGTGTGTGTGTGTGTGTGTGTGTGTGTGTGTGAACTTATCTGACCTGCTGTGTCCTGTGTGTTTGTGGTGAAGACTTTGCATTCTTAACGCTAAAATTGAAGCCTTTAGTGTTTATTCAATAATATTAAATATCCTGATATTTCCATATGCAATATTTTTCATAATAAATTAAAATTTTCATGAAGTCAAACCAACTTAAATGACTTTTATTAAAACTTCACAGATATAATTATCACAATATTTCCCTGTTGTAGGACAATATTCAGTTCTTGTGTTGGACAAAACTACGTACCAAAGATCTTTTCATATAACTAGCTTTAGGATTAGCAGCTTTTTACTCTTGGTGGTGATGCTTTTTTGCATCATTAAAAACTTAAAGTTGTGCAATACATTGAATCTGGGGGCACATATTTAATTATATTAAGGTTGTGAATTTAGTAGGAGGATCTATCCTATTTGTAAATGCTACATAGCGTTAGCATTAGCAACTGTTGACTTACTACTACCAGAAATTACTAGAAGTCGCCTAAGTAAAAGTTGTGAGTTCAGCATCAAACATCTTCTCTTACATTACATCAAAGGTGGAAACAAACACCAAAGTAAAGTTAACTCTCGTCATCATGTTTTCTGTTCTATTTAAGGTAGCATGCTAACCAGCTAGCCTTTTTCGCCACTTTCTGACAGCAACGCAAACTTCAAGAGGAACTACGCAGGATTTTTACCTTAACTCTGCTACATTTGTACCCTAATTAAACGGCTTTGGAGTTATAGTGCTGGTGGTTAAATCAATGACTTGTAACTTGTTCCAGGGAGAATGGAGGCTCTCTGCCTTCCACCTAGCGTCTCTTAGCTGAAAACCAACCTCCCGTGTCTCTTGTTTATGACAGATAAAACTACACAAATATACACATTGTACATTATGCATTAGCCTATGTAGTGCTCTATTGATTGCTTTCTCGCTGACTTCGTTGAAAACAAATGCACATGGCTGAGAGGAGGGTTAGCAAAACAAAGTGAAAGAGACCGGACTTGCATAGTTCCCCTTTAAATATCACAGTTCGAGCCCCACAGTGGTGGAATTAACCTTCAGAGAAGACAGCACAAAACATAACCCAGATATTGCTGCACTAGCTGTTACTGTAATAAACAGCCCTGTAATTCTACATTTAAAGTAGCAACTGGGGCGTCACAGCATATTAAAAATCTCAGTAAACACACATGGTCAAAATGGATGCACTGATTGTTTTGTTTATTATCCATTATGCCGTTGTTATGAAATCATAAATCAAACATAATTTGATTTAGTGCCTCTATATATTCTCCTCTTGTTTACTTTACAGCTGTATTGTATGAAACAAAGGGAACCACAGAACAGCAGACCAAGCAATAGGCCGCAGCATCCCCTCCTCGGGTGATGGGGGGAGGTGTCACGCTACCCTCATTTTAATCTCGTAGAAATACAGTGGACGAAATGAGTTAAGCAGCGACTGTTAATGGATTTCGCAAGTGCATGTAGTGAAAGTTAACCCCCACGCTGCCGACAACACACTCTCGCTGTGGTCGCAGCTGGACAACTAGTCAGACCAGGACTTTGACAGATGGTCCAATGGGACGCTGGAGAGGGAGGAAGGGAGGGAGGGAGGAGACGGGGGGGCTAAAGGGAAGGATGGATGGAGGATGAAGAGGAGGGGACAATGCTAATGGATGCAGAAGTGTGTGGATTTGTGCATGTGTGTGTGTGTGTAGGAGGAGAGTCATCTGTTCCTAAAAGAATGGAGGAATAAGAATCAGGGTTATAAACCTCACGGGAGGTAAAGAGGGACAATGGTGGCCTGCTGACGCTGCATTTGCACTTATATAAATCTTTAGACACGTGTGCATGTGTGTGCGTGCAGACATTGTGGTTTTACACCTTTCACTATTTTTATTTTGGTTGAATTAAACTTTTATTTTATATTAGTAATGAAGAATAGGCTACATTCCGTTCATTCACAATAAACTAAACATTAATTCAGTCAGTTCTACCTCATTAATCTCACAGCTTTATGATTAATCAATAATTTAATTATGTCTGCACTAATCCAATTCTCAGTGGTGCTTATTAGCATCAACAAAAGTTTGACTCTCCTCTGTAACACAACCTTTCAGTCCCTACTACACAATCTGAGGCCCCGCCCCCATGTGTGTCAGTCAAAAATACTCACATTTTGGCCACGCCCCCTCCCTCGCTGCCTCGCGCTGGGCTGCACCCTTCCGAAAAAACCAACCCCTAAAACCTCAGGTAGCAAGTGCAATCACTCTCCCACACTTCCGGTTCTGGCTATCAAAATAAAGTTCACATCACGAGGTGTACACACATGCTGTTAATACATTTAAACTTGATTATTATGTTATTAGTGGACTTATAATTAAATTCCTTTTCACAGCAAGTTGTGGCTTGTAGTTATAGGCTATGTAAAGACTGCCACTAGGTTCAGTTCATGTCATGACCATAGTCGTAATTTAGAAATACTGATATCATGGGCTCAAAATGTGGAGTTTTATTTATGGAGTTGATTGTTGATTATACAAGAGTGTTTCCCCCCGGAAGCTTATTGTAAGAATTAGTTTGCAAATGGGAAATTTAACTACACAGCACTTTGTCACTACTGGACACAGAATGCTTTACAACAAAGACACACACCAAGTGTATCATGAAACAACATTTAAAAAAAATGGTGCAACATTTAATTGAACAATTAAAGAATAAAATAACACCAAACTAATGAATTGAATAATAAAGGATCAAAAAAGTCAAAATATTACAGTAACTACACAATATATTATAGTAAATAAAAAGTTTACAATCTGTTAGTCATCAAGACTTGTTTAATTAAAATTAGTGCATAAAGTGTGAATTTTTACGGTTAGTAAAAGGCAAGATTTGCGTTTTTTTATAGGTCGTTTGTTCTACATCTCTGGTATAGAAACAGTTACATCATATTAGTTAATTAAAAAACAGAAAAATCTGCTCTATTCATCGTTGCTGTAGCCTACCATTAATGTTCTGAACAAAACTGTGAATAACGTTTTTTTTTTTTTTTTTAGCGGTGGCAGCAAGTTTGGTGCTTTTATTTTGAAGGGGACGCGCCGACTTCCGGGTGTAACCGCTGCCAAACGTCTGCGCTTCACTTGACTTCCTGAAAGATTGACAGCTTAGCCCGCTCTCTCTCTCTCTCTTTCAGGAGTCGGACCCACGGCTCCAGTCCCGTTGTGTGAAGAAGGGAAACAATCAAAACTCACGTCCGTTTGTAACGATTTCTCTTTCTGGATTTAACTTTTTCACAAGAAGCGAACTCGGTGCGGACTTTTTTTTGTGTGTTTGGGATCTATCCGGAGGTTATGAAAGTGGAGCGGACGTTTAAAACAAAGTAAGAAAAAAAAAAAAAAAAAGAAAGAGAGAGAGAGAGGGCGAAAGAGAGAGAGGAGGTAGACCTGTCCGTTTGATGGCTGCTGGGGATGGAGCCCAGCTGCCGGCCACCGTAGCGGCCAGCCGCAGCGTGGAGAAGGCGCTGGAGGAGGCTGCAGCCAGCGGGGCTCTCAACTTGTCCAACCGAAAACTGAAGGAGTTCCCCCGAAGCGCCCGGAACTACGACCTGTCCGACATTACACATGCAGGTCGGTTCGCTTTTCATTGTTTTTTCTTTTCTTTTCTTTTTTCTTTTTTCTCCCACCCTTTGTCCACTTCCCTTCTTGAAGTTACAAAGCAGTAGCTACCATCGAGCTGGCTCTTATTTCTTTTGTTTTATCGCCACCTGCCTCCTTTTTTCTTCGAGGGGGGAAGGAGCTAGGCGCATCCTTCCTGAAGCCCGACACGTTTTGTCTTTGTAGCTATACAACACAGTCTACAAACTCCACTTTTATCAATAGGCCTAATAATGATAATAATACATTTCTAGAAATCTTCTAGAAAGCTGTCTTCTGCTGTAAGGTTAGGGGTCGTTGTTGTTGGCCTGACCAGGTACAAGGTACACTGGTTTCAAGTGAAAGTGCCTTCTTTTGGGGGGGCTTTCTACAAACTGCACCTTTATTAATAGTCCTAATGCATTTCTAGAAACGGGTCTACTTCTGATGTAAGGTTAGGGGTTGTTGTTGTTGTTGGCCTTACCAGGTACAAGGTAGTACACCGGTTTCAAGTGAAAGTACCTTCTTTTGGGGGGGCTTTACCAAAGTCCAGGTGGTATTTATTGGGTACTAACTCTATAGACGTACCAGTTACAGCTTCTCAGAATAAGTCTGGCCTGTTGTTCCTTTAAAACTTCAAAGAAGAAACGTCAAAACAGGCCAGTTCCTCTTCCTCAACATGAAGCCTTAAAGAGGGAGGGGGAACCTTAATTCTCAACCACCATGTAGCGTCACATCTTGTTTCTCTATAGTCGACTGACTTGTGTTGTTCTGCTGGTGCTTTCCGAGGTAAGTTGTACAAACTTCACTTCACTTCACGGCGCTATATAGGTGTGGATTATAGTGAACTACCGTAACCCCTGACGAGCTTGGAAAGAGGATTACCCAACCCAACCCAGGTTGCTGCTGAAACCAATCTGGCTACGCAGCAGCAACCAGCACAACCACCCCCCTTATAGCTACTCTGCTGCTGCTGCTGCTGGTGGTTTCTGTGCTGCGATAATTATGACCATCTGCTCATAACAACCCAGGTCTAGGTCCTGTGGGATGAAGAGGCCTTGAAAACATGTAAACACACTACACACACACCTGCCACTCGAGCGACCCAACCCTAATGGCTATGGTATAGGTGATGAATACATCCCATACCGATGGTAATGCCACTTAAATCGGGGATGGGGTTCATCCAAGTGTAGGACGGTTAGTCAGTAGCTAGTAGATCCAGCTGTGGAGGTTAAAGGAGCACTCTGAGAACAGCTGTACTCTGTCTTTTGTGGTTCTGTGGTTTCTGACAAAATAACCTTTCGTCAGAGAAACAGTAGTAGGGACAAGTCTGGATTTCCCGGACTGAGCTCAAGAAGTTTTTGTCGGGATTTTTTCGTTGCACTTGTCCAGTATCACATCTTCTATTGGTTTCGAGTTTGTTTTTCAGCTATAGCCTAGCTCCTCTGTCGGCCCAGTTGTGGACATTTAGTCTTCATCTTTATGCGTCGTCTTCTGTCTTGTCTGTGTGGTAATCTCCGTGACTGAGCGTTGAGATGTTGTCAGTTCCTCGGAGATACCTGGAGGTTGTTTTCCTTTTAACTCCTATAAGATCCAGTGTTGCTGTGTCTAGGAGTCCTGAGGTTGTTGACGGTTCAGACTGACTCACCGGTCTGTCATAGTGCTTTCTAAAAAAACAAGGAAGAACGAACGACAACCGACAAAACCCTGATACATCCCCACCACCTGGATGTGTCTCCTTGTCAAAGTGTCTGATTCATCATCTCATTTATCTCCTAATGTCTGTTGTATCATCTGTCTGAAGATGATGAAACATAGTTGTTACTCTTTCTTTCTTTCCTTTATCTGGATTAGCCGAAAAATGACGGGCCTTGTGAATTGAAATGGATTTCCAGAAAAAGATGTAAAGCTCAGTCTTTGACTCTTGTCTGTACAGGCCACTCCTCTCATCTACCATTGTGGTTTGTCATTCGCAAACACAAATCTTAGTAGACAAAGAGCAACATGAGCTTCTCATTCAAGTCTTTTTTTTTTTCTCTCTCTATCCGGCCAGCTGATATTTTAGTCCTATGACGCAGCATTACAGCCAGACTGAAGGGATAAACATCTGCAAATTTTAACAATGAAGATCATTTTGAGAATAAAATCAGAACATTTCAAGAAAAAAAAAACAAATCTTAAGGAATATAAGCAGCAGCTATAACAACTAATCTAAATTTTAGTCTTTTCAATGATGAAAATAATGATGAGCCAAAAAGTGAAGAATCCCCTTCAAGTAGAACTTCACTAAGAAAAGCAAATTGTTTTCACACTACGTTTCCCATGAGCCTCCGCAAGCACGGTGAAATTCTTGGACCGGCGCAATTCGGACGAAAGCGAAAACATTTGCCAAGAATGTTTTCATTCATCAAGAATAAAAGTCGGAGGTTGGAAGATGATCAGATACCGCCGTAGTTCCGACCATAAACGATGCCAACTAGCGATTCGGCAACGTTATTCCCATGACCCTCCGGGCAGCGTCCGGGAAACCGAAACTAGGAAATGCTGGGCGAGTCGACCACTAAATAACAAAATAACTATAACGACAAAATTATATATTTATCGAAAATGGACCCATTAACAAGTGTAGCATATATTCATCCACATTAATATGAAACTCTTTTATAACCAAAAGCAAACTTCTCGGGGTCTCTTTAAAATTACAACTTTATTGTCATTACTGTATGACCGTCTTGACTTTCTCCTGAGAAACACATCTGACCCTCTAGTCGCTAAATCCTCCACTGCTTCGTTTCCCATCAGCCACTTCTTCATCATCATCACCACTGGAGTCTTATTATTTTGTTTTTACCTTGTGAGTCTGTGTGTGTCATCATGACCAAAGTGTGGTCCACCTGGAGACTGCAGGTGTGTGTCTGACTGACTGTGTGTGTGTGGACAGTCTAGTGTCTAAAGCTGGAAGACACAGTCACCAGACTTCACAGGTGTGTGGTTGAGACTAAAGGAGGTTGAGGTCAGTGCTGTGATGTAATGTGATTACCCATGAGCACCTCGTAGTCATGTAATTGGTGGTGGACGGGTCGTAATGTCTGTGCTTGTTTTCTGAAGTTGACGATGATGATGATGGTACTTTGTTTGCCTGGATCGTAACGTCTGAAATGGGATTAAACCAGTGGTTCCCAACCTTTTTTGGCGTGTGACCCCATTTCTGGTGACCCCTGTCAATCAAGATATTTTTATATGTTGCATTTTATTTGAACTCGATTTATGTTCGAGAAAGTGAAAGTATAGAATATTGTTGTTTAAGATTGTGTGTGGTGTTTTAAAATAAAATATACGGGTGAATGCTGAAAGCTGGAAGCTGAATGAGCTGAATAAATTGTTGAAACAATGCTGAATTAAGTGAAGAAACTGAAGAAGCAATCTTGAAGAGATGAAAAAATATGAAGAGTATGAAATGGTTGGAAATTACTTGAATTGTTGAAGATTAGTATGAAGAAATTGAAAGTCTGAAGTCTACTCAAATATATTTAAAACTGACAGCTTCAAAACATTTTTGAACCATTACTAATATAGATGAAACAATATCTGAAGAGTAAAGGTAGAAGATGAAAGACGGAGGATGTATGAAATGGGTGGCAATTACTTGAATTAGTGAAGAATATTATGAATGAATTGAAAAGCTTGAGTCTACTCAAATAAGTTTAAAAGTTCATTTGGTCGCCAGCTCATTAACTAAGATGAATAAGACAAACACATTGTGTTATTGTAACTCCCAGATTGTTGCTAGGCTGCATATATCAAGTTTAAACCGGTCATTAACATGAGTAACGGCTCAGCTGATCGAGAGCACAGTGACAGGAAGTCGGACGTGGATGTGGCGGTGGTGGTGAACCTGGGAGAAGAAGGCCCGGCCCGGCTGTGTTTATGATAACATCATCACCCCCTCCCCTCGCCTCGCCTCGCCTCGACATATCCCCCCAGGAGCAGCTTCCCTCAGGAAGGTCAAAGGTTCACACACACACACACACACACACACACACAAAGAGGAAGGCTTGCGTCTTGCCGAGTGTTTCCCCTGTAACGGTGGAAGGGAACAAAGCCCAGTCTTTGTGTGTGTTGTGTATAGTGTATATTGTGTTCAGCAAGTGGACTCACAAGTGTGTGTGTTGTTGCTGATAAAATACACTGCATTATGTAGATTATTTAGTATATTTTGTATTAAATATGGACATAAGAAAATTTTGATTCACTTAAAGCCCCAGTATGTCACTTATTTGGCTTTTTATTAGCAAAAATCAAATATTGCTTTCATAAATACGTATTTCTCTGAAGTCGAATCACACCCGCATACAAATGAAAGCTTTCTCGTACCTTAGAATGAGTTGTTACAAGTCGTTACAAATACATAAGGGCCTCGTGCTGGCGGACCACTTGTGTACATAGACGCTTGTTTATCCTGTTACATGCAGCGTCTGTTTGTCTGACGTCTGCCTGATTTCACGTGAATGCAACATCAAGAATACACTTACGTTCCGATATGCAACCGCACCGCTAGATTGGGGTAATTCCTACACATTATACCTTTAAAATGTCGTCATACTGTATCAGTTCTCTGAAGTGCTGTATCAATATTGTATCAATGGTTGACATGGTGACAGTGTAGTATTTTGGATTAGTACTTATCCCTTCATGGGCTATTTGTTTGTTTGTTTGAGATCTTTTAGGTTGAAACTACATAGCTGCTCATAAAACAATCAGAGCATCGTCCGAGCTGAAATCCACAGTTTCACTTTGACGAAACTCTGACATGAAACCGACTCTTTCAGGGAAATAAAGTGATATTTTAGGGGGGATTACAGCGCGTGAGCGTGACAACTCCCCTCAGCTGTGGTTCTGGGTGTGAATGGACGACCCGGTCCACATGTTTCCTCTCTGCTGCTCCGTGGCTTCCTCCCTCTGTTGTAAGACATCAAGGTTCAGGTGAACCGTCTCATAAACATCTGTTTGTCTCTATATAGTACGGAGACAAACTGAGGTTGATTATAGAGGGATAAAAGGAGGCTGTATGGATAATTATATTCTATATGCAGCAGTACATATACGATTCACTCCCACTTCTACTGTATAAGCAGGTATACAGTTGGTGACACTGAGGCCTTAAAAGACGAGGTACCAGATTTATAACTCAAACTATGTGATGTGTAGGGAACCATAAAGCAGCATTCACTCATTTAGAAACCGTCTGTGCACAAGCTTTATTTCCTTAAGCCTTAATAAATGAACAAAGATTCTCCTTTTAATCAGTTTACTTTAGTACAATCACTGCTAATATGAAATGTTTTACTGGAGTTGTTGATAATAAAATAGAGGCATTAACATTGAGGATAAACATAATTATTTCTGTTTATGAATCGTGGATTTGTTCTCGTTGCGTAAACGGCAAAACTTATAATTACGATAATGAATGAAGCTAAATTATATGTTTCGTCTTATTACTTCTGGGAAAACTGCCCGCACGTGGTCGAAGGATCATGTGAGGTGACGTATTTTAATTCTAAACAGACTAATTCATATGTGTGAAATGTCGTCCACATGATTTAAAAAAAAAACAACCCAGTTCATTTCTGACCCCGAAGTGGAAAAAAAACAAACAGAAAGCAGCTGTGATAGTCGAACAGCTGTGGGTTAAAAACCAATAAAACAAGGATCAAATCATTTCTGTTTCCTCTTTTAAACTGATTTTCTACTTTAATGGAGGTCCAACTGTAAAAAGAAAATGCAGACGATCACATACTCGGTATTAAAAGACTCAGTCAGCCTGGGAAGGAGATGTTCCTCCAGGTAATAAGATGATATTGAGTTGTTCAGATTTTATTAAAGAAGACGAGTGGCTTCATTAAAAACACAGAGCCGGAGCTGCAGTTTGTTCAGCAGCACAGGAAACCAAAATATTGTTGCATGGACGACAAAAAGGACGACGGACGCACAGTTAATAAAAATGACCTCCACACTCATATGACCTCTGGAGATGTGAAAGAGCTTTTTGTTTTGGGATCTGGACACACACACGCACACACACACACACACGCCATACCACCACGACCAGTACAGCCAGCAGCTGACAGAAGACAGCAGTGAGTGTGTGTTCGAGTGTAAGGACTCGGGGAGGGGGTACTTCCACGTCATGCTCCTGAAAAGTCTGCTGTCGACCTCTGATCAGATATGACATTGATTTTAGTTGTTTAATTGCTCTTTAATTGTTTTTTTTCCGCCACCAATCTCAGTGTGAGACGTTCACGTCCAAGCTGATTCGACCCTTCGGCCTGTGTTGTTTACGTTTCAGGGCTGTAATGGCGTCTCTGTCTCTGTTACTGTTCATTATCCACTGTTTAAAAACACACTAAACACTGGTAGCGTCCGCAGCCCAGACTGAATCTTTGTTTATTTCTTCCTGTCTTCTTCCACTTTTCAGGCACAAATACCTAGAAAAGAACCAAGCTGCTGCTGCTGATAATGATGATGATGATGATGAAGTGTTTTTTAAAAACATGAAGCTTCCTGTGTATGAACTAGATTAAAATTGTGAACCACTTTTATAGCAAAAAGCTGCCGCCACCATTCAAATACATCTTAGTGTAGATCATGTGACCTCTGTTTTCTGGCTCCCTGCACTTTAAATGTCGGAGTTTGAAATGAAATCACTTAAAAACTTCTTCACTTGATTGTTTATTGAATACGAATACGAATAACTTTATTAATCCCCAAAGGGAAATTCATTTGTCTGTCAGCTCATCTACCATTTCAATCAATCGCTTTTATTGTCATTGTCATAAATAACAATGAAATTCCATTGGAGCAACACAACCTTACATAGTGTAAAAAGTGCATAGTGTAAAAAGTGCATAGTGGTGCAGAATCCCATAATAATAAATAGAGTCCAGTGCAGGCACAAAATGTAAACAGTCATATTTGCAGAAGAATTAGAAAGTCTGATGGCAGTGGGTATAAAAGATCTTCAGTATCGATACGATCATTCGCCGATATCACTTTACAAACAATTGACGTGAACGCTGCTCCATCGACGAGGCCCAACATCAGTAGCATGTTGTTAACAATACAGACGGTACAGACACATCTAGACTGTTTGTTTAAGCATTTAAAGAATTTTAATGAACAAACAAGTGAAGAGAGAAACGGAAAAAATAACACGTATTTTATGCAAAGTGTGCCCGACAGGTATTTTCATACACAGTGCACCTTGTTTTTTGACTTTCAACACAATAAGACACAGTTAAAGTGGGAAAATGAACTCTTCATTTCAACTTTACTTGTTTTGAGGGAACAATAGTTCATTTAGTCTGGCTTTGGCAGTGAGTTGGGGGCTGGTGATGGAGGAAGAAGGAGGTTTTAGTGGAAAAGAAAAGCAGCTTATTTATTCTAACAATGGAACAAGCTAATGCAAACTAGTTGAAAATGTGAAATTAGTTCAAAATTGAAAAACGTACATTAAGTAGTTCATTTTCCGCATGATCTGGCAAAATCAGTGTTTATAAAGTTATCCATTCACAACTGCGAGCCAATTAGAAGCTGGGAAAACAATAATAAAACATTAAAAGAATCAGTTTTCAATGTCATTTTAAATCCACTGTAAAAGCTCACATTTGAAGAGCGGGACGGTTAAGCCCCGCCCCCTCCTCACAGATTTCCAGCCTGACTGACACTGAAAATCTCTGGTTAATCTGCTAGAAAGAACAAAACTACAGTGTGACGTTGTGTTGCGTTGCGTTGTATTGTCTTGCGTTAAAGCTGGAACTGAAGCTGCTTCAACTTCAGGTGTTTGTGTGTTGTCGTGGTTCAACATCTGTCTGAATCCTCCTGCCAGTTGTTTACATCTGTTCAGTGTCATTAAATTAGACTGTGTACATACATGTTAGTGCACCTCCACCCTCTCTCCCTCCCCTCCTCGCGCTGTGAGATCTATTTCCTCTGTGCTGCGGATGTGGGCTGCCTGTTCACACTCCTCACTTCTGCTTTGTCGTCGTCATCGTCCTCTTCGTCTTCGTCTCTCTGATTGCCCCACACACATCTTTCCACCCCAGCTGCCTCCACTCCTCTTCTCCTTCTCCTTCTTCTTTTAAATGTCACAAGGGGATAAAATGCCAGATGGGTCGGTTGGTCGGTCGTCCCTCTTCCTGCTTCCTGCTGGACTTGGTCAAGTTCATGGAAAACTGGAGGGGAGTCTTTCATGAACTGATAAACACTGGACAAGTTGTCAGCGGCGGCTAATGAATGCCACGCTTGTGTTAATTTTGCATGGAGAACAGCGCGTTCATGTTCATGTTCACGCATTGTTGCATCTTCACTGACCAGGAGTCGCTTAATGATGCCAACGGAGGGTGCAGGATGATTATTTACAGTATTTTTAGTCTCATGTGTGAATGAATTGTGTGTGTGTATGTGTGTGTGAAACCTGCAAGTGTGTTTTCACTCTCCGACCACAGCAGCTGGTGGGGAGGAGGAGGGGGGGAATCCCTCCTCAGTCCCATGGGAGGTAACAAGAGAAAGAGGCAGACAGCACACACAGGGGCTGTGGGGCAACACGACCACTCTGCCAGGAAATACACTGTACCGTACACAGCATGGGTCTGGACTATACAGTATGTGTGAGTCTATATGGGACACAGACGGTGACATTAAACTGAAAAATTAGCTGAGAAACAGGACGACGACACTAAAAACTGACGGTTTGATGAGGAAAGAAATTAAAAAGCCTTCACTGTCACCAGAAAAAAAAAGTTCAGTTAATGGTGGAACAACATCTTACCAAGTTGTTTTTTTCATTTAATTTGTTGAAATATTGTTAAATATTAATATATACTTAATTATAATTCACTTAACTCCACATTAGCATAATAATGCCCCAACAATTTTCAATGAAAATCCCAATAATCCAGTTTTAATTTTCATTTTCTCCCATTAAAAAAAAAAAAAAGTAACTTCCCTCTTTAGAGGTTTAGCTTGTGAATGCAACACAAATGTCAACTTTCAGATGATGCAACTTTTCTAATGACTTTGAAGCCGGGAACAGTGTCTCTACTTGTTGTGTTGTCGTGGCTTTGCTGTCTCCTCCAGGCAGCCATTAGTTAATGGGCCTCAGTCCTCCTGGCTCCATGTTTGTCCCGCTACCCAGTGTAACACTATAAGAATGTGTGTAAGTAATCTAATGGCGTGGAGTCGACGGCCTGGTGAATAATGAACGCTGAGGCCGTGCCTTATGTAACGCAGCAGATCCATTAGCTCCTACAGTGTTTGGTGACCAGATGGCGGATGGACCGAGTTGGTACATGATGGGGCCTTGGAGGGGTTTGTGTTCAGTTCCTATAGACTCATTGGGTCACTGTGATGTTTTAGTGAATGAAATCAACTTGTAGAAAGTGGGAGTGGAAGTTGTTTCCTTGACTTTTTTTTTAATAAGATAACAAACCAGCCGTGGTGGTTGTGGGATCTGTTGACGTTACAGCCCGCGTGTTATCAGTTCATGCGAACACAAACTTGCAATGTGACAACAATACCAGCCCTGTTGTTGCAGCTGGTAATTGAGGAAGTCCAGAAACGAAAAATAAAACTTTTTTATTGAACTGAAACGCAACAAGTGGTAGCCTACCACAGATTTGTACAAGTCGTAGTTTCACAAGATGGATCTTTTGGAGCTCTTGCACAGTGGTCGTCAGGTTTCTGGTCATTTCTCCAGGCCAAGACCTTTATCCTAGTATCCCAGTTGTTACAATAGCTTTTGTATTAATCTAATTTTAGCCATTGACAATACAGACTACAGGGCAGTAATGGACAAAGTGAAGTGGTGACTCATTGTCCTATAACTTAATATCTTAACTGTTCGTCTTCTATCCAGTTTCTGGTGGCGTTCCTCAAGGCTCTATCCTTGGTCCTCTACTATTTTCATCTATATTTCCCTTTGGTTACATCAGCAGCCATGTGTAGACAATACCTTCTTGTACCTTTCTTTTAAGACTAATGATTGCACCGTGACACCATGTTCTGCAGTTAGATGTAATACTTTTTCATTAAATTCCTTCAAAATGCTCAGAACATCCCTTGATCATATCAAGTTTGACTGATGTGTTAACAGTGGCTGAGCTGGAGATATTTTATATGTTGTACCTGAACTTAGTTGCCTCAACGTTGCATACACAATCTTATTTGATCTAATCTGGTGTCTAATAGAAGCCCTCCACTTTGATGGGCTGTACATGAATAGCATAGGCTACATACTGATATCACTGTATTTCCTTTCTGTGGCGTAACTGCTCTTCACACTTGTGCAGCCTGCATGCGGTTGCTGTGATGGTTGAATCACTCTTCAGAGTTTCATTTTCAAGAGTTAAACTCCGTCCTTGCATCACTTTGAAAGTTAAGAAGGCACATGTAGACTTGCTCACATGATCTGTTGTACATTTTATTTTAGCCTACATGACTAGTTTCTCTTGTGATGTTTGTGCAAGGCCCTTTCTTGCTTGTATACTGTATTTCCGCTTTATTTCCACTGTATTTCACACTGTACTTAAAACAGGATTGACGATATCCCTAAGTCATGGTTCCCTTACCAGTCTTTTCCAGTTAAACCATATTACACAGCTTTCTACAGAAAATGGAAGTTACCAAATTGTCATTGTGTTACGTAAGTGTTAAACTCTGGTCCTGTGAAGCTGTGATTGGCTCCTGTCCTGGTGTTAGCAGATGGATCATTTCTGTTCCTGGTGATCATCCAAGGTGTTTCCCAACTCCATATGACATCCTAATTTATGCAGAGCTCCCCCCATTTACTGCAAATAACACCAGACACCACTCCAGACTCTGTCTTTATGTTAAGGATGTATCAACAAAAGATTTCATGGCTAATGGTCCAGTATCACATTGGTTCCTGCCATTCATATTTTTAGTAGTTTTAGTTCAGCACAGGGTTAAAGGGATAGTTACACATTTTGGCAAATTGGCCCATTGGCATAATCCCTATGGTCATACCAGTAGGTTTGTTACCTTTATTTGTCGGTGCAAGCCATTTTTAGAATGGTGGAGCTACGGAGGCTAATGGGATTTCTTGGTTTCCCTCATCAAACTCATCAAATACACAATCCAACAACTCCAAAACGCTCTGGTGGACAAGTTATGACCTGCACATTCACCACACTATGAGATAATAACAGAACGTTACCAGACGGAGTTGTTTTAGAGGGAAATGCAGAGACTGCTTGCTGAAAAACTGCTACCAACGGGAACGTGCATCAGCGGTTTTGCATGAATTTACCTCTAAAACAACTCTGTCTCTGTCTGTCTGCACTGAGCTTTACTTTTAAAGGGATGGTTCCACATTTTGGCAAAATTGGCCCATTGCCATAATCCTTATAGTTGATTTCGAGAATTTGCCTCTAAAACAACTCTGTCTGGTAACGTTCTGTTATTATCTCATAGCGTGGTGAATGTGCAGGTCACAACTTGTCCACCAGAGCGTTTTGGAGTTGTTGGATTGTGTATTTGATCAGTTTGATGACGGAAAACCAAGAAATCCCATTAGCCTCCGTAGCGTAGCTCTGAGCAGCTTGCGGCTCTGCTCCGCCGTTTTAAAAACAGCTTGCACCGACAATTAAAGGAACAAACCTACTGCTATGACTATAGGGATTATGGCAATGGGCCCATTTGCCAAAATGTTTAACTTTTCTTTTTAAATGGTTTGTAGACAGTTGATGTTTCAACAGTCCCATGGGGTCGGGGATGCTTCTGGTGTTGCCTACTGATCAAACAGGGGATCTGTTGTTTAGGTGTCGGGGAGCACATGTGGAAAAAGTTGCCTCAAGCGTCTCCAGAGGAAGTTGTTTGAAGTCTGATAATTGTCCTCAAGTGATTTGACCCGAGCTGGTGTGGGAGAAGATTACAGGTTTGAAACGAGTTGAATTAAGAACATCAATCATTATAGTTGTGTATCTATTGGTGTGCCTCCGCTGCAGAACATCACGTATCAGTCTCTGTTTTCACACTCAGTCATGCAACAGTTTCAACCCCCGACGACACACACGCTAACAAACACACAACACTCTGTGGTGATGAGCCTGTGTGTCTGTGTGTGTACTGCTGTGCTCGCTGTAACTGAATCAGTAACAGGAATCAACAGTGCCACATCCTGTCTTACAGCACGACGTGAAGTTGCGTCGCCATTGGCAACGTTGTGAAATAAACCCAAACAGAGTCGGATTGAGTGACGGGCCTGGATGCATTTTAAATTAGGTGTGGCTGTTATGAAACCAACGTCTTTGTTTGTTATATATTTATTATTCTGATGCGTAGCAGTGGAAGAATTTACTGTGTTAAAGTTTGGTTCTAATGCTTGATTACTGTGTGAATTATCAATTACAATATAAAACTCCCATATTGTACAGTCATGACCTTACAATGTAAACTGCCTTGAGATAGTATTGTTATAATTTTGAACTACACAAATAAAACTCAATTGAATTGAAATTAATTCATCCAATATAGATGCATAATATAAGATTTAAATTTTTGCCATGATTGTTGCTCATTGGTTTCACTGTGCAGCTCAGAGGCTACTAGCATGTAGCAGACACTTTTAAGGTGGAACGTTTTCTTGCATGTCACTTGATGCATGATTGATTTCCAAATATCAATCAACACCCCTTTCAAACAGATTCACAACCTGCAGATGTTTTTATTCTGTCACTTTGATCAAGAACCTGTTCGACAACTTTCACAAATCCAAGGTTATAGGAGTGTCAAAGACTTTAGACTAAGAGACCAATCACAAGTTTAATGAATCATGTTGGATTAGTCAACTGAACATCGACTCAATCGGACAAACAACTTTTATCAACCTGGGCGACACAACTGTGACAACAATTTCCCAGCCTGGGATCAATAAAGTTGACCAATCATAAATCATATGGTAGATAGCATTGTACTAATAGGAAATATGATGATGCAGCAACACTAATGACACGTTATATTGTTATATAAAGTCGGGGAGATTGACATTAATTGGCAGGGGTTGACATTTTCCCGTAAATCTCTCCCTGTGACTCAGTGGTTTCTCCCTCTGCAGAGACAGGTCTTTTCCCATCAGCCCTTTCAGCTCTGTTGTGTGTGAACCGAGCCCGGTTGAAGAGCCGCCGCCGCTCTCCGTGTTGACTCACTGCTCTCGGGGATTTTGTTGTCTTGGCCTCTTTGTTGTCTCTCTCCCGGTCTCTTTGGCTGCTCCTCGCCTCCTTTGTCCTCCCGCTCTCCTGCTGGCATTATCCCACTGTTACTCATTCTCTCCACCCCTCCATCTGCAGCCTCTCCGTGAACCTCGCCTCCCCTCTTCCCTACATGATACGAGCAGTAGAGTGTTTTTTTATTTTATTTTGTTAATACACAAACACGCTTGTGTACAATACAGCAGACTCAGCGTCCCGTCTCACACTGGATCCGCCTGAGTGGTAGGTGAAGACCGAGGTGATTTATAAGTTGACATCAACACCGCACAGGTGGTGAGTTGAGGTTCAGCTACAGTCTGTGCACCCAGATAAACCCCCACCGCCTCCACCTTGTCTTGTTTTTACTTTAACTTCCTGGTTTTTTTTACTTCGCCGTCCATGGAAAAACACAGAGTCTTGATGTCTTGACGTCCTCGACACCTGATATTCTCTGAGGCCACAAAGTATTTCTTTGGGGTAAGGCCGACGAGATACAAGGAAACAAGGAACAAAAGACCAAATGCCAACTGTGTTAGATTTACAATTGTGTCTATTTTTTGTAGATTGTGTTGAAGTAAAAGAAAGTCAATTGGTTGTTTCAGGATTTAACCCAATTGTGGACCAGTGGACCTAAAACTACATGTTGTGTCTCATTGTCAGTAATGTTTCAATCAGCCTTAGCAGCAATGAACGGGTCATGTTGTTATGTTGTTTGTCATAATTATGGGTACCACATTAGCTAACATGGTTGAAAGTTGTAATTATTCCCTCTTAAATACTGTTTTGTACAATGTTTTGTTCTGTGGTTAGATTGAAGGGTTAAACCTTAAATCATCCTTCAAACTATAACCTATAACCTATAACTATAACCAAGACAATTGCGGTGTATGTAACATGATGAAGATAGTTTTATAAACAAGAACATAACAGTTGAGAGAGAAATTCAGCTTCAGTTTGCTTGTTGGATCGTCAGTTTTCAGGGAAGTTACAAAAAGTTGGACAGGTTCTTAAAGGGATAGTTCAACTTTTTGGCAAATTGGCCCATTGCCATAATCCCTATAGTCATACTGTAGCAGTAGGTTCGTTACCTTTAATTGTCGGTGCTAGCTATTTTTAGAACGGCGGAGCAGAGCCGCGAGCTGCTTAGAGCTATGCTACAGAGGCTAATGGGATTTCTTGGTTTCCCTCATCAAACTCATCAAATGCACAATCCAACAACTCCAAAACGCTCTGGTGGACAAGTTGTGACCTGCACATTCACCACGCTATGAGATAATAACAGAACGTCACGAGACAGAGTTGTTTTAGAGGTAAATTCTCAAAAACAACTAGCCTATAATAGGGATTATGGCAATGGGCCAATTTGCCAAAATGTTGAACCATCCCTTTAAAAGTAAAGCTCAGTGCACAAATCACTCCGTTAGAAACTAGAAACGCATTTTTAGTTGGTACTGACAATCTTCTACATCTATGACTGACAATAAAGTTAGTTGATAATTAACTTCCAGGATGAAGTTACACTTGTTCATTGTTGGGTTGCATGTTTCTTTGTGGCCAAAAATGATTTGTGAAGAATTCAACTTAATCTGCTCCTGTTATGTCACACTGTGTCAAACTTTTATTCATATTGTACCTATTATCTAACATTCAGATCTCTGTAGTTTTGATTCGGGATAATAAATATTTAGATCAGACAGTTCATGTAAGATGTCAGATTTAGAAGGAAACATCTGTCCTTTAGATCTCCAGATAGATATTAAATCAACGCTGCAGATGTTCTGCAGCTGGGAATATAATTTTACAACATACATACAGAGCACCTAGAATTAAGTTATTGTGGCATTTTCAGGTTGTTGCTCGAGTGTGCACTGGGCAGCTGTGTCACTTAGGTAAATATTGGACCTTGAATCAGTTTAATCCCACAGCACACAACAGTGAGCATGAAAATATTTTTAGTTATAAGCCCCTGAAAAATGTCACAGGAGGTTTTTATCAGAACATTTCTCTGGGGTAGAACATGGTGGCTGACCTGTATGAGCCAACGTTCGCTCGGCTGGAAATGAATCGGTCTCTGCTTTTGTGCAACAGTCAGATTAACAATGGACTGAATTAATAATCATTGTTCAAACTGGACCAACACTACAGACCAGTCTGAAGTGTGTGTGTATATGTGTGTGTTAAACCACACCCAGTGTCTAACCACACCTGGTTTACACAACAGCAACACAACATTTGACTGCAGCCCATGACCTGCTCACACGGCCCGACAGGAAGCGAGGAAGTCAGTTTACGACTCAAAACATAATCAGATTAGTGCGTTAACTGACTGACAGTTTATTTTTAAGACGGCACGAAAAATAGGAGTTCTTTTGAACTTATTGGAAACGTTAAAGTGAGTTCATAAACTATCTGCAGAAACTTTTTTTGTGCGTTCAGTCAGACTTTGAAGCAGCAGATTAAAGATCTGACCTCACATCATCTGAAACACGAGACGGCGGGGTGTTTGTTTCTTTACAGTGAACGCACTGATTAGACCGACAGAGTCTGGGCTTTGTAAAGAGCCCAGTTTAGCAGTACAGTGTTGTGCGTTTTTTTTTTTTTTTTTTTTTTTTTAGAGGTCAGCGGGTCAGCGGTGATGTAAGTGTCTGAACTGGATCCAGCCTGGCGTGTAATTAAACACAGTATCCTGGCCACGATCCTTCTCTTTCTGTTGATCCTTTGAAATCCTCCTCCCACCCTGTGTTTTTTTTCTTTCTTTCTTTCTTTTTTTTTTAGGATTTGGCTTCACACTTGCACAAAACAAGCTTCTTTTTTTTTTGAGCTTTCAATCCACATCACATGGTCTTCAATCCTTAAAGGCGTCCTTAAGAGATGGATGATCTGACATGCAGGCTTGCAAAGCTGTAGCTCAGGCTGATCCTCTTCGCTGTCTCTTTTGGTTTCACTATCTATTTGACTACACCGTCTTTTGCATACAAACACAAATCGACTGCAGGTCCGTCTTTGTGTGTGTGTGTGTGTGTGGTTCTGTTCTGGTCCCGTGGGTTCAGACGACCGTCGGAGCCTCAAGTCTTCGCGCTTCCTGGCAGCTCCACAATCAGTGATTTCATTGCAGGTGTTTTCCATTATAGCAACACATAGTAGAAGATCCAGCCAGTGAAAGCTGAACCCTGCCGGGGTCGGAGCGGTCGGTTCTGATGAGTCCGGATAGAAAGATCCAGAAAGAAAGACGGTCGAAGGGTTCGAAGGAGGTCGGAGATCTGCAGCTAACGTGCATCATCGACTTGAGACGTTCTGCTGACTCCGTCCAAGCACCAAGCTCCTTTCTCTCCAGGCTAATGATAGTTGACCCTGTTCTTTAAAACCTGGCAGGAAATCTGCATGGTCGCCATGGTAACCCGACAGCAGGGGTCAATCCAGGTCAGCAGAGATCCTTAACTGGTTAGAATGGATTAATGCCGTCACATGGGACCCAACGACACGGTCCGTCACTGCAAGTTATTGACTGGATCAAGTGTGGTGATGGACAATAGTACTACAATGTTTAGTTTGTAGTGTTACAGCTTCGTGTTAGTGATGCTCCAACTGAACTGTGTCAATGTTTATTCATCACACAATGATTTTGGACGTAAGTAAAACTGTAAAAAAGAAAATTACAACAAAAGATATGATCACAGTTTTTCAGTATTATGGTATATTGGACCAAGTTTTATTCATTACAAGTTAAAGAAACAAATCATATATTGTTACTTATATAAGTAACAGAAGAAGCAGCTTGATCTTCTCCAAGCTTTGTTAAAGGGATATTTCAACATCTTGGCAAATTGGCCCATTGCCATAATCCCTATAGTCATAGCAGTAGGATTGTTACCTTTAATTGTAGATGCAAGCTATTTTTAGAACGGCGGAGCAGAGCTGCGAGCTGCTCAGAGAAAATTTTACCTCTAAAACAACTCTGTCTGGTAACGTTCTGTTATTATCTCATAGCGTGGTGAATGTGCAGGTCACAACTTGTCCATGAGAGTGTTTTGGAGTTGTTGGATTGTGTATTTGATGAGTTTGATGAGGGAAACCAAGAAATCCCATGAGCCTCCGTAGTGTAGCTCTGAGCAGCTCGCAGCTCTGCTCCGCCGTTCTAAAAATAGCTTGCACCGACAATTAAAGGTAACGGACCTACTGCTAAAACTATAGGGATTATGGCAATGTGCCAATTTGCCAAAATGTTGAACTATCCCTTTAAGATTGTGGCCACTGGTCATTGAGGCTGATGAATGTTTGTTGAATGAGTGTTATCTTGTCTATAAAAGCTGATCAGTGAACAGGTATTTATTTTATTCTTTTTCATTTACATTTAACAGCAATTATAAGTTATCTTGTTGGTGACTCATCTGCAGTTGATCATGTGACTTGAGATGATATTCAGTCATATTGAGATTTATCCATGCAGTATTTTTCAGTCGGGTTGTCTCTGCTTCGTTCAGTGTGACAGATTTCATGCTCCTCGTGTCTATGACTCATTGGAAGCTCAAGAAAAATCCAAGCTCAATAATGAGTTTTATTGCGCTCACTGTTTTTTTTGGGATGTTTTGACAAGTTTGTCTTGAAAAATCACGAGCCAAATGAGTTACATAAGAACTTATTATGGGTTATTTAAATCAGTTAAACTCGAGATCCATCCGTCCCATCTCGCAGCCAAATCCTCCAATCACAGTCAATTTGCCTTCGACAAATCAAAACAGGCTTTGAAGTTATCTTGAGATCAGCATAAAGCTTCAGTCTCGTCCGTTAGTTAATCTGTTTGGCTGTAAAATCACAGCTCGGTCGGTCGGTCGCTCTGACTTATTCCAGCTGTGAAGCGTCACAGCTGGAGCGTAGAGAGTCTGAGTAGGTCATGTGTGTGTCAGCTCTGTAACCAAGAGGGTTTCACTTGTTGCCATCCTCCTCCTCCTCCTCCTCCTCCTCCTCCTCCTCCGAGCTGACAGCCTTGGACCCGGACCATGGAGCCGTCTGTTTAAGGCCAGCGTCCTGCTGTCTGAACCCGGGTCGTGCCAGAGGCTGCTGGACGCTGCCATTCCACAGCACATGCTTTTCCCATGATGCTCCCGTTGAGTCATTCTGGCTCCGGTACAACGGCCTATCAGGAGGACGTAAACTTGGGCAGAAATGCCTCCTGGGAAAAAAAGCAAAAGCAAAAGCGAGCCGGGCCGGGGAAGGCTGCGTGAGACTTTCAGCTGTTCATAGATGTGTGTGTGTGTTGGTGTGTGTGTTGTGTTTTTGTTCTCTGGAGAACCAAATATGGACGACTGCGTTAAGCTGATGATGAAGGCTAATCTTAAGGAATGCTGTATAGAAAAGTCTACGACCCCCCCCCCCACCCCCCAACGTCAAACCAATGGTGTTGTTTCCCTGACGTAAACTGAACCTTGTTTATGCTGCAGTTCAAGTAAAAACCAGTAGAAAAATCAATTTAAAACCTAAATTTTGGGGCAAAATCACCACATTTTAAAGCTTTTTTAAATCAGATTGTTTCCAAGATGGCCGCCGCCGGCTGGTTGGTTTGGTTGAGATAAGAACAAGAAATACTCTGGGGATTCAAAAATTCAATGTCGGGGAGTGAGTGTAGTCGCTACAAGGTGCACGTCTTGCACAGATAAGACTTTTATTTTTTGCAGTAGAAACCGTCACTTCCTGTTAACGTCTTTTGCAACAACGGATACAGAAGCAGTTTCTCAATCTGCGTCCTTTTTGTTCTTGTGAAACGTCATCAGTCTCAGCCCGATCGAGTTCAAATATCAGGAAGTGTTTCTGCAGACTGGTGTGGTGTGCATGGACTTATCCCAGAATGCATTTCACACCACATGGCAAAAACAGCAGGGACTATGAGCTGAAACTAGTTTCACTCTGTCAGTCTGTCTGTTATTATGTCACTTCAGTAAGGTCTGATGGTTTTTTCAAGAAGGAAAGTGACTGTTTAGACTCCACATATGACGATTTGCATGTTTTCAGAATGGAAATATATTTGTTGCAGCTTGTTAGTCAGATATGTTGAAGCTCTGTCCTTTAAGCTTCTCTACAAAAACATCAACACATCTCAATGTAAATCAGTATACGTATGTATTTCGGATTTCTGATATGCTTGTATGCTTCAAATGTTTTGTGTTGTCTCTTGTCTGCGGATATGCTTGTATGTTTCTAGCATTTTTTTGTGTTATGTCTTGGCCTTTTAAATGTTTTCTGTTTTGTCTCGGCTATATTGCAAATGAAGTTGCTCCTCAATATATATCCAAGTTTAAATAAATGTTATAATAATATGAATGGAAAAGGCTGTGTGCTTTATATTAGATTTACTTAGATTTAATATGAAGTTACTGTCAGTTGTGTTTGAGATGAATCGTTCCCAGTACAGTTAGCTGAACTCATGAAGCTCTAATACCTAAGTACAGGATTCGGCTTTGGTGAAGTTTGTATTGAGGCCGAGCTAGAGACTCCCTCAGAGCACACACACACACACACGCACGCACGCACGCACGCACGCACGCACGCACGCACGCACGCACACACACACACACACACAGTCACACACACAATTATGACATAATGAATTCCTTCGGTCTTCAGCCTCAAACCCTACAGCCCCCTACACCCCCACAGTGATACAGGACCCCATGGGTGTAGTTTGCAGTATGGTTCGAGTCCTCAGTGGGGTCTGAAAACAAGCGCACACACACACGTACACACATACACACACAGGCACACACACGTATCCACAGTACTATCCCACCCCCACCCATTGTTCAGACGGCTCCCCTCCAGCTATGGGACAGTGAAGATGGAGGAATCAGGCTTTAGTGCTCCGGTACAGTGTGTGTAGACAGACACACTCGCAATTTATTACACACAGAAAACACACACACACACACTCACACACACACTTTCACATTGAACCGTGCACCATGCTGTGCACTGTTTATTAAGGCCATGTAAAGTGGTCTGTGATAATGAAACACTCTGGTTCCTCTGCTCACTCAGATGAATGTAGCACACAGCTCAGCATTACAGTGTGTTGTTGTGTTTGCTCCATTAAACACAGTCAGACCTGGTTCCTCTTCATCTAGTTAATGCTGTTTTTCTTTAGTTTATCTTTCTTTTTTTATAATTATCTGTTAATTTTTTATTTTTCTATGGAGTAATTAGTATTTAAATGTCTTTCGGCCCCTTTTTCCATCTAAGAAACAGACCCTAACTGGACCATTAGTGGATGATCTTCTAGTTTCTTTTCACATCTCTGCTCTCCTAAATGTTTCACTTGAAGTCCTCCAAAATAATCGTCTTTATAGAAGCTCTAACAAAGAGAGGAACTGCCTCCCCCTCCTCCTCCTCGTCCTCCTCCTCCTCCTCCTCCTCCCTGCTGCTTCCAACAGCAATCAATAAACAGCCATTGGGCTGTCTGCCATTGACAGACTGTGTCTCATCCTGCTGCCAGACCGAAGCTCGGTGCTAACGATGCTGTTTGGACTCTCTGCAGCTCCTATTGATGCCTCATTGTGTCTGCTGCACGCTCACACGTCTTTCACCCTGCACTCATCCACCCGTACAGGTCGGATATGAAGATATCTGTGCAGAGATCAGCCGGTACCGATGACAAGGTCAATACTGAGCGTGGTCTGTGATAACCCACCGTGAAGGAAGCAGGAGCTAATATACAGGACTCTCCCTGTTACTGTTCTCTGATAGTAATCTGCTGGGTTTGGGATATCGGTCTTTTAAATTTAAGGTTTTTAACTGTTTTACTTTTTCATTACTTGCAAAACAATCACTTCATTGAGAAAATAATCCTGACACAGCAAAGACCAAACCTTAATTTCCCACTGACCTGGATCATTATCTGGAGTTGCAACATATTGTACAAATCCTTCGAAATTCAACAACATAAATGTCTAATCAGATCCAAAACATTTCCTGAGAACCGTAGAAAACTTTAACTCTTTAAATATTAAAGAAAGTGATTAAATATTCCTGGATCCACTGGGATATAATGGGTTCATCCTTGGAAAATCAGTTCATAATTCATTGAATAACAACTGAAAATCCTAAATCTAACCCTTAACCCTCAACAAACCAGCAAATAGACACAAGAGAAAACATAACTAGTAATAATAATCTGAGACTAATCAACATTTTGAATCATTCAACCATTGACTGCAACAAACAACATTAAAAAAGAAGAAGACATGTTAGAAAGAACCAAAGATGTTACGTGATTAATTAGAAAAAGCAGCAAATCTCCTCTCGATCGACATATTTGTACCAAAACATAAATCAGTTATCAAAGTAATTGCAAATGGATGTCTGTTTTCATTGGTGATTGTTCAAGCGCTGTCAGGAAGCACCAAATCAAAGGTTTTTTCCCAGTTATGACTTAAAGAACCTGGCTTTATCGTGATTGATAGAAGGTAAAAGCTGCTGCTGACTGGACTGGTCGGGCTAATTTTACTCTCACGTTACAATTAGTATCCTTGCTTCCTTGCCTCCTTGTCTCCTTGGAGTTGGATGGGAATTGGCCTACTTACTGTGGAACTAACTCGGGGAAACAGAGAGCAGGAAGCAGCCAATAGCAGCTATTTTTGGACACGCTCACCCAGTTTGGTCAAAGTGGATGAGAGTCGACCTCGCCAAGTTTCTGTCACAGCAGCGTGGTGGCTTCAGAGCGGGTTGTCAGTTTTTAGACTGGTGGTTTTTTCGAAGAGTAGTTTGGATGGCCGAGGACACGAGAGAACATCAAACTTAAGTATGAGTTTGATTGATGTCATTTGGGTCTATTATCTCAGCTTGAGCCGGAGAGTACACAATTAGAGCCGAGCGGTTGTGTAGCACACAATGGGACTGGGTGTTATCATGGGAATCGTAGGGACTGGTTGTTTTGAAATCCAAGAATCTCCATTGCGATATTACATATTTTGGAAAAACTGTCGCTCGTTCTGATTTTATCACACGGTTATTTGACAGTTGACAGTGACGGGAAACATGAGGCTTGAGGGAACAATGGGTCACAGCTGGGTTCAGACTGGGAAACTGGATCTGGTTTCTATCTCAGCAAAGATCAAGAAGGTCATAACGGTCTAACAAGTTGTGTACCACCACGGTTTTGCTTTGTTTACTTTTGTGTAGATTAATGAATAGGGGGACCGGCGTCCGATGGGGTCTAACCTTCAGTCCTCTTGTGGGTTTTTTTCAGATCTGTCTAAGAACCGCCTCTGCGAGCTGCCTGAGGAGCTCTGTCAGTTCATCTCTCTGGAGACGCTGAGCCTTTACCACAATGGGATGCGTTCGCTGTCCTCCAGCCTGGGAAACCTCCAGGCCCTCACCTACCTCAACCTCAGGTAACTCGACACCAAACGACACCAAACACGAAACCCCAAAGTCGGTCCGCTCATCGTTCAGCAGCGATCAATATCAATATCTGAGTGGTGGTGCTACATGTTGGATCGGTATTTCCTGCTCAACTCTTGAAGGAAACATTTATTCCTCGATTATGAAAGTTTATTGCATCACACTAAACAATTACTCAACTGTGGGTGTTGCTTCATCACTGTGTAACCATGACAATCAAGGTCCGCACTCCTTAAGGAAGTGGTAGTATTAACTGAAATTGAGACCTTTCCCTGAACCCAACCTGTCTGTGTAAAAAAAAAAAAAAAAAAAAAAAACGCAATGAATGACAATGAAGGTCTACAATCCTTAAAGGGACAACGAGGAGTTTTGGAAAAGGCATTTATGAGCCTCCGCGCGCACCGTACATTTCTTTGACCGGCACAAGACAGACTCATGTTTTCATTCATCAAGAATTAAAGTCAGAGGTTCGAAGGCGATCAGATACCGTCGTAGTTCCCACCATAAACGGTGATTCGGCGGCGTTATTCTCATGACTCGCCACGAAACCGAAAGTAAAGAAACGCTGGTCGGCTCGACCAGCATTTCCGCCACCACTAATAATAACAAAATAACGACTAATCAATATATTTATCGAAAATGGAGCCATTAACAAGTGTGGGTAACATAGATTCATCCACATTAATGTGAGACTTTTTTTTATAACCAAATAGAAACTCCTCGTTGTCCCTTTAAGGAAGTGCAAGTATTAACCAAAACTGCGACCGTTCCCTGAACCTAACCTGTCTTTACCGTCAGACCAAACCAGACCATACCGGTATTGTCCTATAAGCTTAAAGGAGAATTCCATGCCATTTTAACCCCCCCTAACTCGTTGTCCTGATGGTCACCCAGTGTTGGGGGGAGCAAAAAACGCGACTTAAGTTGATGCAGGCAAACCAGAGTTACACCATGGCTAGACGGCGCTAGCGATAGCCACAACGCTAACCCATGGGGGCAATTCTTTCAACCACAACAAACACAAATGGTTGCGAGCAGTGCAGTGGTAATGTCCAAAATATCTCTGACCGGTTGAGTGATTACATGCAAAAACACAAAGTTTATACTGTTTATACTGTACACTATATGAGTTCAGTGGCGTCTCGTAAGGATTCCAGTCATGTATCATAGACATTTGATTGTTTTTTGAGTTTCTGTTTTTAGAATTGCCCCCATGGGTTAGCGTTGTCGCTATCCCAAGCAAAAATGGCCGTAATTCTCCTTTAACTGTGTGTTTATTATTGTAACCATGGCAACGGAGGTCTGCAATCCTTACGGAAGTAAGTGCCAGTATTAACTACAACCTGAGACCTTTCCCTTTCCCTTAACCTAACAAACAACATCACACCATGACCGAAACCAAATCAAACTGTGACCATCCCATGAACTTAATTATGTGTAACCATGACGACGAAGGTCTAGTAAAGGTTGGCATTTCAAGAGAAGCTTGTAAGGGATCAGAGTAGACCAAGAGAGAAAGAACAAACCCGACGTGTGTGTGACCATACAGGTTGGATAAAGTTGAAGTTTACAACAAATTAAAATAAATTGTTATTATCCCCAAGCTGCACTTGAATGCACCACAAAGACAGAATATCAGAAGCATCTTAGATTAGTTTAACACAGTTTGCAGGTGGAAGTGCGGCGGCTCCACTAGTTTGTTTGTACTGGAAGTAAAAAACCGGGTCGTCCAAACCGTCTAACAACAACAGAACCACACTGTAATTATAGCTACTGTTGCTAGGAGACCAGGCAAAAAACCCTCCAGGTGGCTCACGTTGCCTCGAGTCAAAGATACTGTAAATATTGAATATTACAGAGACTCGTTTTGCAATAACCCTTACATGTGTGTGTGTGTGTGTGTTTTTATGTGTGTTTGTGTGTGTGTGTTTTGTGTGTGTGTGTGTGTGTGTGTGTGTGTTTCTCCACAGTCGTAATCTTCTGTCCAGTTTACCCCCGTCAGTGTTTCAGCTGCCCCTCCTGCGAGTGCTCATCGTCAGCAACAACAAGCTGTCTTCGCTGCCCGCCTCCATATTCTCCCTCACACACCTCCGACAGCTGGTAGGACACACACATACACACATATACATATATACACACACATACACACACATACACACATATACACACTCATACACACACATACACGCACTAATAGTGGATTTCTGTGTTGATTTATGGTAAAAAGTCAAATCCCACAAGTGTAATTGTGTCACCTTTGGGCTTCCATAGTGTCTGAGTGTAAAACAGGAAGTGTGTGGATTCACTCTGATGTACTGACTGTTGTGTGTTTGTGTGTGTGTGTGTGTGTGTGTGTGTGTGTCAGGACGTGAGCTGTAACGAGCTGCAGTGTTTGCCTGCAGAGCTCGGGCAGCTCGAGTGTCTGAGGGACTTGAACCTGCGGAGGAACCAGCTCACCACTTTGCCTGAAGGTACGGACCGACTGACTCCCGTTGTCCAGATTGAACCCACCGTGATGTGTTTGAGGAACCCCGATGAAAACTGGGGATGTTTTTTGTGTTGCTGTGTGTGTCCATACAAACCAATCAGAATCAGAATAACTTTATTGATCCCTGAGGGGAAATTGTTTTGGTTCAGAGTCTGCCAACAAGAAAAATTACAATATGAAATGTAACAGCCTTAAGAGTTAGGAAAAACAACAATATGGGTAGATAATAATACTTCTAAAATAGAAAATAAATACATAAAAATAACAATAATACAGATGTAAACTTTGTGCACATGATGTGATTCTTCAGTGGAGTTTGTACCGTGATAATCCAAAGTATATCAAAGTGTTCTTAATAACTTTATTGATCCCTGAGGGGAAATAATTTTGCTTCCAATAGAAAAATAAAAATATGAAATGTAATACAAAAGAGTGAGGAAAAAACAAACATATGGGTGGATAAGAATACTTATTAAATCAAATAAAATACATAAAAATAGGAATAATATAGTACCTCACCACTGGAAATATAAATATAGTGATCTCTAATGTAGAAACTCATTGATTTTAATTGATTTTGATTGATTTCTCAACAAATAACAAAGAAATTACCCAGAACAAGTTTCTCTTTTATTTTATCAAAACAATTTAACAAAATCAAACTCAATCTCACCTCTGTGAAAAGTGTTAAGGTGCAAACTGGTCAAAACAAGGATGTCTTTTCCACTGTTTATATAGTCGCCGTATCTTCAGCGATGTGCAGTGAATGCATCAGTCGTAGTTCAACAGGAAGTGATTGTACGGTTTGTTAATGAGCGTTAACGAGCTGCAGCGTCTCCAGTTCGTCTCCCACTGAGCTGCTGCTTCAGCTCAGCGTGCTAAAATAAATCCGTCTCAACAGCCTTTGAATGAACTCAACAGCGACAGCCAGCGACCTGTGGTGCGTTCAAGGTCTGAGGACACAAAACTGAACGACTGGTCGGACTGTTTTTGGGAACAAACTCTGAAAATCGTGTTGTTATTCGTCTCTATAAGAGGTAAACGGAGGATTACCCAATGAAAAAAAATCTAGATTTCCATTTTCTCACATTGACCTAAAACCCAGATATGAATCAATCAATAGAATCAATTGATCGAGCAGCTTTAGTGGAAACTTTAATTGCTTCATTACTGTTGAAGCTATCGACTGTTTTCAAGTGGGAACATCGAGCTTCTTCTTCTGACTAATGGATCTTTGCGCCATTAGAGGCTCGTGCTGCGAATCAATAGGAGGAAATGGAAATGAAAACACTTGTGTTATAAACAGGAGGAGTCGGAGCTGCGGCGTGTGATGTCAGTGTTTATCGCTAAACTAAAACCAGCTGAAGGAGAAGTGAAAGAAGTTTTTAAAGAGGTGTTACAGAAAATCTGGACCCGTCCGACCCGACACCTGATCAAATATCAGAGGTGGTTTTGATATAAAAGTCGACATCAATAAAGTGTCAGATAACTTTTATCAGCAGTCAGAGTCTCTCACTTTCTCTGGCTTAGTTTCATTCATTCTTTATTTTAAACGGCTTCCTCTTTGTCAGCCTGCAGGTTTTTCACAATAAAAGACAAGGCTGCAAAGGCTTTTAATAGTTAATTGTGTTTGAACGGTGAAGACAATGGAAGTGACAGTTGTTCAGCTTAAGGACTGAGTGAAACAATCTCCTCTAAAGCTCTTCATAAAAGCAGATTTAATCCTCTAATGCATAAACTCGCTCAGAGTGAGGATGAATCCAGTCGCTGCAGCATTTGTCCAGAATATTCATGTTAACTGTTTATGTATCAGTGGGGAAATTATGACCAAATTCAATTGTTCTACTTTGAATTATGACCTACCTACTTCTTATTGTATAGATTTAATTATTACAAGTTTCTACGTGTTATTTTAGAAATTGAATTGACTTGAAATCAATTTTTTTTTAATTATTTCTATTGATATGCAATGACATGCAGCATTGCCTTGTAGTGACATGTGCAATGACAATAAAGTTGAATCTAATGTATCTAATGTAGTTTAATTTATTCATTTTTGCCAATTAGATTTGAATTAAATTAATTTATTTTTAATTTTGTTGAATACAATTTTATTTAGGTTTTTCTTCCTTTTTCAATTTATTTTATTTTATTTTATGTATACTTTTTCCTCCTGTAATGAAGTTTGTGATAGCCAGACCCTGTTAGGAGTGACGAACAGCAGCAAACATCCACAAAAAGCATCAAATCAGGAGAAAGTTTTATAGAAAAAAAACCCAAAACTACAACTTTCAGTCAAGATTTTCAGAATAAAAGCACCTAATTCTAACAAGTTCATCCCAGCACCGACAGCTAACTGACCCCTTCCCTTGTGTCCCCCCTTACAGAAATATCCGAGCTCCCTCTCGTCCGGCTCGATGTGTCCTGCAATCGCATTTCCCACGTGCCCTTGTGCTACCGGCACCTGCGGCACCTGCAGAGCATCACGCTGGACAACAACCCGCTGCAGATGCCGCCAGCTCAGATCTGCTCCAAGGGCAAATACCACATCTTCAAGTACCTCAACATGGAGGCCTGCAAGAGGAGCCAGGAGGAGCTGGAGCGACACCTGAGGCCCACGGGCTTCAACAGCTGGTGAGCAGCACAACACAGTGTTAAAGGGCCATGTTTTTCAAAATAAAAGCCTCAATATTTTCATATAATACGACAAGCAACCAATAAAAATGCTTTGGATTTGACAGAACTTATGAAATTTCACCTTTAAAGGTATAATGTGTAGGAATTACCCCCATCTAGCGGTGCGGTTGCATATCGGAACATATTCTTGATGTTGCATTGATTCGACTTCAGTGAAATACGTATTTATGAAAGCAATATTTGATTTTTGCTAATAAAAAGTCAAATAAGTTACATACTGGGGCTTTAAAACAACATATACCCTAAAACTGCAACTTTATCCTCATTATATTCCAACATTGCCCTGTCGATCAGTCTTTCTACACCACCTAACGTCCTAATCTGTCAAAATAAAGCCGGGAGCAGTGAGTAAGTGTTGTTTACGGACGGCGGCAGCTCCTACAGCTGAATATTAAAGGATCGCCGGCGTGTTTTCACCCGCACAACGTATTGTTTTACCGGAGGAGAAGTGAGGTGGTGACGTCTGAACTCGGAGGAAGCCGAGTCTGTTAAACATTCATGAGGCTGAATGAAGCCTCTTGTTAGTTTGTTCTCATTAAACACACACAGCCGAGGACGGAAATGTGGCAGAGGAAGAAAAACACAACACACGCCGCTGAACTTCAGACTAACGACCCCCTGTGTGACAAAGCTGCTGCTGTGTGTGTATATGTGTGTGTGTGTGTGTGTGTATGTGTGTATGTGTGTGTATGTGTGTGTTTTAAGTTGTTCTCTGCTTGTTTCTGTGCAGCCTGTCGGACCAGGAGCTGTTCACAGGTCAGTTTGGAGGACTGGACTCTGGCTTCAACAGCGTGGACAGCGGCAGCAAGAGGTGGTCCGGGAATGAGGTACAACAACAACAACAATAACAACAACAACACACACACATGAAAATACACACAGAAATACACTCATGCCACATTTGAGATATAAAAGTTACAAGTTTTTAATGTTGTTACAACAGGAAATCATCACTTCTCCTAAACTAAACCTCAACACTCTCCACACCTACGACAACATATACTATGTAGACACTGACAATGAAGTGCAGGATGTCTTTATTTTTCAATTTTTATTTTATTTGATTAAAATTATATTTTTTTTGTTTTATTTTATATTCTTTTGTTCTATTTTATTATTTTGTTTTATTCTATTTTGTATTTCATGTCATTTTATACCATTTAATCTGATTCTTCTTTATTTTATTCTATTGAAGTATTGTTATTTTATTTTTATGCCTTAATATATTTTAATATAATTATTTTATTTTTTAATTTAATTTATTGTAATTACTGTCCCAACCTAATTGAAATATCTCTGTTCATCAACCAAATGATGCTGCAGCTACAGACTTTCTGCCTTTTAGCAACAAATAAATGGAGCAATAGCGAAAAAGCTTAGTTTAACAAGTTTAACAACCTGGCAGTTTGACTTTGTAGATTAAATCTGAGGCCACGGGTCTTGACTTTCCAACATATTTAAAGTTTCATAAACCAAAAAGATTCTGACAGTTTGATAAATATGTTCATTTCAAGCTGGAGAGAAAAAACTGTCAGAATGAAAATGCACGAGACTTGAACACACACCACAGTTTTAACAGGATGTGTGTGTGTGTGTTTCTGTGCCTCCAGTCGGCCGACGACTTCTCTGAGCGGTCGCTCCGCATGGCCGAGGTCGGCAGAGACCAGAGGAACCTGGAGGAGGAGGAGGAGGAGGAGGCCGGATCTCCTCTGGAGGGGAACAAAGGTAAAACACCTGGTGGTGGTAAACTGTTCATTAAGGAGTTTCAATGTCAATCAGAGAAAGTAAAACATCTCTTCCTCCTCTTCTCCTCTCAGTGAACGGAGAGGTCGAGCAGCTCGAGTTCATCGACAGTATTGTGACGGAGGAAGAGGAGGAGGAGATGAGGACGGACCCGCCCACGCCTCCTCTATCAGCGCCTCCTCTGGTACCGACCGCTCACCGGCCGATCAACAACCGTGTTGTTATCTCACAACAAGGGAAGTCACTGATTGTGTCTTTGATTTATTTTTAAACAGGATGAGAAGGAGAAATCTTCATCGCCGCCAAACCAGGACTCAACGATACACAGGTAAGAACAGAACCGATGATCAGCTGAAGTGAGTTTATATGGTGAAGCAGTAAAACAGGTTCATGGAACAACAAAACAAAACGAGTTTATCAGTGCAAACTGTTGCTCAGCGCTGGATGTTAGAAGGAAGTCTGACAGGTTCATCACTACAGGTGTGTTCAACCGATTGATTGGTTTCAACTGATTAAACGGCTCCAACTGGACGTTTTAGAAGTATATAGATATTTATATTAAGATATTTGTAGATAAAGTTGTGACCTGCACATTCACCACACTATGAGATAATAACAGAACGTTACCAGACAGAGTTGTTTTAGAGGTAAATTCATGCAAAACCGCTGATGCACGTTCCCATCGGGGGCAGTTTTTCAGCAAGCAGTCTCTGTATTTCCCTCTAAAACAACTCTGTCTGGTAACGTTGTGTTATTATCTCATAGCGTGGTGAATGTGCAGGTCACAACTTGTCCACCAGAGCGTTTTGGAGTTGTTGGACTGTGTATTTGATGAGTTTGATGAGGGAAACCAAGAAATCCCATTAGCCTCCATTAGTAGCGTAGCTCTGAGCAGCTCACGGTTCTGCTCCGCCGTTCTAAAAACAGCTTGCACCGACAATTAAAGATGACAAACCTACTGCTATGCTATAGGGATTATTATGGCAATGGGCCAAAATGTTAAACTATCCCTTTTAAGTGCTGAATTTAAGACAATTGGACGTCTTTCTTGGTTTCTTGAAGACGTTTCATCCGAAAGGCTTCTTCAGTTCTATATACTGGTTGGATTTGGGCTGTGTAGCTTGGTGTCGTTGGGTGTCGACATGAATCCAGACCCGTTTGTTGGTGGTTCTAGTGACGAAGCCTCTGATCAAACCTCCATTGGACGACCTTGACCTGCAAAGTCCACATCCAACCTTTTCTATCCAAGAGGACGGTCGGATCAGCTTAGAGATCTGGTTGGCCAGTTTATTTTGGGTCAACGATCCAACTGGAGTGAGAAGTTGTTTTTTCTGCCCTTAAGGACGTTTTGGACTCGTGCTGTTGGTTGTTAACGTCTTGCGTACCTCTGCCTTTGGTTGCACCGTCTTCATTACCTGCATCGTCTCCCAGCCAAAGGGTTTTGGAGAGAAAAGGCCAAATCATTTGCATTACACAAAAATATCGGCTTAAAAAGCTAAAAAACATGAACATCGACACCTAAACTCCCAGATGGCTGAGGAGGCCGAAACCTCCAGGAGAAACGAGGAGGAAGTGGGATTTTCTGGTGATAGCGGCAGCAGCAGGTGTTTGGAGGAGTGAAGGTGTCGGTCTGATGTAGGAGGTACGAGAAGGAAGGAATTATAAAAAAAAAAAAAAAAGGACTTGACCTCCGTTTCAGCTCGAGCTCTGATGTGTTTACGTCTCCGGTGCCAAGTTGTTCCAGTAAATCTGAAGACATTTACATATCACCGCTCTGATCCCCTGACAGTCGCTCCATTGTAATCCAGCAGTCGGACTGTGGACTCAGGTTTTATCACTTTTTCTCTCTTTTTCCGCCCTCGTTTTTTTTTTTACACAAGGTCACTTCACTGGCTGTTTGAAGAGCTGGGAAAAGTCAATACTCTGCCGTTCCCATTACTTTACACTCTTCATGCTGCCTGTGTGTGTGTGTGTGGATGGTTCACACTGACTCACACATGATAAAGTCGATTTTAAACTGTTGCACAAAGGTGTCGTCCATCTTTATTCCTTCACTCTGCAGTCGTTAGTTGTGTTGTTGTGCGACTTTTTATCACAATGCACATTTCTTTAGACAGACCAGACTCCTTTTTGTTTTGTTTTTCAGCCTGTGGAGCAACAACAAGCAGCTTTTTATTATGAACTATTATTCTCACATTGATTGGGGAAAAAAAAGCCTCATTAATCCTCTCACACTTGTACGTGATTTAGATTTAGTAACCCGACCACGCGTCCGTTTCCCCTGGCGACGAGCCTCGGCTTCCAGTTTTGTTCCAAACAAACGGATGTTGCCGATCTCGACCTCCGATGTTTCCTCTGCCAGATTAAAAATAGAGTCGACACACACACACACACACACACACACACACTGAAAATGGAAAGTCAACAAACACAAACCAGAAGCTGTGAAAGACTTTTTATTAACACAAACCAGACTTCAGAAATTAGTTTAAACCTCATTAGATTCACTTTATGTGGAGTGTTTTTATTGGTTATTATTAAACTTAGATTCTCACCAGTATTTTTGGATGCACTCAGATTGTTGTGATGTGTTTGAGCTGCTCTAAAGACCATAATAAGAAAAACAGAGATAGAGCAGCGAGTATGAAACCTAAGATATGACATCTTATTTAGAAAGAGAGAACAAAAACTTAATTAAACAAAAAGCAAAGAAGACAGATGAGTGAATGTACTTTTGTTTCTTTTTGATAAAAATGGTAATTGTGCTTTTTGTGGTAATAATTTGTTCTCATTGTTATCGCTGTGTCTTAATGGAGCTCATGTTAGAACCACAATATAATGAGCTTAGACGGATTAGATACAGTCCAGTTATATTATTAATATTATATTAAACCATTAAAGGCTGAGTAAATAATAATACAATTTATAAAGTGAACAATGTTACAAAGTGAGATAAAACCAACAAAAGCAAGAACACATTTCTTGATGCATTTCTAATCTACGACAGAGTATTAGGGCCACATTGAGAAAAAAAAAAAAAAAAACACAGACTTTGAGAATAAAGTCGTAAATTTACGGGAATAAAGTTGTACATTTCCTACGAGAAAAAAGTCATAACATTACGAGAATAAAGTCGTAAATTTATGAGAATAAAGTCGTAAATTTACGAGAATATAGTTGTGCATTTCCTATGAGAAAAAAGTCATAACATTACGAGAATAAAGTAGTAAATTTACAACTTTATTCTCGAAGTTTGTGATTTGTCAATGTGGCCCTAATACTCCGTCGTACTAATCTGCAATAAATTTGAGTTTTGCTCGTTTTTCAGATGTTTTGGTTTAAAAAATCTTAACATTTCACTTCCTGTCTTATTCATCCTGTCTTTTCTCCGTCTCGTCTCTCGGTCTGTGCAGGTCCAGCCTCCACGTGGACGTCGTTCCCCCGCGGTCGACCTCCCCGTCGCCGCTGTCGCCCTCCAGCCCGACGCTGGAGGAGAGGAAGAGGCCGGGCACCTTGTCCATCTGGCAGGAGAGGGAGCGTCAGCAGCAGCAGAGGGAGAAGGCCAGGTGAGCGTGCACACACACAGACACAGACACACACACACACACACACACATTAACACACACACATTAACACACACAGACACTATTTACAAAGTATTCTGTTCTACCAATTCACAAACTGAATAACTATCAGATTTGTTTGTTTATTCACAAGTTTATTTACAGGAACCAAGATCTCCCTGTCACTTTTCAAAATGTCTTTACCTTCACTCATAATGTTCATTCTCAGTAATAATCTCACTCTATATTTACCCTTTACCCGCACATCACACCATCAGTTTAATATGTCCTATCCACCTTTTTCCGAATGTCAAAAACGTAAGCCTGTTTTGCCGGTTTTGCTCTTCCGGTGGAATTTTATGTTTACGTTTCCATGGTTTCGGTAGGATTTTTTTGTACCTTATTTCCATTGTCTCCATGTGTTACTGATCACGTTGTTCTTTATCTCTTCATTTTTTCTCATTTTGCTCATACAACGTTGATTATGTATGTACTTTATCACCTTTTTTCTCTATGTTTATTTGTTAGCCATAGAAATAAGGAACTTAAGCCAATCGGCTTCATTCCCTCCGTGCACCATTGAATATAAATATGTGCTAAATAAATAAACCTGAACCTGAAAACATAAACACACACAGAAACATTTTGAAAAGTTTTCTCATCCTCCTCCTCCAATCACACGCTCTCCCTGTCAAATCTCTAACTGTGCAGTTTGCTGAAGTCATCGACCAAAACAGGAAGTCATGTGACAGCGACACCACAGACAGGAAGTGTCTCGGCGTAAGTAGAGCACACACACACACAAATACACAAACACACACACACTTGAGTTTAAAGTGAAGAAGCAGCAGCAGGGTGTGTGTGTGTGTGTGTGTGGGCGTCGTCTGGTTAATGAACTGTCGGTGTGTGTCGCCCTCTAGTGGCGGCTCTCCAGAGAACAGCTGCAGCTCCGGCCTGAGGCAGCGATGTGCGGTGAGTATCACAGAGTCAGTTGGTCAGTCACTGGATCCAGATGTGGAGAACGTCTCAACATCTGGACTGATTCACTGTTGCTGCTGTTGTTGTAACTCTGAGCTTCTTTTTTATTTTATTTTGTCAGAGCGCCGACCAGATGAACTCAAGATCTCCGTCGGTGCTGCTACAACGATCCAGCAGCAGAATAGGTACACACGCACGCACGCACGCACACAGACACTATTAAAAATTTTAATTTGATGGATTACAGATGATTTTGTTGGATCTTCAAACACAAAAAAGACTAATAATGAAAATGACTTTTCAACTCGTTTTAATTTTCTAAAGACCATTTCAACTTGAATCTGTCAGATTCAAGTTGAAATGGTCAAGAATAAATGGTCTTTTATTTATATCTTTATATTTGTCGCTGAACATGTGCACTGTCTTGCAAATTATTTTTTAATTAAATGTAGTTCATCAGGTTTCTTTTGTAGTTTTATTTCTCTGATTTCTTCTTCTTCTCCCTCTTTTTCTTCTCTTTCGACTTCTCCTACTTCTTGTTCTTCATTAATAAATTAGCTCTTGGTAGTAAACTGTCTTTCTCTGCCGACGTCACAGTTTGTTCTTCAGTTTGACGGAAGATATTTGAACTTTTAACAGTGAAAGCTTCAGGAGAAACTGTTGTAAACTTTGAACCTGCTTCATCTCGCTGTAGTTTTCTCTGTGTGTTGTTGTTGTACATCGTGTCACAGTGTGAACATCTGTCTGACACATCTGTAGTAACGCTGTCGTCTGTAATGTTTTCACTCAGATGTCCCGTCGTCTCCGAAGACGTCTCCTCCTCCCTCCTCCGGTCAGGCCCAGAAACCAAACAGCTTCCTGTTCCGCGCCTCGTCCCGCAGCAACGTCAAACCCACAGGTACAAACGGCACAAAACACAAACACACACACACACACACACACACACTTTAGACCTTCACTCAGTGCTCAGCTTCATGGCATTCAAACTATGGCATTCACAAAGCAAGGAACTGAAAAGTTGTCCAAGTATATCTCAGTTAAAGAAAATGTTTAAAAAAAGAAAAGATAACCACCTACAAAAAAGAAGAAGGAGAAAGAGAAAAAGAAGGGAAAAAAGAAAAGATAGATAGACGAGTGGTGTCCTGCTATTTTGCTTGTTTGTTTTCATGTTATTATTACATGTTTCATTATCTTTAATTTTTTTGAAATAGTGTATAATATTGGTGTTGATATAAAGCCAATGCAATTATAACTATAAAAAGGGGCAGGTTCTATAAGTTTTTCTTCATCCTGCTCCTTTTCATTCATGGTGACCATGTGTACATTATGTAAATATGTGCAACCATGTGAAGTATGTAAACCATGAATGGAATAAATCAAAATGAAATTAAATGAAATGAAATGTGTGTGTGTGTGTTCACCAGGAGCCGTCTTCACTCTGGGTGAGTCTGGGAGAAGTGAATCTCGGACGACGCTGCGGTCGCCTAAAGAGGAGAGACCGGACATCACACAACTACGCAAGGTAACACACACATTTATAAGATGGTTTCACTTTCTGGGTTTTTTTTTTCTATAGTTTAAGAAGAAGTTAGTTGGTTTGTTTTGTGTGACTCTGTGTCCGTCCTCTCTCAGACGCTGGAGTCCCGGCTGAAGGTCACGCTGCCCGACGACCTCGGCGAGGCCTTGTCCAACGGCACCGTCCTCTGTCAGCTGGTCAACCACATCCGACCGCGCTCCGTGTCAATCATCCACATCCCGTCCCCAGCAGTGGTGAGTGTGACGGAGCAATGAGGACACTGAGGTTTTACTGCTGCAGTGACAGAGTCAGAGACAGAGATACATTTATAGATATGATAGATATTCATAGATGAAGATATAGATAATTGTAGATATAGATATTATAGATATTTTGAGATGTAGATATTTATGAATGAAGATAAAGATATTATAGATACTTAGAAATATAGAAATTTATAGATGAAGATATAGATATTATAGATTTATAGATGAAGACATAGATATTTATAAATGCAGATACAGATAAAGTTATAGATATTCATAGATGAAGATATTATAGATATTTCGAGTTGTAGATATTTATGGATGAATATATAGATATTATAGATGTTTATAGATGAAGACAGATATTTATAGATATAGATATTAAAGATATTTAGAAATATAGATATTTATTGATGAAGATGTAGATATTTAAATTTATAGGTGAAGATATAGATATTTATATTTATAGATAAAGATATTATAGATGTATAGATGAAGATAGATATTTATAGACAAAGTTATAGATATTCATAGATGTAGTTATAGATATTTCGAGCTGTAGATTTTTATGGATGAATATATATTATAGATGTTTACAGGTATATAGATATAGATATTAGATATAGATATTTATAGATTAAGATATTTATACTCCATCAGGAGTCAGGACCATCTCATCCATTCTGCATTAGCTCACTACATGTTAGTGAATATCTGGGATGCTTCCTCGGTCCGGTCCGGTCCGGTCCGGTTTGGTCTCAGTCACGTTAAATCACCTGTTTCCTGTTTGATTTCAGCCAAAACTGAGCTCAGCAAAGTGTCGACTGAACGTGGAGAACTTCATCACTGCCTGTCGTAAACTGGGAGTCCCTGAGGTAAAAAAAGAAATCACACTTATATTAATTAATAATGGATCAAGTCTATGATCACTATATCAATGATTAAGCCTGTGGATATTCTCATTTGTCCAGGTCATAGTTATATCAAGGAAATTTAAATTGAATGCAGCTGGACTTGGTTATTTGTCTACGTAGGTGTGTTTCCTAGACAAATAACCAAGTCCAGTTGCATTCGATTTAAATTTCCTTGAGATGTATCCATGATTGATTAACTAGAATCACACAAGACAACACTTGAGTCACTCTCACATTCCTGTAGCAGCTTCTTATTATTCATAGTATTAAATTGATGCTAAATTACATTTCACACTCACTCACACAGGATTGGTAAACTTTTAATTTCACATGGTGACACTATGTTTGTATGCTTTTATTTTGAAAAGCCTGGTTTATGCTTTCAGCTCTGATGTTGTTGCTCGGACTGATCCTGGTTCAGGTTTTCAGTCCAACGCTCTCTCTGTCTCTCTCTGCTTTGTGTAACTCTTTGTGTAACTTACATGTATTTCCTCCCGTGTGTGTGTGTCTGTGTGTCGTCCAGATGGACATGTGTGTGTGCTCCGATGTGCTTCTGTGTAAGCTGCCCGCTGTGCTGCACTGTGTGACGGCCCTGCTCGCTGTGGAGGTGGAGGAGGAGGAGGAGGAGGAGGAGGCGGGTGGGGACGGCGAGAGGGCCAAGGACCTCCGCCACCGCCACCGCTCCTCGGCCTCGTCTCCGTCGTCCTCGCTGCTGTCCACAGACTTCCTCTTCTTCTACTTCGCCGCCATGGCCCTGCTCTACGTCCTGTACAGCTACCTGCTCGCCTAGAGGACACACAACACTACACAAAACTACACAAACGCAACACTAAGTACTTATATAGAGGAAGTGCACGGGACTCTGACGTCTTGAAACACTACTACACTGATGAACTGTACGAGAGCAGAGCGGTGAAACGCCTCGGCCTTAGCTTTAGCTTTAGCCTTCGCTCCGTGACACAGAGAGAGTTTGATATTTCCCAGCATGCACCTGTAGATGAGCTGCAAAGTCAAAAATAAAAATGAAAATATATATCCAATTCCACATTCCCAACTCTTTAAAAACAAAAACTTGTAAAACTTCACACAGATATCATTATCATATCACTCTCTCTGTGCCACAGATTAAACTCCAGTCTGAGGAAGAAGCTGAAGAGAAATGTGAATGTTACGTTTTTATTTTTTATTTTTATTATTATTTTTTATTTTATCTTTGAGGGAGAGACGCAGGTTAGTTAGTTACCATGGAGCCTGGATGTTGTAGTGATATGATAACAGTGCCTCAACCGACCACTTACAGTGTGTTTCTGTGTGTGTGTGTGTGCTATGCTAACTGTGAGCAGCAGGGGGCAGTGTCGCTGCATTAAAAAACAAAAACCCTGAAGTGTCCAAAACTGACGGTACAAACCCCTCCGGTCCAGGAGGTTGTGTGTGTGTGTGTGTGTGTCTGTATGTGTGTGTGTTTAAGTATTTTTGTTGTCTCTGGTCTGTTTTGACCAGCCGACTTCATGTTTGTATAAATGTAAACAGGTTATTAAATTATTTGCTTTTCTTTTTTATTTATTTCCTTCTATGTTTTTTGTTTTCTTCTCTGCCTCTTGGGGTTGAATCAGCAAAGGCCTCAGCCGATATAGTTTCAAAAATCAATGTGTGTGTGTGTGTACTTTAACTTACAACACAAAGACACACACATATAGGTGAATTGGAGTTAATCAATATTCAGTCATTCGGAGCTAAAATAAACCTTTTTTATGTGGTAATGGTGAATAATCGAGTGAAGGCCTCTGCTGTTTCGACCACATGCTGTGTTCAGCTTATCGCTCACAGAAGGTCAATGTCTGCAGCTCTTCAGAGTGGGGATCTGGTTACAGCCGTTATTGGACCAATATTGGGTTTAAGATATTAAATCAATCAAAGCTTCGAGCCTGTTGGAGGGGGGGGAAGTTCGACACTCCTTCGTGTAAAATTAGGACTTTTTCCTGACAAAATTAGGGGGATTAAAGAGTTTGGGACAGATTGGATGATGACAAAATATCAAAAGAAGTTGTATTTGCATGCAAACGAGAACTCACAATCCTCAGAAACCTGCTCAGAAACCATTAAAACCATTGAAATGTTTGTTTTACCAACCGGTGGCGCTATGAAACTGAATACTGCCATTTAAATGTGAAGTTTTAGGAGCACGAAAACCTACGAAAACCTTAAAAGCTTCACTGCTTTAGCCTCTCAAAGGTCTTTAGATCACATCGACCCGAGCCGAAGACGACCTGGTTAATTCTCAATGAGCGAGCGAGTGTGTTTGTTTGTTTTCTTCGGTTCAGTGAGTTTTTCAAGCCTCCTAATCCTCAAAAGAAAAAAAAATTCCGTCCAATAATAATAATGAAAACAATAAACTAAGACTTTGAGCTGAAAGTCAAAGTAACTTGGGAGACCAACGTGAATTATTCATGGGGAAAAAAAATCAATAAAAATCAAATGAATACATCATCTAAAAATAATATTATAGGCTTTGTTGTTGTAGCTGTGGTCGGAGAGAAGCTAACTCCACTCCTAAAGCACTTGAGTTGGACTGATTCTCTTTTCCACCTTTTAAAGGGACAATGCGTAGAAAACTGTTAAATTCATACTATTAACCACAAGGGGGCAGCACATTAACAGGAAGTTTGGACGTCCACTTCTAATAATAATAATAATAATATTAATATAATAATAATAAATGAAGCAGTGACTCGCTGTTAGACAGGATGGGGGCCGCGGCTAGCTGGTTAGCATGCTGCAACACTAAAGATGCGTTTGTACTTCCCGTTTGAATGTTTAAATTTTAAATATTCATGTTTTTTTTTATACATCGTCGGTTTAAATACATTTTATACCTTAATTTACTTGATTAATAAAGTGTTCGAATTGTAGGTTTATCTTATCCACCATCAAGTTCATGTCCATCTTGAGTCTCCTCTTAAAAAAACAAAAATAAACCCCAACCCCCCTGACAGACTTTTTTTTACGCACCTGCTGTTCAGATGAAATTTATGCTGTTTCAATTCAAATATATATTTTATAAATGAAACTGGATAAGCCACACACAGTAAGTCATTCACTGGCTTACACCGAGCTATATTCTTAAACATGTTAGCAGAACAGAAATAAACTGTTGTGTTTTATATTTATATGATAGTCTTGTATTATTAAGAATCCTTTTTGAGTTTATATAAATCTATATGTAAAGTTTTTTTTCTTCCTGCTGTAAAGAAATTATTAAAAATGAAACTTGGACCATGTGCTGTTTGTCTGCTCGCTTGCTGTCTTGCTTTTGCTTCCAAGAAACAAAACAAAACTGAAGTCAATATTCACATACTAGCTTTTTATGAAGCTTTCAGTTGCATCTCCTGGTCTTCAGAGGATCAATTTACATGGCTTAAATATCAGATTTACAGTCAAACCACTGCTTTATTTTCACATCTGATTCATTTCAAGTATATGTTGATCAAAAGGACTTTGATTCCCTTCAATCAATCAATCAATCAATCAATCAATCAATCAATCAATCAATCAATCAATCAATCAATCAATCAATCAATCAATCAATCAATCAATCAACATATTCCACTAACAAGTTTCCTCTGCTACAGAACTCAACTGCTCTGCTGATATATTCTTACAACACAGTGTCCAACAAATGGTTCAGGAAATATTGGTCTCTACAAGTTGGACTACGTACAGTTCATTCAGAAAGTATTCAGACTCCTTTGCTTCTTTGACATTGTTATGTTGCAGTCTGAAGCTCATCGATCGACAATCAATCAACAGAAATGACTACAAATTTATTAAAAACTGAAACCTGATACAACAAAATTATATTTTACAAGCAGCTTAACATATTTTTCTTCTGTAGTTTCTTGTATTTTATAATTGAAATTAATTTTATTATTGGGTGGTTTAATGTCGTAGCTGATATATCATTTAGTTTTAATTCATCAGAGGCAGATAAATATATTGTTTTCAGGTTGCTTGTCCATTTCAATTCACGCCTTCAACCTTCACTCATACTCAACAGTGAACTAATTAGATTTGGGAGGTCAAAGTTAAAAGTTTTGAGTTTAATATCTGCTGAACTACCATCATTGATAATGAGCTCTGTGCTAACTCACTTGACAGCTGTTATTCTCCCTGTTGCCCACTAGGTGGCGGGGTGCCATCTCTTATCAAAGCTTGTACAGTTTTTTCTTACCCATTCAGGAAAAAGCTCATGGGGCTTCATCTTTTCAACCATGAAATTACTTAAGCGCAATTACTGAACTCAATTTTCTGAAAACCTGGGAAATTGTTAACTTTATCATAGATTTAATTTATTTTTTACGTACCGTAGATTTAATTCAACCACTGTTTTGTATTTATTTCCACAAGTGCAGTGTTTAAAGAACCCAGTCGGGTGAATAAGAATAAACTGGCATCATGTTAGCCTGGAATAGTCCATAAAACACCACAACCTCTCTGTTTTATACCGTGAGTGAGTACTGTATGTGGTTGTTTTTTTTAAATGTTTGTCGTCTTGTCACTCGTTCCGAGGGGAAATGTGGAAGTAAGTTTGATTTAATGGCTTTCTTCGATTCAAGCCTTGAGGCGACAAATGCTCCCAACATCTGACATGCTGTGTGGATGTTTCTGAGATTACACGTTCTGCTACAGAATATCACCGAGCATGTCTGAAGAATGTGTTAACTCCTTCACCGCTGAGATGTCCTTAATGCTTCCACACTACCAACCAACACTGTTTGTTATGGTGTTTATCTGAATTCTGCACCGTACAGCAATGTCACCAGTTAAAGTCCTTGTGAAACTCAACCGAGGCTCAAAACGACCGTTCACTTTGGTGGAACAAAAAGATGGTTTTGAATTATAAATGAAATGTTTTTGGGGACTTCCATGAAAATACCATGAAACTGTGGTCAAAATTGCTCTTACAGATTAAAGAGTGTTAAGATTGTTTAGAAAAAGAGACCGAGTTCGAGGACATGGTTTGCCAAGCTTAGCATAAAGCCAGGAAATGGAAAGGGATAACCTGGCTCTAGCTACACCTCTTACTACCAAGGTCTAACTTCAATATTTTTCCTTCATTGCTTAATCAATCGAGTTAATCAATCAAGTTTATGTATAAAGCACATTTAAAAACAACCCAAGTTGACCAAAGTGCTGTACAGTTAAAAATGAAGGCATAAGCCAAAGAATTGTGAAAAGTGATAAACAGCGACCAACAAAAGATACATACTATAATACATACAGAGACTTCCTAACATTACCATAAGCATTACAGCTACGCTACACTTCTGTTCAAATGACAAGACTATTGTAATATAGTAAAACATGTGTGATGGTCTATCAATTGAAACATTGATAATACCCCAAGGTTCACAAACAAACAAGCTGCTAAACAACAAACTTCTAGGAAACAAATAGTTTAACAACCTCTACTATTACTAAAAAGAAAAGAAAAAAAGGTTGTCTTAATCCTACAACGGAGCTGGTGGTAAGGTTTCGATTGTTGCAGATCATCATTATTATTATAACACAACCAATCGTGAGTGAATCTCCTGCATCTGCTCACTCCTCTCTCTGTGCCTTTCCAGGACTCCCTTTGTTCCCCTCAGCTCATCATGGAGGACGAGGGCCTGAGCCGACTTGCACAAACTGTTCAGGTGTTGGTCGACCTGGCTGACGGCTCCCAGAAAGGCCCCAAACAGGAAATATCTGGGACCTCTAGCTCAACACAATGCTAGTTGTTTTTTTTTTAATCATAGTCCCACATCTACAAGGATTTGACAGCATCACACCAAAGGAATTTGTCTTTTTAAATGCATCATATTTGAAATATTACATTGAGCCCTCCAAATGTCAGATATGTGTTAATGGTAAGAATAGATAAATAAATAAATCTGTGAATAACTCCAGTCTTTGTGTCATTGTAGTGACTTTTACTTCTATTACATGAATCGCAGGGAAGCTTCTTAGAGAAACGCTAACCCTAATTTGCAAGCAGGGAGCCACAGTAGCTCCACAAAAGAGAGCAAAGTTGAGGTGGTTGTCACACTTCGATTCCTTGATGAAAGAATAAAGGACCTGGTCCCACAATGGTCACTCTCAATGTTGGCAATCCTGTACCCCTACCCCTAATTCTACAACCATGATGAACCAAAGTGGCTCCATAATGGTGTGGTAGGTGGAAGTGGTTGTGGCTCTTAGATTAGTTGATGTACTTTGAACGGACCTGGACCATAATGGCTGTTACCAATGCAGCCAATTAAGTAACCCTAACCCTAGGTCTGTAACCCTAACCCCAACTCCCTAACCCAAAGTAGCCAAAATGGTGTCATGACAGTGTGGTAAATGGAAGTGGTTGTTGCACTTACATTCATTGATGTACTTAGAAGGGACCTGGACCATAATGGCTGTTTTCATTGCAGCTAAATCTGTAACCCTAAGCCTAACCCTAATTGCGTAACCCTAAGGAGCCCAAATGGCGCCAGAACAGTGTAGTAAGTGGAAGTGGTTGTTGCACTTACATTCCTTCATGCACTTAGAAGTGACCTGGACAACAATGACGGCTCTCAATGCAGCCATTTCCGTAACTTTAACCCAATACTCCAATCTAACCTAAACAGTAACAGTAACAGTAACAGAAGACTTTATTAATCCCCGCAGGGCAATTCAGTTTCTACAATCCACCATACACATACAGTCAGTCACACACAGCCTAACACACATGTCAGAGGTAGCATGATGGAACATAGGAATGTACAACTGTAACTCATATCTAAAAGTATAAATAAAACTCGTAACACACGAGGCAATGACGGTCAAGTGCAAAAAAGTAACAATGTTAAGAATAAGAATAAGAGGTAAAAAAAATATATGTATATGTATTTCTATGAAGATAATATATATAAATATATATATGTATACGTACATATAAATAAGATAAATAAGAAGGATTCACATAGTCAACTCAGCATTTAACAGCACGACTGCTGAGGGAACAAATGACCTGCCATATCTATTGGTCTTTCTGGGAGGCAGCGCATAGCGCCGGCCTGACGGCATAAGTGCAAATTCATTTTTGAGAACATGATCATGATTCATAATGCTTTTGGCTCTTTGTAAGACACGTTTCTCCCAAAGAGAGTTCAAGTCACACAACTTAATGCCAATAATGTTAGAACACACTTTTACAATACTGTTCAAACATTTCCTATCTTTTACCGTTAGATTGTTGAACCAGCAAATGAAGGAAAAGGTGAGGAGGCTCTCGATAAATGATAAATATGCAGTGTGAAGAATAACTTTAGAGACTCCGAAGGAGTTAATCCTGCGCAACAAATAGATTCTCTGCTGGGCACGTTTGACCACCGTCTCAGTGTTGATGTCGAACCTCAGCTGAGAGTCAAACATCGTGCCCAGATATTTGTAAGAATTTACAACTTCTACATCCTCACTGTGAATCCTGCTTGCTTTGACAATTGGCCTGTTTCTCCTGAAGTCAATGATAAGTTCCTTTGTCTTGGAGACATTTAAATCCAGGAAACTATCATTGCACCACTTGGCAAACTCAGTGAGTACATGGCCATGGTCAAACTCTGCATCTCGCAGAAGAGACAGTACAGCGGTGTCATCTGAAAATTTTACCAGAAAACTGTCCTCTTTTGTGGACCTGCAGCTGTCCGTGTATAAGATAAAAAGCAAAGGAGAGAGGACACAGCCTTGTGGAGACCCTGTACTGGACACCATGATATTAGATAAATTACTATTTACTAAAACCTGCTGTGTCCTGTTAGTTAAAAAATTTAAGAACAAAGTTAAAAGCTGATCCGGCAAGTTAAAATAGGCAGCCAGCCTCTCAATTAAAATGTATGGCTGCATCTTGTTAAAAGCTGATGAAAAGTCTGCAAATAGCAGTCTAGCATGAGTTTTGGGTTTCTCCAAGTGTTTAAAAATTTTGTCTAAGATAAATATTTTGGCATCGTCCACACCTTTGTTTGTTTGATATGCGAACTGAAGTGGGTCAAGTTTGCCCTCAACCAGAGTGAGGACTTCCTCTTTTATGATTTTCTCTAGGTTTTTTGCCACCAGAGAGGTAAGCGCCACAGGTCTAAAGTCCTTTAATTCTCTGGGTTTGCTGACCTTAGGAATGGGAATTATAAAAGAAGATTTCCAAATTGAAGGGAGCATACAGCTATCAATGCACAACTGGAAAAGGAGGGTGAAGATACCACTGAGTTGTTCGGCACAGTGGTGGAGTGTACGACCACAGATAGAATCAGGACCAGAGGCCTTTCTCTTTTTTGTTTTTTTAAATAAAGCCTTGACTTGTTCATTGCATATCAAAATGTCGCTCCTAGGAGTCAAGGTGTTCTTTAACCTAGAGACTTCACTGTTAAGATCAGACCTTTCAAAACGAAGGAAGAATGTGTTAAAAGCATCAGGTAAACAGTCATCTCTAACACCATCAACACTGATTAACTGACTGGACTCAGTACCATACTGGTTGATTGCAGCCATAGATTTGATCCCGTTCCAGGCTGACCTAAGATCCCCATTTGTATATTGTTTTTCAATTCTTTCCCTGTACTTACTTTTGGCTTTGCCTATTTCAGCTCTAACTTCTCTGGATGCTGCTTTGATCTCATAAGGATCCCCCAGGAAGAAGGCCTTTTTTTTCTTATTAATAACGGACTTGAGGTCTTTTGTTACCCATGGCTTGTTATTTGGGAAAACAACAACATTTTTCACTGGGATAACAGAGTCCACACAAAAAGTAACATAAGATGAGACCGTGTCAGCAAGTTCATCTAAGTTGTCACCACATCCATCTAAAAAACATTGCCAATCTGTGCACTCCAGACAAGCTTGAAGGGAAGAGATATTGTCATCAGTCCATAATTTAACTGTTTTTATCTTTCTCTCCTGGCGTCTGATGCATGGAACATAGGTTGGCACAAGGAGGATGCTATTGTGATATGAGGCCCCCAAACCAGGCATGAGGATAGACTTATAACCTTCCTTAACGTTGCCATAGCACAAATCAAGTGTAGTGAACTTTTGTGTGGTTGGACAAGTCACATATTGTTCATATGTCCGCAGGACTTTATCCAAACGGACGTGGTTCATGTCCCCCAAATAAAATTTGGGAGCGTCACTGCAAATTGTGTCCAGTCTGTGAGATAGCTCCATAATCACTTGTGTAGCTGCAGTGGCGTTTGCTCGGGGATGACAGTACAGCAGAGTGAAAAAAAGTTGGGGGAACTCCCTCGGTAAATAGAAGGGACGTAGAGAGATGGTAAGTAATTCAACGTCGGGGGTGCAAATTCTCTCCCGCACATGAATAGATTTGCAATACCTCTGATTTACGTAGAAGCAAACACCTCCACCCCGACACTTCCCCGTCACATCACGGGAGCGGTCCAGTCTGATGGGAACGCCGAATCCTGTCAGCGCCATCTCGTTATCCAGGTCGTTCTCGTTGAGCCACGTCTCGGTGATCCCAAGTAGGCAGCATTCTTTAATCTCCCGTCTCGATATTGCCAGGGCCTCCAGTTCATCTATGTTGCGCCTCAAAGACTGCACGTTGGATAGGAAGACTGAGGGTAGGGGGGGTAATCGGCGTCGGTCATCCAGGCAGAGCTTTTTAACTCTGCGCTTGATACCTCCTCTCCTGCCTCTTTTCCTCCGCGGTGGCCGCCGGGGGGGATTCCGGACGAAGTGGAGGGGCACAAAAATCTCCGCTGGCAGATCAGTCGGTCTTTCGCCCCCAGATGAGAAGCGCAGAGACAAGAGAAGTTCTCTGCTCAAGACGACTCGGTCGCCATGCTGCTGAATGGGATTTGCCCCTTGACACGCGCTGCAAACCAGCGTGAGGGCGAAAAGGAATACAATGAGTTGCATAGTCCATCCCAGGTTCCACATCTTTTACCACCAGCGTTGAAAAAACTCATGCACACTGCACTCAGAGACGCTTGATACATGTAACATACATAAAAACAAACAAACAAACAAAACGGTACGAGCGGGCTGTAGTGGGTCGCACACAAAGGAGCGCCCCGGAAGCGTAGCTACCTAAAGAACCAAAATGGCTCCATAAGAGTGCGGTAAGTGGAAGTGGTTGTTGCACTTCCATTTGTTGATGGAGGACATTAACCTTTACTTGAATTTTCAAGTAATGACAAGCTCTTATTGTTATACTAATCCTATCCTTAAGATAACACTAAACCTGTAACCTTTAACCCCAAAGCAGTCTATTGGATGTTCCCTGACTGTTTCACATGCAAGCATTTGGTAGACGTTAGCTACGGGGTAGTAGCATGCACTAAACTGCCCATATGAGGGGCATTTGAGGAACCACTTTCTCCCAAAGGCTCATAATCACTCATAGATCTGCATCTCATTTCATAGTGCTTCAGTTTACAGACTTCACACTTCATCAGCAGCTACTGGCATATCGCACATTTGCATTGTGGGTAATATAGGAACCAGATTGGAACAAGGGAGAAGAATGTGCAGAAAAACAAGATGATCTCTCCAGTTCTGTTTAAAGGTGCTCAGCAGCAGAGATGTGGATCCTGCTGAGAGGCTGACATCTGCCAACCAACGTGAATCTCAGTTCAACAACATGAAACGTCGATATTAAGGACGAACATCTACAAAAAGGTGCAGACATTCCACTTTTACCGGCGTATAAAATAGCAGTCGTTATCAGCAGCAGCACACAAGGAGGCAAAAACAAGCCACAGGTGATCGTCTTTGGACATGGACGTGGTGTGAGGTTCAGGTTTATTTTGGAAAATGAAGGGAAGCAGGTGTGAAAGAGTCGACCTGTGTCACTTTCAGTGCTGCTAAAGCGTAGCTAAACACCTTAATTAGACTGGGGGGATGAACTGAACAGCCTGTTCCAGTCACCACTGCACCACCAGCTGTGGGTGTCCTCTTCCTGTTTGGCCACTTATCACAATGCTCACAGTAAAGGTTTAATTAATGGATCACATTATTAAACACTGGGTAAACAAACCTTTTTTTCAACACAACTCCAGGATTTGTGCCGTGAACCAGCTGGCGACAGACAGTGGAACCAGGTCATGAGTTGCTTTTCCCATTTTAACCTTTTATCAAACAGAAGCAGCTTTTATTCCACCTGTGGCTTCATTCAGATTACATAAAAGGCACATTTTCTAATTTAGCTCTTTTGATGTCGGCCTCACAGGTGGTTTCAGGTTTCCTTTTTACATTTTTTTGAGAAAATGTTTGAAAATCTTACATAAATGGCACAGAAAAACATTTGATGCATTGATTATTACACCTTCATGTTTTTGATGCCTAAATTTTGGAAAAAGTAAGACGTTTTCGTGTTACTGAATTTATGGATTTATCCTCATCTGACACCTGATAGACCACCAACATATCAGAGAGTGATTTGACTTATGTTACATCACAATTAGCTCTCACTTATTAACTTATTCATTTCCTTTCATGTTAAAACCAACCCAAAGACAAAAACAACACAATCGCTTTGTAGTGATAGCAAAACTTAAAGTAATTCATAGCTACATTTGAAGAATTTGTCCTCTGCATTGTCCTCTATTTAAAAAAAAGAGAAAAAGAAAAGATTTTAACGACTGAAAACAGTCACATTTTTAAAATAATCTCTTGTCATTACTGTGTTTTCTTATTCATTGCATCACCTCCACATTCCTGTATGTCAACAGTTCATAGTTTTAAGAATAACATATTTGTTAGGATAACTACTCAGACAGAAATGTTGTTTTTCAACATGATGACGTCCTTTGTCCAAATCTCAAGACAGATATTTGAAAATCTGGACCAAGCTGTACAGACAGATGCTACTATGACTAAGTAAAGTGGAAAATGTGTTTGTCCTTTTTTTTTCTCTTTTCTTTTTTTCCCTTGGCTCTTAAAAGTGTTTTGAGATTAATAAATTGACCAGCAGGGACTGCAGCGCCGCTTTGAAGACAGACGTCTCAGCATCTGCGCAAATAATCTCTTTTTTTGGCAGCAAATCTAAAACCAAACTGCTCAGATGCTGAATATTATGGTCCTTTTTTACTGTGTGACAGTGAAACTGTGTAATTGCAAGGACGGGAAATGATGAAAAAAAACAAAAACAAATGAAGGAGGCGTTTTTTTCATGGCTGCACTTGAGCTATGCAGCACACAGCTGGAAACAAAGGCCCAGATGTTCTTGTGTTTGGTTGCATACATCAGCACATGAAGCTCTCCATCACACCTCCCCCTCACCAAGGCCGAGAGGAGGAGGGCTGCGTTCACTTTATTAATCAGCTCTGGATTTAATCATGAGTCAATTAGCAAGTGTGGCCTAATTGACTATCGTTTTAATTGCTCTATCATGCTCTGCCTTGGAGGACCGTCTGCTGCCAGCTCTCTGTCTCACTCCTCGATAAGACACACTTAATGAATGCTCACACTTGTGCATGGAAATGGCGACGGGCCGATTCCTCTCACGTCTGAGCGGCCGGCCCCTCGAGGCCGATCGCTAACTGAGGCGGGGGGCTGAAGAGGCAGCCTGACATTTATGGGATGTAATTGAGGATGGGTATGATCCCCCACGCTCCAACATGGATGGATATACCAGCCAGCCAGCCAGCAGCAGCAGATCCTCGGTGCTGCTTCATCAGCCTGTGGTGCTACGGGGGGGCTGAGAGGAGGTGAAGAAGGTGACGGGTAAATAGGGAAGCTACTCATAAAACAGCAGCTCATTTAGGCTCTGAGTCTGTTTTCACCTTGTGGGACCCACTCGGTCGATGAGTCAGCAGACATTGTGTGCATTCAAGTGGTTTCCCATTGACTAAAACTAAAGATAAAGATAGGCTACTACTACTACTACTACTACTACTATTAATAATAATAATTTTATTTATAAAGCACAAAACAATGTTTTTTTGAGAATAACTTTTTTTTTATTGAACCACTGCGAGTGAGACATACAGTAGGCTACCATCCATACAACTTTTTTTTTTTAAGTAGTATATATTTTTGGGCTTTTTGAGCCTTTATTAGATGATGCAGGATTCAAACCGCTCACCCGCAGTGAGGACTGTAGCCACATGGGGCGCCTTTAACCTACTGTACACTAAACGCCCCAGCATCCATACAACTTTATCAAAACAATGTTACAAAGTGCTTTACAAGACAATAAATAACAACAACAATATAGGCTACATAAGATAAAAACAACAAAGATTAACGCAACCAGGTAAAACAAAACAAAACATCAATCATTATTATCAGTTATAGCCTTGGCTAAACTAATTAATTTATTCTGTTGGTTATAGGATATTTGCTGTATAAAAAAGTTCATTTTGTGTCGAAATCTTTAAAAATATACTGTACATAAATATGTTGTTCTATTATAGTTCTATTATTTACAATTCAAATGAAAGAAAGAGTGAAGTTAATAAAAAAAATAGCATAGTTTATGTGCAGTGCAGGCTATGGTGTGTTGTGTTGAATGTGTTGCTTACAGCTTTTGTATTTTAGGATGTCAATCATTATTTTCTTTTCACCTCATTGGCAGGTGTTAAAGCTTCCATTGCTCTCAGCCAATCCCGTAACAGTCTGAGGTAGAGGGGGCGGGACTTAGCGAGGAGCTGCGTGTCTGCTGTGGCAGAGCGAAAAGTGGAAAGACGAGCTATCACTACCGAGTGGATGTTTGAGTTTGTAGGAAGAGTTATATGTTCTTATTTTAATGGTTGACGACTGGATACCTAAAGTGCGAAGCTGCTTCGACCCAGAAGGAGGTAATTATGAGTCAGTGAGTTGTTTTGAAAACTGTTAATTAGGCTAAGTGTTTCAATGTAAAACGGACTGGTATTGCTAACCGCGGCTAGCCGTTAGCATTTCCTAGCATTTTTTTTTGCTTAGCTCATAGGCCTACTCTGCTCTTGATGTATTTAGCCAATGCAAGCTATTGCTAAATCAACATGAAATGGTATTAGGACTTGGTATTTAGTTGATTTATCTAATTCAGGAGAAGATGGACATTTTGACAACTTGAGAGAGAGAGATCCGTGTGTAAGCTGTTGGCCTTCGCTGATTCCCCTCAACTTTCCCTGTGACCTGTATGGAACCGTGAGTACCGTTACAGATATAAATTGCACGTGCCTTTTGATTATTGCTTGTTTACAAGTAAAGCAGCCATTTGGTTTTAGGCTCCGACGCACCCCAGCCAGAGAATGGGTGTGGTCATTTTTTTTAATTCTATAAATCTCAGTGATTGAGCACTATTGAAAATGGGTAGCCTATTATTTCTGTTTATTTCTAATCGCTCTTTATAAACCCCTTTTTAGTTTCCTGTAACTTAAAGGTTAGAAAGTATAGTTACTTTAGAGTGCTTATTGAACAACAATATGAAAATAAAACTATTTAATAATAGGCTGAAGGATTTATTAAAAATAAGAGTGATAAATAACATTAATAAAAGATATATTGTCAATTGTTGACTGAACCAGAGTCCCTGTAAAAGTCAAACACAAAGTGATTGTGCTAAAAGTCAGATGAATCACAAACAGTAGCTGAGAAGGCAGATCGTGACTGATGGTGATTATTCTCTCGGGCTGATTAAAGGTGGGCAGGAGGGTTTCACAGCTCTCAAAGGCCTCTTTATTAGCTATTGAGAACTGGCCAACAGGTGAAGGCTCTTCTGAATGAGGCCTGATTACTGTACTGATGCAATCAATGGGCCCTGCCGAGTGGGCAGACACTTTTGATTGCTGAGCACACAGCCAAGAAACGTATAAAAAAAGAGAAAAAGCTTGAAGGAGAACAGCGGGCACAGGGATTATAAGGACTTAACAGGAAACTGTGTAGTTATGCAACAGCAGTGCGTTCAGAAATATACCTTCATATAAATATGAAAATGCATATAGTCTTGTTTTAGCTTCTGTGTGTGAACACCATTGGGGGACTTTAGAGCCAGAAGTCTTTGAATAAATGGCATCAAGCATTTTATCATCATTCACAGATTGGAGCCTCTATTCTAAATAAACCTACAATGTGTTGGTGGAGTCACCTGAAACCTCTCTGAGACAATATGACCCAGGAAAGGGTTGACAGAGCAGTACCATTGCCTCACAGTTGTCTGCCAAACAAAATTTGAACTATTATAGTTCAACCTTTGCCTCAACCAGAGATGCAACAACTGTCCCATCCCTGTGCTATTGTGACCTTTGACCCCCAAAAAGTGAAAGTTTGAACCAAATTTGAAGCCAAACTTCTTGGGGCCCGAGGCCTGTTTTATCTACAAAAATATCTCAAAATGCACTACCCGCAGTGACCACATCCCACTCCCCGTATCGTCGTATATCGCCGATTTGCAATGACATGTCAGTATGAAACCCCCATAAGTCTGGCCCATGTCATTCTCCTGATCCCATCTAACGTTAACCTGTATGATGCACCTACGTTTTCAATTTGGAAGTTTCAAATGAAGCCGAAGGAAAAAGAAGAGTCCGTCTGACAGACAAGACAAGACAAGACAGTGGTGGTAAGTGGAGCTGAATGATGATCGAGTATAACGTGAACAGTAAATAACTGCTGTTATTGAGCAATCGCTAATAGTCAAACAGGGAGACACTTGAATGGCAGCTAATGCTAGCTTCAGATCAGTGGTGAGAGCAAGGTTAACTTAAAGGGATAGTTCAACATTTTGGCAAATTGGCCCATTGCCATAATCGCTATAGTCATAGCAGTAGGTTCGTTACCTTTATTTGTCGGTGTAAGCTATTTTTAGAACGGAGGAGCGGAGCAGCAGGCTGATCAGAGCTACGCTATGGAGGCTAATGGGATTTCTTGGATTCCCTCATCAAACTCATCAAATACAAAATCCCAAAACTCCAAAATGCTTTCGTGGACAAGTTGTGACGTGCACAATCACCACGCTATGAGATAATAATGGAACGTTACGAAACGGAGCCGTTTTCGAGGTAAATACAGGGTAAATACAGAGTCTGCTTGCTGAAAAACTGTCCCTGAACGCAACGCGTATCAGCGGTTTTGCATGAATTTACCTCTAAAACAGCTCCGTCTTGTAAGGTTCTGTTATTATGTCATAGCGTGGTGAATGTGCAGGTCACAACTTGTCCACGACAGCGTTTTGGAGTTGTTGGGTTGTGTATTTGATGAGTTTGATGAGGGAAACCAAGAAGTTAGCCTCCATAGCGTAGCGCTGAGCAGCCTGCTGCTCCGCTCCGCCGTTCTAAAAATAGCTTGCACCAACAATTAAAGGTAACGAACCTACTGCTATGACTATAGCGATTATGGCAATGGGCCAATTTGCCAAAATGTTGAACTATCCCTTTAACGTTATCTGCTGGCCTCTTTGGCAGCAAGTAACACTATTAACTTGTTAGCTAGCAGGGTGACATAAATAAGCTATGTTACAGTATTGAAGTGAGTATTATTATTATAATAATATGAAAGTGTAAGAGTTAACAAGCTATTGGTGCTATGAAAGCCATGCCCAAGGAAAACATTTAAAAATCACTCTCTTATCTCTCCTCAGGATTATTATTTACTGTAGGTTTCTGACAGCAGCAAAACAAAAGGCTAAAGTACCCCCTCGAAGTGCTGACAATGAAAACTGTAAGTGTAGGCCTATATTGTCATAAAGAATCTTTAGAGGGCATGGCATATGTTATCAATAAAACTGTGTTTTTTTTTGTTTTTTTTGTCCTATCAGTTCAGCATCCACCTCGAGAGACAGCAAAACCTGCCCATCATGAAGATGACATGTCACCAGCTAACTAACTAGTTATAAACACTGGTTGGAAGGGCCCCTGAGGATTTTTGCTTCGGGCGCCAGCAGACGCTAAAATCGCCTCTGCAGACAACACAGGTAAATACTGTATATAAAGTGATATTTTATACACTAAAATAAATAGGCATTTGATTTCATGATTAATATTTCAGACAGTTTGCTGGTTGACATTATTTTGAAATTGTCTGAGTGTCGAGACAGAGGTTTGGGTTAGGTAGTCCTGTTCTCATCTGTTTGTCAGGACACACAACAGTGTTTTTTTCAGCCTCTCTTCAGTTTGCTGATTAGCACAACACACTGTGATTTGTATTTTGTATGAATGTGTCTGGCATACAAAGCATCAATGTTTCCATCACGACGGATTAGAAACTCAGCACCTCAAAACCCCACAGTTCTGTGAGAAAGTTGCTAACAAACGCATCCTAATGAGTCTCTCAGATAAAGATCAAACACCGCTACGAGCCAACGTGAGAATGTGACAGAAAGTTTCGGGAGCTCTTCAGAAGCTCTGCAGCTCTTGTATAATCCCACAGTTCTGACTCGCAGCTGCTGACGTCCCTGTTCTCCAGATGAAGTTGATCTAATGAGTGTAATCAGCCACTGTGGTGTTTGATTAGAGTGGAAACCTGCAGGAGGATTCTCACTTCAGACACCAAGAATCCGGCCTTGATCTTTTTGCCAAAGCAGCAGTGATGGTCAGAGTCCACATGGATAAGGGACACCTGGCAGCAAAGGAGGTTCACGCTGGGCCGTCAATGTAACGACGACTTTGGAGAAGGAAAAGGCCGATAGCCCATTAATCAGTGTCTGTTCTGAGCTTCACAGCCGCTCTCCAGAAGCTCTGCGATGACTTCACGGATGCTACGTCCATCTTTATCTACAGTTTATACGGGACAAACACCGATGTGAGGGAAGGAAGACAGAAAAAGACACAAGACCTGACAGGAAGACACTGACTAAACTCAACACTTTTCCACTTGCCACACTTGTTTGCTGATGTTGACAAACACTTCTTTTTTTCTTTTTTTGGTGTCAATTACCAAGTAAACTAACACACGGAATGACTGGAGGTTCATCACAGAAGGAAAAAGAGCTCTCACTTGATTCACATTGAGTCTGTCATCACACATCTGTGCACGTAGTGATTGATGCACAGTTGTTGTGTTTCCTCCTCCTCTGCAGCAGCGACATGTATCAGGACAGGATGGAGCTGCTGCTTTAGTTTTTTGGTTCTGTCACGGTTAATGTTGACTTTCCTCCCTGCAGTGGCTGATTGATTGACTCCGTTAGTCTCTGCACATAATTTATCATACCCCCCACCCCCATCAGTCTGACTCTCACTGAAATTTACCAAAAAGCTGGAGCACTATGATGAGCTTTGGCAGACAGGTGAAGGGGGGAGGGGGGATCTTGTTTCATCACCATGAACTTGTGAAATATAATGTCTTGAGCTATCACTTTTCAAGACCGACTCTGCACAGCAGTACAGTTCATGTGGAGGCTGTGAAAGGAACTAGCCACAATCAAAATGTCAATATAATCTAAGTTACTTTTTTTCAATATTATCATCTTAAAATTATACTTAAACACTTTATGAATAAGGGGAATACCTGAAGTCATAAAGATTCTGTTGGCAAGGAATTGAGAAAGGCAGCTAATGGTAAAGGCATGGTTGCTAGAGTGCATAAATATTTGTTCCACGGTAATGAAGATATTTATCCATCAATTTACAATGGGAGAAAGATCTAGGACAACATGCAACTTGCAGAGCGAGACTAAAATCGCCCACAAGGCAGCATGGGTGTACTACAGTTAAAACACTTTTGAGACAAAGAAACAACTCTGACCTTTGACCCAGAGCAACACTACTGTCCATCTCACTAAGTCTCCGTCCTTGTTGTAGACTCTGCAGGTGTAGTCTCCTCTGTCTCTCCTTGTGGGGTGTCTCAGGGTCAGACTGAGGTCTCCAGTCCTCAGCAGGTCTTCATTCATCTCTGTTCGGTCTTTATAAACCTCGTCCTGTTCTTCAAGCCGGTGAGAACGGTTCTCATACACATGGACCTTCCTGTTGTCTTTATCTGTCCACTCCACACTGATGTTTTCCGACAGGCCAGGTGTGGTCATGAAGGGCAGTTGGACAGACTCCGCCCCGTCCTCCACCTGTTGGACTGAGAGACAACAAACCACATCATGATGTCATCAGACAGCAGCAGCAGGTTTTAATCTCTTTACTGAAGCATCACAGAGCTGTAGAGGAACCTGAAGGACAGAACCAGACCAGAGGGACAGTGGACACATGGAGGAAGTCAAACCAGGAGTTGAAGGTGTTGGACATGATCAGAGTTTAGTTTTGTCTCTGACACTGACACACAAATGTCCATCACATCAAAGTGTCTCAGTCTGCAAATCGGTGAACGCTGCTTTGGATCAATAAAGTTGAAAAATCTGGGATGGTGCTGATGAAATGCTAAAGAATTAGTTGGTGTTTCACTTCAACTATTGATCAGCATTGATCAGTATTCATTTAAGATATTTTGGGACATTTTTGCCTTTAATTGACAGGAGGAGAGAGACTGGGGGAATGACACGCAGTACAGATTGGCACAGGAAATGATCCAGTGATCACTGCATTGGGTATTGTCAATGACGAACATTCGACCACTCGTTGATCAGATCAGTATTGATCAGGAGCAATGGTTGGTTTTATCAGAGGGACAGATGGGCACGGAGGACAGAGACAACATGCTGCCTGTGAGGACGTCACAGCAGGCACATACACGCACCTACCTTTTGCCAAGAACCAGGTGACACCAAGAACAACACACAGTAGAACTAGTAGAACCAGGAGACCACACAAAATGGAGACTTCAACAGTGACAGAGAACTCTTCTGTGGATGAGATGAACATAAACAACAACAACATGACCTTTATGTGACCTCTGACCTGTCTCCTGTACTGTAGGTGTTAGGGTGTGTTGCTGACCTTTGACCTTCAGCTGTATGTCTCTCACTGTTCGTTCATTTCCAAACGCTGAGATGATGCAGGTGTAGTTTCCGCTGTCATAGAGGTGGAGGTTCCTCAGAGTTAGACTGAGGTCTCCAGTGGTCAGAGCGTCAGTCTTCATGGATGTTCTGTTGCTGTAAACCTGGTTCTGGTCTTTGAGGTCGTCACCCAGCAGGTGTCTCTGGTGGACGGTTGGAGGACGGAGGTCGTGGCGGCTCCATGTCACTGTGGGGTTTCCGGGTAAAGGAGAGTCCTCACAGGGCAGCAGAACCAACCACCCACTGTAGACCTCCACAGTGTCTCCATGCCAGGACACTGAGGACAGAGACAGGAACATTTTATTATTCATAGGTTAAGAAGGGGAGGTCGCTTATAACCCATTGGGCTTTATGATCTTTCCTGCAAATTTTGTTTTTAACTGTCGTTTACTGATCTTTCTAATGATTGTATGTCTGTTAGTGCAAATGATAAAATAAAAAAATAAAAACATGGATCAGTGACGTCCTCACATCAGAGGAGATCATCACATATAAAATGAATATAACACCTCTGTTTATTAATATTTGTACAGTATACGTCAGGTCCTGACGGTCCTGAAATGCGTCCAATCGGCATATTTCAACTGGCCAGCTCCCAGTCGACATTTAGTCTGTAATGTTTGGAGTTTGGATACGCCTACAGCTCCTGCTTTTTTTTGTTTGTTTTTTGTGGCAGCGTTTCAGCGCCACACGTGAAGCTGCACATGACCTGAGGGATTTCTGACCTGCACTTTCTCTCTTTGACCAGACATAAAAAACAGCTCTTTGCCCATTTTCCTTTTCCTTTTCCTTTTTTTCTCTTTTTTTTTCTTTCTATCTTTTCCTCTTTTTTTTTTTTTTAATAATTTTTATGCACATTTGTTTTGGTTTTTCTTGCACCTTATTGAAGTGCAAGGTTACACTATCACTATTATTATTTTTTTGATTTAGTTGTTACAGTCAATTTTTGTACTGTCTCTATTGTCATTAATGAGTCATGTTTCTTGGTTGTAACTTGTATTCTTTAAATAAACATTTGATCACAAAAAAAAAAAAACAGCTCTTAACTGCAGGAACACTATGATGGAAAATTTTAGTGGTTTTGAAACTGTGACTTTTTCATACCATGGTATACAGATGTTACTGGTTCAAAATTGCGGACTTCACGCGTGGTCCACGCGAGACGGCACAAGACTCAGGCATTTTCTTTCTTTGGCGAGACAAGAGGTTTTAATGAAAAGCCTCAATGTGCCAAAACAACCGCCAGGTGGCATCTGTGAGAACGGAGGACGACAGGCGGATGACTCAGTGATCTGTGCAGTAATCCACAGCTTAAACTCTAGGCTATTAAACTAGAACTAACTACTGTATACCCTGCCTAAATCACATTTTATTGTAATATGATAAAGCCTGTCTTGCTTTATGACTTGATGATTATGTATCACAAATTATGAAGGATCATCTGCGCAAGGCAAAGATGATAGCATCAACAAAACACGTCGTAACACACGCGGCTGTATGGGACAGGCTTTTATTTAATTCAGCACTCACTTTAAGTTAAACACTTTTTAATTCATAAAAACTGCTCGGCAGCGAGAAACGGACGCGTTTCGGCAATCAGCCGTCCTCAGCGTTTTTTGACTTTGAATTTTTTTGGACTGGCACCCGATTCACCCGTTCATACCTTGAGTTGAGCACGCCAGGTTTGCTGATTTTATTTAATTCAGAACAAACCGCTTAGCAAAAATGGAAAATATAGTCTATAATAATTAATTGATCTGTTGTTTGGCCACTGTTTGAAAATAACCCGAATTATGAGCAAATAATCTGATCCAGAGCAGCAGTCATAATCAGACTTCTTCTAAATAAACCTAAACATTCATTCTTTTTTCTCTTCTTCTTCACAGGAGAAAATGAGGTGCGCTGCGCTCACGGACGCGTTGATGTTTTGTGATTTATCTGCTGCCTTGACTCTGCCCTTTATACATGTGCGTTCAGATTAACAATAAGACAAGCCATGGTTGAGTTTATTGAGTTAATAATCAGCATCTTAGTACCTCTGATCCGGAGCGATAGTGTTATGAAAATCGCTACAGTTGAACTGGTCTGGTTTTTAGCTGCTCAATCTCATTGTTTCAAAGAAAAGGGATTGATTTTTGTAACGAAATGAAACGAAAACAATATTATATTGATACATTGTTGTAAAAAAAATCCAAAAGAAACGAAAATGAACTAAAGAAAATAACTTTCACACACACATTAAAACAGTGCGATTGGTTGAAAGCTGATAATTAGCCATGTGCTTATAAGCTGATTGGCCGAAACCAAGAACAAAGCCGCGTGAATGGCCAATCGCCATACGGCCGACATGTAAATCAGCTGTTTCGATGGGCGTTATATGAATAGAGATGTTAATGTGGTACTTTGCACATAGGCTACTTTCTGTAACTGGAAGAAAAACAGCCAGCTGGAAGAATGTGTTGCCTAAATCTTTTACTGTGTGGGAGATCTCCACCAACGTAGCCGGGGAGAAAGCAAGTGGGACCGTTCTGCCCAGTCTCTGAGCAGCGCACGTTTCACAGATAAGCTTCATAACGGGAGTAGCCTAATGTCAGTAGTTTCTGTTTAAAACATGCTGTTTCAACCGCCCCTCCTCTGTGTCTCAAACGACCCGCATAGGTGGGACGTTTGAGACAAATAACAACATACGTTTAAAGTTATAAAACAGCGCGATCATCCAACATATGTGTTAAATTATAGCCTATGTAACTAAGAGAATAGACATGTGAGTTGTTGATCACATGATAAAAATGTTTGTTTACATAACGTCACCTGCCCTAATGTGCGTGTCCCTTCTTTTGTCTCTAGTATATTTCCCACAACTTTAGAACAAAGAACTGACTCATGCCAGATTTTTTTTCTCTAGCTTTATTTAAAATATACAGCAGCTTTATATTAGGCTACAGTCACCAGCAGGCACACAAACAGCATCCCCAGGACAGGATATCGATTACGGTCACATGCCAGTCGCTCCTCCCTTCAGTTCTATAACTTTCTCAATGACACTGTCCAGATGATCGATGTACTTATTACAGACGCTGATGGTCAGCTTCTCCATCCAAAATGTCTGGATCGCTGCTTCCAACTCCTCCCTGTTAGTTGGTTTCGCCTCAGAGCGGTTTAGGGTTATTTAGAAGAAGAGTAAGTTATTTAGAGCGGTTTATTTAGAAGAAGTCTGAGTATGACAGATGTATCTCTATTCATATAACGCCCATCGAAACAGCTGATTTACATGTCGGCCGTATGGCGATTGGCCATTCACGCGGCTTTGTTCTTGGTTTCGGCCAATCAGCTTATAAGCACATGGCTAATTATCAGCTTTCAACCAATCGCACTGTTTTAATGTGTGTGTGTGAAAGTTATTTTCTTTAGTTCATTTTCGTTTCTTTTGGATTTTTTTTTACAACAATGTATCAATATAATATTGTTTTCGTTTCATTTCGTTATAAAAATCAATCCCTTTTCTTTGAAACAATGAGATTGAGCAGCTAAAAACCAGACCAGTTCAACTGTAGCAATTTTCATAACACTATCGCTCCGGATCAGAGGTACTAAGATGCTGATTATTAACTCAATAAACTCAACCATGGCTTGTCTTATTGTTAATCTGAACGCACATGTATAAAGGGCAGAGTCAAGGCAGCAGATAAATCACAAAACATCAACGCGTCCGTGAGCGCAGCGCACCTCATTTTCTCCTGTGAAGAAGAAGAGAAAAAAGAATGAATGTTTAGGTTTATTTAGAAGAAGTCTGATTATGACTGCTGCTCTGGATCAGATTATTTGCTCATAATTCGGGTTATTTTCAAACAGTGGCCAAACAACAGATCAATTAATTATTATAGACTATATTTTCCATTTTTGCTAAGCGGTTTGTTCTGAATTAAATAAAAGCCTGTCCCATACAGCTGCGTGTGTTACGACGTGTTTTGTTGATGCTATCATCTTTGCCTTGCGCAGATGATCCTTCATAATTAAAAATAAAAAGTCCAGGCCGGCTGCATGGCTGACGGTGTCACCACTCTCATTATCACTGGCTGTTTGTGTTGTCTGTCAAAAAATGGATGAATGAAACGACTTTGTATCGGCCGCGTCTTCTATCGAGGGAAAGTTATTTATCCTATGTTTTATCGCCCAGCCCCAAAGTGACACAGACCCGTTCATTCACAAGAAATCATCCAGCTGCACTCTCAAACAAGGTGCGGAGTGAGAAATCTGCGGCACTACTGCACAGTACTGTAGTTGGCTCATTTTAAAAACACATTTTGGAGATGACGAGACAGATGACCGAAAAAAGAGAGTGAGACGTGGGCTATAGTCTACTGTAGCTGCCGTCGTTACATTTTGTCATTGAAAAACGAGGCTACTATATTATTTACTGTCTGCAGCTAGTTCTCCTTTCATCCTCTTGTATTCTGTATCATGAACAGCGCCACTCCTAATCGCGGCTATCAGGCTGTCAGCATTGTCCCCAAAACGTCTGAGCAGTATTTAGTACGGTGCTGCCACCTAGAGGAAAACAGTTGTGGTGAAAAGTCACGCGATCACGCGATCCTGCAGTGCAGGAAAAACCCCGCAATTTTGAACCAGTAACATCTGTACCTTGAGCACGGTATCAAGTCCATACCTAGTTTATGGTCTTAGTTGCTAGTTCTTATCACTTCAACATAAGGATGCAATGGCACTCGGTAAAATACCGAACCGTTTGCTTAGCGCTAGCGGCCGCTGTTCATGATTGCGGGGTAGCACATACCGTTCCAGTGCTCCCATTTACAACAAAACAGACGATAAAACAGAGTGGAGCTGTGTGGAGGGGAGAGGGGCACACAAACACACTACTCACCGTCTGTATTCTTAATCACTTTGTAAAGAATGACACTAAAAAGAGCAGCAGCAGCGACACACAGCAGAACCAGCAGAACGAACAGAACCTGGAGAACCTTCACCCGGACTGGAAGACGTCCTGTAGTCAACATAAACAACAACATGAAATTGAAATATTAATAAACAATAAATATCCCAAAAACTTTTTTGATCAATTCACAACATAGTTCATTTCTATTTTGACCTCTGACCTGTGACACACACACACACACACACACACACACACACACACACACACACTGATACAAACCCCTAGTGTTCTTCATTTCTTTATATATTATGACATCAACAAAAACACCACAGCCCAGGACAATCAGGAGAAGCAGCATAACCAGTAGACCAGTAACCCAGCCAGGGACAGGTTCTGTAATTGAAACAAACAACAACAGATTAGATGTTAGTGTTGTTGTCAGTCAACAGTGAAGTGACTTGAATTACCCAGACCAAACAGAGACTCAAAGTCTTGGTCATGTGTCAGATGTTGAGGCTCATCACTCAGTGACAGTTGAATAACAGCTACAGTAGCAGCACATGAACTAATCACTGTGAAGCTCTCATCACTCTGCACACGTACCACAGGTTCACTACACACTGACTCTGACAGCTCCTCTGGACTGACTGGACTGAAATGCTTGAAATCCTCTTTACTCATTGAGTGCAAACCATGTGCCAAAAACGTAATTTTACCTTTTTTTCTTTTTTTTAAATTGTGAAAATAGACACTTTAACACACCTTATGTGTAAATGTGGGGACTCTACGACGAGCAGAACTGAAAAAGATGACGATCAAAAACTCATGACAGCTCACGATCTGGAAGTTTTTATCATAACTCTGCTTTTGCAAACGGAGTTCTGCATGTGGATGCAGCAGCTGCTCTGCTATCACCCGCGAGGCTCCAGCAGCTCGGACCTGAAACAGGAAGCTCTCAGCCGACAGTCCCGCCTGGTCTTCATCACATCACACCGTGTCCTCCCGTGGTAGAATGTGATGGTCTCTCGGCCCAAGCAGGCCGGCACCACCGGCCCGTACCACAGAAGAACCGTGACCACTGGTGGGGCCGGTGTTCCCAACCTGCTTTTGGCCGAGAGACCATCACATTCCGCGGCGAGAGGCTGTGACACGGCACGGTGCATCTGTATTGTATATATTTATCTTACACGATCCCTTTGATCCAGAAATGCAAGTGTCAGAAGAGCACAGACAGGCACAAACAGAGCACCTTTCATAAAAGACGCTGTATCTTCTTTTCTAGAAATAAAGCAGGGATTTTGATAAAAACCGGCCATGTTTAGCTTGAGTTTTCTCAGGAACAAAGTTTCACCTTTAAAATGAGCCACATGTGCTGGTGGCAATAATATAGAATACACTGTGGCTCTACAAAAACCGTCAAAAATGGTCTAAATTGCCGGCCCACTTGACTAAAACTTTGGAAAGGAGCGTGGCACTCAATGAGTTAACAGTCCGATTGCAACCAAGTATTTTAATGCTTTTTCACAAAAATGAAAAAGTCAGTCACATGTGGAAAGAACAAGCCTGGAAAAAAAATCATCCAATCATGTTGAACGCGACATTCATGATGATTGGATCTTGATGTGTCAGTCAAGCTGCCCTTTCAGTCTCTCTCTAATTTTCAAAATGTGGCATGCTAGAATCATTTTTCCAGGATCTCTAACCCTACCTTTAAAGTCTCCTCCAACCCTGGAGTGTTCAGGAGAAGTATCCACCACAGCTACTCAAAGAGGAGGAGGAGAAGGGACAGGATTGACCTCTGGACTTATTGAAAAAGGGTTAGGCTAAGTCCGCACACTGTTGTAGCTCCTCAAATGTTCATTGTAGGCTATAGGTGGTTTTCAGGTGACGTCATGCGGAACGTCACGACTGCAGATGGAGGGCAGGAAGTGTTTTGCCAGCAGGAAAAGAATAGGAAAATGCCTACGGTCTGCGCTGTCTACAGCTGTTCAAACCGGGAAAATCAAAAAAGTTACTTTAGAGTTCCTAAGGTAGTAACACACAAAGGACTCAAATTTCAACAACTGACCGAAAAACAGTGGGTGGGAGGGGCGGAAGTGACCATAGTAAACAAACGGTGTCCTAGCCTGCCCTACAGTAAAAAAAATGGCATATAGAAAGAGGAGTAAAGCAATATATTAAGCGGCAATATAAGCATCAAGATGTTCAACCAAACCACAGAGTTTGAAACAACGTTCAAAACACGCACAGCTAGTGTCACAACTAAGCTAGACAGGCCGGATAGGTAGAGAAAGTCCAGAAGTACAGACTCCAGATACGTAAGTAGGAGGGAGTCAACTGTTTCCTTATATTGAAAGCCTTGTTGGAATGGTGGGACGTTCGCATGTCGGAATAGCTGTATGTCGGAATGGTGGTATGTCTAAATGGTGGGATGTCGGAATGACAGCATGTAACCCCTCTCTGTCTGGCAAACATGCAGTCACTTCCAAACAAAATCGATGAACTGCTGAGCTGAATCCAGTCACAACGGATAGATAGATGACTCTGACTCTGACACATACCCACTGCATCCTTTATCCCTTTATGAAGAATGAAAATGCTAACGACAACAACAACTGCAAACAGCAAAACCAGGAAAACCAGCAGAACCATCTTCCAGACTGGAGGACGTCCTGTAGTCGACACAAACAACAACATGAGATTCAAAGATTAATAGACAATAAAATATTAAAACAACATTTCTGATAAATTCAAAGTAGAGTTCAACTCTACTCTGACCTCAGTCTATAGCTCTGACATCACATTGATTTACATTAATTTCCTGGATTATTCAATGTCCAAACAACACACGCACCCTACCTTCATTGTTCCATTTATACATTTTGGAAATCAGCACAACAACAGCTGCAGGCAGCGAGACCAGGAGACCAGTTACACCACCAACAATGTAGGTCCAGTCTACAGGACGTTCTGTAGTCGACACAAACAACATGAGATTAAAACATCACTATAAACAACAATGTGAAACATTAAAAGACATTTATGATGAGTCCATGTCCTCTGACCTTTGATCTGCAGTGGTACTTGACTCTGCCTCTCCTCTTGCCCCCTCTCTCTGACGATGCAGGTGTAGCTGCCACTGTCTCTGGTGGTGGGTCTCCTCAGAGTGAGGCTGAGGTCTCCGGTCCTCAGAGCGTCAGTCCTCATGGACGTCCGTCCTCTGTAGTCCTGGTTCTGGTCTCTGAGTTCGTCTCCGTCCGGCTGACGCTGGTGGACGGTTGAAGGACGGAGGTCGGAGCGGCTCCACACCACTGAAGGCTCGTCCAGGCCAAACATAGGAAAGTCACAGGGCAGCAGGACAGACTCCACCCCCTCATGTGTCTCCAGAGCTGAGGCATGCTGGGAAACTGAGGACACAGACAGAGGTGAGACAGAAACCAGAAGATAATCAGACTGTCTAGGGAAAGGTTGGTCCAGGCCAAAATATAAAAAACAATAGTTTTCTTTTTGCCCAACAGCCACAGCTCACCACCAAACCAGTTTTGAGTTAAGTTTAAAGGTTGAATATGGAGAATGAGCAGAATACCACCGTCTATTGATCAAGATAGAAAACAACAGAAAAAGTAAATCCAGCAGTCGGTTGCCAGACTGTTGCTAAGTATACCAAACACACCTGTTAGGGACGCCGCTCTGATCAGAGGAGCACAGAGAAGAACTATGCAGGATATTTACCTTATGTTTAATCTTTAACTTCATTAAACAGCTTTGGACTAATTGTGATGTTAGATAAACGACTTCCACATTGTGGCTGTAAATCAAACCTGCATGATCAGAGCCTCTGACCCGGTGTCACAGCTCTCGTCTCTGTGGCACCACTAGTCCACAACACAAACATGCCCTGTAAACCTTAATCTTGAATTTTTGACAGATAAGAGTAAACAAATACACGCATTGTATATCCACCGATTGATTATGAAAGGCTTTGTTGAAAACAAATGCACACGACCGGGACTAGGCTTAGCAAAACAGGGGAGAAGTAACTTGGCTGGTACGATGTAAACAGGAAGTCATTGTCGAACCCATCAAAATTTCTTAAATTAGTTAATTCAGACTAATATTTTTTTATGGAAAGCAATACCTGTATTGTGCACCCCAAATGCCCCATGGATGGATTATTTAGAAAAAATATAGCTTTTAATTAACATTCTGAGGGGGGGGGGGGGGGGGGGACTAGATAAGCTTTTGCTTCTCCCGCTTTCCCTTTCGGCCATGTGTATTGTATTATTTGAACTAAGATGAAGTGTGATGATGATGATGATTTTAATTGACATGGCAGAAATAAACAAATTGATTGATTGATTGATTATCTATAGTCAACCTTTAAGTTTCATTACAATGATAGGAACCTCATTCAATACTAGGGTAATGTGCTTTTTTAAGTGAAGCAAATGTTGTCTTTTCCCTTTATGTTTTTCTCAGAGTACACCAGAATACTTCATTTACATATTAAAGTCACAACATTTTTCTAAAGGGGGTAATTCCCCCAGACTCACCCCCACAGAGGTTTAGTTTGTCACCTTTTTTACTCCTGAATTTGTAGTTATGAAATAGTGATTTGCAGACTGTTGCATGAACAACTCACTAGCAGCAATATATTGTACTGGTGGTACAGTATTGAACTACAAGAAGCAAGGCATTTGCAAGCCTTCAAAGCTGGAGCTATGAAAAGCTTTTAATAGGTCAGTTAGGTCCTACAGATGTTGTGATAACAGCTGTGCAGGGGGGGCCCAATGTTATTTTTGTCGGCGCCCCTGCTCGTACACCACAGACCTGAGGAACCTATCCTGTCCACCTGACAGCTTGTCAGCAAGAATTACAGAGTTAGCATTAGCACAACAACTGACACAGTTTATATAACTGACATGGTGTCATGGTGATAATAATAACCAATCCTCAACATGGCGCTCACAGCCAGAGTCTGTGTGTAGTTCATGGAGTTAATTAATGTTGGTTAATGGAGTTAGATGGAAGTTTTTCTCACCGTACAGCAGCGTCACAAACACCACAAACATCTTCATCTTCTCTAAAAACAACAGTCCCACTAAAGCCATTTCCTCCTAACATATAACCGTACTGAAATGGAGTCTGCAGCGACAAATGTTTACTTTCAATTTCCACAGGATGTGAAGACAGAACAACGCCCAGCAACTCATTTATTTCCTGTTGGTTCAATTAAATACTATCATCAGACACATTCCTGTCATAAATTCTAAATAACCTATAAAGATAAATTCAGTGAGAAAAATGCTTTAAATAAATTTGTTTTGTGAAACATAATACAATATACACTGTAGTATGGCAGCTGATGCCAATTGCACTGTGGACTATGATTGTTTTATATATGTGTGATGCAGGGTTCTAAATTAACACCCGCCAACCCGCCAAATGCGGGTAAAAAATCATTTTGGCGGGTGTTAATAAATACTTACTAGCCAGTTTGGCCGGTGATGCACAAGGCAATCATCACGGCCAGAGCCGCTCTACTGTTCTCAGTCATTTGTCCCCCTGGCAGCACTTACTACATTTCCCATGAACACTGCATGCTACGTGATGACGTATCAGACGCCCATTGGCTGCGCGCAGGCCGGTGTTTCACGCTACAGCAGAGAGGAGACTCCAACACGTCGCTCGCGACCTATGCTCGCGACTCACACCGGCCCGCTTGGGTGAAGCGTGTGTGCGTGCATGGGACCGTTCAGATGCACCGTGTAGACGCGCCACATGCCCGCTCACAACAGGTGAAGCCGTAGCGGCGGCAGACGATGCGTCGCGGTTTGTTTGTTTTTTCGTGCGGTGCACAGATGAAAAAGCTCAACTTTTTGGGAGGCAGCAAGCAAACTGCATGTAATGTGAATCGATCAGCTGCACGGACCTGCCTCACCTGCAGCGCATACTACCTGGCTCTCAGTGCTTGTCGTGTTGTGTCAAATCCTGGTTCCCTGTCCAGCTGGTTCTCCCCTGTTTCCCAGAGCTATGCCCCCAGATGTAGAATGTGTTTTATAGAAGAGAAACACTGAAATATCCCTCATGTCCACCTCTCAGTCTTAGCCCAGTCCTTCATTGACAATAGTTACTGGACTATTTTCTTTTTTTTGTCTAGCTAACAGAATACAGTTGTGTGTAAAACTGAATAAATAAATGATAAAATAAAATAATAAAAACAGGATTTTAGGGTAAGAGTAGCTTATAAGGTTTGACATCACACATTATCTGTACTTAATCATTTGCAAAGATGTACAAAGACATTTAGGCTATGTGATGAAATTAATGAGAAATACAATTCTTTTGTGAACATTTGCCAAGTGGTTTGGAGGTTTGTCCATGTTGTTTTGAGAATATGATTTCTGTTTTGAAAAATGAGCCAAACCAATGGAGAAAAGCTGTAATAGAGGAGGCACAATACCTGAAAGTAATTATTTCAGTTGTCAGTATGATAGCTAGGCTAAAAACATGCTGTTTTCATGGGAAACACAGTATGAACGTAAAGAATCTCTCTTATTTTCACCGGAAAAAATTTGGCTAGTGGAAATTCTGATTGGCTGGTAACTTTAGAAAGTTACCAGCCAAATTGGCTGGTGATCTAAAAAGTTAATTTAGAACCCTGGTGTGATGTGTGAATGAGATGACAGCTGCTTTTTTTTTTATTAATTAATTATATTTATGTATATACATTGTGTTTATGCACCACTAGGAGTAGCATCTCCAATCTCGTTGTATCTGATACAGTGACAATAAAGTTTCTATTCTATTCTATTCTATTCTATTCTATATATACAAAGAAAAGAAAAATTGAAAATACAACAAAACATTAAATCAACATTGAACTCTAATGACACAAAGACTCACAAAGCTGTTGATACGGTATGTACCTGTATGCATTTTTACTGATTTAAGCAACCAAACTTAACACTTCTCTCAAGTGCACACAAATTAAGTTTGTTTCATTTTAACAAGGCCCTGGTGTCAGGTCACCTGTCCTCTCAAACATGGTTCACACAACCAGAGTCTGTGTGTAGTTCATTTATGAAAGTTTTTCTCACCGTAGAGCAGTGTCACAAAAACCACGAATGTCTTCATCTTCTCTAAAAACCACAGTCCAGTTAAAGCCGCTTCTTCCTGGAGTGACGGTCAGAACCAGACTGAACCCAGACTCTGTGCTGATAAGTAAACGTTTGTTTCTGCAAAGTGAAGATACGACAGAAACTGTACAGAAACTAATATATGTACTGTTGGGTCAACGAAATACTATCATCAAGTCCTGGTCATCAAGTCCAAGCATTCCACATCCACCAACAGGAAGGGCAGGACAATTCCCGGAGCCTTGGGCTCTAAGTGGCCTGCCTGTCAAAAATAAAATAAAAATAGATAATAATAATTTTATTCTATAAATATCACAGTGCACTACATTGGTGCAGCTGATTGGCCTGCCTGGCACTGGGACCCATCCACAGAGAAAAGGTGCTGGTCAAAATGTCAGTTAAAGAGGTGCAGCAGAGAGCCGGACTCACAGAGGAGGAGCAATGGATCCGAAAAAAGTAGAAGAGGAGGAGCACAAAAGGAACGTCTAAAACTAAAGGAGGCAGTGGATGAGGCATTTGTTATGAACTGGTGGATATTTTCAAAGCCGAGGTAATCGGACGTCTCCACCACAGGCCTGGGACCAGTTTCACGGAGACACACTGTGACTAAGTCTTAGATACAACAGTGAAACTTCACACACACTCCAGAGCCCAGTTTTTGACTACCCTGTTGCCACACTTTGGAAGTTATATGTGGATTGTTCTGGTAGTTTGAATGATCATTTTCAGTGTTTTCCTATTTGGGAGGCGCCATCTAGTGGTCGTAGTTATAACAGGATAGGAACAACAGGAAAAGAGTGGTGACTTGCTTCAGACCGCCCTAGGAACCCACTAATCTCACATATAAAACGACAGAGTGAACTGTAGTGATACAGTTGAGTGATTTCCCTCATCAACAGAGAATCATTAATGACACTGAACTGTATGTTTGATGTCCCATTGGCTCTTTAGGAGCAGAACAGCAGGTCCGCTCTGACCAATCAGAGGCGATCTGGCGATAGTAAGTCCCGCCTTCCTGTTGCTATGTAACTGCGGAGCGTGTGTGAGCCTCTTCCGGTCAGTGAGGGGAGACCCCGGGGGAGAAAGAGAGATGCTGCATCGGAGAAAACTTCAACAGAGACGGTAAACAGTTAAAAAGTCGCTGAAACCCGACAAGATTAATGTCTAAACAATATTTTGTTGAATTCTGCTCTGAATATATCCAGATGGCAGTAAAATGCTGTTTAGAAAACGTTTGTTAGCAATCGCTAGCCAGCTGCTAATAGCTTCAGCTAGTTACTGTTAGCTTCCACGTGGTAGCTATCTTTCATGTGTGTGTGTTTCTCTGCTGTGCTGCTGGGGAGAACAAGGTAGTTCATTTCATTCATTCATTCATTTTTATATGTGCAGCTCTTTGGGCTATATGTTGAAAAATCATTACTTAGCTTTGTGTTTAATTTTCATGTGGTGGAAATTAAATGAATGAGTATTAAGTAGTCATTTTGTGGAATTACACAATTTGAACTCATGTAGCCTACATGTTATGTTGCTGAATTTACTGTGCAACAGAGCTGATAAGACAGAGTATAAAGCAAATTAACTATTGTTTGTTTGTTTCATGGTCAATGCAGTTCATAATAATGCTAATAGAACAGGTAGATTTGTGATAGTGATGCTATTCCTCTGACTGGTTTTCTTTTTTTTGTTCCTTTCTTCTGTCTATTTTCTTGTCATGGTCCCTGTGATTTGAATGTTCAGTGATGCTGATGGCGAGGCTTAACACCTGGAGCTAAAGAGAAAGACAGAATCACAAGAAGATGTCGTGGCTGTTGAACTCATCCCTCTCCCTCTGCCCTGGGTGTTGTGGTAGGCCAGTCGCTGCAAACACTCACACTCAGCCACTGTTTATTTAGTTGACAAAGACTGTGATGAAAAATATTCATCAACAAACCTTTTTTCCTGTACAAAAACTAAATAAAAAGTCAGCTATGATGACGAAGACAATGACAAAATATCACTATCATTAAAGGGATAGTTCACCCAAAATTCAAATTTCATTCACTATCTACTCACCCTCATGTTGACTAAGAGCTGTGAGAATTTTCAGAGTCCTCCGTGCCTTCTCGGAATTACGGGGGGGGTCCGCGCAGCAGTATTTGTCCATATAATGGTTGTGAATGGGGCCCACTTTTCTTCGTCCAAAAAGACACACCAAAAAACTTCCAAATACCTCCATAGTGCTCATCTGTAATGTCCCTCTTGTATTGAAGCCCCGACATGAGAAATTGTTCTGCCGGTCAGTGCAAATCAGCCGAGATTTGCACTGACACAGGAAGAGCAGTGAACCGAGACACTGGGAGCTTTCGCTACAAACAAGCTTAAAATATAGACTTATTTAATTTTTTTCGGAACAATTTCTCATGTCGGGGCTTCAATACAAGAGGGACAATTAGAATTTTGGGTGAACTATCCCTTTAACACTTTAGTAAAGAAATAAAAATGAGACGAAAATGTTAAGGAGGGATGAATGGAGAAGAGATCCAATTTAAAAGTTTCAAAACAAAACTGTCTTCATTCGTTAGTAGCAACATCCTGCGGTGCACCCGGTCCGACTGCGACAGCATGTTTCATGAACAACACAGAAATGTAAGCGCTAGGTTTAGGATGAAAAAGAAGAATTGACATCTTCGTCACACTTCACATTTGACAACAAGGACAATGCTCAGGACCCTCTGTAAACCATGTGGATCGCAAGGAAAAACACCTCCAACTTGAAGCGACCTCTACGGACAACTCATCCAGAAATAGCCTACAAGGTAAGCATACAAGCTAAGGTAATTTATTCATTTTTCTAAACATTTACCAGTATTTTGGATTTTCAATTTAAACAAACATGCAGTACATTTCATAAACAGCTCAGCCTTGAGTCATCGGTCTTCACAGATTCAAAAAAGAAAAAAACATAGGATAGTCTAATTTCAATAAAATAAAATAAAGTACACAGCGATAGAGAATACACAGTTATGCCTTCCTTCTGTTAAACGTTTGTGTTTTGTCCTGGCTAGAGAACCATGTCCTTGCAACACAATGCCAGGATAAGTGCAACACATTAATCAGCTCTCTTTTCCACATAACATAGTATGTTGGCACGTTATCTGACTTCAACATAAGTAGAATTAAGCAATATTACCCAAGAGCGTGTGCTTTAACGTCATTTGAGCACCACAGTGATGTGGTCAGGACCGAGGTGCTTGCGGTGAAGTCTGCAAGCATCACTCAAGTGCCAAAAAAAGAGAGACAGACAGAAAAACACAGATGTAGCCTATTATCTTTCGTTTTATCCAGCGAAATATTCAGCTCCAGGCCATGTTTTATTTTCACCGTTTCACAACTAGTGTCTCTCTGACTGTACACATACGGAATGGAACAGCGTCTCGGCTTAAACGGGGCAGTTTGCAGCATATTTAACTAAACATGGTTATTTAATTGTTATAAAATTTGAGTTTGGCATCTGACAGGAACACCCTAAAGGAGGTTGATTTAGTTTGTGATCTATTTTCACGAGTAACATAACGTTTAAAATAAAAATAGAAATAAGAATCCATGGATGGTTACCATGGAAATGGATACAACAGCATGGCATGGCCGAGTAATATTTTTAGTGATGAGTCAGGCGTGCTGTCATGCTGATTTGAGCACGTTCTAAATGTCTTGTTGACCAATCAGATTGCTTGGTCGGAACTTCTTATACTTACTACTTACGTTGTATAATAACTTTTCTCGCTACAACCATATGCAGTAGCCTGACTTTCATACTTATTTATCAACAGTAACACACTCATGGCTACGCTAAGGTTATTTTATCAGACTGTCTTTCTGCTAAACATGAAATGAAATAGAAGCTAAAGGCGCAACCATCTCTGAACTGTATTGATTAGACGATTGACTCAAATGCGTAAAAAAAAGTGGTCTTATAGAGGATAATGTATATGACTGGACAAAGGGAACGTGTGTCTGTGTGTGTAAGAGTGAAAGATCTGGGAGTACTGGGCGAGAAAGAGAAAAATCACAACTTTATCCCCCCCTTATTCACCCTCACAGAAGACGTCTCGTTCAACTCGTTCAAAGTTTTTCTAGGTTTTTGGCTCACTGAACAATTGACTTGTAAGTTGGCAGGGGTCTTCTGCCCTGTGCTGCATCTCTCCCACGTGGACTGTTATTACCATAAAGGTGAGTATTTTGTTTGAATATTGTACATTGTACTAAAGTTCTGGGTTTACAGTCCAGGGCTTGACGCTAAGCTTTTTTCCAAGTAGCACTGTGCTACTATGCTGAAAAATTTAGTAGCACACAAGATTTTTTAGTAGCACAATAAAAATTAAGCAGTTTTGGTGAAAATGTCATTTTCAAACAAATAAAGTACTTATTTAGCCTATAATCATAACCCTGTAGACTAATTTTTAATGTTACAACTGGCTCGTTGCCTTAACAAAAATCAGGAAAGACAAACAATGCAAATATGTGAGAAAATAGTATATTAGTTTTGCGCTGTGTGCATGTCATCACGTGTCTGGAAGGACTGCATTAAAGCTCTGTATCAGATCTGATTACAGGTCCGATATGATTTTGCCTGGGTTTTTTTTTAGACCGGGGTGGCAAAGGCCCTGGGGTGGGGGTATTGATGAGCAGTGAACCTATATTTCCCTCAGTATAAAAAGCTGAAGATTACATACATACAGGGCTCTACACTAAGATTTGTTTGTTTACTTTAGGAGCACAATGAAAAATGTTTAAGTAGCAGTCTGTTTAAGCCTTAAATAATGTTGAGGGTCCAATATGACCCATTTTTACATTTGAGAAAGGTAAAAACACCAAACATTTTTCCTTTTATTAATGTTTTAACAACATACAAAACCATACCAACAATATTAAAATATGTTGTCATATTTTACGCTTGTGTGTCCTGCACAGCATGTTAATCTGGTGATTTACTTTGCAGTCCCTCTTCTTGTTGTCTGGGGGGGGAAATCAACTGGCAGGACTTTGCAGCCCCCTGCTGTCACTCATATGAAGGTAGGCTGACATGCAAAGTTTTGAAAGCCATTCTAAATGAAAATAGATTTACACCAGGAAGAGGATTTAGACTAGACTGTTGTATTGTGATGATTGGTGATTGAATGACACCACTGCCGTGAAAAAAAAACAAGCTGTGTCCTTCAGAGTTTGACTTCAATCCGAGTCGTTTCTCCAGGACGCACATGATCTGAACTCAATGAACCAACTCACATTTCAAACTTCAGCCTTTAGCTGCAGGCTGAACAAGCTAGCTAGCACGTCAACATCACTGTGGTCCAAATTCATAAACTAAGGTGTTTTTCGTTGGAGGAGTGGGTCTCTGAATTTTTGAACCTCTTGGGTATTGAGCGGGTGGCAGATGTGCTGAACGGCACTGGGTTCAGGACCGGGGATATTTGGAATCAGGTGCGGATCGCAAATGTTGTTTTGAATGACTTAAAAAGTGGATAAAGATTTCTATGTTCTTTTTGCTTTTTTGTCAATGTACAGTATATTCCCCCGCTATGTGATATTGTTGTGAAATATGTCAATGTTTTGTTGTTGTTATTGTCGCTGTGTGGTTTGTTCTGTTTGTCTTTTGCTTACGTACTGTCAACTATAAATATTAAAAGTCTAACTAAATATAATAATAAAAAGACGGCACAGTGGTCCATGGTAAACTAGCCGTCACCATGACTTTGTCCCATAGCAGGAGAAAGAATAGGTATTTTTGCCACGATATTTCAATGTTTCTCTTGTTTTTCATGTGTGGAGATCAATAGTGAGTCTGCAGACTGTGAGTCAGTAGATTCAGTAGCGTCCTCCTGTCTTCACCCATCGCCCATCAGCTGCTTCACCTCCATTTCCTCTCTTGTCCAAAGTCGGATTCTTTCAATAATCACAAATTGATCAACAAACCAATCAGACTGATTGATCAGGCATCAGAGGAGTTGGATCAGTGGAGCTGCTTCTGTTCCTCATGTCGACTGTTTCAGCTCTGACCTGAGTTCTCTCTGTAGACGAGACAGAAGACAGTGAGACAGAGACAAACAACCAGAGATAAATAAACAACCAAAGACAAACAAACAGCTCTGACCTTTGACCTTGAGAGACACTCCTGTCTCTCTCAGTAAGTCTCCGTCCTTGTTATCGACTCTGCAGGTGTAGTATCCTCTGTCTCTTCCTGTGAGGTGTTTCAGGGTCAGACTGAGGTCTCCAGTCCTCAGCAGGTCTTCATTCATCTCTGTTCGTCCTCTGTAAACCTGGTCCTGTTCTTCAGAACCGTTCTCATACACATGGACCTTCCTGTCATCTCCATCCGTCCACTCCACTCTGACGTCTTCAGACAGACCAGCTGTGGTCTTGAAGGGCAGCTGGACAGACTCCACCCCCTCCTCCACCTTCACCTGTTGGCCTGAGAGACAACAAACCATGATGATGTCATCAGACAGCAGCAGCAGGTTTTAATCTCTTCACTGAAGGATCACAGAGCTGTAGATGAACGTGAAGGACAGAACCAGACCAGAGGGACAGTAGACACATGGAGGAAGTCAAACTAGGAAGGAGGAAGACAATCAGAGACAAACAAACAACTAGAGACAAAGAAACAACTCTGACCTTTGACCCAGAGAAACACGGATGCCTCTCTCAATAATTTTCCCTTCTTGTTGTAGACTCTGCAGGTGTATTCTCCTTCATCTCTCCATGTGGGGTGTTTCAGGGTCAGACTGAGGTCTCCAGTCCTCAGCAAGTCTTCATTCATCTCTGTTCGTCCTCTGTAAACCTGGTGCTGTCGTTTAGGACCGTTCTCATACACATGGACCTTCCTGTTGTTTCTGTCCGTCCACACCACTCTGACGTCTTCAGACAGACCAGCTGTGATCTTGAAGGGCAGCTGGACAGACTCCGCCCCCTCCTCCACCTGTTGGACTGAGAGACAACAAACCACATCATGATGTCATTAGACAGCAGTAGCAGCAGGTTTTAATCTCTTTACTGAAGGATCACAGAGCCGTAGAGGAACCTGAAGGACAGAACCAGACCAGAGGGACAGTGGACACACGGAGGAAGTCAAACCAGGTGTTGAAGGTGTTGGACATGATCAGAGTTTTGATTTGTCTCCTCTCAGTCTTTTCTCTCTCACGTGAAAACTGTCCATTGAAGAGAAGAAGACTTCTCCTGTGTCCGTCCTCAGTGTCTCACACTCATGTCCAACCTCAGAACAAAACACTGACACACAAACGTCCATCACATCAAAGTGTTTTGGATCAATAAAGTGGATCTGTCAAAGTAAAAGTCTGGGACAGTAGTAAAATTTTAGAGAATCAGTTTTCACACCAATTGATCAGTATTGATCCGTGTTAATATCAGGGGCAGTGGTTGGTTTAATCAGAGGAACAGATGGACAGAGGACAGAGATAACATGCTGCCTGTGAGGAGGTCACAGCAGGTACACACACAGTCACACACACACATGCACCTACCTATTTCAAGCCACCCGATGACACAAAAAAGAACACCCATGAGAAGCGTGAGACCATTAAAAAAAATGAAGACTTCAACATAGGTAGAGAACTTTTCTGTGGATGAGATGAACATAAACAACATCACCTTTACATTCCAACCAGATCGGACCTCAGACCTGTATCTACAGCTCTGACCTTTGACCTCTACTGTAGGTGTTGGTGTGTGTTGCTGACCTTTGACCTCCAGCTGTATGTTTCTCAGTGTTCGTTTATTTCCAAACGCTGAGATGATGCAGGTGTAGTTTCCGCTGTCATAGAGGTGGAGGTTCCTCAGAGTGAGACTGAGGTCTCCAGTGATCAGAGCGTCAGTCTTCATGGACGTTCTGTTGCTGTAAACCTGGTTCTGGTCTCTGAGGTCGTCACCCAGCTGGTGTCTCTGGTGGATGGTTGGAGGACGGAGGTCGTGGCGGCTCCACGTCACTGTGGGGTTGAAGGGTAAAGAAGAGTTCTCACAGGGCAACAGGACAGACCTCCCACTGTAGACCTCCACAGTGTCTCCATGCCAGGACACTGAGGACAGAGACAGGAACATGGATCAGTGACATCCTCACGTCCACAGAGTGAAGTAGAGACAGGTGGATTAACGTGATAGGATTTATTATAAACTGTGGCTATTGGCAGGAGCATCAGCTGATCATGTCTAATGTCTGTTCACCACATCAGTGAAACTCCACGTCCCATTGAGTCACAGACAAGAGACAATCTATACTGAATAACCTACAAACAGAGACACACTACATACCTGCTGTGTTCTTAATCCCTTTATAAATAATGACACTGCAACGAGTAACAGCAGCAGCAGCAAACAGGAGAACCACAAGAACCAGGACAACCTTGACCCTGACTGGAAGACGTTCTGTAGTCGACACAAACAACAATTTTGATCAGTTCACTATAGAGTTCAATTCTACTCTGTCCTCTGACGTGTGACACACAAACAAACACAAACCTCCTCTCTTCTTCTTTTCTTCACATATTCTGAGACCAACAAGAACAGCATTACCCAGGAACATCAGGAGAATCAGCAGAACCACAAGACCAAAGATCCAGTCTGGAAGAGGTTCTGTAATTGACACAAACAACATGAGATTAGATGTTAGTGTTGTTGTCAGTCAACGGTGAAGTGAGTACATCCATCAGCATGAATGATCAAGACCAAACAGAGACTCAGAGCATTGGTCTCCACCCCAACACCACACACACAAACACACACACACACACACACACACACACACACACACACACACACACACACACACACACACACACACACACACACACACACACACACACACACACACACACTACAGTACATACCCAATGGGTCCTTAATCGCTTCATGAAGAATTAAACCGACAACAGCAACAGCACCTGCAGTCAGGAGAACCACGAAAACCATCTCCCAGACTGGAGTACGTCCTGTAGTCGACACAAACATCAACATACGATTCAAATAATAATAAACAGCTACAGCTCTGACATCACGCTGACTTACATTCATTTTCTGGACAATTCAATGACCCAAAAACACAAATTACACACGCACATGGGGGTACACACACACATACCCTACCTACTACGGTCTTCTTCCATTTATACATTGTGTAAGTCAGCACAGCAGCAGCCAGTGAGAGCACAAGACCAAAGACAGCAAAGACGATGTTGCCCTCGTTTGCAGGACGTGCTGTAGTCGACACAAACAACAACATGAGATTAAAACACTATAAACAATGTGAAACATTAAAACACATTTCTGATGAGTCCATGTCCTCTGACCTTTGACCTTCAGTGTAACTTGACTCTGCCTCTCCCCTCCCCCCCTCCCTCTGAGGATGCAGCTGTAGCTGCCACTGTCTCTGATGGTGGGTCTCTTCAGAGTGAGGCTGAGGTCTCCGGTCCTCAGAGCGTTAGTCCTCATGGACGTCCGTTCTCTGTAGTCCTGGTTCTGGTCTCTGAGTTCGTCTCCGTCCGGCTGACGCTGGTGGACGGTTGAAGGACGGAGGTCGGAGCGGCTCCACACCACTGAAGGCTCGTCCAGGTCAAACTTAGGAAAGTCACAAAGCAGCAGGACAGACCCCACCCCCTCATATGTCTCCATAGCTGAGGCATGCTGGGAAACTGAGGACACAGACAGATGTGAGCCAGAAACCAGAAGATAATCAGACTCTGATAAAGATCCAGTGTTTGACCTGGAGCTGCAGTAAATCACCGACAGCCTCATCAACACAGACTCACACACCACAGACCTAAGGAACCAATCCTGTGGAGACGGAGGTGGAGCTACATACACCTGACACCTTGTTAGTAAGAGTTACAGTTTTTTTCCCCGATTGCTTAAGCATTATTTTGAAAACTGGGCCTGGTTTGTCAAAATACTACACACAATTAGCAGAATGAGCTAAATGAAACACTCTTGTAAAAACTATACACTACTTTATAATATGGAAATACATATGACTTAATTCAGTTTGAACCAGTTACACACTGTTGTGCGTAACCTAAAAAACTTTTAGCAATTCTATTTGTCAGTGATTAGAGCACTGTAAGTGAAGTACACAGAGATAAAATATACAATATACTCACCAAACACTACACAAGACCAATGCTGCAGACTGATGAAAATATAATTTTTTTTTCTTCATAGACCCAAATCAGTCAACATGTCAACAAAAAATGTTCCAGTTTTCATGCTACTACAGTACCAGTGTAAGCTCAGCAAATATTAGACAACAGAAAAGAAAAGAAAAGAATCTGAGGGAAAAAAAACCCATTGAAAATACAGTACAGAAAATACTAGACATTCTCTCTTCACCTCACAGGATCAGGCCAGAGAATTTTAGCTGATATCCTCATTGGCAAGACAGCATGTGAAGTCTTGAATGTCGAATCCTAGTCACAGGCCTCCATGGCCTGAATGAAGGGAACCTGAGCCTGGGGCCAGAGACTGAAACCCTCCACTACCATACAGAGAAAAACTCTTTGATTGGTTTAGAAACGGAGTGTATGGTGTATACTGTATTGTAAACTATGGATGGTGTTGACACCAGCTCTGGGCCAGAGCAGAGCGGTGGAATGACTCATTGTCCCAAAGGACAATGTTTTGCATCTGGTGCATTTCCGACTCCTTTCATTTTTGTTGAACACAGGTGAACTCACCTGCTGCATTTTTATAGTGCTTAAAGGTGTACAGAAAAGAAAATTGAATTTAAGCCCACTCTGGGTCATAAAATTAGTTTAATAACTCATCTATCAGACGATGTAGGCCAAACTTTGTGCAAAATTCTATTTTTCAGTAAATCCGGGATGAAAGTGTGTTTTTTTTTTCCGCATTGGATAATGCAGGCGCACGGATTATACGTCAGCCTGCTCACGATTCATCAGCCACTGATATTGGATCCGCAATCCGTCATTCAAACGTCTGAGACACACAAACACACACGGAGCTCGGGCTCGCCCCAAGCTTTGAATATCCCGCCCGCTCGATAACGACCAATCAAATTCGTTTTCCTTACTCGGGTAAACTCGTGTTGCAGCTCGTCACAACTCGGCGCAACAAACAGGACAAACGGCCGATTTCTGTACACCTTTAAACCTTATCAGTGTGTCTACAATTAAGCTATTGCGTGTTTACGTACCTGATGGTTGTGTCTTACCAATTGGCTCATGGGTGTGGTAATTTGACAGTCAGTGCTTTGGCATTGCAAGGAAGTGACATCAAGACCCCCCCTCCTGCGATTGCAACATTAAAAACTGGGCTACAATAATATCGTCAATGTTGTTGCCCAGCGGACTGAGACACTTTAGGGCAGACCTGGGCATTTTACGGCCCGCGGGCCAGACCCGGCCCGTGGACCATCTCAATCCGGCCCGCGACGTGCCCAAAGAAAAAAGAAAAAAAGAAAAGAAAAGATGCGTTTATTGATGCGCGTTAATCAGCTGTTTGAAACAGTGACGGCCCCGCGGAGCAGTAACCTACGCATCGCAGACAGAAACCTCCTCCAGGTAGACTATCTCCTGCAGGACAGAGATGAACGAGATCGCTGGCGATGTCATTCTGACGTGATCCGTGCAACCGTGACTGATTGTAGCCACGTGCGTCTGAAGCCTCCATCCACCAATGGTAATGCTTGTAATCAAATCAGTTATTTTTCACAGTTGGAATCATTTTCATGTTGGTGCTGTTAGTTACAGTAAAGCAGCAGCAGCAAAGGAGTTGTGTGTTTCTTCATAAATAAAACATATCAGCCTAATATTTTCTTCATTAAGTGATGCAGGTCTGTTAAAGTTTTAGTTATTTACAGAAATAGAACAGTCTCACTGAATCAGAACTGAAAAGGATTTGATAAGGTGTCCGTGAATATTATTCATTGATGCAGTCATTTACTTAATGCTCAGTAAGTTTTGATGATAGTAAAACAATCTGCCTTGAGTCCATATTTATATCATAATACAGTATGTTTCTTCAGTGATCTGTGCTGGATATAGGTTGAAAATGCAGTTATATCGATTGTGGTCTGTCAAATAGCCTATTATAAAGCAATATGCCCACCAAAATATGTACAGTAGTTTAATATAATTCAGCAATAAATATCAAATGTTTCAATTCGATTTCGAATTGTGTGGCCCTTCGCTCACTTTATCGGAGTCAGTGTGGCCCTCTGGAAAAAATAATTGCCCAGCCCTGCTTTAGGGGGTTGTTATTTATGGCCCCTCTTCTTTTTGCTTTTCCACTAGCACTCAAGCGTGACGTCCGACACGAGAATCAAAACCCGCTAATTTTAAAAACACACTGACAACAGCGCCCACTAGGGGTGACTAAACCGGCTGAACATTTAGCTGCAGGCAGACAATAAACACACACAACTTACGTTTCAGGAACTAACATGTGCACAGCTCTGTAGCGAACCGAATGTCCCGTACCGACATGGTTCAATACATGTATCGTTACACCTCTGGCGCCCACTGATTTGTACTGAGACTGTTGTTATTCTGTGATGAGTTACCTGAGTTAAATGACTGCTGTGTGGAAAACCACGCTGTGGTCTGTATCGAAGTGCAGACGAGTGAGTTTGGAGCTGACGAGAGGATCGAAAAAAGAGAGTGAGACGATGCAGCTGTAGCCGCCGTGATATGACAGAACTATGAAGGAACCAGGTGTGATGGAAAAGCACCTAAACAGAGTTGAGTAGAACTGTGTAGTGGAAAAGGTTCCAATGTAATAGTAACTGGTAGGTTATTATTGTGCGTCTGCCCCAATTACTGAAGCAGTGGCGGCAATAATTTAGTCGTGGTGGGCCGCCACGAATGCATGTAGCAGAAACCCTGTTGTGTGAGGCTGAAATTGTGCTGATAGTGGTGCAAATCTGGGCCGATGTTTTGCTCGAGTGTAAGGTTTTGATAATTGTGTAATACTTTTGATTTTAGTGTTTATCCAATCAAAAAAAAAGTAAAGTCTGTATAAAGTGAAACTATATATATTTTTTTCTGAGTTAGTCCCATTGCAGACATATGTCTTATTAATCATCCTGCCAAATTTGAATGCTAGAAAAATTAAGCTAGTGTGCAAATTTAGGTTTTAAAATCATGAAAAAATCAAGCAGTTCTCTCAGCTCTGGAAGCTGGGGGCGTGTCTGCTGCAGGCACTGAAGTCACGCCCACTTGGGGAGCTTTGTCAAATGTCAAGTGTTAATCAAATACCACTCAAAAAGTCCTCTTGTATAGAAGCACAGAAAGGATGCTGGAGCACATGTTAATTTTTGCAAATTATTGAGGTGTGGTTGGTGACGTTGACATTGAGTCTTCTTCAGAGCAAACAGGGCATTTTTATGAATGACAACTTTAAACAGGGTGCCTATCTGTTTGGAGGAGCAGGAGAGCCACGTCATCAAAAACAGCTAATGTGATACCACAAAGCACAATTAAAATAACAGTCCAATGCAAATGTTACAAATAGATTACAATGTAGAGATAATACAATACAAAATAACGTACAGAGCAAGCAAAAGCCACGTATAAGGCACCAGTTATAAAAAACAACACAAGTTAATATCTTCACTGAGACCAAAAGGTTCAATGGTGTTCATGATTGCGGGGGAATTCTTTTGATCCCCCGGAATTTCAAAGTTGCTACAGAGCCGTGTTTGGCCTGATTGTATTGCTTTGCCATTGCATATAAGGTTCTTGGTGCGAATGGCATTTTTATGTTCAGCGATTCTGGCTTCCAGGTAGAAATGGGTACTGAATTCTGTACTTTTATTGGTACCAACCGATTTCCCACCAAAGTACTGAGTTTCGATTCACGTGAAGGCAAACAGTACCACACTTCGGTACCTGAATGCACCTTTGTGTCGTGTGCTTCATCAAGAGTGGATACAGTCTATGGGATGTCTGCCTGACGCAAATAAACCACACATACACACAAAAAGTACCGAAAACGACCTCCAATTGAGATTGCTTTTGATAGATTTCGATTACCAGCTATGGTCATATCTCCTTGATATCACACGGGAGAGTGATAGTGAAACCTGTAGATCACCTGTGTTGACGTGAACTCCGCTCTGTGAGTCAGAACAATAGACAGTCAGAGTAAAAAGCCAAATATTCATCAACAACCTGCTCAAACTACAGAAATGCGAACACATTAGATATTTTACTATGATAAAAGATATAGCTGTAGCCTACTGCTGCTTCATCCCACTGACTGCAGGTAGTAACTAATGCAGTCTAACATGTTTTAGATAGGCATGATCATCTTTACTTTGAAACTGTAGAGACTGAGTGAGTCTCTGGGCATCATAGCCACAAAACTGGAGCAGGGCAGAGGTTAGCGTGTGGTTATCTGGCAACCTCGAGTCTGGGGGCAGGGGAGGGGAAACAACGCGCTGCAGTGTTTTGAATTTGACTGCAGCAACAGCTTTGCCTGCAGTCTAACATACAGCTCCTTTAAAGGTAATGCCCGTGCACGGGTGTGTGAATGATTTTATGTCTGAGGAGTTGGAGCAGTGTGTACAGTGACTGCAGCGGTTGAAACATCCAGGTGGAGGTGGGAGCCAGGGGGTGCGCGGCTGTCAGTATGGACAAGGCCATCCTTGAGATTATGTACACGTCTAAAGGTGATAAGTGGAGGCTGTGTAGAGATGCCTTTTAAAGAGGGATCCCTTTTGATAATGTTCCTCTAAAGATGAATGAGAAAAACCTCTGGCTCTGAAGCGCTCACTCGTAGAGCTTGGTTTTTCCCAGAAGTCTGTTTGCTCTGAAGAAGAGTCAACGTCGAAACATCACCTCGATAATTTGCTAAAATTGATCATGTGCTCCAGCATCCTTTCCCTGCTACTATTCATCTCCTGCACTGAGACACACCGGTCTGCAATTTAGTCGGTCAGCTGAAGCGCGGAGGTTCTCCTCCTTCGTTTCTCTAGACCTAATTACCCAGAATGCTTAAGTGATGAAAAGGTTTGTTTCTAACTATCAATTTCATCCACATTAAAGAGCAACATGTGGTTCAGAAGCAGGACAGATACACAGCTGAGCTTTAGTTTACCTCGATCGATCACAGTATCAGGTCACCACCTCTCAAACATGGCGCTCACAGCCCGAGTCTGTGTGTAATTTATTGAAATTAAATAGGATGGAAGTTTTTCTCACCGTATAGCAGCGTCACAAACACCACAAACATCTTCATCTTCTCTATAAACCAAAGTCCCGTTAAAGCTGCTTCTTCCTGGAGGGAGTGACAGTTAAAACCAGACTGGACCAGAACACTGTAGCGACAAACGTTTATTTCTGAATTTAACAGGAAGTGGAGACAGACCGACTTTCACAGAGCATCAACTGACAGAGAAGACTGGTGTTGCCCAGCAACTAATTTATTTCCTGTTGAGTCAATGACATACTTTCATCAGGTCCCTGTCACGCAGTGTAAATAATCTCCACCCATCATTATAAATTTAGTGTTAAAAAATAATTTGAATTAATTTGTTGAGGATGTGGAACAAAATGTAAAATCACCATTGAATTCTACTGGACAAAAGACTCACGAGGCTGTGAGGTTCTGCATTTATTAATCCAAACGTAAACGTTGCATATTAAAAAATCTCTGGACTGGTGTACACAAATTTAAATCAGCCTATAACCTGCAGGGCAGTGGATGGCTGTACCCAGGTGATGGCACCCTCTTCCTGTTGAGTATGGTAACGTAAAAATGAAGGTAACCCTTTAATTTACAGGCCGCTAATTACGTGACAATGTCAAGAAATAGCCAAGAAATAACAAGTAACTGCATAATGTCTAGAAATAGCCTAGAAATAACGGTTAATTTCATAGTAATGTTGAGAAATATTTCCAAGAAATAACGATTGATTGCCTAGAAATAGCCCAGAAATAGTTGATTGTAATTGACAATTGCAAGGACTTCATGGAGAAAAATTCTGGCCTTTCTCCAAAAAATTCAAAGCATGAAAAGCATTTGTAATCTTTAGCCTTTATGAAAAACATGACATTACTATGAAATTGACCGTTATTACTTGGCTATTTCTTGACATTACTACACAATTACTTGTTATTTTTTGGCTATTTATCACGTAATTAGCGGCCTGTAAATTGAAGGGTTACCAAAATGAATACTTCCACCAATAAAATGTCCTGTCAGTGGCACATATCCAGGGAGATGAAGCTAAGAGTGTACAGTGCCTCTGTCATCTCAGTCTTCCTGTATGGCTCGGAAACATGGCAGCTGTTTATATACAAATAAATATACATTTTGAGCTTGTCTTGTGTCGATCACCACCCTGAAGAGATTTAAAAACACTGACATCCTATACTTTGGCAGTTTTTCTCTGGAAGCAATTTATTTGCAGTTGATAAAGACAGAGTGAGGAATGTAAGCCAAACTGACAATAACAGAAACACCACGAAGCAGCAGGTCCTAGTGGGACTACAGGTAGAGTTGCTTTAAAGCTTGAAGGAAAAAAACTTTTACTTTGGACCAGAGTGGAGGCAGAGTCAAGAACTGATCGCTTTGTAGCAGCAGAACTAGGTCTTTGTACATTGGGAGTGCTGTGGTGAAATGAAAAAAAAAAAAGCAACAGGCTTCACACGCATCAAGTAGAAGGAAAAAACCTCAGAGATTTCAATCAATATAAGACAAAGAGCTGTTTGACAGAGAAGCCAGAAGGGAGAAACATCAAGTATTTAAGTAGCTGAGAGTTAAAAAAGAGTACACGACATGTCCAACTCCTGACAGAAACGAAACATACGATCATCACATCATGAAACAATACAGGATTGAAATAGAGTAGCATCCTCCTGTCTTCATCCATCGTCCATTAGCTCCTTCGCCTCAATCTTCTCTCTGGTCCAAAGTCAGATACTATCGATAATCACAAATTGATCAACAGACCAATCCGTCTGATTGATCAGCCACCAGAGGAGTTGGATCAGTGGAGCTGCTTCTGTTCCTCATGTCGACTGTTTCAGCTGCAACCTGAGTTCTCCCTGTAGACGAGACAGAAGACAGTGAGACAGAGACAAACAACCAGAGACAAATAAACAACCAGAGACAAACAAACAGCTCTGACCTTTGACCTTGAGAGACACAAATGTCCACCACGCAAATGTTCCCCTCGTGCTGTTGAGTATGCAGATGTAGTATCCTGTGTCTCTCACTGTGGGGTGTTTCAGGGTCAGACTGAGGTCTCCAGTCCTCAGCAGGTCTTCATTCATCTCTGTTCGGCCTCTGTAAACCTGGTCCTGTTCTTCAGGCTGATCAGAACTGTTCTCATACACATGGACCTTCATCTTCTTGTTGAATCCGTACCACCACTCCACTCTGACGTCTTCAGGCAGACCAGCTGTGGTCTTGAAGGGCAGCTGGACAGACTCCGCCCCCTCCTCCACCTGTTGCTCTGAGAGACAACAAACCACATGATGATGTCATCAGACAGCAGGTTTTAATCTCTTTACTGAAGCATCACAGAGCTGTAGAGGAACCTGAAGGACAGAACCAGACAAGAGGGACAGTGGACACATGGAGGAAGTCAAACCAGGTGTTGAAGGTGTTGGACATGATCAGAGTTTAGTTTTGTCTCCTCTCAGTCTTTTCACTGTCATGTTGACATGTGGATGAAAACTGTCCACTGAAGAGAAGAAGACTTCTCCTGTGTCCGTCCTCAGTGTCTCACACTCATGTCCAACCTCAGAACAAAACACTGACACACAAACGTCCATCACATCAAAGTGTTTTGGATCAATAAAGTGGATCTGTCAAAGTGAAAGTCTGGGACAGTAGTAAAATTTTAGAGAATCAGTTTTCACACCAACTATTGATCAGGATTGATCCGTGTTAATATCAGGGGCAGTGGTTGGTTTAATCAGAGGAACAGATGGACAGAGATAACATGCTACCTGTGAGGAGGTCACAGCAGGTACACACACACACACACACACACACACACACACACACACACACACACGTACCTACCTTTTTCAAGCCACCAGACGACACAAAAAAGAACACCCATGGGAAGCTGGAGACCACCAATAGAAAAAATGACTTCAAAATAGGTAGAGAACCTTTCTGTGGATGAGATGAACATAAACAACATCACCTTTACATTCCAACCAGATCGGACCTCAGACCTGTATCTACAGCTCTGACCTTTGACCTGTACTGTAGGTGTTAGGGTGTGTTTAAAAACGACGCACTAACAAAGCGATTTTCTTTGAGCCCATACAAGTCTAACATGTCTAGCTTTGCCAGCATGTAAAGCATGTATGACCTAACAGAGCTGCTAAAGATCTTGAAGATATGTCTCACTTTGACCGAGTGACATTGAAGAACCTGTTCTCAGTGACGGAAAGTAAATTCACTGGAGCGGTAATTTTTTTCGATCGATCAGCTGTGTTTACAGTTTCAGGTGTCATAGTTAAGATGGTTAGACAGATAAATTAGTCCTCTAACACATCCTACAGTTTGACTTGTTAGAGTTATTCAGAATAAAAGCTACTCGGGTTAAAGTGTCGGTAGTCAGTGTCAGGACAACAGTAACAGCTGCAATCTCGTCCCTCTGCACAGTGAGCCTGTCTGTCACTCTGCAGGTACCGCAGTCACTCTGTGTGTTACAGGAATGTTAGTGTCCGTGGAGCAGATGCTTTTGGGGAGCTGGTTGTCGATTCCTTTTGACATCAATTTGTTTTGATATACGATATTTTATCCATTTTTTGAGTCCACCGCTCGTTAAGGGAGGTTTGTTTTGCCACTCAGTCCGATCGAACGGGGTGTTGCCAAGGGCGACGTGACGTAAACGCATACCCTCTATTGGCAGGAGCAACAGCTGATAGAGTCTAACGTCTTTTCACCACATCAGTGAAACTCCACGTCCCAGTGAGTCCCAGACAAGAGACAATCTACACACAGAGACACACTACATACCCTTTGTGTTCTCAATCCTAATGACTCTGCAAAGAAGAACAGCAGCAGCAGCAGCAGCAGCAGACAGAAGAACCACAAGAACCAGGACAACCTTGACCCAGACTGGAAGACGTCCTGTAGTCGACACAAACAACAACGATTTTTGATAAATTCAAGTTCAATTCTACTCTGATCTCTGACCTGTGACACACACACACACACACACACAAACCTCCTCTCCTCTTCTTTTCTTCACATATTCTGAGACCAACAAGAACACCATTACCCAGGAACATCAGGAGAACCAGCAGAACCATGAGTCCAAAGATCCAGTCTGGAAGAGGTTCTGTAATTGACACAAACAACATGAGATTAGATGTTAGTATTGTTGTCAGTCAACGGTGAAGTGAGTACATCCATCAGCATGAATGATCAAGACCAAACAGAAACTCAGAGCATTGGTCTCCACCCCAACACCACACACACACACACACTGCAGTACATACCCAATGGGTCCTTAATCGCTTTATGAAGAATTAAACCGACAACAGCAACAGCACCAGCAAACAGAAGAAGCACGAAAACCATCTCCCAGAATGGAATACGTCCTGTAGTCGACACAAACATCAACATAAGATTCAAATAATAATAAATAAAATAATCTTCTGGACATTTCAATGACCCAAAAACACAAATTACACACGCACATGGGGGTACACACACACATACCCTACCTACTACGGTCTTCTTCCATTTATACATATTGTAAATCAGCACAACAGCAAACAGTGAGATCACAAGACCAAAGACAACAAAGACGATGTTGCCCCCATTTGCAGGACGTTCTGTAGTCGACACAAACAACAACATGAGATTAAAACATCATTATAAACAATAATGTGAAACATTAAAACACATTTCTGATGAGTCCATGTCCTCTGACCTTTGACCTTTAGTGGTACTTGACTCTGCCTCTCCTCTCCCCCCCTCTCTCTGACGATGCAGGTGTAGCTGCCACTGTCTCTGGTGGTGGGTCTCCTCAGAGTGAGGCTGAGGTCTCCGGTCCTCAGAGCGTCAGTCCTCATGGACGTCCGTCCTCTGTAGTCCTGGTTCTGGTCTCTGAGTTCGTCTCCGTCCGGCTGACGCTGGTGGACGGTTGAAGGACCGAGGTCGGAGCGGCTCCACACCACTGAAGGCTCGACCAGGTAGAACGTACTAAAGTCACAGGGCAGCAGGACAGACTCCTCCCCCTCATATGTCTCCACAGCTGAGGCATGCTGGGAAACTGAGGACACAGACAGAGGTGGGCCAGAAACCAGAAGATAATCACTTTTTTTTTTTTTCCAATTGCTTAAACATGATTTTGAAAACTGGGCCTGGTTTGTCAAAATACTACACACAATTAGCAGAACAACTCAGATCCTTTGCAAAATGAAACACTCTTGTAAAAACCTATACACTACTTCATAATATGGAAACACATTTGACTTACTGTAATTCAGGTTGAACCAGTTATACACTGTTGTGCTTAACCTTAAACACTGTAGCGATTACTTGTCAGTGATGAGAGCACTGTAAGTGAAGTACACAGATAAACTGCAAATATACAATATACTCGCCAAACACTACATTCTGTAAGACCAATGCTGCAGACTGATGAAAATATAATTTATTTCTCTCCATAGACCCAAATCAGTCAACATGTCAACAAAAAAGGTTTATAGTCATGTGCGCAAACCAATCACCTAAAGGGATATCCCTGTGGCCAAGTAGCCAGGGCCCATGATCAATTGGAGGCATAGTGACAGGACCACCACTGTTACACTACTAACAGTAGAGTACATACCAGTGTAAGCTAAGCAAATATTAGACAACAATAAAAATTTTTAAAAAACTCACACCATTTCTTCTTCTTTCATTCTTTTACATTATTTACATCTCTCAACACCAGCCACAGTCCCAGGCACTCACATGGCAATATGGCACCACATAACAAAACAAAAAACGTGCTAATACAGTAACTCTCATTGGCGCAAGAGGCTCGCGTGACCTGCACTGAGCGTACAGCTTCAAAATAAAAGCACAGAATAAGAATACATGAGAACACACAACCCAACATGGTGTATCATACTATTGTAAACTGTGGATCGTGTTCTGCTCTGGTCCAGAGCGGTGGAACGACTCATTGTCCCAGATGACAATGTTTTGCATCTGGTGCATTCCCCCTCTCTCTTCCTCCCCATTTCCTGTCTCTCTCAACTGTCCTATTGATTAAAGGCAAAAAACGTGATGAGTCTACAATTAAGCTGCCGTGTGTTTACGCATACCTGATGGTTTTAGACGGGGACAATTTTCACAAAATCACAACCCCGAAGGCATTTTGTGAATACTATTTATAATAAACATTTCTAGGGGTATTACTGTAAGGGGTGCTAAACCCAAATCTGCTGTATATGAAACACAAAAATGTCCCTAAATGCCTCAAAATTGAGAAATCCAACATGGTCACAGGCGCCAGGCTGAAATCAGGCTACTTTTACTGACAGTGTATTTTATTTTAAGGTCAAATGTTGTTGCAGTTTGAGTGTCATATTACAGTAACCTGTCACCTTCAGCACTATGGACACCACTGGGAGAAAGCCACTCTCACCACACAGAACTCTTTTCCCCTACCCTTTCCCCTGATTTTAGAATTAAATAAATAAATAATAAATACATATTTTTTTTTACCTGCAACTTCAAATCCTCCTATATCCGCACCTTACAAATGTGTCAAATGTGCTGTAATGGAATCTTTGCCATCCCCAGTATCACCCACCCCAACCAACCCTCACCAACCCACAAACCACTTCCACCCCTACACAAGCACGCTTTCCGCTTTTTGCATTTTCACACCTCTCACAGAATGGCTCATCTGCAACATAAGATGACAATTTTTTCTTGATCTGGGTACGAAAAGAACCGATTGCAGGTATCGTTTGACAGGCACAGTTTCGATACTACTTGGAATTTGTTTGTTTCGGTCAATACCTGAAAGGTATACCCAGCCCTACTGATTGGTGTCGAGTATTCTGTGTTAGTGTTTTCAGGTGTGTGCAGAAGTGTTTCCAATTACCAGATGTGTTTTACATTTTAAATAAATGTGTCTTCCCAATGATAAGGTATTTTCATTTTTTAGTGTAATGTAGGAAACTGTGTGTAACGTTCTGCAACAACTGTGTTGAAGATTTGCAAGCAAAGTGCAAAGCAGAAAATGTGTTTAAGGTATTGTCACAACGTGTTTTAGCTATTGTTACAAGAAGTTTTGGTTTTGAAGCTTTGGTCTAAGCATTCAATTTTTGGGTGTAAGCAGTTGGCAAAATCTGTAAATAGATTTCAGCCTGGCGGTGGTGGCCATGTTGGATTTCTCAATATTAAGGCATTTAGGGACCTCATAGCTTCATAGATTCGGATTCAGCACCCCTTAATAGAAATGTTGTATATTATAAATATTCACAAAATGCCTTCATCACTTTAAAGGTGTACAGAAAAGAAAATTGAATTCAAGCCCACTCTGGATCATAAAATTAATGTTATAACTCATCTTTCAGACGATGTAGGCCAAACTTTGTGCAAAATTCTATTTTTGAGTAAATCCGGGATGAAAGTGTGTTTTTTTTTTTTCGCATTGGATAATGCAGGCGCACGGATTATACGTCAGCCTGTAGACGATTCACCAGCCACTGATATTGGATCCGTAATCCGTCATTCAAACGTCTGAGACACACACACAGAGCTCGGGCTCGCCCCAAGCTTTGAATATCCCGCCCGCTCGATAACGACCAATCAAATTCGTTTTCCTTACTTGGGTAAACTCGAGTTGCAGCTCGTGACAACTCGGCGCGACAAACAGGACAAACGGCCATTTCTGTACACCTTTAAATGAGCACATTTTCAGAAATTCTGCCACTCAAAGCACGGAAAGGATGCTGGAGCACGGTCAATTTTAGCAACGTATATTCTACGTTAATTTGATGATTGTACATAAATAAATTATAAGTTTCAGTCTTAAGTGTTCATTGATAAAATTCATTGATAAAATTATTGCGATTTAGAAAATTGTCCAATTAATTAGTTAACTTTTCAAATCGATTGACAGCCCTAGAAATTTATTTAAATGGAGTTAGATGGAAGTTTTTCTCACCGTACAGCAGTATCACAAACACCACAAGCATCTTCCTGGAGTGAATGATAAACCAGACTGAACCAGAACACTGCAGCGACAAACACTTACTTCCCATTTCAACAGGAAGTGGAGACAGACCGACTTCCACAGAATGTCAAGAAGACTGGGGTTGCCCAGCAACTAATATATTTCCTGTTATTGAGTCAATGATAATATGAATGATAATACCATCATCAGGTCCCTGTCACGAAGTGTAAATAATTTCCACCGATGATTAAAAATTCAGTGTTAAAAAATACTTAGAATTTGTTGAAGATGCGGGACAAAATATAAAATCAACATTGAATTCTACTGACCAAAAGACTCACAAGGCTGTTAACACATATCAATTTCTCATCAAAATTTATTAAAATACAACAATACATGGGAAATTGAAGTATTCTTCCTTTATTTCCCACTATACAATGTTTCACAAAATGAAAAAAAGGTATCATGGAGGACCCTATGAAAAATTGTCAAAAATGTGTGATTTTTTTTTTTTTTTTTTTTTACAAAAACTTCCTTTAAAAAAAAAAAAAAAACTAATGGAGCTGGGAACTTGTCCTTCAGTCCACCCATTCATGGGACATTTGAGCCTTGTTTGGTGTAGAAAAAAGAAAAAAGACAAATGTTCAGCATCACCAGAAATGGTTGCCATATTTAATACATAAGCGCTAATGTCGGGTGAAATCCACCAGAACATGTGCCTGGCCGCTGTTTATATATGTAACAAATATACATTTTGAGCTCCTCTTGTGTCGATCACCACCCTGAAGAGATTTCAAAACACTGTTACATCCTATAATCTGGCAGCTTTTTCTCTGGAAGCAATTTATTTGCAGTTGATAAAGACAGAGTGAGGAATGGCAGTCAGACTGACAATAACAGAATGAATGAAGCAGCAGGTCCTACAGTGGGACTAGAGCTGCTTTAAAGCTTGAAGGAAAAAAACTTTTACATGGGAGTGCTGCACTGAAATGAAAGAATATAAGCAACAGGCTTCACTCACGTCAAGTAGAAGGACAAAACCTCAAAGATTTCAATCAATTATAAAAAAAAGAGCTGTTTGAAAGAGAAGCCAGAAGGGAGGAACATCAAGTGTTTAAGTCGCTGACAGTTAAAAAGATCCGGTCTGGTACACGTCATCATAGGTGTCATTTACGCTGGGGACATGTCCCCACCACTTTTTGTCAAGAACAATTTTGTCCCCACCACAAAATTAACTTAACATTATCCTGATTAAGAATGACGAAAAAACGTTGATAAACTATGACAAAATAGGCAGCCGAAGCAGTGTGCACGGCGCAAAGCTTCTGCCGGAGCCAACTCGCAACAATGTAGCTTCGATTTTCACAGCCCGGAGCGCGTCCTCGCAGGCGCTTGGCTGGTGGCACAGGGAGCTGCTTCATGCTCTCTCCGCGCCGGTAAAACACCGACTCCACTCGTCTGTACTCGGTTTTCCACACACACAGGTCTGTCTCTAGCTCTGTATGTATGGATGTGTGTGTCTCGTGTGCAGACGCAACTGACAAATAGACGGTAATCGGACGGTTACCGGTAATCATCATTTTATTTTGAAAATTGACCGGATTCTCTTGCCTTTTCTGTGCCAGACTTCCTGTCTGGTCGATCCGTCTATCCAGCTTGACAACGGCGCTCACGGTTCACGTGAAAAATAGAACAGACGCCGAACTGAAGCGTGGCAGCGCGCGAGCCTCCACGCGGGGTTGATTGTACCGGATGAGACAGCACCCGATATGCTTAATGTTTGGGTGCAAAGTCACTGTTAACGAAATCAACATCTAATCTGTCCCTTCAAAATAAACTTAGTAACGTGTCTGTTTGGAGCAGCTGCTTACAGTGACAGTTCCTCATCACTAAACCTGAGCCCCCATCCGATCCTTCCTCACTCACGTCGTGACGACAGGACAAAGTCTTTTGGACATATGGTCATTGTCCCCACCACTTCTCAAAGTAAACTGACGCCCTTATACGTCATGTCCAACTCCTGACAGAAACAAGACATACCAGTACAATCATCACATTATGAAATGATACAGGATTGAAATAGAAAAACACAAAAAATATCACACAGTTTAACTTGTTGATGGCATAAAACGTTAACAAAGGTTTCACACCTGAACTCTGCAGGACGATGCTTACCAGCCTGTGGAACAAGGAGATACAGAGTGGGGTAAGGGGAGCACATCCTCCTGTACTGTCAGATATTGCAACCCTTTTTTTCAGCCTCCTTTCAAAGGTCAAAGGTGATCTCTAGGGTGAATATTTGTGATTTTACATTATATATTTAATGAGTTGACATCACTTTGTAGGAATGTTTTCACTTTGACATTAAAGACTTATTTTGTAAATTCACCATGAAAGCAAAATTAAACTGACAATGATTCAGTTTCTGGGAACTAAACGTCACTGGTTAAAATCCTCTACAGTCTCTGATGTCATCGCGCTGAAACAAACCGATCTGTGTCCTTCAGTCAGAGTTTCTACAGGACACATCTGAGCTGAATTCTATGAACCAACTCACATCTGAAACTTTTGCTCCACCAGAGCTGAAGCTCAACCTTCAGCCTTTAGCTGCAGGCTGAAGCTAGCTACCACGTCAACATTACTGTGGTCCATGAACTGGCCGTCACCATGACACAACTTTGTCCCTCAGCAGGAGAATGAAGAAGTTTTTTTTCAATTATATTTTAACTTTTCTCTTGTCTTTCATGTGTGGTACTGATAAACTCTAATCAATACTCATCAATATTGAGTCTGCAGACTGTGAGTCAGTAGATTCAGTAACATCCTCCTGTCTTCACCCATCGTCTATCAGCTCCTTCATCTCCATCTTCTCTCTGGTCCAAACTCAGATCCTTTCAATAATCATGAATTGATCAACAGATCAATCAGACTGATTGATCAGCCATCAGAGGAGGTAAATCAATGCTCCTTCTGTTCTTCATGACGACTGTTTCAGGTCCGACCTGAGTTCTCTCTGTAGACGAGACAGAAGACAGTGAGACAGAGACAAAACAACCAGAGACAAACAAACAAATAGAGAAAAACAAACAACTCTGACCTTTGACCCTGAGCAACACTTCTGTCTCTCTCAGTAAGTCTCCGTCCTTGTTGTAGACTCTGCAGGTGTATCCTCCTCTGTCTCCCCCTGTGGGATGTTTCAGGGTCAGACTGAGGTCTCCAGTCCTCAGCAGGTCTTCATTCATCTCTGTTCGTCCTCTGTAAACCAGGTCCTGTTCTTCAGAACCGTTCTCATACACATGGACCTTCCTGTCGTCTCTGTCCGTCCACTCCACTCTGACGTCTTCAGACAGACCAGCTGTGGTCTTGAAGGGCAGCTGGACAGACTCCGCCCCCTCCTCCACCTCCACCTCCTCCACCTTCACCTGTTGGACTGAGAGACAGCAAACCACGTGATGGTGTCATCAGAGAGCAGCAGCAGGTTTTAATCTCTTTACTGAAGGATCACAGAGCCGTAGAGGAACCTGAAGGACAGAACCAGACCAGAGGGACAGTGGACACATGGAGGAAGTCAAACTAGGAAGGAGGAAGACAATCAGAGACAAACAAACAACTAGAGACAAAGAAACAACTCTGACCTTTGACCCAGAGAAACACGGATGTCTCTCTCAATAATTTTCCCTTCTTATTGTAGACACTGCAGGTGTATTCTCCTCCATCTCTCCTTGTGGGGTGTTTCAGGGTCAGACTGAGGTCTCCAGTCCTCAGCAGGTCTTCATTCATCTCTGTTCGTCCTCTGTAAACCTGGTGCTGTCGTTTAGGACCGTTCTCATACACATGGACCTTCCTGTTGTTTCTGTCCGTCCACTCCACTCTGACGTCTTCAGACAGACCAGCTGTGATCTTGAAGGGCAGCTGGACAGACTCCGCCCCCTTCTCCACCTGTTGGACTGAGAGACAACAAACCACATGATGATGTCATCAGACAGCAGCAGCAGCAGGTTTTAATCTCTTTACTGAAGGATCACAGAGCCGTAGAGGAACCTGAAGGACAGAACCAGACCAGAGGGACAGTGGACACACGGAGGAAGTCAAACCAGGAGTTGAAGGTGTTGGACATGATCAGAGTTTAGTTTTGTCTCCTCTCAGTCTTTTCACTGTCATGTTACATGTGGATGAAAACTGTCCACTGAAGAGAAGAAGACTTCTCCTGTGTCCGTCCTCAGTGTCTCACACTCATGTCCAACCTCAGAACAAAACACTGACACACAAACGTCCATCACATCAAAGTGTCTCAGTCTGTGAATCTGTCAACGCTGCTTTGGATCAATAAAGTTGATCATGTCAAAGTAAAAGTCTGGGACGGTGCTGATGATATTGATCAGTATTGATCACTATTGTTCAGGATCAGTGTTTGGTTTGGTCAGAGGGACAGATGGACACAGTGGACATCACAGCAGAGACAGTTGGACAGGAAGTCCTCACTCATTTTACCCAGAGTTCGACTCTACAGGAAACAGGAAGTTAAAATAAACAAGTGGATGACTGTGTGCAGCTGTTCCTGGTTGCAGTCCTCTCAACAAATAATGCTAGATTTTCACAAGAAAAGCTCTGTAGTGTCACACACACACACACACACACACACACACACACACACAAACATCCTACCTTTTACAAAGCACCAGGCGACACCAAGAACAACCATCAGTAGAATCAGGAGACCAAAGAAAACGATGGCTTCAACTATGACAGAGAACTTTTCTGTGGATGAGATGAACATAAACAACAACATGACCTTTACGTGACCTCTGTGACCCTGGTCCAAACTCCAACCAGATCTGACCTCAGACCTGTATCTACAGCTCTGACCTTTGACCTCTGACCTGTATCCTGTACTGTAGGTGTTGGTGTGTGTTTCTGACCTTTGACCTTCAGCTGTATGTTTCTCAGTGTTCGTTTATTTCCAAACGCTGAGATGCTGCAGGTGTAGTTTCCTCTGTCAGAGAGGTGGAGGTTCCTCAGAGTGAGACTCAGGTCTCCAGTGGTCAGAGCGTCAGTCTTCATGGACGTTCTGCCCCTGTAAGCCTGGTTCTGGTCTCTGAGGTCGTCACCCAGCTCGTTTCTCTGGTGGACGGTTGGAGGACGGAGGTCGTGGCGACTCCACGTCACTGTGGGGTTTCCGGGTAAATGAGAGTCCTCACAGGGCAGCAGGACATACCACTCACTGTAGACCTCCACAGTGTCTCCATACCAGGACGCTGAGGACAGAGACAGGAACATGGATCAGTGACGTCCTCATGTCCACAGAGTGAAGTAGAGACACAGACAGGATTTATTATAAACTGGTTATTGGCAGGAGCATCAGCTGATAGAGTCTAATGTCTGTTCGCCTTCCTCCAGTCACTCAGTCAGGTCACATCATCTTACTGCAGCAGATCAACACAGAAGATGAAGACAACACCACTGTGAACCTGAGGTCATTTATATTCAAACAGGGCTCTGATACTAAACACTGAATAAACTGAGGTGCAGCTCTCTACAGCTGAACTTCCTGTGTTGTCATGGTGTTTTCTACAGGAGACGTCTGAGGACAAAAGAGATGATTGTGATTTAAATATTGCATCACTAACGTGACCATAGACTCTGTGTTTTATAATTGAAGCCAATGCAAAAGTGCCTTAAACCTGTTTTCTCTTAAATGATCATTAGGGGATGACTCCTTCGGTTTCATGAAGAAGTCAGTTTGTATAGAAGTCTATTAGAATATCACTCTAATGTTTCCTGATCAGTTTTTGGTCTTAATTTCTTGTTTGAAGTTTTCCTCAATACAACAAAATGTTCATTTTTCAAATGTTGCTCCTATTTAAACCAAACAGATGATAAAGCAGAGTGGGTCTGGGTGTGTGGCTGCTACTTGATTGACAGTGAGAAACTTGTCAATTCTTTCATATCAGCTGATTAATGAGCTGTCGGCTTTTTCCTGCTCCAAACTATTGTTACTACATCAGCTTTTAAAAATCCACTATCAGTCCACCTCCAATGTGAAGTGCACAAGACGTCCTGGACCGAGACCACGAGGACGTCAGTCCAGGACGGAGCCACTGAGGAGGAGGAAGTGAGGAGCTGCAGCCAATCAGAGTGAAAGAGCAGCTGGAGTTGGAAACCAGAGGAGAAGATGAAGCAGGAGGAGCTTCCTCTCTCTGAAGAAGGTCAGTGTGCTGATGAGCAGAGTCTCTGCTGACACCTGGTGGGTTCACACAGGAGTCTGGTCCTCCACCTGCAGCTTTACTACTGCTCCATCACTGTGGTCTCCACCACAGGAGCCAGACCAGACACTGGAGAAGCAGAACAACGTTCCTGCACAGAACTGAAGTCGCCTCCACATCAGTGAAGGGAGAGAGGGACGGACGGACACAAACTTACCTTCTCTGTTCTTAGTCCCTTTATAAAGAAAGACACTGAAAACAGCAGCAGACAGGAGAACCAGGAGAACAAGGAGAACCTTGACCCGGCCTTGATGACGTCCTGTAGTCGACACAATCAACAACAACATGAGATTGAATCTGTTAGAGCCATTTTGTATATTACACATGAGGTGATTTGTTGGATTTATCCTAATTTTGTATATTTGAGGTTATACGAGTGCCTCTTAGTTAATAACAACTGCTCTCTTCTTATTGGTGACATGCATAACGTGATGTGTGCGTACTTTGGTTCAGTTATGACTATGGAGGCGAGGAGAGCACACTAGTTTTTGACCGTGATCATGATTATTGCCTAATTTTGGATTGCTGCACAGTTTTTAAAAATTCGTTTTGTTGTAACTTGAAGAAAGGTTTCAATAAACCCTCGTGAGAAAGAAGAACTGTGGAGTTTTTGTGGCTTAAGACGCGTCAACTACATGCTCGCGCTCCATATTTTTAGTAGGCTGTGTGTTTAAAAAGTAAAAAGAGACGGAGCCACAATTACAGAAATAATAAACAATAAAACAACATTATTGATTAATTCACAACAGAGTTCAATTATATTTTGACCTGTGACTCACAAACATTTATACAAACCTCCTCTGTTCCTCATTTCTTTATATATTCTGAGACCAACGAAACCAACAAAACCCATGAGACTCAGGAGACTCAGTAGATGCAGTAGAACATTGACCCAGACTGGAAGAGGTTCTGTAATTGACACAAACAACATGAGATCAGATGTTAGTGTTGTTGTCAGTCGACAGTGAAGTGACTTGAATGATCCAGAACAAATAGAGACTCAAAAGCCTTGGTCACATGTCTCATCACAGCAGCACACACACACACACACACACACACACACACACACACACACACACACGCACGCACGCACGCACACACACACACACACACACACACACACACACACACACACACTACATACCCAGTGGTTCAACCACTTCATAACGAAAGACAAAGAAAGCAGCAGCAACAGCTGCACACACGAGAACCATGGCAACCACGAGAACCATCTTCCAAACTGGAGGACATCCTGTAGACGACACAAACAAATATTAATAAACAATAAAACAAAGTTGAGTTGAACTCTGACCTCAGTCTACAGCTCTGACATCACACTGACTTACAATTATTTATAATTCAGTGTTCCCACAAAATGAGTCACACACACACACACGCACGCACGCACGCACACGCACACACACACACACACACACACACACACACACACACACACGCACGCACGCACGCACACGCACACACACACACACACACACACACACACACACACACACACCCTACCTCTTTTGTTCCTCTTCCATTTATACACGATACAAATCAGCAGAGCAGCAGCAGTCAGTGAGAGCAGGAGATAACAGACACCAAAGACAATGAAGCCCCAGTTTACAGGACGTTCTGCAGTCGACACAAACAACAACAAAACAACATGAGATTAAAACATCACTATAAACAATAATGTGAAACATTAAAACACATTTCTGATGAGTCCATGTCCTCTGACCTTTGACCTTCAGTGTAACTTGACTCTGCCTCTCCTCTCCCCCCCTCCCTCTGAGGATGCAGCTGTAGTTGCCACTGTCTCTGGTGGTGGGTCTCCTCAGAGTGAGGCTGAGGTCTCCGGTCCTCAGAGCGTCAGTCCTCATGGACGTCCGTCCTCTGTAGTCCTGGTTCTGGTCTCTGAGTTCGTCTCCGTCCGGCTGACGCTGGTGGACGGTTGAAGGACGGAGATCGGAGCGGCTCCACACCACTGAAGGCTCGTCCAGGTCAAACGTAGGAAAGCCACAGGGCAGCAGGACAGACCCCTCCCCCTCATATGTCTCCACAGCTGAGGCATGCTGGGAAACTGAGGACACAGACAGAGGTGAGACAGAAACCAGAAGATAATCAGATGAATCGACACAGACTCACACACCACAGACCTGAGGAACCAATCCAGTCCACCTGTGGGAACGGAGGCGAAGCTGCATACACTATTCTAACTATGCTAACCACTCTGACAAAATGCTAAAAGTAGTAATGTGATCTACAGTGACGCAAACAGTCGGGTCAGCACAGACAACTTGAACAGTTGATCAGCTGACCTGACCAGTGGTTTCCTGTCACATGATGAAACCTGTTTTCACTTCCTCTGTCACCATGAAGCTTTATCCAGTTTATATAACTTAGACTGACATGGTGTCATGGTGATAATAATTATTGATGGCAGCTTCTTTACTTTTCTTTCTACTGGAGCTGAACCTGCTGGATTGTAATGATTTTGTATTTGTTCTCTTGTATAGACCCAATTACCCAGAATGCTTCGGTGATGAAAAGATTTGTTTCTAACTAACACAATCTCCTCCACATTAAAGATCAACATGTGGTTCAGAGGCAGAACAGAGAAACAGCTGAGCTTCACACCTACAGTCGATCCATTTAAATAACAGTATCAGCTCACCTGTCCTCTCAAACATGGTTCACAACCAGAGTCTGTGTAGTTAAAATAGAGTTGGATGGAGTTTTTCTCACCGTACAGCAGCGTCACAAACACCACAAACATCTTCATCTTCTGTAAAAACACAGTCCAGTTAAGGCCACTTCTTCTTGGACTGAGTGACGACCAGAACCAGACTGAACAGGGGCTCAGTAGCGACAAACATTTACTTTCAATTCCAACATTAAGAGAAGTGAAGACGGAAAGACACCCACAGAGGTCAGCTGACAGAGAAGTGTGGCACTGCCCAAAAACTAATTCATATTCTGCTGGGTCAACAAAACACTATCATCAGGTTCCTGTGTCTAAATAATCTCCAACAATATATAGAAATTATGTGATAGAAATACTTGACACAAAAATTTATACAAAAGAAAATACAAAACATGAAATCAACATTGACAAAATGACAAAAATACTCACAAAGCTGTTGAGTAAATGACATGTACTAATGTACAGGGGAAGACCAGAAACGTCTCTCGTCCAGTCAGTTCCACATCATTTTATGTTTTAAGTTAAAAAAAACTGTGACTTATTACACATGTACTGCACAAACCACCTGTCGGACAGTTTGGTTTAAGTTGGAAAGATTTGAACTTCCGGGTTCAATACGTCGTTAAGTGATCAAGTTAAAGGTCAACTCTACTGACAGAACTGCTGTTTGTGGAATCCTTTTACTTTTTGTCCAAAAACTTGGTGTAAAGTTTATGTAAAGATGAAGAAAAAAATAAAAATAAAATAAAAGCGGAGTTCCCCATTTGACATCTCGATCCTGGTTGTAAGTCAATACCGTCCTAAAAACCTTACAATTCAATAACTTCACTGTTACACAGTTACATAAATGTTCCCAAATGACTCCACACATCAATGGTCTCCTGTTGGTTGTAGGACAACACTTACTTTTGCATAATTTAGGGGAATTTATTTTGGGATATATATCGAATCATTGTACTATTATACAGTGTAGTGACCCCAAAATAAATGTCTTTCCCCCAAACTGACACTTCACTGTATAATAGTGGAGTTGTTGAATTTCTTTCTCATTAAAGATTCCTCCAAAATCAATCAAAAGCATAGCCTAGAAATCTAGCAGCAAAAATATTTGCTCCGTAGGTGGGTCTAGAAACGAGCCATAGGAACTTTTTGAGTCTCGAACACCGTTTGTGTTCACCAATCACAGCGCTCTATCTGTTTAGAGAGGCGTTGGGCGGGCTTAACGCGATGACGACATACATTTCAATTGGCTTGTCAGGCTAACGTCATCCTGCTCTTTGCTCTGATTGGTCGTAGCGCTACCCTATTGCGTGCAGAGGCAGTTTGAAAGACAGCCTTCATCCCGCCCCCTGGATTGAGCCGAGGTCTACCGGTCGTTGCCAGACTATACATTTTAATGATATAGTCTGGCTTGTCAGGCTATCAAAAGCACATTTTTACAAACAAAGTGTTGTACAGTACATCCACGAGGAGACCATTGGTGTTGATCTGACTTTTTAGTGATCTGTCCAGCTGGTTTTGTGAAATCAGGTTTTTAGCTCCTCGTTTTTTTTTAGCTCCTTGTTAAAATGTATTGATCCTGAAAGTTTGAATCTGTGTCAGATCTGTTGGGCCAGTTACTGACATCACATGTGAAAAACAGTCTGACTTCAGACAGACTTCTCTCCTCCACTTCCACCTCTACCTGCCTACCTCATGAGATGAGTCAGGTGAGGATGAAACATTGGAAGATAATGAGGTTGTGTTTGTGCTCGTGGTCTTATGCTGTTTTAAGTGTCTGTCTTTAACTATAAGAGGACGGAGGATGAACTGTCTATAGTCAGGAGGGAGTTACAGATAAAGGAAGGAAACTGTGGACGCTGAGGGGAATATAAACTAAGACACCCACAGCCCAACATTAATTAGAAGCAAAACGACCCACAGGCCAGTTGGTGTTGTCACCCACATGTTGTTAAACATCTAGAGGCAGAAGTTACTACAACTGTGTCTTCAATAGACAATACAAATACTAAGTATTTTAAAGCTGTAGGAACTTATACTGTATCTGTGACATATCCACATGAATCAGTACTGAAGTCCAGATGCAGTTTAATTCTGTTTATTGAAGCAAAAATTAATTTAAAAAAAAGGAAAGACAAGCAACTGTTGCACAAAAACATCAAGTTATACCCAATGTGATTGACCATAACAACAAACTCTCTTTGTCCAAACTCCTGCCACCACCCAGAAAGGTCAAATAATCAGAAACAACATGCAAAAATACATATACAAACACACTTTGAGCTCCTCCAGTGTGTCAATCACCACCCTGAAGACATTTTAGACTCACTGTTACATCCTCTAAGGCAAGGCAAGGCAAGGCAATTTTATTTGTATAGCCCGTTTTTACAAACAGTTTGTCTCAAAGGGCTTCACATGACATCATAACAACATCCTCTGTCCTTAGACCCTCACATCGACTGAGGAAAAACTCCATGGAAAACCCTTTTAACAGGGAAAAATCTGAGAAACTTCAGGGTGAGCAACAGAGGAGGGATCCCTCACCCTCCCTCACTATCAGGCTGTCAGGCTGACAATAACAGAAACACCATGAAGCAGCAGGTCCTACAGTGAGACTACAGGTAGAGCTGCTATAAAGCTTGAAGGAAAAAAGCTTTTACTTTGGACCAGTCAAGAACTGATCCCTTTGCAGAACTAGGTCTTTGTACATGGGAGCGCTGTGCTGAAATGAAAAAAATAAAAGCAACCGGCTTCACTCACGTCAAGTAGAAGGATTTCAAAGATTTCAATCAATTATAAGACAAAGAGCTGTTTGACAGAGAAGCCAGAGGGGAGGAACATCAAGTATTTAAGTAGCTGAAAGTTAAAAAGATCCGGTCTGGTACGCGACATGTCCAACTCCTGACAGAAACAAAACATGCGATCATCACATTATGAAACAATACAGGATTGAAATTGAATAACAAAAAATATCACACCCTTTAAGGTGTTATCGGATTGGCCTCGCGTCCACACGAATCCGGCGTTTTCAGGGGGTGAAAGCGGTATTTTTTGAAAACGGGTCCCAGAGTGGGAAAATTTGAAAACGCCGCCCCAGCGTTTTCGTCTGGACGGCCAATACGGACTTTTTCTGAAACGATGATGTCATGCCCCCCGCCGCTCTACCTGTAACCTGAGACACACACACACACACACCGCTGCAGCAGCAGCTGTACACTGACAGTCTCGGCCGACTACCGTCAGGTCGCTCAGAAGCTGCGGCTGAATCGCTCCTGTTTAATCATCACTGATCATCATATTTACTCTGACACGACTCCCTGTCAACATTTAATCCCATGTTTGAATTTGAATACAGCGGGGGACTTCTTCTATTGAATTACAGCGGGGACCCCGTCTTCTTCAGCTGTCTTAAGTGTTTATGTGTGGCAGCGCTGCAGCGCCACACACACTCCACTACACACACGCCTGCAGTATGTAGGTACTACAGCGTTTTGGGTTGTTTTCAGGTGATCTGTGTGGACGCAGATATTTCTGAAAACGATGCCGTGTTTAGGAGATTTTTTTCAAAACTATTAAGAAAAAGATCGGATTCGGTGAAGCCGCGTATTCGTCTGGACGGGGCCACAGAGTGGGGTCGGGGGAGCACATCCTGCTGCACTGTCAGATATTGCCCCCCCCCTTTTTTTCAGCCTCCTTACATTATATATTTTAAATGAACTAACATCACTTTGTAGGAATGTTTTCACTTTAAATACTTATCTTTGTAACTTCGCCCTAAAAGCAAAATTAAACTGATCATGCTTCAGTTTCTGGAAACTAAACATCACTGGTTAAAATCCTCCACAGTCACTGACGTCGTCGCGCTGAAATGAACCAATCTGTGTCCTTCAGTCAGAGTTTCTACAGGACACATCTGAGCTGAACTCTATGAACCAACTCACATCTGAAACTTTTGCTCCACCAGAGCTGAAGCTCAACCTTCAGCCTTTAGCTGCAGGCTGAACAAGCTAGCTACCACGTCAACATCACTGTGGTCCATGAACTGGCCGTCACCATGACGCAACTTTGTCTCTCAGCGGGAGAATGAAGAAGTATTTTTTCAATTATATTTTAGCTTTTCTCTTGTTTTTCATGTGTGGTACTGATCAATTCTGATCAATACTCATGAATATTGAGTCTGCAGACTGTGAGTCAGTAGATTCAGTAGCGTCCTCCTGTCTTCATCCATCCTCCATCAGCTCCTTCACCTCCATCTTCTCTCTGGTTCACACAGTCAGATCCTTTCAATAATCACAAACTGATCAACAGACCAATCAGACTGATTGATCAGCCACCAGAGGAGTTGGATCAGTGGAGCTGCTTCTGTCCTTCATGTCGACTGTTTCAGCTTCAACCTGAGTTCTCTCTGTAGACGAGACAGAAGACAGTGAGACAAAGACAAACAACCAGAGACAAACAACCAGAGACAAACAAACAACTCTGACCTTTGACCCAGAGAAACACAAATGTCTCTCTCAGTAATTTTCTCTTCTTGTTGTAGACTCTGCAGGTGTACAGTCCTCTGTCTCTCACTGTGGGGTGTTTCAGGGTCAGACTGAGGTCTCCAGTCCTCAGCAGGTCTTCATTCATCTCTGTTCGGCCTCTGTAAACCTGGTCCTGTTCTTCAGGCTGATCAGAACTGTTCTCATACACATGGACCTTCTTGTCATATATGTCCGTCCACTTCACTCTGATGTCTTCAGACAGACCAGCTGTGGTCTTGAAGGGCAGCTGGACAGACTCCGTCCCCTCCTCCACCTTCATGACCTGTTGGACTGAGAGACAACAAACCACACGATGATGTCATCAGACAGCAGCAGCAGCAGGTTTTAATCTCTTCACTGAAGCATCACAGAGCTGTAGAGGAACCTGAAGGACAGAACCAGACCAGAGGGACAGTGGACACATGGAGGAAGTCAGACCAGATGTTGAAGGTGTTGGACATGATCAGAGTTTAGTTTTGTCTCTTCTCTGTCTTTTCTCTGTCATGTTGACATGTGGATGAAAACTGTCCACTGAAGAGAAGAAGACTTCTCCTGTGTCCGTCCTCAGAGTCTCACACTCATGTCCAACCTCAGAACAAAACACTGACACACAAACGTCCATCACATCAAAGTGTCTCAGTCTGTGAATCTGTCAACACTTCTTTGGATCAATAAAGTTGATCTTGTCAAAGTAAAAGTCTGGGACGGTGCTGCTGATATTGATCAGTGTTGATCACTATTGATCAGGATCAGTGTTTGGTTCTATCAGAGGGACAGATGGACACAGTGGACGCCACAGCAGAGACAGCTGGACAGGAAGTCCTCACTGTGAACAGCAGACTGAGACATTGTTGGACACCATTTTACCCAGAGTTCAACTGAATGAATGTGTGCAGCTGTTCCTTGTCTCTGTCCTCTCAACAAATAATGGAAGATTTTCACAATAAAAGCTCTGTAGTATCTGGATTCAGTGAGTGATCCTCAGGGTTAATTCTCCAAGACTGATGGCAGAAACACACTCAATACAAACATCCTACCTTTTACAAGGCACCGGGCGACAGACACAAGGCACCAGGTGACACCCAGTGGAATCAGGAGACCAAAGAAAATGGAGACTTCAACATCGACAGAGAACATTTCTGTGGATGAGATGAACATAAACAGCAACATGACCTTTACGCGACCTCTGTGACCCTGGTCCAAATTCCAACCAGATCTGACCTCAGACCTGTATCTACAGCTCTGACCTTTATGGGGTTATTTTTGTCTCATAAATACCTGTAAACGCATAGAGGGTGATCTACAAATGTTCCTTGGTTTGCACACTTGTTTTGCTATCCACAAATACAAATTTCTAATTTTTAACTTGTATTTTGGTTTTTACAAATAAATGTGTATTTGTAAATATATTGGGTATTTGTAAATGTATAATTTTCCATTTGTAAAAACAAAAAAGCCATTTGTAAAACCGAAAATTCTGTTTGTCAAGTGTGACTCTGCATTGGATCACCAATCACACACACGCATCTCTTTCCTCAATGACGTATTTCTGAGACATTCCTGTCAAGATCCACACAGATCCACAAACACACAGCTGCTGATTCACAAAGGGCCGCTCTCCTCACCAGGAGGGGCAGTGTTGGCGAGTAGCTGAATTAAAACAAATGAAGAAGACTGCTACTGGATTATCTCGAGAAATTATTTTAATTCCCACTGTTAAAGCAGAAGTAAGCGGAATGTTTGTGTTAATATAAGTCTTAAATAGTTATATCTTCCGACGGCAATCACTTATATCGAGTGTTTGGTCTGAAACACGGGTCTGTCAGTCACTCTGCTCTGCTGTAAGCCGAGGAGAAAACTTTCCTTGTATCCTACAACCTTTATCCAATGAGGAGAGAGAACGGCATAAAGGGGCGGTCCTCTCTGTGTGTGCAGCCAAGGGATGCGCGTGAATGTGGTGACGTAGGGACGAGGGCGGGGACTGCTAACTCCATCGGCTGACAAGAAGTTAGCCAAAACGACCGGATCGCTTACTTCTGCTTTAATGCGTCACTTTATGAAGTTTTAATAATTTTTCATGCGATAAAGTAACTGTTTAGATCCCCAATATGCGGTTAGTTTATCCAAATGACGCCTGTTTGGAAGCTTGCTCCGCCGTTTGCGGAGCAGTTAAGCTCCACCTGTGGAGTAGCTAACTAGGCTACCACCGGACGAGCGGTCTATCACAGAGGCTACAGCCGGGCTGTTGTGGTGTTCGGTCAGCTAAGCCGCGGCGTCATTCCTGGGGAGAAACCAAGCCCCAACCCAGTTGCTGCCTCTGGATGAGCGGATCATCACAGAAGACAAGTGTGGCTACAAAACTGGAGAAAAATAATGTGTCTAGAGTTTAATTTGTGGCCGTGCTGACAGTTTAGCCAGAAAAACTCTAGAATGTTTTTTTGCCTCTCTCCACTCTGGCACCACTCTAGCTCTGCTCATTAGATGCAACACACACCCATTATAAAGCTGAAAAAAATCAGAAAAAGTTAAATATTTGAAAAAGTATAAAAAGTATGAAAAATTTGAATACATCCGATAAAGTCCAGAAAAAGCTGCATGTTTTGATATATGAATTGTTGAAATAGCACAAAGTATGAAGGACTAGAAGAAGACCGTAAAAAGGCGGAAGAAAATGGCCGAACAGAAGAACAATAGTGTGGCCCAATTCCAATCCGACCCCTCACGGACTCACTGACTTAGAGGCGTGTTCACGGGAAGTCCGTGAGTGTGTGAGGGCTGCTCCGTTGTCAGATCACCAAGTCAGTGAGTCAGTGAATGAGCCCTTACTGCCCCCTTACCGTAAGTCAGCACCGATGCTGACTTTGGGTAGGGGAATTACCCACAGTTCATAGCGTTGTGAAGTCAAACACATTAGATGCCGTCGGAACGCAAGTGTTAAAAAAAAAAAAGTAAATTAACACACGTGGACAGAGAGAGCTCCGCCGCTCTCTTTATTGTTAATGGACAAGAGCAACAACCAAAAAAAAGAAAGAAAGAAAAAGAAAAGAAGAAGTTTACTGTCAGTATTAACATGTGCAGTTTGTGATTATTGATGATGATTTGATCAGATCTGATCCGGGAACATTTTTGTTATGAGTCCGTCCACCTCACACACCTTGTGCGCGTTGAAAGTACGTAAATTATCGGTCCAAGACCGGAGTCAACAACATTTTGTTGTCAAGGTAACGTGTTGTGACAGTGTGTAAGTGCTGTTCCATTCATATTTACAGCATCTGGACCCTCACAGACTCTCACACTCTGTCACTTACAGCTGACGTCACTTTAGTCAGTGAGGGTTCAGGGCCTGAGTCTTTAGGGGGTGGATTGGAATTGGGGGTGTGAATGCTGCCCACTTATTAGTGTGAATGCTTTCAGCATTCACACTAATAAGTGGGCAGCTATCAGAGAGAGAGAGCAGCCTCATTTGGTGATAAGAAAAACAAGTCCCCCCCCCCCCCTCCTCCCTCACCAGGCTGAATGAACGTGCGATTGGGGAAAGGAAAAAGAACACTCGCTAGTGGAAGCGGCAGCTCTACGTCACGAACAACCACAACAACGGCAACAACAGCAACTCCTACATCGTTGGTGTGACGTGCAGATCGCAGTGGGACGACTCCTCAGTCCACGAGTTTCATGTCTCAGACCGGATCATGCAGCTGCAGACACACACACACACACGTCTGTGTGATCACGTCTGGAGAGAAGCAGCCTCTCGCGGTTAATGTGCTGTTAAAATCATTTTGCTTTAACGCGTTAATAACGCTGAGAGGACAGTTGAAGAAAGACACAGGGACGTGGAGACAAAGTGTTCTACCGAGTGATTCAGTGATTGTAAGCAGCCTCACTGCTACATTACAATTTACTATTGCATTTTTCCGATTCGGAGGTCGGATTTTGCGAGTTCCGAGTGCAATCGAACGCAGCAAGCGCCGGACCGGCTTGTATCATAACAAAGACAAATTCTGCATTTGCCCCACGGACACTACACTGTTGTCTATTTTTTTTGTAAATTTAGTTATGGCTCCCCCCGACCTATCTTTTGCATATTTCAGCTTATTTTATGCTATTACTGATGTATTTGCGATAATGCTCCTTTAATAAAGTGACGCATTAACAGTGGGAGTTAAAATAATTTCTAGAGATAATCCAGTAGCAGTCTTCTTCATTTGTTTTAATTCAGCTACTCGCCAACACTGCCCCTCCTGGTGAGGAGAGCGGCCCTTTGTGAATCAGCAGCTGTGTGTTTGTGGATCTGTGTGGATCTTGACAGGAATGTCTCAGAAATACGTCATTGAGGAAAGAGATGCGTGTGTGTGATTGGTGATCCACAAATGCAGAGTCACACTTAACAAACAGAATTTTCGGTTTTACAAATGATTTTTTTGTTTTTACAAATGGAAAATTATACATTTACAAATACCCAATATATTTACAAATACACATTTATTTGTAAAAACCAAAATACAAGTTACAAATTAGAAATTTGTATTTGTGGATAGCAAAACACGTGTGCAAACCAAGGAACATTTGGCAGGTCTGTTAGTGACTCCCAGTATCTCTAAAAACAAACTGGGAGGTAGAGCCTTCAGTTACCGGGCTCCTTTACTGTGGAACCAGCTCTCTCCATGGGTCAAAGAGGCAGACACTCTAACTACATTTAAGTCTAGACTTAAGACCTTCCTTTATTACAGAGCTTTTAGTTAGGGCTGGTTCAGGTAGCTCTGAACCATTTTATAGCTACGCTGCTATAGGCTTAGATTGCTGGGGACACATCTGGTTACACAGAGCCCTCTCCTCTCCCCTCCTCTCCTCCCCTCTCCCCTCCTCTCCTCTCCTCTCCTCTCCTCTCCTCTCCTCTCCTCTCCTCTCCTCTCCTCTCCTCTATTCTCCTCTCCTCTCCTCAGTATATTTTTGAACTGTCATTTTCTGCTGCACTTCGTAGTTTGGCCTTGGTGTCTCGCACTCTCTCTGTGTTTCCGCAGATCCACCGGAGCTCCATCTCTCTGCACCAGCCGCCGCTTGCATCGCCCCTCCCATCCCTTCCCCTGCTGTTAGACCGGCCTCCCCTCCCTTCCCATGGACCAGTCTACCACCCAGTCCTCCCATCGAGCTGGCCGGCTCCCCCTGCCCCCCCCCCCCCCAGCAGAGACTGCCTTCATCAACTCCTGCTAACATTTCCATGTTTCTCACATTCTGTGTTGTAAACTGTTTTCTTGTCTGTAACAACATCTATTGCACGTCTGTCCGTCCTGGGTGAGGGATCCCTCCTCTGTTGCTCACCCTGAGGTTTCTCCGATTTTTCCCTGTTAAAAGGGTTTTCCGTGGAGTTTTTCCTCAGTCGATGTGAGGGTCTAAGGACAGAGGATGTTGTTACGATGCCATGTGAAGCCCTTTGAGACAAACTGTTTGTAAAAATGGGCTATACAAATAAAATTGCCTTGCCTTGCCTTGCCATTTGTAGATCACCCTCTGTGTGTTTACAGGTATTTATGAGACAAAAATAACTCCATAGACCTTTGACCTCTGACCTGTATCCTGTACTGTAGGTGTGAGTGTGTGTTTCTGACCTTTGACCTTCAGCTGTATGTTTCTCAATGTTCGTTTATTTCCAAACGCTGAGATGATGCAGGTGTAGTTTCCGCTGTGAGCGAGGTGGAGGTACCTCAGAGTGAGACTGAGGTCTCCAGTGGTCAGAGCGTCAGTCTTCATGGACGTTCTGCCCCTGTAAGCCTGGTTCTGGTCTCTGAGGTCATCACCCAGCTGGTTTCTCTGGTGGACGGTTGGAGGACGGAGGTCGTGGCGTCTCCACGTCACTGTGGGGTTTCCGGGTAAACGAGAGTCCTCACAGGGCAACAGGACCAACCACCCACTGTAGACCTCCACAGTGTCTCCATGCCAGGACGCTGAGAACAGAGACAGGAACATGGATCAGTGACGTCCACATGTCCACAGAGTGAAGTAGAGACACAGTCACATCATCTTACTGCAGCAGATCAACACAGAAGATGAAGATAACACTTCGTGAACCTGAGGTCATTTATATTTAAACAGGGCTCTGATACTAAACACTGAATAAACTGAGGTGCAGCTCTCTACAGCTGAACTTCCTGTGTTGTCATGGTGTTTTCTACAGGAGACGTCTGAGGACAAAAGAGGTGATTGTGATTTAAATGTTGCATCACTAACTGAACTGTCTGGACCATTGACTCATAATGAGTTAATGCAGAGGAGCTGCAGCCAATCAGAGTGAAAGAGCAGCTGGAGGTGGAAACCAGAGGAGAAGATGAAGCAGGAGGAGCTTCCTCTCTCTGAAGAAGGTCAGTGTGCTGATGAGCAGAGTCTCTGCTGACACCTGGTGGGTTCACACAGGAGTCTGGTCCTCCACCTGCAGCTTTACTACTGCTCCATCACTGTGGTCTCCACCACAGGAGCCAGACCAGACACTGGAGAAGCAAAACAACGATCCTGCACAGAACTGAAGTCGCCTGGACGGACACAAACACACCTTCTCTGGTCTTAATCCCTTTGTAAAAAAGGACACTGGAAACAACAACAGCAGCAGCAGACAGGAGAACCAGGAGAACCAGGAGAACCTTGAGAACCTTGACCCGGCCTTGATGATGTCCTATAGTCGACACAAACAACAACATGAGATAGAAACACTAATAAACAATAAAACAACATTTTTGATCCAATCACTACCGACACACACACACACACACACATATATATATACTGTATATACTAACCCTCTGTGTTCTTTATGTCTTCATACACTTTGGTACCAAGAAAACCCAGGAACATCAGGAACAAAAGCAGAACCACTAGAACAATGGCCCAGGCTGGACTAGGTTCTGTAATTGATACAAACAACATGAGATCAGATGTTAGTGTTGTTGTCAGTCGACAGTGAAGTGACTTGAATGATCCAGAACAAACAGAGACTCAAAAGCCTTGGTCACGTGTGTCATCACAGCAGCAACACACACACACACACACACACACACACACACACACACACACACACACACACACACACACACACACACACACACACACACACACACACACACACACACACACACACACACACACACACACACATTACATACCCACTGGGTCCACAATCCCTTTATGAAGATAGAAACTGCCGACAACAACAGAAACTAGAAACATCAGAACCAGTAGAACCATGGAAACCATCTCCAAAACTCGATGACGTCCTGTAGTCGACGCAAACAACAACATCAGATTCAAATATTAATAAACAATGAAACATCAAAACAGCATTTCTGATCAATTCACTACAGAGTTAAACTTTGAACTCTGACCTCAGTCTACAGCTCTGACATCACATTGACTTACATCAATTTCCTGGATAATTCAATGTTCCCACAAAATGTGTCACACACACACACACACACACACACCTACCTCCTTTGTCCTTCTTCAATTTATACATTTTGTAAGCAAAAACCAGTGAGAGCAGGAGGCAACTGACACCAATGACAGTGTAGCCCCAGTCTACAGGACGTTCTGTAGGTCGACACAAACAACAACATGAGATGAAAACATCACTATAAACTAGGGGTGTAACGGTATATGTATTTGTCCCGTGCCGTCACGGTACGGGGGTCACGGTTCGGTGCACACAGTCACACAACGAATACGTCTGAGTGAATATATATATATAAAAAAAAAAAGAAAGTCGAGTCCTCACTCCAATCTAAGTGGCGGTAATGAGCCTCGAAGCTGCCTGCAACCGTCATAGCAGATGAAGAAGAGAAGTGATGAGAGTGTGAAGTTGCTGCTTCATTTGTCACCGTGTGGCTTCTCAATGAAACACTACGGCGGCGGCGGCGGCGGCGGCCATACTGTGTGTTGCGACCATACTGTGTGTGAAGTAGCTCGCGACTGGACCACCGGACAAAGTCTTTCGGCGCTATTTCACGGATGCGCGCCGCGTCGCTAGAAACGCATCAAACACGTAGCGCATGTTCAACCCGATACGTCAATCATGGTGCAAGGAAAAAGACCAGTTGTGTGTAACAACTTATCCCGCTGCATTTAATTCTCTTGACATGAACACAGACAGGTGAGGAAAAAAGCAGACTGCACACTATTGTCTGATGAAGGGCTAACGCCCGAAACGTCACATGTGTGAGTGATATTAAACTGTCACGGGAGCTTTTAACTAGTGTGCGGTCTCCTTTTTTCCTTACCTGTGTCTTTCTTGGTGGTCCAGCACCTAGTCTTCAGTTTTTTTGGGATGTGCGTGTAGCTGCCTCTGTTTTATGAACACAGACAGGACCAGAAACATCAGCAAAGCAACTGGCACCTAGTCTAAATTAACTGTGTAAACCAACATTGATGTTAGTTTATTGTTTTGTTTTATAATAGTTGCCAGTTGTCAAGTGCAAGTTTTTTTCCTCTAGAATTAATGAATGGCATTATAACACTCCTAATGCACTTGTTTTATTTTATATTCTATTTTTTTTTTACTTTTACAACACAAGACAGATTTTAGTTTTACATTCAATTAGTGTCTGTTGTACCGAAACCGTACCGAACCGTGACCCCTGAACTGAGGTACATACCGAACCGTGACTTTTGTGTACCGTTACACCCTACTATAAACATTAATGTGAAACATTAAAACACATTTCTGATGAGTCCATGTCCTCTGACCTTTGACCTTCAGTGGTACTTGACTCTGCCTCTCCTCTCCCCCCCTCCCTCTGAGGATGCAGGTGTAGCTGCCACTGTCTCTGGTGGTGGGTCTCCTCAGAGTGAGGCTGAGGTCTCCGGTCCTCAGAGCGTCAGTCCTCATGGACGTCCGTCCTCTGTAGTCCTGGTTCTGGTCTCTGAGTTCGTCTCCGTCCGGCTGACGCTGGTGGACGGTTGAAGGACGGAGGTCGGAGCGACTCCACACCACTGAAGGCTCGTCCAGGTCAAACGTAGGAAAGTCACAGTGCAGCAGGACAGACTCCACTCCCTCTTGTGTCTCCAGAGCTGAGGCATGCTGGGAAACTGAGGACACAGACAGAGGTGAGCCAGAAACCAGAAGATAATCAGACTCTGATGAAGATCCAGTGTTTGACCTGGAGCTGCATAGCATTTGGACCATGGAGATTCATTTCTCTCTAATCTCTCTCTCTAACATTCACTCCTAAAAAAAAAAAAATCAAACACACCTGTTTTGTCAAAATTAGCATTTGGACCATGGAGATTCAGGGCCACGGGCCATCGCACCGGGCACTGGTCCAACAGCTATGAAATAGCTGCAGGGACCAGTGCCCAGGGGCGAAGCCCGGGCACTACTGTTATTGTGTGGATTTTTTCTTATTCTTCGTCCTCTTCCGGACTATTTTCGATTCACTACTAGTTTAGTCAAATTATATATCAAAACGTGCGTCTTGATCGGGATCGGTGTGGATTACTTTTCTCAACAGTTTACGAATTTTTCGCGATGTAAGTCGCGAAAAACTGTGCAAAATTTTGCATTGAAGTCAATGGGACGGGCGAAAAAAAAAGAGCGAAAAAGACCAATCATTGGAGTTAAACAAACGTCTACTGCTCAGGCATACTTTCACCTAGAGACTCCATTTAAACTTTAAACAGTAGACACAAGTCTTGTGTATTGTCGTATTACTCCACGTTTTGATAGGTCATATAGTTTTTGATCAATCCATGATCAATGACCATGATCATTTTTGGAGAAATTATGAGATTATAATGGTTGTGTATTGCACGGAATGTTCGTGTCAGAGCGCGTGACATCATCAGTTAGAGTGGGAGAGATGCCAGAAAAACTCCAGATTTTTTCTCTTTCCACACTCGGCCCGGCCACAATTTACACTCTACACACATAATTTTTTCAGAATTTGTAAGACAAACTTGTTATCTCTCATATCATGTGCTCAAAATATCAGAGAGACTTACAGAATTTACAGAATAAGCCTCTGAGTGCGGCCACGTCTGTCTCTGCTCCTCATTGATTCCAATACAAATATTTTCTGAGAGAAGCAGAACGGACTGATGTTTTAAAACTGCCATCCTCTCCAAAATATTTACTGTAGAAACACCAAATCGTACCAAATTTTTCAGGAAGTCCTTAGAGCAATGTGATTTGTGTTTTGTTCTGATAGGAGTTACCGTTTTGTCACAGTAAGCCTAAATGTGAGACCGGTGCAGAGGCATAAAATCACTCTTTTTCTCCACGTTTCTGTCTGTCTCAGCCTGGGGGGGCCCCTATCGCCGTGGTAACCTCTGATCCTCAGGCCAGAGCTCGTTAACTTCATAAACAATCCACCTGGCGCTCGTTTAAATGTTTATAAACACAGACACAGCTAAATCAGACTGACACAGCTTCATGTGATTACAGTTACAGACACACACACACATCAAAACACACAGGTAACATACAAATGCGCGCACTCCTCTCCCACACTCTAACACACACAGGTAACTTCATGTGATTATACACACACACACACACACACACACACACACACACACACACACACACACACACACACACACACACACACACACACACACACACACACACACAGTTAACCTAATGTGATTACAGCTCCTCCATATCAGTGCTTATAGAAAGATGATCATGTGTCTGTCTGATCAGCTCTGTCTTGACCTTAAGATCGTGGGTTTGATTCCCATGTTGACAGAGATGGCAAAACCGGCAGTAGCCCCGTGGCCCATTCAAAATTTCCCCAGAGGAAATTTTCTAGTTTCAGCTGTTATAGTATGACCACGAGGAGACCCTTGATGTGTGTAGTGATTTTTAGAGTCTCTGTACCAGTGGCGTAGGCAGAATTTTAATTTTTGGTGGGCCAGTACAAAATTGGATGGGCCATCTATTCTCAGGACAGTGCATTTCATCTAGCGCACATCACTGTTAACCATTTTATTGCACAACTTTTTTCTTTTCTTTTTTTGTAACTTGCTCTTGACCAACACTAATATTTGATACATACAGATAAAATGATCTTTCCTGCCACTATGATGATAAACTGTATTTAACTGTACCTATGTAAACAGTAAAACTCAGTAACCAATCACACAGGCAGCTCCATGTTGTCCCTGTGTGATGTTCAGGGACAGGTCAGGACAGTCTGAGGACAGACAGCTCTGAAGTCCTATAAAAATGAAATGCACCTGTGACTGTGAGGTAGACGTCTTGACCACATGTCAGCTGATCAGCTGTAGTAGGCTAGAGGAAACTCCGCTCCACCGCGAGGAGCGCTTTTTTTCCCCTTTTTTTTTCCTTTTTAAAAAAAAATTAAGCTCCGGTAGCGACCGGCTGATAGGCTACTGTAAACCAGCGCGGATCCGCTGTTTATCAAAGCGTCACTGTGCTGAAGCACTAGGTCTGTTTGAGCTGCGTTCATGAAGTTAGAGGCTACTTTCAAACTCTTCTGTCAGGCAATGATCAGTTATCAGTGTCTGCAGCTTTTTGACTCATTATAGCCTACTCACTGGTCTCGGTGTTTTAACGATTGTGCTACATGGCTGTGTCCAGTACAACAACAGGTAACATTGTCTCTTTTCACCTCCTCTCTCTCCCTTGTGTGCTCAGTGCGCTGCACCAACGTTTTAAACAGAGATCCGCTACATGTCTGTTGGCTTTGTTTGTTTATATTTCACAGAACAACCCCATTGAAAACGAACGATTAACTGCAGTTAATTTAATTTAATCAATTAAAATTTTCTTCTTATGAAACATGGACGGGCGGGCCAGTGATTCGTGTGGGCGGCACTGGCCCGGCCAGGCCCACTCCTGCCTACGCGCCTGTACTGTAGCTACAACAGTGGAGTTATTGATTTTTGTTTACAGCGTCTTTCTCGTATAGAGATTGCCAAGACACGTGACCAACTGGGCGGCAACGTCATCAGAAACGCAAAGGATTGTGGGTATCTTTGGCCAATTTCCCCCGATCTACATAGCGCGCTAGACACGGGACGATTGATACACAGCGATTTCCTCGAAAACCACACAAGCTTGAACCGTCAGATTTTGTCACTATGTTCAGCACTCAACACCGACCAATCCTGGGAAAGCTTGTGAAATTACGTCACGCCATTCAAAAGTTATTAGCGCGAACCTGTTTTTGACTACGGAAAGTAAAATGTTAGGTGCTGTAGTTTTTTTGTGATCAAAAGTTGTATTGTGTGTTTCATGCAATGATAATATGACCTAACAACTTATGAATTCGTACATAAACAGGTCCTCATGTATGCAATGTCATAGTTTTGAAGTTTAGAGGCAAAACAGGTTGAAGTGTCAGTAGTCGCTGCAGGGACGATTGATACAGCTGTTTCAAATGTCCCTCACGCCACCGTGCGTAGTGATTGTGGTCACATTGCGCGATCAATATCTGTATATAAATCACCAAATTAATACCCTAACTGTTTTGCAATGAACAACAACCGATTTTAATGAACAACATGTATTTTTAATAAACACCACATATTTTTAATGTTCGTGTTTATGACGTGAATCAACAGATATTCAGCAAATGAGGGGAAAATGCCGAGGGTAAAATGACAATATGTTCAACTGTGTATCCATAAACATGACTCAGGACAGGGAAATAAGTAAATGAAATGAAAATGCAGTTGTCCAACAACTCGTACAAAAGAAGAAAGGCGAGTTTAATCGAAATGCGGATCTTGACAATTACGCACGGGACAAAAATATTTATTTGACCTATTTATATTGTGAGAAATTATGTGACATTTTGGCAATAACTAGTACACTAGTATGTTGTCTGATATGCTGCATAAAAACGAGAGTAATGTCAGTAGTTTCTGTTTAAAACATGCTGTTTCAACCGTCCCTCCTCTGTGTCTCAAACGACCCGCATAGGTGGGGCGTTTGAGACAAATGTCAACTTACGTTCAAAGTTATAAAACAGCGCGATCATCCAACATATGTGTTAAATTACACTTGTAATTAAGAGAATACACATGTGAGTTGTTGATCACATGATAAAAATGTTTGTGTACATAACGTCATCTTTGAAAAAGACGTCTAAATGAAAAGTGTATCAATCGACCCGGCGCTCCCCTAAATAATAACAAAAGTACAATAAAAAAACAGAATTAACTGGCACAATGCAGCGGGCAAAGGGAAACAACAAAGAACCATACCGCCTAAAACTAAATCCAGCCGCAAAGAAACGATACGAGGACAAAATAAAGACAATCAAAGGGCTGGATCCCTATGAACATAAGGTGTGGTCCGCTGACATTAACCTGCTGCCCAACTTTCCATGCTGGTAAACAAAAAAACGAAAGTCCATTGCGGATCTTTTTGCCCTGTCTATCGTGCGAACGACTGTTGCAATTCACAACACAGCAGGTTGACGGCATCTTCAAACCAGAGCAGTAGATATTTGAAACTGGCGTTCTTGCCTCCACAAATTCAAAGTCTGGCGCGTTTGTTTGTGCCATAGATTCCCACAATGCTTTGCGTTCCCCGCCGGGAATACGTCATGATGACGACACGCTGGCAATCTCTATTGCAATTTGCAGACGGTGCCTGAGCACTCCTCCGGCTGCCAGATCAAAGTTATCCGTCCAGCTCAGAGGACGGCTTGTTTTTGTTATAAATCAGGTTTAGATTCTTGTCGCTAGTAGTCTGTGTTATGGGCTCTATGCACAGCTCCAGCACTTCCTGAATTTATGGCAGGTCCTTCATTTCCTGTTTTACATTATTGGACACACTGATTAATCCAGGTGTGTCTGAGTAGTCCGGTCGGACACACCTGGATTAATCAGTGTGTCCAATAATGTACAACAGGAAATGAAGGACCTGCCATAAATTCAGGAAGTGCTGGAGCTGTGCATAGCCACCTCAGACTTATCCGGGAAGTTCGAATCTGTGATTTTCCAACTTTACCGAACTCCGTTAGTTTATTTAAATTAAGATAGATGACGTTTTCTCACCGTACAGCAGCGTCACAAACACCACAAACATCTTCATCTCCTCGAAAAACCACAGACCCGCTAAAGCCGTTTCTCCATGGAGTGAAGGACGGCGATAACCGAACTGAACCAGATCCCTGTAACGGTGTTAAACTTTAACTTTCGATTTCAAGAGGAAGTGACGGGCCACACCCTGCAGACCTCCAGTGTCAGGCCGCTCGGGACAGGGAGTGCACGCAAAGAACTTAAAAAAATAAAATCATGTAGACATTTTTGGAGGAAAGGGGCCGTTGATTTATACAGGCTATTTCATTTAACAACAATGTACAGCAACATTACAGTAGGCCTATTACAACGTATATTGGCTTAAACTCCGAAGTTCATAGAAAAATATTTAACTTGTTGATTGGACAGGGCGATGCAGGCGTAGGTAGTTATTTGAAACCATCAACCAACATATTAATTAACATAATTAATATAAGATTGTTTTTATTGCCTCAGCATCTCATGTAGCCTATAACATTAGTTACATCAGGTAGATGCACTTCACCCACACAGGGATATATGTCCCTGAGATTAAGATTATATCTTTTTTTTTTTTTCTTTTTACAAAAACTGCCTGACAGGAAGTCCCTCTGCTTATTCTTGACATTTGCAGGCCACATTTCTGTGGGATGTGCTGTGTGGATATTCAATGATGACAGTTGCTGCTGATCTTTGGCCTTTTTCTTTTCTCTCTATATTTTCATGGCCTTTACAGATGCATGCTCCTCAGAGGATACAACCGTCCACTCTGTGACCTTTCCAGCACTGAAGCTGCTTGTGAATATATTGAATCAGGCCAAGTTTACACTTAATATTTCTGGAGGTGGAAATGTTTCTCCATTTATGTCAGTCTTACCCCAACATTTATACAGAATAGCATCAATTTGTTGACTGAATCTGGCTGTTGTTTTCATAAACCCTTCACTTTATTTTCCCCAAAGTTTGATTTATAGACAGTGGTCCTGGAAAAAAACAAAAAACAAAAACAAAGTCATCTCTCTTCATGTAGATCACTTCTCCAGAATCCACCCACAGGTTTGTTTGGGACGCCGGGCACCAGGGTAATGGGCGAGGAAAACGTCTACATCAATATCTACTGTATATATCTCCCTCCCGTGAGGAGGCCGTTCCTTAAAACACTCGAACCGTGGACTCTAGAAATGCATTAGACGTCTCATAGATGTCTCATTTCCAACAGAGTGGGATCCATTAACAGCAGGTGAGAGTGAAGAAGTGCATCAGACAGGAACTGTGAGATCGTCATAACAACAATGGGACTAATGAGTCTGACAGAGCGACATTAGCAGAGACTGAAGGAAGCTCTGAGTTAAAGGAGCCTTCAGTCCAACTGTGATACGACCGAGGAGCCGTTGAGCAAGATGTTGAGGCTACAGCTCCTCAGGCTGGACTCTGAGGTTCAGGCTGTAGCAGCTGAAAGCTCAGGAAATACGATTTCAGTCACAATCAGCAGTTAAAAACAGTCATAACGTGGCTGCAGCAGAACCTGATGCCTACACTACCCACAATGCAACTCAAATGCAATGTCTTTCTCCTGGTGTCATCTCAGTGGAAACCTGAGGGCACTAATTTGCCACCAACATCCACTTTGATTCGAAGATGAGCTGATTGTATTTTGGTGGTCAAAGGTTGATGTGACATCACAAAACATGTTTGTTTTTTTTGCCATAACTTAAAGGTTCAGTGCGTAATACTGTAATTGTCAAGGTTTATTGGCAAAATCTGAATATACTATCCATGAATATATTTGTATACCTGTTATAAAATAAAATGTCTTTGGTTTTCGTAGGCTTTTAATCATTCTTTTATATCTACATATAGCAAGAGTCTTGTTTTAGAGAGTGTCACCATCTTGCGGCACCATGTTTGGACGTCAGCCCGAATGGAAAATCCAACCAGAGAACACGTTTCGCAAGTTTTGCGATCAAAAACAAACCAAAGAAGAAAAAAGCAGAAGGAAACAGCAGACATATCGTAAAATGGTTTAGATCTTCACTTCATCACTTCACCATGCTCCTGAAATACTCCTAGTCGTGGTAAACAACGTTTTTTTGTCCTCTGAGAAGTGACGGGAGGGGTGAGGTTGAGCGAGTGCTATTATCTAGAATCTGAACGCTAGATATCAAAGTTTTCCCCCAATTTTACACACTGGACCTTTAATTTGGCGTAAATGGTGATGAAGTTAAAATGAAGTGATCAGGTCAGCTTCATTATGACATCATAATGTTCTGCAGAAACACTTGCTGGTCATTTTATCCAGCGCTGTAACCCCTGAAACAAGCCGGAGGCGGCGGCGATTCTAGTTGAACTCGTGTTGCAGTGACACATTATCGTCTTTGTTTTATTTGTCCCCTTTTTTGTGTTTTATCTCAAAGCCACACTGAAGCACTGAGATACGGGAGGAGCTTTAAAACAAGGACAAGCAACAACAAACCTGTGAGAGGAAATCGTTGTAATTAAAGATAATAAAAAAAAGTCCAACCACAGAGAATCGAGCCAACAAATCAAACCTGCTCTGCTGGATCGAGACCGTACATGTCCCCCATAATAAAGCTAAAAACATTTTTATTTCAGTCCAGCACATGCTCACAGTTTATTATCCAGACTTTGCTGAAACATTTTTGGCTTCAGGAAGATGTCATAAAAAGAAAAAAAAGAAAAACACAAACAGAGAGAGAGAAACTCGTTGATCATTTTGTAAAAATATTTTATGTAACAATTTAAAAGTAATAACACACAGCAAAAGACATTCAACCCAACATGAGCGGGCTGGGGTGTGTCCTGCGAGCCCCTCCTGCCCCCGAGGGAGTGTCCGTCCGTCCGTCCCGTCCTCCACCATGTAAACAGTGTTGTGAGAAGCTGCTGCAGGCTCTGCTTCGTCCTCCACCGCCGCCGCCGCGCTGCACGAGACGTTTCCTCAGACTTACACACAATAAATAAAAATAAAATAAAAAAAAAAACCTACAAAGATGGAGGAGTCGACGACGTGTGGTAAACTTAACATGAGGAGATTTTTCAAGCGTTGGGGGACACACCCCAGGTATGAAGAGACCTCTTTGGCACAAAACACAAACTGTAAACAAAACGGCAGTCATTACAAAATGCATTTTTTTTATACGTATATATATACACACAGAGACGGCATCAACAGATAAAAAAAAACAAAAAACAGACAATCTTTCTTTTAAAAAAACAAAAAAAACAAAAAAACTGATTTGGCAAATGTGACCGTCCCCCAGCGATAACACTTGTCTCAGTCTGCAAGGCGTCCGTGCAAAACCGCGTCGTTGTGGCTAATGTTAGCGCGCTGGGAGGAGCAGGGAGGGGAGGGGGGAGGAGGAGGAGGAGGGAGGAGGAGGCGATGGGGTGGGGAAATTTTTTTTTTTTTTAGTCTAAACCGGTCCGGGTCCTTGTTTGTTCTCTGGTTTTTAAAACTTTGTGTTCATCCTCCGGTGTGTGTGTGTGTGTGTTCGTGTGTGTGCGACAGCTCTGTGGTTCACCAGCCAAAGTCTCTTTAGTGCAAATAGGCTGTCAGCTGCCGCCTCTTCCTCCTCCTCCTCCTCCTCCTCCTCAGAGAGGGGTGGAGGGGGGAGGAGGGAGGGAGGGAGGAGGAGAAGGTCATTTTCTTGGTGGAAGTGAGGCTGTGTTTGGTTTGGCACCTGGGACCGGTCTGAAAACAGACAGAGAGAAGAAGGAGAGGAAGAAGAAGAAGAGATTCAAACTCGAGGTTAATACAGGACATTAAAAGCAACACGACCCACAGGCCACTAGTGGGGTCAGATGTGATGTGTTCAGGGTCTGTTAAGCCTGTTTGCCTTGATATACGACTGAAACCATGACAACTGACAGCTGTTATCGGTGAATTAATCTGCTCTATAGCTTCGGTCTCTGTGTGATCCAGATGTGCTGCAGGTCTCCAGACCAGATGTGGGATGACCAGACATTTTGGAGGATTGATGTTTGGGTTGATCCCAGTTCAGCGTGAGGTCGTCGGAGTTGTGTTGTGGCTTTCACGTCTAACAAACACAGTGTTACCAGCCAAGTGTGTGCGTGTTGAAAATAAAGGATCAGGAGAAGTGGAGAGTCTGAGAACTAGTTCTACACGACCGTAGCTAATGATCCGTGGGACAACGGGGCCACGGTTTGAAACAGGGTTCACCCAAAGGATGATGGGAAACCGGCAGATCCTGATTTATCCTCGATGCAACTGAAAGCTCATTCGCCACATTATGAAATAATAACGTATAATTATGTAGCTTTACAACACATGAAGCAAATACTCTCAACTACTTTCATTTGAAATCCCTCCTCTAGCTCCAGCTGCATTTGCTTCTAAAACAACTCTGTCTCGTAACGTTACATGATTATCTCATAGCGTGGTGAATGTGCAGGTCACAACTTGTCCACCAGAGCGTTTTGGAGTTGTTGGATTGTGTATTTGATGAGTTTGACGAGGGAAAGGCGAAAGTGTACTGTGCACTGCCACTGTGTTCACTGAGCAGCTCACGTCTCTGCCCCGCCGATCTCAAAACAACATGCACCGATAATTAAAGAAGAAGTAAGCGGAATATTTGTGTTAATATAAGTCTTAAATAGTCATATCTTCCGACAGCAATCTCTTACATAGAGTGTTTGGTCTGAAACACGGGTCTGTCAGTCACTCTGCTCTGCTGTAAGCCGAGGAGAAAACTTTCCTTGTATCCTACAACCTTTATCCAATGAGGAGAGAGAACGGCATAAAGGGGCGGTCCTCTCTGTGTGTGCAGCCAAGGGATGCGCGTGAATGTGGTGACGTAGGGACGAGGGCGGGGACTGCTAACTCCATCTGCTGACAGGAAGTTAGCCAAAACAACCGGATCGCTTACTTCTGCTTTAAATATAATGAACCTACTGCTATGACTGTAGGGATTATGGTGATAGGAGGATTTGCCAAAAAAGTTGAACTATCCCTTTAAGTCTTTTGTGTGTGTGTGTGTGTGTGTGCATACATACCTGAGAGCTCTGAGAGGAGGGATGGCTGAGACTTTGCCCACAGGTTTGGGTCCCACCGCTGGAGGCATCATGACCAGCAGACCTGTAGCCGGTTTGGAGACGGCGGGTAAGGCCGCGCCTCTGGCCGGGCTGAGGGGGAGCGGCCGCTGAGGAGCGAAGGGCGACGACCGGGGCTGCAGCTCAGACACCAACTACAACACAACACAACACAACACAACAAACACACACGTTTAGACAGAGATGGACAGAGTACTTGACCTCAGTACTTGAGTAAGAGTACAAATACTACTGGTCAAAATTTACTCTGTTACAAGTAAAAGTAGCTCAGTCGACTGTTACTCGAGTAAGAGTAAAAAAGTACTTGCTTTTAAAGGTACTTAAAGGGACAACGAGGAGTTTCTATTTGGTTATTTAAAAGTCTCACGTTAATGTATGATGGATGTATTAATGTAATATTAATGGATGAATCTACGTTACCCACACTTGTTAATGGGCCCATTTTCGATAAATATATCGTTTTGTCTCTATCGTTATTTTGTTATTATTAGTGGTGGTGGAAATGCTGGTCGAGCCGACCAGCATTTCTTTACTTTCGATTTTGTGGCGAGTCATGAGAATAACACAGCCAAATCGCCGTTTATGGTCGGAACTACGACGGTATGTGAACCTCTTTGAACCTCTGACTTTAATTCTTGATGAATGAAAACATGAGTCCGTCTTGCGCCGGTCAAAGAATTTCACGGTGCGCGCGGAGGCTCATGGGAATTGTAGTGTGAAAATGCTTCGCTTTTCCAAAACTCCTTGTTGTCCCTTTAAGTACCCAAAAGTACATGCTTTTAAATTTACTTCAAGTAAAAGTAAGAGTAAGAGTAAATTTCTTATTTTTCACATCACTGAATTACTATATTTTTTTCTAAATGAATTTAAGGACCTTTTAACTCTTGTTTCTGAGAATTAACTCACTGATGTTGTGCTGCTTTCAGGGGTTAGGGTTTCCTTCTCTGACAAACACAGCTTGTGTCCAATAGGATTTTAGAAAAAAAAAAAAAAAAAAAAAGGGCAGACCTGAAAGTAACGAGTACTTTTCAGCCTTTCTAGAAATTAACTCAAGTAAAAATGGAGATATTTGTCTTGGAAATGTATTCAAGTAAGAGTAATAGGTACCAAAGAAATCTAATACTCAAAGTAAAGTACAAATCCTCTGGATATGTAGTACAGTACTCAAGTAAATTTACTCTGTTACTGTCCACCACTGCGTTTAGACGTTTAGATACCCCAGAATCCCTAAATCTGAGAAGTGTGGGAGATGCAGAAGGAGAAATTGAGAAAACATCTTTGTTTTTTGGGATCGGTACCAACACGGATCAGCGTTAATTCCCTGGCACATGGGCGCAGCGGGGACCGGGACTCGAGTCCAGTCTCCGTCTGGACGGCATCCAGGACGCCTCCTGAATGTGTTGATAAGAGGGATCTTCTCTCCCACTTCACGCAGGTAACAGATTAAAAAATTACCACCGCAGCAGCAGCACAGCTCCGAGATCAGATCATGAAGTAAAACTCCCGTTAAATATCGGATATTTGCCTCAGATGAGAAAAAGCAGTGCAGCATTTAGGAGTTTATCTAATTTAAAGGCTTTTTTTCTTCTTTTTTTTAACACTTCATAGAGGGGCACTGATGAGAGCACTGGACTGATCAATAGAAAGCAATCATACTGCGCTTTTTTTTTTAAAGTTTTCCTTCAGGGTTGAGGAGAAATCCCCGACTGGTGAGTCCGGCAGGTTTCTCATTAGCTCCGTGTGTTTGGAAATTACACAAACAAATTATGAAATTAGCTGCAGTCACGTCAACACCCGCCCACCACAGCAACACGGTGGGTTTGATGCTGCCTGGATTCAGTGACTCATGTTTTTATGGTATATTTGTTTATATTTCGGTACATTTGTATTAAAGGAGCGACAACTGAGCATCTGTTTGTGTGTGTGTGTGTGTTTTTTTAACATCACTGCATCAAAAAATGTCAAAACTCACCAGTGGAGAGCGCGTGGGGTTGAGGGGCAGAGGTTTCTTGGGTGGAGTGAGTCTCTGAGGGGTCTGGGGGGATTTGGGTGGAGCCGCTGGGGGTTTTCCAGCGGGCAGCGGCGGGCGGACCTGAGGAGACTGGGCCGGTCTCAGAGGACGCACAATGTTGACCGGCTGCGTGCCGTTGGACGCCAGGCCGGGTCTGAGAGGCAGCACCTCTTTGCTGGTGTGAGGAAGCTGCAAACAAACAAACAACCAAAAAAGACGAGATGAAGTGAAATCATAGAACAACTCAAAATGACACACCAATCGAAAAGCAGTTTCCTTTGTATTATTTTTTAAATCTAGCCATAATTAATCATCACACATACTTTTAAAATTGCTACAAAGGATATGCTTGTCAATATTTTCTTCATCGTCATAGTTGCCTATTTGTCTTTTTGTGTTGTCCACATTATTATGTGCAATGTGTACTGTTATTGAACTGTTTTTATGTTTATGGGACTCCGGATGGAAATAGCATATAGCATCTTGCTATAATTTGGCACATTTACATGTTTTTGTCCATTAATGTGCACTGTCCCATTCAAATAAACAAATAAAGTAAAGTAAAATAAAGGATTTATAGTCATATATTTCATTTCTTATTGCTTCAATCTCAATATTCAGATCATGGATCATTTCACTGATGAGGACTTAACATTCAGATATTTGTTTCCCTAAATTAGTGTGACATAGAAAGAAGTGAAGGATCTTTAAGTTTCTGTAAACAAGATTTTAAGCAATAACACATCAGAAAACAGCTACAACTGAACTTTCTTAATGGTTTATTATGTTAGAGGATAATGTTTGCTCATCTACCCATCATAAATTAGCTAGGCCTTACAGTAATACAAATGTTTTCTTAGCATTTATCTCTGCAATGTTATATTATTATGGCTTATAATGGGTGTGATTGTATGTGTTTTATACAGTTGAGCTTCTTGTTGTGTGTTTAGTTGGCACTTCCTCTGAGGGAAGGAGGCGGAGGTGTGGCAACAGTGACACCTAGTGGCCGTGACGGTTGCTTACAGAACCTTTAATATTATGTACCGTATGTATATTAGGCTCTGCTTTTTTTTCCTCTTTTGATACACTTCTCTCATTATCAAATCCCAGCTGTTACTCTTGATATAAATAACACTGATCTTCATTGTGTTTGACAGATGCTGTGATAATAATTCACTATAATTAGTCACTTCTTCTTCCCCCAGTGTCCTTAAATGTGCCCCAACGCCGAGCCTGTAACCCCAGACAATTAAATAAAAGCAGTAAAATTAGATAACGACATGATGGAATGATGCTGAGTGTTGTGGATGTGTTGGTCACACACTATAACAAGCTGCTATAAAAAAGAAAAAAGGAAAGAAAAAAAGAGGTGATTTAATACCAAGGTCAGGCTAATGGATGGTGTATTATTCTCTCTAATAAAAAAAAACCAGAGCACAGCAGGAGAAACAGTTACCACCCTCCTTGTTTCCTTCCCTTACTTTCCTCCCTTCCTTCCTTTCTCGACCACACACACACACTTCCCCTCACTCACCCCCTTGTGGCTGCTGCTGGCTTTGTTGATGGGTGCGACCACCTTCAGGTGAAAGGCAGGATTCAGATGGCCGTTCTTCCCTTTCTCCACCAACGCCTCCGTCCTGAGCAAAGAGACAGACAGAGAGAGAGAGAGAAAGAAAAAAACAAAAAAACATAAAATACCCGAAAGCTGTCCGGCTTCATCACTCCTCTCCATCTGACATTGATTTTTTTTTTTTGACATTTTATTTTTTATGTGGCCCAAGGTGGGGAAAAAGAGGGAAGAGGAGTCAACATGAAGTTTGTCATTGAGCCTGATGTGAGAGGAAATGAGGAGGTGAAGGAGGAACGAGAGGACGAGGCTGTCATACTCGGTTTTCTCCTCCACTTCTCCTCCGCCGCCGCCACAAAGCGCTGCTCAGTGTGTGAGCCGCTGGGTCTCCCTGTATAATACTGTCAGGTCCTGACCTCACTATAAAGGAGCGCTACACAAATAAAAACTGGATTCAATTGGATTGAATTGGACTAGTCCCTCAACAGCTCTTCACACGGATGTAAGTGAACCTGGTGTTTATTATTTTCCTGCTGAGGCCTCTTCAGTCTGCAGGCTAGCTCATAGCATTAAAGCGCCCATACTCAAGTCCTGTGTTTCATATTGAAAAGGTTGGTCTACGTGTAATAATGTTACTGAAGATACAAGTGATTTAAAAATATTATTATTATTAGAATAGAAGGCTGAACAGTGTGTGTATTAGGTTGTTGTTTGTGTTAGCTTGTCGTTATTTTGTTGTTTGTGTTAGCTTGTCGCATTGGGTCTGTCTCCACCAGGACTAAACACAATCATGCCCTCATTTAACCTTAAATATCTTCCTTTATGAGCGCTGCCATACACCTCAGCCTGAGAGACAGCCTTGTCCTAACAGTCAACAATTTACACACACGCTCTTGTGTCTGTTAGCTTGTTGTTACGTGTTTTCACTTAAGTAACAACAAGCTAACACACACAAAAGCAACATGTGACAAGCTAAAACACACAACAGCAAGTTAACACTAACACACAACAACAAGTTAACACTCTTAACTTGTTGCTGTGTGTTTTAGCTTGTCACATAGTTGCTCTTGTGTGTGTTAGCTTGTTATCTCTGGGTTGCAGTTTAGCTTAGCATTGGAAGCCCTTATGGTCAACTCCTGTGTTTTACTTTGATGTCATTTGTCCATAAGAAGAAATATTTGTGGTTTTTATAGTGGTGTAACAGTTTCATTAATGATATAAAGTTATTAAAGAAAAACAATACTATTATTATTAGAATAGAAAGCTGAACAATAGCTGAAAATTGTGTCACAGTGAAAAAATATAAAAGTGATTACAACATCTTCAAAATTTTAGGAGTTGTGATCTGCGGCGTCACTGCAGAAAATGCAATGTTCAATTACGGTCCGACATGAAAGATGTAACTTTTATCCAAAATAATGCAACCCCAGTTATTTGGTCATGCTGAGCTTTCTACAATATATGTATTTCTTTATCTTTACATTCACTTTCCAGGCTTCAGCTGGACTAGCTGTGTCTGCCGCCTTGCTGTTGAACTGTACATGAACTCTCCTGGCCAAGCACCAAACCCAAAAAGCGTTAAAGAGTCTTTTTTAATCACCGGAGCTGCTCAGTCCTCTGAATCATATCGTCACCGTTCATTTGGTCGCCTTCATTTAGCCACCGCTTCCTGTAAAATCCTGCTGACCCAGTATCACCAGCCTTTTTTTTTTCTCTATCTAGCATGTGGAGGGTCGAGGTCTTTAAAAGTGTTGGATCGTTTCCCGACACATTTGTGTTGTGTAAATCACAGGGGACGACCCGACTGTTTCCAGAGTCGAGCGCTAGGACGAGGCTGTCTCTTAGGCTGAGGTGTGTGGCAGCGCTCATAAAGGAAGATATAAGGGTTTATGAGGACATGGATTGTGTTTAGTCCTGATGGAGGTGAGGCCTAAAATAAAGCTGTAAATGCTGGATGTAGGGGGGTGGGATCTATCTCTCCTGGTCCATCACATTCAAGTACATGTCTTCAAACAAATAGTTTTCTAAATCCTGGATTTACTTCTGTTTATGATAAGAAATAGGACAAAAATCTACACATAACAGAACCAGGAACCAGTGACAATGAATGCACAAAGGTCAAAGATAGAAAGACAGTACTTTTTGATCTTGTTCTTCTTGTTCTTCTCTCTCTGAGAAAGCCACTTGTGGTAATAGGACGTCTTTATCCTGTAGCAGTAGAAGATCAGCAGCACTCCAGGCAGAATGACCAGGAAGGCAAACAGCAGCCCCACCACCAGCCCCGTCTGACCTGTGGACACACACACAGTCATATAATTACAGATTGGCCTAAAATGTTCAGATTGATTGTTTTGTTAACACACTAACATCTTAAAATAGAGGTACAGAAGGGGGACATTTCTGTACTTAAAGGTACAGTTCTGTCCTACTGTAGCCTATAGGGGCAATTATTGTACTCTAGAGTACCTATGTGTACCTTTTGGGGGTAAAAAGGCACAAATGTTCCAATGGGTACAAAATTGTCTCTAAAAAAGGTATGCCTGGAGCGACAAGGGTTTGTACCCTATTGAGTACATTTCCGTACTTCTACTTTTCTCTGTGTATAGTTTTAGGAGTAGGTTCGTTAACTTTATTTGTCGGTGCAAGCTATTTTTAGAATGGCGGAGCAGAGCCGTGAGCTGCTCAAAGCTACGCTACGGAGGCTAATGGGATTTCTTGGTTTCCCTCATCAAACTCATCAAATACACAATCCAACAACTCCACAACGCTCTGGTGGACAAGTTGTGAGCTGCACATTCACCACGCTATGAGATAATAACAGAACGTTGCCAGACAGAGTTGTTTTAGAGGGAAATTCATGCAAAACCATTGATGCTCGTTCCCATCGGGGGCAGTTTTTCGGCAAGCAGTCACTGCATTTGCCTCGAAAACAACTCAGTTTTGGAGTGTTTTGGAGTTGTTGGATTGTGTATTTGATGAGTTTGATGAGGGAAACCAAGAAATCCCATTAGCCTCCGTAGCGTAGCTCTGAGCAGCTCACGGCTCTGCTCCACCGTTCTAAAAATAGCTTGCACCAACAATTAAAGGTAACGAACCTACTGCTATGACTATAGGGATTATGGCAATGGGACAATTTGCCAAAATGTTGAACTATCCCTTTAAGGACATCTTCAGATGTCCCTCTAAAGCTCTACAGATCTTTTACAGATGTTCTGCAGATGTCCTATCTGACTAATACCAGATGAAGGTTACAGTACAGCTCACTCTCTTTTTATTTACATACAGTAATGATTCAATTGAGAATATGAATTATAAAACTACTGGAACTCAAAGTGCTAAACTAACATCCAGGTGGTGTCCCGTCATGTACTCACTGTCATACTGGATAGGTCCACTGTCCACGCTGCCACCGAGTCCTGGCTTCTCACAGAAGGGCGGAGCCCAGCCTCGATTACAGTGGCAGTTCCCATTGCTGTTACACACCTGCACACACACATGAACAAGACACTGGTTATAATGTGGTTTTCTGTTGGGTTGGACCTCACTTTCCTAAGGTGTGCCAGTCACATTAGAGGCACTGATGTGATTTTCTGTTTTCTACAGCCTGACACTGCCTGAAATGCAATTTCCATTATCTGTGCTATAATGGACTTTTGATTGCGACCGTGATTTGTTTTAAGCTAACTGCCTCCAGGCTTTGAACCATCAAAGAGCCCAGGGTCAGGGTGTTAGTTGTTGCTGAAATGCACTAATGCCTATACCATAAAACCACTGTACCATTATTATTTCACTGTGTTTGCTCCATGATTAATTTGCTTTTAATCCAGTTGGTTAAAACCATTTGAAAAGGCCCCAACAGGTCGATCAGGTCCTGGTCTAGAAACCCCATAAAGCCACTATACAGCTCAACAAACCCCAATGACTGAGGCCTCCTGATGACGTCAGCTGTAGCTCGATTCTACCTGCTCATGAAGCATTTAGGGAACATCCGTACTTTGTAGTTTTGGTCAATATCTGGATCTGGTGGTAATGAGGTTTCTGTAGTGTCTTTTCCTGCAGCCCCAAAGACCACCATTGGTCACCATTGGTAACTATTTTGTTGTGTTTTGGGCTCTGAATTCGCTGACTGGCCTCTTCCCCATGGTGATGACTTCAGTGATTGCAATGTTGTTGTATTTAGACCCTATACTGCGATGAAAAGAGCAGGATTTTCCAGAAACTGAGGAAAAAACTTTCACCCTGGTGAGGGCTCTGCTTTGACGTACAGTTAATTTTCATCCAGTGACTCAGCATAAAAACGACTATAACCTATTTCGACCCAAACACACAACCTCTGAGACCGAGTGTGACCCGAACGGGTAGAAAATCACCCTTTTTTTCCACTACATTTAGCAGTTAATTACCTCCGAGAGTTTTTAATTGACTTGTCTTAAAGTTGTGCAAGAAATAACTTTTATCTGGAGATTAGCATTTAAACTTGATGAATATCTGCAGTCGTCTTGTGTAGTTCACCACCTCTAAATGGAGGAGAAAAAATACTGCTATGCTCCAATTACATTGAGATGTAATTATCCTATTGGTGATTAGCATGCCTATTTACCCCATTAGCACTCGGTCGACATGAAGGGCGCTCAGATGTTTGCTAATTCTTATCGCTCCCTTTATGGCACATTCAGGGAGCCTGGCTGCGGTTTCTTTTCTTGTGAGGAGCATATTTAAGAGATAGTTCTACATCATAAAAAGATAAGAAGGGGGGAAAAGCTGTGTGATATGAAAATGCTATGACCTGGATTTAAACACACCATCATTGATATGTAACGTATCCTTCACCCGGCTACGTCTCCAGGGTCTGTAATGTGTTTTAAGCTTCATTCTCCTCCGTATCTGCCGACTCAGAAGTGACTGATACTTCCTCTGCTTATTATTCCTGTTTATTTGCATCAACAGCTATGTTTTTTTTTCTTCCCCAAAAGCCCGAGGATCAGTGAGTGAATGAATCAAATGATGATGTTAAATTAAAAAAGACACATCCTAACACAGAGGGAGCTGGGAGGAAGGGGGGGAAACTGTCTATTTAGAATAATCCTGACTCAAAGCCATTTCCATTATCCATCTACAGTTACACTGAGAGGAGGGAACACAAAAGGGACAAACGGCATAAAACAACAAAGTGAGGAGAGAAAAGAGAAGGAGAGGGGTGGATTAAAGGAGGCGAGGATGTGTCTGCTGTTTTTCTTCTTGCTCATAATATTTCAAATCCTAATCAAATAGCAATGACTGAGCGGTGGTGTGTCTGTTCCTCCTGCAGTAGATGGGGTAAACAGACTGAGTCTTATAAGGTGTGAAATTTCTTCAAAGACTCAGAGGAAGCTTTAAAACAAACCAGGCCAAGCCAACACGGGTTAGGCTCATATACATTGTTCTCTATGTGTCAACACTGGGTTTATGTGCTTATGTAGAACTAAAATTACAAACAGATATTTGATTTTGGAAGTAGTCCTAGGTTATTGTTGTGCTACATTTGGAAATAACTGGTTTCAGAGTCTGGAAAACCCCAAAATAGCTTCATTATATTTAATAGGATATTTATTAAAATAAAACAAAAGAAATGTAAATCAAGTTGAAGTGGAAAGTACATTACACTACAGGAGTTTATTAGTTTGTGCCGACCGAGCCCCTCGCCATTATTAGAGATCCAACTTTTACAGGTTTTTATTAGAAGAAATAACTTCTGCTGCTGTGTTTACAGTTTTTTAAAAAGGCCCAACTATTCCACAGTCTGCAGCTCCAGACTGAGTTTCTATGAACACAGCTTCAGCACGTGGAGAAACCCAGAAACTACATCTGCGCTTCAAATGATCAGCTCAATGCAAAAAGGACTTAATGTATATTTTAGGTAACACTTTATTTTAAGGGGTCCTTGTTCCTGTGTATCTACCTAATTAATTACAGTGTAATTACCTATGTAACCGTATGTAATAACATGTACTTACATTGTAATTACATAGTGTATTTTGGTGTACTTACAGGTCCTTGTTACACTTGTAATAAGAAATGCTTGTGCAAAGAGAGAGGCCACTTTGGCATTTCTTATTACAAGTGTAACAAGGACCTGTAAGTACACCAAAATACACTATGTATTTAGAATGTAAGTACATGTTATTACATACGGTTACATAGGTAATTACACTGTAATTAATTAGGTAGATACACAGGAACAAGGACCCCTTAAAATAAAGTGTTACCATATTTGGTAATCCAGTTTTTTTTTTGTAATCTCTGGTTTGATGACAGCATCCCGTGTCTTTGTGATACTGTGTAAAAATGACAGCAACTTTGAACATTTCTAGCAAATGTCTCTGTCTCCTGCTACAGTCATGGACACACATCTCGATCTGCATTTCTAACATCGGTTTGCAGGCTACAAGGCTGATTGGCTGCACAGCTGTAGCTTGAAAGCCTACCTGCAGTTAGTTTAGATGCTAAGTTACTCTTGAAACAAAAATACTGTCCTGTCCAATTCACCTGTCAAACGCATCCAGCCCACCAGCTTGGCTGTTTATCACTAACTGTAAAAAAAAAAAAAAAAAAAAAAAAAGAGACAACTTCTCCCCTGATGATGTTTCAGTTTCACTTTACCCATCTGCCAACTAATAAACTGATGATTTAAGGTTTGTAGTAAAGCCGTGAAACAACATGACTCAACGTTGGCTCGCCTGTGGGAAAAAAAAAAAAAAAAAGCCTGGCCGCTCCGAGGGGAAAACTGTCAACTGTTTTTTTTAAAAGGGGGAAAAATGCAGGTTTCATTTTCCCGTGGCTTGACAAATATTACACTGCAGACAAAATATCAGCTGTCAGCAGTTACAGTCTGGAACCCCTCACCTATTAAAAAGCCATAGTGGTGGAACGGTGATGGCAGCTGCCATATTGTATTATGCTGCTGTAACTTTCCCTGAGTCTGGTGCAGACATCGAGGAGAAGCAGGAAATAAATCACAGTTCTCTGATCTGCCTTCAATGTGGTCTCTAAACGGTGTGTTCCTATTAAACCTGGGAACTCTATATCTCTTTACAGCTTTTTTATCTCCGGTTTGACACACCTGAGGGCAGATTCATAAAGTTCACAGCAGACAAAAGGTTTTTTTTTTTTATTGCAGTAGTTTGGAGTATTTACTGCCATAATGATGTAAGTGAGTTAATTCAAGTCTTAAAATAAAAATGAACTTTCCCACCTGTGGCTGTGGCCTTGATGGAGCTACGATAAGCTTGTCAAGTCACCGTCTGCGGTTTGATTGTTTCTCTGCAAAGCATTTTCTGTCTCTGAATGGATTTCATTTTATTCTGTAGTGCACAACAGAAAAGCTGCTCTTGTGTGAAGGACACATGTTCAGGTGCTCAGTGATCGAGATGCATCCAAGGTGTAGTTGAAAAGAGCCCACCACGTTGTCATGGACAAAAGTACGACTTGAAAAGAGACTTGATTTGTTGTCTGACTGACTGAGGACAAGGTTAAGACTGTAATTAAAAGTTTTGAAGAGCCTCTTTAAGGTGGTTGTGTTGTTTTCAGGCTTGTGCAGCAAACTGGGTTTCTGATGAAAATTAATGTAGATTCTATTGTGGGATTCATTGCAATTTAAATGAGACATATTATGCCCCTTTTCCAAACCCTAACCCAAATTAAAATAGTTCTTAAAGACATGCCTGTGACACGCTTTGGTCAAAATACCCCAAGGATCAAACATCACAGCTCTTTTCATCCTCTCAGAACAACCCAGTTCAGAACGGCTGGTTTCAGTGCCTGTCCCTTTAAATGCAAATGAGCCACTTCCACTGGTCCAAGGTAGGGGTCGTATTATGTAAATTTGAATCCTAGTTACATCACTGGAAGACAACTGAGGGAACAGCTTGTAAAACCACGTGGATTTCAACCTAGGGAGCCTGAAAATTACAGATTTTTTTTGTCAATTCTCACATTTTGGGGCCCGGAAGACAAGACAAAGACCCAAATATATGTTAAAGAGCCTTCAATAAGTGATATTTCCTTAATATGTCCCTTTTAAAAAAAACACGATTTTAAAGCTGCATACAGTACAAAAGTAGACCCTTGAACAAGCAGTCAGGACTTCCTTCATGTCATAAGAAAGCAGTCACCAAGCCACACCCACCCGTACCCCCCAGATTTGGATTTTGTTTTTACCTGACATCTGCTATCATTTTATTGGATCACTCAGAAAACGGTTGTTACTAAAGCTCCAGAAAGAGAAACCTAAGAGGAAACGTCCTTCACCATGTTAAAGCTGCTTCCTGGTTTACAAACTATCTATCTATCAACAAGGACATTATGTCTTCAGGTGGCAGGATGAACCTCCTCTTGGGTGTGGCCCAGGGATCTGTCCTAGGACCCACGCTTTTCACCAAATATATCAATAACCTGTGAGAAAATGCACTTAATACCATTTTCTATGCAGATGACACCATTATTTATTACTGTTTGTCTCCTTTTGCACAAGCTTTTGGATTGTTCTTTGCAGTTTGCAGTTTTTGAATTCTGATTTTGGCAACTAAGGTGTGATCCTCTTCACAATGATGTGTGCACTTGATTTTTTTGGCATCTACTCATACATTCACCCTCATGTTTTTCATTTCTTTATCCTGCAAGTTTTTTTTTTGCTTACAGCTGATAACAACTCACATTCTGGTGGTAAATCAGTGGTATTTTTATAACTACAGTATGTTTCAGGTTCCGAATTTCCTTTAAGGTCATTGACAGGCTCAATACCTGATCAATACGCACCGTCTTTCAGTTTCAGAGCCGTCTTCATGCGATCTCCTCTTTAAGTAACAAGTGTTTAAACCCTGAGCACTTCACTCCAGAGCTTGGTTACTGACTCATAAACTATGTATGATTTTTTTCTCCCTTATCTGCCTCAGGCTTGCTTGTACTGCTCCAATAAATAGTTCATCACTTGAGTTGCCGTTGTATTCCAGCCATCTATTTTCCTGCCTCCGTACGACAGACCTGGTGACAGCTCTGCAAGGCGCTACCTTCGCCCAAGGACACACTGTGACAATAAGATTAGGGAGCGGTGCCCAGAAGCTAAGTGAGTCGAGTCTGTGGTATGGATGCTCTTGAGTTTGTGTGTGCATGTGTTTGTAGGTATGTATGTGTGTGTGTGTGTATATACCCCATTGCCGTGACAGCGTACGATGCAGGTCTCCAGCTCGGTAAAAGAGGCATTTTGGCATCGGCGGTCTCTGCACACCTGTGGCAACACAAGCAGAATGATCACATACTGTGTTGAAGATTACTGTGCTCTCTCTCTTTCCATCTCTCTGACACACACACATACACACACATACACACAGCAACAGTCAAGACTTTGATCGGCCTTTTGCCAGTGCCCTTGGGGCTTAGTTTGGAAGAACCTGGCTGCCTGGGGAGACGGGCCGAGCACCAGCACCAGCACCAGCATCAGCAGCATCCCGTTTTAAATCACTGCGCTCCAGAGCAGCTTTTTACAGCTTGTAACAATGTTTTATTGAGCTGCTTTTACCCAAAACACATTTGGTCTCCGCTGCCACTTTAATACTCATTTTCATAACCATTTACATTAATGCCGGAGTGATGAATCGCTTCCTCCCGGAGCTCCGTTGAGTCATCTACCTTCATCTATCCTAACGGCGCGAGGACAGACGTGAGGACAGGCAGTTTGGAGATGTGGGTGGGAGAGGAGTGAGGAGTCAGTGGTGAGGAGGCTGAGTCACCGACACTCGTCTGGGACCAGTGACTCTGATCAGGTAAAGAAGCTTGTTTTGCATTTCATCTGCGAGTGGAGGAGGCAACATGGAGGAGTTTAAAAAAAAACACAAAAAAAACACCAAGCTGCTGAACTTTTCTCATCAATCTGATCCAAACTCGCAAACAGATGAAGACACATATGTTAATTAGCAAAGGCGCTAATGCTAGATGCTTAGCTAATATCTTCATTATTTAAAAAACTCCAAACTCGCAAACAGATGAAGACACATACGTTAATTAGCAAAGGCGCTAATGCTAGATGCTTAGCTAATATCTTCATTATTTAAAAAACTCCAAACTCGCAAACAGATGAAGACACATACGTTAATTAGCAAAGGCGCTAATGCTAGATGCTTAGCTAATATCTTCATTATTTAAAAAACTCCAAACTCGCAAACAGATGAAGACACATACGTTAATTAGCAAAGGCGCTAATGCTAGATGCTTAGCTAATATCTTCATTATTTAAAAAACTAATTACCCACGTTGCCCTGACTCATATAGTCAATCACTGAGAAGTGGCTAACCTCACTTCCTGTTGAGTTTTGAAGCTTTGATCCGAGCCTGGATGATGATGGTGATTGTGTTTCATGAATGTAAAGTTTTAATCTCACACTGAGAAACTGTCGAGCTCCACTTCTCTGTGCAAATGAACATGTTCATTAGAGTCAGTAGCTGTATTTTTAGCCTCTCTACAGTAGCCGTTCCCCTGAGTCAAGCCTTAATGCAAAGCTACGCTAACCACAACACACTCCAGCTCTGTAGTTAATAACACACGGACCCAGAAAACGCCTTGCTTCTAATTGAAGGCCGCAGTTACAACAGAATGATGAGTTCAAGTCCCGTCGGTCCACTTGGAGTTGTTCCTGGGTTTACTTTTCAGTTCAGTATTTTTTTTTTTAACATCAGGCCACAAAATCTAAAGTTTTTCTTCATCGGCTCTCAGTGTGTTAGAATCGATTTTAGGAGTTTACCGATCATAACAGAATTATTAACCTCACATGAGCCACCTCTCAGCCTTAAATCCTCGGGTTCGACCTTTAAATTCGAGACTTCAATCCACAGTCTCGACCCCTGACTGTGGAACAACCTGAGGAGGAGATGAGCTCTGACTCACTTCTTTTAAATTACTTCTTAAAACCCATTTTTATAGACTTTTATGCTTTAGGCTTTTATGTGATGTCGTCTTTTTTATTGTTTTTTTATTGCCTTTTTTTTTTTTTACGGCGTCTGCTCTCTCCAGTTGTTTTTAATATATATTGAAATATATTGTTTGTCCTCTCCCCTTTAACTTAACCTCATTTCTGTCCTGTTGTCTGCTCTCACTGTCTGCCTGTTGTTTTTCGTTGCCTCCAAAAAACCTCTGGCCTGTTGGAACTGTAGGTTTTGCTTTGCTGACCAAGCATTTTGTTAATTTGTTTGTTTTTAAAGTTACTATATTATTAGAAAATCATCTTTAAATAAAAAAAAAAACAGAATAGTCTTTAAGTTAAGGATTAAAAACACCGGACTGACTATAGTACGGCTAATGCTAGATGCATGGATAATATCTGTGTTTAATTTACATGTTATTTATGTTTGATAAACAAGCTCACACTGGGCAGTAGAGCAGTGAAACGTGTCTCTTTAGGTGTTGGCGGTTTCACTTGAGCAGTTTTTTTATGTAATCACTGAGCTGTATTAGTGCTAATGTTAGCATTTGCATGCTTTTGCTGCCTCACTATTGTTAGCAGGGGCAATCAATTTAGCGTAGGTGAACGTGTGACTGTGTGATTATACGAAGCAGCAGCAGCAGCTTTGTGCCACGTGTGCACATATTGCTGCTGAGAAAAGGCCAGTTCGGTGTGATGACTCAAAATTCATCAGAGCTGGATGGCAGACAATATTCTCTGCTGCCTATTTATAATATATTACTCATGCAAGCACTATTCAGTCTTTTCAGCGCGGCCCGCACAATAGCTGGGATGGGATTCAAAAGGCTGGAATGAGCTGCGGAGGGGGAAGCGATAGAGATGGATGGAGAAATAGAATTTACCGGAGGAACGAAAGGAGATGCAGCAGCTCCCTGTGTTTGTGCGGGCTTCTTTTATATGTATGTATTTCACATGCATAATTCAGCTCTTATTTTGAAGAGGCTTGTGCGTTTTTGGAGGTGGGATTGTTTTCTGAATCAAAGCCCCAATGAGAAACAGGACAGACTCCTCCAAAGTGTTCAGCTGGATATGGTGATATAGTGACAAACCGTTGAGTCGACTGGTCGCTGTCTTTAGATGAGATCTTTAGGTTTGTTCTGTTAGCTCACAGTCAACGGGGAGAATACGTCAGTCCAACCGCTCATTTCTCCGACTACCCATTAATCTGATTTATTCTAGAGGGTTATGGTTAGGTTTAGGTTTAGGTTTAGGTTAGGGTTACTTAAGTCGGAGAAATGGGAGGTCGGACTAATGGACGCAAAAATATAGTAATGTATGGTTGGTTGTAATAAATTGTTGTTGTTTTTAGGATGCCCATTGTCATCTGGCCAGGGACTACAGCAGGATATTAGCCATGCTGGTTAATTTAAAGCTTCCCTTTTTACTGTATTTAATGCAGTTGATTAATTTGGACTGTCCACGTACAATAAAACAATAAAGTAAAGTAAAGTAAAAGAGAAATAGGAAGTCGGACAGACATCATGCGCCTGGTCTGGAAATATCAATGAGGGAGGTAGACGTTGCTATCAAGTTTGAGTTATGAACATATGAGTCTGCTGAGGCATCCAACTTCATTTTTCTTCCTTTTTAATCTAGGTAAATCAAAGTAGGTTTCTTAGGTCATTAAAGCAGAAGTAAGTGGTCCGGTCGTTTTCGCTAATGCTGCGTTCCAGGCAGGCTTTTGAAATCGTAAATTACAGCTTCAAGTCACAACTTACGACTTTAGCGTTTCAGGCAACCCACTCGTGTTTTTCCGACCTGTTTTACCGGTGAAAGTCACTATAACGGCCACTCGTAACTTCCGACCGGTGAACTCGTACCAGATCGAACTGGTACCACTTCACGGTCGGAAAAATACGAGTTTCCTTGAACGCACCATAACAGTCCTCGTCGCTACTCCGCTACGTCGCCACATTCACGGCGTCCCTTGGCTGCACACACAGCCCTGCATGCCGTTCTCTCTCCTCATTGGATAAAAACTGTAGGATACGATAAATGTTTTCTCTTCGGCTCAGAGCAGAGCAGAGGGACTGACAGACCCGTGTTTCAGTCCAAACACTCTATAGAAGTGATTGCTGTCGGAAGATATAACTATTTAAGACTTATATTAACACAAATATATCACTTACTTCTGCTTTAAGAAAGTGAAATCGAAAATAATATTAAAGAGTTGGAGATACATCGTCTTCGTCCATCCGTCCCAATGTTGTGGACCAATAACGTATCATACAACACCTTCTTTGAATTAGGTATAAACTTTCACTTTCACTTTCACCTCTACTGGTGGTCAAAGGCCAAAGGTCAAAGTGAGTTTGCCCTCTTAGCTAACCACCTAGCAGAGTTAGTTTCATATGTTGGCTACAAAACTTTGGCTGTTGTTTGTTAAAGAAATAGTGACACCTATAAATATAAGGATTATGACAGAGTGATGGGATCAAGCAGTATTCGTAGACTTGTAATTGTACAGTTTGTTGAATCAGACCTGCAGTGAAGAGTGGAAAACTATCCCAGCCTCAGGTCTTTGTTGGACTCTGGTCTGATAATGGGGACATTTAGATGAGATGAGCTAATGTGTTGCCGTTGATGTCCGTCAGTTCTGGCTACGAACGAGATGCCTGAGCGTTTTTTGTGTGCTGCAGACAAAAGAATCAATCAATGATTAATTAGCACTTGGACCCAGACGTTGCCGTTGGCCCCGGCTACAGCTACACATGTCGGAGTGTTAACACAGCGCAGGGAAACACCCGACTTCAGCAGAAACCTTTGTTTGGTTGTCTCTCCGGCCCTGAGCTATAGGGGACCTACACAACCAGAACCACAGTAGAGGTGAAGATGTACGACAGCCGTGTTCAGATAACGGAGGAGAAACTCTGCGGAACAAAGCTTTAAACTCTTTGTGAAGTCAGTGCAGCGACTTCCCTCCTCCCGGCTCCCTGTTCTGTTCAAACTCCTGTTAACCTTAAGGACAGTCCGCCGTCAGATACAAGGAAACAGGACATACTGGACAGCCAAGTTAAAACTTGCTCCATCCCCCTTTAAAGGGATAGTTCAACATTTAGGCAAATTGGCCCATTGCCATAATACCTATAGTTTTAGGAGTAGGTCCGTTACCTTTAATTGTCGGTGCAAGCTGTTTTTAGAACGTCACAATCCAACAACTCTCTGCATTTGCCTCGAAAACAACTGGAGCGTTTTGGAGTTGTTGGATTGTGTATTTGATGAGTTTGATGAGGGAAACCAAGAAATCCCATGAGCCTCCGTAGCGTAGCTCTGAGCAGCTCGCGGCTCTGCTCCACCGTTCTAAAAACAGCTTGCACCGACAATTAAAGGTAACGAACCTACTCCTAAAACTATTGCACTGCAATAACTCAAATTCTTTCCAAGAATATTTGTCTTATTTCTTGTTAAAATATCTAATTTCTAGTCAAAACTAATCTCTTTCCACTTAAAATAAGACTCATCACCTAAAAATGAACTTGTTTTTAGATAATTTTCACTTGTTTCAAACAAATTTTCACTAGAAATAAGTAGAAAAATCTGCCAGTGAAAGCAAGTTTTTGTGCTTGTAATAAGAAAGAAAAACTTGCTCCACTATCAGATTTTTCTACTTATTTCAAGTGAAAATATGCTTGAAAGAAGTAAAAAGTGTCTAAAAACAAGCTACTTTTTAATGTGATGAGTCTTATTTTAAGTATAATGAGATTTGTTTTGCCTAGAAATGACATTTTGACTAGAAATAAGACAAAAATTCTGGTAAGATTTTGAGTTTTTGCAGTGTGGGATTATGGCAATGGGCCAATTTGCCAAAAATGTTGAACTATCCCTTTAAAGCCCAGCCTGCAGTGGACCAACTGACCTTTCCCTCTCCGCACTTGGTGCCGGTCATGACGAGGCCGGGGTCGGGCAGGTCGCCCTGGCCGTCCTGGGTGCTGTAGACGTAGGTGCCGCGGCACTTGACCTCGATGCCGTCCGTCTTGATGGTGGTGTCGATGGACACGGCGTTGGTGCCTTTGGGCTTCTTGGCGGCGCTGTGGCACTGGATCTTCCCACATTTGGCGTCACTGGAGAGAAAAGATACAAAAGTAGAAATTTTTCGAGTTGTAAAAGTTGTAAAGGTCTAGTTTAGTTTAGTTTAGTTTATTTATTTATTTCATTCATTTATCGAGCATAAAAACAAAAAATAAAATAAACAATGACAATACTGTAACTCTTGAATGAAAGGGGGCAGAAAGAAGCGAACTTATATTGTCTACCCCTTGTTACAAAGAATTAAAGCAGAAGTAAGTGGTCCGGTCGTTTTCGCTAATGCTGCGTTCCAGGCAGGCTTTTGAAATCGTAAATTACAGCTTCAAGTCACAACTTACGACTTTGTAGCGTTCCAGGCAACCCACTCGTGTTTTTCCAACCTGTTTTACCGGTGAAAGTCACTATAACGGCCACTCGTAACTTCCGACCGGTGAACTCGTACCAGATCGAACTGGTACCACTTCACGGTCGGAAAAATACGAGTTTCCTTGAACGCACCATAACAGTCCTCGTCCCTACGTCGCCACATTCACGGCGTTCCTTGGCTGCACACACAGCCCTGCATGCCGTTCTCTCTCCTCATTGGATAAAAACTGTAGGATACGATAAATGTTTTCTCCTCGGCTCAGAGCAGAGCAGAGGGACTGAGAGACCCGTGTTTCAGCCCAAACACTCTATGTAAGTGATTGCTGTCGGAAGATATAACTATTTAAGACTTATATTAACACAAATATATCACTCACTTCTGCTTTAATTCACAAATTAGATAGTACCTACATCCAAGCAAAGAAAAAATGTAAGTAGAAGAAGAAAAACATCAACAAACAACGTTTACAACAAAAGTTACTAAAGGTTTCGTGTCTGTTTTTGACGACATGGGACAAAGTGGAGGCTCTTAGCCTGTTGACATCCCCACATCGACCTCCTCCTCCTCCTCCTCCTCGGACTTAAGGACCCAACTTCCTGTCCACCCTACTCCCATTTTCTCCCCCCTGATTGCTCTCCTGACATCCCTGTCCACTTTCACCACTTTTGACACAATCACCACACCACAGCACAGCACAGCACTCTCAGTTGTTTGGGTCTTAGAACTGGTGTGCTTTGAGTCCGGGGCCACTCTGGACCCAGTCTGCCGGAAACTTCCTCGATTCCCGTCTTGAAACATTCATAGAAAACAACAACCAGTCCGTCTGCAGCATCATATTCAACATTCATCCCTCGTCATCGCTGACAGTCTCTGGACAGATGATGCTTTTAAAGCGTTAAATCTGATTAAAACACCAAGTTCTTTGGCAGGAGAAACATTGTTAATCAATGATTTAATTATCCCACACAACCCTGATCTGGTGTTTTTTAAAACGAAACTTGTTTGGACCGAGATAAAAGTGCAGCAGCTGCTCTTATCGAGTCGACCCCTCGCTTCAACTTCAAATGTGTGAAGCTGGAAGTGCATAACAAAGGAGATAGAGGGGATCTCATCCTCCTCTCTTCTATAGCTGTGATCCTAAATATCTACAGTCCACTCTGCTGAAGTACTGTCTCTAATCTGTGCTGACTTTGACTGGGTCGTTATTGTCGGTGGCTTTTAATGTCCACTGAAGAACTGTGTTGTGATGACTGACTCAGCATGTGATAAAACCCACAATCTGGACTAAATCCATCTCTGAAAGTGTGTTTTGTTGAAAAAGAGGCGATCACAAAATGGTACATCACTGAAAACACCAGTGATGTAACATTTATTTAAGCTTTTTTCTCTCTCCCACTCCGCCCTCTCAGGGTTTTTTTAAACGGTGAACTTTGAGATGCGACTAAAATGTCTAAAAACAACCTGTTCTTGATGCCACCGCACCAACAAAAGGTGAAGGTTTATCTCTGTTAAGAAAAGCTCTCCGTGGAGAAGGTGCCATGAAGTTGTGAATTTTCTAAAAATCTGCCCCCGGTGTCCGTTTTCAAAGATATTCAGGAGGCCCCGGCGCAGTTTGATCCTTTCAACCAGAAATAAATTAACATTACAAAACATCTGAGACTCTCCTCCCGGTGCCTTGTTATTCTGCCAACAAGCCTTTTGCTTCTCTCAACTGTTTTCCCACATACATCACTAACGAACAATTAGAGGCTTTTATCGACCGTCCTTTTTTTGAATACAATCATCGAGACGGCTGACCGCCTCCTTGACCACAGTTAAACATCATGAATGGAAAAGAAAAGCCAATGACGTTCACAACAGGTGAATGGATGACTGTCGTTTTTCCTACTGTAATGTGTCTCAGAGCATTATTACTGTCATAATTAATTAATATTAGTATTATCATTATTATACATCTTGTCCTATTTAGGGTTACAAAGGGGTGGAAAATTTCCAGTAAATTTCCGGAAAATTTCCAGAAACCTTCCATGGGAAGTTAAGCTGGGGAATTTTGGAAATATTCCAAATTGGAAACTTTCCATGGGAAATATGGGAATTTATGCGAATTATGGAAATGTATGGGAATTATTGGGAATTTATGGGAATTAACTGGAAATTGGGGGTAATTAATTTAAACAAACTGTATCATATCCAAACATAAATGTAAATATTTAGTTTTGTCATAAGCAGACATCCATGCAAAATAATACAATTAAAAAAACATGACATTTCAACAGATTTATTTATGGAGGTTGTAATTCTTGTATGAACAATCAATTCTTTTACTGGACCACAAAAAACATGAATGTTGAGTAAAATATTACTCACCCTCACCAATCAATTTTGTAAATTTTGGATTTATTCCCATATATTCCCGTTAATTCCCATGGAAAGTTTCCAACTTTGAAAATTCCCGGAATTTTGCAACCCTAGTCCTATTTCTATTGTGTTTAAAACGTTTCTTGTTAATTAGTATCAAAGTGATTTTTGTTTTGAATTATTGATCGTCTGGTCGTCACCTCTACATGTTCAGTTTTCATTTACTGTCCCTAATTAAATAGAGGATTGATGGAGATTGTTCAGTGATACAGTGGTTGGTGCTTGTGTTGTTGGCTTAGGAAGTGCTATGTGAGATCATTTACATCTGGTTAATTTGTCATTTGTAAGTTTCATTTGTTTGTTTTGATGGGTTTATAATGGCAAAAACAACACTAGCCCTGATTGATAAACCCCTTCACTCCTTCTCCCATACAGGGCCCAGCATATACCAGAAGCAACACCACCCACAGGCCAGTGGGTGTTAAGGAGTTTTTATTTTGTTCTTTAACCTAACTAGCTCAATTATTAATTCCACTATTATGATGTACTAATTATAGTCGGTTTGATAAGAACGGACAAAAAGAATATATGATTTACATCCACAAATAAGACAATGCCTGGAGTTTATAATCTGAATATCCATGTTGTAGAGATAGCTGTGAGACCTTTGAACACTGTCGGTGCCTCCACAGCAACATTTGAAGAAAGAGAAAGACATGTTTGATTTTTTTTTCTCCTTTTTTTTTGTTGGCATCTAGTTCTTCTTGATTAAAATGCAGATTCAAACTGGGGAAAGAAAACACACACACAGACACACAGAGTATCATGAGGAAAACAAGTGAAGCAGATTACAGAGTGATGGGCAGATAGCAGCTGTGTGTAGATTATTCACATCTTAATAACAGCCAGATAGTGCATTTACATATCCTCTAATCAGCTCTGTGACTCTGTGCGGCCAGAAAACACTCTAATGACTCCTGCGGGACTTCATAATGGATTTGGACAGTGGTGGATCATACTGTACCAGGCAGCCGTTAGCCACCTTAATCCACAGCCTCATTTACATGGCTAAATCGCTAATTTGGCTCCATTAATTAGCTCTGGCGCTCTTCCATGGAAGCTGCCTCTGACTTGTGTTGATGGTTCACAGAGGACTTGGCTCTGTGTCTGTGTGTGCATTTATATTATATGACGACTACATAAACTGAGGAACCAGGACGTTTACTATCATCTCATCTTTTTCTAACAAACATCCAGGAGACACAATGTATGAATCAGCATTGATATAAAGTCCTGCTTGGGTCTACCTGCTGAATCTAAATCCAGTATTTGGTGTTTGGTGATGTTCAAGTAGTAACTTAACATCTGTCCCAAATTTTCCAAAAATAGTTTAGGAAATGTTGAGTTTTGGGTTTTGAAAGTAAATGATCGCATTGTCTGCAAAGAGGATTACTATCCGTTTTGCTGTAGTGATCCCTTTTAATTAATTCCCTGTCAAACAGCCATAAATCATAACTGTCTGCTGGTTGGGTCACTATGTAGAGCCTGTATCCACATTTAGCTTTGTTTTGGTCTCCACCACCTCTTGAAAAGATGATTTTTAGCTGCTATATGGGCCTCCGATTTCAACCAATTCAATCAATACAATGACATATTTTACAAGTATCAAGATGATCAGGATCTTAAAAGGAACAAGTGTCCATCACTAGGTATTAATCCCAGGTACACAACTCTTTTAAAGTTTCCTCCATTGCTGCAGTTTTTAATATTGTTGACATTTTATGAGGTTTGGTTGAAAATAATCATTTTCCAATACCTTTTACCAACCTTTCCAAGATGTTGAGTATTGCACATTAAGTCACCCTCTGACAGTTTAATATTCACTTCTGCTTCCCATTTCGACATATAATGTATTCCTGCCGTTGCATTTCTGTCATTTTTGTTGTACAATTTAGAAATAAGGATTTTGTTTTGTTTGTATGCACCACTCAGAATCTTAATCACTTCACTATCTTTCCACGGCTAAATCTTTTTTAATCTCTTTATCATAAAAGTGTCTGAGCTGTGAATATCAACATAGATCTCTATTTGGCAAGTTTTTTTTTTTTTCAATCGTTTTAACAGCTTTTCCCTTAGTGAGCACACAAACAGCTTTTAATCCCCTCTCTTTCTCTCTACCTCGCAAAAGTATTGTCTGACTCATAGAGGCCAAATCTGAATGACAGGAAAGGTCATATTAGTTGTTAAAGGATCATTATCGCAAATCCAAATTCTTAATTCGGCCACTAGATGGAGCCAGGCGGAGCATATCAGATATAAACAAGTGGGCAGCTGTCAGAGCAGCCTCGTTTACTGCTGTATTTGCAATAATGCTCCTTTAACTGTCGCTTGGCTCATTCAAACAGCCTATCATATCACTGGACGCTACAAGTGACAGGTGAACAGCCAATCAACAGCTGCATGTCGCCATTATTGTTCGTCTGAAGCAGCGGTGGCAATAATTAGCGACAGTTCGCCACTAAATCACTACGAAATCCAGGCATTATGTTATCAGGTTTTCATTATTGGCAGAAAAACTGATAACAATGTGGACAGATATTACTTATTTAGGCTAATATAGGGCCGATATTATCAGTCATCCCTACTTTCAAGTCACTGCCTGTCAGGCAGCCATTGGTCATAACAATATGTTGGTTGTGTCACTATGTAGAGCTTGTATCCACCTGATGAATTATTATTATTTAATACGATTATTAAAGCCCAATCTTTCCAGTATTTTACACAGACAAACCCAGCTGCCATAGATATTGTTGAATGTCGACCATTTATGAACCCTGGTCTTAGTTTATCAGGTCAGGAAGAAAGTGTTCCAGTCCAAAAAATGATGGATTTGTATAATTTTAATTCATTCAGAGTGGAGATTGGCTGATATGATTCATATAACTCCACTTCTTTCCATGCGTCAGGTACTTTAGCATTTCTAAGAGTCCAATTTAGAGATTTCAACAACACAGGTGTAAGGTCTTCTTTAAAACTCCAACAAAACCTTCACTACCTATTGCTTTTTTTAATTTACTGATAGCTCTATCCAATTCCTCTTTTGTAATTGGGGCGGTCAATTTGTTGTTTAGCGATTCCTCCAACAGCTCTAACAAGAAAATGTTATCTTTATCCATTGTTTATGTGATTTTTATAATATTCTTTACAACTGTTTTCAATCCCCTTAGATTCAAAGCCTCTCATGAGGAGAGATGAGATGGTTATTAACTCTGAGAGAGGAACTATTTCCATCCTATATGAGTCCAAGGTGTCTATTACGCTGGGTGACATCACTTCACCCAGACATGAAATGAAATGATGAACCGTTGAGGCCGAGACATTAATCAAACATCAAGTTCAAACATTTTAAACGAACACTCCCTTAATAGCTGGAGTGGGACTCGTGGCTCCTCATCCTCTTTAACTCAGCCTTATTCCTCCGGGACTCCTCAGGGCTCCTTCATCCACCCTCCTCTGTAGCTGTCGTCGTCGTTCCTCCTCTGTGCTGCTGGATGTTCAGGCCCCGGTGTCCCTGTGGACCTCCAGTCTTGTGTAAGGTGTTTGAAAACACACTATCCTCTCTTCACTTTAGAGTTTTCTCGGTTACATTGTACTCCCTGCGGTTCTTCTTGACAATCTCAGCCACATAGTCATGGTCAGATGAGCGAGAGAGAGCGCCGCTGCCAAGAGGTGTTTTAACTTTTTTTTCCAAGCTTCTTTCAGTCCTCGGTTGTAAACACCTGGGAGATGATGATAATCGGCCTTGGTGAGGCTTTAGGCCGGGGTTTAATCGCCAACTTCTACATTTCCTTTGAAAAGTTGTTCAGTTTTATATTTTTTTTACACCCATGAGACACATTTCTTGTCTCAGACTATTTTAGATCAGGTCCTTTATGACTTCCACTAGGCTATATCAACTAAGATCTTGTCTTTATGAACTGTTGAATATCCAACACATTTATTGTCTGTGTGCATGTTTTTTTTAAAGATAGTTCCAACAAAGCTGGAGTTTTCTTATCATTTCAGACCACAGCTGATCAGTTTCTGCAGTTTTTGCCAAATGTGAATACTTTCTTTCAGTTGGTAAATAGTTGTAAATAAATCATGAAAATTACCCAATAAAGATTTATATTTGTTAATCCAGATTTTTGCTGGTTTTCCAAGTTTGTAATTATGTGTTTGCACTTTTCACTCTTCATTCAGAGACAGATAAAAGTGTTAAAGTGTTTTTTTGAGATGTTGTTACTGTATGTAGTTGGAAGCAAGAAAATGCTGGAAATGTAACAGCGATAAGACAAATTGTTGTAATTATAAGGCACAATTATGACATTCAAACGTGACTTGGTGCCTAATGAATCTGCCACATTGGGGTTTTTTTTTAGTTTTAGTATGAGTCATGTTTCATGTAGTATTTCTTTCCCCTGGCGGATTTCATCATGTTTTACCAGTTACTCACTCATCTCATGGATTCTGACAGAAATCCTTATTTTCACCTGGACAACAGTCACGTCACCAGCAGCAGCTCATACCTTTTCAGACACTTCATGTAGTTTCCGTGCTCGTCTTTCCCACAGTTCCCGAAGGCGTTTCCTGCTGCATTGACGTCTTGGAAGCAGGCGTCATGGGCCGGTCGAGCTCCTGCAAACACAACGCATCTCCCATCAGCCCCGTGGTCTCAGGCTCTGTGCGCTTGCTCTTGTGCTGCGGTTGCTAACAATGTCAGTAATGATCCTCCTCTACACACACAACAAATGGCAGCGTCTTAACATCACAAAGCTCTTGGCAACAGACACACAAACACAGCTTAAGCCAGGTCTTAGCCACCTGCCAGTCTATACTACTGCAGAGAGGACGAGGGGCGACCGACCACCACGGTGTCGACCCTCGCTCAGCTCAGAGACCCCCGAGGGACGGGTTTTAGGAAATGTCAAGACATCTCAGGAAACACGTTTGTGTGGTGTTAAGACCAGAAACAGATCGATATCAGCTCAGTGTTCCTCACAGTGGAGTTTCAGCAAAGCTACAACATGGTGACCTCATGATGAGGACAGAAGAACTCAGTGTTTGGTCAGGCTAAGCTAAGCTAAACTAAACTAAGCTAAGCTAAGATAAGCTAAGCTAAGCTAAGCTAAGCTAAACACATACAAGAAAAAGAGAGTGAACCCCTGGACTAAATGGACACCAACAATCTGAAACCAGTAGCTGCTGATCGGACCCGACCAAACCTTAAAGGGGAACTACGCAAGTCTGGTCGCTTTTTCTCTGTTTCGGTTAGGCTACTTTTTTCTCTATGGAGCTCCCCCTACAGGATCGGAGTGAATATTTTCACTGTTGTAAAAACCAAGGGGGCAGTTGTCGGTCTGAGAAGTGAAGCTCACTTCCGCGTTCAAAAAACTGCAGTCCCCCCGGCTTCCTCTGGGGGCTGGTGTAAGAAGGGAGCATTCCCCATAGACCCCCATGTTAAAATCGCCGACTTTACATCCTCAATAAACATGATCAAAGCCTGGTGTCAGCATGTTTTTTGGTCTCAATCGATAGTTTCTACCCCCGCACACACTCTGAGGGGGGTGAATTTTTTTTAAAACTCTACCATTTTACTGTTATTAGGTTAAAACTCTGGCCAATTAGGGCGCGGAAACGTTTAGTGATAGGTCCGGAGCGGTCTGTGGACAGCTGCTTCGAGGCCAGTGGGCAGGTTCTTGGCCGGCCAATCCAACATGGCGCTGTTCAGGCCGCCACATTTGAGTCACAAAAACGACTCCCCAAAACCAATGGGTGACGTCACGGATGCTACGTCCATTCTTTTTACAGTCTATGGTAAAAACTCACTGCTAACCCTCCTCCCTCCATGTGCATTTGTTTTCAACGAAGCTGGCAAGAAGGCAATCTGTTACTCCAAAGCTGTTTAATTAAGGTAAAAAAAAAAATCTTGCATTGTTCCTCTTTAAGGAGGAAAAATTACATTTTGAAACTTAAATATATAGACCACATAGGATCTGTGGGTGAAGCTAACAATTAGCTTCTCTGCAACTGTGCAAAATGACACCACATCGTTTCACATCAAGACAAACATGAAGACAAACTTTTGATCTCAGGGCAAGAGTTGCGAAAATTAGCTCCAGTTCTCAAAACTGTGTCAGAACAAAAAAAAAAAAAAAAAAATCAAAACAATGAAGAAATATAATGAAAAAGTCACTGTGTTGTTTTTTTTTTTCATCTAATGTGCTAATGTTAAAAATAGCAGCTTTCACATCTGAGAGAGAAAAGGAAGCAGATCGTGTGTTTGATGAGAGTTTACTTTGACAGTCTCAGCTCATGGTTTTCATGGTGCATTAACTCTGACACACAGTACAGCTCCACAGTTACTCCTCTGCAGTCTCTAAACACCGTTATTATTGGACATAAATCCCTGAGTAATTCTACACCGTTCATTGTACAGTGTTTAAACAAAGGGCCTCACACTGTTCTGAGGGTTTTGTTTGGTTTTGGTGCAGTGTATGGTGTGTGTGTGTGTGTATGTGTGTGTGTGTGTGTGTGTGGCTGTGGTCATTACCGTAGCCCCAGAGCTGCAGACACTGCTGCTCGTGGGTGAGGCACATGCCGTTGTAGCAGTAGGCCACGCCGTACTGACAGGAGGAGCCGTCCAGCAGGTAGACGTTGGACGGACAGTACGGAGAGGCCCCGGTGCAGTATTCTGGCAGGTCACAGGCCCCCGCCGGGCCCCGGCACATGGTACCGGCCTGCTTCAACTGGCACAGAGAGACAGAGAGAGGGAGAGAGAGGGAGAGGGAGAGAGGAAACAATGAAAAGGGAGGAAGACGTGTGAGACAAGACACAGGAGGAATCCTTTTTTTTTTTTTTTTTTTACAAGACAGTAGCTGTAAAAGAATATATCTGTGGGGATATTGATGCATTTTTAGCCTTGCAGGTGTAAAGAAGGGACCAAAGATGACATTGACAGAGGAAGAGAATAAGACAAACAAGAAGAGAGGAAAAAAGACAGGATAGAAGACTGACGCCAAACTCGCCATCTCGTTGTTTGACCAGTAAGTAATGCTTGTGTAGCTACGTCTGTACCTCTGTAATTTTATATTTACAACGATACTGTTAAAGGGAACTACACTCCACAACTGTAGGGGGAGCCAGAGAGCAGAACACAATCATCTGCAGTGGAGCTTGACGTTAAAAGACACAAAACAGAGCAGGTGTGTTTGGTTTGATTTGATTTGATCAGATTATACGGGACCTTTAACACTGTGACATTATGATGTCATAACAAAGCTGTCACACCCCATTTTACTTTATGCTCCAGGGGGCCGTGAGAGGGTTCAAGTGGGTCCCCAACCTTATCTTGAAATCTTACCACTTTTTTCTACAATTTTTAAAGTTTTATTTGTTTTTGAGAATTTTTTCTCTTTTTTGAGAAATGTTACCACTTTTTCTAGAATTGTTTTTGAGAAATTTAAACACTTTTTTCTAGAATTTTTTTTTTACTTTTATATTTTTAAAGAAATTTTACCACTTTTTGTACAATTTCTTTTTAAACTTTTTTTGTTTGAGAATTTTTACCAATTTTTTCAAATAGAAATAGAGATTTCTCTATTTCCAAAAAAATCACGCCATTGGCCCCAATTTGAACGTACATTGACTTAAGTAATGTAAGTACTGTAATGTTCTTCAGTCTCAGAACAAATATTTGTGTATTTCTGTTCCTTTTTTTGTTCCTTGATGTAAAACAGTTTGAGAACCACTGGTCTATGGGACCTTTAGATTGCAATAAAGTTCTTCAGTTTGAGAAGATACAACACATTTGTCGAGTGTATTTTCATTTGAGGGAACGGTGCACTCTGTTATTAAAGCTGAATAACAGATGTTTTGAGCAGAGGACAATCTGGCCTATTTTTGAATTTCACCCCTCTCACATTAAGCCACGTTATCTCTCATTTGGAGTCATGACCGTCCCTGTTTCAGCTCCATGTTTGCTCTCCACCGGCTCCACCATGTTTCCTCTACACCTGCTGCTTTTGGTAGCAATGTAAAAAGTCTAAGAGGTAAAACTCTGTCCGGAAAAAGATGTGAACAATATTGTGACGCCTAAAAACAAACAAAGAGGAGTTGTAGCTCCTCTTCCTGCAGACGGCGGCGGGCAGGTTATTGCTTCTCTCTCTGTTTGTCTCTGCTGTCAGGCTTAAAGCTCAGTGGAGTTTTGAGTGGTGGGAGCGGAGGAGGGGAGGGGGGGGGTCTCACTGCTGTGCTGTGTGTGTTACAACGGGACGTCAGGATTTGCATTTGAACAGCGAAGATGAGAGCGGAGATGAAACGTGCTGCTGGGATGTGAAGACGGCGAGGGCCGCTGTGACGGGAGCTGACTGGAAGCGCTCTGGGTACAGTATGCCAACACACTGACACGATGACTGACAGTGAACTAATGATACTGAGATACTACTGCAAACAAGGTGAGCTTCCCCCTTCCTCTGCAGCTCTGCCTCTGTGTGTGTGTGTGTGTGTGTGTGTGTGTTACCTTGCAGCCCTCGCAGCACACTCCATGTGCACACTGAGCCTCCTCCTTCAAGGTGCAGTTGTTGGCGTTGCAGCAGTCGTTGGTGCATTCCTGGAAAATTAGACACACACTCGTTATTAATGAATGCACTTGTTAATTTTCTATCATCACAGACTGTAACATCTGCTCATCTACCTTGAAAAGTCTCAATCGATACTGATACTGTGTTTGGTGGTAACAGTGAGGGATCATGGGATTCGAGGTTGCTGCTGAGCTTTGTTGTGATTGTTTCTCTTATAATTCATGAAGCAGATGTTCAGCAGGTTTTTTTTTAAACCGGAGCTGAATCATCCTCCTCTCCATAACAAACTGATCAAACAGCAGTTTCATGTTTCTCCAACGCTTTTTATTTTACTTTAGCCTTTAACTGTTGAGGGGTTAACGTCTGATTACTAAAAATCCTTCATAGAGTTACAATACAAAGAGAGATAAACACAAATAAAAGGGAATCTTGTGACTAAAATGATAATGAAAATGTCAGATATCGTTAGTCTCATAGCATAATTGTCTACGTCATTTTTTGGCCAAATTGAGATATCTGCCTAACTTTCCTCTCCTACCACTGCTGCATCACCTTGCCTTATTGGCTATGTCCTCAACCAATCAGGCAGATAGTGATTTTGGACTCTAAAAAGTGTTCTAAGTCATCTTTTTGACTTTGCTTGCTAGAAATTGTGTTTTTTCTTTTTTTTTCCCGAAAATGTTCAAATATGACTTAGGCAATTATGCTATGAGGCTAACGATATGATTCTTAGAGGATATGACATCATCGACAGGCAACCCATGAAACGTATTGATACCACGATTGATCAAAGTCTCTAATTTCTCTGGTTTGAGAATTTGAATCCAATCTAATCCACTTTATTTATACAGCACATTTTAAAAAACATAAAAGTTTACCAGAGTGCTGCACAGTGACTAACATACAGGGAATACAGCACAGAAAACACATGAGAATTTAAAAAACAAAACATTTATATTTAAAAGCCATAAAGAGGACACTCACAGACAGATTAAAAATGTAATAGAAACATTTTAGAGTTTAACAACTCAAAAACATCTAGAACACAAGTTTGGATGTTTTAAGAAACTCCATTTAACTAAAAGTTCATTTCAATCTTATAATGTTTAAGGTTTCTCACTTTCTACTATGACATCAGCATTATTTGGTGACTCATCTGCAGTTAAACACAGTCACGAATATTAATGAGACTCAACCTGAGCTTCGACTGAAACACAGGAATTTGGGATGATTTGAAAAACTTGTAAAGAAGAAGTACAAACATTTTTAATGACAAAAGAAATGAAAATTTAACTCGATGTGTATGTGCATCTTCCTAAAATCAGCAATAACAATAACAGCCTAAAAGGTCAGAGGTCAAACCGTCCATCAGAGGCGTCTTGATGATAAATACACACACTCCTCACACGAAGAAAAAATAAAATAAATAAATAAATAACACACATAAAACATCTGAATCCAGAAATGTGACTGTGCGCCCACTGTCACACGCAGTGTACACAAAAGACAACATCTCCTGTTGCCATGGCGCCCTACTCCGAGCCACGGTTACGGTCAAAACAGATGTGGGAGTTGACTCGAGCAAGAGGAGGAAGAAAAAAGAAAGAAAAGGGAAAAAAAAAGCCAATTATAGCGGCAGGAGAGAACAGAGAGGGGATTATGCCGGAGCACAACAACAATAACAACAACAACAACAACAAAAAAAAGGAGCTCTGACTTGTTTGTAGTGTGACGACGAGCTCGGATCCTAAAACGGAAATAAAAGGTCTCTCTGTGTGACTTCCTGTGCAACGCTGCCGTTCCTCCATTCAGAATAAAAAGAGCTGTCGTAGATTCACCGGTTTACAATCTGGGGCCTCGTTGTTTTCCGGTTCATAGACGAGGCAGTTAAAGGAATAGTTCCAACGTTTTGGCAAATTGGCCCATTGCCATAATCCCTATAGTTTTAGCAGTAGGTTCGTCGCCTTTAATTGTCGGTGCAACCTATTTTTAGAGCGGCGGAGCAGAGCCGTGAGCTGCTCAGAGCTACGCTACGGAGGCTCATGGGATTTTTTGGTTTCCCTCATCAAACTCATCAAATACACAATCCAACAACTCCAAAACGCTCTGGTGGACAAGTTGTGACCTGCACATTCACCACGCTATGAGATAATAACAGAACGTTACGAGACAGAGTTGTTTTAGAGGGAAATTCATGCAAAACCGCTGATGTGCGTTCCTGTCGAGGACAGTTTTTTCGGCAAGCAGTCTCTGTATTTACTTCGAAAACAACTCAGTTTTGGAGCGATTTAGAGTTGTTGGATTGTGTATTTGATGAGTTTGATGAGGGAAACCAAGAAATCCCATGAGCCTCCGTAGCGTAGCTCTGAGCAGCTCGCAGCTCTGCTCCACCGTTCTAATAATAGCTTGCACCGACAAATAAAGGTAACGAACCTACTCCTAAAACTATAGGGATTATGGCAATGGACCAATTTGCCAAAATGTTGCACTATCCCTTTAAGCATTATTCTGTAGCTCGTCTCATTTGCAAGGCTAAGAGCAGGTGGCTTGTCAGCAGCCCGAGCTCAACTGTCAGCTCAGGCTCCGACTCAGAGTCATAACAAACGGCCCCTCGCCGCCTGTCAGCCACCAATTTGCTTCCTCTGTTTTTCAATTTGCTCGGCTGCGTGAACCAAAGACAGTTTACTTAACCTCTCTGAGTTTATAAAGCGCAAAAACACTTCATCCCGATTTTGTGGCGGCGGGCTGGGGAGGGGAGGGGGAAACTACTTTTAGCTGGGTTTCCCACAAACATGACGTGCCACCACGCTGACTTTACTCTCCAGCGACACTCTTGTCTACAAACGTGACACCTCCTCCTACGAAGCTGCGCCAGTGTGACAATCGGTGAAGTTTAAGGGATGTTTACGTTGACTTGTCAGGTTTGGTTCCCACGAAAACCTCTGATCAGCTCTGTATCACGCAGCTGAATCCACACTGAGGAGCTGTCAGGAAATAGTCCCATCAAGTGGATGTGTGTGGGTTAAAAGCCCCATGATACACATGTACTGCATGATGTGTAATCAGCTGGTTGTCTCTTATGGTGTCTTATGGTTACAGCTGCAATTGTACTGCATCTCATGCAAAATAATAGTTTCTTTTTATTCATTTTCTTATTTTCTTAATTGTTAATCACTTATTTAGGATATGCATTGTCAGAAGCATTGTTATTACATTCAGAACTGCAATTTCTTTTATTTATATCACATGCCTAAGGTTTTTAGACTGTATAAGGAAGCTGGAGAACCCACACAGGCACAAGGTATTGTTCCTTTGAAGCTAATGTTAAAATTACTTAGCTGCTGTTGTTTGGTTTAAAACAGTTTTAAAATACTCTATTTACAGTGTATAAGAGAGAATCTATGAACCGATTAATGGTAATTTGATTGTGTACTTGAGATAATGGCCGATGCTTTTATTTTGAAGAGACTCTTGAGTAGTTTTCTGTGAGCTTAAAGATGCTAAGCCAGGTTAGGTCCCTTTTGTTTCATTATTCTTTGTAAAATCACCAATTAATGGTAATTTTATAGTAATTTGAAGCAAATGTAGATGCTTTTATTTTGAAGAGCCCAGGTTGCCAAGCCTGCCCAGTTCGTTTTTTCTTCTTCTTAACGTTCTTCTACTTTGTAAACTGCAGCATGTTGGATAATAAATGAATAAGACACATTGTGGTTAACAGTTTGAAACTTCAACTCCACCTCACAAGGCCCATGCAGGAATCGAACCCAGAACCTACTGGCTAACCAACACAGTAGCTCCGCCCCGCCGTGAACCTGTGAACACATCACAACCAATGGGAAAACTCACGTCCGGTTCTCCACAGTCGCACTCCTCTCCGTCCTCCACGAAGCCGTTCCCGCACTTCTTCCCCCCGACCAGGTCCTTCATGTTGGGCATGTTGTACAGGCACATGCCCCCTCCCTTCTGGAAGTAGCTGTCCAGGTCGCGTTTGCTGCAGCGGCTGAACACCTTGGGGAACGGATGCCTTTGGACGGAGAGGTAGATGACAACATTGTTATTCTGTGAATTTCTTTACTTCTTTTGAGTTTCTTTTGTGGTGCTTTGAGGTGCCGTAGGACAAAAGGCTTTCAGCACAATAACACTCTAATTTGAAGGACGACGAGGGGAATTAAAAATCTGTGAGAATCATAATGAAAACTACAGAAGCCCTGAAAGGAAGGTGAAGTGTTTTTTTTTTTAAATAACCTTCCAACCTTCCTTTTATCTGGGAAGAAAGACTGAATGAAAAATATTTTGGTGTAAAGAGTCACCAAATCCTCTAGCTGCTGAACGTGACATTGATGTGTATGGAAGATGTTGAACGTCCACAGGAAATATGTTTCTACAAGGTGTTTAAAAGCAGAAACATTTTCACTATTTATTACTTTTTTTATGCAATTTTGGGAAAGATGGATAATATAAGTCCATCAGGTTTTTTAAATGTCCTCTTTTTCTCATATTCCTTTTCATAATCTCACATTTTTGGGGTTTTAGATGGATAAATACAACTTTTTTTTTAAATCCTCAGAAGAAAATAAATATTAATATGAGTTAAACAATGAAAACAATAAAATACAAATGCAAAGACAAAGAAATACGCTGATTTCAATAAAAATAGGGGTAAATAGATAAATAAATGTGTTAATATGAACCAAAGTTTAATTTATGGTGTCATCGTAGACAGGAAATTATGAATCTGATGCTGGACGTTTGATTTGTCAGTTTTACTATTATTTCTTACCTTATCATTTCTATATATCTATTAATGTGGATGCTCATGGTCTGAGCCTCCAGTCACATCTTTTTTAGTCAAACTGAGTCCTGTAGAAGGGTTTTTTTTTTTAAATTTTACTTATTTCTCTTAAAAATGATAAAACATACAAAAATGATCCTGAAAATGTAAAATAAAAAACTTCTCTCCTCTTTCAAGGCTTCTGTTTGTACGTTATCCAGTTAAATGTTTGTCCTTTTAGCTGATGCAGCTGTTTTTCACATGGTAATGTAACATCAGTGTCAGTGTGAACAGGTTCGTGCTGATTGAAGCCCGTCGTGGCGCCTCAGGCTCACCCGGTGGCGGCGGCCATGACGCAGCCCCCCTGCTCGGCCGTGGCCTCCACGCAGCAGCCCTCGTGGTCGTGGCTCATCCCGAAGTTGTGGCCGATCTCGTGGGCCATGGTCGCCGCGGCGCCGATCGACAGCTCGGAGTGATCCTGCAGTCACGAAATAGAAATAAATAGAAAGCTTAAGACTTTCTCACCTGAAGTCCTCTCTCCTTTTTTTTTTTATTTCTGTTTACATCCTCCTTCTGCGCAGTGTTTGTTATAAAACAAATTCATAATTAAACTAATTACCATAATAACTGCCACACAGTTTAACCTGCAGCCTCTGGGCTCCACTGTTGTTGTGTATCTGTTGTTTCTCTCTTTTTCTCTGCTCTTGATACATTTCTAAACCCCGTGGGAGTCTAATAAAGTCAAACCTAAACACATTTTCATTTTTCACACAGATGCTCCAGAGCCACACACACAGTCTGCGGGTCATTCTGGGACGTTTTTCATTTGCCAAGCGTTTTTTGTTGTTGTTGCATAGGGATTGAAAGGGAGGATCGTTGAAATAATAGGTGATAGCCCGCTGACAGATGCTGATTATGTGTTCCCCCCGAGGTCAGGCAATTTGAGACAATCAGTTTCCCCGAACCTCTCCGAGGGAGGCACAGGGCTGCTGGGATTTACACTGTTTTATAAGGAAGACTGACATCACGGAAACATCTAGAGAGGAGCCAGTCAGTTTGCTTAAAAAGAAAAATAACTATGATGGAAAAAATAACACAGACTTCTCTCTGGAGCTGATCTGCTTCCACCATGTCAGTTTAATTGTACTGTATTAACTTGTTTTTGTGTGTTTGTTGAGCTGTTGTTGACAGATCATTTTTGGCTAATTGTTTTGTTCATGTCATCTCCTCTTCACCATCAGTGTATTTCAGTATGTATTTTTACTGTGTTGTGCAAATTAAGTGACTATTTTGAACTACACTTCACATATAAAAACTCAACCAGGTACAAAAGTAGAAATTTAACAACAGCTACAAACAACCTGTGTAACACAATCTGTGTTAAAGCAACTTTATGTAACAATTCTACCTTAAAATGATTGTTTCTAGTTGACACCTCATTAACTGACACAGCGCCCCCTGCTGGCTGGGTAACTGGCGGACTGATGTATTTCAACAACTACCATTACGTCGACGCAATTGCTAACGTGCCATCAGTCCAGATGTAGCCTACCATGCGGTTAGAGCTAGTTAGCATGCTAATATAGAATAGTAGGGGAGACTGGAGGATTATTGCAATGAAACAGTGACGCTCGTCCTGCACATGCTCATTCTAAACGGTGTTCATATTTAAAGCAACACAACCTAATTTTTTACTATAAAATGATTGTTTCTAAATCATTATGGCGTTTTATTGACTGTAACAGGGATAACGTCTCCTGTCATTGACAAGGCGCTCCCTATAGCTAGCTAGCTTACTGTTCTTTGCGTGAAAAAATTAGCTTGGAAATTACAGGTGGGAAATTCGGTATGATCTCAGAGCTCCCATTTTCCAACTTGACGTCAGTGGCAGCAATGAAACATGCCAACCTTCATCATTAATGGTAAGAATGGAATTGAAACAAAAGTTATTTGTCGATGTTTTTGCGCATCTTCGTCTGCGTCCATAATAAGAATAAAGTGAGGTGAGAGCTCAGAGAAAAGGCAGGATCAAAGGCCGACGCCATCTTGTTTCTGGACAGAACGGTCAGTAACTTTGCTAGTTACGTTGACTTCAACTTGTCAACTAATGCTCATGTTTGCAGAATCTCTAAGATGTACCTTGTGGTTAGAGCTAATTAGCAAATAGCATGTTAAATATAGAATAGCAGCGGCGCCGGAGACTGGAGGATGGTCGCAGTGAAACAGTGATGACACTAATACTGTACATGCTCATGCTAAACAGTGTTAATATTTGAAGCAACACATCATCATTTTTACTTTAAAATTGTTGTTTCAATCATTATGGCATTTCATTGACAGAGTGGTCGCTAATCTTTGCTAGTTACGTTGACTTCAGCTTGTCAACAAATGCTCATGTTTGCAGAACCTTCAAGCTTTTATTAAATGGTAAATAGGTGCAAAAGTGGTAGAAACACAATCAGCACGTGTTAAATAATGCTCTGAAGGAAGAAACACACACACAGTGTCCTAGATGCAAAGGTAGAAGAGCACACACACAGGTGGCGGCAGCAGTATTCAGACGTGTTTAGCTCCTCTTTGATCTGCTGAAAGCTGTCACTCACTCTTAGCTCTGCCTCTGAATTATGCATACTGTATAAAGCAGGGATGTGTTAACTGTCTGGAAATGCTGATGTTCTGCTCTGAAATCCCTCCCGTGTCATTTCATTCTCTGAAAGCCAAACTTCAGAGGTATAATAAAAGCGTGCGCTAGCTGTGCTGGCCCCGTGGTGGTGTTGAGCGGCGGTGGCGGTAGCGGTGACGGTGGCTCCGTGGGGGCCAACAGGACATTTGGATTCCACCGGCCACAGTCGGTCCACAGGGGAGAGCTGACAGCCTATTAGAAGCAAATCAAGCATGGAGAAGCTATCGATCTCCGCGGCCCCACGTCCATTCAGTCCACCACCACACAGCCGCACGTATATGAAGCCGTACAGCTCCACTCCACAGGCCGAGCAAATGGACAGAGTGGACGCTTTTTAGAGCTGTAGGAAACCAGGCGAGGTCTGAATGTTAACACCTTAAAAAGTACCAGGAGGGGAGCAGCTAGAGCACCGAGTCCTGAGTGGGTTCAACCCTCCACATAAAAACCAAACTATTCAAACTGGTGGAAGAAAGAAAGTCAAAGAAACTACGTTAAACTGTTTAATTCTTTTCTCAAAATAAAAGTTTTTCTCATACACCATCTGCATTAGATTACACTAGAAATGAATTAGATTTAACTCGAGTAAATCACAGTAACAGTATGGCATCGATTTCAGCGCAACTGTGAGGTTTTTACACGGATTTCACAAACACCTGGTCGGAGATTATTTTTGTTAGTTTAGGATTCAGACTCAGATTCAGACCGGTTTTAGAGTTTATCCTCCCACAGACGCTCAGGCATCAGACAGGAGTCCAGGGTTTGTCTAATCAATGGGGGGTGAATCTGAACCGGGTCAGAGGTCCAACAACGTCACATGACCTAGAAGGACCTCAGAGTTCAGACCATCCACACCTGTTAACCAAACAGAAACCCAAACCTTGACTTTATTTTAACTACATCCTCTCTTTTCTCTTGCTCACATGTTTGATCACTCCTTTTTAGAATATACTTCCATTTTAACTCCTCCATTATGTTCTTTACACAAACAGTAATCGTAACTAAACCCATCTGCAATACACCTGGCACTTTAAACTGATGTGCACTTTAGGGCACCGTGCAATACAACTTGGTACCCATGCACTCCTGCACTCTAGCACTTGTCACTTTTGCACCTTGCACTTTATCTCTCAGAAACTCTTTAGGTCCCACTACCCATGGAAGTGTTGTAAAAATGTCAATGTTTTATCTCGTTATAGTTGTTTTGTTATGTCCTTGTAGTCTGCATTGTTATGTTGTTTATAATACTATGTTTTTCTGTCACTGTACTGTTTTTATGTTTTGGGACTCTGGATGGAAATTAGCATTGCTGCTATAATCCGGCACATTTACATGTTTTTATATGTTCATTGATGTGCACTGTCCCACCCAAATAAACAAATAAAGTAAAGTAAATCTCCATAGGTTCCTCTACCTAAACCCAACCATTTTCTCTTTATAAGCCCAAAACTAACCAAAGGCTGCTAATTCTGCTCGTTTTTTATGCTTTTAATGGTCTCTGGTTGATCGATTTTCATCCTCTTTTAATTTTTTCTCACAAAGTTTTAATCACTTTGGGTCAAGAAAGTGTTATAAGATTAAAAACCAGAAAACAAACAAATTAAACTCATTAAAGACAAATTAACCGGTTGTAAATTCAAATCTCCTCACAAACACAAACATTAACCACTGCACCACAGCGCCGCACCAAACAATCCCCCACAAAATCCTGTATTTAATCTGGGGCACTAAAGGAAAAAACCGAGCATGTAGAGGTGACGACCGGACTGATTTAATTTGGAGGTCGTTCTGCACCAAGAAATAGACATTCAATAACAGCCGGACTCCAACTGGGAGAAAAGATTGAGGGTAAAAAGAAAAGATAGGTGACAGAGAAAATGTTTTCCCACGTACCACATTGATGCCTCCAGAGTTTTCCAGGCTGCACATCCCCTCCAGCGGCGCCATCCCGATAGTCGTCCCCTTGAAAATCACTCCCCTATCACAGAAAACACACACACACACACACACATATCAAAAAAAAGAGAAAAAAATCACTTAACCTCAATCTCCCTTCAGCTCACTTATGGGCTCCACGGTGGATTCACATTGATTGCAGATGCAGCAGCAGAGCGCGGCGGCCTCGACTTGATAAGCCTGTCAGATGTGGGAGAGGGCGTGCGAGCCGAGGAACCGAAATCCGCCATGTGGTCTCTTGGCAGCCGTCACTTTAGCTTCCAAAAACAAAATCAAGCCCTGTCTGCTGAATCAAAACAAAACGGGCCCTGTGGTAGTATCAGCATAACTAATTATAGAGCAACAGGGGCCAACAATTTACTGCTTATGGATAAATCTACAAATGTGTGTGTGTATGTCACTGTGCGTATGTGTGTGTGCCAGCAGTTTAAGCTGTAGCGCCGCTGCTGCTGCTCGGCCCAATTACAGCCGAGCGCGGCGAGAGATCCGGTTTAATACAATCTAATGATTTGTCAATTTAAAACGTGAAGTATGAAATCATGTGACGCAAAGCTGGAGTTTATATGTCGACACATGAGGGGACGGCAGTGTGTGTGTGTGTGTGTGTTAGCTGAGGTACAATAATGATTTATGATGTTATGCGATATAACTTTATGTTTATTTTGATTATGTATTGTGAAGAAAAGGTGACAGACAGGAGATAATGACCCTCATAATTATAATTACACTATGAAAAGCACAAAGCAAATGAGCTGTCAAACACTTTTCCAACAAGAAAATAACATCTTTAATTCCTCCCTCTTTCCACAAAATGATGGATTGATAATAATCTAATTGTTTGTTAGCTCCCTCGTACCCAATTTAACTTCCGCAAATATTTGCAAAGAGGAATGAGATAAGCTTAAAGGGATAGTTCAACATTTTGGCAAATTGGCCCATTGCCATAATCCCTATAGTCATAGCAGTAGGTTTGTTACCTTTAATTGTCGATGCAAGCTATTTTTAGAACGGCGGAGCAGAACCGTGAGCTGCTCAGAGCTACGCTACGGAGGCTAATGGGATTTCTCGGTTTCCCTCATCAAACTCATCAAATACACAATCCAACAACTCCACAACGCTCTGGTGGACAAGTTGTGACCTGCACATTCACCACGCTATGAGATAATAACAGAACGTTACGAGACAGAGTTGTTTTAGAGGTAAATGCAGAGACTGCTTGCCAAAAAACTGTCCCCGACGGGAACGCGCATCAGCGGTTTTGCATGAATTTACCTCTAAAACAACTCCATCTCGTAACGTTGTGTTATTATCTCATAGCGTGGTGAATGTGCAGGTCACAACTTGTCCACCAGAGCGTTTCGGAGTTGTTGGATTGTGTATTTGATGAGTTTGATGAGGGAAACCAAGAAATACAATGAGCCTCTGTAGCTATGACTATATATTATGGCAATGGGCCAATTTGCCAAAATGTTGAGCTATCCCTTTAAAGGAACGGATATTAAATAAATAAAATGTAAAGAAACAGTAACCCTGGAATAACCTGGTGACTCCCAACCACCATATTTAGTTCATCAACTTGTTTGCAGGTTTTCCAGATACAGAAAGTGGGAACCCAGATTTTGTGTTTGTGTGTTTGTTTGTGTGTCTTACGTGAGCAGCTGGGCGTTGTCGTGCTTCTTGCGGGATTTCAGCTTCTGCCTCCACTGTAGGAAGGACCACAGCGTGGCGTTGGGCTCCTCGGTGACGATGCACTGGTCCCTGTCGGTCCAGACCTCCAGACCGATCAGAGGCACTCGGATGTTCAGAGCCCTGTAGAACTGAACACACACACACACAAAACACAACACAACACAAACGTCATAAGCTCCAGTAACACAATGTGAGGATGCCATCGATTGGCTCCTGATGAGGCCGATATCAGTGTGCATTTTTCTTATCCGTGAATCATTTATTTGGACACAAACAGAGCAGATGAGTAATAGATGACAGCGAGATATGTGATGAGTGTAGGACAGTGTGGGGCTGTTTGTGCACTCAGCAGCAGCAGGAGAGAGCATCAGCGTTACCTTATCCACGTAATTGGCAATTTCCATTATCCTGGTCTTGGTCTTTTCATAGTCCTTATTCTGCCGCTTAAACTGCAGGACAGAGGACACAGAGCGTTAGTGGCACGAAGGAGATCTGCAGTCAGAAAAATAGATTAAGTGTTAGAGACAATCTCTTAGCTAATGGACCGTGATTGTGTTTTTTTTTTTATCTTGCTCCGTCTTATTTCTTGTTTTTCAAGATTTTCTCAAATTCCAAACTATGCCAGTGGGTTCGATATTGACCATTTTTTCTCAGTCCGTCGTCCAAGTGTCTCCTGCAACCACAGGACTGTTGACCTCTCACATCACGACTGATCCTGATCTCCAGGTCTTCATTGCATTGGACTCCCTCCAGTTCACCCACCGACCCGACAACACGAGCCCGGGACGGCAGCCAGAGCCATCAATGCCCTTTGATTTACTCATCCAAACCCCTTCACCACCATCCAGGATCAAAGACTTTAAACCAAACATCCAAACGAGCTCCACAGAGCTGCACCACCTGCAGCCAAACATCAGGAAACCAAAGGATCTTGTGGTTGTGCGCTTGAGGACATCCAGACCCCCCCTGCTCCTCTTGTCATTTATTTTTATTTATTTATTTATTTGATTAGGACATTGCATAATAATCAACATGTCAGCCAGAGCATCAATGTAAATATGCCGGAGTTAGCATAGTTGCTAATTCACATGCGAAGGCAAGTCATAACATACAAACCAATATACCAGTATACAAATAGATAAAACACAGTTTTACACAAAAAAATAGGTCCTAATTCACATTAATTCACATTAAGAGTCCATCATTGGTGGAGATACATTGGAGATGGTCCAGCAGTTGTCAACGGAGTCATCAGTGTCTGTAGCACCAACCCAAACCCTGTACGTCTAGATCCTCGGTCTGAATCTGGATTGTATACTTCCACATCTGGGCTGATTACAGCTGTTATCCTACATTGTTGACTGACAGCCAGGAACTGGTCAAGTAGGGTCAAATAAAATCTGTTTTATTTTTTCTCAAATTCCGTTTTTTCCATTTTAACTTTTGGTAATTCAGTTTTTTACCTTTTACTCACTCCTTTTACTTGCTACCAAAAAGAGTGTGTTTTTACTGTTAATGACTAAAATGTACACAGATGAATAGAAATTACTTTAAATGTATTGAGGTAACAAACAAACACCACTTTTCCTCCATACCTTGAGAACAAATAAGTACTTCAAGTACCAACAAAATATTAATGCTTATGTGCTTTAAACTGTTACCAGTAAAATAAATTATATTAGTTTAAAAAAAAAAATTTTAAACTGAGATTATAATGTACCTTTGCTGCGGTAAGCACACTGAGATATCTGACTGTGCGACCCAATGTGAGCAATGCAGCATTCGGCGATATCATCGTGTAGCAGCCTGTAGTGGAGCTTCACCTGTAGATTGTTTTGAAGGTTGGAGGGGGCATGTGAAACAACGACAGGGGGTTTGTGCCACCCAGATTTGCTTCCCTCTTTGCAATTTTCCCCAGACATACAGTATGTTCCTCTTCTGCACGAAAACATAATTTCAGTCAAATTTCGTGATATTCCGCATTAAAAATAGATTCTGTTTTAATTGGCCAATTCTGCGATTCCGTGATCGTGGAAATCATAGGGCTTTAGTCAAGATGTGGAAGTAGCATCTAAAAATCCTGTGGACTGGACTGGACTTCCTGTTTGTTAACTGCTGTTTGTACCAAAGCACTTTCCTGTTATTAATTTTTTTTTCTGATTGTGACTCTGGACACAGCAGCATGGTCCAACCGGCCTTGCGTCACCACTTCTATCGTCCTCCATCATCATTATAATTACAGCAATTACACAAAGAACAGACCAGACTCTTCATACTGGTCACCATGATGTGCTGTTACGATCGCATTAAAACGCAGCAGCCAGGACTTTTATGGAGACATAGGGATCTCATCACTGCAGCTTAGTGTCTGGCGTGTTTAAAAGCCCCTCCACCTTTACATGTCACCTAAATACACTCCCTCGTTAAGCCGACACGTCCTTCCGCCTCGTCTCCGCATGCTTTTTTTTCCCTCGCTGTGACTGTAATGTTAGCTCAGACCTCTCAGCATGACAGAGATCCATTAGCCGGAATGAGATAATTGTCGAAGAAGATGCGGACCCCGTGTGTGAGCCATTTGAAGGCCCGTCTGATGTAAATGGATAAATGTGGCGCTCACGATGATGGTGATGCACCGTAAGAAGGAATATTCTGCAGTTGCATCATGGATGGAGAGGGTTGTTGTTGTCGGCTTACCAGTGTGTTGTCAGCCACGATGTACAGCTCCATGTACTTGGTTGTACCCCCGGCGTTCCTCTTAACCTGATGACAGAGATCAATGGGAACATGGTTATCAATGTGGAATCAGCTGGTTCCATTCATGTCGATTGGGAGTCACATTAATATTCATATGTACTTTGAATCTTAAAACCAACCCTTTGTGATTGATCTCCATCAGTTTCAGTGTTTTAACTCATATAATAGAATGGAACAGAATAGAAAATAATAGAATGGAATAGAATAGAATAGAATGGAATGGAATGGAATGGAATAGAATAGAATAGAATAGAATAGAATAGAATAGAATAGAATAGAATAGAATGGAATAGAATGGAATAGAATGTCCTTTATTGTCTTTGAATTTTCGTTGTACACATGACAAACCAGACGGCGCAACAATAGATAAAAGAGACTGTAAAATTAGCATAAGAAGAGAAGAGAAAAGCTAGAATAAATAATGTTAATAATGAAATGAAACAAAAATGAACAAAACAAACACAGTTTGCAGTTTTGCACAATCCCATATTGCACTGTGATTAGGTTTTTGGTGTTTTCTGAGTGTGGATACCGCTGTGGGGTAGAAACTGTTTTTAATTCTGTTTGTCCTTGTCCTGGTTGCTCCGTATACCGTCTGCCTGATGGAAGCAGTTCAAACAGGGAGTGACCGGGGTGAGAAGTGTCTTTTTTTGAGGCAGCGGACCACCAAACTCCCAAACATTTGTCCCCAACCAATCGGGCAGATTTTTATCAAACCCGACCCCTTGTGTTCCGCAAGTAAATCTGTTCAAATATGAGTTTAATAAAGCCAATAAGAAAGAGACAATGTTTCCTTTGTGTTTTTACTGAACACAGTCTTAAATCATATTTAGTAATAACAACACATGATGTAATATATAGACAAAATCAAATATAAGCAATTGTAAACTGTAAACTAATAACATCTCTTCTTCTCTTTATTATTACAATCATAAACTATTTCTACTGTATTTATTTGAATAAACGGAGAATCACAAAGCTGAGGCAGATATGTAGACACAGGGACCAGTATGAGACTGCAAAATCAAAGAGGAAAAACATGGACTGAAGGAGCCATGACTGATTGTACGACCTTAGAAACCCCCAATAGTGTGAATGTATAGGTGGCCTCACAGCCACAGTCCCTCCATCATTAAGCCTCCTCCCTCCTAACATTTGATTACCGCCATTAGCGAAAAGCTCTGCTGTAATTAAATCCCATTTATTTACACATGGGGTGTCATGAGGACAAACTCCACTCCACTACTTCACTCAGGATCTACGGCCTTCTTATATATTACCTCCAATAGTAAAAGCGTCTGAATCGACATTGGTGAGAAAGGAAATACAGAGAAACCAGCCACAAAAACAACCCGTCCTAACGATGATGGAGCTAAGGCAACGACCGACAGGAGGTGAGTGTGTGTTCGCTGCACGTGTCTCTCTCCGCAAGCGAAAGGAAAGGAGGAGCTTTTTATAATTAAATTCCTGGACTTAGCGCTATGAATTACCCTGTTGAGCACGGCCTCTCTCTCTCTCCTGTGTCCCTGGTCTTTGTGTGATTGCTGATAACCTCCTCACACTCCCCGGTGTGGAGAGGTTTTCTTAAGAACACCTCAGGCTAGGAGAGAGAGAGAGAGAGAGGGAGGGAGATGGAGCTGTGGCTTCTTTGGTGGAGTTGGATATTGAATTTCAAATCCAGCACCTGAGCTAACTTCCCTTTCAGCTGAGAGGAAAAAGGAATAAATTTGATCATATTTTCAACATAAATACCAGATCCGAATGACCACCGACTGTACAATTCAAATCTGTACTGTATCGTACCATATCAATATCACAGTCACATCATCTCTTTCCCCTCAGCACGGCTACATATGGTCTGATCAGAGGACAGGAGTCGGGAAGCAGCATCAAAACGTATCCAGAAGGTTTGAGGACCTCATGCAGCTCTGCAGCAGCTCTTAAAGACAGAGCTCAGAGGCTTCAGCCACCGCTCTGGTACAGCTTTTTTCATCTGAATCTCCAGGAGGAGACAGTGCATGTTTTTCAAAAGAGGTGATTTTCAAAGTTTCCAGACCAATTCCTTCATCTTCCGTGTAAAAAAAAAAGTAGTGAATATTCATCAAGAAAGCCAATTACAATTTGGAGGCGAGAAGGCCAGTGATAGAAAAGGATCTGTCTTCGTTAGTCCTTTTTTTTTTGTCCTTCAAGATGTTCAACAAACCTTTTCTCTGATCATTTTACTTCATTTTTCTGCTTCGCCAAGTCTGGCTTGGGGATGTTTTGGCAGCCAACAAAATTTGAAGGAAAGTGGGTGTAAAACCACTAAAAACAAACAGAGAAGTCAGAGGAGACACCATCTAGTCTATAAAACTTCTGCCTCCTTGCAAGGATCATCATCATCATCATCATCATCACCCTCGACTCTGCTCTTCACCAATCCCGTGCCCAGATCTCCAGACCAGCCGAGAGGCTGAGCCGCCTGACCCTGGAGCGTCACCCCGAGAGAGTTCAGCACCAACACAAGTGAAAGGAGTTGAGCTCTGCAGAAGAGTAGTTCTCTGAATTCTTGTGGTAGCTCCAAACAACACACTGAATTTTAAAGGGATAATAGCATTTTTTTAAAAAAGTGGGGTTGTATGATCTACAAATAGCCACTAAGTAGTTTAATTGCAGTAGAAGACTCTCTGCACTCCTCCCGTTAGCGACACCAGCCCATAGCCCTGCCCAGAGATTTACAACATACATTGTTGTGAACAGACCCAAAGAAACGGCCTATTTTCACGGCCTAAAAGAGGTTTTACCTGAAAAAAAAAAAAACGCAGTTCCATTGTTCGCTGTAATATAATTTTTCCAGCCCTTCAAAGTGCAGGAAAAACACAGTTTTTATTTGGACCTAACCAACTCACATATCCCTCCGCTCAGGGTTAGCGCCCGCCGATCAGCAGTTGGTTAGGTCCAAATAAAGACTGTGTTTTTCCTGCACTTTGAGGGGCTGGAAAAAATTATATTATAGCGAACAATGGAACTGTGTATTTTTTTTTTCAGGTAAAACCTCTTTTAGGCCGCGAAAATGTTTCTTTGGGTCCATTCACAACACTGTATGTTGTAAATCTCTGGGCAGGGCTATTCTACTTGCCAGCCCATAGGGCCCCATTGTGAACCCGGAAATGTTGAGTACCCCAAAGTTTTATGTTAGAAATATATAGTATGGGTCCCCAGTATTCAGAAACTGCCGGATGCTAATTTATATATATTGGGCAATTAGCACAATTGACATAATTAGCATAAATTAGCATAGTTTCCTATATGGGCAATATTTCAGCAAAATTGACTTGGCTGATCTGGGCAATATTGGAGTGGTTTTAGGGATTATTGATGATGCTGAATCCATTTCTGACATTTTCAAAATTCAAAATGGCTGTCTAAACCGGTAGTGACCAGATTTAAACCGCCAGTGGGCCGATTTTGATGGATTTCAATCTGGTCCCTTCCGGTTTAGACAGCCATTTTGAATTTTGAAAATGTCAGAAATGGATTCAGCATCATCAATAACCCCTAAAACCACTCCAATATTGCCCAGATCAGCCAAGTCAATTTTGCTGAAATATTGCCCATATAGGAAACTATGCTAATTTATGCTAATTATGTCAATTGTGCTAATTGCCCAATATATATAAGTTAGCATCCGGCAGTTTCTGAATACTGGAGACCCATACTATATATTTCTAACATAAAACTTTGGGGTACTCAACATTTCCGGGTACTCATTTTTGGCAAGTAGACTATATGGGCTGGCGTTGCTAACGGGAGGAGTGTAGAGAGTCTTCTACTGCAATTAAAGTACTTAGGGGCTAAATGTAGATCATACAACCCCACTTTTAAAAAAAAATGCTACTATCCCTTTAATATCAAATAGTGACCAGGCTCTTTATTCATCTCTTTGATTCCAACTCTGTGTTCATGTGTTCACTATCAACACCTCATTTATTCAGCTGCTCGTAGACACAAATAAATAAATCCTCATTTATTGCCAAGTCGTGATCCTATGTATTCCTTCACAGAAACAGAGATCCCCGAATTGAGAATTTAATACCTCGGCTTATACGACTTAATTTGTTCCGTCTATTTTCCTTCAATTGAAGGTGGTGCCCCAATTTTCCAAAAGTGCAAATTTAAATTGAAGTGCAGCAGTCATTATAGAGGGGAGGGGGAAGGGGTGGAGGTGGGGGGGGGCTGCTACCGTGGCTTGGTCTGGACTTAACACCAATACTGCAGTAATGACAGCCTTTGGAGCTCAACACACACACACAGCAGACACACACACATTTCCACAGTAATGCATTCACACATCACATTATTCATTTGAGAAGCAAATAGTAGCAGAGGCCTTGGGACAGTCTGGGGTCTGCTGTGGCTGGCATTTCTGCATAACAGCCCAGGATTAATGGGCGTCTGTGGAGGGAATTGGGAGAGCCAAGGGGGTCTGATGCAGGAGGCAGCCAGATAAAGAAACAGGGGGGAAAGGACAACGCCGCTTTAGCACACGAGGAGCGGAGAAAGATGAGAACAGTTTAACGTAATTGAAAAAAAAAAACGAAAATGGGAAGAAAAAAAATAGTGATAAATAAAGAAATGAATATAAACCCCGAACCAAAGATTGACTTGTTTGTCCCGGAGTTGGAGACGGAGATGAGCAAACTGCACCGGTGTTTAGCTTCTTCTCTCTAAAGCCACAAGACATTGACTCATATAGTCACGACCCTGACCGAGCCCAGAAGCCGAGGCAAAGCCCTGATTTACATAATTTCCAGTGCAGTACGGGAGCAATTTAATACTTTGAAATGACACCTATTAGCCTGTTAAGTATTGTGCTTGCATATGACAAAACCTCTTTCCCTGCAGAGACAAACGTCCTCGTGTGTGTTTGGCGATTTGATTCAGTTATAAATAAATGAACCAAAACAGAATGGTGACTCAGTCCATCACATCACAGGAAGTAGATTCAGTGTTTGGTAACCCTTTACAATAAGGGTCCCTTAATTAATGTTAGTTAGTACATTATTAAGCATTAATTAACTGTTTACAGATATATTAACAATCATTATTATGTATTACGTAGGATTAGGAAACACATTAATTAATGTAGCCTATTTGTAAGCAGTTAAAGCAGAAGTGAGTGATATATTTGTGTTAATATAAGTCTTAAATAGTTATATCTTCCGACAGCAATCACTTACATAGAGTGTTTGGACTGAAACACGGGTCTCTCAGTCCCTCTGCTCTGCTCTGAGCCGAAGAGAAAACATTTATCGTATCCTACAGTTTTTATCCAATGAGGAGAGAGAACGGCATGCAGGGCTGTGTGTGCAGCCAAGGAACACCGTGAATGTGGTGACGTAGCGACGAGGACTGTTATGGTGCGTTCAAGGAAACTCGTATTTTTCCGACCGTGAAGTGGTACCAGTTCGATCTGGTACGAGTTCACCGGTCGGAAGTTACGAGTGGCCGTTATAGTGACTTTCACCGGTAAAACAGGTCGGAAAAACACGAGTGGGTTGCCTGGAACGCTACAAAGTCGTAAGTTGTGACTTGAAGCTGTAATTTACGATTTCAAAAGCCTGCCTGAAACGCAGCATTAGCGAAAACGACCGGATCACTCACTTCTGCTTTAATTAATGTTTACTGCTCAAAGTTAGTTAAGTAATAATAAAAGTTATAAGAATAATGTAATTAGTTATCATTATGTATGCATTACTCAGCATTAATTAACACAATAGTTTATATATTAATGCTTAATAATGTACTAACTAACGTTAATTAAGGGACCCTTACTGTAAAGTGTTACCCTGTGTTTTTCTGTCTCTTTCAATGCAGTGACTGTGAACGTCAGTGGCACAGGCCTGTGGGTGTTAAGGGGTTAAAAACAACACAATAGGCTTTGAAGATTTTTTTTTTTTTTTTTTTGCCAAGGACCCTCCAGACTCTGATTTCCACTAGTCTCTCTGAGTATCTGCATCTACGAGCTGCTGATAAAGGGAACATTTCAGTTTTTATCCCGAACATGCCGTTAAACTGCGGGGAACACAATATTTCAGCTGTCATCGTGTTGTCGACATGTGAATGCAGAGTGTTGCCTTGCGTCTGATAGCGCCGCTCGGTGCCATGCTCTGAAAACCTCTGCCAAGAAACTCCCAGTGAGCGATGATCGCGGCACACGGCCCCGTGCACTTCACAGGAAAATGCAATCAGAGCCAACAGGTGGACGGCGGTGAAGAGGCCTCGTTGCTCTGGATCAGTTCCAGAGATTTAATGAAGTCATTTCAATGTGTCACCACCGACTCCAGTTGTTTCCCTCAACCAGCTTGAAAGTCTTTTGCTCTTGTGTTGTTTTCTGACCTTAGACTTTTCCCGACGTTTGTGGAATCGCTAATAGCAACAAGTTCCAAGAAGAAACCAAGTAGAAGAGTTGTGGAGAAGAGTTGTTTTTCTATTTGTTAATTATTATTGGACGATTTGAATGATGGATTTTCTCCCAAGCACAACAAATAATGGCTTATTTGATTTGATTTAACTGTTTAGATATACTTTTCCTCCTGAAATGAAGTCATAAACTGTGAGCAAAGGGACAAGTTGCCCTGATGAGACAGTGACTGAGGGAGTCGTACTGTTATTTATTTTTTTCAATCACAAGCAGGGGTGGCCCAAGCCTCCATGGGGCCCTAAGCAAAACCTTTATTATGGTGCCCTCTATTACTGCCAATAATACTATTTCATTTTTTACTCTGTCATTAGGAATGATCATATTCTGGCAGTTTTTTTTTTTACCCATCTATAGTTTTTATTCTGAAATGGCACTGGATTGATTTACATTTAATCTTCAAATTGATGTAGTACTGGGATACTGAATGTCACCTAGGTAGGTCGACTGAAAGTAAAAAAAAAAAAATAAACCAACAGACAATGCATTTACTGTAAACACATCATCTGCTTTTTAAAATTTTTGGTTTTAAATATACTGCAACAGAAAAGTGCAACAACAATTTGAAATGCAACAATAATTTAAGGTTTTTGTAATAACGCAGTGTTTCTCTAAGGATCGACAAAAGTTACGCACTACAATTTTAAAAAGTTACTTGCCTTTTGGGGCCCCCCCAATAGTCATGGGGCCCCAAGCAAGTGCCTACTTCGCTTATGCCTTGGGCCGGCTCTGATCACAAGCTTGTTATTTTGTATTCAACATGAAAGTTTAAGTTTGTGTTCAATAAATTTGCTGTGCTTGACCGACACGGACCGGAGTTGTTGCTAACTGTACAAGAGAGCGGGTCGAGACCGCGGCTGAACCTCTGAAACAAATGACAGCAGCTAAAAGACGGCCAGATGCCGCCACAATGTGAATAACCTTTACATATTGCAGGCTGAATTCAGTAGGAAAGTGAGTTGACATTTGCTCTGTAAACACTTGAGACTTGAGTTGGACTTCTGCTCTCCGGGATTTCTGTCCCAATGCATTTGAAATGTAGTGTTGCTCCTCTCAGACTTGGCTTGGAATCACTTTTAAAGTCTAGAAACTCAGACTCAGGACGTGACTTGGACCTACAATATATATTTCTTTTTTTTTGCCAATATTCAATGTTTTTCATTTAACACATTTCCTAACATTCATATTCACTTCCATCCTTTCTGTAAAATGGATAATAGGTGCCTGCACTGAAAGTAAAAAAAAAACATTTTAAAGCTGCACTGAGGTTTTTCGAATTGACATTCCTGAAGATGTTAAGTAGTATCTTCCAATGCTACATAATAATCCAATTATTAAATGGTGGATAGTCCACCAGAACTGGCATTAGGAGGGAAGGTTATGCATTTTCTTTGCTTTTAAATAACATCAAAACCTTTCAGAGGGAAAGAAACTAGTACAAGACTGTCTGATTTATCTGCGGTTAGGTACATTTTGCTGTGGTATTCTGGTTGTAATCATTTTTCAGATGTTTTCAGAGCGTATTTCATCTTTTGACATACAGAGATGAAACTGTTATTGATTTCCTTATCTGTATCCGTGTAAGATAGCAAAAAAAAGTAATATTGAAATCAAAGGTTTCTCATTTATTTTCTAGCAAATAGGTGTTTTGTGTGTGTGTGTGTTGGGGGGGAGGACTCACCCTTAGATGAAATGGTCTGAGCAGGTCAGACATGTGGTTGGATTGTGCAGTGTGATGGCTGTGGCCACAGTTTCCAGCTTTAATAGGCAGTTCCTCGGCACTCAGCAGTGAGTGGTGAAGAGGATCCACACCACCAACGATTGGTTCCAGGTAGTAGGTGTCGCTAGAATTCAAGGATATCAGGCCCCTGTGGTGAGAAAGACAAGAAAAAAAAGGTGTTGTTGGTATGTAGGCTTGTGGAAGACACACAACGATGGGTTTTTAAAAGGACATTTTTCATTTTTGTCCCTGGCCACTTTGGCCCAAGAACACGCAACCTTTTAGAAAGCAAAGTCCAATTTAACCAGAATGCGAAAACGATCACCTTGAATGCAACTGATACTTAGAAAGGAGGCTGCAATTGAAAAGTATTTTTTTTCCATTCATAAAGGTTCCTAACTGAGTAAAATGTCAGGGTAGTGTTTAAGAGGCTGCCATGAAAGGACATAGTAGAGTTTTCTAAATAAGGAGTCGGACACTTAGATTCCCGGCTCCCCAAGTCCGGGTGTCGAAGTGTCCTTGGGAAAGACACTCAGTACGTTTACAAAACCGAATTATTGCCTTAATCCGACTATAACTGGACAACTGAAGTGCATGTAAACACCTTAGTCCGACTGAAATCGGAGTTGGAGAACTCCGATTAAGACACCCAGATAATGCGATTGGAATTTGATTTTCTCCGGACTTTTTTAGTCGGACTGAAGCTGGACAATGCCAGCGCCGATTCAATGCATTTCACACAGCGCAACCAGCAAGAGTATTTTATTAAAAAAAAAAAAAAAAGAGAGAGAGAGAGAGAGGAAAAAAGGAAGCCCGTATTCTACTCTCAGCGCGAATCCGGCCCAGACTGGTCGGGAACTGCAGTTGAGAATTTATTATTAAGCTTACTAAGTTGTTTATATTCGTTTTTTTACGAGGTGACAGAAAAGTCAACAGGACAGGCGGCGTATTAATTAACCTGCTGAAACAACGGGTGACGCCGCATGAGGGGGCGGACCTCGTCAGTTATTCGATTTTCTCAGTTGCATGTAAACTGAGACAAGGACAGAAGTCCGACTTGACGCCAAAATCAAATTTTGAGCATAGCTCGATTAAGCTCTGCATGTAAACGTACTGACTGAACCCACACTTGCCCTCCGATCATCACATCATTGGATGTACAGTATGAATGTGTGTGAATGATTGGCCTCCAAGCCCGTCTGCACACAGAGCTGTATGAATGTGTGTGGGAACGGGTGAATGTGACAATACAGTGTAAAGTGCTTTGAGTGGTCCAAGTGACTAGAAAAGCACTATATACAGTAAGTATAAGTCCATTTACCATTTACTTCTTTTTTCTTATTCCCTTTCAGCGCGGGGTACACTGAATTCAACATTTAAATCAGTGCATGTCGTTCCACGTCAGTAACATCTGTCACCAGATTATGTGATGTATCTGAGGAGCAAAGATGGTTTTGTCCTTTTTAGTCCTTTTCAATTCTTCTTTACACCTTTCCTTGAACTCATGGGAAAATAGTTTTTGTGAGTAGGTGATGTGATTTGTGACATTGTGCGACAAACCCTTTCATGGACTATGAATTGTATACTGTCAATTTATCTGAACCACATAGAAGAGCTCTGTGACACAATGGTGAATTGCATAATATATAGCCTAACAAATACTGTACGACTACGAAAGCTCTCTACTGGCTTAAATAACCTTCTTGTTAAGTTTGCTGGAAAGTTGAACAGCTTCTGAAACCCTGAAATCGCAGTTGTTGGAATTGGCAGAACACATTTTTGTAACTTTGGGAAATAGATAATCTAACATTGGCACCCAATGGCTGGTCAGATTTGCTACTATCTGCAGTTTATGGCAGCAGATTTATCTGTGACAGATCATTGGCTAAGTCTAGTTTGCAAGGCTACTGAAAATACCCTAAAGATTTCACATGAGCCCTACTTCATAGCAATTCCCACAAGTATCCTACATTGGTTTTATTGACAAAATTGTTTGACAGAACTGAGATAACAAGAACCTAAAGTAATACAATACAATTAATACTTGGTCAAAGTGCATTGGTCTTCGGGTTTCAGTCATTATTCAACTTTTGGTAACACTTTACTTGACGCCTATCTCTATAACACATTATAACCATACTTATAATGAGTTATAATGCAGTTATAGCACTGTATAACTATAATTATAAACACTCATAAATTATCATAATGCTTTATACTGTAACAATAAGCATAACACACTATAAAGCATTTTATCATGACTTATAAGGTCAGGTTTTATACATTACAATTTCTAGTAACTCACTGACAATGACCACATCCATAATGCATTATTAATATTATTATAATGTGTTATAATTGTCTTATAATCGTGTATAACTATCATTATAAATACTCATAAATCACATAAGACTTTATAACAATAAGCATAACACATTATAGAACATTATAACTCTATTATAATACTAACTTTTTGACTGACACCTGAACAGGATGTATTATGTTACTGTAAAGTTGAGGAGTCACGTGTTTTAGTTTATATTTATTTACATCTTGGCAAATTGTCAACCATTAAAACATGATGAATTAGCTATGAGCGGTCCCTGTCCCTGTGCCACTGGGTTAGTTTGGTACAGCGGGGAACTTTAAAATGTGATTATCCTCAGTATCCTCCAGCAGGATCTGGGGCTATAGGAGAAAAATCTCATAAAATGATTCCTAAGCAGATTTAAAGACGTTTATTCACAACGGACATCGGATGTACTGATATCCTGGGGAGGTGTAAATCACACAAGATCTAAAAAAAAATATGTGCCGCACGTCTGTGTGTGTTCAGAAGGCTTTGAGAAGGAAAAAATACTGAAAAGAGCTGAATCAGAGTTAAACTACACAATCAAACTTGGTGTTGTGTTGTTTGAAAGATCCCATGTAAATACTGAGTAGATTAATAAAACGTGGCGAGCAGGAGCAGGAGGAGGAGGAGGAGGGGTTCAGCCTCAGAGAAGCCACGGTGATGATGATGAACTGTGGAGCCTGAAGACTTGTTGTCCTCGACAACACACAACAGTAAAAAGGCAATTTAAAGCAAAGAGAGTCATTTCGCAGCAGAGACTGAGCAGAGGGTGTGTGTGTGTGTGTGTGTGTGTGTGTTCTGGAGAAGACATGGAGCTTCTTGTTTTGTTCCCAGACTGACTCTGAAACAGTTGTAGGCTTATAAGGTTTATAAGGTTCTGCTACTCAGTACATTTCCTCACTAAGTCTTCATTCTTCTAATTTGATGTTTGGATGTCTTTTATATCTTTTTTTTCCAGCCAATCAGAGAGCTCGTTACATCCCCTAGCCAACTGGGATTGCTTAGTTTGGTTTTACAGGCCCAATGTGTCACAGAGAAGCTAACAAGAGAAGCTCACTGGCTTTTGTAAATGCTTCGTTAAAAACTTTAATTAAAGACAGTATTAAATATGCTAGGTTCGACCATACTGCAAAAACTCTAAATCTTTACAAGAATATTTGTCTTATTTCTAGTCAAAATGTCTCATTCTACTTAAAATAAGACTCATCACATAAAAAGTAGCTTGTTTTTAGACACTTTTTACTTCTTTCAAGCAGATTTCCACTTGAAATAAGTAGAAAAATCTGATAGTGGAGCAAGTTTTTCTTTCTTATTACAAGCACAAAAAACTTGCTTTCACTGGCAGATTTTTCTACTTATTTCAAGTGAAAATTAGTTCGAAACAAGTGAAAATGATCTAAAAACAAGTTAATTTTTAGGTGATGAGTCTTATAGAGTTTAGTTTTGACTAGAAATGAGACATTTTGACAAGAAATAAGACAAATATTCTTGGAAAGATTTAGAGTTTTTGCAGTGCATACACCATGGCAGCTAGTAAGAAATGTGTCACTAGGAAATGGTTAAAAGTGGAACCTCCCACCATCGACGAATGGATTGAAATTGTTTATGAGATTTATGTTATGGAGAAAATTTCTTTTTCCCTCAAAGTTGAGAAAGAAAATTTTTATAGGATCTGGACCAAATGGACTGAGTATGTGAAACCAATCAGATCTGATTTTATCTGACTATACTTGTGCTTTGTGTGAACCTACCCTCTTTTATTTTTATTTTTTTGTGTGTGGTGTATTGATTACATGTAGGGGTGCGCTCCCCGGTTTTGTTATTTTTGTGTTATTGCTTCCACCTGGAATGGTTTGGGTCCGTGGGAGAAAGTTCCAGAAGGGCAGTATGTATGTACAACATCATTGTATCCTGAGTTTAAGTATGTGTGAAGTGGTGTATGTGATGGAGGTCTGCCTTTCTGAATAAAAAGAGAATTTCAAAAAGAAAAAAATGCTAGGTTCATGTGTTTTGTCTCCATACTGAAGAGTCACATTTTGAACTTTTGAGCTTATGATCAGTATAAAAATCTTTAAATTCTTTAACTTTTTACTCGTTGAACATTCAAAAACAAATTAAGGATCTACATGCCAAGGACATTTTTACAGCCGCTAAATAAATAAATAAGTGTTTGTTTGTTTGTTTTTTCACATTTAAAAATGATTTGCAGTTTATGTTCATATTCACAAGAGGAGAGGAAAATTAATAGTTAGAAATCCGTCCATCCATCTCTGCTCTGACATTGAGAAATAATGATTCATCCATCCAGGCTCCGCTTGCACCGGTTCAATATGCATTTGAAGTTTGTATGAAAACTATTTCACCTTGTCTGTGAACATTTTGTCAGAGCTGCTATTTATTTCACAGCGAAACACAATGGGCACAAAGAGAATCAAATTGCTTTTTGTGAAAGGAGTTATTCTGCTCATCCACACTATATGACAATATGGGAAAAGCTGAGCTCCGAGACATGCATTATTGTGTGTAAACTGTTTTTTTTCTTCTTCTTTTTGAGTAATTATACGTCCAAGGCTGTTTAACAATATCCACTAAAACCATGCAATTCATCCTGAGTCAATACAAAACACCTTGTTATTGCACAAAAGTTGCTATAAGGACAAAATCAACAGAGAGAGTGGTTTTCGTTAAACACCACTACACAATAAAAAGTCTTTCTGAAGTGCTTTCATAACACCTTTATGCATATACGACATATTTCACATGCTCTCATGTTGCAACCTAAAAAAAAAACTGCATTTGACCAATTTCGCAAAATGGATAAAACAGTAAAAGCTGAAATTTCACATTGATATAAACACCCGGTCAGAAATTAAATATGTAATTTAGCTCAGGTTGCTCCTGAGCATCTTCATTCGGGGGTCGTGTCCTTCAGAGGAGTCGGTGACGATGACGACGGCTCTACAGAGGATTTTGGTTTTGCGTCACCAGCCAGTGTCCCTGCTCTTATAGTGTTGTGTCACTGAGCGTGGCTCCTGTTGCCTTGACAACACATAACTTTTTTTTTCCCCCCCCCCTCTTTCCTAAAGCCTGAGGCGTTCGTTCAGGCCCCATGGTGTCAACAGTTACACATTTAGCTGTATACATCCGTTATGCCGTTAGAAGTGTAATCCAGTGAATGGGCCACCGTGGTTGCCCAGGAGACGAAGGAGGAGGAGGAGACACTTTGTTGTGACGCTGTGACGCAATCGGTCTGAAGGATTTGCCCCCACCACCCCCCAAACTGGGACACAGCTTATATAAGGTCTCACAGCTGACAATGCAAATCAAGAGTAAACACCGAGGAGCTGCCAGTGGAGCTCAGAGGGTTGAAGAAGGACACCGAGAAGATCTAACAGTAGCTCACATTAAATGTAGGAAGGGATAGTTCCAACATTTTGTCAAATGGGCCCATTGCCATAATCCCTATAGTCATAGCAGTAGGTTCGTTACCTTTAATTGTCGGTGCAAGCTATTTGTAGAACGGCGGAGCAGAGCCGCGAGCTGCTCAGAGCTACGCTACGGAGGCTCATGGGATTTCTTGGTTTCTCTCATCAAACTCATCAAATACACAATCCAACAACTCCAAAACGCTCTGGTGGACAAGTTGTGACCTGCACATTCACCACGCTATGAGATAATAACAGAACGTTACCAGACAGAGTTGTTTTAGAGGGAAATTCATGCAAAACAGCTGATGTGCATTCCTGTCAAGGGCAGTTTTTCGGCAAGCAGTCTCTGTATTTGCCATTTACATCAAAGTAACAGAGTAAAAGTATATTTTTTAACTTTTAAATAGAGTAAAAGTAAAGTAAAAGTCCTGATTTAAAAAGACAGATCCTCAAAAAAACGACTTAAGCAATGTAATGAAGTACATCTACTTCGTTACTATCCACCTCTGCCATTTGATGAAGTGAACCAGATAATATCTTCAACCCATTGGCAGGTTCATGATGTTCTCCTGTAGCCTGGAGCACCTATAATAAAATACGATGTTCCCTTTCTACAAATTGCTTTTCCCTTGAACTTTAATTGACTTCCTCTGTGCTTCGAGCTTAATTTTGAGTCCTTCCTCATGAGATTATCAATATCTTTCCAGATCAATTAACTGTTGCCTTTTGTTGTCTTCAATATATAATAATGAGATTTTGCTAATTGTGGCTTCTGTCAGTGTCTCCTAGTTTTAATGGCCTGCTTTCATCAACATTTCATCAGCTTCCACAGACTTTTCATCAAACCAGGCTTAATTATTTTTCTTTTAATATATTTTATCTGAACTTACATTAAATCATCATCCTGTTCCACTGTCAAATTCTTTTTTAAGGATCTGTGTTCTTTCGCTGTAGCCTATTTCTAAATCTAGTCGGTTTTCTCACACCTGGGGTTGAGTTATGATCTGATGAGTCAGTGTGAGCCGTATCTTTTAGGTATTCTTTTTGGTTTGCTGCTAAATAACAGATCAATTTGTTCACTGGAGCTGTTTAGCAGTCCTGTTTGTTCTTAGAGGGATTACTCAGATCTGAGATTCATCCACTCCAACCACTGTTTGATAGGCCAAAGATTATTTGAATCTCGACACGTCTGACCTATGATATAGATACACAGATATAGATTTTCATTTTGGACCAGATACCTCTGTAGATGTCTAAATCTTGGCTGAACCTCAATGTGACACAGACATGAAAAAAAACTAGAGGGACAAGAGACGAGGTAGCTGATCGCTCTTTGTTGAAAAGGTTTCTGATGTTGTAATGTCCAACGAAAAGTCTCCTCAGTTTCTGCTCGAGGTCCCATGGGACTTTCACATGATTGACAGTTTAGAAAGTTTTGAAACAACCTCTGCCTCACTCCGCTGATCTGAGCTTCATGGCGCCTGAGTGTCCAGAAGACGAAGCTTCTGCTCAGTGACAGTTTGTAAAGAAGCGGCTAAAGGCGTCTGAGACCGAGAGAAACTCATTTCTCTGGTCTGATGAAACCAAGACTGAACCGTTTTGGTTTCGGTTCTGGATGAAACCAGACACCAGAGCAACCACATCCCAACAGTGGAACAGGGTGGAGGCAACAACATCATGATCCTTAATGATGACCTGCTCTGGAGTTCAAGACTTCAGATTGGACCAAAGGTTGTCACACCGACAAGGCTTGAACCCCGTCTCTGCAGAGACCTGAAAATATCTGTCCACCAACGTCCCCATCAAACCTGAAAGAGGCTGAGAAGAACTGTAGAGAAGAACGTGCCCAAATCTAGATGTGAACTGGTTGTAGAGACGGACTCAATAAGACTAAAGACTTTAACCTCTGCAAAAGGCCTTCCGAAGTTAAGTGTTCAAATACATGATGTAAGATTTCAGTTTTTCCTTTCTAATAAATTTGCAGAACAGCTTTTTTTGTTTCTTCATTATGTCATGAAATGCAGAAATTGAAGGCGTTTCTTGACGACCTTCAGGACGAAGGTGTTGTCTCCACCTATAGGGTTAAAAACTGGGGACTCTCACACCAGCCAATCCCAACCCAGCTTTTAGAACTGAAGAAGCCTTTTGGACAAATGGGGAAACGTTTGTCAAGAACCAAAAGAAGTCCAGTTGCCTTCAATTTCAGCACTTAAAGCAGAAGTAAGTGATATATTTGTGTTAATATAAGTCTTAAATAGTTATATCTTCCGACAGCAATCACTTACATACAGTGTTTGGACCGAAACACGGGTCTGTCAGTCACTCTGCTCTGCTCTGAGCCAAGGAGAAAACTTTTCTCGTATCCTACAGTTTTTATCCAATGAGGAGAGAGAACGGCATGCAGGGCTGTGTGTGCAGCCAAGGGACGCCGTGAATGTGGCGACGTAGGGACGAGGACTGTTATGGTGCGTTCAAGGAAACTCGTAACTCGTGTTTTTCCGACCTGTGAAGTCATACCAGTTCAATCTGGTACGAATTCACGGGTCGGAAGTTACGAGTGGCCGTTATAGTGACTTTCACAGGTAAAACAGGTCGGAAAAACACGAGTGGGTTGCCTGAAACGCTACAAAGTCGTAAGTTGTGACTTGATGCTGTAATTTACGGTTTCAAAAGCCTACCTGGAACGCAGCATTAGCCAAAACGACCGGATCGCTTACTTCTGCTTTAATGATTAAGACGAAATGAATGACTGAGAACCTCTTGTCATAATAAGGACCTGAATGAAGGGATCTGAGGACGTTCTTAAAGTTTAACTAGGAATAATATGAGAAAACCAGATCATTTCGTCAACTCCTTGTTAAAACCCTGGAAACACTGTTCTGTAATCATGATGCTGTAATGAGACTGAAGGGTGACTTGTTTTTCCTAAAGACAGATGATTTGAGTTGATTTGCCGTTTGTGATAACACGGTTGCCTAGCAAAGCAAATGTTCAAAGTGGACACTTCCATTAAGGCTCCCAGACCAACAAGCATCACAATCTTACCCACTTTAACTCTGTCGTCTCTGCTGATTTTACTTGTTTCCTGACATTATCACTTCATGTTCATTATTCTGGCCTCCTAAAATAACTTTTTTTTTCTGAGATTCAGTTTTTTTTTTTTTAAAGCTTTTGTCTCGGAGTCATTTGTAAAGAGGATAATAGTGGAGTCAGCTTTGATTCTACGCTCATCAAAACTTACAAGGAATACAAAGGTGCTTTAAAATGACTCTGTTCATCATTCATGAGACAGAATAGATAGTTTGTATTGAAAGCTGAGTGAGGAGGATCTGTTCAGTGTAAGAAGGACGACACAGCGTCCTTCATAGTTTCATGCAGTGTTGCTAATGGTGGATTTAAATGTAATTTTACCGTCTCCCCTATCTTAATGAGGGATTACTCTTAACTCCCCATCTGCAATTTGTATTTTGGTATTGGTAATGCAGCCTCTTGTGGGATTTATCATTAAAATATGTTTGCAAATGTGAAAATTAAAGGCAACAAAGGTGAATTTTCAGAGCTAGTATCTTAATAATTCTGTAATTTTTGGAATTTAGTTATACATGCACATCAGTAGTTGTCTCAATGCCAGTTGTGTTGTGTTTATCATGCAAACGATTTTCCGTGAAGGTTTCTCTTTGAATAACTTCATGTTATTCCTGCAAACACAACCGTATGTGATGAAAATGTTGGTTATTTGACAAATTCTCCTTTCATTTATTTCTTAGAAAAATATGTTTGTACTCATTAATGTTCATCAGCAACAGAAACGTCATGTCTTAATATCTCAGCTCGAGCTCGGGAACAAAGTCGTATCCTTCAGCCCACCACATTTTTGGTACGAGTGCGAATGACTGAACGCTTTCTGAAGCATTTACATTCTGCTGGCTCACGGATCTCTATTCTCCCCCCATGTCTGCTCTGTTCTCATCAAAGCTGCTGTCAACAAGCAGCATCTGGCTACCTTCCCAGATCAGGACGGTGGGACTGAGCAGCGCTGACGGACGTGTCAGCGCAGAACCGGCCGCCGTCAGAAAGAAAAATGAAAGATTTTCTTTATAGCGTAATGAAAAATTTCCTCAGACTCGTATCCATTCTGATTTACTGAACAGGCTTTTGAATTAATTCCTCCTAAAGCCCCACTGAGCTGTAATTTGACGTCTCTTTTATTGGATCAAATTCATGAATATATTTTTTTTGGGGGGGACACACATCCTGAGGACACGCTGCATCTTTGCCAGGAGAAAGCTTCAATCTGAGTTTTTCAGTGTGCTCCACATTAAAATCTGTCTGAGGCTGTGAACACTTAAGACTTTTTAAAACTGCAGCCTGGATCCCCAAAGAGGATCAAATGAGTCATTTTCATGACCATCTCTCTCCCCCCTCCGAAAATCAAAGAGGGAAGAGTTCTGACAGAACAAATCTAACTTTCTGTGTTTGGATTAAACTTTGTTAAAAATGTGTTGAGGACAGACTCAAAGCTCAGTAGCAAACAACACTTTTATTGCAATTTAATCCTTGTGTCTACAGATCTGAATCTAGGTGGGCCAGCTGGAGAGTAACCTTCGCTAACATTAGCTAAACAGCATTAGCCAGTCCTACATATGGAGCACTAAAACAGGTTGATGGCACAATTACCAAGTTAAAGCAGTAAAAGAAAGATCAATCCAGGTTTGACCGGCCTTTAAAACGTCTGATGTGGATAAAAATGAGCACCAAGACTGGGCTTCTGTCAGCAATAGTAAAGTACATTGGCAGAGCCGTATAAAAAAAAAAAGTATTACCAAAAAACATGAATGCAAAAACCTCAGCACAAAGGAAAAAATCACAAAGAAGGGAATGAAAATGGGTGTTGACAATGTTTGAAGGGATGAGGGGATTCAATTAAGTTGAAGGAAATAGCGCAAAGTGGAATTTTCGCTAGCTAACTATGTTGTTCATCGTCTCCATTAATTGACTTAAGTTAGCTAAAGGAGCTAGCGTTAACGCTGACGTCACTGCACAACTACCTTCATTAACCTAATGTGAGATGGCACAGTACACAAATATGTAACTATGTAGACAATGAAGAACATGGGTCATCCCTCACAGTTACACAATCATTATAGTTAAAGCAGAAGTAAGCGATCCGGTCGTTTTGGCTAATGCTACGTTCCAGGCAGGCTTTTGAAACCGTAAATTACAGCTTCAAGTCACGACTTAGTAGCGTTCCAGGCAACCCACTCGTGTTTTTCCGACCTGTTTTACCTGTGAAAGTCACTATAACGGCCACTCGTAACTTCCGACCCGTGAACTCGTACCAGATCTAACTGGTACGACTTCACAGGTCGGAAAAACACGAGTTACGAGTTTCCTTGAACGCACCATAACGTCTTGTCAGCCGATGGAGTTAGCAGCCCCCGCCCTCGTCATTGATCTATTGGTCCTCGTCCCTACGTCACCACATTCAGGCGCATCCCTTGGCTGCACACACAGCCCTGCATGCCGTTCTCTCTCCTCATCGGATAAAACTTGTAGGATACGAGAAAAGTTTTCTCCTCGGCTCAGAGCAGAGCAGAGTGACTGACAGACCCGTGTTTCGGTCCAAACACTCTACGGTATGTAAGTGATTGCTGTCGGTAGATATAACTATTTAAGACTTATATTAACACAAAAATATCGCTTACTTCTGCTTTAAGTTAGCTAAAGGAGCTAGCGTTAATGCTGACATCACTGCACAACTACCTTCATTATCTCTAACTCCTAATGGTAGATGGCACAGTACACAAATATGTACTATGTAGACAATGAAGAACATGGCTCATCCCTCACAGTCACATAATAATTACAGTTAACATTCGCTAGCCCAAATTTCACTTCATGTTCATTCGTTGAATGGCCACCGTATAAAGAGAGATAAATCAGCATTCACGCTTGATCCAAGTGAAATGAGAATTTATCCGTCAAAAACCCACGTCTACATGATAATGTTTCCCTTTTTTCCTGTAGCACCATAAACACACCTGCTGTTAAACCAGAAACACACAGCTACACTCTGTTCGGTAATGAAAGAGTGAGCTACGGCCCTGAAATAAGTTTTAAAAACACACAGTTTGTCTTAAAGCAGCAAAGCTATGGGTGTGCCCGTCTGCACCTTGGCACAGCCAATCAAAATCCTTTTATTTCTTCTTCTTCTTCTCAACATTGCTTAATATGTGGTTTGCACATTATTCTGTGTCTGGAGTTGTTGTTGTTGAGATCAGGTCAGGAGTTTTTGGCGCCGGCTCCCCGGCCCACCATGGTTCTGTTTGGCTGTCATCTCCCAAACCTACGTTCACTTTGTCCCATGGCTCCGTCCGCCCACCTACAGTTTATGTTTGAATCTTTAAACCGTTTACACAAAAAAAACTAAATAATAATCATGAAAATCAGTGTCTGAAAAGAAAAGAATTTAAAATCCCCGGCCCCAAAAAAATCTAAATAATAGTTGGGCGACTATCAGCAGTAACTCAGAGCCCAGTTTCAGAGAAAGAGCCGTAGGCAGGAGTCAACAGGAATCCAGTCTGAGTCTGTTCAGCGAGATAATATTGTGAATCGTGTCAGTGTGAAGCTCAGATCTACAGGAATTTATCACACAAAGATCCAGTGAAGGAGAAAAACCACTGAGTATTTACAGCTGTTCTGTCCAGGGTGAATTCTTCTCACACACTCTCTATAAAAGTCGCCGCTGGTTTTTCACCTCATGTCGTTTTTTTTATAGAATCGAAGCTTCAGAGAAATCAGCTCAGACCATAAACCACTGATGTCTAAATGAGAATATAACCGTGGTTCCAGGTTTATTATGACAAGACTGAACTTGAATTTGCACCTTGAAAGTATATTATCATTTGATAGATCAAAAGGTTATACAACTACGTGATGAGAAAATGTAAAAATGTTATAGAAATGGTAAATGGTCTTGTATTTATATAGCGCTTTTCCATCTCAACGATACCCAAAGCGCTTTACAGTACATCACATTCACCCATTCACACACACATTCACACACTGATGCCGGAAGCTGCCATGCAAGGCGCGAACCACGACCCATCAGGAGCAAGGTGGGTAAGGTGTCTTGCCCAAGGACACTACGGCAGCAACCGGGACAGAGCGGGATTCGAACCGCCAACCCTCTGATCATTGGACGAGCCGCTCTACCACCTGAGCCACTGCCGCCCCGGCCTGAGCCACTGCCGCCCCGGCATGGAATACAATCTGATTTATAAATATAAAGATATAAATGTTCTTCTCAAAAGAATCGCACAGATTACATGATTTAACTACAGAATCACAACCGACTTTCAAAATAAAAGCAAGAGTTGAGCTTTCAGCCTTTAAATTGATGTGACGCCCTTTGTATCCAGGCAACAATATGCAAATTAGATTGAGTAAATCTGTGGGAAGAGACTCATGATTCATGGATGCTGTGATCTTTTGATCAATCTACCATCCCTAGGCTTAATTAACCAATAACTGTTATTGGTATAATCAGAGGTAGAGAGTGTAGTTTGTATCTTCATCATGTAACAGAAGCTTTACAGCAGAAGTCTCAACATATTAAATGTGTATCTATCACACGTGACCTGTTACTTCCTGGATATTTAATACAACTCATTTCATTACATTAGTTTTTCCTTTAGTCGTGTTATAAGTTAAATAATTGTGCATCTCAGAACAGATCCAAGGGGACGTTGTTCCTCGGTAGCTCTGCTCTGCTGTGTGTTACCTCGCAGGGTGAGGCATTAATCAAAATGTGTGGATTCACATTCATCACACACACCCTCATCAGGACGACCGCGGCCACAATGAGAGTAAAACACAGCGAGTTGTGTGAACGTCCTCAGGGAACTGGATCCTGCTGTGATCAGTCGGTGTGAGCAGAGTGTGTGTGTGTGTGTGTGTGTGTGTGTGTGTGTGTGTGTGTGTGTGTGTGTGTGTGTGTGTGTGTGTGTGTGTGTGTGTGTGTGTGTGTGTGTGTGTGTGTGTGTGTGTGTGTGTGGAGACTGTACCTGACTCCTGAGCAGGTGCTGAGAGCCACCCAGGACTCTGGATGTCCACTCACATGGCCGTGGTAGAAGCAGTGATCCTGAAAAAACAACAGCAATAAAATAAACATCGATACTATGATATTTATTTATTTTTACAGTTCACTGTATCTGTAACAAGTGTGATGGATCGATAAGCTCTCTTTCTCTCTTTCTCTCTGTCTGTGTGTCTGTTTGTTAAGTTATTCCTCCTCTGCTTCCTGGCAGCTCAGGAACAGCTGGAAAACCAGAACATCTGGGTGGCTGCCCATAATAAGAGGCGCAGCAGCCATACAAGGTTTACAACTGGACTGGCTTGGATTAAAAAACTGGTAGTGATTGATAACACATTTGTGGACAGGACGTGTCTGTTTTAATGCTCAAGCCTGACTTTCATTTTCGGTCGGTCGGTCTGTCGGTCTGATGCAGCTCAGCTTTTCACACTGGATTTGTTTCAATCGTGCAAAACCTGCAGGCAGCCCAGGAATTAGCCACTTCCCTTCAACAACAGCAGCAGCAGCATTCGTCCAGACATTACTCACTTAACTCAGTTAAATTATAATCAGAGCTAATTACAGATATAATCCGCTTACATATACTTTTATTAAAGGGGACATATCATGGAAATGTATTTTTCAGGCTCCCTTGGTTGAAATCCATGTGGTTTTACGAGCTGCTCCTCGGTTGTCTGGCAATGATGTGACTAGTTTTCGAATTTGCATAATACCACCTCTACCTGGGACCAGTAGAAGGGGCGGGGCAAGCAGTGCTTCATTTGCATTTAAAGGGACAGGCACTGAAACCAGCCGTTCTGAACCGGGCTGTTTTGAACGGATGAAAAAAGAGCTATAATGTTTGATCCTTGGGGTATTTTGACCGAAGCATGTCACAGACATGTCTTTAAGACACCTGGGAACTAGTTTAATTTATGGAAAAAGGGCAGAATATGTCTCCTTTAATATGCTAGTTTTTGCTTTGTTTTTTTTTTTGCTATGGAGGATTATTGAGATTTGGATGGCAGGATTACACAGTGTTTTTGTAATTAGTGCGACAGATCAAAATTTACATTTTTTAAATACAGTGACTTTTCAATTTGTTACTGAAAATGTAGTTGTGCCTAAAACACTGAGGTTGGGTGTAAGTTACAATGAGGTAGCAGGCAGCAGTGAATCTCCCTGGGAGTACAATGGGAAACAAGGAGTGGATGATGAGGGAATTATTTTTTAAAACCCTACAGAAAGCAGACAAGCTGTCAGAGCAGCTGACTCACTCACTACAGTCTACTGCTGTACAAGAGGGAAAAAAGAAAGAGAAAAAAAAGACAAAAGGCGTTAAGAAATTCACACTTTCAACAGCGTTCAAGCCTTTTTCAAGGTACAGGATAAGTAACACAGGTAGTACTGTACGCATCACATGTGACGCTCATACACGGTGTGTTCAGGCGCCTACAGGAGGCTGTTGAAAGGAGATCTATCAACATGAGGTGTAGACATTATGCCTCCGCTTCGGCTTTTGACAATTGAAAAGTCTCCGTCAGCTCGTCGGAGCGTGAAATGAGCTCTTTGATTTCAACAGTGAGCGTCGCGTTGGAGCCGACATCAGGATCAACTGTCAGGGAGGGAGGGAGGAAGAATTAGTCCCATCCCATGTATATGTGATGCAGAAGAGCTGGTTTCAGGTGGAATAAACTGGAGTTGATGTTTGAACAAGTTGATATAACAGTGGAAGGTGAACACGGTTTGTTTGACTCCACCAGGATCCATGTGATTAGACTAAACTGGTGTTTTTATGGACTTCAAGCTGAGCAGTGTTTCTGAGTTTTGCATTTTTCAATCAGTTTTCCATCGTTTTAGCTTCATCCCTTCATTCTACCAAATGAAACATAAATAAATGTTTGTTTTAGCTGTGAACTTTTCATAGGTTCATGTCTTTTTTTACGATCACCATATAAGTCATATTCATTACAACAGGGAGGTACGGTGGCCCTGAGAGCTCAATTCACTGCAGCTTCAGAAAAACACACGTGGTGCTGCAAACACTCCACAATGTGACACAACTGTTTCCGGGTGGGACACTAAAAAGTGATGAATCTCATTCGGACGCAGTCGTTCAGCGCTTTATGATTTTTGAAATTAAAAAACAAACACATACACACACACACACACACACACACAGATCATGACGAAGCCATTCGAGTGTGTTCCAGCCAGGTTTTTACTGCCCCACTGGAAACACCCTTGTTGATACTTTGCAGCACATTTGATGTAGTTGTGTGTATTTGCAGACACAGGGAGAAGATACAGAAATCACTACACCATTATCAACTCACGTGGTGTCAAATTTGCATGTGGTTTCTTAAATAGTGGGGATTTGAGCTCTCAGGGCCACTGTACAGACTAAAACCTCCAAATATTTTACCTTTCTCTTTAATTTTAGCCTTTTTTTTATTGGAGAGGAACCATGTGGAGGCTTCAAACTGAGATACGAGTGTTGGAAGAACGACCTGATCAATATTTTCTTCTTCTTGCAAATTCATATTCAAATATATTTGCACATGTATCACCACACACAGAAGGACCAGGAGCAGATGAGTGTAGATGTTATGAGTGATATCACTAATGGAAATCCACAAACAGCAGATTCTCCTAGTTTCTCTAAGTCGTGTATCTTGTTCCAGATGCTACAGATGTTCACACGAGCTGAAACCAAAACCTTTGTCAGGAGCTTAAAGCGGCTCAGTGTCGTTATCTGAGATTAGAGCTTCACCGGTCATAAAGTCACACGTCTCTCTGGGCTTTTTTTGGACGATCAACCTGTCGTATCTCAGCAACACGCAATCTCTCTCCGCCGTCTCTGCCTTTTGCTTTTTTTTTCTTCCTCGATAAGGTTAAGAGTCATCTGTGCCAATGGGGAAAAAAAAAAAAAAAAAAAATCTATGTTCACTTTCACTTTCTGGGGCCTGTGATGGGATCACCTGCTTGTCCTTGCACTGCGGTGAGTTTTACACTTTTACAGTAATCTGTCTCCCGGCCTACTTTCATCAAACTTTCACAGCACTTGTTCTGTTTCAATATTCATCACATTCAGGCCCAGTTTGTTACCCAGGGACACCGTCGCTGATGAAATTACTGCTCCGTGACTGATTTTCCATCTTTTTCTCAATCCCATCGACAATCTCCAACTGATTTTGCAGATTCTCCTCCAGTTGTTTCCATTTCCACATGTAATTTTTTGTTTTACTCTCTTTGCGCAATGTTCCTGTATCTCTCATCTACTGAGATAGTGTCAATATAAGATATATGTAAGTTCTATCTTTTAATTACTTGCAGAGTATCCAATGTATTTCTGTAATTTTGCACCTCAGACATTTCTTGGCTTCAGTTTCCAGCCTCTAAATAATTATTAAGATCTCTTTGTGAATCATAGCTCCTGTGAGACTCAGATTTGAAGATTTGAGAAGATTTGATTAAATTTAATTGCAAATATTTTCAAGATCTGATCATTGGACCACCAACAGGAAACATGAAATGAGGTGAGTTTTCGGTGCGTTAAGACTAAACATGGTTAATTTCTCTGCTCTGCAAACTCTAATTCTTTTTGGAGGAAAAAGTCAAAATCTGCCTCTTTATTCTGGTTCAAGGTTGTGGTGATGAATTCATTGGGCAGTTGTACAGCAGCAGGGACTTTGTACACTTTGATGTCTGATATTGAATTGTTTTATTGTTTGGATAAAATCTGTAGCTGCTGATGTACAGTATATCGTTGTTACCCTCCAAGAGGCCGGTGGGTTTGAAGTGTTTAATGTGGTTTTAGGGAGATCGGGGGGAGAAAAAACATGGATGCTTAAAAAACATTATTCTTTTTTTGGTGTTTGGTTTTCGAGGAGAATCCTGTTGTTTCATTTGCAAACCGAGCAGCGTGAGTCGTCCTTTTATCTGAAGTTCTCTGAGTTCACCTCACCGGGGTTGACCTCAGGTTTGAACTCTGAGCGTTTCCTCTCCCGACAAAAGACCTCTTGAAGAACGAGCTGGTTTATGCGAAGTGAGACGGCAGAAGAGACTCCAAACCAAACACGAAGGGATTAGTGTAGCATTATAGTGAAAAAAGGACAGAGCTCTCAATGTTCTGTGTCAGAGATTTCTTACAGAGGCACCAGCGTAGAAAAGTGCCCAAATGACAAATCAAACAGGTAATCATCGGGATTAGAGGTGGATTAGACGTCACGCCGAACCTAATGACTTTACCCTTGGTGGGATAAAAACCACACTCAACCATGTTGGACACCTGGGTCACACCTGATGGATCGAAAGTGGAGAGAGTCTGAACAAACTAAAGGGGTTCACTGGTCCAGAGCAAGAAAACTACAAGGTATCCAAAGATGACATCACCACTTAAAGGAATAGTTCACCAAAAAATGAATTTCAGTCATTGGTGATTCACACTCATGCTGATGAATACTCTGGAGTAGTTTTTTATTCCTCAAAGTGCATCTGGAGACCTGGGATGGGGGTTCGTAGTCCAACGAGAACTCTATATACTTTATAAATGATGTAGTTTCGAGTAAACTCTGGACTATAACCCTTCAGGACACTTGGATTGCAGAGGACGAGCAGTATGGAGGAATATTAAATGGTTTTTGTGTAGTTTTATGGACCTTTTTGTGTCAGGTGTTATTACTTTCATATAAAGTTCTCTCTCATTCAGTCACATGGAGCCTATTTTATTGCTTATAAAAGAACCAGAGACCTCTTCACCTTTTAGTCCAACGTAGTCCAACGAAAACTTTATATGAAAGTAATAGCACCTGACACAAAAAGGTCCATAAAACTAGACAAAAAACATTTAATATTCCTCCACACTGCTCGCCCATTGCAATCCAAGTGTCCTGAAGGGATATAGTCCAGAGTTTACTGGAAACAACGTCATTTATTAAGTATATAAAGTTCTCGTTGGACTACGAACCGGCCTCCCAGGTCTCCAGATGCACTTGAGGAATAAACAACTCCGGAGTATTCATCAGCATGAGGGTGAGTCAATAATGACTGAATTTCATTTTTTGATGAACTATTCCTTTAAACTCAAGTGACCACAACCTGGAACGATCTACAATAAGTTTTTTCATTCAACTTAACGATGTCACCTGAGGGTTGAAACAGACTCTAGATGTGGATGCTGACATCGAAAGTGGAACCTCTGAACCTTATTAACCGTATCTGCGATTGATTTACCACCTATTGTATCGTATCACTCTGCATTGTGGTGATGTTACCTGAATAAAAAGGTGAAGAGGTCTCTGGTTCTTTTCTAAACAATACAATAGGCTCCATGTGACTGAATGAGAGAGCGTTCGTTCAATCAGAGCTCTTTGAAGCTGTTGTCTGATCAACTTCCAGGAGGATTATCCCTCTGTACTGCAGCGGAATAATGAAAACGCTTTATCTACCAAACTTTTAAAATAAAACAGCTTTAAAAGCTTGTTGAACTGCCTTTTGGAATAACCGAGTGTGTTTGTGTGTGTGTGTATGAGTGTTTTTAATCATTAATCAGTGAAAGTATTTCCATAAAGATACAGACATTTCTTCTTAGAGGCTGATTAATATGCGTGGACCCATATAATCTATCAACTGATATGAGCTTATTGTGGGTAAAACTGCAGCACAGACACGGTGAAGATGTGTCTCTGGTTATTGATGGAAGCCAAAAATCTTTATTGTTATTCTTCCGGTCTTTGTCAAAGAAACTGTCGTTATATTTAATACCTTGTCTGCAATTTTCCCAAAGAATTAAAGTGACTTAAAGGGACCTATTATGTTTTCTGCGTTTTTCCCCTCTCCTATAGTGTGTAATGGAGCTTTATATTCACAAAAAGTGACTCATTTCTCAGCACTAAAACGACTTTGCTCATACTCTGAATATTGATGTCAATATGTTCCTTCCTTATTCCTGGAAACAACAACCGCCCAGACTTCATTATGTGCATTATAACACAGGATGTGAGATCCAAAAAAACAAGTGATCAACAATGTTTTGGAAAAACTGAAGCTTCTAAATTTATTATGTCAGACAAAAAAGGCCTCTTGAATATTGATATTGACAGGCCAGAAGGGATGACATTTGATTAACTTGTCAATTTGACTATTGCAGCAAACAGCCATAAACATTTAGCTACATGAGCCTCTGAGTGACAGCTGTGACATCTCAACAGCTTCATAGAATATAAAATAAATCAAGATCAGGATGGTTTAGAGACAAAACAGAAATACATTTTTAAACTCCTACATTCAGTTTCACACATTGTCTTCACTCTCTACCAATGTTAAGCTTTAGGCAGTTGGAGTTATGGTCTTTGACTTTGACTCAATCAACTCAACACCTCAAAATCAACATGACACCCTGAGTACAGCTGATTCAGACAGGTTGATGAGCTTAATTTGTCCTGACACTTTTCAACAGTTTTCATTGGAAATATGTTTCAGGGCTTCAACACTTTAGTCAGAAATGTTGATCGACTATAGCTCTGAATCTCTGGACAAAGAATCTATAGTCATGATGAACTCTAAACATCTAGTTCCCAACCACCACCCCCCTAACCCTTGCTGTGTGGATGCAGAGAGACTATGTGAGTGGGCGCTGCTGGGTAAAGTCCAGTCTGTCCTCAGCTTCCTCTGTACAAACTCTTTTAGCTTTAAGTCCTGTTTGTGCCATGGGTTGGTTGTGGGGGCGGGATCTGTTCCCAGCTGGATTTGCAACTAATTGGCCGGAGGGGAAGAACAACAACACTGTTAATGCTACTTCTGCTTTCGAAGGACTGCATCGGGTCCTCTGACTTACGTAGGTGAGGGCCACAAGCCTTTTGTACTGAAGTCGCCAACACACAATAAAGACAACTCTTTCAAGCTTGTGGTACATTTGGTGTAATGGCTAGGAGTGTTAGCACTGGTTATCCCACGTCTTTGCATACCTAACAGAGACTATCCGGTGCAGCTGGCGATCCAGAACGAAGCAGAAACAGGACCTGGTCCAGATGATTGAAGATAGCTGATCACTGTAACACTGGACTGGCCTCCATTCAAGCCGCCTAATGTCGAAGGAATTGCTGCTGTTTTCGTCTAATGGAACACTCCAGCAGCAGATGTAACTGTCCGAGTCCAACTTTTCCTCTATAAATCTCCTGTTTTGCTTCTTGTTAATGCAGATGTTTTGATCATCTCCTCTCCAGCTGTGCAGCTGTCCATTGTCAATCCAAACTCAGGACTTCAGCAGCAATAAAAAGGTTTGTTCTTGAGGTCGATCCTCAAACTTGTGTGTGACGGACAACGGTGTATCGTCGACATAAATGAGCATAGTCAGTAGGCTTCGCAAACCAACAAGTTTTTGTTTAGTTTGTACTCATATCAGATCTGTGTTGGTACAACTTCTACAACGCTACTTCTAAACCAAGTGACGGTTGTGCACAGTGGGTGAGCTCCCACGCCTAAAACCACTCGAATGACCTCGAAATGAGAAAGTGAGAACAAACAGCAGCCGCTCTGGAATGAAACAAAGCTTCATTTTCAACTTCTACTTTAGTTTGACAAAGCCATTAATCACTTAACAAAGCTGGAGCAAACATAATTGGACACCCAGAGCTGCAGCCAAGAGTCTGCGGGGGACAAATGGATGATTTGTTCCTCTGATGTAGCACTTAACAGCGAAGTTGATCAAAGGGCCAATCAGTGCATCAAACCACCTCTGATCATAAAAAACCTCTTGAGCCTGTGAGATCGCCCAATAATCTGAGACTCTAAAGATTGAAATCAAAACAAGTTCAGTGGACGATGGATGAAGAGGAGGGTGGCTTTGCTAAACATTGTTGATGAAAGAGCAAAGAACCAAACAGCAAGAAGGCTTTTGTGATCTCAACAAACCAAGAGGAAACAAAATGAATCCCTTAATATTTGGGTATTTATTCTGATTCAAGATCATGATACTGGTTGTGGGCATTGTGATAGACTGGAGAACCCAACTATACCTCACCCTATAATGGATAAGTGGTTCATACTGTAGACAATGGATGGATACTAATTGTTTACATTGTTCGACTGTATTGTAAGTATAATAGCCTAAAAACCATTCCAATATTTTAATTATTACTTAATTTGTTCCTGTGCCCAGATTCATATCCGTTTTTAATCATTTAAAATAAACTGAATTTAATTATTTGGCTCTAAGGGGTTTCTGTTTCTGTTCTGTAAAGCTTCCATCTTTCAATAAAGCTCATTCAAATGTGACCTAAAGGCAAACTGGAGTTTCTCATATTCCCAGTGACAGTAATCTACAATATGTACTGCTGTTCTGCTTCTTTGTATGTATTTACAGTACATCGATATGCGCCTGTTCGTTGGTAATTGTGTCTATCTGTGTTTTACAGCTAATTTACACTTAGATGGACGCAACCCTGAGCCACTGGTTTCTGACCAGTTAGACCAGAAGAAGTACTGGTGCTCCCTTGGACTCACTAATGGAGCCAGACTCTAGTGGTCATTGGAGGAACTGCACTTTTTAGCACTGTTAGCAAAAGTTGCATGTACTCTTTCTTTCTTTCTTTCTTTTGGGATTTCTTGTATATTTCATGATGATTGGCTCATTGATAGTTAGTAACATCCAATCATGTTCCTTCAGGAGAACCTCCTAGATATAATTTATCTCAAATTTCCCTCACTGTTTGCTGCTGCAGCTCGTCTGTATGTGGCAGTTCATGCTGTTATTAAAACTAAGGTCCACGTTTGTTCACTAATGTGGATTAGTTCTCTCAGCAGCAGCAGCAGCAGCAGCAGCGTCACACAGCAGAGCCTGTTCTGCCAAACTGTGGAGCCATTAGCTATAAAAGATCACTTCAGAGACCTGAGTGTCTCTGACTGAAATATAATCAAAGAAAAATCCACCATGTTCCAGCGCTGGATTTCAATCTGTAGCCTAGTTAGCTTGTGATGTACTGCTGGGAAGATTTCACTTTGTGATTTGTAACGAGTCAGAGGAATTAAAATAGCGGGAGAAAAAAAAAACTGTGTCTTATTTCTTTATTTTGGCACAGATGAAATGAACCGCAGGTGAAATGTTCTCCTCTTAATCCTTTAAAAAATAAAATAAAATCTCTGTCATCTCAACTGGCTGTAAAGAACAAACTGAGCTGGGGCACCTTGCACTGTCCTGATGCATTAACACAAGCTGTTGGCCGATACATTTGTCTCACATAAAACAAAAAGACATTGATGTATGGTGTAACTCATCCTGATATCAGATGCAGGAACACAGGGAATGACTAAGAGGAGCGCTACAGCAAGTCTGGTTTCACATTTGATCTGTCGTCTTACCCAAACACACACATTTATATTCTGTCACTAAGCAGCAGTGTGTCAGACACCAGTTACCATAAAGTGTCAGGATGTCTATGGCTGCCAATAAAAAAATTAAGATATTACGACTTCATCTTTTTAAGTTTTTTAGACTTAAAGGCCATAATTAGTGTAGGAATTAGCTAGGGAGTCACGTGAGCACGCTGAGGAACATGGCCGCCTAAAACGGAGCTCCCAATTGAACAACCCGAAACCTCGAAATGCGATAGATAGAGTTTACTCTAAAGTGATAAAAGTGTGAGTGAGAACTTTCCTTTGGGCACGGTGCAACAAATCTAAGTGTTAAATGGCAACAGGGCAAAGTCAACGGCCCCCAAGAACGCTGCGGAGTAACGCTAGCATCATGGCGGACATACAGGATGACGACAAACAAGAAGAAGTGGGTGATCCAGGTGGCGACAAACGACACGTGGATACGAACGTCCTGTCGGCTATGCAAAAATCACTCGGAAAAGCTATGGATGAGCTTGGGCATGTTAGTAAGTTAATAATGGTGTTGCAAGCTGATATTGACACAGTTAAAAAAGACAATGCGGGGCTCCGCACGGATGTTGATGGCGTCATACAGCGTCTGGAGGAAGCTGAAAGTAGGATATCTGATTTAGAAGACGAAAACGTTGGCCTCCGGCACATAGTGGAAGGAAATGTCAAGAAGTGCGCAGGGCTTGAGGCGGCCCAACAGGATGCCAACTATCGGGACAGGCGCCAGAACCTGGTCCTGGTTGGTTTGAAAGAGAAGTTGGAAGAGGGCAAACCGGAGATATGTGTGAGGAACATCATTGTCGAGGCTCTGGGCATAACCGTGGATCAAGCGCAGCTACAGAGAGTGCATCGGGTCCCCGGCGGACCAGTGGTGGATGAGAATCGATCACCGCGTCCTATTGTCATCCGCTTCCTGTGCTTCTTGGAGAAGGAGAAAGTGTTCGCTGCCGCGAAACGAAAATATAGGGAAGGTCAGGGAGTTGTGTGGAAAGGATGTAAGCTCTCTTTTTTCCAGGACCTGCCACGGGAGTGGGCAGAGAAGAGGAAAAAGTTTTCGGAGGTGAGGGAAAAGTTGCACTCTCTGGATGTGAGGTTTACTGTGGCACCACCGGCACAAATGCGCTTCACCTGGAAAGGAAAGAGGATGAGATTTGATGATCACCGCAAAGCACTTGCATTTCTGAATAAAGAAGCTGCTGGAGCCTCCAGCACCGGTGACGCAGACGCGCACGATGGAGAAGACCTAGAATAAATGCCAAGAGAATGACGGACTGCCTGCAGGCTGCCTGATGATGGACATAGGATACCTGGTTTTGTTTTTTGCCTGAGGCATTTAAAAAAGGACGTATTATAGTATGAAAGACCAGTATCAATGAAGGAGGAAAAGTTTTTGTTTCATAAACGCTGCACTGGTCATTGGAGGCAAGTTTCTCCCCTCTTTCTTTTATTTATTCATTTATATACTATGGCCTGAAAAACATATATTTTCTCTCCCTGATGGTACCAGGGGTAAGTAGAACCAGACATGTGGTTTCTGGTAGAGTGATGCTTTACCTATACACCTGGATTTTTGTTTTGATTATTGTATGAGAAGAATCTCCGATTTAAGTTTTTCTTATTTTATTTTATTTTAAGTCAATAGGTTCTTAATGACATATGAGAAACAGAAAATAGGAAATGTACATGTTCTACTTGGGAGGGTTAAACTTGTTTATGATAAATGAGGACGGCACCCTGTTTTATCAAGCGGGGCTGGCAGTGGCAGTCCGATGCCACATGTTGGAAAGCATGGAAAGCACTGATAATAAGGATAGTAGTTTTGAATAACGGGGCGAAGGGTTGGTGGGGGTTCTTTGGGCTGGTCATTACACACGACTCACGGACCAGTTGGGGTAGATCTTTTTTTTATTTCTATTTTCTATTTCTCTTTGGGAGAGTAAGGGGGTAGGAGTTAAGGTGTTTGCATCTATGGGTTTTAGGTGGATGTTGTTTTTCCCACCCATGGATGTCTTTTTGGTTTGTTTGGTTCTGTGGCAGAGTGCCATGAGTGTCAAATACAGGGCACAACACATGTCTTTGTTCTTTTTTTGTTTGGTAAGGATGGCAGTTGGACAACACCCTAAATGGTCAGTATTAAATGATGTGACTGATTGTGTAATGTACAGTAGGTTTTGGATAACTCAATGTGCTGGAATACAAAGGATCTTAAGATATGGTTAATTTGGTAAGGTTTATTAGCTGGAATATAAATGGATCACATAACCCTGCTAAAAGGAAAAAATGCCTGTCTTATCTTAGGTCTCAACAAGTGGATGTGGCCCTGCTACAGGAGACACATCTGGTGGACACAGAGATAAATAAATTTAAGACAGGGTGGGTAGGACAGGTATATCACAGCTCTTATAATAGTAAGAAATGTGGGGTTGCAATACTTATACATAAAAAACTAAATTTTGTCATGTTGAAACAACATAAGGACAATGAAGGGAGAATAATATGTGTTGAGGCAAAAATAAATGATGTCAAGGTTAATATATGCAATATATATGCCCCAAATAAGGAAGAGCCGGCCTTTTTTCATAATGTTAATAAAATGATGGGGGAAATAGAAGACGGTCACACTATAATTTCTGGTGATTACAACCAGGTACAAGATGGGGTTTTGGATAAAACGGCCTTCACAAATAGTGTGCCGAGAGACAGAAGAGCTATACATTTAATGATGAAAGACCTGGGCCTGGTTGATATTTGGAGGTTAGTACACCCCAGAGATAGAGAATACACATTTTATTCAAATGTACATAAAAGTCACAGTCGCTTAGATTATTTTCTGGTATCCAAAGACCTGGTAGAAGGAACAGTAGACTGTACAATTGGGCCTATTGCACTAACGGACCATGCTACTGTGCAATGGGGGGTCAAATTGGGGTCAGACGTTAGTAAGTCTAATAGATGGAGGATGAATGTATCATTGCTTCAGGATGAAACCTTTGCCAATACATTAGGGGAAGATCTTAGAATGTTTTTTGACATTAATATAGGTTCAACTGAGAGATTAGGTTCAGTGTGGGAGGCCTCTAAGGCGTATGTAAGAGGTAAAATAATAGCTCACTCGAGTAAGAAGAAAAAAGATGGTATAAAACAAATGTTGGGATTAGAATCCCAGTTGAAGGATGCAGAAAAGGAATTGGCGGATAATCATACAGAGGACCGTCTGAGAAAAGTTTGTGAATTAAAATTCCAGTTAAATGAGTTATACAGTAAAAAGGTAGAATATGCTATGTTTAGAATGAAAAGCAACTTCTATGAAAGTGGGGAAAAGGCCAGTAAATTATTGGCTAGACAATTAAAAAAACAAGATGCTAGCTTTATAATACCTGCAATTAAAAACATAAACGGGGAACTGGTAACAGGTGCAAAGGACATTAATGAAGTGTTCAAAGACTTTTATGTGAAGCTTTATAAATCAGAAGTAGATCCATCAGAAGAACAATTTGAAGCCTTCTTCACCAATATAAATATCCCAAAACTGTCAGAAGGACAAGTTGCACAGATGGAGGGAATTATTACTGAAGGAGAAGTTAGAGATGCAATATCATCACTAAAAATAGGAAAGTCACCGGGGTTGGATGGGTTGCCAGTTGAATATTATAAGAGATATATTGACATATTGGCACCTATATTAACAAAAGTATATGAAGAGTCATTCGATAGGGGGCGATTACCAGATACATTTAATGAGGCGTTAATTACCTTGATACTAAAGAAAGACAGAGAACCTACAGACCCGGGGAGCTATAGACCCATCAGTTTAATAGATGTCGATGGCAAAATTCTTACTAAAGTGCTTGCCACAAGAATAGAAAGATCTATGCCACATATAGTGCATGCAGACCAAGTGGGGTTTGTTAAAGGGCGCTCCTCATCAGATAATGTTAGGCGGTTATTGCATCTTATGTGGTCAAGCCGTGATGCAGACACACCCACCGCAGCATTTTCATTGGACGCAGAAAAAGCGTATGACAGGGTGGAACTGGCTTACCTTTTTTATACCTTGAGAGTGTTTGGATTTGGAGAGGGTTTCATTAAATGGATAAAGATTATTTACCTGTCCCCTAAGGCATCTGTTTTAACTAATGGTCTGAAATCTCCCTTTTTTGGTCTCACGAGGGGCCAGAAACAGGGGGATCCGTTAAGTCCACTGCTTTTTACCATATTTCTAGAACCATTAGCTATAGCTCTAAGAGCAGATACGGGTATTAAAGGGGTGTGGGGTGGTGGGACAGAACATAAGCTGTTTTTGTACGCAGACGATATTTTGCTACTTATCTCAGACCCAGCTAGTTCTATTCCCATAATCCTTAATAAGATTGAATCATTTTCTCGAATATCCGGATATAAAATTAACTGGCAGAAATCCGAGGTGATGCCTATATCTAGGTTTTTCTCTCAATCGGAGATCTCTAATTTTCAGTTTAGATGGATCCCGGTAGGAATGAAATACCTAGGATTAAAGTTGACAGCTGATTTATCTGATATAATAGAAATGAATCTAATGCCATTACTTCAAAAGATGAAAAATAAGTTGGAAAGATGGAAGATAATTAATCTCACTCTGTGGGGCAAAATTAATACTATTAAGATGGTGATAGCACCACAATTTAATTATATATCAATGATGCTTCCATTAATCATTCCTAGTGGCATATACAAACAATATAATCAAATGGTTAAAGAATATTTGTGGAATGGAAAAAAGCCTAGGATTAATATTAAAAAGTTATGTACTACTAGGGAAAATGGGGGCCTGGCCCTTCCAAATGTAGAGATATATAATTTGGCTTTTGAACTGGCTAAACTGGTGAGGCATTGGGCTAACTATGATTCTCAACCAGATTGGGTAAAGATAGAAATGGCCATGGTGGCTCCCTCAAGACCAATACAGGCTCTTTCTCAGATCAAAGTGGTAGAGGGGGGAAAAAGTCCTATTTTGAAACACTCTCACTGGGTGTGGTCTGAGGTGCATAGGTTGATGGGGAAATCAAAATACAAACAAGGTTATTCGTCCATATGGGATAATCCACGCATCATGATAGGTAAACGGTCATTTTGCTGGGATCCTTGGCAGAGGAACGGTATATGTGTGATTGATGATCTGTATAAGGATGCAGTTTTTAAGTCATATCAGGAACTAGTGGATCAATTTCTCCTGGAGGGAAGGGGTGAATTTTGGAAATATTTACAACTAAGGAGCAGTGTGCGGAGTGTGTTCCCACTCAACAGAAATATAGAAGAACCTAACATGTTACAAAAACTTTTTGACTTGCCAAGTACAATGCATAGTGCCTCAATATTTTACAAAAACATAATGGAACTACAAAGTGTGAACACTGAGAATCTTAGATTAATATGGCAAAGAGATTTAGAATGTGAAATAAGTAGGGAGAAATGGCATAATATAGTTTCCAAGGTTGGGTGGGCCACTAGGGATATTAGGAGCAAATTTACCCATTACAAAATCATACATAGATATTACTATACTCCTATGAAGCTCTTTAGAATGGGTTTAGTGGAAGACAAAAGATGTTGGAAGTGTAAAGGAGAATATGGTACATTTTTGCATGCCTTTTGGGAATGTCCGGTGGTAGTACCTTTCTGGAAAGAAGTATTAAAGAAATTGGGAGAGTGGTTGGGACAAAACTTACCGGAATCACCACTGTTTTGTCTCCTGGGAGATAGCACACTTTTGCCACGAGGAGTCAACAAAGGACAGCATGCGCTAATAACAGCAGGCCTCATTACTGCAGCAAGGCTGATACTGAGGAATTGGAAGAGTACGTGTACACCGGGGCTTGCAAATTGGACTCAACTGATGACAGAGACTGCATCTTTCGAATATCTGATTGCCAGGAAGAACAATGTTAAAGGGAAGTTCCATGTAGTATGGGACTATTTCTTTCGATACATCAAGGACTTGTCACAATAAGCATATGTTGAATCACATCACAATTGATATAATCACAAACATATAAAGGTACAGAGGGGTGTTGTCCTTTTGTTTTGACTGCCTGTTTTTTTTTTTTTTTTTTTTTTTTTTTTTTTTTTTATATATATACATTTTTTTTTCTCTATCTGTTTGCTGTTGTCTTTTGTATGTATTTTATTATTTGTTGAAAAATAAATAAATACTTAAATGACAAAAAAGTGTAGGAATTAGCTAAATTTTCAAGTTATTGCCAAAAACCTTTCCCTTGACCTTTGACTGTAAATTCTAATCAGTTCACCTAATCAGTTCAGTCTAAGAAAATTTTTGTATCTAGATGTTTTTCTTAGATCCTGTTGTTGGTGTAGATGCATAATTAAGACATTTAGGCCGTGACCTTGACCTTTGACCTCAATATTGTACTTAGTTCATCCTTGAGTCCAACTTGATGTTTGTGACACATGTAATGAAATGACCTCTCAACATTGTGGTGGAAGCATGGTATGGTATGTTATGGTATGGTATGGTATGGTATGGTATATTATGGTATGGTATGGTATGGTATGGTATGGTATGGTATGGTATGGTATCATTACTGTTGCGTTCATTATAATGGGACAGATGAATGTGCACAGGCAGCATAAAGATAAAAACAGGGTTATGTTTAGAAACACCCCTGTGCGGTATCACTGATGTGTTCAATGACTCTGCGAAACTGTGTCATCTTACAGTGATTAAATTATTGTCTAGTTGAACTGTAGGGTATATTTGGTGTTTTACATAATTACGAACAAACAGGGTTACACAAACACAGCGAAGACGTTTGTGTTTTACAGCTGCAGGTCTCTGGCTGCTGTTTAATTACAGTCACAGAAAGTGAAGAAAAGCCTTGAGCTGAATCACTTCCATTCCTCTCTGCCGCTGTGCATCCGCCTATTTAAGTGTTTCATACTCCATCTGCAAGTGCTGCCGACTGCTTTATGCAGGTTTTTCTGCCTCTTGGGGTTGACAGTGCGTTTACTCTGGAGAGCACGTCACCTCAATTTGAGTCCTTACCACCAGCCTCTCTCGAAGTGTGGCCCCTCAGACAACCAGTGGCCCCTATAGTCTGCCAGTAACTTTGTTAGTCATGTTTTAAATTGAGTTTTTCTCAATTTGTCTGGTAGTGTGTAATGTACATGAATTTTCAATATTAAATCAACTTATATTATTATTATTTTAACCAGTTGTTTTACAGTGTGCACATCAAAAATAATCAGTATAACAGTTGTATGAAGCAAGCTCTTAGTGCAACAGCTAAATTGTTGAGTTGTACAACTGAAATAATAACTAGTATGTGTGTGTGTGTGTGTGTGTGTGTGGTAATTTTGATTCTACAGAAATAGTAGTCACCACCTGTTGCCATGCTCACAGTGTACTCTCAATAGTGCGACCTTGGTTCTGTTTATACTGTGTATTATATGTGTAGTGACTATGATAGTTTTGGTTTTGAAGTGGGGTTAAAATTAGAACTTGAATTGAGTTTAGGTGAAGTTAAAGTCAATGAACGTCCTCGTAAGAAAGAGCACTAACAGGATGGAAACCATCTTAAAGCTGGGCAGACTTGTACTTACACTATAATTGTGATTGGTCACAGTCACCGGCTGTCCATCCTCGGTGTAGTAGGTCTCTGTGAAGTCTGGACCTAAAAGCTCGCTGCAAAAGAACAAGAGAAAAAGAAAAAGGTGGTGAGATAAGATTTTTACTTTAATGACACCAGAGGAATCCAGGTAGAACTGAACTCATTTTATCACAGTTTTCTTTGACAAATCATTTCAAGGGACCTGTCATCGTCCAATCAGAGCATCTTCCCTTTTGTGTCCATGTGGGTCAAAGTGCTGTCACATCCTCCAGAACCAAACACAGACCACGGAGGCAAAGTTATCTCCTGCTATAATCAGGCTGGAGGAGCTTCTTTTTTTTTTTTTCTTCCCTCCTCTCCTCGGCTAATGACATTAGCAGATGCCATTAGCTTGACTGGTTAAGTGACTGACAGGAGACGAGTGTGCGGTTGCTTAGCAATGACAAACATTTCCTGAGCTGCTTCATGTGCAGATCTCCAGCAGTCAAGGACAAGTGGCTTAATTTTCAGTGCTCAACAGTGTGTTGTATAACTTAAGTGAGTTAGAACAAAGTTAAACTGGGGCATTATTTCAAGTATATGATGTAATATACCAGTATTTCAAAGTTGAAGGCTAATATATAATTTTTACGGTCAACTTTATAGAGGTGCAATATTAAAAACTGATATTAGAGACAGTGTCTTATATTATGTACAGTGGGTTTTAGTAAATCCATTCAGAGTTATGAGCCGTTGGTTGAAACCTTTGAGATAGAGACTGAACCCTAACCAAACCCTAACCACGATATAAACAGGAAACATGTTAGAGAGCGTTCATCATAACCACACACACACACACACACAGTAACGACATAACCGCCAGATGTGCGAGACCTCGCCCTCGCTTATCCTGAATCTCTGCTCTTTGAAGAAAGTGTGAATTCACACAACACACGGCTTTATAAAAACATTCATGGCCTCCTTCTTTACTTTGCTGATGTCCCGTGGATCATTCTCTAACATTGCCGGGCTTGATTACACAAAAAAAGAGAGAGAGGGAAAAAAAAGCCTAATCTTCTTCAAATTAAATGTTGTATCAGCGGGACCCGAGAGTCTTTGATGTTGATGACAAAAAGCGACAAAGAAAAAGAAGGGGGAAAAAAATAAAAAATATCCAAATGCCTTCATTGAGATTGTGCTGAATGTGATGCAAATTCTGATCCGGCCTTTAACGGCGCTTCTGTGGCTGCTCTGCTGGAGGAGAGGAGAGAGTCTGCAGTTTGAGAAGTTGCTAAAGATAAAGAAAAGAGATTATTGTCTGATGTCTCTTCAAAAGGTCACCTGACAACTCACACACACACACAAAAAAAACAAAACACCCGCTCCATTTTAGCCTGCAGGAGACGACGGTGACATTTGTCATGTCTGGGGAATGAAGAAGCTGGCCATCAAATGCCAAGACGTCGTCAGGACAAACACTGGAGTGTTACAGATGTTTGGATCGGCAGCACGAGGACGTTCGGCCTCGCTCGGCTGAATTAGTGACCGTAGTGCCGGAGAAACACATCCCAGAGCACAAATGGGCGAAAAGAGAGACGGACGTAAAAAAGATGAGCCCAATCTCCATTTGGTCCCGGGGGCCCTATTGTATTATTCATTGAGGGGGATCGTAATGGAACATAATCCAGCTTTCTCGCCCCTTTTACTCCAGACAATTTGCTCTGCTATATATAAAAAGACCGTCAGTCCTCTACAGTTAATTTGATTGAAGCTGGTCCACAACGCAGCAGTGAGTGAAACTCAACTCCATCTGAGTCCGGGCAGTATTTACACAGCATTTTCATCAAAGGCAGAGGGAAGAAAAAGCTGATTGCTTTTCATGGTGGGTCACTGTCTTTCAAGCTGTCAGGACGGTGCAGAAACAAAGATCACAGTCAAATGCTTCCTACGGCTTAATTAAAAAACCTTGCAAAAAGAGCGAGCGAGATGAAGTCTGCTGTAAAAAACCTTGAAACTTGGCAAACACTAGAGGAAATGTGCACCCACAGTGATCACTGCTCGTATGATAAATGACCTGAGTGCTGAGGCAAAACAACACTGGTCTATAACTCAGGCGGCCGAGCTGGACTGAAGACATCAGGGTTGGTTTCAGGACTGTAGGTTGGGCTCAGGTACAGGAAACTAAGACCAGCAGAGCTAGAAGGAGTTAACATCTGTTTATGTGTTAATGGTTGCTCCCTTTCTTTGTACTGACAAGGTTTTAAGGTTTATCTGTCAAACCCTACGAGTCTGAATCTCTTAAGTTTATTAGACTTACGTTACTGAAGTTCAAGATGGAACCAAATTATTTCAGTCTTTGGGAGTCTTATATTTCTTAAAGTATATGATAAACATCCAGCCACTCCCTATCTTTCCAAGTGAACTACACAATTAAATGGGAAATAGACTTTTTGACCCACCACCAATTGACCTGCTTCCTCTCTCCTGGAAGGCAATTGTCTGGTAAAGACTTATCGGTCTGGTTGGCCTCGGTTCATTTGTGTGATTATTGGCTCATTCATGCTTGATCGATTATCAATGTTTTGGAGGGAAAACAGCTTAGAGTTTATTTTCGTGGTTCAGTTGAGTTTTTTGGGGGTTTACTGTGAAAGAGATTTTTACTCACACCAGTGTCTATTTATTTTCTTGAACCCCAGGAGTTAAGGTCGTAAACAACCTGCAGCTTATGGCTACATGCAGACACTGCTACGATGCATTGCGAGGGTATGAAGGTCCTTTTGGTATAAGGAAAGTATAAACTTAGAAGGTATTGTTCAAATCTAGTCAAGGATGACCTATGCTGGGGAAAGGGCAAGACATATTCATGTATATTAAGAAAAGTGACCGTGTGGACTTACAGAGAGATACAGCAAAGTACCAGAAGATCACAAACCATCAATTCATCAAAAGGAACCGGCACTTTATTTAGACATGAATGAAACTTGAAATGTTTCTAATAACTGTTCCTTACATAGCAAAATTGTGAATGGGCGTAAATGGAGAAGATATGGCCAGTCTCTGAAATGTATACAATTTAGGGACCATTTCTCACCAGTGTGAGAGTGTACAAGAGTGTAAGTTGTAAAAAAGGACTGTGAGGTTTATGCATTTGTTCCTGAGTCGACTCTTTTCATTGCTTCGAACACTGTACACAAGTGGCAAAAGTTATGTCAGACACCTAGTTCGCTAATGATGTCAACAAACAAGTGGCTTCCAGCAGAAAAGAAGCTCCATGAAGACACAAACAAACCTATGTCCTCTATGTTCTCTAGAGGCCGGTCAACAAACAGGAATGTGACAAACATCAGGTGATAACAAGTGTCAACACCAGCTCATGACAAACAGGCCATTTGTCGTTGGTGTAAAATGAAGTGAGCGTGCTCCAGAAAATGTGATTCGATCTATTCCTTTGTTTTTTCTTCTCGATTCGGAGCCTTTGTCAGGGGCAGACCTCACTCCTGCACTGAGCACGATCGTCTTATCGCGAACACTCATTAAAAAAGTGCCAGTGGATGTGGAACAGCTCATCAGCAGCCCTAATACTGAATAATTGCAGAAACACACCCATCTTTTTTTTCTCTCCCTCAGAGCATCAGCTGCGAAGCCACAGTCTATCTGGGGTCAAACTGCTGCTCCACTTCCAAGAATAAAAGTAAAGAAAAAGCAGCGAGGCAGCCGCCTTTGCTGTGTTGATATAATTTGCTCTAATGAGCAGGCTGAGAGGATAACTAGCCGGACACAGCTTTGTGTGTATGTATGTGTGGAGGTAGGGTGTTTTCTATACCCATGATCTTTTTCTCCTTCCTGTTTGTGGTTGGCCAAAAAAACTCCTATATCCTGTTTAAACAAGCTATAGGAGAAACCACATGGGAAATACAAGCGATAGAGGTATGATGAGAGGAAGGAGCGATGTTCCTGTGTTGTCACACTACAAAGATGCTGCTGCGGGAACACATGAAGATCATATGTTGTGTGTTCTCCTGGAAAAACAACCACTACAGAAGTCTGCGGTAAAGGTCGGATGTCCAAATCCAAGGATGCTTCATTAGCAATGAGGTGGATCGGTGCAGAGTCAGTGGTATAAAGCACGTGGTGTACTGTACTACTGTTGTGGTGAGGAGAGTCGAGGTCCATCTAGATCCTGATCCTTATCTCCGGTCATGAGTTCTGGTTAATTGCCAAGAGAACGAGATCGGAGATAAAAAGCAGCTGAAATGAGTTTCCTCTCTGGAGTATCTACCCTCAGCCTTGAAGAGAGAGGCGAGGAGAGCTCAGATAAGAGCGGCTGTGACTTTATGTTTAAAGGATCTAGTTGAGGAGGGTCGGGTATCTTGTTCAGATGCCTCCTCCTGAGGCGACTCCCAATCAAGGTTGTCCAGGTACATCGCTAAAACACATTGGAGGGATTTCAGATCTCATCTCCTGTGGTAAGGCCTTAAGGATTGTCCAGAAACAACTGGATGAGGTTTCTGGGGAAAGAGCGATGTCTTGATTCTTGGCTTGAGCTGCTGCCAGGGTGACCCAACCTCAGGAAGAAGAGCATTGAGGTGAGATAACCATAGTCTGGACCAAGAGCTGAGTCAAGTAAGACCTGCAGATGGATGTCAACAAACATGACGCTTCTTGTGACCTTGGTTGGGGTAAGAGTTGGAAGAGCCAGTTTTGATGTTGATATCATGGAGATACTGATTGTTTTGGATGTCCATAAGTTCAGTCTTCAATTGGTTTAGTTGAAGGTGGTGTTTCTAGATATGTCTTGCTTAGGTGTTTAAAGTTTTTTAAACTTCAGAAACTCTTGACCTTTCGGACTTCCCATGGACCCAGAATGACTCACTCTATTAAAAGTCATTGCCTGTGGGTGTTCTCATTAGGAACTGACAGGATAATGGGTGGAATGCAAAATGTCAACAACAACACCACGCCACAGAGACACAGTCACAGTCACCTGATACAATCAGGCCATTGCCACCAAATCTCCATGACTCCATGAGAAAACACGGCCACATGCAGTCAGTCAATGAATGGCCCGAATGAAAACGTCACATGAAAATGACAGGAAGTGAGTAGTGACTGGAGTATCCTGCTGTCTGAGGAGGTCTTACTCAACAGGCATTGCCAGACAGCCGCTGGGACTAATAGCGAAAACAGGGAATACCAGAGTCATTGAATGACTCCATTGTCATTATTGTACTGAGCCGGCTGAATCACAAGCTGGAAATGAAATACAGTAAATGCTTGAGGTGCAGTAGCTCTCAAATGAAGCTTTCTGGACGGCGACTAACAATAGAGTCGCCGCTTTAAAGCTGTAACAGTTTCTACCGTCGACTGAAAGCTTCCTTTGTCCAGGACGGAGACACAACTTCTTGCCGCCTTATCTGTACGGCTGCACACTGATGCACTCTTCATAGCTGCATAGAGAATGGATTTTAAAGGCCGGAGGAAGGAGGATATCTCTTTGATAGTATCCATGGTGATATCGAGGGATCAGGCCGCATTTTCCGGTTCACTGATAAATGTACACGAAGATAAGTTAAACATTCACGGCTGACAAAAGAGATCACAGTCTCTGGGGAGCATCAATTATCAGTGCTGTCAGGTAAAAAGAAAAAAGAAACTTCTGGTTCTTGGACGGACGCTGCTCAGGAGCTGAGAGTGGATGTGGATTTGTCTCCATGAGGGAGTATTTCTGGCTTTATTGAAATTATAGGTTGGGTTTTTTTTACATGTTTGAGTAGAAATGAAGCCCCTGTGTGTGTAAATTTACTAAAGAAGTATGTTTTTGTATTATTTTAATTGAGGATTTAATTAGTAAAAGCCCTAACAACACCAACCAGATACAGAATATCCAGGTTGTAGAGTTGAGCTCTGTGACACATCAGGTTTCTAAACAATCCTCATAAAATAAGGAAAATTCAACTACCAACAATCACTGGGTTTGTTGAATATTTTTTTATTTCATGATTGAACTTTGACATTATAATAGAATCCAAAATCAACAGCCTCCAAAATCCTCAAAAAAACAGAGAAGTACTAACATTATCTCACACGAAACATATGAAAACACTAGTGAAGCATCAGGATCCATTGTGAACTGGACCTTTAAAACAAACCGGTGCTGCTTGAAGTCTAATGCATTAACAACCTGGTTACGTTTACACTGATTGTTTTCTCCTGCTTTAATTATGTATTAAGTTATTTTGTCGTACCCAACTTTCAGTCACACTTACTGTACTGAGCTCAAACTTTAAGAGCGTGTTACTAATGGACAAACTGAAAACACAACGCCTCTGGCCTTGAGTGTCGCCGGCATGGAGACATGATAATGATGGATGTAAAATGCATTGCTAGGCAACTGAGATACCCATCAAATCTGTAGCACATAAAATAAAAAAGTCCTCAGTCCATCTGCAGTACAAACCACAGCGATCTCTGTTGAATATCTGCAACACACCTGAGCAAAGCCGGACCGACGCTCACCAACAGGTGAAGGAGCAGAGCAACCAGACCTTTAGAAAGATCACCTCTGTGGCAACACACACCGAAAGAGTCGGGGTCAATAATCGCATGAAGAGCACACAGACCCGACATTCCTGACATTTGCACTATTACTGTGGAGGGAACGTACTTCCTGTTGAATGTCAACATAGGACAGGAGAAGGAGGCAGCAGAGGAGAAAAGACTTTAGATGAACAGAAAGAGAAGGATGGAGGAGGTGAAGAACAATGTCTTTAAACAGTAAAAAGAAGTATATTAATAATAAAAACAAACAAACAGATATTTTAGTGATGGAATGACCCATCAAACGTGAGTGATAAATGACCACTTCTTTGGTTCCTCTTTATCGTAGGGTTTCTCTTCTTTGTTTTTCGTTCATGCAACAGGAAGTGTGCAAAAGCAGCATAGGGGAGATTTTCAAATTTAAAGGCTCTCTTTTTTTTTCTTATGAAAAGGTGTCGGGGGGTCTCGACAGTTATGAGCAGAGCTGTTTGGCAATCAATTCATATCCAAACTAAATTTAACGGTGCTAATGAAGCTTTCCTGGTGTTATTGACTTTTGAAAGCCGAGTGAATAATGTCAGTGGTGTAATATATTGCAGAGTGGGTGTGTGATGGAAGGAGTTTAATGAGGGTTTAAAATGCATGCATGTTCAATATAATATGATTTAATATCTATTAAATTTTGGGGGGGGAAATTGCTTCTTTCTCAGCTTTAATCACACGTCACTCCATCACACACTGATGAAGACCATGAGATGTTGCTGAAAGGCTCAGAAAATGCCAGTAAGTAGTTATTTTGAGCTAATGCACATATACTTCTGTGCACAGTGCATGTGAGGTTTGTTTGTTCATGCACTTCCTGTTATGAAGGTTAAATCTACGTGAGATTGCCATGTTGTTAACCACCTGACCTCTGATCTTGATAAAGGAAGCTGCTTATGACTGTTTCTGATCACCTGCCTCTTTATTTAGTGTTTTTTTTTTTTTTTTTTTTTTTACATTTTTTAGTGTAAAATCAGACAAACATGTATCATGAGAGATGTGTGTGCTTGTGTTAGTTATAAATCATTAGAAAAAAGTGGCTTGTTTGTCTCAACATGCAGGTGTTAGCACTTTCACATTCCTCGGGCGTTAACGTTTTTTAGATGAACCGATGCAAACACACTCGGTGGAATGACAGACATTTGATTTTTCTGTGGAAACTGAGGAAAGGCAAACTGCAGGTTAATAAAGAGCCGGCGGGGCAGAGCGGGCTCTGACTCTCCGCCTAATCAATGCAGAGCGGTTCATCTCAATCAGGGAAAAGGTTACAGACAATCGGAGGAGACAACTGCCAAACAAAGTCCAACACAAAGTAAAGGAAAAGGAATCACATCACACTGAAGCATCGACTGAAAGACACCTTCAGGAAATAAATCTGCATCTATTGTCACTGCGACTCTTCATCACTGCTGTACTGTAAAAAATAAATAAATAAATCCTTCTAAATGCTCATTATTTTCTGACACCTGCCACACTTTATTTGATAAAACAACAGTCAGGCAGTGGTTATGTTAGCTTAGCTTAGCATAAAGACTAGAAACTGCAAGCATGGCTTCATCCATAGATCAAAATGTAGAAATGAGTGACAGTGTAACATATTTTACATTTTTCAATGTGTTGACATATTGTTGTGCAGAAATAAACTGTAGGTTTGGATAATTTAATATCCTGATACAGTGTGTCCCAAATAATATACAATGTAGCTACATTTCAAAGGAGGTTAAATCGAAAGCAACTGGACTTAGTCCAGCTTGCTTTCGATTTAACCTCCTTTGAAATACTATGACCTGGGCAAATGAGAATATGCACCGGCTTAATGTAGCTACAGTATTCTCGTATTATGGTTATTTTTTACAAAGTTATACAGAATTTTATGTCAGTCATGTTTGCAAAAACACTATTTTATTTTTTGTGTCAAGTGTAAGTGATGCATCCAGTGGGTTCAAATCAGTTCAATTCGTGACATGTTAACCCCTTAACACCCAGTGGCCCAGCACTGTTTAGAATATAATACCATAACAAATACTATGCAAAATGCACCGATATTCAATGTTACTGATTAATGACTCAAGTCTAATCAACTGCGGTCAGTTAAATAGGCTGTTCTGTTCATCTCCATCCAACAAGGCAAGTCTTTATACACAGTCTTAATGCTAAGCTAAGCTAACAGCAGCTCTGTATTCACACACAGATCTTAATATTTTCACAATAAAGAAGGAAAATGTGCAAATGTTGATCAAGACTTCTCTCACTAGTCTTCATTTTGCCGCCTTCTATCTATTATCTTTGCTATTCATCAGTGCTCCAGCTATTTTTAATCCTCCATCCATCTTTAGTTTTAGTGTTTTCATTGGTTATCAGAGTCAGAAATCAGAATATTGGCAGCTCATATAAGGAAGTACAGACTGGCGTCGAGGCCACACAGTTGGTTAACCAGTGACCACTGCACCACTTCAAACACCCGCCGACGGTCTGAGTCAGAGAGTTTCACCGACTACTAGCCCTAAGCTCCTATTCAATGCAAAAAAAAAAAAAAAAAAACTGAGTCCATTAGAAGTGATGAAGTGCGTCTCGTCAGATTTATTTCTGAGATCAGATTCAGATTCAGAAGAGAAGTCTAGAACGGGAACTGATGTTTCCAGTGAACCATGAAATCGAGCTGCTCAGGCACAAAGTGAGAATCGAGCACTGAAAGGGCGTCGCTCCCGTTTCCCCCCAATCTCGCACCGTTTTCACGGCTTCTGTTATCTTTGAAGTATCAACGCTCTCTATCCTGCTGCATTGCAAGAAACAACATCCTCAGTATCAGTTCTTTTCTGAACGTGAGGCCTCACTTCTCTGAAAAAGCTGCAGCCGTGTCACTCTGGGTGACACCTCAGCAGGGATGTGGTTTTTACCAGAAACCTTGACACGCGTTCTGAAACCAACTTAATATGTAACCTCCCGATCATCTCAAACAGAAAATCTCCGCTTATATTTCTGCGTATGAGTCGGTGTATTCATGTACGGAGCTTTCTTTTCTTCAAACTTCAAATTTCATTAATATAACAAGCGACAACAGACTCGCTCGTAGAGACTTTATTCAAGTTTTATCTGTTATCAAATTGACTGTAAACCACAGGCCCAGGCAGTTATTAATGCTCCGCTGTGTTTGTGCACACACAGCAAGAAGCGGAGAGCAGAGTGGATTTCAATACAGTCCATCAAGGCAGAAAACACCTCTGCTATGAAAAACCAATATGATTCATTAAGAAGGGAAACTAGATTTGAAATAACCTGCAAATAAACAGCGGCGGAGTGTACGTTTACATTGATTCAGTTAAAGCTTTTCATAAATGTCAGAGACGGAGCAACGTTTCAAAACTGATGGGTTCATGTGAAATGTTGTAGCCTACAATGCAAAACGAAGTGCACACAACAACTGTGTAGCCTATGGCTAACTGTGTATGTGTTTTCTTTTGGAAGCTGCAGTGTGTGTTCACATAGATACAATCATCAGTGCAACACAATACAGTTCTGCAGCCACCAAAGTTTCAGCATTAGAGGCTTCACGTGATTATTCTTGTATTAGACTACATTAGTTTTAGATGTTCACTGCCAACAATGGACTGAACTGGTATCACAAACTGGTGTAATGTTTGATATCTTACTTTAGCATTTTTTGCATGCTAATATCTTGCAATCATGCTAATATTACATCATTAGCTTTTCTGGTAGGCTATTTGGTAGTTGAACTTCCTCAAAGTCTGATCAGGATACATTGATGTACATTGATGTTAGCATGCTAATATCTTACTATCATGCTAATATATTAAATGCAAACGAAGCCAATGGGAAAGTCATTAGCTCCTCAGGTGTTTGGTGGTTGAATGTCATCAAAGTCTCGTCAGGATGTATCTGCAGGGCACCATGAATATCAATATGAAACTGAATGTTAATGCATTAGGTATAGGCTACATGTTAGCATGCTAATATCTTGCTAATATTATTAGCATTAAACACAAACTGCAACTGAAGCCAAAGGTTATTAAGTTTCTCAAATAGGTTATTTGGTGGTTGATCATCAAAGTCTCTTCAGATGCTAATCCATTGGGTAGATGTTGAAATATCTCACAGGATCGATTGGGATTTAATGTGTTAGCAACCTACTAAAGACTCTGGGGGACAAGGAGAGACTTCGTTGACAGTCTTTCCAATGGTAACTGAGATATTTTAGTCTGGACCGAAGAGTCTGCTCAATTGACATCAACTGGTACTGGTGCAAATGTAGCACAAACACCAACAATCATCATCTTTTCTTTGTGTTTTTTCATAACGGTTGTTTAACGACTGTGCTGTTCTCTGCAGGGCTGTGATCTGCATCTCTAAAGTCATCACCCTGAAAATGTTAATGTGCTCTTCTTAAGTCTAATAATTGCAAAAGCAAACAGATGGAGCCCCGTCAGGTCCGGGAAGCAGCAGTTTTATTTTTTCAAAAACCACCTTTACAATGAAAATAGGACGAATCAAGGTCTGGTCAAGGTAACATGTCTGCGGCTGTCACTCCAGGGTGACCTCGTAATAATAATAGATTCATATCTTGCTGGGAACAAAAACAGATCCTTGTTTAAGCGGCCGAGGTCGTGTCTGAGGGGGGGGACGGAGGAGAAGGACAAGAGCTTCTCCAGCTCTTCCTCTTCATGTCTGTGTTTTATTTTTTTCCCCCTTCTTCCTCAGTTTTAGAAGTGATCCTGTACTTCTCAGTGCAGCTGAGGTTTCACAACACTTTAAGTCGTGATGGCGGCTGACAGGATTTTATGGTGAGCTTTGGAGCTGCAGATTACAGTTGTGGGGAGAGGACAGTTCGTCTTCTCCTGCTGTGTCCTTTGTTTGGGCCTTAGGGATTGCAGGGGAAGGGAAAGGTACCGCTCTGGTTTCTTCAGATGAATCCATATTTGCTGAAATGTTTCTCCCTTACAACCTAAAACTAATTCTGGAGCCCATTAGGGTCAACACATCAGACACAATATTATTAAGCCCCTGCAGCGTCTTGAGTTTCTGGCAACAGTGACATAGCCCATTAGCCTCGGAGAGCGATTTTTTTGTCAGGATAATTTGGCTCCCTTTTTATCTTCCTTGTGGTAAATTGTAGAGCTGAACCATGTGTCATTACCAAATCCATATCTAAGTACGAACATGAGCAATATTAATATTGCAAAAGGCAAAAAAAAATATGGAGGATTTGGTGTAAAAACATTGATACTGTTCAGGCCGCAATGCAAAGCTCCATACGGTATGAAGGTAGTGTAGACGTCCATGTCCATGTTCTAGATTTAGTTTCAGAGAGTTTTTTTATTGGCTCACTCAGAAAACAGTCAGCCAATCAAAGGCTCAGATCCTCTCAATCAACAGTTTTGAACCCTCAACTCCTTTCTAGCTCAGGTTCTCTCTTGATTCACCTCAAGAAAGTCCTTAAAAAGTTACACTACACTATGCAAACCTCATTGTCTTCATTATGACGAGTTCAAGAAAAGATCTCGACTATATTGAACCGACTGAGGTAACATCTTTTCTTCTGCTGATGCTCAGCCTTGAACGTCTCTCTGTAAAAACCCCGACAAAAAGGAGCTTGTGTAGAATTTGTCCAATTTCTTTCTTCAATGGTGAAATCGCAGCTTTTTCTTGTCCGTCTTTCTTCTTCAGGGTTCACAGTCTCTGCAGTCTGCTCCAGTGAGGACAGATTTTGTTGCGCGGTTCCCTACAGTGAGAGCCTGACACCTAAACCCCTATATATGAGTATTATGTATATTAATATATGTATATTTAATGCACAGGCCTCTGCAGTGTGTATGTGTTTATCTGTGCAGCAGGTTTTCGCTCTGACAGCGTCTTCGGTCAAACCACTTCTCCTCTGGCTTCCTCCTCTGTATTTTTTCACTCTGACTTATGAGAAGAGGCTCTCGGGCCACTTCTTTGACGATGACACTTATTTTGGTCGTCTGTCTTCACTTCTGCAAATCTCTTCCTCACCTCGACTTTGGAGAACAGGAAGCGGTAAATCATGATCTTAATATTTATGGTGTTTAAGAGCAGAGAGAGAGGGGCACGTTGCTGTCAACAAGTCGAGGTAAACAACCGTTTATACACGTACAGAGGTTTCTATCTGAGGCTTTTCCACTGTCCACAGATCATTTTACTGTTTTCGCATCTTTAAATGTGAAGTTTAAATATGTCAACGCTCAGATCTTTGTTTTAAATCTCTAGTCTGACTGCCCTACATTAAAACTATACATCGCACATCTGGGTTCTGATTGGTTCACACGGCCCGGACAGACCTGACACCATGTTCACTTCAGGTGCATCAGGTGCATTTCACTTCTGTGTGGAGATCCGATGTAGCCTGACCGATGGAGGGTGAACAGACTCCCCTACGGCAAGCTGGATGTTACTGACAGTTTGATATTTTGCAGATGTCAATCTACACAACATGACACATCCTCAGAGACAGGAAGTTGGAATAAAAATAAGAGCTTTCTCCTCCTTTATGGGCACTGCAAAAACAACACTCAAAATCTTACCAATAATATTTGTCTTATTTTAAGTCAAAATGTCATTTCTAGTCAAAACAAATCTCATTATACTTAAAATAAGACTCATTACATAAAAAGTAGCTTGTTTTTAGACAATTTTTACTTCTTTCAAGCATATTTTCACTTGAAATAAGTAGAAAAATCTGATAGTGGAGTTTTTCTTTCTTATTACAAGCACAAAAAACCTGCTTTCACTGGCAGATGTTTCTACTTATTTCAAGTGAAAATGTAATTGAAACTAGTGAAAATTATCTAAAAACAAGTTAAGTTTTAGGTGATGAGTCTTTTAAGTGGAAAGAGATTAGTTTTGACTCAAAATGAGACATTTTGACAAGAAATAACACAAATATTCTTGAAAAGATTTTGAGTTTTTGCAGTGGGGTTAGTAAATACGTAACAGAGCAGCTCTGTTCCGGCAATAAAGGAGAGAAACAACCAACACTTTAACTTCATGCTGAACGCCAAACTCTGACAGAGTTCAGAGTCTCCGTCTTCAACGCGTCTGAGTGTGTGTTGCCTGTCTGAGGCGACACAACAGGCCTGAGAGCCACACAGCTGTTAGTCTACAAATGAACCAGTGCCAAGAGCTGGCAGAGAGACAGGGACAGGAAGAGGGAGAGGGGGGAGGGGGGAGGGGAGCTGTGACCCATTGCCCTACTGACAGAGACACGAGGAAACACACAACGGTTGAGCACACACACACACTTCCTCACATGGCAAGTCTTGCCATATGTTGGTTAGTCATTTTTTCAGCACAAACACATTCCGGGACCAAACCAGGGGTACGGACCTCACAACAGATGACTCAACCCACGACTTCAATGAAACTAAGGCCGACTATTAACTGCTATGAACGTCCTCATCATAAAGAGACCTGGCTCCCAACCAAACAGAGAAAAGGAACCTGCACTGCAAAAACTCAAACTCTTACCAAGAACATTTGTCTTATTTCTAGTCAAAACAATCTCATTATACTTAAAATAAGACACATCACGTTAAAAGTAGCTTATTTTTTAGACACTTTTTACTTCTTTCAAGCAGATTTTCACTTGAAATAAGTAGAAAAATCTGATAGTGGAGCAAGTTTTTCTTTCATATTACAAGCACAAAAAACTTGCACAAAAAACTTGCTTTCACTGGCAGATATTTCTACTTATTTATTAAGTGAAAATTTGTTTGAAACAAGTGAAAATTATCTAAAAACAAGATAATTTTTAAGTGATGAGTCTTATTTTAAGTGGAAAGAGATTAGTATTGAGTAGAAATGAGACATTTTGACAAGAAATAAGACAAATATTCTTGGAAAGATTTGGGGTTTTTGCAGTGTACAATTGGAGATTTGTGCATTTGTGATAAAAGGGAGGGTGAGGGTGGGAGAGGACGTTCATCACCAGAGAAACGGTAGAGGTAGCGGTAGCGGTAGCGGTCGGGGGGGGGTTTCAGGTGCCGCTTCCTGCAGCAAACATGAAAAACACGACCGTTTCATCTGGGGACCGTGTGCAGAGAATAAAATACTTGAGCCGTAATTACAGTTTCCACGGCCCGAGCTCGAGTTAAAGTTAGTTAATGGCATCTGGAGGGAGAAAGAGAAGGAAAAGAAATCAATGGCGGAGTTGCAGTTAATGTAATTACTGCTGCTGATTTTTTTTTTTTTTTTTTTCTCAAAGGCCTCTGGAAAAACACGACGACTACACACCACAGCAGACGAGCCGAGTCCATCATCAATGAAGCACATGACGGACACAACACACAAACACTGGTTTTCATTATAGCTGCATTAATCAATCCTTTTTATTTACACTTGTTTAGGCGGCAAACAGCAGACACAGCTGGCGACCGGCCGGCGAACAAAGGTGAACATCCAAGAGCCGTAAGGTATCGACTGCTCCGTTGGACGTACGGTGTGTAAAGTCAGATCTTGGCGAAAGAAAAATAAATTGATCAGGTTTTGTTTTCTCTCGTGGGCTCAGATCTGATGGATGGAAACAAAAAAAAAAAGTTGAAGCACTGAGCTAAAAATATGATCATCAACCAGCAAAACAGCAGAACTGGTATTAACTGGTGGTGGTCTGCCCCAGGTCCTGTGTGTTGTGCATGAATCTACTCAATGAGCAGCATTCATTGAATATAATCGCATATTTTTTTGGTACCGTGCATGACGTCTCCATGGAAACCCCACTTGCATCATTAGCATGTCGTTGCGGTACAGACTCAACTCATCTTGTTTGAAGCAGTTTTATGACCGAGCTAATGAAGACGGATGAAAAAAACAAAACAAATTTCTTTATACAAATTGTGCCCGACAGGTATTTTCATATACACTACATCTCGTTTTTTTTTGTTTTTTTGTTTCCACTTTCAGCAGAATATGACACATACTTTAAGTGGGTACAATAACTCATTTAGTTTGGCAGCGGTGATGGAGGTAGAATGAGGTTCGATTGAAAAAGAAGAGTCTGTTTATTCAGAAAAGAAAATGGAACAAACAAACCTGAACTAGTTCATTTTTGGAACTGTGAACTTCTATAAACATTATTTTTAATCATCTTTGACCATAAACTAGTTCATTTTCATCTGCATGACCTGAACTAGTTCCATTTTTAAGTGTGAACTGGAACAACACTGGTCAGTTCAGCTTTAAAGTGTCTCTGTCTCTACAGATAAACACTGTGTTTCAACCCAGTCTAATAGAAAAGTCCATACAGTATTTAGTCCCTCAATGTGGTCAGCTCATACTTTTCTGAAGGATCTGGGCTCTGGACTATCCTCAGATATCGAATGAGGAGTTTTGACGTTAGATAACCAGTTCTTACCCAAACCTCGAGAGGGATTTGATACTTGAAAACACGTCACTTTGATGCAACAACGGTTCCTTAAGGACGGAGCTGTTCATGCATCGCTGGGTGAAATCCACTGAGCTACAACGCTGCAGCTCCTCGCGAACGGGCTGAAGGGGAACAACCTGACAGCTATAACCTCCACCTGACAACGCACCGTGGGTCACATTCTTCAGCTACGACGGTCGGCAGCCTCCGTGTTTGTCACACCAGCTCTAATTGGCCGCCCCCCCCCCCCTCCCCCAATGCCACTTCATGGCCCGTCACCCATCTGTGAAGCGTGCCGTCACCTCCACCCGCACCCTGTCGCTGGATCAAGGTTAATGGGAAAACAAAAAGGAACCAGGGCGACTCTGTGTTTGCACCGTTGAACCTTTTTGTCCCTCAATGTTGATGCCAACTTCCACATTAATCATAGCTTGTGTTGAATTCAAGGTGGTGCAGGAACTTGGTGCACCGACTTCCATGAGGCCTGTTTTAAAGAGTGTTATGTTATGTACCACATCTGACTGCAAATTACCCTGACTATCCAATCACATTATGTATATAAATTAATCCCCAACTACTACCATAGCTTCACAGACACCAGAACAGTAAAGACTGAGCTAAATAAAATGTTCTTATTTGTGATATCTAAGCTGTTTACTGTTGGAGTTGAAGTTGTTTAAAGTGAGAGTTAGCATTCGACTGGTAATAGTCAATCAATCAATCAATCAATCAATCAATCAATCAATCAATCAATCAATCAATCAATCAATCAATCAATCAATCAATCAATCAATCAATCAATCAATCAATCAATCAATCAATCATTTTATTCACACATATATAGAAAATGTATAAAAAATCATTATTAAAATATTTGTAATTTCTTATGTGAAATGGGACATCCTGAGAAGCTCAAGAGCTTTTAAAAGTCTATGAGAAAGTGTTTGTTTGTTTGCATTGTTTGGTTCATTTGGGAAGTTTCTGTTGGTTTCTTGGTTTCTGTTTGGAGAATAAAGGCTTCTAAATGTGTCTACTGTAAATACGCACATTATACATCTGATGTTATGGGTAATTTTGGTACATTTTACTCTTGTATAACTTTTGCACTTTGGATGTGCTGCTTGAGGTAAAGAAGCTTGAAGCTAGAAGTTCTGAGCTTCAACTTCATCTCCATCTTTTAGCGGAAATCCTGTAATCAGTTTGAAACAGCTGAGGGCGGCCATTCATACAGATGAGAGCTTTCTGAGGGTAAATGTAATTGTCACAACCTTTGATCCACACAAGTGAACGCTTTATGCTAAGTGAAGGACCATGTGAAGAGGCAATATGAGAAAACGTTTGGTTCAACAGATGCTCACACATCACCACAAGAGATTGACTCAAGGTGAAGATGCTGAGTCAATGTGATATAAACAATGCAATCCAATCCGACCCCAAACATTCACCTTTAACTGACTTTTCCCGAAGCTGTTAGATCAGTTGTGAGGCCGACTGAAGCTCGGAGCAGGTTTCCTACCAAACAGGATCTGGTGTTCTCATTTAAACACAATCAAAGACCTTCTGGAGGAAGTAGAGATAGAGCCAGATTAACAAAGAGCTGCTGAAGGCCCTGGAGGACCACACTATGGAGGGGGCTACCAACCTGCTTTGAACGCTGGTTGAACTTTACAACTCTCTTTGAACCTACATGGTGAAGACGATCAGGAGGATGGCTTTAAAATAAGGAGAAGGAACCTTACTTCAGTGTTGGACAGACTGAACAGAGACACTTTACCCTAGATAGCTCTATCCCCCTCCCTCTGACTGATTCTCCCACTGATTCACAGGCTGTTTAAAGAAACATGAGATCTTTAAGTTCACAGAGACTTTATCACCCTTCTTGTTGTTTTCATCTGTTCAGCACGTTCTTATTTCTGTTGGAGTCCTTGCTCTCATTTCCAGCTAAATTCATCAGAGATAAACAAATGATGTTCCGTCTCCTTGGGGGAATTTATCATAAAACAAACACCACTGGCCTGTGACATCTGGCCTCTTCTGGAGAGTCCGCCTTGAGGAGGGGGTTGTGAGGATGAACCCGGCCCCCAGGAGACCTGACATTTCTGAGTCTCCGTCCGATTACTTTTATTATATAAGACCTTTAAAGGACAGCAGCTCCAGATTGACTGCAACAAGTCTTAAACTACACGCCCACTGGATGAATTATGTTGCTGGGCGACATCTAGTGGTTGTGATGATTATGACAAGGGCGATATGAAAAGTGCAGTGACGTAGTATTAGCCATATTCACAGCGTTGCCATCTTTGCATATGTCATCACCGTTGAGCTATTTAACGTTCCGGTGTTCACCACAACATCTGATATCATCTACAAATCCAAGCTCGATAGCATCTTCCAGGCTCGAATAACGTGAAATGTATCTCGGGTGTGCGTTGACTATCCAGAGTTTTACTGCTTTCCTATCTTACGCTACATTAGCCTAACATTTACGTCATAACATTAACGTAAATGTTAATGCTATAGCAGTTGCAGCTTATGCCAGCTAACTTAATTCAAATCAGTTTAACTCAAATTTTGTTTACCCATCCCAAATGATGATGTAAGCAAAGTAGAGTTAAGTAACATCTACAAAAATGTACATCATTGGTCTTTTAAACTTCACGACTCTCGTTATTTGTTGTATCCACTCAAAGATGGTGATTGTTCTGGTTGACTTGACGAGCACTTGGTCCACATCAGATGTCACTGTATGGAACATCTTCAATGGCCTCAACATAACGACCCTTCAACAAAACGGTCCCCTGAGTGGAAGCTTCAAGTAAAGATCGTTTGCCTTTCCGGGGACAAATTTTGGTCCAATGTTGTGCATGTTAAGGCCAGGGGTGGAGACAATCTTTAATCTGTTTTTTTTTTTTTTTTACTGTAGCTCTGCACCATTAACGCCATGACTTATCGCATCATTTTCTTCTAAAACTTTCTGTAATGAAGCCTTTGAATTGGAAATCTGTTGAGTTTCGCAGCATCTGTACAATTTGCACTGACCAAAAGGGGACTCCAAAACAGAGTCCAAAATGTTGGAGATTCTGAGCAGCACAGCAACAGGTTGGAATTGGAGATATGTGTTACTAACTGGATATGGAGAGGAAATAACAGAAAAGGAGAAGAGGGATGGGAAAACAGAAAAAAAAACCCACCAAGAACTACCCCCTTCCTTTGAAGTCTGAGTGCAGGGGTCAGGTCTTGGTTATATCAAATAAAACAAGGTTAATAAAGAAGTGCAACGAATTTCAGCTCCAATTAGACTCTTTGTCTTTTTTATGCCAACAGCTAGCTTAAAATGCTGGGTGCGTATTAGCTAAAACCCTCTCAGTAAACGGATTAAATAAAGAAAATTGATCTTGGGAAACTCACTGAAGGATAAAATCATTAATTTCACCTTGTGCTTTGGAGTAATTAAAACATTTTAGACATCTGAAACATTTTTGGATAAAGATCAAAAACTCCTCGACTGTGCGTTCTGTTGTGTGGTTATGGATTTGCTGTCTTGAGGAAAGCGAAGGAGGTTTGTTAAGCGATATGCGTCGGCCATCAGTCATGGTGGAGTTCAGGTGTGAAATGAAATGAGAGAAGCAGCAGCAGCAGAGTCCTGCAGGACCGAGGCCTCAGAAGGTCGGCCGCTGACGGATGAGGCTGCGCCGTCTTTAAGGACACAAACACAAACGGTGAACGGGAATGACGTATAGCGTCCACAGATCAGATGTCAGACCACCACATGTGTGTCCGTTTGTCCGTGTGTGTGTGTGTGATGGCTATACGTAGCCATGCAGAAATGTGTGGTAAATGTATAATATTTCAAGGCTGCACAGCTGCTCTGACAGGACTTCCTCTGCTCGGGCCAAACAGGAAACGCTCCAGTCCGCCGGGCAGCAGCTCCGGAGAAGTCCGGGATCACGTCACCATCCGCACCAAAACAAAAAACACCACCTGTTGTTCTCCGAGTCGGTCTAAGCTGGACTAACTTTCACTGAGGGTTTACTCTGTTTCCCTGTGAGCCTCTGCAGCGTCACAACTCCCTCCTCCTCCTCCTCCTCCGCTCTTTCATCCCTTCATCCTGCCAGCTGACGCGGCTCCAGCTCGGAGTGGGTTTTCTTGGGATTTTCCTTCGTCAGGCACAGCTGGCTTTGGAGCTGCCACTCATCGTGTTGCAGTTGACATCCCGAGCCGGATTAGAGCAGATTAACAGAACAAAGCTCATTATTGATGTTAATCACTGTTAAAGTGGAAGACACCGCGGGGCTGCGGCCAAGTTCAAACAAACTAGTTCCTTGGGAAAAAGAGAAAAAAAAGAAGAAAAAAAAAGAAAAATCGATGGAGGAAAACCGAGGTAATAAGAGGAGAGAGATTAGAAAGTGCCTCCAAACTCCTTCCCGAGTGAGACTCTCCACGGGTTTGAGTCCTAATTAACACCTCGTCAGGTCCTCCCGTCTTGAGTACCGCAATACAATTACCCCGGCTAGAGACACGTTTCCCGGGGTCCGTGAACAATGGGTGGCACGTTCTGCCCGTTTGGTTTCGCTACGATCCTGGGGTGGCAGGGTAATCAAGGCTTTCATTAACATAACGAGAGCTTAGGCCTCATCCAGCACAGCAGCCCCTATTCTACCTACTGGGAATTTGCAATTTAAATTAAAACGCGGCGTCTTACTGGAAGTGCGATGCCAACATCCCGAGCCGAGAGTGTGAGATACACTGAAGGCGAGGAGATAACCACCGCCGCCGGCACCGCCGCCGCTCCAGCAGCCACGGGAAAAACTAATTGAATGATACGGACGATTGTTTGGATGCTTTTAATATTTAATGAATGATGATTAGCCCGTTTTAATAAGGTACATGTTCCCTTCATTCTCCTCACTTGCTTGTGATAAGTGCTCAACACACAAGCACACGGGAGTTTCAGCACCTACCGCAAACTCCACACACACCACCGCGTCACATGAAGACCATGAGATCTGGATGAAAGTTATGAAAATGGTAACAAAGAGGGTTTTTTTTTTTGTTTTGTTTTTTGAGGAGAAAAAATTCTAGGTTGTTTCTTGGCCGTGGAAACAGCAGCTGAGAAAATGCTCAACCACAAGATCCATTTAGTAGCTGTTTAATTACATGGTCTTGTACATACTTCATTACAGATATCTGTACTTTATTTTGTTATTTATTTGACTTTCACTTCCACTCCGCCACATTTCCTAAACAAACTGTGAACCTTTACTGTCATCCATTTGCCCTGTGCAGCTTCATTACTTTTTACTACAAAATAAAGGCCACAGTAACTTCAACTTCCATAATCCTTTTCTGGTGAAATATTTGTACAGTCACTGCTTTTAAATACCACTGAACTGAACTTCAAGTAGGGACGCATGATAACTGTTTTTTTCCCACCGATACCAATAACCAATAACATATGCACAAGATGAATTTAACATTACAGCTCTGCCTCCGACTTAATAAAATAATATGACCAGCATCACTGCTGTAATCATAACAAAAACAAGAACAGTTATGACTCTTCAAAAATCAACAGACTAAAAATGAGCAACATCAAGGCAATATTGGCTTTATGATAAGCAATTGGCAAAAAAATGTAATTATCTGACTTATCTGTGTATTTTGCCGATAATTATTGGCCAATATCGGGCCGATAATTATCTGTACCGATAGTTATCGTGCATCTCTTGATTCAAGTGTATGAAGTGAAAACTTTGGACGGAGTTCAAACTGTCTGCCCTGACATTTCTCTGACCTTTAACCCTCAAATGGGCTCAGACTTGATGAACAGACACACAGAGAGTTTCCGAACGATGTGGGTATTTTGTTGCCATAAACTGATCCTTGTATCATTTACACCAGATAACGTTTCCTCCTCCTCCTCCTTCTTCTTCTTTCATCAGTGTTCGAAGTGTAGAAGTGCTGATGTGCTGAGTGCTGGACCGTCTCCAGTCCGGTCCCAGTGGAAGAGGCCCACTAGATAAAATAAACTCCGTTTCCAGTAACATTCCCAGTAACTCCTCCTTCCCTTCGACAGACTGTGCCCCTCTTTCTCTGACCTACATTCTCCGGTCCAGACCAAACTTGTGGGACTCTGCTGGTTTAAAATAAACACACGGACGGTGCCAGCGCTCTGTCCTGCATCACACACACACACACACACACACACACACACACACACACACACACACACACACACACACACACACACACACACACACACACACACTGAAAGAGGCCGAACCCCCGGCCCAGACTCGGCGCAGCGTCACCACTTCGTCTTGTCTGCCACCATTGTCTCAGGGCGTCTTGCTGTTCTGTCTCTTCTCACTCCAAGTCATCAATCTGTTTCCAAGCAACTGGAGTCCTCTGTGTCCACTGTGTGTGTGTGTGTGTGTGTGTGCATGTGTGTGTGCACGCTGTCTGAGACGTGACTCGGCGTGTAACGTGCTCATCTACACTGAAGTCACACACCTGCTGCAACACATGCAGACAAAAGGCGCCGGGGATCGAACCACCGACCTTCAGATGGATGGAAAGTTCACACCTGAGCGCCCAGATCACAACTGAATAGAAATTATGATTAATTATTTATTTTTTTCTCTAGTGAAAAAGGTAAAGGGTCGTGGACCTGTTGCCAAATAGTGATCCCACATTTATCTCTTTGTTTCTCAACCAGCATTTCTACCTGTTTGCTTCGTCACAAAACCTATTCATTAAAGGGATAGTTCAACATTTTGGCAAATTGGCCCACTGCCATAATCCCTATAGTTTTAGCAGTAGGTTCGTTACCTTTAATTGTCGGTGCAAGCTATTTTTAGAACGGCGGAGCAGAGCCATGAGCTACTCAGAGCTACGCTACGGAGGCTAATGGGATTTCTTGGTTTCAAACTCAACAAATACACAATCCAACAACTCCAAAACGCTCTGGTGGACAAGTTGTGACCTGCACATTCACCACGCTATGAGATAATAATGTACCGTTACGAGATAGAGTTGTTTTCGATGCAAATGAGTTACTACAATTAATCAACATCAGAATCTTAATGGTCAAATTACATATCAAATATCCTGATTAATGTAAAATATAACACCCATCATGGTTTATCATTATTGTCATAAGGATCATTTTACTAGTTATAAATGATAGTAACTTCAATAAGTTCAAAGAGTAGTAAGTATGCACTTGATTTTTTGATCCTGCCAGATAGTGGGTAGGCCTGGGACGATAATCAATAAATCAATTAATCGCACGATAAATGAAAATGAACTCGATAGTTTTTCCGGCCTCGATAAATCGCCATGTGCATGCACGTATTTGTTTTCCTGGTCTCTTCCTCCAACCAGGCTGGATGACAAGAGGCTTCACTCTGTGCATCGGTCTCAGCACCTGGGCCGTTTGTTTTGCAGAATGAACGGAGTGAACCCTCTTTTCAGTCATCCAGGATCTTTGTTTCCCAGAATGCATTTGGCAGCAACCGGCAGCGCTAGCTGTAAAGCTAAGCAGCTAGAAGCTATTTTACTGTAATTCTTGCTGCGGCGCTGTTAACACATCACTTTTTAAAGTTTTAATATTTTTTCATGTGAGAAAGTCACAGTTTAGATCCCAGTCTGTGGTCAGTTTATCCACATATCGCCTGTTAGGAGATTTCCTCCAACGTTTTTTGAGCTAATGTGGTAGCAGCGAGCAGGAGGAGCGGGGCTTCCCACAGCCTGCAGCCGTCTGCAGCAGCTCACGGGCCGGTCAACCTCCGTCATTGGGGGAGAAAACGACTAAGAAAACTTATCAGCAGGTTTTTAGAGGTTTACCGCCGGCTGGTTTAATACTTTATAGGAGATAAATGCTAGTCTCATTGATGAAATCTTACATCCGTGGAAGTCATATTAGTTTGTTTGAATGAAAAGTGGAGCTTCAGGTGTATAATGTTATTGGACAGAAGAGCTGCACTGCACTGTTTATTATTTTTTGTTTATTTTATTTATTTAGGATAGTAGCTATATAAGTTCTTGTCATTCCAATTACAATGGTTAAAAAAAAAATACTCATGAGAAATAAAAGTTTATCGCATTTAAAAGGGTCTACTTGCATTATTATGAAATATTATTATTATATTAGTGGTTAATTTGTTCTCAAAAAAATGTGTCAATAATATCGTTTATCGTCAATAATTTGTGGGACAATATATCGTCCAGCAAAATTTATTATCGTCCCAGGCCTAATAGTGGGCCTATTTATGAGTTAAAAAAACCTAATTATAAAATCTGGTTAAAGCTGTCTAACCCTTACCTTATTATTGATTAGGTTATAAATTACAGTCCATAATACTCCATAGGTGTAGTCTCATAGTAAAGTCGTACCCATGGGTTTTGCTCCCCTCACACTAAGTGGATTTCAGTCGCCCAGAGGCAGAGTGGACACTGAAGGTCGATCTGTGATTCAGGAGGTTGTTTCAGAGTCAAACGTACTCTTGAATACTTCAGTATTTTAAAAATCTAAAACACTCTGGGACTTTATAACTCAAGTGAACGTCCGACTGAACGACTTTGACTCAGATAATGAAGCTGTGAACTCACACGTCAACACTAAGTTGGGATTTATCTTTGTACCTGCAGTGATGAGCAGGTGTTCACTATTATTCACTCCACGTCACACTAACAACAACAACAACGAGGGTTCACCTTGTGAGTCCGTGCACGTCTGCGGCTGTGAGTCGCGGGTGGAACTGCCCGTGGTGTTGCCACAGGACCACCAGCGCCTCCGCCGGCCTTGAACCGTGTTAAACTCCCTCCCTGGAGCCCGGCGCTCGCTCACTGTGATCGGCCCCGAAGCAGCGAATAACAAGCTCACGCTGTGACTCATGAACGCGTCGTGTTTACTTTCTCTTCAGGTGAATACGACAAAGATTCAAATGCCATTGTCCGTCCGTGAAACATCACATAATAGAGCTGAAACACACTGACCTCTTCAAAATAAAAGCCCATTCACAAGGCCATTCAGTCTCTTCGGTGATGAATACATGCTGAAGGTGTGGGGACGTTTAGTAACCTTGAAGTGGACTGAGCAAAATCTTTTTCCTCTAATATCACTTCGCTCCACATCCTCTGTCTCACAGTTAATCCCACAATCCTCAGGGGCAGCACAGAGGAGGCTGTAATGACAGCAGAGAAAAGGAAGAAGGAGGAGGAGGAGGAGGAGGAGGAGGGGTACTCACTGATTACGCTCCACTTGTAGCACCAGGTTGAGGTCAGTGGATGAAAGCAGGATCTCCCCTCTGACCGCGTGCTCTGCCTGTGGGGTCGAGAGGAGACATCCGGTCATTACAGTGCATTTAGTTCAGTCCTCATCCTGAAGGTAACACACTCACCACGGTGCAGAATGATGCATAATGCTGCACAACGGTGTACAATTTTGCAATACTCAAAAATTAGCTTCAATGGTTTGGTTCATTACAATAAAACACAGTATGAAGACAAATATAAAGAGCGAACACAGTAAGTGCTGCAGGAAAGATAGTTTAAACATATAGAACAATTAGATATATAGAACAAAGTGGGAAAAAATGTAAATATATTACAGTGATGCAAATATGTAATGAAATGTTTACATGTATAGGAATATAAACAGAAAGGACACATTCTAAACACAGTAAATGAGATGAAAAAACGTAGAGAAAAGTGTTGTGCATGGATGAATGTGTTCATATATATATTTGTGAACCCCAAACAAATCTGTTTAGAAATGACGAACATGAAGATTTTACAAAAGTTGAAAACATGAGAGATCAAAAATGATTAGTATTCATCCTCTGAGGAGCGTGAAAACTCACTGACAAAACCAAAGTTCACCAACCAAGTAGCTACATTCATTTAAAGCAGATATCAGTGGAATGTTTTTGTTAATATAAGTCCTAAATAGTCCTATTTTCCGTCAGCAATCACTTACATGAAGTATTTCAGCCTAAACACGAGTCTCTCCGTCACTCTGCTCTGCTGTAACCCGAGGAGAAAATTTTCCTTGTGGGATACAAGTGTTATCCAATGAGGAGAGAGAACGGCATGAAGGGCTGTGTGTGCAGCCAAGGGATGCGCGTGAATGTGGTGACGTAGCACGAGGACCAATTGATGCCTGACAAGGGCGGGGGCTGCTAACTCATGGTGCGTTCAAAGAAACTCGTACTTTGTGTTTTTCCTTCCTGTGAAGTCATACCAGTTCGATCTGGTACGAGTTCACGGGTCGGAAGTTACGAGTGGCCGTTATAGGGAACTTTCACAGACAACAGGATGGTAAAAACACGAGCTACGGGTTACCTGGAACGCTACCAAGTCGTAGTTGTGACTTGAAGCTGTAACTTACGGTTTCAAAAGCCTGCCTTGAACGCAGCATTAGCCGAAACGGCCGTGAAGCTGATATCTGCTTTAATAAAAGAAAAATATTGGTTTTGGTCTTTAATGTGTTGAGATGTGAAAATAAAACATCTTAACTTGTCCTTATGATTTCAATTATGAGAAACATTTCTAAGACCATTTGTTTTTCATTTCCATGAACAAACTCAGTTCTTTCTCTCTCTAGAAACAACCTGAGGCCTCACAAGTCAACGAGGGAGTGAGGTCGTGAAAACAAATCAAGCTGCAAACAACGAGCCGACATCAGTCAGTTGTAAACAGCAGCATGGATATGAAGACATTCATAGACAAGACAAGTTGTAAAGAATTGTTCAGTTAACTGTGCAGAAAACAACTCCTTCAGGAAAATGAAGAAGTTTGATAAGATACAATACGATACTACAACAATCCTTTTGCGGACAGAGTGGTGAAAGTTGTGTAACATGGACATAAACTTCAGAAAGTTGAGGAAATCATATTCAAATGATGAAATCCAATGCGAATTCTGCTGAGTTTTGTTTTTGTTTCTGGTTGAGGAACAGCACTTCTGCAATATATCGCAGAGATTGTTGTGAAATCCCACCGGCAGCAGAGCGAGGGGTTGTAGAGGTTGAAGGCTTTGCACTCAGAAGCCTTTTGTGTTTTTGCATGAAGAAAAGTAAAATTAGACATCCCCAGGTGAAAGTAGATCCGTGCAAACCCGCAGTCGGTCTGTGTTGCATCCTGAGTTTTTGCTTCAAGGAAAACTACCGCACTGCAGCTTGACAAGAGTCTCAAACACCGTAAACTCTTTTACAAGCGCTGCGAAATCATTACACTTGTCTCAAACTGAGGAAATCCTTCACCAAAGACCTGAGAGGGAGAAAACCAGCAGCTGTTGAGTCTCAGACACAATGTTCTGAAGTCCTACATACAGCCCTGCAACATGCCAGGAGATCAGAGTTGTTGATGCCTTCATGATCGACCAACATTGAGGCTTTTTCAGTCCCAGTTTCTCTAACAGGACTCTTCTTCCACATGAGTATGTTTGTTTTTAATTAATGCTGAACCTGCGCGGGCCAGTGGGTGGTTAAGGGGTTAATGGGCACAATTAACAATCAACTATCGCCCCATGTTGTTGTGAAAGTTGGTGCAGAGGTAATTGGAGTCCAGCGAAGACACTTGTGGCAGCAACAGGTGGCCCACCAGACAAAATGAAGCCAATCAGAGCGTGTTCATTGACTGTAATACCCTCGGGTCAGAGCAACTCCATTCCCCAAACCACCACTCCAACTCTCTCATTTCTTCTGCTTCCAGGCTATGAATCTCATTTTAATTAGTTTTCTAGTTATTATCACATCTGAATCTGAATCTGAATCTCTGTCTCAACAAAAAATCAACCCATTCAACGCTTTTCAAAGCCACATTGTCGAACGTATCTACTCCAGCTCCGAGTGACAGTTGTGCGACTAACCCCGCGGACACACTTCAACATCTTTTTTGCTTCATTTTCAGCTGCTTTGGTTGCCAAGTTTTGCCCAGCTCCGGCTGAAAAGACCCCAATTGGTCACGGTAAGGTCTGAGTGGGTGAAGAGAAGGGGAGGGGAGGGGAGTGTGAAAAGGAAAGAGAGGTGAGAAGAGGGTAGGATCTGTTGTAGGAGAGTAAGAGTTAAATTAGTTAAGAAAAGCAGGAAGTGTGAACAGCCAAGACGGAAAAGAATTGGACGAGAGGATGTCTTAAAGGTCTGAGTGAGCTTCAAAACTAAGTAAATACTGTGTCCTTTCAGAATAAGAGGAAGCTGTTAATATTTTTTTTGTCAACTTCCAAAGTACAATCAATACATCTCAGAGGAAAGATCTAACAATGGCCTCCTAAAACATTCATTTTGAAGATTTCATCTAATTCTGTCCCTTGCAACATCCAACCAAGGAGAGACTTTTCATTTGTCTTCAGGTACTCACCTTTCCTAACCTTACCTTACCTAACCTTACCTTTCTAAAACCTTACCTTACTTTACCTTTCCAAATTACCTTACCTTACAAACCTTACCTTACAGAATCTTACCTTACTTTACTTTTCCTTACCTTTCCAAATCACCTTACTCTACGTTACCTTACCTTACCAAACCTTACCTTACTTTACTTTAACTTACCTTTCCAAACCTTACCTTACCTTACCTTGCCTTTCCTTTCCTTACCTTTCCAAACCTTACCAAACAACTGAAAAACCACAGTACTGACGTGGGACGTATGTGTGTGTGTTGTCCACATCTGTAGGCAGATGTGTTCATACAGCCAACCTTGAAAATGGGTTCAAATCCAGCTGTCAAAGCCTCCTCTCAAATCCAATTGACTTCCTGTCCTCAGACGCACTATGCTCCTCACCCTGCCTTCAAGGTCGGCCATAAGCTCTTCACTTAATCGCTTTTAGCTCCCGGCGGTCGCGCGACTGTCATATGAGTCAGCCGGTTGAGGCAGAGTGAGCATTTAAAGTTACATTTTAATGTGGAAAAGTTGGACCTCTAGCTGTTGTTGGGTTGTTTTCCCAAAAGTTTCCAGCAACTCTCAAACCAGAGACATTTGTGATTTTAAACATGGTTGTGTGCGTTTCATTGATCGTCCGTCAATGACGTCATATCAGGTACGATCATGTGTCAGTGTGTTAGCTCAACATTGACTTATCAAGTTTTAAGCCTCTTGTTGGTTTTCAGATGAAGGATTTTAGCCGTCGGACGTCTGGATGTGACGATATCGAAGAAACAAGGTGAGTAGATGTTGGACAGTTGGAGACGTCCAGAGTATAACTGCTTTATTCAGCGTTTCTACTGGTTTTAATCTCCTAAAACCAGCCCTGACCTCCTTTGAGGAAAGGTAAACAACTCTATTAAACACCACAGACACTGAGGGAATCCAAATGAACAGCAAAGGTGTTGAGGACACGAACACCCATGACCCCATTCATCATCTCATTGAGAGACCCCCCTTTGCAGAAGTTACTCAGTCTCATTGTGGAAGGTTTCAAGGTTAAGAAACAACAGGTTTATGGACTGAAAATATCAAATGACCAGTTTTTTCCTTTGGCTTGTGAAAAGGCATCTCAATTTCTCTTCCACTCCACTGCCTTTCTTCATATCTGCGGGGGGATCATCTCCGGGTCACCTCTGAGAGGCTCTTACAGCTTATTGAGTTTGTCGGGAGGATATCTGCACATTCCCTGATCAAACGGCTCCTCCGCGTCCTCGCGCTTCCTCCGTCCTGCTCGTCGGTGGTTCATGGCAGAGTTCGAAGCTGCCTCTCCTGATCTCTCAAGGTTACACAGCTTTAATCTTCACCCACCCTCCCCACCACCACCACTACTGCAACCTCCACTGGATTAAACAGCAAATGTATAATGTAAAGCCACATCAAGCTCTCGCGCATCTTAAACTGCGTAGTGACATGTTTGATCATGTTTCACCGTCAGTCAATTTGGATTTCTTTTAGCGCAAACACATCCTGGAGGAGTGAGAGTGAAATTAAGAGGGGGATGGAGAAGTTAACTTGCTAAGAAGTTTAGAAAAGAAGTTGGAAATGTTCGAGAGGCCCGAGTTGATGAAAAGAGACACAGAGGGGCGAGACAACAGAGAAACAGGAAAAGACAAATCGATGGTGGGGAAACAACAGGGAACAAGAAAAGAGCAGGACTGGTGGTGGACTCGGTAGTTGTTCGCTGGGGGCTTCGGAGACAGACAAGATGAGGATGGCGGCGTCCATGCATCAGATGGAGCTCCCTGTCTGTGCTCTAGTGAAGCAGCGCTAACACACACTGTGCCTGACGAAGGGCTTATTAGGCGGATCAAAGCTCGTCTAATCTACATGCTAAGAATATGATGAGAGGGCCCTGACAATCCTGCCTTTCCTCCTGAGAGGCGCTGATTATCATACAGGGTTATGAACGGTAAACACATGCAGAGATGTGATGATGTACGCGCCTCAGATCTTTGATGTGACTGTGGGCTGCTACTGTGACAATAAGTGCGCTCCATTATAGCCCATCTCATGAATTACACAAAGCAGTGACAGATAATATATTATGACACGAGAAAACACACTTTTTAAAAAAAAATGGCACCATGAGACCTTGGATAATTTTGTTTAATTGCATTACTTGGGTTTTATTTTCATTTGTTGGGTCGTTAGCTCTGGAGACAAGGTGACGATGAGGCAGGAAATTATTGGACAGTTTATCTAGATTATATGAGATCTAAATCGGTCATTGAGCTGAAATGTTACTATTAACCCCTTGACACCCATTGGTCCGCCCACAGCCCAGCAGGCCAGTGCACATCACCTGAGCTCATGTATCAGCCAATACAGTGTATGGATCCCAAACCTGACAGCTAGAATGTACATATTTTTCTTACATATTTTCTAACAAACATTGCTCTTTTCAATTCTTTATATTTATTATCTTGTGTTCTTCATTTCTTTCACCGTTGTCTGCTGCTGCAACGCTGTAAATTTCCCCATCAGGGGACGAATAAAGGATTACCTTATCTTACCTTTCTTTAACTTTCCTTGCCTTTCCCTTCATTTCCTCACCTTTTCTTTCCTTTCCAAACCACCTTATTTAACGTTACCTTACCTTTCCAAATCTTACCTTACTTTACCATACCTTTCCGAGTCTTACCTTACTTTACCTTTCCAAACCTTACTTTCCCTTACCTTACCTTTCCAAATCTTACCTTACTTTATCGTTCCTTACCTTACCAAATCTTACCTTACTTAACCTTTCCTTTCCATATCACCTTACTTTACCTTACCTTTCCAAGCCTTACCTTACTTTACCTTTCCAAACCTTACCTTACCTTACAAAATCTTACCTTACTGTACCTTTCCTTACCTTTCCAAATCACCTTACTCTACGTTACCTTACCTTTCCAAGCCTTACCTTACTTTACCTTTCCAAACCTGACCTTACTATTCCTTACCTTACCTTTCCAAATCTTACCTTACTTTACCTTTCCAAACCTTACCTTACCTTACTTTAACTTAACTTACCTTTCCAAACCTTACCAAGCAACTGAAAAACCATGTTACTGATGTGGGACGATTGGTGTCATTGCAAGTTGCACTATGCAACTGCTGTTTTAGAGCAGCAGAGATGAATCACCCAGATTTCAAGCAGGATTAGAGGCATTTCTGAAATTGACTGTACGCTTAACCTGCAGAAACCTGGTTTAAAGTTAGTGCCATGTTAATTTGAAGCTGCATTATCCAGATTACACCTACATAGCCGGACATGCGACACACCTAAACTCTGCTTTAACTTAAAAGGGAACGGAATAAATCTTATAGACTCACACCTTAACACACTTGTACCACATGCTGTTAGAATAGAGCCCTGTGACTTTTCCCTCTGCTCCTGGTGACATGTAATCAGCTGGAGTGGTGAAATTTGATTGGAATAACCTTCAAAATAAAAGCAGAGCTTCCTTTAAGTTCCAACACTTTCATATCCGAGCCACGTGCAGTTTCTGTCTGTCAAAAGGGAACCTCAGACATCGTCAGTCGTCCTGACCCTGAAACACACTCAGGTTTCCTCACCGCTGCATCTACTGAGAAAAGCAAACGTTCAATCACTTATCTGCAAACAGCCGTAAATTGGAAAGTAAATATAAGAAAAGAAGGTCCCAGGATGGAGCTCAACTGATTGACTGACTGGACCATTCACCTCTTGCTGCCTGTTTTTTTTTTTTCTTATCTGAGCGAAACTGGGCCATGAAATCGTTGAAAGAGCCGCCGACGCAGACGCCGCTGCAATTTCTCCCAATCAGTCAAGCAGCGTGGAGAGAAGCGGCCCAGCCCGGGAAAAGGTGTGAGGTGGTGGATGGAGCTTTTCACAGGAAGAAGGTCAATCACATTCGCGACCCTAGAGGGTTCGGAGAGCGACGGGCGGAGCGGAGGAAGAGGAGGTGCTGCTGCAGGTTCACTGAGTAATCGTTTCTTCCTCTGCGGCGCGTCTCCGCTAAACGACATAAAGAGCCTCTATAATTAATCTGTGTCAAATGTACGTCAAAGGTGCTAATATTAAACAAGCCTCCCGCTGAGGGGCTGAGGAGAGGAGCAGGCAGAGGTGGAGGTACGACGAGGTAATTATTACCGCTCCCTTCAAACCCCCACTGAGCCAAATTGGAGCGTCGACTGATCTGTCAGGACGGAAAGTGATGAGAGGAAGGAATCAACTGAACTACAGCAGTATCATAGAGATACTCATGTAATGATAATAAGATGTAACGGTGTCGTCCCTCCGCTTGTTTTTCTGGACATAAAAGTGATATTTGTATTCATTACATATCAGTGTATTAGTAAATCAAAAGTTTTACTACCATATGATTTTATATAGATTTCGCTGATATCACAAAGTCTGTCATGATACAATTTAGATTAAATTAGATTCACATATCAGTGATCGATATGGGACGATATTATCTGATGATATGAACACAAGACTCAAAAAGCAACTAAGTTATTATTATTTTATGTTTTTCTGAGAAGAAACAATATATTCTTAATATAAAATCAGCCTCTTGTTCCCATTCTGATTTATTGAGCCATATAATTTTCACCCCTTTATGAAAGAAAATTGAAAAAATATTAAAGTCCTGTTTGTTTACATTAAATCAGGACTTAAGCCTGGAACTTTCTCCTGTTTAGAGTCCTAAACTAAACTTTTTTCAATCATAGTGATTAGCTACACTCCCTGAAACATGAAATATGAAATTATAGCAGTGATTCACTCTGCTCTGCCAGGCGGATTTCAAAATAAAGGCGCATTGTTCAAATAATGATATGTATCAATGTCGGATCAATGTTTACATTTTGTATCAATGCTATTGACTCATTTATCACTGAATTGATGTATTGATGTAGATGGATGTATCATTACACTCACATTTATATAGACATTTTTGATTAATCAGTAAATTTGAGAAATTTACAGCATTTCAGTTATATTCTATAACCGCACTGTTTAATCAAAACTGTTGTACCTAAGTTGAAATGAATCATGTTTGACTGCTACTAACGGCCCCCTGTGTTTACATCAGGTAGGCTGATGCTGGCCGTCGTTTAAAGGGCCTCAGACAGAGGAGAATTTGAGCTCAGTGATCAAACAGGCATCAGTCAGCGGCTGCAGCTTGTGTTTGTGATGGTGTCGATGTTTGGCTCTGATATTGCCTCCCGCTGTGACAGACACGGTATCCATGGTATCCACGCTAATCACATGCATCACAGCTCCCCGATATCGTCGACGAAACTCGCATCGAAGAATTTCCCCATGCGACAAACAACAACAAAAGCTAATGGCCGGCCTAATTGCTGCCGTCTGAGGAGGAATCCAGAAAAAGTATGTTATTGTGATTGCACAGTTGGATGTTTGGGACCAACACAAAGATCCAGGAAGCAGAGTCTTCCTTATTACAGCGCGGGCAGAGCTGCGTCTTCAGAGGATTCTCTGTTTGATTGTGCTGCCAACACGAATTGGGCTTTACAGTCGTAATTATTCCCAATGAAAACTTTACAACATTTGTAATGAATATTAATTTGGCCACTGCTGTAAAAAAAAAAAAAAAAAAAAAACATGCAACGCCCTGAGTCTGTGCTTCTTTCTGTCACAGAGACAACTAAGGGACAGGAATTTGAATCCGATTCTAGTGGAGAACTGGTTCGAACTCGTCCCTTTATCGATGTCGTTTACCTCCCTAATGACGAACCACGAGGAAGGAGTAGAGAAAGGGATCATTACTAATTATCGCAGCGGGTAGTTGAAAGGTAGATGTTTCTATTAAAGCTCCATACAGTATAAAGGTAGATGTTTGTATTAAAGCTCCATACAGTATAAAGGTAGATGTTTCTATTAAAGCTCCATACAGTATAAAGGTAGATGTTTGTATTAAAGCTCCATACAGTATAAAGGTAGATGTTTGTATTAAAGCTCCATACAGTATAAAGGTAGATGTTTGTGTTAAAGCTCCATACGGTATAAAGGTAGATGTTTGTATTAAAGCTCCATACTGTATAAAGGTAGATGTTTGTATTAAAGCTCCATACGGTATAAAGGTAGATGTTTGTATTAAAGCTCCATACGGTATAAAGGTAGATGTTTGTGTTAAAGCTCCTTCAAAATAACGGTACATGTTTGTATTAAAGCTCCATACAGTATAAAGGTAGATGTTTGTATTAAAGCTCCATACAGTATAAAGGTAGATGTTTGTATTAAAGCTCCATACAGTATAAAGGTAGATGTCCATGTGTAGTGTGATTATAAAGCAGCTCTAGGTTCTATATTAATACTGTCCACCTCAGTCCACAGAGAAATGCACACGGCCTGTATTCAGAAACTGAGCCTTAAAACCGGCCGTCAGCACTTCCTGTCACTTTGTGATGTCACAACAAAGCAGTCAAACAAGCCCCGCCCACCACCTGCTCCCACCATCCAACAATTTGATGGACCAGTTTTTTTTTTTTTTACCTGAAATGTGCTCTATTCTTACAGCATCACTCAGGAAAAACAGTCGGCCAATCAGAACCATCTACAACAGATGTACAAAGTTAATTCTTTGTCTCTTTATTCCTTCAGAGCATAATGGAGGATTTACTCATCACCATGAAAGCAGATGATGTTTACCTCTTCACCTGTCCTCATCTGTTGCAAGAAAACAGTCATCTTCCCTGATTGGTTTAGGGAATTAACTCACCATCTCTATCACTTCTCAAAAAAAGAAAAGAAAAAAAAACAGAATCAGGCTTTTGAATAATTTCTCTTTCTCTCTCTCTCTTGTGACTGTCAGGATTATTCTCACCACATTTTCTTTTTCGCAGCAGCTCCTGGCTGACGTCTGCATATTCAACAATACATCAAATCAGATTTTCCAAATGGAATACCAACAGATTTCCTCTCCAAACTAATCTGCCATCAGACGCTTCATTTCTGACGCTTCTCCCTGCCAAGGCATCGGTGTGAACTCCATCACACGAAGATCTCGGGGCTTTCAGCCGTTGTTTGTCGGCGGCAAAAGACAGAAAAGAAAAAAAAACATAAATCTAGAAGTCAAGGCGCTTGTTTGTCCCCGAGTTCCACAAAAGGACGGAGATGAAAGCCCGATCTCGGCTCGTAATTAGCATATTATCTAACATTGTTTACAAGAAAAAGGACAATTCACTGACTGGCGCTGTGACCGGATCTGTGATTCTTTTTGCGGCTTCGTTGTGAAGTCAGTTTACCATCGAGTTCAGGCCTCAATCGGGGGGATAATTTCAGACAAAATCATTTCCATATAAATCAAATCCATTGGAGGCAAAACAAAAAAAAAAAGAGGCAAAAACACACACTTCTTCATTCTATCTGTGGCTCAGCACATTGGATTTTGTTGCGGGCAAATTCACACTGTGTGAAACCTCATTTACGGAAAATGAAATTGTCTCTTTTCACCACTAATGGCTGTGAAGAAACACTTCCACCTTCAAAAAAAAGAGTGACACCTACACCCAGACAGAGCTGCCTGAAGACTGAAGGCCCAGCTCTCCTCGTTTTCATGTCATGGCCACAAATCTTCATTTATTCATCCTGCTCAGGTGCATCCTCTCATATACAAGGACTTGCTTGTGTTTGTGAACTTGATCCACCTGAGCACCATGCAAAAAAAAAAAAAAGAAGTTTAGATGCACTCCGTAGGGATAATTTATTAGTCAAGAAGTGAGCTGCTCTCCTGCTCGTAGTGCTCAGCATCTTGCCTCACTCTCCAGCAGCATGAAATGTCTTTCTAAAAGGATGTGGGTGGCTGGATGAATGCTGATGTGAGGAATCGAGGGCTCTCGTTTGCAACTTTGGTACTTTATCTCTGCTGCTGCAAAAAAAAGCCCCTGTGTTTACCTTCTTAATATTCACCTGGAGCCGGGCGCCGTAAACAGCGCTCTTCCAGAGTCATTTCAAAATAAAAGCGTCTAGTAGGGGGAAGCTAAGTGTAAGCTATTGTCACTCTGCAGCCGGGATGATATCAAAGTATCTCCGCTGCTTCTTTACTTTATCCTGACAACTGAATGATTCTGCATAGCTTGAACACACTCACTGATCATTAGTGTGAACTGCACAACCTGCTGCTACTAGACCATAAACAGAGATCAGCTTCACATTTACCCAACAGCCCTGCAGGTGAGAGCGAGCAGCCAGAGATCGCTGCACTCGACACAAGTTGGAAAACTAAGAGCTGGTTTCCATGTGGTGCACAGACGTCCAACTAAATCAAATGCAGCAAACCATAGCAAAGCTTTGAAGGACCACCGACCTGCATGATGGACCCCAGTCGTCCTGCCGTCATCTTTCACCATAACTCATTGGCTAACTCGCCTAAACAAGTTGTAGCATTCCTAAACCATCACATAGACGCCATAGTGGAGCTTTATAGCATCTTCTCAGTAAATCATCAGTTGATGCAATAATTAACATGTTAACACAACTTCCGTTTAACACCACTGTTAAGTTATGTTTGTTTTTTTTTACGTATGATCGATGCACGTTCTGTTATCTTGGCCTCTATGGTCGCTTAGCAGCGTGTGCTAACAGTTAGCACCGTGAGCTGTAAGACCTTTGGTTTTTGTCTTTGTTTTTGTTTTATGAACAATAAAGTTACATTAGTGTGTCCGATGTTGTTCTGGCCTGCCCTGAGTGGGTTTCGAACTCGGGTCTCCCGCACCGTGGACGACGATGCTAACCGTTTCGCCAAGAGGTCAATGACCACTTGGCAAGTGACTAGTATAGTGATTAGTATACAGCATATTGGACTATTATATATAATAATGAATTGAAAGATATTCCTTTCAGGTACATTTTGAGCATTTAATCATTTGGAAAATTTTAATCACAATTAAATGTTTTAATTGATTGTGACCGTCCAAGTTTAAAACCATTGCTAGTTCAGATTTGCAACCTGGTCCAAACCTTCACTTTCTATATTGGAGGATAAATCAGGAACGTCTCCATATGTAACTTTTAAGTCATAACCATCAATATCCAATTTCTCTTTTGAACCACTTTTGCTTTTTAGAACGACCCAGAGAAATGATGTGTTTTGATTAATCATAAGTTTCCACCACAGTTGATGGTGTCTGGCACTTTTATTCATCCCTGAGATTAACTGTGATTAATACACACTTAGAAACCTGACGCTTACAAAAAAAACAAAAAACATGTGACCCCATTACAGTCAATAGCCTGAATAAAATCTGGATCTCCAGGCTGCAGTAATTATATTAACAAGCAAAAAATTGGCAGGACACAAATGCAACCCAAGGGTCTTGTTTGCTTTTATTCTTAATTACATTACACTGTTTAATTGCTGCCACATTTACTCCACGTAGTCTCGGCTACAGATGGACCTGCAGACCACTGGACTCGTTTGCAGATATTTCCATCTTGCATTGTCATGTGGACCAGTGAAACCTGAATCTTTCACACCCCTCTTTGTAACCCCCAGCAGCCCCAGTGCTGCTCTGTGATTAATGCCCTGCCACAGTCTAAGGCAGGCCTGTAAATACTTTGCTTTGGTTGGCAATAAAACTACACAACTGTATTTTGGAGTGCGAGACACTATTTTTTTTTTTTTTTCTCACAGTCGTTAATGTGCCTGAAGGGGACTCGGTCGACATAGTGGGTAAAAAATGAGTGCTGAAAAAGTACAAAAACAGTGATTCAGCTCAGTTCATGGAAGATTACAACAACATGCATTTGTAGCGTTTTTGTTTCCTTTTATTGGGTTGTTGAGTAATTATTACTAAAACACTGTTCACAGCCAACACATCAATTAATGAGTGGAGCTGCCAGTGGAGTGTGGCTTCACTTCAAGGCAGCTTATTCTTGATGGTGCAAAGAGGGAATAATTGTCAGAAACATTATTCTAATGTGAAATTGCCATTAGTTCGGCAGATGTACACAGGATTAAAGGGTTTTAAGGACCAAAGTGGTGTTTGGTTTATGTGGCGCAACAGTTTATAAACTAGAATAAAGGAAATCAAGACATTACCCAATAAGGACCTACCCAATCTGACAAAACTCTTGTTTGATTGGGCGGTTGGTTACGAAACAACTTCTAGCGATGTGCCAATTCGTAGTCTGCAAAGGCCAAACTGAAATCAGACGGTTTCCAGCTGTGTCCGCCCTTTTATAAAGTGTACGATGAGTGTTTTTCTGTGCTAATCGCCTCCACCCCACCAAGTTTTTGTCAATCATGTTGGCTGAAGGTTAATGAGATTTTACATATTTAATAACCACCATGATTAGTTCTCCTGCAGAAAGCACAATGGATCAGTAAAATCCCAAGTGAGTTGGAGAATGGTTTATGAAATAAGCCGACAACTAATGAACCGTCATTTATTGTCCATAACCTTTTATAACGTCCACTCACACACTCTCAAGGAGATTCGTCAGCAGAAATGTTTGTCTGTATGTTCTGTCTCGTACCGGAGAAACTGAATCCTACAGGAATGAAGGACGTATATCTCTTTACTATAATGGTCCTTTCCAATACACAGTTACATATCGGTCACACTATTTCTAGATCTACTACATCTAGCTCTCTTTTTTCAATGCTCTCAAAAGTCGCTAAACACACTCGACTGCACCTCAACGAGGGACCAATGGTGTGGTTTTCCATTTAACTCCATTGAAAGAACAACAACAGTCGCAGTAGAAAGCAGTCGTCGCTGTTACCGGTGTGTTTTTACAAATAGTCGGTTTGATTCTTGTGTCAGACTCGTCCAGTCTCTGGCCAATGGCTGGCACTCGGTTGCCGTTCGGCTGGTACCAAGTATTATCTCGAATGGAAAAGCAAAAAAAAAAGTCGCGCAAGAGGAAAAGAACCATTAGTAGCTATTAAAACGTCCTAAAGCGGCCTGTTTACGTGTTTCCAGTAAATTCACAGAAAGCTATTAATAATTAGCATGAGAATACAGTGATTTAATCTGGAAAAATACATTTTTCATTTCATGGAGTCTTTAAGATCCTTCAGTGTTTGAGCCCAGTGTGTAATCACTTCCTCTTTTTCCCCCAAACTTAAGCCAAGGTCTTGACGCTGCAGAAGCTGAGACGTGAAGATGTAGAAAAGCTTAGAAAGCTGAAGGTGAACGGGCAGTGAAAGGAGAAAATGGAAATATTGAAACGAGTGAAAAGGTCTGAAATAAACAGAACGTAGCCTACTACTGGCATCAATACAGCACAGCCCACACACAGCTACATGGAGTACACAAACACACACACACACACACACATACATTCACCGGTAATGTGTGTGGATGTGATGTGGAGTCTAATTGCCTTGTAATGGAGGCAGGTGTTGTGTGCTAATTAAACACACACGACCGTCCCTGGTACACACTCACACAGGCCCGGCCTTTGTCGAGCGGCTAAATGAGGGAAACTCAAATCGGTGTTTGGCTGCAGCGCTTTGGCCCTGAACATGTCAAATAGGCCTGACTGTGTTAACACAAGGGATAAAAGGGATGAGTCATGACAGTGTGTGTGTGTGTGGTTGATTTACTACACTTGCAAGGCCCTGACAACATGTAATCCTTGAAAGAGGTGTGTTGTTGTCTTCGTCCTCTTTATGATGAACATGTGTGAGATGTTGTGGTTAAAATCGTTATAGCGATGGTTTTTAATGATTCTTCTTTTTCTTTCCAAGTACAAATGGACGCCGTGTCTCCGGTGTCGTGTTACATCTGCATCTTCTCCACTAATGAGACACTGTTCTGACAAACAGCCATACTGGACCGACTCCACACAAACACCAGAGATAACAAGACAGTGAAATCATCCGTCAACATCATGACTGAACGTTTTCCATCTTGACCAATAAAGAGTCTTTTTTAAAACACAGATTCAGAAATGCAGAGTTTCTTATGTCTCAAATCTGAGGAACAAATCCTGTCAACTTGTGGACAGAGAGCGAGAGCTAGCATTAGCACAACTGCTAACACTGTGTCAGGAACTGCCAGTGTAACGACCCGGCTAAAACAAAGTGCTGTCTAAAACTGCTAACAGAACCAAACTTCAAACTAAAAGCATACAAAAAAGAGCACTACTCTTCCTTTCCTAATTCATTTTGTAGTTTTACTAACTACAAAAGAAAACATTGTCGCACAAAATGGGCCTGGCGCCTTCTAGCTAACGAACAGCGTCAACAAATAAAAGATGCTAACTACGCTAACTGTGCTGATCCGCCTGCTGGTCTTCGGCTCGTTTTTAGATTAAAAAAACAGACTTTAAAATAGAATAAATATAGCTCACTAGACAGCGACTATAGTCCTCACTGCAGCGGCCCTGGTTCGAACCCCCCAGCGGCCCTTTGCTGCATGTTATTCCCCTTCTTTCTGTGTCCCCATTTCCTGTCGCTCTAACTGCCCAGTCAAATAACGCAACAACAAAAAAACATAGTGGAGTAAAAATGATGTACTTTTATTGTGAAAATCAGCAGTAAGAAATAACCATTCACTCTAATATAATGACCTCTCTGCTTCCCTGTGAGGCTCTATGGGGAAAAAAACCCATTATTACAAACACACAGCTGTTGTAGTGTAGTGGCCGCTGGTACTTTGCAGCCAGTTGCTCCGACACTGGTTTATTTCTGAAAGAAGTAGCCGAACAAAAGAAGAAACCAACAAACTTCCAGGAACATGCTGCGAATTCAATTCCTCCCCCGTTTTTTTTTTGTCTCCCTCTCTGCTCTGTATGAACTCCTCGTTGTACTTTCTACCTCTCTTCTGAAAACTACCTCTACACAGCGCACTATACTCCAATCAGGAGCCTCTCCACATGTTTCCCTTCCCATCCACGCCGCTGCTCATCTATTATTAGTAGCTACAGCGACGGCACCAGCGGCAGGATGGATGTGCCCATTCTGCCCAGCCTTCACCTCCGAGGGTACATTCATGGGCAAATACCCATTTCCTCTGCTCACGGCATCTTCTCTTTGAAAGATGGCTCCACAGTGGAAAATGTTGTTTTCTTGGAGTTTTTTTTTTTTCTTTTTTTTTTACTACCAGTCCACAACATTAAAGAAAAATGTGATGATGCAGGAGGATCGTTTTCTTTCTTCTGGTTTCTTGGTCTTTTTCTTCTCTAACTATAGGTTGAGCTTTGGAGGAAACAACCACTACAACAGTGCGGTTTCTATGGAGAGGGATGATAGTGATTTTGACCCTCAATACACACGCACACGAACACATGAACACACGCAAACTCCAGCAGCACCATTAAAACCACCAAAAAACCCACTTTCAGCCGGCACTCAACACATCACTCCTTCTTCTTCCTCCTCTATTCTTTATCTGTTACTTGTGTCAAATCGCTGTAATTTCATAGCCAAACCGGTGCCACAGTGCTGGTTTTTATCATCCTCTCAGGGGGGAAGAGGGGGGAGGGGAGGTGGGAGAAAAAGAAGAAGAGGAGGAGGAGGAGCAAAGAAAGAAAGACGGGGAGAAAGAGAAAAAAAACGAGGGAGAAAAGGAAAGCCAACCACCGCTGACCTAAATGTGGCTCTCATTAAAATGGCCTGCACACGAGGAGGAGGAGTGCGAGCCAAGAAATGTCCTCTCTCTCTCTCTTTCTCTTGCTTTCTCTTATCCCTCTCTTTCTCTTTCTCTCTCTATACATCTCCACTTTCACCCTTACAGTTTTCTTCCTCCTCCTCCTCCTCCTCCTCCTCTCTTTCGGAGTTCATGTATAAAAGTTACAGCCGTGAGACGTTCAGGTTACAGTGCAGGAATATGAGAAAAAAACAAACAAAAAAAACACACACACTGTACATCATGTTATCACTCTTCTCAAGTCTTTAACTTTTTTCACCTGCCGGCTGACGTACCAGCTCCTCGCCATCCCCGGCTGGCTACAGAACGGGATTTACTATTAACATGAATAATAAAGTTCCCTGACCTACTTTCTTTTTTTCTTTTTTTCTTTTTCAGCCTCGGTTGCAAAAGAAAAAAAAAATCTATACAAAACAGTGAAATAATGAAAGCGGCAACAATGTGGTCCCCTCCCGCCTCCATACGCCTCGAATAATAACGTGACAAGCAGAAAGCAAGATGGAGCACAGGCAAATAATAATCATAATAATAAGAAGAAAATAAAAAAATAAAAATGAAAAAAAACATGGCTGTAACAATCTGAGGCTCGGCTTGACGTCCTCTAAGGTCCTGGCAGACGCAGAATAACCAAACAGGCTATTAACATTAGAGAGTGATGCATGCAGTGTGCAGACAGAGCAGGGTGGGGGAGGGGCAACAAAAGCACAAAAACACACTTTCTGTCTTTTTTTCCTCTCTTTTGTTTGTATATGTGTGTGTGTGCACATGTGTGCGTGCGTGTGTGTGTGTGAGCGCAGTGTAAACGCTGGTTCTGGTGTTTCAGGCTGAAACATGAACGTCTATTAAACCCAGAACAGAGACGAAGCGATGTCACTGACAACATGTGTAATGAACCTCGGAGATGGTGTCCATAAGTTAAGTGTTTACCCTCCCTTTCTCTCTCTCTATGTGTGTGTGTGTGTGTGTGTGTGTGTGTGTGTGTGTGTGTGTGTGTGTGTGTGGAGATGAATAAGTCTTTGTGCTCAGTCACAGTGAGAATCGGGCAGAGGAAGGAGCTCGGCGTAGAGGAGTAATGATCATTTCTAATCAAAGGTCAGATTATTCATGATTAAGTTTTATTATTATCATTTAATCTGCTGCTTATTTCCCCTGAGCTTCAGTTTAAAAATGATCAACGTCCACTTCAGTACAGAGGTGAAACATTTGTGTAGCCTGCAGTCTCCCAGCTGTACGACAAAGGCAAACACACATACAGTACATATAATGTCAGATGCACTGACTCACATGTCACATGACATTTCCTCTTACATCACCACATGGTTGGCATTTCTGGTTCTTGGTCCAAATACATTTATAGTCGTCTTTATACTTATCTTTGAAGGATTTTATGTTCAGGCTTTTGTTTTCTTGGTCGTACCTTGACAGATACCATGACGGTTCTGGCTGTCGAATCCGTCAAGGTATCTGTCAAGGTATCTGTCAAGGTACGACCAAGGTACAGCCAAGGTATGGCCAAGGTACGAAGAAGATACGATCAACGTATGACCAAGGTATAACCTGTCTAGGTACGACCAAAGTACGACCAAGGTACGACCCAAGGTATGACCAAGGTATAACCTGTCTAGGTATGACCAAGGTACGACCAAGAAACCATAGCCTGAACATAAGAACCTACTAAGATTTCCAATTCTTACTAAAACATCTCAACAACCAGTTCGTGGTCTGTCATGGGATTATGGTTCTGACTCTTCTGAACCCATCATGACCTCTTACCAACTTTGCATTCATTCGGTCTTGCTCACTTTATCTTCAGCTTCAATTTAATCCTGAGTCGCCCTTATTTGTTATGCACATTTACAAAAAATGAATAAATAAAATTATGCTCTTACATTTGCTTGCAAAGAATACCAAAGTCCTTTAGACAGTTTTTGGACCCGATGTGAAGACATTACTCACAGCAGCCTGAAGAAGTTATTCTGGTACACGCTCAGTGTCTGTTTCAGACAATATGGACGTGAAGCATCAGAGTGGAGAGCAGAACATACCTCTAGTGTTCAAACAGTGACTCCTACACAACGATTAATTGATTTTGTTTGTTCTGCGACGTTATATTTAAATCCTCGTTGAATTTGATTGGTTTCACAGATTTCCTTTAATGCTAATAATTACCTTTTTCCCCATTAGGGCTGCCATGCAGCAGCTCCTTCATTACCAACGGTTTGTGTCTAAACTGAAAGACTGAATCCATTTTCCTTCGTGCACCACCTGTGTTTTATTCCGGGTGCACAGGGTGGATAATTGCTGGTCGGTGCCTGTTGGACGTCGAGCACAATTAGCGAGCGCCGGGTGAAGCTATGTGCCATCCATCTGGACGTGTGGTAACAAAGTAAGCGGGGCGGAGCTGGATCTGGAGCTGGAGCCGGAGCTGGAGCTGGAGATGGACTTCCTCCTGATCCCAGAAGCAATCAGCGAGCCGGGGTCCTTCGCCTCGACGTGCCACGGTGTCAGCACCTGGGAATTGAGCCTGCCACTTTCCGATAAGGCTCCAGCCGACTCCTTATCCACGCCAGTGCTCATTACCTCATGCTACATCAAATCCCTAAGGGGGGGCTTCAGCCTCTCCTCTCAATCCCTCTTCACATCCCTGTGGCAAGTCATTTAGAAATGAAAGTGGAAAGGTTCTCCTGTGAACCGAGGCAGGTGGAGGTGGAGGGGACGGATGTGTCGGGCCATACCTTTTTCGCCCATCCAAGATCTCTCAGCTCCTTCACTTTGTGAGTTTTTTTTTCTTCTTTTTATGTCTCCTTGCAGGATCCTTTCATCTCCAGCCTTTTTCAGATTCAGCAGCTTTTCTGGTGGTATATATATATATATTGAGGAGCCGGGCAGATAGCACCTCGCAGCCCTTTAAAAATTTCATGTGGCACCTCTCGCCTTGAAACGCTGACCTTGAAGGCAATGAAAGACCGTCTTCACATCCTGGAGTTCAGATCCGTGTCATCAACCACACATGGACTTTGCTAATAAAAAATAAGTTTGGACTTCTCCAGGTTGATAAAGGAAGATATGGAGCAGTGACTGATAGTGATAGGAGATGTTTTCACCCTGCGTCTCTGCTACAGACGATCATATCAGCTCCAACTGAGACCCCTTCTACACTGGTAAATAATGTGAGTTCTATCAGAACATGTTGGAGCTTGATATTTGAACATTTTCGGGAGGGCATGCAGCTAAATATGACATCCTATCTCCTGGGAAGAAATGCCAGACCCATGACTGATTAGGTCCAACCTATGTTTTGGTTTGAAAACATTGAAACAGGTCAGGGGATTGGTTTTGACTGTCCTTAAGCCTTTCATGTATTTTTTAAGATAGATGGAAGTATTTATCTATCTATCTTTCATCTATCTATCTTAAAAATAATATTTGCACATTCCTTCTAAAAGTAGCTTTTATGGGAGTTGTATAACCAAGTTTGTACTTGACTGTTCCATGAGTAGTGGACATAAAGCTCAGCAAACCTTTCTATCTTGAGTATCCACATGACTAATTCTCCTGGAGGAACTATTTATACTGTGTAAATGGTGAAGGAGGTGAAGAGGAGGTTCTGGTGGGTGGAGATATCTATAAATGGAGCTTCAGGTATTTGTTTTATGGAAGAGAAAGAAGTACAGGGAGGAGTTCATCCCTATAAATGAAGCCGGCACTAATGCAGAAAATACCTGCAGTTCCTCTATTGACCACTAGAGGGAGTCTCCAACAGGAAGTCGATCTCCATAGACTGCCATGTTAAAATTAGATCTTTCCAGCAGAAATAAACATGCTTAGAACCTGGTAAAAAAAAAGTTTAGGTCTCTTAAATTGAATACCATAGAATAGAATTATAAATAAATATAAATATAAAAATAGACACTTCTTTGTCTATTTTATGGATTAGCTAGGAGTTAGCATCTGGTAGGCTAATGGTGCAGCAGCTCAGTCTGAGGCTCTAAACCTGTGAGGCTACGTTCAAGTTACCAATGGTTCAACAGGTTGCTTGGGTTTATTAACGTAGACGATGTGTCAAATAGTCAAATATATTGTTAGTACAGCCAACCTGGAGCACCAGAGCTGTGTGTTACTGTGCACTAGGACGTCAGGAAAAAAAAAAAAAGATTTAGACACTCTTTAAAACAATCAACAATCCCAAAACTATCCCCTTGAAACTTGCATTTTTTGGCAGCAAGGATGCAAACACACCAACACACACAGCCAAAGAACTATTGGAAATTGAGCATCTTGCATTGGGAGGTCAGTAGATTGTGCATGAGCATGATGTCCACATATTAAAAACAGACACAGTGCGAGTCTGAATATTTACAGCCCATGTCAGTGATGAGCTACAGCTTCATAGCTCACTACGGGCCAGTGGTCGACCTCAACTCCACGAGCCCCCCTCCTCCAACCCCCCACCCCCGTGTGAATACGGCGAGCGCTCGCCCGGCATCCAACTTTCTGTCAGTGACTCAGACTTTGACGGAGCACCGTCCCCAGAATTAAATACAGCATTATTCCTTTTTTCTCACAGACTCTCGGCTCTAATGCGCCGCTTCCCTCTCTCCTCTCACCTCCACTCCACTCGTTGTCGTCGTTGATGATGGATTTTTCTGTTGCTTCCTTTTCAGCGAGCTTCACCGTGAAGCCATTTACTGATCCACGCTCCTCCATATGCATACGCCCAATCCCCACATCAAACAACTCATACACCCCACACACACACACACACACTGCTGTAATGAAATTGAAATGAAAGCACTATTACAGTATCAATCTTTATCTAATCCATTCTGCAGAAAGAGGCAGATTGTAATTACCTCCACCTTAGTTTGTTCTTACAAGAGGCGGCACCCGCATCACTCTTCCTTTACCTTTCTCTCTCTTTTCCTTCAATTCTGCGTTCTGAGGCTGAATACCAGCCACACAATACCAATGGCAATCAATTTCCTATCATACAAAAGACCTCTGGGCTCCTCTTTCATTTTCAAACAGCGGCGCTTAAAGAAAAAAAAAAATTAAGATGTAGCAGCGGACGGACCGTGTGGGTGTGGAGGAAATCAGCGCATGAAAAAAAAACTGCTAACAAGACATACTTCAATTTTACATCTGTGTTTCTACATCTCCAACCCCGGGTCGGGTCAGTATAACCGAGCCCATATGCGACATGACAGGATTATCAGGCCGGAACCGATCTGCAAGTTCACATCCATGTGCGCTCCAAATGTTAAAGCGACTGTAGAGACTCGGCTCTGTGGAAGTTGGCCGACGTCTCGATGAGGGAGTAAAGGGAGATCTCCCTTCAGGTCCTGGGAACTCGCTCTGCTCAGCTCAGACTGTTAACACCGCTCCAACTGTGGACGTCAACAACACACACTGCTGATCCTCTCGTCACCTACTGCAAATCAAATCCCTATACTAATGTGTTCAGGGGGGAAATCCAATTGTTCTGAGAATGAACTACACTGGCACTCGGTGTCGAGTCTTGATACAACTTGTCAGGATACGTTAAAGTCAGAGGTGGAAGCAAGAACAAATACTTTAGCTAGACTGTTGAGTCGTAGCTTTATGCATTGGTTTATACACTGGAGTTGTTGATTCTGTACAGAGCTGCACACACGTCAATGAGTGAACCTTTTTTTTTCTCCTTTTTTTTGCAATTAGCATTAGCCGTACCTAGCACCTGTATATAATGTAGAACGTGCTCCGTAACCCGCAATCTTTTGTTTATGACAGTTAAGACTACACAAACACACGCCGTAACATCGTATGTTATATAACATTATCCACCGCTCCGTTTGTTGATTTTTCGCCGGCTTCGTTGTAAACAAATGCACATGGGCGAGAGGAGGGTTAGCAAAACAGTGGAAAAGCGACCTGACTTGCATAGTTCTCCTTAAATGTCAGGAATTCAAATACTTAACTTGGTAAATAAGTATATTCTATTTGTATAGCACTTAACACAAACAAGTAAAACATCGTTAAAACAAAGAAAAATACAGCAAAATACAATAAAGATTGAATACAATACAATTACGTCAAATAGTGTTTGGGAAACACCTGCTAAAACAGGTGCGTTTTTAGCCGCCGATTAAAATTGTCCCAAAGGATGAAGCTCTTAGTTCAAGAAATGCTTAAGTGCAAGTTAAAGGATAATTTCCGTTTTTTACAACCTGGACCTTATTTCTAGCATAAAATAAGATCATTCTACTCACCCAGACAACTTTGGTGTCATTTGGAGTTGTTTTGACGAAATTAGCCCCAGTGGAGCGGCGCGTATATCCGTATAATGCGAGAACACGGGGCACGCAATGCAGCCTCTAAATAACACATTATCCGCTGCAAAACTCGTTCATTTCGCCAATATTTTGTTATGATACACTAGTGATATTCCCCTCCGAGCCCGTGGTGGCATGTTATCAACATGCTGCGCCTGTAGGTTGACTACTAACCTCCGACCTGGATGATGTCATCTCCGACCGCTGCCCGGCGCGGCTAACTTGCTACCGCTAATGCTATGGTTCGTTTCTGCGTGTTTCTGACTTGTCAGAACAAAATGAGCAGCTGGATGAAGTTCAGCTTCCACAGGCTTCCTCTCCTCCACCTGGACTCACTAAAGCTCCGGCTAGTTGAGCTAAAAATGGACCCGAATACCGAAGCAGAATGATTATTATCAGAATGAGCCGGGCAGCGGTCGGAGATGACATCATCCAGGTCAGAGGTTAGTAGGTCAACCTACAGGCGCAGCATGTTGATAACATGCCACCACGGGCTCGGAGGGGAATATCACTAGTGTATCATAACAAAATATTGGCGAAATGAACGAGTTTTGCGGCGGATAATGTGATATTTAGAGGCTGCATTGGGTGCCCCGTGCTCTCGCATTATACGGATATACGCGCCGCTCCACTGGGGCTAATTTCGTCAAAACAACTCCAAATGACACCAAAGTTTCTGGGTGAGTAAAATGATTGTATTTTATGCTAGAAATAAGGTCCAGGTTGTAAAAAACGGAAATTATCCTTTAAATCATTGATACCAAAACAGTAAAAGTGCATTAAAAACACTTTAAGTAGGAAGTGTAGATATCATTTTTTGCTTTATGTCTTATTCTAAACCATCGTTTCACGTTGGGGAGCAGGACATGAAACGTGATCCATGGGGAGAGAGGACGGATATGAAGAGGTGGGATGAAACAAGAGGGCGTTCATTATGAATGTGACAGCGTTTTAACGTTGAGGAGCCGCCTGAACCTTCATCTGCCACCGACCAGATCCACTGTTCACAAGGTGCTTATCTCCACAAGAGGATCAGATTTCCGCTGGTTGTCATGTCGACTCTGACAACAAAGACATCGCCTTTTTTTTGTTTGCCACTCTCCAAATGTCTCTGTGTGTGTGTTTTATGAGTCAATGTTGTGTGTGTATGTGTGTGTTTGAGTGAGTTGGCATCTGCTTAAAGAGAAAAAACCCCTCACTGCTCACTATTCAAACTAAAAATTTCCTTTGAAAACAAGTCATATCCCATTTGTGCTCCTTGAAATATCCCTAAACCCCGACAGACTGACATATCCCCACTCATTGTCGACGACGTCTCTGTAGAGTCTGATCAAAAGAGACGATTGGACGGGCGCAGCTGTAGACCGACCCCGCTGCGATCAAAACAACACTCCCAGCGGATCCGTCCATGCTCGCTCTCCCTGCCACGCTGCATCTGTTAATGTCTCTCTCCCACCAACACTTCATTATGTAGCCTATATAAATTGTAAAATCCTTTTATCCTCTGCGCGGGCTGCTTCAATTTCTGATGGGAATGACAGGAACAGGAGCAGCATCTAAATAAATAGATTTGTTTTCTTAAAAGCTCAGGCCGCGTTTGAAGGTTTTCATTGTACCTAGATGTTTCTATTATATATCTGTGGTTTGATCCGACAGACGGCTTGTTAGGTATATTTAGCTACAACTTTAATGTTATGTAATGGAACAACTTGTATTACTTACTGCTTTCAAGTATTTTTTTTTCTTCCATCAACCATTGTGGTCGCATCAGATCAGACCAGATGAATCAACAATCCAATTTCGCTCAATTTTGGACTTTTGAGGATGCTTGATAATTGAGAATAAGCTTTACTCAAGGTCCACTTAGTAATTTGTGAGATGAAGACAATGGGGAAGCTTAAAGTTCAAAGACTGGTGACTTTGTGCTGTTGTATCTTTTTTATATCTCAAGAACCAAATAAAACTAGAATATAACTTAATTTTTATCCCTATTGACATTGGAAATAATTGTGTTACAATTAGTGTATGAATTTATGGCCAAAAACGTGTGGTGTAAGGTCATCTATACCTTGACCTTTGGATGTCATGATCATCCTCATGTCATTAATACCTGAATTAAAAAACCTGAACTAAATTAATATATCTATAGTTTTCCACATTTGTTTTTTCTCAATCGGAGCAGAACTAGAACTAAGTACTTGACACTATTAGTGCCAGAACAACTAGTTGGACTGATGGTGTCAACAACAACAACTCAAAGGTAAAATGTGTCACAATGTTGTTGTGTGTTGTTGGCACTGAACACGAGAAAGAGTTGGTCTTTTTAGTCATATTCTCCAAATGTGGAGAAATTAAATCACAACAATGTGTCAAGAAATCACAAAATGATCTAATCTGATCAAAAACACCTTTTCCTCTTGTCAAAAGAACAGGTTTAATCAGCATTCACAGCGACTCCGCGGTGGCCAGGGGTGTTAGCGCCGGTTCAGTCAGTTCCAATCAATAATCAAAGCGTCTCACACTGAGGTTTTTTTCTTTTTTTACTTTTTTCAACACCTGCACTAACCTGGAGATGAAACCTGACAGACGTGTTTACCCGAGTCTCTCAGTGTTTGCTCTGTTAGTGCAACAAAAAGACAAACTCGACTGAAAAGAGGTCAATCGTCTTTTATCAGCAGAGTTTCAAAAACCTGGACGTTTATTTTATGGAGCAGATTGTTGGATAAAAAGATTGAATTGAACAGAGGGCGATCCCCAAAGGACGGTGTAAATCCTCTACAGGGATGTGGATCTTCATATGGAGAATTCATTTAGAGCTGAATGAATCCACTCATCAGATTGTTTCCTCTCCTCTGGACCCTCTGAACCCAATTTCTTCAAAATCACTGATCTCTTTGACAACATCTCTGCTGAGAATCAAACCCGTCGGCTGAGCCTCCCGCGGGGCGAACGTGAGGATATGATCCGAGTGTTTACAAGAACATCAGACACAAACACTCGGTTTGTAATTGGACCCCTGCAAGAAAAGCAGCTGTGTTGTTCCTCAACTCATGACCAGACCACAGGGGGATCGGAGTGAATTAAATCTTTATTATGTGCCGTTGGAGGACAACAAGTTTTTTCCACTGTTGCTTTATCTGGTGGTATAAGGAATCTTTGAAGCTGGATCACAGTGAAAACAGTCCTTTGGTTGTTTGGGGGTGGAAATCTGTTTAGCGATTTGGGAAGTCAACGAAAGTCGACAACAAACTAGACTGTACCACTCTGTATCCAGACAAGTGTAGAGATAAAAGGTTTGTCGGATCAGAAGTTCCAGGTCATCACATGAATAGAGGATTATAACATCTGGATTCTGGCGCCGGAACAGGGAGTGTGGCAGGTTCAACCATCGTTGGTTGCATTGTGCGAACATTGGTTGACGATGAAAAGTAGGAGGCGTCAAATAAAGCAATGTTGGGTTTTTTCCACTTACAAAATCCAAAGTACCATCTGAAGGGAACTATGTAAGTCTGGTCTCTTATTTTACTAACCCTCCTCTCTCCTATATATATCATATATGGTTTACGATGTGTTTATTTGTGTGGTATTATCGGTCTTAAACAAGACATGACGGATTACGGGGCGTGTTTATGTCGTGGTGCCACCAAGACAAGTGCTAGGGCACCGGGTCGGAGGCGCCGATCTTGCAAGGTTGGTTTTCGTCCAAGAGGCGCTAGGTGGAAGGCAGAGAGCTTCCATTCTCGTAAACCTAGATGGTGGTTGCATGATTTAGCAGTTTGACTGACAGATGGGCCACCCAACCAAAGTTTTCTGAGACTAATTTGATTGGTAGGCTAAATTTTGGCCCCTGCTCTTTACACAGATGACCAAATTTCGTCATTGATATGTCAAATCACTTATGTAATTGATCACTGTATAATACTTACCAGATATACTCAGATTTTTATAATTTTGCCAAAAATGAGCCACCTGGGATGGTACCTTTAAGGTAAAAATCTTGCATAGGTCCTTTTTAACATACCGGATCAGGAAGTGGTATCAATGGAAGTTACAGGGCGCCTAAAATGTTAATTATACCCAGATTATTCCACAAAGTTTTATCAGCGTTGCACAAATCTATGGAAACATCCAATCCAATCCAATGGCTTTCCCAAAAAAAATGAAAAAATGCTTTCCATTTACCTGTTTACTTCCATTTAATCCAACTAACCACCATCTTTCTCTACCTTTAACCAAAGAAAGTGCTTGTGCTGCACTGTCCTCCTCAGTTTCTTCCAGAAAAAAACTATAATTTGCAGCTGCAGTTGAGTTGTATAGAAAATAATTCCTCCCCACAGACCGAATCCACTGATTTCCACACATCTTTTCTTTAGTGTCAGTGTCAGAACAAAACACCCTTCTCTTACAAAGAAATATCAATATCTAATAGACTCATTATCACATTCATCCTACCAAAGGAGTGAACCATAAAAGCCTTTGTGTGTCTAATTACCCCGCTGCTTTTCTTCCTGAGGACAAAACACCACGAGGGGCTTCATAAACACTCTGGACCTGAGCTGAAGAGCAAACTGTCAGGTTTTATCATCGTAGGATGGTTTGTACATCTGGCCGCTGGTGTCATGTGTTTGGGTCCAGATGGAGGTTTTAGTGGAGATGGAGTTTGCCAATTCATTTTTCAACAACAACGAACGGTCACATGGGGGGGGAAGCAACCAGATGTACATGAGGGATGAGCCGCCCCGGCATTGCTCAACATCGCGCCGTCTGTGTCTCCAGCAGCTGGAGGGAAAACACTGGAGGTCAAGTCCATTTCAATTCATTTAGCCCAATGTGTCCACACACAGCCATAGAAATATTTGTGTGTTAGTCCCGGTGACAGTCGACGCTGTGATCAGACTGGGGTGAAAAAGTAGGAACGTATTTTGATCTGCTGCCAATCAGAGAGCGGAGCGGAGCTGTGAAGTCTGCTGCCTTTCATCTGCTCTTTGAGCTTGTTTTTTGTCACTAACTCACTTTGCTTTGTTGAATCTGTCCCCTAAATAGATCCTTCTGATCTGACGGAGGACAGTTTGATTCATGTGGCGGCAGCAAAAGCAGCAACACGGCACATGGCAGTGATGCTAATGCTAATAATTAATAAAGTCTGTCTGATACAGTCTACTCTGATTTAACCCTTTATCGAGCAAGTAACAAAATCCAATTACGTATCTGTGTTAAATGTTGAGTTATTTAAATTTAGGCAAAGTACTCAAGTTTAGAAAAAGTAGTAAGCGGAATGTTTGTGTTAATATAAGTCTTAAATAGTTATATCTTCCGACAGCAATCACTTATATAGAGTGTTTGGTGCTGCTCTGCTGTAAGCCAAGGAGAAAACTTTCCTTGTATCCTACAACCTTTATCCAATGAGGAGAGAGAATGGCATAAAGGGGCTTTCTTTTTACCTACAACGGGTTAAGAAACATATATGGTAACTTCATTGACCTTGATTTGCAACCAAAAAAAAGAAAAATTTTGAAAAAAGAAAAAAAAAAATTTCAATTTCAATTTCTAAGTATTTCAATGAGAGGTTAAAAGATTTAAGGCTTCTTTGTCGACTTGGGTCGAGTTTTGAGTATTGAAAATGTTTTACCACAATAGACACATTCAATACCATCAATTATTGACCCAACGCCTGGTTCTGGGATAAAAAAGTTTGTTTCCATTGAAGCGCTGCATGTGAATCTAACAACCAATGAGAATCAAACAAAAAATCAGGCTCCGCGCCCTCCAGCCATGAACCACCCTCAGGTTTTCAGATCTTATTCTCAACCAGGGTCTTGAACTCGGGTCTTGCGTTTCTGTTTACGCTTAAAAGACACTAAGCTGCTTCAACAAGCAGAAGAAAAACGACTTTGGAAACCAAACTGCCGAGGTCTGGTGTTTGGATGTTGGCTCATCACATCACTCGGATGCAGCTGGTGAAAAACTTAATCTAGTTTTCTCACTGAAACCGGATCTGGAGGGTTTGGCCTAAATTACAGCTCCTGCTATGAATCAGTGTCGACAATTAGCATTTGCTCCTCGCACTCTGCACTCCCCCTCCGTCCCCCCCCAGGTCATTACTACCACTAAGACTGTACCATAATCCCGGGTGTGTAGCTCAGCGATATAGAAAATGAAAAAAAAAATGCAACTTTCAGGGCTGCATTTTAAATTGGATATGTCAGGGGAGTTAATATTTAATAAATCCACAATTCTAATTTACCTTTTTTTATTGCAGAGTTGTGGCTGCACCACGTTTCCATAATCAGATGGTAATATAATCTTGACATTTCCTCAAGCTACGTTGGAGACTTTCATATAGCATGAATAGATACACACTAATCAATTATCTGTCGGGGGTTTTTCAACCAGAAGCCTGAGTCCTTCCTATCAGGGCTGCTGCCTGCTTTTTAAATTTTCTCCTCCTCCTCCTCCTCCTCCTCCTCCATTGTTGTCCGAGGTTCTTCAAGAGCGTGAAGCCGCCGAGAATCAGACAACAGTCCACTCTGAGCCGCGAGTGAATTTAGATTTGTACAACACAATCTGCAGCTTTGAAGTGCTGCAGACTTTTTTTTATATTATTATTGTCTAAAAAATGTAATTCCTCCCCCTGAATATTTTCCAGAGCTCTCCCACCCACCCACACACACACACACACACACACACACACACGGCCGACATCATTGTGCTGCAATGTTTCAAATCAAGACTGACAGCTGGGACTCGCACACACATAAAAATGACATTTGCAGTTTGGTCTGGTGTGTCGGTCGGGACCATTTCTGTGGTTTATGGGAAAACAAACACACACTGTAAGACACACACACACACATATACTGTTGATACTGCAGCTTAACCGATGTGTATGGGTTTGTTAAGGTTGGGGTTTACACACTCTGATTGTTGGGCAGCCGAACACAGAGCATTTCAGCATATTTTCAAAATAAAACATCCTCCGCATCACATCACATCACATACAACACTACAACCACATCGTGTCCCTGTGGCACCGGGCCAGACGTACGCCGATCAGAGGATTTTCTGCATGAGCAAAAGAAACCAAAGCAAAATCAATGAATGGAGCCAATCAGTAGGAAAATGGTTAAAAAGAAGAAGGAGGGAGAAAAAAAAAAGAAAAATAGCCCACGGCGTCCTCTTTCATTAGGTTTTTTTTAGCTCAAATAAAAATACAAAAACCAACAAATAATTATTTGACTCTTGTATAAAACAGAGAAAACAGCACATCTTCACATATGAGACACTGGAGCCATGAAATGATGCAATTTCACGTTTCTAAATGTCATCGTGAAAACTGACGAAGTGGAGTAGAAAGTGTTTCAGTGTGGCCCAAATATTTGCAGTCAGCCTCTGGTTTTATACCATAAGTGAGCTAATAATTCAGCTCCACTGTGTTGCAGCGGAGGCAGAAAAACATCATTTGCGTGAAGTTGACTCATTAATGTGTTACAATATAAACAGAACTGGAGAAGCTGCTTATGAGGAAATAAGAGGAAGTAGCGGATCGTTTCTGCTGAATGTGCAGATGTGAACGTTGGGAGGAACGACATCCACCAGAGGGACCGAGGTCACTGAGGTCGGGTCAGTATTTGTCCTGGGACTTCCCCAACATCACTAACACTGAGGAAGTTCATATCCTACACATACAGATGAATATAATGTTGATTCTTTAAAGGAACAGTGTGTAACTTCTCCTGTTATCTATTCACGAAAATCGATTATTTGGTTCAAAAGTCTCTTTTTCATTAATCAGTAGCCTAATCCCCCCATCAACAAAGTGAAGTGTTCCTTTCAGCTCTGAATGAGCCGTTCATATCATTCATATCTCCATGGAGCGGGTAAGCTCGGTGCTGGCTGCCATGTTGTCGTGTCTCCATGTTTTTACGTTCAGTGGCAGCGTGACGGTAGGAAACCACGGAAACTCAGCGGAGACACCGGAGCTGTCGGCTCAGGTTGAGGTGGCGTCTGTGAAAAGTCACCGCGGTAACGCAGTGAGCAGGAATGGAGCGTTACACTGATGCTGCATTCACCTGCAGTCGGGCAGACGGCCGTCGCTAACAAACCAGATGTCATTTTAGTCACAGAAGTCCAGAGAAAGCCGGTAAAACGTGGGTCAGGTAAACAATACAACATCGCCATGACAACATATTGTCACGTGTATTGTTTTGCCTCGTGCTGACGGGCCACTTGTTTACATAGAGGCTTGTTTATGCCGTTACATGCAGCGGCTGCTGTCCGCCCAATTTCACGTGAATGCAGCATGAAAAATACGATTGAGTTGCCTGCGATATACAACCGCAACGCTAGATGGGAGTAATTCTTACACAATATACCTTTAAAAAAGGATTTAAATGTTCTCCACCTGAGTTACATTCCTATCAAATTGAAGCGGGAAATAAAGTGTTAATCATTTGTTTCATGTTTCAACAATTGACTAATTAAAAAGAATTCTTTCATCTGTTGGAAATCCTGAAAAAGACTGGAAGAATTTCCTTTTGTTTAATTAAAACTTGCAGAAATCTAATTGCAGTAGGGGGGTGTGGGGATCTTGGACAGCAGACAGCAGCACCACCAACACACACACAAACGCTCTCACACACACACACACACATTCTGGACCGAATCAGGTTTGTGTCCATCTCAAGTGTTTAAATTTATCAGCGCTGAGAATCGAGTCGCACGCTGCTCTGAGCTGGAACCCAAACGGCGGCGGCTTGCTGCAGGTGGGCTTGGCAGTTGATACAGATACAGATTGCAGCTTATTGCTGACTGTGCTCAACACACTCACATATGAACACACAGGAGAGCAGGAGAGCGTACGACTGCCAGATGTACACAAAAGGAAGACGCGGCAACAATGAACAGCCTGGCTCTTTCCTGTCAGCGACAGAGCAGGACAATGCGATGAACAGGCAGCAAACACGTCGTCTGCTTCTGTCTGAATACTGATGTTTGGCTGCTGCCGTTTCCACACCCGCATGTTTTTCCACGCCGGGAAGATTAAAGTGTTTTCACAGGTTTTGTCTGAAGCTCTGAGGCCAAGTCGACAAAAGAGCGAAGATAATCTTCAAAACAGGCAATTCCAAGTCATAAAAAGTTTATAATATCAAATTTGTTTTAAAGGTCGATCCATACAGCATAAAGGTAGATGTCTCTATTAAAGCTCCATACAGTATAAAGGTAGATGTTTGTGTTAAAGCTCCGTACAGTATAAAGGTAGATGTCCATGTGTAGTGTGATTATAAAGCAGCTCTAGGTTCTATATTAATACTGTGAAAGTATCAAAGCCTCAGTCCACAGAGAAATGCACACCGTCAGGACTTCCTGTCACTTTGTGATGTCACAACAACAGCAGTCACCGAGCCCCGCCCCCCACCACCTGGACCCACCAACAACAACTTTGCAGGATTTGGTTTCTCTGACTGTTTTATTCCTAAATCTGCTCTATTCACAAAGAGATCACAGAGGAAGCAGTCGGCCAATCAGAAGACTCGTTTTTAAGGTTCATGTAAAAGCTTAAAAGATCCAACCTTTCCTTTATCTGGTGTTTCTATTCTCTACTGTGTCAGACTGGAAAATCAAACTCAAAATTCTGAGAAATTATTTTCAACTTTCAGTTCAACAACTCATTAATCCACTGAGCTCAATCTCTAATTATCATTATATAAGACAGATAATATCAGGAGTCATTAATAGATGTTAATTCAAGGAGTAACTTGATAACAGGCTAAATTGAATTTTTATCTGCAGAGATCCCTGCAGCTGCTGCTTTCTGAGGAGTAACAACACAGATAAGCTGAGAGTGGACCGGTTCTTCTGTGGTTCTGCTGAGTCCAACAAGTCTTTGCACTCAACTGGATGGGTCATGTTGCTTCTACTTAACGGGCCAGTGGGTGTTCAGGAGTTCAGAGCTAAAGTTGAAGGCAATTGGACTTCCTGTCTCTTCCTGAAGACGTTTCACCTCTGATCCTAAAGACTTCTTCAGTTCTCAAGAACCACTGTGGGAGTGTCAGGTATTTAACCTTTGGTGAAGATGACACCTTGGGGGTGTTAATAATTCTCAGGACGACCCCCAAAAGTGTCGTTTCCACCAAAGGTCAAATACCTAGGACTCCAATGTCAATTTTAAAAACTGAAGAAGACTTTCAGATCACAGGTGAAACATCTTAAAGAACAGAAAGGAAGTCCAATCGCCTTCAACTTTAGCACCTAACATGATCATAAATGGTCTCACTTTTTAAATAATAGTAATAATACACTTGCACTACTAAGAAGAATAAGAATCAATATCATCCAAAGTTAACATCAACAATTATCCTAAATCATCACCTTTCCCTCACAATCAACAATCACAATCAATCAACTTACTACAACAGAGGGAACAGTAACACAACAGAATAAAATACATTTTATTCTATATGAGGCAAAAATAAATCCTATTACTACTCTGATGGACTGAGGCTAAAAACAACTTCATAAACAGCAAAATGAATGTGTGTTTTCCTGCAGGGACGGGAAGCTGCAGTAAATGTTGAGTAAAGGTCAGTCGACCTTCCTACATAAATACAACAGTGAGAGAGTGTTTGTACAAGACTTGTTTACTGAAATTAATATTTACCACACAGAAATGCAACACACACACGGCTGCTGCCACCTCCTTTGACACTCTCCTTCTCTGGCCCCGGGTCTTTTTTCCACTGAAGACTTCATTTGACAGCTCAAAGTGTCTTAGAAATTCCCTTATAACTGCTTGAAGGATTGGACCCGCAGTTGCAGAGAAAACGTTTTCTGAAGCATTATTTAAAAGGAAAAAAAAATCAATAATAGTCTTCAGGTCTATTTTATGAGACAATCAAACAGGAAAAAAAAAAGCAAACTTGGCATGGTCCAGCATCACTGTGGTGGATTCAGTCGCCGTGTTCGCGCACATTCAGTGTGTCAGTCCTCAGCTACAATCCAGGGAAATATAATAACACTAACTGCTGACATATTTCAGCCACGAACCAATCAATACTAACCGGGTTGTCTAATGGACTCCTTTGGCTTTAACTGAGTCAAAGCAAATCATCTCTTTCATAAGTTTTACTTTGCTGCCTTTGAATGGACAGCCTTTTACATTCAATGATTAACCTAATAGTTTCTTACAAAGCGCCATCTGGGAAGGCTTTGTTGGAAACTCTCTGGAAGAGGGAGGGCACTTTCAAAAAGTTCTGTTTTCACTTCCAGCCGAGCCAGTTGGTAAATCAAAGTCTTTGCTGAAGCCCGGTGGGAGAAGAGTGAAAACATCTTCTCCATCGAGAGAAGCCTCAGTGTCACTCTCTGCTCTTCCTTCCGTGGGGAAAAACTCTCTCTAGCTCTGATATAACTCCACACTGAGGACTACTGGGAGCCACCATCTTGTTAGCGATAAGTATAAGTACGTTGTTCAGAGCAAAAAACTGCTGAGAAACCCAGCTGCTTTGCAAAGTTGTTCTAAAACCTTCTTATGAATCCATGTATCATCCATGTGACTGTGATTTGCATGATTAAAGGCTAAATCTATACTGCTGACAGCTGTTTCTACAACAAATGTTGTCCTGGTAAAGCCTGGTTTGTGCAAACCCTGAGAGACTGGGACCCAATATCTGTGATGGCTTTAAGACCAGGACCAGCAGTGTTTTGTTCAAGGTACTGTTAAATACAACATTGAAAACTGGTTTAACTTATGGATCCATTTATAAAAGGCTTGATTACAACAATGGAGGTCATAACATAATGACTCGGCATTGCACAACCAAGATCTTCTTGGAGAACGACCATTCACATTGGATGATCTACCAGGAGTTTGACTTGTCTCATCATTAAACTCATCAGACAATCAGATCCACTTCACAATGTGTAGTTGTACCTTATTAAGGACCATCAGAACAAACAGAAACACTGTTGGCTTTAGAGAACATGTTTGTTCCGACTATAATGAATCCTTCAACCTTCATGGTGGAGATCTGAATGATAGTTGGGGATTGTCAATCCTTTCCAACTCCTTGTTTGAGGAGTAGGAAAGGCAACTTATGTTGTTGGTATGAAGTGTTTGCAGGGCATGAAAGCCTTGAAGTGGACTGGACATGGTCCTTGCACAGGCTGAGGGGGTATAAAGTGTCCATCTGACCCCAGTAAAGGATTGGACAAGCGACGGCCGAAAACAGTCATCGAGGACAACTGGAGCTGGACCAAGGTCGTCCCAAAGCTGAAGTACGAGGATTCTCCTACTGGACCAAGGTAAGTCTGAGGTTTGTGGGTTTTTGTTTTTTGGACGGCCTGTCCATTCTCTTATTTCTTTGTGTGTACACCTGTGGTCTCACCTGAGAAAGGGCTTTAAGCCTGGACCTCCATGACTGATCTCCGACAAAAGAGGGAAGGCGAGACATCCGACTGTTTTGCAGTTGTCAACACTCTCATCGTGTTAAGGAGAGGTCTTAGAAATGTGCCACCAACCTCTTTAATCCTCAACCTTGCTTTCTCATTGCTTTTTAATCCCATTGATCTCCCACACTAACCCTCTTCATTTCCTCTAATGCTGCCACCGGCCATTCAAGCATCAATATCTACTCGTTAGCATGCCGCTTAGCGTCAGGAATCCGGTATGCAGATGAATATACGGGCCTGAATTATTCTGCATGGTTATGTTTCTCAGCAAGGATCCACTTTCCCATTATTGTAAAGCATTAAGATGCACAAGAGGCAGCCAGACGCCTCCAGTGATCACTGTCAATTACATGGTGCCCGTCGGGGGAGCTGGCCTGAGCCTGGCAGCAAATCATCAACGGGGGAAAATGAGGATAAGCTGACAAAGGCCTGACATGCTGCTATACTTAGACACTTTCAGGTCTGACTTCCCAAACCTCAAGTCATTTCACTGTCCTTCCTGAGTCAGGCCCAACAAATTACATGATGAAATTAAAAAAAAAAGAAAGGTAAACTTTAATTTCAGAAAGGAAGAATTTATTAATTTCCGTTCCCCGGGGACGATTTGAGTTTTTAAAACCCGGATCTAGTTTTATTAGTTTTACCAACTCGCATCGGCTCACTTTATGAAATGTGTTCTGGAGAGACAGCAAATCTGCTTCACAATGTAAAATATGAGCCAAGCTGAGTTCTGTGTTGATTATCCATTAGGGATGGGCCTATATTGGTTTTTAAAGGTACTGATACCAGTTATTAGAAATGAAAGAGATCAATAACTGATATTTAAAACCGACATAATAATAAATGATTAGTTTATACACCATATTCCATGTCTACATAGTCCACACTGATCATAAAGTTTAATCAACAACTGTCCAAAACCATTTTATTGCAAATTGAACACCACTGACAAAGGAGGATTTACTGCAGGACTGTTGTTTTTGACTGCTGCCGTATTGACCACTCAGTTTGTATCAGTAATCATCAGCTCTATTGGTTTTAATAGGTTGAATTTAACGCTGCTCTCACCTGGGAAATAATGCACCTGCAGCTAAAAGACGCTCTTTTATTTAATAGTTTGGTCGTATATTATTATTATTATCATCATTACCATAAAAGATGTTCTGCCCCTTCCCTTTTAAAAAGTAACTTGTTAAATCTACTCAGGCATTTTTACTGACTTACTTTGAATATTTGAACACTATACTTCAGTTAAATGTCTTTTCATTGACGGTACATTAATAATGTGCTGCAGTTTCTTGACTTTCTGTGACTGGTGGAGCAACCAATAATTGGAAAATGCTTAAAATTACCCCATTAACCAGTATTACTGATATCTTTGGTTGAACAAAAATATAAGAAACTCTTGTATTGGATGTTTCAGGGATGAACTCAAACTGAAACATTGGGACCAAACAACCCTCAGGCCACTGGGAAAAGTCCCAGTTCTCCCAGTTCTACAGCACATGGTTCGCTCTGACCACAGTGACTAAATTGTTATATTTAGACACTGCTCCTTGTCTTCTCATAAGAATTTATAACAATAACAGTTACGTAACAAGATAAGGATTTGGTACATTTGGTCTCTTAAATCAAATGAAACAGCTTCTGACAGAAGGATCTCACTATGACCTGTGGTGAAAACGATCCATTAATCATAATTTTTGAAGAACTGAATATTTCATTTCTTGTGTTTCTTGTTGGCTGAAACTCACGGCTGCTCTCTCTGAGTGTCTCGCCTCGAGGTTTGGCCAGAATCTTGTTTTTCCTCTCACCCCCTACAAAGTGTCCCTCTCCTGCCAAGGCAGCCATTAGGGCCAAGCAGGGACATCTGTACATCGAGGCATCGTGCCACAGGTCCCCCCCGTTCAGAAGGACGGGTCCGTCCAGCTCCACGTCAACACCAACAACAACAACAACAGAAGTCACTGATGTAAAGCCACAGTTGCTCAACATCAATGCTAACAACCTTTCCCTATAAACTAATGTGATTTCACGTCTCATTGGCTCATTGGATTTTACTGGTTGGTGAGAGCTCAGAGAAAAGACAGGAGGGAAGACCGACGCCATCTTGTTTCTGGACCAGGAAGTGATGTGTTTAAAGGGATAGTTCAACAATTTTGGCAAATTGGCCCATTGCCATAATCCCTATAGTCATAGGGGCAGGTTTGTTACCTTTAATTGTCGGTGCAAGCTATTTTTAGAACGGCGGAGCAGAGCCGTGAGCTGCTCAGAGCTACGCTATGGAGGCTAATGGGATTTCTTGGTTTCCCTCATCAAACTCATCAAACACACAATCCAACAACTCCAAAACGCTCTGGTGGACAAGTTGTGACCTGCACATTCACCACGCTATGAGATAATAACAGAACGTTACCAGACAGAGTTGTTTTAGAGGTAAATTCATGCAAAACTGCTGATGCGCGTTGCCTTCAGGGACAGTATTTCAGCAATCAGTCTCTGCATTTATCCCTAAAACAACTCTGTCAGGTAACGTTCTGTTATTATCTCATAGCGTGGTGAATGTGCAGGTCACAACTTGTCCACCAGAGCGTTGTGGAGTTGTTGGATTGTGTATTTGATGAGTTTGATGAGGGAAACCAAGAAATTCCATTAGCCTCCGTAGCGTAGCTGTGAGCAGCTCGCCACTCTGCTCTGTTGTTCTAAAAATAGCTTGCACCGACAGTTAAAGGTAACGAACAATTAAAGGTAACGAACAAAGGTAACTTCTATGACTATAGGGAGTATGGCAATGGGCCAATTTGCCAAAATGTAGAACTATCCCTTTTAAAGGTTACGCTGGCTTCAACATGTCAACAAATGTGTCGTATTCATGACAGTTCTATAAAAAGTAGTACCGCTCCACACCTGATGGGGGAGCCAGAGAGCAAAACAACACTCAGCTCTTCCACATTAGGACTTCAATAGATCTCAGTTTGTCTCTGGTGAGTTCAGGGAGCGTCTTCCCTCCTGGGATGTGTGTGGTGAACATGAAGAGGAGACACACGCTGACCACACACCATTGATCATTGTTAGCAGCACTCTGGGAACGGCTCCTGGTGGGTAGAGTGGGTAGAGTGTGTTGGTGGTGGTGGTGGTGGGCAGATCACAGAGGTCTTCTCCTTGACCTCACACATGGCAGCGCTCTCAAAGGAAACACAGCGGTGGCTCCCTGCTCACCTCCTCAGACACACTCCCACTGATCAGAGCGTCCTGAACACCTGCAGCACTCGTCGCCTCTCAGCCTCCAACACAACACACATGAAGCTCAGCAGACCATCGACATAGGCTACCACTCATTTCTCTACAGTTTTGCTTACAATTAGTTTATTTTTAGGGCCAAACACGGAAGGGAGGTTTCAATCATCTACCAAAATAAAAGTGTAAAGAATTATTTACAATGGTGTCGTTTTTCTCTACAAATAGAGAAGCTAACAACTAACAACATTTTATATAGAAAATATCTTGTGAGGCATAAGAACAGCAACAACACTTACACAATGCAATTTTTTTTTGGAAGGAATAAGGCATGCAGTTAAAGTACAATTACAATTACTTTAATCAGATATTCCCTTTTTCTCTTTTCACGTGCTTATAGCTGAGAACTTAAAACTTTATCTATTTTCTTTTATTTTACTTTTATTTGCTCTTGCTTTTAACTCTGTTTTTAGTGTTTTGTTTGTTTTTATTCTGTCTTATGCTTCTTTTTTTAATGTTTTGTCTTTATGTAAAGCACATTGAGTTGCCTTGGTGCGCTATATAAATAAAGATGCCTTGCCTTGCCTTGCCTTGCCTTTAATATATATTTCTAACCTTTATTTAACCAGGTAAAGCTTATTGAGATGTAGAATCTCTTTTTCAAAAGCGACCTGGCCAAGAGGCAGCAAAATTACAATTACAAGTAGTAATACAAATAAATAACAATAGTTCAATAAATAAAAATGAAATTATCAGGGATAGATTGAAGGAGGTGCAACATCTGATTTAAAAACAGTGACAGAGCCCAATGCTTTCCAGTTCCTTAGATACATATATACATAGTGAACAACTTGTGGTCAAAAAGCGACAGTTCTTTAGATTTTAAAATCCGCAACGCAGAAAAAACAAATCAGCAATTATTTCTTCAATTAACGATAGTCATTCTAATTGGCTACTGCCCAATTGTTGTGATATTTAAAAAAAATATATCACACATTGCCATAAATTTTGGGTCAACTCTGGTTTCAATGGGTCTATAAACTAATCCTTGATATTTTCTAAATGTGCTGCGTTAGGTTAAAACTGCAAGTGAATTATCTACAGTGATCAAGAACACCTTTTCTAAAAGGGCACACACACAGTCTTTAAATGTGCTCATCCTCCCACCAGTGTGCACAAGTACGTACACTATGTACAGTGTGTTGTGTAGGTTGCGGAGGTTGTGTAACTGAACGTTGACTTTAAAAACGAGGCAGTAAAAAAAAAAAAGCCTCCGTATCAACAACTGAAACCACAGAGTGAAGAGCCCCCTCAGGATACAACAGCAACACAATCCTCCATCCAACCATAAACACACACACACACACTGTGGCAGGAGCCGGGTGGAAAACAAGCCTCCAACAACACGGGGTCATGTGCAGCGATTAAATATTTAAGCTAGCAGAGCCATCGCGGTTGTGTAAGAGATGGTTTAATTAGAAATGTGTGTATATATGCTCATAAGAAGAAAAACACGTGATTCCCGCCGCGCCCCCGTGACCTTCACATCCCATCGGACCGCTGCAACAGAAAAGTGACTGTGTGTGGTTGGGTTTGTACAACACTTTAATCTTGTTAGCTATAATCAGCGCTGCAGGCCCACAGGTCCTCACACACACACACACACAAACACACACACACTTTTATATCGCACTCCAATCATAACAGTTAACCCAGCGGCCAGAGGCAAAGCGGTCGGAGTGTTTAGCTGCTTTGGATGAGCTCAGTGTGAGTGGAAGGAGTAAAAAAAAAAGAAAAAAAAAAGAGAGAGAGGTCAGATGAAGGTTGATGGGAAATCTGACCTGTGTCGGGGTCTCGGCCTCCCTCTTGATCCGGTCTTGAGACAGCCACTGCGCCGTCACCGTCCTTCCCGTCCTCGGCCCTGGAGGAGACGAAAGAAAGAGGGAGATTAATGGGACGTTGGACTGGCTTACAAAGACGTGTGAGGCGGGTCAACGCAGATACAAGAGCAGGGATGTCAACAGAGTCAACTACACTGGTAAAAAAAAAAAAAGGCAATAAAAGGTTGAAATAGAAAGACGTGAAAGCTACGATTTTTTCTTTTTGTCCGTTTTATTTAAGGTGTTGATCCCGAAGAAGATTTTAAGAGCCAAAAACCATCTCAGTGTAATTTTAGATCTCCTACAGGGAGCTCTAGTAACAACAGGTCGGTGTCCGCCAATCAGAAGAGAGGAAACTCTCAGGCTCTCTTATGATTGGCTGACTGTTTTCTGAGTGATCCAATAAAAATAGAGCAGATTTCAGGTTAAAAGACTCAAAGAAACAAAAGCCTGCAAAGTGTTGGATGGATGGTGGGTCCAGCTGGTGAGGGGGCGGGGCTTTGAGTGACTGCTGTTGTTGTGACATCACAAAGTGACAGGAAGTCCTGACGGCTCGTTTTAAGGCTCAGTTTCTGAATACAGGCTGTGAGCATTTCTCTGAGGACTGAGGCTTTGATACTTTCACAGTATTAATATAGAACCTAGAGCTGCTTTATAATCACACTACACATGGACATCTACCTTTATACTGTATGGAGCTTTAACACAAACATCTACCTTTATACTGTATGGACCTTTAATACAGACATCTACCTTTATTTTGAAGGAGCTTTAACACAAACATCTACCTTTATTTTGAAGGAGCTTTAACACAAACATCTACCTTTATACCGTATGGAGCTTTAATACAAACATTTACCTTTATACTGTATGGAGTTATAAACATCTACCTTTATACTGTATGGGACCTTTAAAATAAATGAGTAGGTAGTCAATGAACAGGCTACAGTTAGCATGAATCACCATCATGTGTGTTGTAACTTTGTTTTATAGTAAAAACATGGTATCATGACATGACATGTCTGAACAGTCAGTATGATTCATACCAAAACAATGGCATGCATACATACATACTTTCTGAGTCAATGCACCAGCTCAGCTCAGTCTGATAACGGCTCCTATTTCCACTGAGCAAGAATCTGAACAGGGCGATTGGATTATTTCAGATGAGCCATGGGTTCACTTCAAATTGAATCCCTACACATCAGCTTAGCCGCTATACAGATAACTCTGTGCTAAAGGTGTCACCGTTTTTATTTTAGCGATGAAGCGAACAGACAGAGGAGTTTCTCTGAACTTTCATTTCAGCTCTGGGGAACATTTACCCGAAATGATCAGGAAGACAGAACGAGACATGATGTAAGGCTGGAGTGTAATGGGCTCATAAAGACCTCAGTCTGCCGTTTATCAATCATCTCAATCAAACACACACACACACAGGAACACACACAGCGGAGGGAAAAAGGAAAAGAAAGAGAGTGAAACAGTCTTTTCATCTTTACAAAGTGAATAATGGAGGAGGTTTTCTAAAGAAGCAGCCAACAGGAAAAGTAGAAACAAACTGAGTTCCAGTAATCAGCCAGGAAGCACACATAACATGGTTATTAAGCAGTCAGTCGTCAGGCGGACAGCTGCAGTGCTAACATGTGCTCCGTATGATCTGTCTTTATTATTCCTCCCTGGAACATGGGATCCTCCCATCCACAGCAGGAGCCACACACAGAGCCATGGAAACCACCTCCACCCTCATCACACCAAGGGTAAATTTAGCTGTGAAGTCTCGGCCGTTGGGAGGGGCCGACAGCATCACACAGGAACTGATGTCGTAGGTGGAGCCACCAAAAACTGATTTCATTAGATAAATAGTATATTTTTATGACAATTAAATCCTTCAGCCAGGCGTTTGCAGCCTGTATGTTGAGGTGTAGTGCCATGTGTTTACATACTGGACTGTAGTGATCACATCGGGGGTGTATGAAAATATCAATACACTAAAATATTGAGATATTTAATAACATGATACTGTATCAATCCAATAGCAATTCCTTTGTTTGCATAAAAAAAACTGGTACTATCATGTTAAAGATGTACATGTGCAACTGTTCTGGGTTTGAATGCATCAAAATAAACTGTATTTATTTGTGCGTACAACATTTTGTTTTATTTATACTGCGATCATTTTTCTAGACATTTTTTGGGGAAAATTGACTGGTAATGACATCCAGTCTTGATGTATCAGTAAGTCAATAAGTGATTATGACACCACCTTCATATGTTAGTGGAAATAAAGTTAACCCTCCTGTTGTCCTTCTGGGTCAAATTGACCCAATATGTTCCCTTCCTCCATCCTACCTTCTTTCCTTCCTTTCTCCCTTCCTTCTTTCCACAATCATCTTTCCATTCCTTCCTTCCTTCCTTCCCTTCGCCCATCCTTCTGCTTCCTTCCTTCACCTAATCTGTTCCTTCCCTCCATTTTTCTTTTCTTCCTTTTTCCCTTCCTTCCGTCCTTCCTTCCTTCGTTCCCTTCGTCTTTACTTCTTCTTCCTTCCTATTTTGATCTAATTGGCCCAATCTGTTGCCTCCCTCCATCTTTCTCTCCTTCCTTTTCCCTTCCTTCTTCCACAATCCTTTTTCCCTTCCTTCCTTCGTGCTTCCTGCCTTCCTTCCTTCCTTTCTTCTTTCCCTTCATCCTTCCTGCCTGCCTTCCTTCCTTCCTTCCTTTTTTCCCTTCGTCCTTCCTTCCTTCCTTCCTTCTTTCCCTTCGTCCTTCCTTCTTTGACCCAGGAGAACAACAGGAGGATTAAACAAGCAGTTAGAAAACCAAACTACAATGCTGTTGCACCTTGGGGTTGGACAGAAACACAGTTGGACCCTCTGTATGTCTTACACATAGCAGAAATCGACAGTAAAGGCCGACTTTCACTTCCGACTTCCAGACTTTCGACGGTACGATACATTAGTTCCAGACAAGTCTTCCACAAATGCTCAGAAACAGTGTCGGGTGAATCTGTCCATAACGGACGGGATTAAGTGGCTCTGAACGTCGATGTTGGCGAATCTGAGAACATGCAACCCAACTCCCTGCTGAGTGAAAGCGCTCTGCAGCCATTTACCCTTTCAGCGAGCGTCTAACCGGGCGAAGAGCCCACTGGGAAAGTCCATCACACTGCCGTAACAAGTCACCACAGGCCTCTGCCACGTCTCCGCCATGTCTCCGTCACCTAGGGTCCTATAGAGCGCCGGGGATCCCACAGAGGCCCTGAAAGGCGCTCGTCACTCTCTCTGTCTGTACAGTAATCCATTAAGCTGTGTCATTGTCGAGCACGCTTTGTGTATTGTGCAATCTGCATAGCTAAATAACACCTCCACAAAGGCTCGGCGCTGGGAGCGGGGTAAGCCTCCCAATCTGCTGTGGTCTGTGCTCGATATCAAAAACAGTAACCCGAGGTGGATTCCTCTTCTGAAATCAAACGCTTGCAGCCTCGATTCCTCAACTTGGGGAAGATCAAATGCTTTATCCCCCGAAGCAAAGGTCACCATTAATCGCTGATAACACTGAAAGGAATCCATAAAATGTCAGCAGCACTTGGCCTGGAATTGCTACAGACGGGGAGGGGGAAACATTTCTGTGACATTTGAGGATTTCAGAAAAAAAGGGGGGGAAGGAGAAATAATGAGCTGAGCAGAGTGGGATGGAAATACGTGAATGTCTGCGGTTGCCTGAGATTTAGGTCCTGTTTTCTCCATCCTATTTTACCCCTGCGGCCTGGTGTTGCACACGATGGCCATGGTGTGACGTGCTGTGCACCTCATCATGGGTCAGTGTGAGGCCAAACTCCAGCTCTGATACAACTTCAACCACGCTGTGTTTGAAAACAACCAACCAACCAACCAACTGTGCTTCCAGTGGCATCTCTACGACCACTTCAACAACAGCAACAGCACCACTCTACAAACCCAACAACTCCCTTTTACTGCTTCACAATCATCTTGAGAAGATCTGTCATGAAGCCGAAGGTCTTGACTATTGGCTCATCAATAAAAAATACTTATTTTATCAGCAAACATCAGAGAGCATACCTACAGATTCTACAGGCGTACCAGAGCCTCGGTAGCTTTTTCGGTTCTAGGATTTCGTCCAACTTTGGTACAATAATCAGTTTCTACATCTTTCTAATGAAACTTCAGTGTTTCCCCCAGAAAATTTGTCAGTTAAGGTGGTGTCTGACCTGTCGACGGGGGGGGGGGGGGGGGTGTGGAGCGGATCGATCGTCGCGGGGGGGGGGGGGACGCACCGCGCCGTATTAAGTTTCGCTTTCAACACGCGCTGCTGTTACGCATGCGCGCTTCTCTGTGCTGTGTATGTGTGTGGGAGGATGCGGCCACGGGGGGGGGGGGTGGGCGGCGGCGGCGGCGAATATCGCTACTTTTTTTTTTTTTTTTAAGATGTTAGTTTAGGCGGCAGCTCTTTGTTGTTAAGGCGGCCGCCTTAACAGGAAAGCGCTGCGGGAAACCCTGAACTTGTTGTCAAATCAGGAGCTGAAGCCATCGGCCGTTTAATCCCTCAGTTGATTGAAAGGAGAGATTTTGTCTTTTGTTTTGATTTGAATGGCTTTGATTTGATTTGACAGCCTTGTCAAAGCGTTTTCTGAAATCTGTCTCCCGTCCTGAGCTGTACTCTGTTTTACATTCATAATAAAATCATTTAACCAAACAAAAAAAAAGAAAAGAAAACGCTGAGTAATCAGTTTGATCAATTTAGACTAATATATCATTGAAGATCTTTGGATCCCACTGATGCATTATATTACTAACAGGGATTAAAGTGGACCGGAACCTCCGGCAGCCTTAAGAAGGAAATCAATCTAAAACTCATTAAACTACTATCTATTTGAGGCAGGAGGAAGCCGATCGCCACAGATCAACACACAAGGGGACGGTTTTAACTACAGGTCGACTGATGGTGGGTTTTTAAAGGTCGATATGATGATGATGTTCAAAGCAGGAAGAAGTACGAGTTCACTTTAACGCCCTCAGGACGGCGCTACAAAGCACCTTCGAGGAAAACAAATCTACTCTTGTTCTTTTTATTCCTTCTTCTATCAAGCTGCTAAATGCTGACTGTAGCCGTTTTAAATAAGAGCATGTGTTGTAATGAATGTCCTTTTAAATCACTGTCTTTTTTATTTCTTAACCAAAATGACTGGTGTAACATTGTGCAATTTACTTTTGAATAGCCCTCTGGGACAAATAAAGTCATTTGAACTGAACTGAACTGAACTGAACTGAACTTAAGGGTAGGTACTTTGCTGGATGTGTCGACCCGACATCCACATGTTTGAAAAGCAAAACAAGTCTGAGCTCCTCATTTCTGCTGAACTCTGGATGGTCTTGGTCAGGCCTCGGCACGTTAGTCTGGCCTCAAGCCAAACTTACATTTCTGTCCATTAAGTGACAGCCTTGTTGTGATTGGAGCTCAGGTCCACATGTTCTAGGTTTGACTGATTGATTGAACTTGGTATGTTTTCCATACCACACCTTGCATATTTGCCATTTCAGCTCCGTCAATCAGATCCTGGAACTTCCCGTCACAACTTATAGAATAAAAGCTCACAAAAGAAATCTCTGGCTCAAGTTTAAACAAGATTTGCACTACAAGTTCATCATTACTCTGCAGTGCAATGGGAAATTAAACCCTTGCAGGAACTAGAGGAAAAACTTTTTTACAACATCAACATATCTTCATGGTAAGAAGAAGCTCCTTTCCTGCTGTTTTCTCGCCGTATGGAAACACTGTGAGTTCTCCACACATGGATAAGCTCTGATCTCCTGGTTGCTGACAGCGCAGCACCACGCAGATATAACAACACCATGGAAATTTAACATTTGTAAACGTACTTATCTCTAGCAGAGTCCCACTCTTCTCCCACAATGCAATCCTCCTCCAAGCTCCCCACCTCTGCATACGGCTCAACGACCACTCCAGATTACAGGGGAAATGATGGTTATTGCAGTGTTCACTACGCACTTATACAAGTCCTTTAATGGTTGACATAGTATTGATCTACAGCTAAAAAAAAAAAGGGGAGGCATAGATGTAATGGGAAGGATTCAGTGCCTGGTCGTGGAAATAGTCCAAACACATCTTTAGAGACTTTCCAAGCTTCAGAACATCTCATTTTGTCTCTAGTTCTGTTTTTTAAATCGAGTCATGAGGCTAAAAGGTGGCTCGGAAACCTTCAACATCTGTATTGATTCAGCGCTAAATCAAACAATGACAAACTGCTCTAGAGTCTGGCTTCATGGCATCTTCTCTTTAGTACAGTAGGACCGGCTGATAGCTTCAGCAGAAGCATTAGAGAGTTTGGAAAGGATCGGTCCAACTACACAACTGGAGCTGGACAGGGCTGTGGGTGTTTAATGAACAACAGGTTGATCCGATCAATTCCTCTGGCAGCGACGCTCACAAAGTCTGTGGTGAAGCTTTTCAATTACAAAAACCGCAGTGTGGTGCTGGGGAAGCCAATCTCTCCACCCCAACGAGGTGGATGGACAGATTGATGACTGCATGGATGGAAGAGGATGAAGAAAGACCAAAAAAAAAAAAGGATGAGAGGGGCCGCTCCTCTAAACCAAGATCGTGAACATCATCCCCCAGTTTAGCAGCGAGCTCTTTGGATACACCATCTTATCCGCCCGCTCAAACGCAAACCTCAGGGCATCCGTTCACAGTCAAGAGGCAGAGATAGACCTCTCTATGGTAAATGATCCTTTAAATGCTTCTTTTTATGTCTTCTCGAGTCGTGTTCCTCACCCTCCCCTCTGTCTAGTCTCCCATTACAGCTCCGTTAACACCACTGGATAGATCCAACATCTGGCTGTCCTCAGTCCGACCTCCACCACCACCACTCTGAAGGAGAGCGACGACTTGGAGAAAAGTTTGAGAGAAGTGGTTCAACACGTCCCCTGGGGCCAAAGCAAATCGATTTATGTCTAAGAAGGTGCTACACTGCATATTATGGTTTTTTTTAGCTTCTCTGTAAGTTGGTGGCTTCATGACAATCTCTGGGTGGAAAAAGGGTTAAGAGTTTCCCCCAAAGAAACAGCAGCTCCCCTACACAAGATCCTCATTTCAATGGAGCACAACTCTAGTTTAAAGTCAAAACATTGACAGAACCAGAGAGCCAGAGGGCTCAGAGAGACTGTACTACATGATTTAATTTATGTTGACTTTAGGGAGTAATTAAGGAAAGTGTGTCAGTAATTGGGCAGAAACTCTGCTATGTTACGGCTCCTCTAAGAGGTAAACTGTCGTTAGGAACCGCTTCTACACTTCCCAGAGATCACTGGTCACAACTAGCACCAAGACTCCTGCTGTGATGTGGCCACGGATCAGAAGATGTCATCGTGGACCGGGGTCATCTCAGCCCGGGAAGCCGATGATACAGACTGGACAATAAAAAAGGCCTTAAGATGAGGCTGTGGACCGAAACAGGATAGTTTGTTCAATGTGTCTTGCAACGACATCCAAAGGCAAAACAAGGACAACTACATTCGGCAGCTCAGGGTCATGTCCTCCACTAACTTGTCTGGATTTCCTGATTTACATTGTTAAAAAAGTGTTTTGCAGACCAAAGATAGTTAAAGTTATGGTGAAAAATGTATTTTGTGATGTTCATGTGCACATTTGTGACAATTTAGAAGAAACCTACCTCATCATACAATGGCTGCCGCCAGCAAGGTGAGATAACACAAACTCTTTTGTACAGTCATTTGTCGCCAAGGGAAAAAATCTGCTTATTTTAATAAATGAACCCAAAAGAAAAAAAGTGGAACTATGTATCACCTGGGTGTAATGCGTTTTGCCTTTTGTCTGCTTAAGCATTTTTTAAACACTAATGATCCCCATGAGCAAAGTGGGTTGTTGCTGCAGGGAAAGAATAGCATGTAGATAAGTGAAGACAGGTAATTATAATAGAACATATAGGAACACCAGCAAGTGCACAGCACAGATAAAATGAAGGGCCAGGACAGGTGAGAAATGTGCTTTTAATGCTGTGCAGACAAAGCCCGGCTTTCTTTAGGCTACAGTTCTCTGCCTTTGTTTCTTTACTGAAGGTTTCACATTCTCTGGAGCTGGTTTTTCTGCCTCATATTTAGCCCCATAGACTGGAAATAAAGACGGACGTCAAATCCAGGTTTCTGAAGAGTGGTTTTGAATTTCAGAGTGAGATGATCTGCCATCGCCAGAACTCAAAGAGGAGGGACAAAACATGCCTGTTGCAAGGACACTCTGTAAATCCACAGATGCTACACACTTCAATTATTCTTAAATCAAACCTTAAAGGTCCAGTGTGTAATAATTGGCAAGGTTTATAGGCAAAATTTGAATATACTACCCATGAATATATTTCTATAAGTGTATTATCGCTACAAAATAAAATTTGTTTGGTTTTCGTAGCCTTATAATTCTTGTTTTATATATACAATTGCAAACTAGAATCTGAACGCTACAGATATCACGGTTTTACCCACATTTTACACACTGGACCTTTAATAGTTATAGAAAAAAATCAACCCACTGTCATGTTTGTCATTTTTTAGCCTTGGTGCTTCTTCCCTGTGATTATATTTAGATGCATAAGAAACTAAAAACAGCTGCTTCTAGGCCTTTCATGTTCACCAGTAGACTAAGAGTAGCCATAGATTTGCGATAAATCCACCAAATACACAAGCTGTAGTCAGAGTACTCACAGTTTGAGTTAGTAAAAAAGCAATTTCCTGCAGCACTAGAGCTAGAAAGGCGAGTAAACAAAATGACCATAAATGGCATAAATAATTTGGGTTGTAGTGAACAGCCTTCATTGGAAGCAGACATCTCTCCCGGAGGAAAACGCTCCCCATCATCGCCTCGTACTGACTGAATGGACCTGGCTGTGGGTGCCAGCTGCCAACTGTTCCGTGTAACGTCTAGTTTCAGGAAGCATGAAATGGGCTGACAGAGCAGCTGCTGCCGCCTGGACCGCTCGGCTCTGACAGCCCCTCTTAAAACTTCTCTCTCACGCTGGAAGTCCACGGATGTATCAGTCTGGCAGTAAAACTTCTACCGGTATCCAGCCATGAGATTTCTGCCTAAGCAACATGACATAAATATCAATTATATACTATTGAAAAATAAGAAAAGAACACACACACACACACACACAGACACAGAAACATGTGTTTTCAAAACTAAGTCCATGTTCCTTCAAGAGTGGGACTCACAATATACATAAATCACAACACGATAATATTGAGATTGTAAACATTTTGTGAAATCCAGAGTACCGCAATGACATACTGTAAATACCTTACTGCAGCTGCAACGTATGTTCTGTGAGAAAAACTTTCTCAACATCTGTTTTATCAAAGATAAAGTTCTCGGTCCTATTATTTCATTTAAATTGGCCCATTGCCATAATCCCTATAGTCATAGCAGTAGGTTCGTTACCTTTAATTGTCGGTGCAAGCTATTTTTAGAACGGCGGAGCAGAGCCGTGAGCTGCTCAGAGCTATGCTAGGGAGGCTAATGGGATTTCTTGGTTTCCCTCATCAAACTCATCAAATACACAATCCAACAACTCCAAAACGCCCCGGGGGCAAGTTGTGACCTGCACATTCACCACGATATGAGATAATAATGTAACGTTACGAGACGGAGTTGTTTTCGAGGTAAATGCAGAGACTGATTGCCGAAAAACTGCCCCCGACGTGAATGCGCATTAGCGGTTTTGCATGAATTTACCTCAGATTATGGCAATGGGCCAATTTGCTAAAATGTTGAACTATCCCTTTAATAATTTTAATTCATGCTGAATTGTATTGTCACTTCAAGTACTCTATTATCCTTCTGCATTAAGATCCAATCAGTGTAGGCAGAAGTCAGGGCACATGCTAACAGGCTACGCTAGGAAAACAAAGTACTTTCAAAATGCACTTTGGGGAATGTAGCTCGGTGGAAAACTCAAAAGCAGATATGGTATTATCTAATCGTTTAGAAACCCACCCCCACAGTGAGCTAGCATGACTAACGGCATCTCGTTCTGTGGGAAACAGCTCATCGTGTCCAAGCACTCACTCTTTTGTTTAGTCATTCAGCATACACACACCTCTTGTATTCATCTTACACATTTCTTTATTTACTTTCTGTTTTACTCTGCCGACCCTGAGGGACTTTCAGCCGACATCAAGAGAGGAAGCCAGAGGATCCGCGCTCACACCCGCGTTCGCCTGCCGCGCTATCGCTGCAGGGTGCTGGGGAAAAACAATGAGAGGTGTGATCTATATCTGACAGCTACTCCAGCGGCTCCAAGATAGAAGGAGAGACGGAGAGAGGGAGGGAGGACGGGGAAGAGGGGTGGGCAGGGAGAGAGAGAAGGAATAATACACAGCAAATAATTTATCTTCTGGAGGAATGACTGTGTGGATTCACTTTGTAAAGGAAGTAGAGAGGGTTCTCCAGAGAGACAAAAAAGGGAAGAGATAAAGTGGGTAATTTCAATGGCGAGAGGGCAATCAGCTGCGTTATGTTATCGGGCTCAAACCGACCTCTCTCTGGCCCGTTACCATCTATCCTCGTGCTGAATGACAGCGCTGGTCTGTTTACACTGCTGCTGCTCCATATCATGCATGCCCAATCCTACTCCAGAGCTGAATCCCCTCTTTCTTTTTCTTTTTCTTCTTCTTCCTCTCTCCCTTGGGGTTAATGCCCAGTCAGTGTTGAGCTACAGAGAAATGAAATGGCTCAGCATACGCTTTCCCTGCCATCCAGACCGAATGTGGATGGATAATGTTTCTTTTGTTTGTTGTTTTTTATTCTTCTTCTTTTTCTTCTTTTTCTTTTTCTTTAACCCACTTTGAGGACTTTTTGTGGGTCTGGGTGTGATGGTGGAAAGTTTGTAAGGCAGCAACACAAAGAAAAAGCCAGACGGAGACGGTACATTGACAAACCCTTTCAAGTCCTGGAGTACAGACATAAAGCACTTAAAGTGGGCGGTAGCGTGGCCCAGCAGTGACTGAGGACACATTAGGGCCCGCCCACACGGAAACGGGTTTAAGAGAATCCGCAAAAGTTTTGTATCGTATCGCATTTCGTCCACATGGAACTGGCATTTTGGGTTGGGAGCCCTAAAGTGGTATTTTCATGTCAACAACCAAAGTGCAAATTGAGGACAACTGGTAAAACCCCGGTTTGTAGCTGAACCGCTTATTGTCAAACCTGGACTTCATAACTGTGATTACCAAACTGATTAAAGACTGAGCTGTGATCTACTAGACAGATGGACTGTGTTTCTTTATTGTTCTTTTTCAGGCTTTGAGCCTTTTTTTTAGTTACACCGAGAAAGGGACAGAAAACTTGGAAAGGGACTTAGAGAGCCAGACTCAAACCCAGACCAAAGACTAAACCCTAAGCCATAGACTGTAAAAAGAATGGACGTAGCACCCGTGACATCACCCATTGGTTTGGGGGAGTCTGTTTTGTGCCTCTACCGCGGGCATTTGAACTGCGCCATCTTGGATTTTAGTGGGAGTCTACTTTCCATATTTGGAGAGGTGCGGCGGTTTGCCGGCCAAGAACCCGCCCACTGAACTTGAAGCAACCAATTAACGGCCGGTAAACTGTCTGCAAACCTGTCACTCAACATAACCATCCCCCCATTTACGAAGCCTAAACAACACTAAAACGGTTGTGGTACAAAAAAATTCACCGCCCCCCACAGTGTTCACGGAGGTGGAAACTATCGGTAGAGACCAAAAAAATAAAAGGCACTAGGCTGTAAATATGTTTTTTTAAGCTGTAAAGTCGGCTATTTTAACATGGCGGTCAATGGAGAGTTGCTCACTTCTGGCACCAGCCCCCAGAGGCCGGACGCGGAAGTGGTCTTCACTTGTAGAACCTACAACTCCCCCCTTGCCCTAAGTGCCTTCTACAAGGTCACCTAACAACACTTTACCTTTTATCTACTGCAACTCCAGACGGTAAGAGCCTTTTATTAGATTATTATGTCTAACTCCCTCTGTTTGATATGTAGAGTCGACTGCGTAGAAGTCGGTGGAAGTCACTCAATCACTCCATCAATCAGTCAGTCCGTCAGTCAGATCCATGATGATAGGGCTGTCCTCACTGTCACGGTCACAGCAAAGATCTAACACAAAGTAGGAACTCAGTTTTGTCTTATGAAGCACGAGTCGATGGGCTGTCACACTGAGAACCGGCCGTCCAACTCTGTTGTCCTATTGAGTCAGACGCTGTCCAAGTCTTTTATAACACTGTTGTATAACACCAGAGTTTCCCCGTAGAGGTTTTATTCATGCCAGTCCTGTCTTTAGGGAGACCAACTGGCGACCCCTCTTAAAGAAAATAGATGCTTGAATACATTTGCAACTGTTATTATCAATGTCTCTGTTTCCTAATCCAACTACGGTGCTTCAAACTTCTGGAGGACATAAAACCTGTCCCAACTTTGATCCAGGTTTTCCATAATCTCTACTTTGCACATGCCAGCTCATTTACATAATTGGGTCCATTATTTTATGGTTTTACTCTTTGTATGGACTGGGGTAGGACATACAATGACATTATATCCACCTCTTCAGGCCAGTAGAGCCGGCATGAAACTATCAAAGCACCATACAAATCAATGGTTTTCTTAATACATCACTTAAGCTTTCAACATATGTAAGTAATATCTCAGGAATATGCTGCTGTTGCTGCTCTTATGGCTGTTTCCCAAAGCACCATTTATCATTTAAAAAGCAAGATGGCTGTTTAACTATTCCATAGAGTGATGCACTTTCATTCACTTTGCTGGGCACGTAAGTAAATATGCACTCTGTCTGTGTCTGTGTGATTTCATCATAAAAAATTCATGATAAAGAGTACAATGTTCTCTGTGTAAGGGAACAAACAAAACAATTTACAAATGTACTTTAGAGGGGGCGTGTCAGTACAATGAGAAACTTGTATTGAAGAGACATTTAGACACATTTATAACAGGTCGATGGTGGTGGGATGACACAGTTGGTAAGACGGGTTTGCAAAAAGCTTCTAATATATAATTTAATTTGAAATGTTTTAAGAGAGAAAATTAGTACCCTTCATCCACCCACTAAAGGCTACCACTGAGTTCTACTAAATCTGCAAATACTGCTGTCAAAATCATGCTTTTTTGTTTTTGTTATTTTGGAAAATGCCAATAATGCACATTCAATTAAGCAATACATTCATTTTTGTTGGCAGTCTCATTGTACCACGGATGTATCATCACACCTACATCTGTGGAAATTCATCGGGAGCTCCACTGTTAAGAGAATGTAGAGAAACAAGTCAAAACTTGAAGGTTAAAGGTGTGGATCTATGATGCAGCAGTCAATGACGATGCCAGGAAGTAATGAGACGCCCTTGTAGACATCTTGATTAACCAAATGAGCTGTCCAAAGTCTGGCTACCTGAAGTACCGACTTGAAAGTGTTAAGGATTGATATGATGATTCTTAATTACTTTAGACTGAACTGTATGGTCTCACCCCTACAAAGTACCGAACTAAAAACAACTGGAGCACATTGGTCAGAAGGTTCGCCAACCAGACCAATCAATACAGGCCACGCAAAGATGAGACTACCTACAAATACTGGTCCATTGCTGCTTTTAAATGGGAAGCATCTCCTACATAAAGGACAAGTAGAGGACATATACCTTTTAAGAATTAAGGACACAGGGGGTTTGATCCAAGAAGGTCATTTAACTATGTCAATGTGTCAATGTGAGAATTGCAAAACTGCAAAAATTGGATTCCTAGGCTAAACAACACATATTTGAATGTATATGGAGGCCCTTCATTGAATATGTCAAGGAATCAGACTTAATCAGACAATCAAGTCAATGACTAATTGCTGTGGATAAAGCAGTTTCCAAGATTGTGATTATTAATATCTTTTATTTTCATTATTGTCCTTTTTCTTTTCTGTTTTTCTATCAGATACCCATAGGTTTTCATTGTATTATTCAATAGGACTCCATTAAGTGGCATATATCATCTGTTTAAATAACAAAAGAAGCATGTAGTTTTGTGTTCTCTATGTGATTTTTTGTTCTATGTTGTGTTCTGAACATAATAAGGCAGCTAACACATGGTGTATGATATGTTGCAGGAATGTCAAAGACTGTAGCCTATTTCTTTATGTTGCTTAAAACTCAAATAAAGATATTTGGGGAGGAAAAAATTGATTGAAAAATTGAAATTGAAATTGATTCCTTGATTTAAACTAATATTCGTTTGAATGATCTAATAACATTCCAGTATCAATATTTAGCAGTCAGTGATTCTTTACCTGTTGACATGCGAAGCTGCTACCCTCTTCATCTGGAGGTGACCTCCTTAGGGCCATCTCTACATGATGTGTGGTTGCATTTCAGATTTTAAAAACACAAAGAAACATGAAGCTGTATGCAAGATATGGAACAACAAGCTGACAGAAAAACGAGCCAAAGAGTGAGAGGTGCATTAACAATGCAGTTAGGTTGCACTCGTATTATTTATTGAGCATTTATGTGCATCATGTTGAACAGAGACCGCTTTAGGGTGGATTTCTTGACGTAAACACCGTTTTAATAATGCACCACGAAGGTTAGAGGAAGAATTTACAGCAATAGATCTCCAACAGTCTCATTGAGATCCGAGGAAAATGGGTACTGTACCTGAAATGTCTCATATACCGAATCGATATTCAATTCATTTTCAGATCAGAGGCGATACCCTGCCCTACTTCTACGGCCTCATTTAAAGGACATCAGGTATGAGAACTCCCAAGAGTCTGTGTGGCAGATGTGGGGCAGTTTCCATGACTCCACAGCTCAGCCCATTCGTCCTATAAACAGCTTACTCGTATATTTCCTATAGACTAAATCCCCACAGACTTCATCTCCTAACCTCAGTCTTTATCACTTCTCCCAGTTCGGAGAATCCCTGAGCTCGTCTGAATGATGAGAGTCTCAGCGGAAAAACTTCTCTTCCCCTCGTTTCATTCTCAGTTTTCCACAGGACTGAAATCACGGGGATGTATCGGCCTTCGGAGAGCTTCTCCAAAAGGGGGGGAGGAAAGTGCTTCCCTATCTATCTCTGTACTGATGATTATGGGAATATGGGATGCTCCGCTCACGTTTCCCCTCACACCTGGCAGAATGAGAGCCACCTTTACGACGTGTGTGAAACAGAATAATAACCAGATCAAATGAGACGTCGGGGCATTATTCCTTGCAAGTCCTGAAAAGCAGCAACATTTACATATAAATAACTCCAGGTTCTGCTCATCTTTGCCTGAGCGATGCGATGCAGCCGACATCCTAAACACCTATTGTAGACAAGCTGCTTCCTGGTGCTGGGGGGCAAAAAAAAAAGAGGGTGTTTTCCTTAAAATGAAGTTTCTCCTGTTCATTACGTTTTCATTGAAAAGGAGGGAAACAATAATAAACACATTTTAGTGGTTTGTGTACGTCTGAGCAGCAACAACATAAAGATGAAGTGAACAGCAGCAGAGATGAGGTTTTACTCCAGATGTTACAGACTTCACATCAGGCAGCAGTGCTGAAAAGTAATTTGCCCCACTCCTCTATGCTAATAATAAAAAAAAACAACATCAGAGCCTTTTACCAAACAAGTGCCAGTATCTGTTAACCAAACCCAACTCCACCAATGATTTCTGTGATATATTAAAAGTCTAGAATCCGAAATGAGCAAACACGTCAAATCTTCGAGGCCTCCAGTTCTCTAACTGAACATCTTTAATATTCATCATCTCTCCATCAGCCCGCAAAAACAAAACATCATCAGAATTGGAATGAGAACAAGGTTTATTACCGAGTAGGATTTTTACAAGTAAGTGATTTACCTCGGTGTTTTGCTGCATAACAATGAACAAATCAGGAGCGGATATACAAGACGGATAAAGCAAAAAGCAAATACTACGGGTCAGATCGTCTAAATGGAAGTGAATGGGGGTGCGTGCGGTGAATAAAGTATGAAAAACATCTTAAATGTCTACTTTTGTTTTCATCACCCCCAAAATAAATTGTATTAAACCGTTCACACTGTGTCCAGAGTGTACCCCGTCAGTGTTAGTCTTCAGAAACGTGTCTTTTTCTGACTATTTTCAAAGACTAGCTCAATAAAACACTAGATATTACTTTGCAAGGGACTCAAGCTTCTCTTACTAGCTTGTTTTGCAGACCTTTGAACCAACCTCATCAATGGACTGTCAAGAATATAGCTCAGTCTTCAGGGAAACAGAGTAAAACAGTAGCGAAAAGGGCTTTCAAAGCTAGAAAGGTTATGTATAAATACAGTCCATTTATCAAAAGGTCTGGAAGCAGCTTGTTGGTGGAATATGAGTTTAACATCTCCTGCCTTTGTTTCAGTCTTTAATGAACATCCTGTTCAGTTCAGATCCCTGGAGCTTCCATCATCAAGCGTAAAAGTCAAGAGTTGATCCTGATTGCTGACTGATCCTGACAGTGACGAGAGGAATCAAAGTCTCTACCGGGATAAAACCACATGTACCTGCACATGACCCCGACTCCCCTCAGTTCCTGTTCGCAGCTGACAGTTTCCACCCTCAGGCAAATGAACGTTTGGTTTCCAGCACCGAGCGCCAGCGGAGCCCGAGGTCCCGGTCTGTTCTACAGCCCTGACTGTCAGACCAAACATCAGGACAGAAGGTCGAGGCCTCATCTGACGCTTGAAGTGATTTCAATTCGACATGTTCAAGATGTCCAAGAGTTACAAGAGTATTGTGGCTGCAGCCTTGTAATTTAATGTGTCTTATCCACACAGAAACAGAGCTTTCCCTAAACTGTCTTTTTCAAATTGGCCCATTACCATAATCCCTATAGTCATAGCAGTAGGTTCGTTACCTTTAATTGTTGGTGCAAGCTGTTTTTAGAACGGCGGAGCAGAGCCGCTAGCTGCTCAGAGCTACGCTACGGAGGCTAATGGGATTTCTTGGTTTCTCTCATCAAACTCATCAAATACACAATCCAACAACTCCAAAGCAGCTCACGGCTCTGCTCTGCCGTTCTAAAAATAGCTTGCACCGACAATTAAAGGTAACGAACCTACTGCTAAGACTATAGTGATTATGGCAATGGGCCAATTTGCCAAAATGTTGAACTATCCCTTTAAAAAGTTTTCCATAAACACGGCATTGTTTCAAGAAATGTCTGGGTACAGACGAAACCACTGGACGACTCTAAATGCTGTAGTACATATGCCAGGCCTGCATGTGGCGCTATAACACTGCCACACTAAAAATGGAGAAGGAAATATGGAAAAAAAAAACTTCAAACATTATAAGTCGACTAAACACAGGGATGTTAACGACTAGGAGTCATGTCAGTTCAGATAAGCCTATTTAACAGACGTTTTTCAGGTGTAGTATCCGAGGGCCCCAACAGTTGTCGTTACATTACGTTACATTTAGCTGCGTGGCTCAGGTTACAGGTTTAGAGAGGACGGGCTATGACTTCATCGTTTCACAAAAGACGCGTTTTGGTTGTTGACACAAAAACACTGGGGCAGCGCTTTTGAGATGTATTCTCTCTGGGACACGTTTTCAAAAAATACTTGTAGGGCTCGTTTCAAGGTGAATGAAACGCCGAAACAATAACAAAAACTTTTCCTAAACCAGTCTCCGTGGTGACAGGCCCTAAGAGACTAGAGTAAATTCAACCCAGACCTAAAGAAAGAGGATGAAATTCTCCACAACCACGCTGCATCATGTGTTACATCCACCGCTGAAACATTTCCAGATACGTTTAGATAAAACTGGACGGTTTTTATTTCCTCCTTCGTGTTGCGTAATCGTTTAAACGGCGTCTGCCACTCGCTCTGAGAGAAGAGGCAGCTCAGTTATCTGTTGTATAAGAGAGGCTCTTTCCTCGGCGCTTCATAAAAGGGGTTACAAACTTCACATGTTGTTGAAGAGCTACATTACACCTCACCCTGGCACCGACACTGATGGAATTAGACTGGAACAGGGAAGCTCTTCTCCGCGGCTCGGCGTGCTCCGGCGGCACCCGTCACCTACACACCGCAGACCCCCGCAAACGCACAAAAACATAACACTTGGAAAATGAATAATGAAAACAAGAAGCCCACACACAGCAGACCAGAGAGGACCTCGCACGCTGTGTCTGTGGGCGTTACAGATAACAAGCCCCGCGCACGCCTGTTAGGTTTCAAACAAAATATTCTTCAGGGTTGCGACCTCTCCGTCACGCCGGACGGGTGGAGGGAGAGCGAGGCGGCGCGGAAACGTGAGGCGAGCGATGTCTGGGAAGGAAAACGTGTTGCCTGCTGAAATGAAACCAAAGCAGCAAGATCAAACAAAAAACTGTTAAAAATGTGTCTGTTTGTATGGGTTTAGATACAGATACAGGTGTTTATGTATTTATATGTGTATATGTGCGCATGTTATGGTAAATTTATATATGTGACTGTGTGTATACAAGGGCTGCAACTAACGATTATTTTCATTATCGATTAATCTGTCGATTATTTAAACGATTAATCGATTAGTTGTTTGATCAATAAAATGTTGAAAAATGTTGAAAAATATCAATCAGTGTTTCCCAAACCACCAGACGACGTCCTCAAATGTCTTGTTTTGTCCACAAACCAAAGAGAGACTCAATTTATTGTCATAAAGGAACAAAGAAACCAGAAATATTCACATTTAAGAAGCTGAAATCAGAGAATTTTGACTTTTTTTCTTCTAAAAAAAACTACTTAAACCGATTATTCGATTATCAAAATAGTTGACGATTAATTTAATAATCGATTATTGTTCGATTAATTGATTAATTCTTGCAGCTCTAGTGTATACTGCATTTAGCATGTCAACGCTTCATACCTAGAAATTTACTAAGATGATGAGTAGATGGCTGGGCTGCAGCCGTTACTTCAACTTATTTTATGCCACTTTTTGTTGTAGACGTTGTAGTTTGTTGATGTTTTTTTTTCTCCTCTACTTCCATTTCTTCTTTGCTTGGATGTATATTATCTAATATGTGAATTAATTCTTTGTAACAAGAGGTAGACAATATAAGTTCGCTTCTTTCTGCCCCCTTTCATTCAAGAGTTACTGTATTGTCATTTTTTTATGAGTTTTTTGTTTTGTTTTTATGCTCGATAAATGAATGAAATAAAGAAATAAACTAATTTAAATAAACTAATAAATATAAACTAACTAAAAACGAGCCACGGCAGCTCTGCAGAGTGAGCAGCCACTTCCCTGCTCCTGCCCCCCCTGGAAATAACAGCCCACGCTTTCAAGAGCTCTCGAAATCTTCCCGCACAGATTCCTCTGGGCTCCGACAACAGGACTTACATTGCAAAAGCATGTGGAGCGAGCGGCAGCGCGAGGCCCAGGGCGGGCGGCGGGGCGGGCGTCGCTCTGCGCATGGTAAATGGGCCGTGCAGCGAGAAGAGAAGATATTGTAGAGGAAAAGTGCTGAGCAGAGAGTTTATTTGAATCCTGGCGCAGCAGAAGAAGCACATTAGAAGTTTGGAGGCTTTTTAACCTCCTGATGACACGTAGCAGATGAGAGGGTGAGAGGAGAGGAGAGGAGAGGAGAGGAGAGGAGAGGAGAGGAGAGGAGAGGAGAGGAGAGCGACCAGGAGGCGTGAAGAGCATGTCGATGACGACGGGAGGAAACATTGGGAGTTTATCAGACTGATGTGCAAACATGTGGACGACAGGATGATGAGGTTGTTAAAACCCTCCTGTTGTCCTGCTGGGTCAAAGAAGGAAGGATGAAAGGAAGGAAGGAAGGAAGGAAGGAAGGAAGGAAGGAAGGAAGGAAGGAAGGAAGGAAGGAAGGAAGGAAGGAAGGAAGGAAGGAAGGGAAAAGGGATTGTGGAAAGAAGGAAGAAAGGTAGGAAGGAAGGAAGGCAGGAAGGAAGGACGAAGGGAAAGAAGGAAGGAAGGACAAAGGGAAAGATGGGAGGAAAGAAGGAAGGGGAAAAGGAAAGAAAGATAGATGGAGGGAGGGAACAGAGTCAATTGGGTCAAAAAGGAAGGAAGAAGTAAGGACGAAGGGAAGGAAGGAAGGAAGGAAGGAAGGAAGGAAGGAAGGAAGGAAGGAAGGAAGGAAGGAAGGAAGGAAGGAAGGAAGGAAGGGAAAAGGATGGTGGAAAGAAGGAAGGGGAAAAGGAAGAAAAGAAAGATGGAGGGAGGTAACAGATTCATTCAAGGAAGGAAGAAGGAAAGAAGAAGGAAGGAAGGAAGGAAGGAAGGAAGGAAGGAAGGAAGGAAGGGGAAAAGGATTGTGGAAAGAAGGAAGGGAAAAGGGAAGGAAAGATAGATGGAGGGAGGGAACAGAGTCAATTGGGTCAAAAAGGAAGGAAGAAGTAAGGACGAAGGAAGGAAGGAAGGAAGAAGTAAGGACGAAGGAAGGAAGGAAGGAAGGAAGGAAGGAAGGAAGGAAGGAAGGAAGGAAGGAAGGAAGGAAGGAAGGAAGGAAGGAAAGAAGGAAAGAAGGATGGTGGAAAGAAGAAAGGGAAAAGGGAAGTAAAGAAAGATGGAGGGAGGGAACAGATTCATTCAAGGAAGGAAGAAGGGAAAGAAGAAGGGAAGGAAGGAAGGAAGTTAGGGGAAAAGGAAGAAAAGAAAGATGGAGGGAGGGAACAGAGTCCATTGGGTCAAAAAGTTAGGAAGAAGTACGGACGAAGGAAGGAAGGATGGAAAGGAAAGGAAAAGGGATTGTGGAAAGAAGGAAGGGAGAAAGGTGTGAACCGCTCCGAGCTGCCTCTGTGACAGACCGAGAGCAGAACTCAAACTGAACCTGAATGAAACTCATCATGTTGCCGTGCAAACTGCCCCCACATCCGTCTAACTGGGCCAAGACAAACACTTTAAAGCGAATTAAGACTCGGCTCCGACACGGTATAAAACACGCTGTGTTTACATCACGGCAAAGCAAAACAACACCGCTGTAAAACATATTTTTTCAGGAGAGCGTATCAGTCACTTTGTATGTGTGTGTGTGTGTGTGTGTGTGGGCGGGGGCACGGGCAGCAGCCGATCACAGAAACAGAAACACAGAGAAGATGTGCGGCGACTGACGACAGTGAAGTGGATCAGTGGGACTTTGTCTTGGGTTCAGTTTCTGGAGAGAGTCTCACTCTGAGCTGCCTGGTGATAATATCATGAAGTTAGAGGTTTTAAAATGCATTAGCCGAAGCCTAAAGAGAGAGAGAGGAACAAAACTGAATCATGATGTGTGAGAGAAGAGTCCTTGAGTCGCTCTTCCTCTCCGCTCCCGGCGCGGACTCATGGTAAAGAATACCAGAGCTGAAGGAAGTCCTTATTAAACATGACTGGACTGCTGCAGGGCAACATCTGTATTCACTGTCGTTTTTCTTTCATTTCCTGTATGTAGGTAGAGCTCATATACAAAAGGTCCAGTTGTTTCTAGACATTATAATGTAGAAGAGTTAAAGGGATAGTTCAACATTTTGGCAAATTGACCCATTGCCATAATCCCTATAGTCATAGCAGTAGGTGTTTTCGAGGCAAATTCAGAGACTAATTGCTGAAAAACTGCCCCCGACGGGAACGCGCACCAGCGGTTTTGCATGAATTTCCCTCTAAAACAACTCTGTCTGGTAACGTTCTGTTATTATCTCATAGCGTGGTGAATGTGCAGCTCACAACTTGTCCACCAGAGCGTTTTGGAGTTGTTGGATTGTGTATTTGATGAGTTTGATTAAGGAAACCAAGAAATCCCATTAGCCTCCGTAGCGTAGCTCTGAGTAGCTCGCGGCTCTGCTCCGCCGTTCTAAAAATAGCTTGCACCGACAATTAAAGGTAACGAACCTACTGCTATGACTATAAGGATTATGGCAATGGGCCAATTTGCCAAAATGTTGAACTTTTCCTTTGAAGACTACATCTTAAATGTAACATTTATCTGAGATCGTATAAGTATCCTGTTAACTTCAATCCTGAAACCTTTGGATGTTGTCACCAGGGCCGTTGCTAAGAATTCTGGGCCCCTGCCCCCTGACTATTTCTACTACATAGAAAGATTAGGCTCTAGAGCCCAACCAATAAACCGGTGAACTAATTAATTGGTGATCTATAAGCAGCAGGAATTTAGAGATACAAACTTTTTTTTCTCCTAATTAGAGTTTCATTTTAATCATTTCTTCCTGTATTCATTAAATAATCATGACAGACACAGTGATGTTGATGTGATCTGACAGCTGAGGGCAAAGAGGACGTCGTTTGCGGTCGCACCGTGGAGCGTCTTCCTTCACCAACTATCTCTGGTTACCGCTAACAGCGACATGTAGCGAGCGCAAAACCGACAACAGCCGAGCTCAATTTAGACCTGTCGTCAAGTCTCGACGGGGGTTTACATTAATTATGGACAATTATGAGGATTTAAGCTGTTGTAACAGCTGTCTGCAGCTGGATGTTTTCCACACCAACAATGAAGCTCAATGGAGTTGTGTGTGTGTGTCGGCAACTCTGCACTTTTTTTCTTCACACACGCTGCTCCTACATACATTACAAAGTTAGCACACGTCTATTTTTAGTTGCACGCGCTCACGCTGTGGGGCTCTGCAGACAAATACCAACCACAGTGTGTTTGAAAGAGGTGATTTAAAGTGTTTAAATATCAGATTTTCTGAGAGAACCCTGAAGTAAACTGTTTATCGGACGGATATTCAGTATAACACTGTTCATTATGTGATTAATAAACAAATATTGATGTGTTCGGGTACAGTTCTGACAAGACAAAGGTCACTATTGATCAGGTAACACTGCCGAGGAGCGGGAGTAGCTGATGTGTTGTCAGTTTATGTCAAACGAAGCTGCAGTCGACTCGCAGGAAGTTCTTATTTTATCTAGTTCACAACAGTTCACTATTAATAGTGACAGTTTCCTCAGTGTCTTCAGACGATCTGAGTGTGCACTGACAAACCCGCTGTTGACGGCAGATGGATGATGTGATGGATGATGTGATGGTTGGTGACTGTGCTTCTGCTGACTGCTGCAGATTATCCCCCAGTCTTAATGGCACTAAATCACCACTTTCCTCACGCCTCCATTGTCTTTTTTGTTATTTTTGTGGGGTTTTTCTTTTTCTTTTTTTCTTTGTGAAGCGCTTGGATAGTTGGAACGCGATATCACCAGAACATGATGATCTGCAGCCAATTAACTGCTGCATCACTGGCTGACACTGTACAACGCTGACTCAAAGTGACGGAGAGGAAAAAAAAAAATGAAGCAATAATAACAATAATAGAGGAAAAAGAGGAGGAAGAGGAAGAGGAGGAGGAGGAGGAGGAGTGGTTGGGAAGCTGAGAGAGAAAAATGGACCAGTAAGTGTTGGGTGTCTTATCATGTATTAGACACGACTAAGGCCTGATACTGTCTGTACAACGGGCAAATAAACTGGTTTAATACTAAATCTCAATGCTGCCCATTGGCTGTTGATTTACCTGAACATGTTGGAGTGTGTTAAAGGGATAGTTCAACATCTTGGCAAATTGGCCCATTGCCATAATCCCTATAGTTTTATCAGTAGGTTCGTTACTTTTAATTGTCGGTGCAAGCTGTTTTTAGAACGGTGGAGCAGAGCCGTGAGCTGGTCAGAGCTACGCTACGGAGGCTAATGGGATTTCTTGGTTTCCCTCATCAAACTCATCAAATACACAATCCAACAACTCCAAAACGCTCTGGTGGACAAGTTGTGACCTGCACATTCACCACGCTACGAGATAATAACGTAAGGTTAAGAGACAGAGTTGTTTTAGAGGTAAATGCATATACTGCTTGATGAAAAACTGCCCCCGACGGGAACGCACATCAGCGGTTTTGCATGAATTTACCTCGAAAACAACGAACCTACTGCTAAAACTATAGGGATTATGGCAATGGGCTAATTTGCCAAAATGTTGAACTATCCCTTTAAAAGCGTGTTCATGTTTGGTGTATGTTTTATATTATAATCTAAGGTTCGTTCTGCTTCAGCAATATTTACCTCAACACTATCAATCAAATCCAAAATGTCTACAAGAAGAAGTTGTAGTTGATCAGTGGTCGTCCTCACTCAGCTTCTCCTCAACCTCAGTCAGCCTCCATGTTTGTTTTCCTGCTCATGTACAGTCGATGTCTTTGTCCAATAGTTTTCACGCTGACATAACGAATCGGTTGGTGCATGGACGTCTGCTCCAGAGCTTCTTCGATAACAACACTGACGTCACACGGACGGTATACAACACTGGCTTTACAGAGTCTGGTGATGAACAGTCGTCCACACTAATCACTGTTTTCAAGCACAGAAAAACTGAGTTTAAGAAACGCTGCTGACCGTGTTATTGCTCATGTATCTGTATTCTGGTATGATATCCTGGGTTGAGACCGTTCAAGATCCTTAAACCAAGCAGGATGGCAGGACTGGAGCCAATCTGGACCAACATAAGAGAGGTGAGGGCGGGGTACACCCTGAAACACATCGCCAGAGTCTCTAAAACCAAGAGTCGACACAGGGAGAACATACAAACTCCAGCTAGAATCGAACCCAGAAGCTTAAAAAAAAAGCCATTTCATAATAAAAACTAAGGAACTGCTAATTCCACCTTAAAATACTGCACACAATAAGGTGGGACTGACTCTGCAGAGCTGCTGCTGTGTCGGCCTCCAGCTGTCAACACAACTGTTCACATTGCTGGAGATTTTAATGACACGTGTGTTCACTCACTCAACACTCAGCAGTGTGAGGAAGGCTGTGCTGAAGCCTCACACACACACACCCACACACACACACAGAGAGACACACACACACATATTGGCTGGTTAACTACATTAACCTGAAACATGCTTTTTGAATAGGGCTCATTGTCTGTGTGTCGATTCGCCCTGGAGCATCTGAGGCCACATGACCGGACGGAGGGACGGACGGGGGCTGATGCATCTTCTTCATACCACAGAGCTGCAGCTCCTCTCACTCTGACCCAAGGTGCTGAACATTCAAATAAAGTTTGCTTTGCAGAGTTTGATTTCATAGCCTATACGCTCGCTGATGCCAGAGGCTCCGAGCCAACACCGTCCTCCCCTGAGAGCCAAGAAGAGTGAAACCCAGTCTGGGATTTACATTGCAGCGGTTTCACCCAAAAAAAAAAAAAAGGAAAAAGGAAAAGAAAAGAAAAGAAAAGAAAAAAAGTCCATAAAAACACACTTTGTGACATAATTGGCTGAAATCTGGGCCACTCCACTGTTACTGTACTTTCCAGCATTTTTTCTGGAGTCTGCCTTTTATGGAAGGAGCACAAAGAGAGCAGAGGCTCACACTCTCACACTGAGCTTTCCTGTGGAAGAATGAACCTATAACATGTGTAATTACAGCAGATAATTAGCCTGGATACATTTTAAACGCTTTATCAAAGTGTAGCCTACAAACTTCAATTAGAAAACAAACAGTGAAGAGAACATGAAAAGAGGCGCTCCCTGAACCACGTTAGAAAAACACAAATATTCACTGTTTCCGTTCACACAGCGGAATAAAACTATAGAAACACAAAAAAACCTTTGTTGTTATAGAAACTATAACACCTGCTTTTGATTTCGGCGTCATTAAAACAACTCAATAACGTCGACTTTTAGGAGAGTTTTCGCCTTATTTCAAACCGACCGACCCTCAATGTGATGAGAGTCCAGATGTGGAGGAGAGGGGTTGACACGCCGTGGAAATTTCGGGTTTTTCTCAATAACCATGTGTGGATGTGATGTTGGATCATTTAGGATAAACTCGGGCTCATCTCCACAGGTATTCTGGGTAATAATTTTACCTTTTGCACCAAACGACCGGTTCGTTAGGGCGCGTGTAGTGTTTAGCCTGGTTTCTGGACCAGAGAGTTCGGCTCAGATGGACTAATGGATCATTACTCTGAGAAAAAAGTTTGCTTTCTATCACAGCACCGCATTTCCCTCTCGACCTGAACCAAACCACACCGACTGACACTCTTTAATCCGTCCGGCACACCGCTTTATCTGCCGAGCTGCAGGGTTTTCTACACGCAACTGGTAGATACTAAAAAAGAAGTTGAACATCGTGTTGGTCTGTCTCTCTCTCTCTGTGTGTCTCTCTGTCTCTCTTTTTTTTCTTTTTTCCTACCTTCTTCTCCGGTGTCTCCGCTGGCTCTTTCCAGAGTCTCGTTCAGCAAGAGAAAATACAGAAAAAGGAGCAGACGTCCACATTTTGCCGGTGATATTTGGGCATTTTTCTGCCTGTGTTTACTGTACATCCCTGTGACCCTCGGTTACCGCCGACCGTCCTCCCTTTCCTCGCCGTTGTTCAACTCTGCCTCCCTCTCCGTCTCCTCCGAGCGTCAAACCACAGGCAGCAGAAACCCACACTTCCTGTCTGCACCACCAAAATAAAAGCACCTCAGGGGTGGTCAGCATTGGGGGGGGTCTTTACTGTGTGGAGTTTGCATGTTCTCCTTGTCTTTTCATTGGGTTATTGGGGATCATACAATGTTATTTCTTCATCTATGTAGGTCAGTCATCAAGGAAATAGTCGTCATCAAGTGCCAAAATACAATACATTACAATAAAACTTCATTGTCCACCATCGTGGAAAATTGTCTTTTCATACATCCATATGTATGAATACATATTTCATTAAAAACACAGTTAAATAAGGGAACAGTTAAAACACAATTAATCATACAATAAATAAATAGAAATAGAAGGGAAAAAATCAAAATCAAAGGCCATTAGACGTTTCAGCTCTGACCCTAAAGTTTTCTCCAGTTCTGAGTCCCAGGTATTTAACCTATAGGCTATTGGTAGAGGGTTGACATAGGTTTGGTCCCGAGAGTCACTATAAAATAAAGCTGAACTGAATTGAATATAACCTACCCATCATACTGTGGATCGTCAGGGTCACTGAGCCGTCGTCGTCCCACACTGCCCTCATGTGAGTCATTAGGATCAGTTACTATGATTGACCCCATCAAAGGTTAATACCTGATACACACATGTCTTTAGGATCAGAGGTGAAATGTCTTCACTGAAAGGAAGTCCAGTCGCCTTCAACTTCACCTCTTTAGTTCAAGTTGCCATTTAAAACTTTGATAAGTTACCCTGTGGTATTATTAAAATAAACCCTGAGATGTTCACACACATTAAGACCACTAGACTGAGTGACGTGAACATGGTTTACTCCTTTCTCAAAAGCCAAATATTGTAGAAACATGTAATTTGTCCTAAATAACTTAATTTTGCATCACTGCCAACTAAATGCTTCAATTTCTGCTTTCACACTAATGTTTTATTCACACACACAAGATTTCTCTGAGCAATCTAAATTGTGTGGAGGACAGTTTGGACTTTTACTCTGAAATCTAAAACAATTGCCGTCGGGTCATTTTGTGACTGGGTTTAACTTGACACAGTTTTGCGCTCCATAAATCCAGGCATGGATTTCATGGATTTGGCTGATGATGCTTCACAATTCCTTCTGCACAAGCACTGTCCTCACAGTTATGTTCATTTTAGAGACGATAAAGTCTCAGAAAGTGTGAGCTTTAACAATTCATTCGAAAAGGATGGCTTTTTTATGTTTAATAATGATTGATGATTAGTCAAATTTAAAAAGCATTACATTTTCATAAGCAGCATAAACTGTGACCTGAAACTGTTCATTATGTAGATTTAGTTTTAAACTGATGAAGGTAATACTGCTGGAAATAATTTGTTTGCCAAATCATTTTGTTGGATAATATGGCCTCAAGGTGATAAGATTTGTGTTGGAGACAGGGTGCTGTTAGCCTAGCTTAGCTTAAAGACTGGAAGTAGGGGGAAACAGATAGCATGGTTCACTGATGAACACTTTACATTATCTTGGTTCTTCAAAGCAACGCTGTTATCGCAACCTGCTATACCCCAAATGGGGGACTGGCAGACATACAGAACAACCACAGAGCCTCTACAGCACTAATTAGGAAAGAATAGCCTATAGTCATATTTTACATCAAATTAAACAGCAGCTGACCTACAACGTGTAAAAACCATGTTTATATGACCCAAACACAGCCCAAACACTACTCAAATAAACAACTAAACATCAAACTTCATGAAGCACCTCTGTGTGGACCCAGTCGCCACATTTCTGGCTTGTATACTACTTTACATTATGCAAAAACACATCAGCTACCACTCATCTGAAAGAGCTACAAACATTGGGACGTTACTATGGACGTTACGTAGCAACCGCAGCTAACACAGAAGCTAGCAGTAGCACGGCAGAGAGAGAAGCCAACAACGAGCAAAGTCGAGCAAACACACTGCTTGGCCAAAACATGGTTGGGTTGTAAATTTCCTCTTACCTTTGCTGTTTTCCCGTGAAAAGTTAGTTTTATGGGTAAATCCCGGTTAATCCACAATATTTCCAGTTTGAACTTTGACCGGTGTTACATCTAAATCGGTCCGGACGGGCTTTAGGAGCGCCGCACACAACAGCCTGCATGCGCCCTGCGCGTCACACATTTCAGGATTCTGCTGATTCTGATTGGCTGCCAGTAGCCTTCTGTCACACACTAAAAACAGTTGGGTTAAAAAATAACCCAATTTTAACCCAACTGCTGGTTCAAATAAGGACGAACCCCTTTTTTGGGTTTGTTTTTTTTTTGACCCAACCTTTGGGTTGAATATTCAGAGTTGGGTTATACTAACTACAACGTTGGGTTAATTTTAACCCAACTATTGGGTCATGTATAAAGCGCTTGCTCGATTAATTAATCCACCTTGCTCTGATGTCCTCTCCGGCTGGGGGCGATATGACAGAGCGTGAGGGTCTGTCTCCAACAACAGAGCAGCTTTCCGGTTGTGATAGATAAAAAAAAGAGTAAATAACGGATATTCACAGGTAGCTGTGGTGGCGGGCGGAGACAGACAGTGCGCGGACAGCATTTTTCAAATTAATCGGCCGGTTAAGTCACAGAATTATCAAACCCTTTACACAATGAATGGGTTACTCACTGAAAAATAACCCAATAACTTGAACAACCCAGGAATTGGGTTCAATTCATAGCCCTATAACCCTGAAAATGGGTTACACTCTGGAAAAATAACCCAAAAATTTAACTTAACACCAATAACTCAGAAATTGGGTTACAGAGATAACCCAACATTTTTTAGTGTGCAATCACATCAACGTGGGTATAGCCTCATTCTATTGGCTCTGACGGTTCGAATGAGCTGTCAATCACTCGAATCAACCAATCGTGAGCTTAGAATTATAAGGTTCTATCTCCATTTTTTTCAAAAAGTTTTTTGCATAATATCATCCATTAGTGGTCTGTTAATGCCTGTGTGGTTATTTTTAAATTTTCAACATTTTTTAATTAGTTATTCATAAAATAAAAAGGTTCTATCAACCAAAACACAAGCCGAGTTGGAACTTTGATGCTCAATATCTCGGAACTACCCAAAACGGAGATAGAACCTTATAATTCTAAACTCACGCAATGCAGAGATAGAGCCAGGCGTAAGGGCAGCTTTACGCAGAAGGACACAGAGGGCCTAGAAGTTAGTAGAAGTTGTAGGCCTAGTTGTTATTTAGTCCCAGTTGATTCTTTTTCAGTTAGTTTATGCAAATTGTGTGGAAATAAAGATTAAACAATGGTTTATAGTGGCAGGTGGTTCTAAGCTGTGCCAAAAATGGACATTTTGGAGAGCTTGCCTGAATATTTTGTAGTAAAATCTCAATAATTTTGTACTGCTTCACTTTATCAGAATCAACCACTGCAGAGATAATGTTCATACATTGTACAATCATTTGATAGAGGCGCCCCCTGCTGGCCTGATATTACACCATGTAGCTATGGTTGGACAGAAGAAGAAGAAGAAAGAGGAGGAAATAAAAACGTTTTTTTTGCAGCAGGACTTAGATTTATATAAACAGATGTGTTGAAGCGCCAATTTGTGGATTTAGCATGTAGGTTTTTTTTTTGTTGAGGGACCAAACCAGAATCTGTTCTCAATGATTCTGCAGAGAAAAGCTTCTTCACATTGATGCATTTGAAATATAAAGTGTATTTTCAGCTGCAGCTCAGATGTTTCACAATCATCCTCCAAAAACCTTGACTAGCTACCAAACAGCCCGACGACCACATCTCAGTCTGTAGCTTGATTCACAAAAGCAGCTGCAGCTTTGCTGTGATTCCAATCATACAAATCTCAAACCCGTCATCAGGACTCCCGTGGTCGGCGCGTTGGGGAGAGACGGTACGATAACGATCACCACGACGATGATGATGATGATGATGATGGTGGTATACGCTGCCTCCCTCTGCTCTAATGTCTATAAATTATTGCTTATCAGTTTGCATAAAGTTAGGAAAATGAGACGGGATGAATAATGCATCTCTGGGAACCGCTTCCATCTCCGTCTTCAATTCAGACGCCATTTACTCTCATTCAAAGATCCCATTAAATATTTAGGTTATAGGACCGAGGGAACTTTATTGAAACAGGAACAGCTCTGTGTAAAGAGAAAAAAAGACGCTTTGCATGTTTAAAATCAGTCACTTTGACGTCCAACGTATTCATTTCTTCTGTTCCCCCGAAAACAAATAAATCAGTTTTTTTTTCGTGTTAAACTAACAAGCAAAATAATGACTTCTTTGAAAAAGGTGATAACTTGTGCGAGTAATTTGTGCAAACAAGGAAAAAAGTCGCTCTCACGGACAAGATAATAGTTTGGCACAACATTTAATTTGAGGCTTCAAACTCATTTCTTCTCTGCAGCTTCATATTTGGACACTTTTGTCTGTTTATGAGCTTCTTTGTTGGAAGGTGTGCGACTACCTCTCAGTTATGTTTTGCCTGTTTTCGATCATCTATTCAATATTAATTCAAAGAGAAGGAGCTTTACGCCTGTAGCCACACTGAATATAAACATTTTCTTGCCACTTCAGTTTTATCTTCCTTCTCCTGGTGGTATATGTTTTTTTTTTGTTGTTTTTTTTTTTTATCCCCTCTGCCCTCTCCTTCCCTCAGCTTTGTGCTTGAAATCAAACAATCTGAGCAGCTTCACTCCTGCGCGGCGCCCTCTGCTCTGCTCTGCTCTGCTCTATCTGGCCCTGGACAAAATGACATCCGGCCCCGGTCTGCTGCAGAGAGACAGAGAGACACAGAGAGAGACAGACAGAGAGAGGGGAGCTAGTATCTGCGTCCTCCAGAGGACTCAGATCATGTGCTGGCGAGCTGCTCTGCTCTGTAGCGCGTGTGGACGTGCGACACTCGGAGCGTGCTGCTGGCAGGGGCCCGGGATGAAGCCACAAAGTCATTGTCTCTATCCTCTCCTCCTCTCCCCCCTCTCCTCTGCTACATGCAGCGGCGTGCCGGTGTCATGCTCGCTCTCTTTGACTTTGGAATTATAGGGAGGATTTAGACTCAGCCGGCAGGAGAGGAGAGGAGGGGAGGGGGGGTGAGGGGCTGTGGGATGAGACGGATTTATTTCACCTCATCTGGAAAATGTCTCCTCTGCCGTTTGACCACTTCACTGACTCTTTATCCCGCCCGTGGGAGAGTGAGTGGACGCTGTGCTCATTCGCTGAGCCATGCCACAAAATCACTTGTTTTTTTGGTGTAGTTGTAGTTGTTGTTGCTGCTCAGCTTTGGATTTTTGTTTTTTTTTCGTTAGGGAGGGAACTGTCTCCACCACTTAAACTGAAAGGTCAACATTTTAGATCTTGACATGTTCAAATCGATCATCCCATTCACACGGCCCAGAGAGAGGAAGCGTGGTGCCAGCCAAAGGCATCAGGCCTTTAAAGGGATAGTTCAACATTTTGGCAAATTGGCCCATTGCCATAATCCCTATAGTTTTAGGAGTAGATTTGTTACCTTTAATTGTCGGTGCAAGCTATTTTTAGAACGGCGGAGCAGAGCCGCGAGCTGCTCAGAGCTACGAATGGGATTTCTTGGTTTCCCTCATCAAACTCATCAAATACACAATCCAACAACTCCAAAACGCTCTGGTGGACCAGTTGTGACCTGCACATTCACCACGCTATGAGATAATAACAGAACGTTACCAGACAGAGTTGTTTTAGAGGTAAATACAGAGTCTGCTTGCAGAAAAACTGTCCCTGAACGCAACGCGCATCAGCGGTTTTGCATGAATTTCCCTCTAAAACAACTCTGTCTGGTAACGTTCTGTTATTCTCTCATAGCGTGGTGAATGTGCAGGTCACAACTTGTCCACCAGAGCGTTTTGGAGTTTTTGGATTGTGTATTTGATGAGTTTGATGAGGGAAACCAAGAAATCCCATGAGCCTCCGTAGCGTAGCTCTGAGCAGCTCACGACTCTGCTCCGCCATTCTAAAAATAGCTTGCACCGACAATTAAAGGTAACGAACCTACTGCTATGACTATAGGGATTATGGCAATGGGCCAATTTGCCAAAATGTTGAACTATCCCTTTAACGGCCATCAGCCTTTTAGACTATACACTCCTCCTACTTGTATTGTTTTGTGTTCCTTCTATACAGTATAAACACACACAAAACAATATGAAGTGTCTGAGGAGGATTCAGCCTCACTGCTGCTTGTCACCGACGCTCCAAACTCTACTGGAGCATGAACATCGCTGCTGCATCCTACAGATACAGATACTCCCTTATGTATGAACATCTCCCATTGACGTTCATAAGATGAGATCTTGTGACTGTGAAGGTCACAGTATATGATTCGCTTCATTTTCATTCACGGCACATACAGTACTGCCCCTTTATTGTACATACTGCTCCCTATTCTTTTCCATACAATTTCTTTACATTGTATTTGTTAGGCTATTCACAATTGTGTTTCTACTTCATTGATCTCAGGCTGGGAAATGACTGTTACAGCAGCAGGCAAATAACACAGAGAAATATGAGGAAGAGGTAAACTTTAGTATCTTAATCTTAATTTTAAATCAAAGTTTGGGACTGTTTCAGGAACTCCTATTGAGTGAGTCGAAGACATTTCTTTAAGATTTCTAACAGCAATAATGATAGTAATGATACTGAATGATTAACTTTTCTTTTCAAAGCTACAAAGTGGTTTAGAGAAAGAAAAGCAGAGTGTACCACCCACCGTTCTAAGCAAACACTGAGGTCTATAATTGGCTAACAAGTCCCATATATATTCAAAACAACTTTGCTTTTTAGACAAAATGAAAGGAAACGTAAGTAAAAGTGTTGACCTCCTGCGTGGCCACTCCTTTGGCTCGTATCACAGCTTGTAAAGACTTCTTGTAGCAGTCAACCTCTAACCCGTTCGTCCTTACTAAATGCTTTTAGTAGTCCAGGAATCCTGCATACTGTGCACTTCGGCTAATTTATGATGATGTTCATGTGAAGGCCTCGGTAAAAACATGCCGCTTCCGCCTCTTAAGGTGGTCCGGTATGGATTTTAAGGTGTTAAGGGTCATTATCCTCGTAGTAGACTTCCTTTATTTAGAGGAACAGAGGCTGGTAAATGGTTAATGGGCTTACGTAGCACTTTCCTTGATGTATTGAACACTCAATTTGTAAAGCATTCACCCATTCACACACACATTTGTATACACACGCTGACAGTGATGGAAGAGACATCACGTTGTTACCCAAGGACACTCATGTAACCCAGATCCACTGACCTTCTTCTGATTGGTGGACCACTGATGTGATTGTTATGGTTCATGCCTTTGGGAGGTTAGTATAAAAGCAACACATTCAAAACACTGAAATGCAGATGTCAGATTTCAGATTTTTTTTTTTTTTTTACAAATGGGAACAGTACATATTGATGGACATTGACATGTAAATATGTGGGATTGTAGCCAAGTGGCTAATTTCCATCCCCAGTCCCATTGGCAGGTTGATGTTAGACATAAAAAAAACAATGACGATAAAAAGTACAAGAGGCAGGACTAGGACAATAAAACACCTTATATTAGTTATATTTTTCTTGTGTTCAGACAATTGAAATCAAGAGTGATGTTACCTGCTTGACAGTTTCGACTGTGACTCCAGTCTTCCTCAGAAGCGTCATCCGGTCGGTACGGCGGACTCTGACAGGTCCGCCGTACCGACCAGCTGATAAATGACACGTCAGTAACACGTCGGATGACGCTTCTGAGGAAGACTGGAGTCACAGTCGAAACTGTCAAGCAGGTAACATCACTCTTGATTTCAATTGTCTGAACACAAGAAAAATATAACTAATATATTTGAGAAGACAAAATGAACATAATTAATCTAATAAAACACCTTGACATCTTACACGAAACATATATGAACAACATACATAAACCACCAGTTAAAGCAGAAGTAAGTGGTCCGGTCGTTTTCGCTAATGCTGCGTTCCAGGCAGGCTTTTGAAACCGTAAATTACAGCTTCAAGTCACAACTTACGACTTTGTAGCGTTTCAGGCAACCCACTCGTGTTTTTCCGACCTGTTTTACCGGTGAAAGTCGCTATAACGGCCACTCGTAACTTCCGACCGGTGAACTCGTACCAGATTGAACTGGTACGACTTCACAGGTCGGAAAAACACGAGTTACGAGTTTCCTTGAACGCACCATAACAGTCCTCGTCCCTACGTCACCACATTCACGGCGTCCCTTGGCTGCACACACAGCCCTTCATGCCGTTCTCTCTCCTCATTGGATAAAAACTGTAGGATACGATAAATGTTTTCTCCTCGGCTCAGAGCAGAGCAGAGGGACTGACAGACCCGTGTTTCAGTCCAAACACTCTATGTAAGTGATTGCTGTCGGAAGATATAACTATTTAAGACTTATATTAACACAAATATATCACTCACTTCTGCTTTAACTGACCAAAGACGGTTAAAAGAGTGGGTAAGGGGACCAAAAGATAAAGTGCTACAGTGCTAGTTAAAGGTGTACAGAAATGGCCGTTTGTCCTGTTTGTCGCGCCGAGTTGTCACGAGCTGCAACACGAGTTTACCCGAGTAAGGAAAACGAATTTAATTTGATTGGTCGTTATCGAGCGGGCGGGATATTCAAAGCTTGGGGCGAGCCCGAGCTCCGTGTGTGTGTGTGCGTGTCTCAGACGTTTGAATGACGGATGACGGATCCAATATCAGTGGCTGGTGAATCGTGTACAGGCTGACGTATAATCCGTGCGCCTGCATTATCCAATGCGAAAAAAAAAATACACACTTTCATCCCGGATTTACTCAAAAATAGAATTTTGCACAAAGTTTGACCTACATCGTCTGAAAGATGAGTTATCACATTAATTTTATGATTCAGAGTGGGCTCAAATTCAATTTTCTTTTCTGTACACCTTTAAAGTGCTATGTGCTAAAGTGCTGTTTGATAAAGTGACGAGTGCATAAGTGCAAGATTGAATTTAATTTAGTTAGGAACTTTTTTATTATCGAAAAATTAACCAAGTATTAAAAACTGTATGTTCAGGTTGAATCGAGGCCAAAATAATAAACAAAAGAAAGAATCTGCTGCCTAACCCATGGTGAACAGAAATGAAAGAACAGACAGAGTTTATAAGCCTGGTTCCCTGAGATACAGCAAAACAGGAGAAAACAGTTAGAAAAAGAAAACAGCTGTTCACCACAGCTTCAGTGATATGTACAAAGCACATGCTGTTTGGAGGCCGGAGACTGAACCGAGATGATCCTGCAAGATCTGCCCCGGGAGCACAGGAGAAGCAGGCGTTTGAAATGCAGGAAAACCAAGCAGCAGCTCCTCCTCGGTCCGGTCCGTGAATCCAGCGGGGACACTAAAGGTCGGGCAGCTAAAAACTGTACTCACTCTGTCACAAACACAGAAAAAGCAATACTACTGTATGAAAACAGGGCAGGAGGCAAACATATAAGATCTGGGGAGGGAGCTGCAGAGTCCGTTTGTCACCTTTCTCATTACACAGAGTCATTTGATCCATTGCTAATATCAGAAAATATTGATTAGTGCAGCTTTAAATATTTGTTATGATTCTGCCTCGGGGGCTTTACAGAGGGGCTATTGACTTGAGACACATCCTCATTTATTCTGGCCTGACCGTTGTTGGCAGAAGGCATTACTGTCCGTATAATATGATGACTTTTATTGATTAACACGGAGTCATAAATGTAGTTGAGAGAATTAGGCATTTAGAATTTACACAGATACGGCAGCTTTTCATTATTTTGGCATTTTGTTGGAAAGACGACAGCAGAGACGGACAGGAAGGGAAAGACGTCCGACAAAGCCGGTCTCAGACCACCAGGTCACCCAGAGATAAAGACGCTGTGGAACTCAAAGTGGAGGAAACCCTGGGCAGTTTCAGAGGTTTTCCATAGGAAAGAAAGATCAATACCGGTATTATATGTCTGAGGAATTTGTCACCATAATGATAAATAATAAAGCTACTTCATTGTCTCAACATAAAAAATGGAGGTCATTGAGTAAGGTCTATCTATTCCCAACAACCTTGGTTATTGTCTGAAACGCAGAGGGGCTTGAAAACAATTTAGATGACAAGTGATGATGTTTTCTCAAGACATTTTAAAAAATGTGAACATTAAGTAGATTTGCACCAGCATATTATCTGTTAGGTAAGATAACCTGCCCTCCACTGCAGTGAAAAATATCACCCTGCGAAACAAAAAGGAGTTCAAGGAATTAAACCCCTTGTGGATTCTTGAGCACCCTAAGGGTTGTTGAGGAGTCATTGACCTACTGGGTCATGTGAGTCCTTAATGGCACCCCAGATATGACCTATGTCTCAATCCTACAGGGGCTAGGTAAGGTTAGTTGAAACAAGAGGTTTACTGAAAAAAAACTGGATGTGTGTCTTTCTTTGAGAGTCTTTAGTCGGGGTTCTGATGGATCAGAGTTATGGGGATCTGAGGTTTCCAGAGCAGAGCGTTTGGGGGACAGTTTTTCAGGTAAGTAACTCAGTAGGTCTGGGGATTCTTGGCTGGAAGGTAATCTTTTCCCAACGATCTGCACATGGAGAGAGAGGATTAGTACCAAACCGATGAAGCATTAACACAAGAACCACAGCGAGTCTGACGGTTTACCACCACGGGTCGGTAACGGACGATCTGGTAACGGACGATCTGGAAGAGCTGCTGCTGCTTAAAGGGATAGTTCAACATTTTTGAAAATTGGCCCATCGCCATGATCCCCCTAGTAATAGCAGTAGGTTCATTACCTTTAATTGTTGGTCCAAGCTGCTTTTAGATCGGGGGAGAAGAATACCGAGCGGCGCAGCTACACTATGGAGGCTAATGGAATTTCTTGGTTTTGCTCATCAAACTCAGCAAATACACAACCAAAAAACTCAAAAACGCTGTGGTGGACAAGTTGTGACCTGCACATTCACCACGCTATGAGATAATAGCGGAAAGTTGCGAGATGGAGTTGTTTTAGAGGCAAAGTCGGACTTTACACTCTAGACGGCTGCTCGGCGGAGTGATTTCAAAAGCGCCTGTTTACTGCAGATACGTCCGTATACTACGGCACTGGCTGAGGTGCGCACACTGTGTCCCTCCGACCAGTGGTTCACTGAAGAAAGTAGTTCCGAGTATTTGCTTCACTTCTCTTAACTTTCCGCTATTATCTCATAGCGTGGTAAATGTGCAGGTCACAACTTGTCCACCACAGCGTTTTTGAGTTTTTTGGTTGTGTATTTGCTGAGTTTGATGAGCAAAACCAAGAAATTCCATTAGCCTCCGTAGTGTAGCTGCGCCGCTCGGTATTCTTCTCCCCCGATCTAAAAGCAGCTTGGACCAACAATTAAAGGTAACGAACCTACTGCTATTACTAGGGGGATCATGGCGATGGGCCAATTTTCAAAAATGTTGAACTATCCCTTTAAAGCTGGTGACAGAGTAGGTGGCTTGATGAGCTGCCGACTTGCAGGTGTGGAGGTGATCAGCACCCATCTGTTGGATCCTTAACGGCCAAGATTCATTGCACGCCAGAATGAGGCCGTAAAATTTGGTAAAAGTCAAAGGATCGTAAAAACTGAAGTTTTGTGTTGCGTTGTGAGGCTACCCAAGGCAAGGCAAGGCAATTTTATTTGTATAGCCCGTTTTTACAAACAGTTTGTCTCAAAGGGCTTCACATGACATCATAACAACATCCTCTGTCCTTAGACCCTCACATCGACTGAGGAAAAACTCCATAGAAAACCCTTTTAACAGGGAAAAATCGGAGAAACCTCAGGGTGAGCAACAGAGGAGGGATCCCTCACCCAGGACGGACAGACGTGCAATAGATGTTGTTACAGACAAGAAAACAGTTTACAACAGAGAATGTGAGAAACATGGAAATGTTAACAGCAGCTGAAGGAGGAAGCTTCTGGTAGGCAAGGGGAGGCAGGGAGAGGTGGCCAGCTCGATGGGAGGACTGGGTGGCAGACCGGTCCATGGGAAGGGAGGGGAGGATGGTCTAACAGCAGGGGAAAGGGTGGGAGGGGGGGCGATGCAGGCGGCGGTTGGTGCAGAGAGATGGAGCTCCGGTGGATCTGTGGAAACAACAGAAAAGGATAATGACAGTTCAAAATGTGCAGAGAGGAGAGGAGAGGAGAGGAGAGGAGAGGAGAGGAGAGGAGAGGAGAGGAGAGGAATGGAGAGGGCTCCATGTAACCAGATGTGTCCCCCAGCAGTCTAAGTCTATAGCAGCGTAGCTATAAAATGGTTCAGAGCTACCTGAACCAGCCCTAGAGAGGTGCACAGGCCTCTGGTGAGCTAGTTTGTGATGCTATGGTACAGACAGGGGAAGCTATAAGATGGTGACACAAAAGATCGGATATCTTTGGTCTTTGATTTGTTTTGGTACACATAGATTTGGTATACAAGAAGACAAAGATGTTTTCGTATTTCTTGTATCGTCCAAATTCTTGACAAAATCGTCCAGAATCCGTCTTTAATGAGCTCCAAGGCTTTGGCTATATCTTCAATAGTGTGTGCTTGAACCTGGTGATGAAGAGGCTGTCAAGCTTCACAGTGCTGGGCTTGTTTGGGTCACAATGTGATTAACATAACGACTTAATGAAGCGTTGGATAAAAAACCTTGCAGATCAGTCATGCCACCTCTTGATCAGTGTTTTTGCTCAAATCCACTTGAGCAGACGCTCTAATCACTAATCACTTAGTCACCTCTTCGTTCCTCGGCCACCAGGTCCTCTCGTGTTTATAGCGCCGTGGTGCTTTCATTACCTCTGCTCTCCTCAGGTGTTTGTTTCTGTACACAGATAATTGTTGCAGTAATATTATGAAGCCTGTTGAATTGATCGTTCACAGGGGGATTACTGGAGATGAGGAGTTTCCTCCTCTGCTTTCCCCATGTGGATAATGAGGACATGCAGAAGGAGGCACTCTGTCTTCCTCGTGTCACGCTTCACTTGGCTTTTGGTTGCACAGGTGGTGAGAGTCAGAGGATTAAAAGAAAGCCCCCACTCCTGCAGTTTTTGCATGTATTTGTCTTTGAGAGCATCCTGCTGCTTGGAAGATCACAGCAATGTTTTCTTTTTTATTATATATATATAGGCTATGTGGCTAAAGTGTTTTTCCCCTGCAGCGACATTTATGAGAACTGAATATGTTTCACCAATTTGTGATGGAACAGTTCGTGGCCATCTTTGTGTTTCAACACTGGCAAGAAGAAATGTGATTCACCTTGAGTTACCTTTCATATTTCAGTTGCTCCAGGAGTCTTTTATGCTGCTATTGTCAGATATGAACTTGAAGGCTTCATCATTCTGCCGACTACGTCTTTATTGACTGAACCATAGCAGTGGGGCCCTATGAATGAAAATATCCATGTGGGAGTGACTCAGCTGTGGCCCCCAGGCAAAGAGGTCTATCAGGGACAGACCCTCCCTCCACCACCATGTGCATACCACAGATTGACACTGCAATTTACAGATGTGCTTTGAACACATCACAAGCAGGGGGGCCATTCTTTAAATGCATTTGTAACAGCAATGCACTGCCACGTGTCTTCACTGGAGGTAAGAGAGTTTAAAATGCACCAATATGGATGGGTGGGGGCGGGGCATCCCTGAGGCTGACTTAGTGACGGAGTTACACCATTGGACAGCTGACTGTGTGTCTGAGCTTCCTCGTTGTAGTAGTGTTTTCATACACAGCGTCCACAAAACCGAAAGTAAAGAAAGCTGGTCGGCTCGCCCAGCATTTCCACCATTAATTAAAATAACAAAATAACGATAGAGACAAAACGATATATTTATCGAAAATGGAGCCATTAACAAGTGTTGGTAACGTAGATTCATCCACATTAATGAGACTTTTTTATAACCAAATACAAACTCCTTGTTGTCCCTTTAAACAAGTAAAATAGCTTCATGATCTTCAAAGATCATTTTTTTATTTTATTTTTGTTCAAATATGACAAGTATTGTGAGATTGTGAGAAACAGTAAGACTGGAGAGAGTCTGAAAAGTCTGAAAAATGAGGGTGTGACTCTGCTGTGACACTTCACCCCCTGAAGACTTGACACGAAAGCAAAAACATTCGAATCTCACCCACAGCAGCAAATGTAAAACAAGACAGCAACAGTCAAATTTTGAAGTTTTATAAGTCTCAGTGATGTAAAAACACCTCAAGCTCTGAAACAAGTATGAACATTTAATGTGTAATACATGGTCAGCATTCAGAGCTTATGAAGACTTTGATTCTTATTATTTATTGGTTTTGCTGTTTTTTATCTGTTGTGCTTTCTTACTGAATGTTGATTTGTTCACTGTTTTTTGTGTAAAGCACTTTGGTCAACTTGGTTGTTTTTAAATGTGCTCTATAAATAAATTGGATTGGATTGGATTGGATTGGATTGGATTCATCTGATTTGATGCTAATAATAATAGTTGGGTGTTATAATTACATGTACTGACACTGAAACTAAAGGAAACTAAAGGATGTGTACCTTCAGTTTGGCTGGTCTACAGTTGTGTTGGCCGCTGGTGGACAAGACATCGCATCCCCAGCATGTGAAGTCAGCACCCCGGACCGTCTCTAACTGTTTTCCCACCAGTCTGCTGCTATAACTGGGTGTGAATGCAGTTCGGTGGAGCCCTGTGGTAAACAGCTCCAGGATTCCCAGTGAAACAGATGCTACTTATCTTGTGTCAAACAAGCCCGGCTCAGAGCAGCAGCGTCTGTAATGACAGGGTGTTTATTTACCCCACAGGCCTCCTGACAGCTTCATCCTCCTCACCGTGCTGTACCACAACCTTCTAATGAAACTGGCTCTATTCCATCCATTCCTGTCCCCTTTTGAAGACGACGAGTATTTGGCTTCATAAAATATATGCACATTTTTTTCTCAAGAGCAAATAAATAGCTGGGCCTGTTTTGTTTTTTTCTTCTTCTTCTTCACAGTGCTTTTGTTTCCTTTGTGTTACTGCGGCCGTTGTGTTCGTTATGTTTCTGTGGACTTCTTGTGTTATATTCAGTTTGATGAAGAGCTTCGGGCTTTCCTTTGCAGTTTGTTCTTTTTAAGAGTAAAATGGGCTTTAAAGTTGAAAAAAAAAAAAAACCTATGGAGAGAAAAGATTGTAATTTTTTACTTTTCTAACAATATTTTGCAGACAAAGCCTGTTGAAGCTGCGAGGGTAAGAGGTCAAGCCAAAGAACAGATACCATTAGCAACGAGCGGCCTCCAGAACTACAATACTTTATAATGAGTAAGTGTTTAGTGTTTGGGCTGAAACTGAAAGACAGTGGGGTCATTCAGTTCACCACCAGTTCGTTCATTCTCCTCTATCTTATTCTAAAATATACTGTAGAGTTTTAGAGTTCACTCAGTTGTTTGTCCGAGAAGCTAATGGCATAGCTCGGGGTTTGGTTTCCTGTTTTTTTTCCAAACCTTGTCCAACAAGGTCAGCTCGAAATGCTCTAGGAAAAGCCTCCAAATGCTTCTATTAACTATTAATCATGACTCGTTCTACATTTAGCAGCAGCCAGGCATCGACCATGAAGACTGCACTGAAGTGACACAATGCTGCAGTTCCTCTCACGGCCACTAGAGTGTGTCTCAAACAGGAAGTTAATCCCAATAGACTCCAATAGAGCAGGAATTAACATGTTTACAGCCTGGTGCAAAGACAGTTTTGTTCTCTACGTCTAATTTCCTCCTGTTTATACAACTCACCTGTTTATATCTTATTTAAGGGTGGTTTGTGTTTTTATGGGCGTCAAATATAGACGGTTCGTTACCTGCAGTAGATTATAATGAGGGAAGCCAACAGAGAGAGAGAGAGCGCCAGCAGAGTGGCACAACCAGGTGTTGCTGTGCACAGTAATTAACATACAAGCCAACCCAGAGAAAACACTGTATTATACCACAGCCTCAGGTTTGTGCAGTAAATAGGTGCGTAGGAATACAGTGGTTCAGTTTGCTAAAGGAAAGTGTTGTAAACAATGTAGGCTAGTACACATCGGATTATTTTGGTGCTGTTTTTGAATGTTTAAAACGTTCTTAAATGTACCTTATCTACCTCACACAACCCCAACAAAACTACCCCTTTAAGGCTTGAAGTTAGCCGTTTGGGTAACACTTTATTTGACGCCTATCTCTATAAAACATTATAACCACACTTATAATAAGGTATAATGCAGTTATAGCACTGTATAACTATAGTTATAAACACTCATAAATGATCATAATGCTTTATAGCAACAATCATAACTATAAATCACTGTATCATGACTTATAAGGTCAGGTATTATAATTGTTAGCAACTTGCTGGCAATGCCCACATCAATAATACATTATAAATGTGTATAACTATCATTATAAACACTCATAAATTATCATCAGGCTTTATAACAATAAGCAAAACACATCATAGAGCATTTTATAATGGCTTATACGGTCAAGTATTATAATAGAGTTATAATGCTCTATAATGTGTTATGCGTATTGTTAGAAAGCCTGATGGTAATTTATGAGTGTTTACAATGATAATTATACACGTTTATAAGCCAATTATAACACATTATAACTATATTTATAATGCATTATTGATGTGGGCATTGTCAGCGAGTTACTAACAATTATAATGTATTATTATACGTGACCTTATAAGTCAAGATAAAATGCTTTGTAGTGTGTTATGATTGTTGTTATAAACCATTGATCATCTATGAGTGTTTATAACTATAGTTGCAGTGCTATAACTGCATTATAACTCATTATAAGTATGGTTATAATGCGGTATAGAGATAGGCGTCAAATAAAGTGTTACCGCAGTTTTCTCGTTTCCAGTCTTTAGGCTAAGCTAAGCTAAGCTAGGCTAGGCTAACTGCAGCATGACCCCAGCCTTATTCTTACAGACAAATCACATTTTCCCCAAATATTGAGCTGTTCCTTTAATAAAACAAGAGGATTCATATCGTACCGCTATCAGTGAATCAGCAATCGGGACAACAGTGTTGTTGTTTGTTGTTGTTTACAAGGAGAGTGTTTCTGACAGCAGATGGAAAACATCCGAACACTGGGTGTTAATCTGTCCTCACCATCTCGTCACGGGGGGTTGCGAGTTCAAAACCGCAAACACGAGGCTGTTATAGCTGAACGTAGCCCCGGAGAAAAAAAAACAAGGCGCCGCCGTCTCTCCGGCAGATAACTTATTCATACGTGCCATATGGTTTTCAGTGTTATGTGTGTTTGCTTTGTTGCCTCTGAAGAGTCAGAGTCAAACGTTTCCTTCCGTCTCCGCTAATGTTATTAGCAGACCTGTCTGGGGAGCGTGACACACTTCTCACAACACAGGCCCAGTTTTATCAATCAGGGCTTAGCTGGATCCCCAAATGACAGAAAACTCTGCCTAAAAGTTTACCCCTCCTCTGCTAAAACAGGAGAACAAAGCTCCCCCTGCTCGCTCTTTTCTCCGCCGCGGAGCACGGGAAAAGGCAGAGTTATTCTGAGGTATCCTGGTGAGAGAGATGTTTATTTGGATTATCACATCTCGAGAGGAGGCGAGCCTCCCTCAGCCAATTTAGAAATTTCCCCATGGGCCAGAATTCTTTTGCAGAGTGGATAAGTTAATTAAGAACAGTGAAGGGATGATAACCACCTTGTATTCTGCTCCTGCTGTACAATAATTGCATTTCATGCTCGGTATTTGTGGCAGGGGGTCATTGTGTGTTGGAGAGCCGCACTCCACCAAGATAAAAACACCTCATTATCGTACGAGGCCGCGGTGGAACGGAGCCAACCGACTGTACAAAACCTCTGAAATGCCTCCGCCTCTGAAGCAGATGGGCTCAGTCGGTGTAATTATTAGATATGTGAGTGCTATCGTCTTTGAAGGAAATGAAATCAGAAAAACTAATAGATATTAAAAATCTGTCGGTATGAAATAGAATCAGACTCGCACTGGCTACAAGTGTTTGTTTCGATTTTTGGGGGGGAAAACAGTCATTGAGTTGTTGATGAAATGTCATTTGAAGCATTTTTCTACTTCTTGACTTTGTTCTTCTTCTGCCCTGTGTTTTATTTGAAGTGTTGACCCATCTATTCGTGGTTTTTGAGAACCAAACAATCATCCCAGTGTAGTCTTAGGCCCAATCCCAATTCTCCCCCTTAGCCCTACCCCTTCATCTACCCCTTCTCCTTGGCCCTCGGTTTTTAGTGACAAGGGGAAGGGGTGAAAACATTCCCCTAGGAAACGAGATGCTGGTTAAACTCATTTTAGGAGATTATCTCATTGATGAAATCTAACAACTGTGGCAGTCACATTAGTTTGTTTGAATGAAAAGTGAAGCTTCAGGTGCATATTGCTGGACAGAAGAGCAGCGCTGCCTCGGGCTACGTATTTACAGATATCACCACATTTACATAAATAAATCAACGATTTACAATGAACCGATCAGTTTTGTTAAAGCAGAAGTAAGCGATCCGGTCGTTTTCGCTAATGCTGCGTTCCAGGCAGGCTTTTGAAATCGTAAATTACAGCTTCAAGTCACAACTTACGACTTTGTAGCGTTCCAGGCAACCCACTCGTGTTTTTCCGACCTGTTTTACCGGTGAAAGTCACTATAACGGCCACTCGTAACTTCTGACCCGTGAAATCGTACCAGATCGAACTGGTACCACTTCACGGTCGGAAAAATACGAGTTTCCTTGAACGCACCATAACAGTCCTCGTCGCTACGTCACCACATTCACGGCGTTCCTTGGCTGCACACACAGCCCTGCATGCCGTTCTCTCTCCTCATTGGATAAAAACTGTAGGATACGATAAATGTTTTCTCCTCGGCTCAGAGCAGAGCAGAGGGACTGAGAGACCCGTGTTTCAGTCCAAACACTCTATGTAAGTGATTGCTGTCGGAAGATATAACTATTTAAGACTTATATTAACACAAATATATCACTCACTTCTGCTTTAAGTTAACATTGTTACGGTATGATAACCACTTGCACTTTTAAGAAGAAAACGGACATTACTAGGCTAATATTAATATCTAGAGGAAAAAAACAAGAGTGTCGTGACTCTAAAATCAATAATGCCACATTAGTTTTACAACTCCTTCTGTTCCGTCATCTTGCTGGTGAACGAGGCATATTATGGGAAATCCGTTGTACCCCTTTGTTTTAAGTGAGCTCCCAGATAATCTTGATTTCTAGGGCTATGCGGCCCTTCCCCTTAGCCCTAGCTCTTGACCAGAAGTAGAATTGGGACACCACTACCCCTCACATGAACACGCAAAATTTAAGGGAATTGGGCCTTACATCTCCTCTCTGGAGCTCTGTAACAACAGGTGAGTGCCCTTCACTGCAGGTCATGGTGCTTTCACTGCCCGGCTGATCCAGGAACATGTAAGTGGCTCTATATTATAAATTTGTGAGGTTATTATGATGCTCAGCTTCATGTTTTTACCATTAAAAACCTGCAGAGGAACAGACCTGCACTTCATGACTTTGGTGGAGAAATGAATCAGAGCGATAAACGACCCTCCTGCCTGCAAATGTTACAGTTTCCAGGCTTAAAGGACAGAGTTGATGGTTTTGCAGCGCACACAAAAGAGAGTCTCTTGAAATAGCCGCCCGAGGGCAACATGTGTCGCAGGCAGTCGCCATGGTTACAATTGCAAACACTGGGGCTCTTCTGGACTGGGTGAATGGTTGGTGAGCAAGTGGCGGATCTACCTTTTGCATTTTGATGGTTAGCTACAATATAATACCCAGTCACAGCTCGGTGATTGGAGATTTGTGTTGTTACAATAAAAAACGTGGTTGACGACGTAAAGAAAATGTACACGGGAATCAAACGCGGCTCTCCTGTGTCACATTCGTCCAACAACCAGCAGCAATCTCGCCCTCTTTAACAACTTAAATACTTAAAACTTACTTAAAGGGACAGTATGGGACTTTATTGGCTTTTTATTGACAAAAATCAAATATCGCTTTCATAAATACGTATTTCACTGAAGTGGAATCGCGCCCGCATACAAACGAGCGCTTTCTCGTACCTTAGAATGAGATGTTACAAGTCGTTACAAACATACAGGGGGGGGGTTCACCGAACCTTCTCTGCCATGTTGAATCGCCATGTTTTACGTTCAGTGTCACCGTGGCTGTAAGTAACCTCAAACTCGGGCCGCCGGAGCTTCTCGGCTCGGGGAGAAAGTTTTCCAGACAGCGCCTGTTAAAACTGTCACCACCGCGTAGCTAGTGTGAGGAAGGACGGAGGCACTGGTGTTGCCTTCAGGTGCAGTCAGACACCTGAATGACGCCGTGAGTGACGCCGTCGGCAAACCAACTGGATGTTATTTTACTCGACGAGAGAAAGCCGGTAAAACGTGGGTCAGGTAAACAATACGACATCACCATGACAACATATTGTCACGCCTGTATTGTTTTGCCTCGTGCTGGCGGACCGTTTGTTTACATAGAGGCTTGTTTATCCTGATACATGCAGCGTGTGTTGTTTTTCTGACTTCTGCCCGAGTTTACGTAAACGCAACAGCAAGAATACGTGCCGACATACAACCGCACCGCTAGATGGGGGTAAATCTCACATACTGTCCCTTTAACTTACTTAAAACTTAAAATAGCTACATTTTTTTAGGATTTTTTATGATCCATTGTGTTCCTTGTAAATCTTATTGTGCGCTCTCTGGCATTTTTTATGTTTTTATGTGTATTTTTGTATGTGGATGATGGGTCTGGCGGCATTGTGCCCAAGCCAAATTTCCCCCAGGGGGACAATAAAGTATCTATCTATCTATCTATCTATCTATCTATCTATCTATCTATCTATCTATCTATCTATCTATCTATCTATCTATCTATCTATCTATCTATCTATCTATCTATCTATCTATCTATCCATCTATCTATCTTTACGTCTTTTCCCTTTGCCCCTGTCATAATGATAACGACCACTAGATGTCACCTAGAAACAAAACGTGACTACGAGTCATAATGAGATGCTTGAAGTAGCTGATACAGTCAGTATACCTTATTTCTGTGCAAACAACACATAGCTATCTGAAAATATCAACTACTTTATTTATACAATAGACTACGTTACAATAGAAGATTTATTTAAATTTTACTCGTATACAATGTATTAAATACAACAAACTTTGCAGTCGCTCATGGTCAGTGCTTAAAAACGAAATAAAAACAGTTGAAACCTAGTCAATATACCTTATTTCTGTCAATATCAACTACCGTTAACTTTATTTATACAATACAATAGCCAATAGAAGATTTATTGAAATGTAAATACAACAAACTTTGCAGTCGCTCAGGGTCAGCACTTAAAAACGAAATAAAAACTGTTGAAGCACATATAATATCAATAATCTAAATAACAGGGTAATGTAATTAACAGGTTTTACTTGCAAATATGACACTTCACCATGTGCACATTCAACACCTACACTCTGACTCTAAAGAAATATAGCCTATTGAAATGTGGTTCAAATATATTAATTACCTCTGAGTGTGTGTGTGCATGTGTGTGTGTGTACATTGTTCCCAGATTTACCTCTCTTGGCTGGAGGACAGGTTTTATTATGAAAAAATCAGCATATAGAGAGCCTTGAACTTTCATTGGTATTAGCAGAGCAAACACATTAGTATGGAGAAGAGGGAGGACAGAAGCTGTTCTGGCTCACTATCTGCTTCTTCAGACACACACACACACACACACATATACACGTACACACTGTGTGGCTTTCTCCTCAATTACCTCTTCCAGTGAAGACAATCTAACTAAAATTGACGTAAAAGCTTGCTCCATATCGTGTCTCATGTAAATGTTAATGCTGAGGAGTAAAGCGCGGCACTCAGGCTCGCCGAGGTTCAATTGGTCTGACCAAACCAATCGATCTCAGCGTATGGGGGGGTGGAGGGGCTTCGCCGTAATAGAGATGTCAGAAAAGATCACTCATAAGCCATCAGAGACTCTGCACACAGCTTCTCTGTGTTTACCAACAACAGCAGTGCGATGAGACAGAGCTTCTCGTTTCAAGATGCAGATGGCCGTTGTTGAGCATTAGAGTATTTTTCTATTAACAGAGAGAGGATCAATGAGCAGAGCTGGTTTACACTGAGGGATACAAAGTACATTCAATATTGGTTAACGCCAGGGTTTTGTCCACATTTTCACTGGATGCTAAAGTTTACAGACGTCTCAGAATTACAACAACAAACACGTTAAAATGAAAAATCTCATTAAAGAGAATGAAAATAATGTCTTTATAGGTTTTTTATGCACATCTCACTATGAATTTGGCTGTATGAGGCTCTTTGGAAAGTAAGTTCAGTGTATCTAAAGGGTTTACCTTCTCCAGATCAAGACTCTGCAGACAAATACCTATGCTACTTGAATAAATGAGATGAATGTAATGAAGATATTCAACTAACGAAGAAAACTACCAGCTCAAGCATCTGGTCCCCCAAACTGTGTCCTCGCTCTAAATTAAGTTCCAGGCGCCCTCTGGTGTTACTGCAGGGTCAGATCTTTCTCTTCAAACACACCTGCTGCTGCATAATCAATAGAGTTAAACCAGCATGTCACTGAATTATAGTGCAAGGACTAACTGGAACCAAGTAGCTCAGACATAAACAACCAGCACTAAATGAATGATACTTGTGGATTTACACGATCACTGTTAAAATGGACTTTAAAGGTACATGTAACGCGGTTGGAGTGAGTATTCATACAGTGTGTTTGCAAAGGGAGGAAATAATGAAACTCAGACGGGAGATGATCAATACAAACACACAGATTATGATTGATTATTTTCTCCTATTGGCTCCTTGACAGTGTGGGTGATTGATCCGACAACAAGAAGTTCATCTGGATCGATGCACTGTTTGATGACTCTGTGATGACTTTGAACACTTCCCATCAATAACCCTGTAAACTGGGGCAGAATCACACACAGCAGCTCCGAGCTGGAGGCATCAACAGAAACCATCTCCTCCACTGGTCCTGAGCTATAACAGAATACAGCCGTTAGCATTATTATGCAATATGATAACACCATATTTAAAGGGATAGTTCAACGTTTTGGCAAATTGGCCCATTGCCATAATCCCTATAGTCATAGCAGTATACGTTACCTACGTTACCTTTAATTGTCGGTGCAAGCTGTTTTTAGAACGGTGGAGCAGAGCCGCGAGCTGCTCAGAGCTACGCTACGGAGGCTCATGGGATTTCTTGGTTTCCCTCATCAAACTCATCAAATACACAATCCAACAACTCCAAAACGCTCTGGTGGACAAGTTGTGACCTGCACATTCACCACGCTATGAGATAATAACAGAATGTTACCAGACAGAGTGGTTTTAGAGGTAAATATAGAGACTGCTTGATGAAAAACTGCCCCCAATGGCAACGCGCCTCAGCGGTTTTGCATGAATTTGCCTCTAAAACAACTCTGTCAGGTAACGTTCTGTTATTATCTCATAGCGTGGTGAATGTGCTGGTCACAACTTGTCCACCAGAGCGTTTTGGAGTTGTTGGATTGTGTATTTGATGAGTTTGATGAGGGAAACCAAGAAATCCCATTAGCCTCCATAGCGTAGCTCTGAGCAGCTCGCGGCTCTGCTCCGCCGTTCTAAAAATAGCTTGCACCGACAATTAAAGGTAACGTAGGTAACGTATACTGCTATGACTATAGGGATTATGGCAATGGGCCAATTTGCCAAAACGTTGAATTATCCCTTTAAATATGGTGTTATCATATTGCATAATAATGCTAACGGCTGTATTCTGTTATAGCTCAGGACCAGTGGAGGAGATGGTTTCTGTTGATGCCTCCAGCTCGGAGCTGCTGTGTGTGATTCTGCCCCAGTTTACAGGGTTATTGATGGGAAGTGTTCAAAGTCATCACAGAGTCATCAAACAGTGCATCGATCCAGATGAACTTCTTGTTGTCGGATCAATCACCTACACTGTCAAGGAGCCAATAGGAGGCCTCGCTCAATATCTCAGAGACGCCTCGAATGAGCTTCTTCAAATATTCTCACATTTGACCACTTTTTTTTAGGGACACAGAGAAGAAAATATTGAGAAAATTGTTGATATAGCTATTGTTTCTTTTTGATGAACACATCCTGTAAAACACAGTGAACACCACAATCTCAGAAAACGTCCTCCCTCTTCATCTTCCTCCTCCTCCTCCTTCATCATCTTCTTCCTCACCTGGAGGGGGATCAACATCGTAACACCATATACGTCAGTTTTTTGCTGCACAGTGTAAATTATCACTGCTTCCTCCCCCACACGGCTGCTGCTGGCGTTTAACATAACACTCTCATCATCATCAGTCCGTGTTCCCTTGGTTTTTACTATATCAAAGCTAATTCACTTTTACACTGCGGCTCTAATTAAGCACTCAAACTGTAACTTCATATGAGAGTTGCATCAGGTTCATCTGCTCGACTGCTGTGGGAGCTGTCACCACACACACTGTGGATTATAGTGCTAATACGTCTCATGATAACTTCCTTGTCTTGTCTGTACATGTTCAAACTGATGCTGTATAATATTTAAATGATATAATAAAATAATGAAACAACATCTGTCCATCCTGATTATTTTGTAAAGTAAATTCAATTAACTGGAAATTACAGGACACATTTAATTTCTCTTCAGTATTTATCAACATTACACTATGTCTGAACCGGGCTCTGGAGCTTAGCAGAGCTGCGATGTACCACTTCAATTAGTTTAGAAACATTATTTTGAGGTCGAAAAACGACATAGTGGGCTTTCCGTGTTTGTGAAACCTACAGTATACCTACTTGCTCCACGGCCGACATTTTAACAACTTTCCTCCTAAAACAACAGGTTAAAATATAACAACTTTATTCTCTAAATCTGCGAATTTATTTTCTCAATGTGGCCCTAATACTTAGCCGTAGATATGAGCAGTATTTACTTACCTATTTAAAAATAGGTACATTTTTTATTTTTTAAATGACATGGGGATGAGAAGAAATGGAAACAGAATGGACACGCATTACTAATCTGAGATTTGTAGTTGTGATGCTTTGTTTAGTATCAATAAATGTTAAGGTTTTACAGTATTTTTTTGTCTTTCCTTTTTTTCCCTTCATTGACAGGAGTATACACACAGATGAATGCAAACAAAGATAAGTATAGGCCTATGCAACATTAATACACAAACATACAATCATAAACACGCCAGGGGTTGAGGGCAAGACGGGAAAAAAGAAACCTTATTCAGTGAATATTTTGTAAAGCTTACAGAGATGAATGAATGAATTTTTTTTCGTGTCATGCCACCACTGTGGCCCATCCCATATGAGATTACAAGACACAATAACATACAAAAAAACAAAGACTAGACAGTCCTTCCTGTTGGTGTTACCTGGCTGCCACACAGGTGTGACATAAATAAACAACACTTTCAGTATTCAACGATATGTTGCTCTTCGTCTCATTGCCCAAGCCTTTTCAAGAAATAAAGAAAATGAAAAAATATTCGAATGAAAAATAAGTTTTAGCTTCTCAGCATCGTCTAACCACACAAATTCGTTTTTTGGATCTACTTTACTAAACAATTTTTGTCTTATAGAGTCATAAAAAGGACAGTAGAACACACAATGAATTTCATTCTCCACCTCTTGGATGTCAAATAAATTACAAATTCTATCATCTTCTGCTGTGCCAACATATCTGCCTGTCTCGATATGAAGACCAAGAATACCAGCTCTCAATATGTCATACGTTTTTTATTTTCACAATATTATTGTTTAACATACACAGAGAGTTCCAGAAAATTACACCTATTGCCTGAGAATTTAGATTTGTGTAGGCCTATGTAAAAGCTGAATAAAATCATTAACAAATTAATCAAATAAAACTGTCAATTTAGTTTCTTCTTATCAAATTCAGTGTTTTCATACAGTAATAATAAATATGTTTCCCAGCTTTATTTATGATTCATTTACAAAACATACATAGTAGTAGTGCAGTAATCATAGAAACAACAGGATAAAACATTGCAATAATTATCATACAGTAACAATAAACCTCCTCTACGTAGGACGTGACGTCGTTTACGTGGCGTGCCGCACTGCGCATGCGTGCACTATCATGGTGGCAGAGTGGACGTAGCCACTTGGAGAAGTTGTGAGATTAAAACAGTGAAGTTTTAATGTCAGAAATGGGTCGTTGACGGTTAAAGTTTAACAAGTTTAAAGCGGTAAACAGAGAGGAGGTCGCACCGACGCAGAGAAGCAGCCATGACAGCGAACGAGGATCAAGAGGTAAATGAATTAAATGTGACGATGCCGGAGCTAACGATGCTAATGCTGCTAACAGCTAACGGCTAACTCCCTGTGAGTGGTGACAATCTGCGGCTCGTTTCACACACACACAGTCCTGCTGCTCATTAAACACGACACAACTCAACGTTTTAGTTTTTATTCGACCCACAGCAGCTCTGGGTGACTAAAGACGAGGGCAGACCGGGGTGTCAGGCGGGCTGTTAGCCGGGGCTAAGCCCTGATTTTCGGCGTTGAAGCACCAAACCAAACTCCGAGCAAAATCTGCTGCGTTATAATGTTTGTATAGCTCTAGACAATATAAAACACCACAGAAACTACAAGTCAGTATGTTTCCACAATAGAAAACAAACATAAAATGATTCGGTGTACAGTGTTTTTTAATAGCTTCAATAATATAAACGTAAAATAACGACGTTTTACCGAAGCTACCTTCCTCTGGGATCACTACCAAGTGGCTTTAGGAGGGTAAAAGTCAAATTTAATGGATTTGATTTAATGTCTGAAGGATTATATGTATATAACGAATTAAAAAATAATAAATAATCACAATGCTTTCGTTTAAGATGTAGTTAGCCTTCAACCTGCCTCGGGTTTAAATGACCATGTTTCTGAATGGAGTTATTATTGAATATTTCCCTGTCTCTGTCTGTGTCATTCAACCAGATGGAGCTGGAGGCTCTTCGCTCCATCTATGAGGGAGACGAGTGTTTCAAAGAAGTCAGCCCACTGTCATTTCAGTTCAGGGTGAGTACCAGTACCTCTCAAGTCTGATAATGTTCAACAGGATAAAGATCAAACTCCTTCGGCTGCTTCACATAGATTCAGTTTTAGTGACTTTGTGTTTTTATATAACAGATAGGAGACCTCGAGGACACCAAAGCCTTCATCCTGGACTTCGCCTGGCCGGAGACGTACCCTGAGACGGCTCCACAGATCTCCCTCGATGCCTTTTTCAACAACAGGATGTACGTTACTAACTGATTCCTGGCCTGTTGTTATTTAATTATCTGAAAAAACCCTGCCACTCGATACCTGTTCCCACTGCATAGATCTAAATCACAGACCATTCAACTGTAATGAACCATTTAGAAATACATATATTACATTATATTAAATTAAGCCAAGTAACAGATGCTTTTATCCAATCTGCCCCAGTGAACGACATCACTAAAGCTTCAGTGCGGTAGGAGACACTGAACTAACAACAACTTAACTACTTTCTTAAAATGAATATCTAAAAGCTGTTTCAAAGCTCCACAAGACCTGGAGCTAAAATCTACTGAAGTGACATTAAATCATTTCATTATTTACTGGCCAAAAATGAGCAGATTTACGTATAAAAAGTATAAAAATCCTCAAATCAGACCAAAACGTTGCTCCATTTTGTACATTTTTAAAATCTTGAGTGTAGTTGTTGTCTGTATCAGTGTCTTTCTGTGCTGCCACCACTAGGGGGCACTGTCATCCACATTATCTGAGCTACCTGGCTGAGATTAGCAGTAACTAACCACAATCAGTATGATAGGTATATGACACCATTGTTCATGGACACGTTTTTCTCTCTCCAGCTCTGCGGAGACGAAGCAGGAGATCCTGTCGAAGCTGGAGGAGCAGGTGGAGGCCAACCTGGGCACGGCCATGATGTACACGCTGTTCGAGTGGGCCAAGGAGAACCAGGAGACGCTCATGGAGAACCACAAACCTGTCGTCACCGCTGTGGTGGGTACCTTTCTGTCTGTTGACACCTGTCAGAAGTTTAATTGTGGTTCTTCATTTCTGTGTCTAAAGAAAACAGTTCTTGACTAGTGTTGTTTTTGGCGTCCTGTTTTAATTTTAGTTTTAGTGTAGTTTTTATTAGTTTTAGTCACATTCATGCTCTTTTTTTGTTTTGTCAAGTTTCAGTCAACTAAAACGCTGAGCATTTTAGTTTATTTTAGTCAGAATAACCCATTTTTAACTTAAGTTTTAGTCAATGATTTTAATCTCTCTCTAGTAAATGGTAAATGGTCTGTATTTATATAGCGCTTTATAGGCTTGGGCGGTATCCAAATTTTGATACCGTCAAACTTCCTCCACATTTTACCACGGTATACGGTATTACCGTGACTAATTAAAAATGATGACGTAAGTGGCATTACCAAACATTGGCTTGTGTCTTCACCATTCAGAAACTGAATACTAGGGCTAAACATTAGCAGACCAAAATCTCATTGGTCGATTGGTCGCAGGAAAAAAAACATATTAAACTAACTGAAAATTCAACCACCGTAAGTGCTACTGGACATATAGTCAATTTTAGACATTAAATTACTTTTATTTAATATTTAATCCTTATCTCCTATATAAGTGCATTGCATTTGTTCATGACGGTATTGAAATTGATACCGTTGCTATTTTTAAACACCTGCAGTATACGGTATTACCGTAATACCGCCCAAGCCTAGCGCTTTACTATACCTGAAACGATACCCAAAGCGCTTTACAGTGCCTCATATCACATTAACCCATTCACACACACATTCTATTTAACCCAGTCATCATTATAGTATAATTATCTATAGACGAAACCACATTTTTCTTTTAATCAAACCCATTTCACAATTCAAACATGGTGATCTTGTGATTATATTGTTGTTACCTTATAGACTCAAGAATACATCCATTCCAGACATGGAAGATGCTGCTCAACTCATTTATTTTCACTTCCCACACACTATATTTGGCAGATATTTGGATATTTTGGCAGATATTTTGGAGAAACCCACTTTACACACAAATACACACATACGCTAGCCTCTCTCTCTCTCTCTCTCTCTCACACACACACACACACACAAAATACTACTAAATAACGCCCTGAGTGCGGTTTGAGGAAGTGACGTCGCTGCCTAGGAAACATAAATACTGCAAAATAATAACACAACTAAATATTAGAATGTTATTTCGTCTCGTAGCGCTTTGGTCGACGAAAATGAAGAGACATTTTAGCAGAGTTTTTATTTTGTGAACCACATTTAGTCTGGTTTTTAATTCGTTAACAATATTGCATTATAGATTTCACCATAGCTATCGTCACATGACCACTGTTTACAATATTTCGTCATCATTTTTGTTGTGACGAAAGCAACATTATTGATGATTATGTGTTGTTGTTGCAGGCGCCGACGTCCAACAGTGAGGTGACAACAACCGGATCAACAGCCAAGAAGAGGGAGAAGAAGGAGCAGCTGACCAAATCTCAGAAGAGAAGGATCATCAGCAGAACAGGTATCGGTCGTTTGTTTTTTCTTAACTGTTGTGTTTGTGTTACAGTGTTTAAGTTAGATATACTAAACCAGTGTCCTCTCTTTTCTCAACATAACACTACAGAGCCGCCCTGTGGCCTAACACAATTAAATGTTGGGAACGATACACCAAGACTTCAACCCAAAACAATGTCACTATGTTATAAAAGAAGTTCAAAAGTTTTATTTTTCTATGTTCTGTCACACAACAATTAATTGTATTTGATAACAAGTTGGACCATTAATGGTAGAACAAGTCGAATATCTTGGCATTTGCAAAAGAATGAGCTATTGGGGATCGTCAGTCATTGATATCATCGTCTATCAGATGGTCTGTGCTTTTATTTCAACTCTTCATTGAAGTTGAATGATGTTCAAACTGTAAAACTCAGGGGAAAAAAGGACATCTCATTATTGTACAACAACATTTTGTGTCCTTTTATCTTCTGCTTTTCAGGTTAATTCACTGGCCTTTAATTCCAGTATCTTATGTATAAACTATTATATTACATCCAGTGTTTTAAAAAGGTCAAATAACACAGGGATTTGTTGTTGCAGATAATAAAGGAGAACTCCCACGAGGCTGGAACTGGGTGGATGTTATTAAAGTAGGTGCAGTTCAGCTTTTTCTCCACTAGATGGCGACATGAAACACAGTTTAATTCTGACTCTTGAGTAAAAAAAAAACACAGTGAACTAACTTCTTCATGTTCTGTTGTTTCCTCTCTGCTCGTCCTCCATCGTCGCTCCAGCACGTAAGTGAAACCACCGGCGCTCATTCATCTTTAAACATTATCAACAACTAGGGATGTCACAATTACTTGTTTTCACAATTAATCGCGGTATTAAAATGTCACAATTAATTAATCGTAAAGGTTCCTAAATACCGTCACTTCCTAAAAAAGATTATGTCTGAACCATATCGGCAGAAGTACACCAAAGTAAAGGTAAATGCTCAGATACGGGTCCATTTACCCAACGTAACACTGAATTGGTAGGAATTTAAAGCAGAAGTGAGTGATCCGGTCGTTTTCGCTAATGCTGCGTTCCAGGCAGGCTTTTGAAATCGTAAATTACAGCTTCAAGTCACAACTTACGACTTTGTAGCGTTCCAGGCAACCCACTCGTGTTTTTCCGACCTGTTTTACCGGTGAAAGTCACTATAACGGCCACTCGTAACTTCCGACCGGTGAACTCGTACCAGATCGAACTGGTACCACTTCACGGTCGGAAAAATACGAGTTTCCTTGAACGCACCATAACAGTCCTCGTCGCTACGTCACCACATTCACGGCGTTCCTTGGCTGCACACACAGCCCTGCATGCCGTTCTCTCTCCTCATTGGATAAAAACTGTAGGATACGATAAATGTTTTCTCCTCGGCTCAGAGCAGAGCAGAGGGACTGAGAGACCCGTGTTTCAGTCCAAACACTCTATGTAAGTGATTGCTGTCGGAAGTAGGGATGCAAATTATCGAGTAATTCATTAATCGATAGTTGATAGACCTTATCGATCGATGATCGATTAATTGATAAGCGGCGATTTTCCTGAGAACCTAAATTTAAGGGGAAAATTTAAGATCAACATTCCTTATGGACTTTACACTAGTATTTGTTAATTTATTTAAAGAGCACAGCACAATGAAAATGTTTAAGTAGCACGTTATTGGGACAGAGAGTTCTGAGGTTGAAGTCCTATCATAATGAGATGAGATGAGAGACACCGCTGCGTTTCCATTACAGATTTTCGCAAAATAAAAGTGATATTTCTGAAACTTCGAAAAAGTGCAACTGCTATTTGCGGGTGTTTCCATTGAAAGGTATTTTGCTAATGAGCCGTAATGCGTCTTGCGTTTCTATGGTGACGGCACAGCGATCTCAGCTGCCGACAGCTGTTGCTGTTATTGTTTTTAACATTGACAAAAACAGCGCTTGCTGAAAGGCAAAGCCCGTGTGGCGCTGCAGCGGCCACAGATAAGGACGCACTCACACTAGGGCCAGTTGTTCTGTACCGCGCTGAAGCTCTAATGCCCCCCCCCCCCCCCCCCCCCCTCTCCCCTCTCCCCCGCTGGCCCGCACTCACACCACCTCCAACCCAAGCCTGCAAGCACGGTTGCCTCCGTTGATACAGAGGGATTATTTGTTTACCAACACGGCGGATGTGCGCTTTAACCTGACTGCAGAAAGAACGGAGCCTTTTAACACCAGCGGTGATGAGGCGCTGACAACAATATAGGTGGTTGTGTCCACACACCCGTACAGGTTTATGTGACTTAAGGTGACATGTCGGCGCAGGAGGGAGTGGGAGTGTGGATGCGAGCCAGTCTCCTTCAACCATGCAGGGAAAAGGGGAATGATAGGAAAGGGTTTTCTAATTTAATGAGAAACAATGCCCAGGTCAGCAATGCATGACAATAAATATGTGGTTCATTTGTCCCCTCAAGTTACATAAACCAACACAGCGTGGACACACGCGCTGTTCTCCGCGGCACCGCAACGAGCGCTTTTTTTCTTTTAATTAAGCTCCGGTAGCGACCGGCTAAACTACGGAAGGATACTGTAAACCAGCGCGGATCCGGTGTGTTTATCAAAGCTTGGTCGCCCTGCTGAGGCACCGGGTCGGTTTGAGCTGCGGTCAGGCTGCATTACAACTCCTCAGGCAGCTCCGTGTCGGCGGCTTTTTGACTCGTTACTCACTGGTCGTCTGTGTGTTAGCGATGGTACAGCCTGAGTCCCGTATAGCTACAACAGGTAACAGTGTTGTTGTCTCTTTTCACCTCCTCTCCCTCTCTCCCTTGTGTGCTGCAGTGCGCTGCACACGTTTACACAGAGATCCGCTACATTATGTCGGCTTTGCTTGTTTACATTTCACAGTAAAACTCCCATTGAAAAGGAACGATTAATTGCAAGTAATTTAATTTAATCGATTAAATTCTTATCGACAATTAATCGATAGTCGATTAATTGTTTGCATCCCTAGTCGGAAGATATAACTATTTAAGACTTATTAACACAAATATATCACTCACTTCTGCTTTAAATTAACAATTTATGACCTTCTTTTCAAGGTGTTTGTTTGTTTGTTTTTTATTATATCTTTGTTGTTGTTCTACTGGATTGAAATAGATAAAAATTAATACAAAAATTGATCACAAAAAAAAAAAAAATGTATGACCTGAATATTTCAAACACTTCCACTGGGGGATTGATAACTACTAGTCATATATTAATAGTTACTTGAAATATTTTGTGTAAACAATTAGTAATGTAATTATATTTTTGACTATATTTGATTTTACACATTCATAGTGTCGTGAAATTAATTAATGCATAATAATCATGATAATCATAACATCGTGATTATTTATCTGACAATAATTGTACCAAGAGAATTTATAATCGTGACATCCCTATCAACAACACAAACTTATGTTTTTTATTGTGTTCTTGTTGCAGTTGAGTAAAACGGGCGGGAAAGACGACGAATAAGCCCGCAGGCGGCGACCTGACGCTGCTTCGTACGAGACCGATCGATGCTGCTGTCTTCTACAAGCGTTCACACCCCAACCTCGCCAACATGCTACCGCCTCCGCCCCGACAACCAACCAAGCAGGGGGTAAAGGTGGGCCGAGACTGGGTAGGGAGGGCGGGGGGGGGTTATATCAGCTGTGTTTTTAATGTGATTGTAGTGTTTGCGGGGAAGAAGAAGAAGCAGCGGTGGCGGCGGCGTGAACTCATCATCAGGTTTTCGTTGGTTCACTCTCAGCCCTCAGATGCTCTGCTGCTGCTGCGAGGGCCGAGTGTGTCTTGTGTCTGAGGCTTCTCACTGCCATGTTTTCACTCGGCGAGCTTCGGCTTCAGCTCTCGGGGGGTCTGAGCCGTTTTCAAAGTGTTGGATCGTGGTTCTTCGTGAACAAAGTGTCAAAAGTGGCGAGCAGCAAGCATCCGTGCTGTTTTACCCGGAGGTGTCGTGTTACTTTGTGAAAGCAGAGAGAAATTTTTAAAAATAACACAACAAAAAATATTTCTCCTCTCACTGTTTTTCTTATTTTCATAAATGTTTCTTTTTTTTTCCCAGTGAATTGAAAAAAAGTTGGAATTTTTATATAAAAATAAAACCACATTTGTTCTGCTGCCTGTCTTAATTCTTTCATTGACAACTCATGTGACATACTGTAGCACAAAAAGAATCAAAAAATTAAGCAATCTTTTCTAAAAATGTACCAAAGTTGACCAAAAATAAAACTCATTCTTGAACAACAGATTTTGTTTTTGTTAACTTGGCAATACCAAATATTAAATTGACCAGGAGGAAGTATAACTACAAGTTTAAAGCTGCATATTTTCTTTTTCTATGGTTTATTAGGATATTTCTGTGGTTTTGAGAACCAAAAATCATCTGTGTAGTTTTACATCGCTCTCAGAGCCAGAAGAGAAGCTCATTAGTAGCCTCATTAGCCAACATGAATTATAAATAAACATAATAATCTTGTATTTGCAGCACGGCATGTTCAAATATGTCAACTGTGACACGTTACGCACCCACATGAAAGTGGACTGACCATACTAACACAGTGTATACCGTACCATTTCCTTGGGGGAGGAGCACTGCCCCCCCCAAGAAACCAAACAAAAATCAATGTAAGTTTAATGAAAACTAATCTTTCACTTCAGCTCAGTGTTGGAGTCTCTTCTGCTTATCTTAAGACTTGTTGACTAAACCTCCACAGCAGATCAGGGCCTTAGTTTACCTCTTTATCACTACCCATTATTTAATAATGTACAATAATTAATAACTCATTATTTCACTTCTTTGTTCTCCTTGATTGATTTGTATAATTATAGTTACTGCATTACAAAACACTTGAAAACATTTCAAAATAAAAGTCCTAACGTGTTTCAATGGGCAGAAACCCTTTGTGGAAAACATCACTTTGCTGCACCAAGAGTAGGGTTGTTGGTGTTCTCATTGTTCACATGATACTGAGACATGTTAGTTTCTTTCCTCTCCATGCAAGGAAGTTCATTCCCTGTGATGGAGATGAAGAGAGTAGCCAGAAAACCAGGGTGCACACGGTTCACAATCAGAGTTATGGACATAATATTTCACTCTTGAACAAACAACTGGTGGCTCCCTCAGCTGGAAGAAAAACACAGCTGCTAACTCAATGACAATACTTTGTTTTAATGAATATAAAAAGAAATGTACACAATAGTGATAGTGAACCAGTGAAAACATGACGTTCTATTCCAGTGTCCCATCAAGAAGTATCTCCTTATTAAATATCAATCTCTTGTAAACATAATAACATGTGAAGAAGGTACAGATCTCGGCCAAAACTGAAGAAAAATAATGATCATTGGAAGGACACACCTTATTTATTTTTTTATTAGGAACATGACCAGAATGAAAAAAAAGGGCGGCGACTAAACCAAACAATGTTTTTTTTTTTCTTAAAGGTCCAAAAAAAAAAAGAAAAGAAAGAAAGTCCCACAAAAATCAAAACACTTGAGGATGACGGCAGCTTGAAGCTGATGATTCTTGCAGCAGCTGGGCTCCCTACAGACCACAGTGCACTTATAGCCAGTGGGAACATCAGTGATGTAACAGCACAAGTTCAATCACAAAGTCGTCCTTGATTAATATAAGCGCTGCTGCTACTAAACGGTGTTCGATTGTGCTCTTACAACATCACGAGTACTGTTATCAACTACGACCACGAAGTCCTCCTCCTCCTATCCCCTTGGAGACGAAGGTCACTACCTGGAGCGACGGTCTTTTCTGTTCTTGTCGAGGCTTTTGTCCATGGTCTTTTCGTTGTCCCCTCTGCATTTGGGGCAGTACCACTTGCCCTTGGGCTTGTAGGTCAACCCCACGCAGGAGAAGTGGAACCACTCGATGGGGCACCCGTCGTTGTCGCAACCGATCATCTCGCCGTAAGACACTTGCTCGCACAGACAGTAAGTGGGCTCGTTGGGGTCGATGGCGAACTCCACCGGCGAGGCGTCCCGCTCCGTTTTGGACTTGCGCTTCTTCTTCTTCGCCGACTTGGACTTCTTTTCCCGCGGAGGAGGGACGGACAGGTCCTCCGAGGCGGCGTCGTCCACCATCGACCCGTTGGCGGACGGATGGCTCGAGTCGCGGCTCTCGCTGTTGCGTTGGCGCCGGGGCCGCCGCGTCGAGCTGCGTTCGGGCGCGGGCGGCTCCTGGACGCTGGACCGGCGCTCCGTGGTGACGCGCTCGGCCTCGCTGGGCTCCTGGAGGCACAGGGAGTGGGAGTCCATCTGTCGGGAGCGGTTCTCCACCAGCTCCGTCATCTGGGTCACCACGTGGATCTTCTCGTCGCCCAGCTCCTGGCTGAGGATGAGCGCCCGCTGCAGCTGGTTCTGCAGCCGCTTCCTCTGAGCCGCGTCCTGCTCGCCTTTGTACTTCTCAAACACCTCGTCCACCTCCTTCAGCACCTCTGTGGAGCACAACACAACACAAACGTTAATGAAACTGAGTGTAAAGAAGAGCATTTTTGTGAAACTTGACTGCATTTATGTAGCGTTTAAAGCAGAAGTAAGCGATCCGGTCGTTTTGGCTAACTTCCTGTCAGCCGATGGAGTAAGCAGTCCCCGCCCTCGTCCCTACGTCACCACATTCACGTGCATCCCTTGGCTGCACACACAGAGAGGACCGCCCCTTTATGCCGTTCTCTCTCCTCATTGGATAAAGGTTGTAGGATACAAGGAAAGTTTTCTCCTCGGCTCAGAGCAGAGCAGAGGGACTGACAGACCCGTGCTTCAGACCAAACACTCTATGTAAGTGATTGCTGTCGGAAGATATAACTATTTAACACTTATATTAACACAAATATTCCGCTTACTTCTGCTTTAAGCCCTCCAGGTTGGCGGAAAGCTCCTGTCTCAAGTGGAGGAGTTTAAGTATCTAAGGGTCTTTGAGGTTCACGAGTGAGGGAACGATGGAGCGTGAGATTGACAGGCAGATCGCTGGAAGTAATGCGGATCGGTGTACCTCCCGAAAGAACTGGAGGAGGTGTCCAGAGAGAGGAGTCTGGGTGTCCTATCTTTGATTACTGCCCCTGCGAATCGGCCCCGGACAAGTGGAAGAAGACGGACAGATGGACGGATGGACAGGCAGTTGGGGCATTTAGGCTGCCAACCATGTTCTACTGGAGACCACCGGTCACTGAGGTTCAGTAGTTCAACATTTTGGCCCATTGCCATAATCCCTATAGTCATAGCAGTAGGTTCGTTACCTTTAATTGTCGGTGCAAGCTATTTTTAGAACGGCGGAGCAGAGCCGCGAGCTGCTCAGAGCTACGCTACGGAGGCTAATGGGATTTCTTGGTTTCCCTCATCAAACTCATCAAATACACAATCCAACAACTCCAAAACGCTCTGGTGGACAAGTTGTGACCTGCACATTCACCACGCTATGAGATAATAACACAACGTTACCAGACAGAGTTGTTTTAGAGGGAAATTCATGCAAAACCGCTGATGCACGTTCCTGTCTGGGGCTAATTTTCGGCAAGCAGTCTCTGCATTTACCTTGAAAACAACTCTGTCTCATAGTGTGGTGGATGTGCAGGTCACAACCATAGACTGTAAAAAGAATGGACGTAGCGTCCGTGACGTCACCCATTGGTTTGGAGGAGTCTGTTTTGTGCCGCTACTACGGGGGTTTGAGCCGCGCCATGTTGGATTCTACTTGCCATATTTGGAGCGGTGCGGCCGTTGGCCGGCCGAGAGCCCGCCCACTGGCCTCGTAGCAGCGGTCGCCGGACCTGTCACTCAACGGTTCTGCTCCCTAATTGGCCAGAACTTTAAACCTAATAACAGTAAAACTGTAGAGTTTAAAAAAAATTCACCCCCCTCAGAGTGTGTGCGGGGGTAGAAACTATCGATTGAGACCAAAAAAATAAAATGTACCAGGCTGTAAATATGTTTTTTCAAGCTGTAAAATCGGCTATTTTAACATGGGGCTCAATTAGAGTTGCTCCCTTCTGGAGCCAGCCCCCAGCGACAGCCGGGGGGATTGCAGCTTTTTGAATGCGGAAGTGAGCTTCACTTCTCAGACCGACAACTGCCCCCTTGGTCACAACTTGTCCACCAGAGCGTTTTGGAGTTGTTGGATTGTGTATTTGATGAGTTTGATGAGGGAAACCAAGAAATCCCATTAGCCTCCGTAGCGTAGCTCTGAGCAGCTCGCGGCTCTGCTCCACCGTTCTAAAAATAGCTTGCACTGACAATTAAAAGGTAACGAACCTACTGCTATGACTATAGGGATTATGGCAATGGGCTAATTCGCCAAAATGTTGAACTATCACTTCAAGTTCAGGAACATTAAGCATGACCCTTCTGGAAATAGCCAATAGAAGATTGTAAACAACCTGGAGGTCAACTCACCCAGAAGTTTGCACCACGTGATTGGCTGATTGCATGACTATAACTGGAGTTATAAAGTGCTCCCTTCAAAGTTTTCAGCAGACATTTTAAACTTATTTGCTGAAGTGAAACAGAAGTTAGACATGTTGGAGGCATAAGCTGAAGGAAAAGGAGGAGGAGGAGGAGGAGGAGGTGGTGCCGGGCAACAGTGAGCTCCTGCCCACCGGAAATGACGCCGGTTGAAGGGGGTTGCCTTGACGAGGAGACTATCCGGCTCTGCAGTTCAAGCTCGACGGAGCAGCAGCAGCAGCAGCAGCGGAGGAGCTCCCGTCGTGTTGCCTCCTGGAGATGTGTAACAACAACCTCTCTTTAACAAAAACACAACCCCTAAACCTAACACGTTTGAGCTCCGGTCCATGTTTGTATGTTTGTCCACCGATGTTGTCGACAGAACTTCTCTGGAGCGGAAGTCCCTTTACCGCGGCTCAACAGAAAACAATGAGATTTGTTTTTCCTGTACTTAAAGGCTTTTGGCAACAATACTAATTGGCTTTTTTGCTCCACACTCATTCGTACGTGTTAATAGCTGAATACTGAACCCATCTCACTAATAAAGAGGCGATATTTAAACAGTTAACCCCGGTGTGCCTTTGGTGTTCAGACTGTCACACCAGACTACATTGAGAAAACGCCTGTTTCTGATGAAACCATGGTCACTGGGGGAAATCCACACATTAGTGAACACATTTCACCATAAATCTACACTTTAACCTAGATTATGTGTCTCGGCACACTTTCAACACGCAAATAAAGCTTTTATTTTCAATAAATTACCAAGTTTTGTCATTGTTTTTCACGTTATAATCCTTTCGAAACGCTACGGTGGGCGGCAGGAGTGTAGTGGTGTGTACCCAATGTAAAAGTGAATTTTATTTATCAAACGGTGATAAATTATAAATTATATTAACGCCGGATTTGCCACAGGACACTAAATATTCAGTTACATGTTAGTTGCAGGTGATAAAATGCGTCAAGGTTTACGCAAAAGAAGGAAGTAGTAGATTTCAGCGTTTCTTTCAACCAGTTTGGTGGCATGACACAAAACAGGACGAAGTATATCCGGGCTAGGCTACATGTCGCTTGGCTCGGTTGATAATTCAACACTTGGGGCTTGGGTGGTTACAATTTTGCACATTTTTATGAAAGTATCAATCGTAATGAACATGATCGATGGAGGTGCTCGCTTTTTTCTTTTCTTTTTTTCTGCAAAATGGGAACACTGTAGCCTCGCGCCTGCTCCTCCACCATTTCACAGTTAAGAGCCCATCCTTCAAACACACCAACCGTCAATGTTTCTTCCACTTTTACGCACACACACACGCAGTCGTAACGCACGATAGAAGCGTATTTTTTCCACACTGTACCTTGATACTTCGCGTCAATTTCTCGAAGCAGGGAAACATTTCTTTGTATGTCCAAAGGTAGGGACTCCACACATTCCAGATAATCCTCCACATAGTTGACCAGTTGTTGCGACTTGTCGGCATTTGGATAGTGGTGGCCTAACATCGTCTCTACGATGCATAGAGGCACTAAGAAGAATATAAAGGAAATGTAAAAGGGGAAAAAAATATACAGTTAAAATCTAAAAAAAAAAAAAAAAATGCTTGGCGACTTTGCAGCTTGTAGGGCAGTTCCAAGCAGCAGTTCACTTCAAACAAAACTCAAGCCACTGCGCATGCGGGAGTATTTTCCTTTTATGGGATTGTACAGTTTCCTCTCGCGTGTCGTCACCGAAGGCAGGGCCACGAGGGTTCGGGAGCTCGCGATTGGTCGAGAGCGAGCTCATTAGCATAGAATTTTCCCGGGAAAATAAACCAGAGGGAGAAACTGAAAACACAGCGCTGCCATTAGTTTAGACGGAGGTTGAATGTGACCTTCGTGTTAGATTAAAGGCACAATGAGAAGTTTATTCAAATGTTTTTTTGTTTTACTTTATTAACTTTTATCAATGTTTTGTCTTTGTTTATTTACCTACATCATGACAAGTAGATATAAATCAGTTTGCCAGAATTCAAAATAGGCCTATTAAATTTATTCCATTGGAGTCAAGCTCCATTTTGAACAATGGGCTCTTTGCACAGCTCCACTACTTCCTGAACTTAAGGCAGCTCTTTTATTTCTTGTCTTACATTATTGGACAAACTGATTAATCCAGGTGCGTCTGAGTAGTCACAATGGTCAGACACACCTGGATTAATCAGTTTGTCCAATAATGTAAAACAGGAAATAAAAGAGCTGCCTTAAATTCAGGAAGTAGTGGAGCTGTGCATAGAGCCCATTAAGCCTCTAACTACAGTTATTAAAATCAGCAACTACCTACAAATTTTAGTCTTTGGCCATGTTTTTACAAGTCGGTTGACTTTAAAAACAACAAGATTTTCCGTCATGTGAAGACTCAAACACAATTCAACTTATACAATTTATGCAATACTGGTAACCCCATTATTTTATTATTCATAAAGTTTTTTTTTTAATGAACTCCCTCATTTGAGCTGTTTCTACCTGATCTTGAATTTTACTTAAAGTCTCTAACAAGAGGTCCATGATAGCTATTCTGAAGAAGTCAATGTGTTCCTATGTATTTGTTAATAATAATAATTTAAAAAAATAAATAAAAGATGATGAATCTATATCACTGTAGCTACATAATAGGCTAGATGTTCCCCTCCGATAAGTGTAGCTGTAATCATGAGACTTACTGTAACCTCAACTTTTGTGAAGTGGCTTTAATTGTTAATCAAAACTAAACAAAAGACAAAAGAAACCATGAGCAGCGATGACAGGACACGTGTTATAGTGTCTGACTATAACAATATACAGGTTCCTCCTTTAGGCTCCATATGTTGGACAAGCGAACCACCTGCTCTGTTTCCTCTTTCTGTATCACAGAAAGTCCGTTCATCTTTTCACTGTTGTGTGAATTGATACTAACAGCCAGACCCGGCTGCAGAAACAAATTAAAGGGGGGGCATTACATTTTTTCAGGGGGGCACACTTTTTCAAACTATTTACTATCCAATGTAGTCTCTCTCTCTCTTTCTCTTTCACTCACTCAATACTTTTTAACACACAAATGAGGCATTCTGGTGTATTCTGAGGAGAAAATAGAAGGAAACGATAAGATTGCTTCAGATTTAAAAAAAAAAAAAAAAAAAAAAAGCAGATTTAGCACTAACTGAGGTTCCTATCATTGTAAAAGCAAGAATGGCTGGAGTGTATGGAACTGGTCTAGTGGGGAGCAAAAACAAAACTCATTTTTTTTAGATCTTCTGGCCTGAGCCAGTTTCCTCTGCTCTTTCAGGCCACACTTTACTGTTCCATCACGTCTCTCATCTCTATCTTGATAGTTTACTGTCAGATATTGAGGTTCCCACATGCGTGAGCTTTACGCTGCTGAATAATCAGAACAGACATTTCCTATGATTATAGAATTAGCCTATATATACAGCAGGACAACACAATTTAAATAAACTAACTTTTATAAATAATAATAAAGGCCATCTTAATCCTTTACGCAACCATGGTGCACCTGTCTTACCTTTTCTTTTGCTCTCTGTTGGCCCTGTTTGGATTTTACTATTTATTAATATGTTTTGTTATTTGTTTTCTCTTATTGCACCCTGTAACTTTATTAAGAAAGGAGCTACATCAATGAATGAATGGAGTTTTAACTCTACAGTCGTACATTGCTATGTTAGTGGGACTGTTGTGGGACTGGTCACCGTTATATCATCAGTAGTAGTTTGTATTGGTTTTGATTTACTGTGTTTTCCACTATGACGTCATGTTTACTTGAGAAGGGCCCAGGATGAGTAGTCATAGTGTCAAATTGTGGAAAATGACAAATAAGTGCTAATGCTATATTAGAAATGCAACTATTATGACTATAAATTAGTAAACACACCAGACTATAGGCTATATATCACTATAACTATACTGATATGCAAATTAGGCCTCTGTCTTGTAGAGCCCCTGGGCAGTTCATCACCTCAGTCCAGGAAATACTGCTAGCTTTTATTTTGTCTGAAACTGATTTTGCAGTTTGAAGTCATGCTCAATGATGAATCACTGAGTCACGCGGTTCAAACACACTGCGGTCGGTTTTTTTCTTCTTCTTCTTCTTCCTCTGTCTTCTGTCACTTACTTTCGTTTCCTGAGTATCGATATCAGTTGGTAAGGGTTGAATTAGTCAAACCAAGTTACAATGCAATCTCGGGCTTCCTGTTTGTATTTTCAAAATAAAATCACCAAATGCATGCCACAGTCAATCCAGAAAGTTTATATCTCGAATTTATGTAAATAATACTGTTTGTCTTTTGCAATTTTTATTTATTTGATCATTGCACCTGTCCTATTTGTATTCAATGTACTTTTTTATTTAAAGTCATACATCATGTAATAAATTACAGTATGATTCTGCAATGCTGCACCCAAAAAAACAAGCAACAATTTGTCCTACCTAAGTTTAAAAAGGTTTCCATTTCTCAGCACAACCCTATAGGGTAGATGGAATTTTCTCAAAGAAGGTTTTGTTTTATGAAGGATAATAGAATAACATGATAAAAAAAAAGTGTAAATACTTGAAGGCATTAAAAGCTACAGAAATAGGAGAAAATGCATATATAAATGCAAAATAAATAATAATAATTTCTGTGTATTTATGTAAGCCTATGTTAATAAGGTTTGATACGTGATTCTTGAATGGGATTTGTTAACAGAAAAGAAATAGTAACATTTCTAGTAGTATTACTTTTAATTAGCCTACTAAATTGCATTGTCATTACCAAAATGAATTTATTCGCACATAGCCTACTTTTATTTGTAGAGGAACTCATTTCCGGTGATGTGGTGTGTACCTATGTGAGCTTGACGCTGCTGTTTATTTAGCAGCGGGCCCGAGCTGCTGTTGTTCCACTTTGAGCGACAGTCAGGTGAAGTAACTACCGCGGGAAACGGAACCGTCAGTCAGCACCTGTCAACATGAAGACCGCTGTTGTGCTCGTTGTTGTGGCCTGCTGCGCCGTGTCAGGTAAGCCTGCTCGACCCCAGTTACTTTATACCAAACATTACCTAATAGATTTGACAAGTTTTGACAACTCAGCAGAATTTCTGTAGTTTTACTAATAGATTTTCTAAATAATTGTAGGCCTATTCGCATTAGAGTTGGACTGTCTTATTATTTATTATAAGAAAGTCTCCGTTTTAATGACAGTGAGGACAAATGAGACATTAGATGTGTTTTTCTTTTTTTCATCAGTGCTGAGTGTGACTTCCTGGATTGTTTAGGGAACAGAAATTTCCGCAGTCTTTCGATAGTGTCTGAGTCACATGTCTGCTGGCAGAAGAGCGCAGTTTTTTTTAGGTGACCAGATAAATCTGCAACTTGTTTCGTTGCCGGAAGTCGCTCTTTAGGAAAATTAAATTAAATCAAATCAAAGACTATAGGGTTGATGTTGAAGTTGAAGAATGATACTTTATTTTTTGCTTGTTGTTTTCTTAAAGGTTGATTACTTAACTTTTATTACTGCTTCATAAAAGATTCATCTGATATGATCATGCCTTCCTGAGTAGACCTACCCCCCTGGCTGGTAAAAGTCGGCCATCTGTGTGACCAGGCCGTAAATGGGGCATTACAGTCACCACAACCTCAACCTGCAGATAAGCACTCATCAGGGGTCATAAATGCGCTGAGGGCTGGTGTACTAACCCTAACCCTGAAGCAGTAAAGCTATTACACCATGTTAGGAAAGGTCCTTTTCGTTTTGTATTGACTTGTAAAAGAAGAATTGAATTGAAGACAGATTTTGGCATAGTTGAATAAATACAGCACATGAGTCTTTCCTTCTGCCCCGCTGGTTCCATGGCCAGAATCAGGCCCAGAAAAGGTTTGATTATTAGATGATACTTCCACATTTGGACCAATTCCATAACCAGAATTTCTTCAGATGTGAACCAAACTCAAACCAAGGACCCATGCAGGCACACGATGGGAGTCGGAAGGTTAATTTCTTTATGGTGCTATTATGGAGCTTGTTTTTCTGTGACCTTTTGGGGAGAAGCAACTAGAGAGGCAAAGGGGTTTTTTTCTCGGTGGTAAGCAAAACAAGATGGCAGATGGCAGGTTTTCAGTTCGTTTCACCACCAACAAGGTACGAGACGGTATATATATTAGTATTGAAATGGATTTGTTTCTCCCTCTCTGTTTTTTGACTGAAGTGCTGTCATTGGCCGAAGGCGTCAAGGAATCCAAACCTCCTGCAACCGTATCTCCTGCAGAGCAGTTTGGCGCCTCTACACCCAGCCACTCCAACCAGACGACCACCCCCACCAATACTACAACCACCACCAAGACTACACCAACCACCGCCACCAAGACTACACCAACCACCGCCGGCAATACTACAAGCCCCAAGCCTACAACCACCCCCCCTAAACCTACAACCACCACCCCCAAGCCTACAACCACCACCCCTAAACCTACAACTACCACCCCTAAACCTACAACCACCGCCCCTAAACCTACAACCACCACTCCCAAACCTACAACCACCACTCCCAAACCTACAACCACCAAGCCTACAACCACCGCCAAACCTACAACCAAGCCACCACCTGTCCCTGAACCCACACCCCCCACCAACTTGACCGTAGGAAACTACAACCTAACGAATGACAAGAAGGAGGTGTGCCTGAAGGCTAGCATGGCGCTGCAGATCCGATTGGCGTCACCAGAGGTACTGTACATTTCCTTTAGTTACAGCCCGACACAATGAAAGATTCTCATCTTTAAAGGGACAACGAGGAGTTTCTCCATCGGCAGAACGATAAATTCCGCGACAATAAAAAAAGTCTCATATTAATGTGGATGAATCTACGTTACCCACACTTGTTAATGGGCCCATTTTCGATAAATATATCGTTTTGTCTCTATCGTTATTTTGTTAGCATTTCCTTACTTTCGGTTTCGCGGCGAGTCATGAGAATAACGCCACCGAATCGCCGTTTATTGTCGGGACTACGACGGTATGTGATCGTCTTCCAACCTCTGACTTTAATTCTTGATGAATGAAAACATGAGTCTGTCTTGCGGCGGTCAAAGAATTTCACGGTGCGCGCGGAGGCTCATAAATGTTGTGTGAAAACGCTTTAATTTTCCAAAACTCCTCGTTGTCCCTTTAAACCTGGATTTTACGATGTTGTTAGGAAATTATCGAAATAGGCCGTATACTTTCTGCACGAGTCTCTGACTCAGCACTCCGCAGTGCTACTGTCAGCAGCCAATTTCAGGAATTGAGAAAATCATCTCATACGCGTTTTTGATTTCCTCCTTATCGTGGGATTGACGAATGCAGAAGGTTAACCATGTGTCATCTTTGTGTCATGAGACGGTTGCTAAACCTAAGTGACCATCTTGTTTACTCGTAGACACATTGCTGCCATGGTGCCCTCGGGTACACTTTGATACACTTCGATGGCCTGATCTTCTCTGTTTGTGTTTCAGGCCAATGGGACCTTCATTGTTCAGCCAGAACAGACTACGGCTACAGGAAGTTGTGGGGAAGCCAGGGCAAACCTAACCCTGGTCTTCAAAGAGGGCACCATCACCTTCATGTTCAACAAGGTACGTTTGATTTCCTAGATAAGACACAAATTCAACGTTATCTTATAGTATACAGTCTTTGTTTTGTCCAATACCTTCATCTTTGATCTGTTCACACTAATTTGGAATTACATTATTGGGGAGTTTACCATGGAAAGTTCACGGTTGAACTGGAATCTGGAATCAAAGAGCGCTGTTAAAGAAAAAGGGGAACTGTAGCTGTCAGGCCAGTCCGGAGAGCATGTGACAGGGAAACTGTATCACACTGTCTTTGTCTACAATGGTTGCGTAATCCCCATAGTAGGTTTTCATGTGACACTTGTGATGAGCAGGTTAAAGGTATTCGATGAACCAATGTATCATTGCCAATGTCACTGCCCAGCCCAGGTATCAAACAGCCTGAACAACCTTTATCTCGACTCACACGAATTATATTTGCAAATGTCCAGTGAGCACAGCGGCTGCAGTAACTCAGGTCCATAAAAAGAAAGATTTATGAACAAAGACCTGCTGATTATTTTGTTTATTAATCACATGACCAGGAACTCAGGCCAGGTGTCTCTCATGTCTTTACATGACTGTGACTGACATATAACTGACTGTTCAAATGTTAAAACGGTTTGTTAAGGATTAGTCGTCCAGATGGGCCGACTGGGTCTCTAATGATGAGCAATCTTGTGTCAGTGCTGCTTTCATTTTCATTACGGAAAAAAGTGAAATTGTCCATATAAGATAAATCATTTATAGCAGCACTTCCCATTTTTGATATTTAAGCTCTTGTGATTTGATATATTTATCAGCATACAAAGATTTTAAAATGGAAATATTGATTATAAATATATAGCTTCTAGACTAGACTCAATCTTTTGCATTTCAATGTGATTTTCATCGTTTGGCAAATTGATGGAAATACATTTACACTTCACTGCTTACATACAACTTTTAATCATTTTAAAATACACAAATTCTAAATAACAAATTTGAAGAGAGACTTTTAAGAAACTACAAACATGTGTGTCAGATAGTTAACATATTTATAGCAAAATGAAATTTTGAGCAACGCCCAGTAGCTTGAAAAATCTCAGCTAACTGAAAACTAGGTTAGCCACTTAGCTTAGCTGGTAGAGCACAACACTCATTGTTCAGGTGGAAAGCTAGCATTAGCTACTGTTGGAAAACTACATGTATACGAAAATGTATTGTATGTTTGTTTGTTTTTTAAGAAATCACAGCTTGTCATGTGTAGCACACTTACTGGCAGAACAGTCCAGCAGTTCATACGTGTCATAAATGATTGAAAAACGTTTTATTTCAACAATCAGCAAGAGCAGACAGACACAATCTTTACCGCTCAGTTGTTCAGGTGGAAAGCTAGCATTAGCTACTGTTGGAAAACTACATGTATACGAAAATTTTATTGTATGTTTGTTTGTTTTTTAAGAAATCACAGCTTGTTATGTGTAGCACACTTACTGGCAGAACAGTCCAGCAGTTCATACGTGTCATAAATGATTGAAAAACGTTTCTTTCAACAATCAGCAAGAGCAGACAGACACAATCTTTACCGCTCAGTAACACCAAACATGCTCAGACAGCTTCACCCAGTAGCTAACGTTCCCATCACACCCAATCACGGTCTTGCTTGTTCATTGAAATGAAAGCTAATACCTCAAAGTTAGCTACTGTCAGGATTCAAGACTTTAACTACCCAGTATAAAACCTGTTCTGTGGTTTTGTGTCTCCTTCAGAGTGTCGCTGACAACTCTGCCTACGTCGACAGTCTGTCTTTCAAACTCTCATACGCCTTCATGAAAGGAGGTAAGTTGAGAGGTTTCGTGTTTTAATCCAGTTTCTGTTCACCATTTACTGCCATCAAACTTTAGACTCTTAAAAAATCTGGGTCACACTGTGTTGCAGCTGCAGGTGGCTATTGTGCAACACTGGCAAATATTAGCACAGAGCAGACGCATTTAAAGCTTTACAACTTCCTTGTTTTTGCGTGCGTGTTCAGTTATGTATAGATCTGATCTGTGGAATTACTGTCAAGCATGTGATGCTGGTAACAACCAACAGTCCAGTCTGACCAGTTTGGTTCCATATCAACATTTCTGTTTGTGGCAGTAGTCACAGTCAGCATCCTAAAATAAACCAAGTATGTTTTTTTTTGTTTTCTTCTTGCAGTAAATAAGGCTTATTCCGCCAGCAACACCTCATTGCACCTCTTCGCTACAAAGATCGGACACTCCTACTCCTGCAAGACTGAAGCTCTTTACATGGGGAGAGGCCTGTACCTGGATGTGGACCAGGACCGGATGCAGGGCTTCAACCTGCCCAAGAGCGGCGACTTTGGCTCCTGTAAGTGTCCTCATGAAGAAATGCACTGACCTTACTGTACATCCATTAATGAAAGTAGTAGTATTGCTGATGTAATGCCCATGCAATACCACAACAAAGACGTACTCACAGTCCTGCACTTATTAGCAAAATGTACCCAGTCAATTGTGCCGAATAGTGTTTTCAGGTACAGTAGTATTCAGTAATTGTAATGTAAAGAAGGATAATATGTAGTGTGGTATTTTACATTGAGATAAAAGGTACAAAATTAGAAATTACATTGTGGAATTACTTCATTTAAAGATCAGAACAGTTCTTCCATGAATGTTCATTATTCTTATTATTTAGTTTGTGTATTAGTCGCTCTGCAGTTAATAATACATTGTTCTGAGGAGGTCAAATCACAGTCTTCAGTCACACATTGGTATAGGTTACTGATGCACCCTGCAGCATTTTGGATTAAACCACCTGTCGCCCAGGAAGAGCTGGTTTTACCGCTCCAGCCTGAACCAGCCTGTGTGGGCTTGTGTACCACTGTACAGTACAGAATGTGCATGTACATACATACTATATTTGAGTAATTGCGCATTGAGGCAGCTACTTTGAAATGTCACGATGCAAACACTGGGAGCTTTTGATAGGAAATGTGAAAGTTAGAAACAGAGCTGTTCATAGCATTTACTTTAAAATAATTTGTTAGGTAAGATAGAAAATTTGTGCATGCAATCAAATGTAATTTATTAATTTCTTTAAATTACAAGAATGAGATGTAATTTAAATGAAATATTTCTATTTAATTTGTAAAAAAGAAAGAAAAGAAAGAAAGGAATTTAAATCTTAATTTGTAAAATAAATTGCAATTGAATATTTAACTCTGTATTGTATATGGGTATATATAATGTATGATTTTTTTTTTTTTTTTGGAATTAAGATTTCAATAATTAGTGCTAAAATTGATATACAAATAAAAACCCCAGGGACAGATCATTTTCAGTATAGTTCTGCTGTAGTGATAATGATATAGTAAAATTTATTTTCATATCATATCCTATCATGAAAATTGAATAGTGCTGCATTTGAGATTAATAAGGAAGTATGATTTTTCTTTTGAATTTGAATGTTGACAATGACATGTTTTATTATTTGAATATCAGAAGTCACAGATTTGTGTTTATACAGTGATAAATACACCTGTGCTTGATGAAATAACACCTATTGATTACTAAATTTGACATTGTTGGATTTTACTATTATTCATTCATTAATGTTGAGTTGTTGTGTGTTTTTCCAGCTGACGTCTGTGCTGCTGACAAGCCCGACTACAGAGTGGCCATCGGGGTGGGCATCACGCTGCTGGTGCTGATCGTGATCGTGGTGGTGGCCTACCTGCTGAGCCGCAGGAGGAGGACCGACGGCTACCAGACCCTGTGAGGCCGAGGTCGCCCAGAGGTCACTCCCGTTAGAAAGTGAGGCTCTTTCTCAGGGGCCGAGGAGCACTTCCTCCTATTGGCCTATAACGCTTAAATGTGATCAATAAGTATATTGGTTAATTAAAAGAGTTGTTATAAATTAATAAATCAAAGTAGCATTTCAAAGTTTAAAGTAAAATAAAAAAGATATTGTTAAATGTTCCTACTGTTCTGGTCAAATTGGATTTTATAATTTAAGGTACTTTGGGAAAATACCTTTAGATTTAACTTTTAGTTTTTCCATTTACTTTGATTTCTGGCTTTAACATGTGGAGTTGTGATCGATATGACGAGATGTTGGAGCAGCAGATCGAAGTCCAGCAGCTCTGACATAATCCACCGTTGGACTTTAGATTGAACGTTTCAGTCAAACACGCCGATCAAACAGCTTCACTCTGGATTAAACTCGAAAGTCAGAAATTGACATTTTTAAGTAGATGGAATAAAGTAAAGATTTGCGAGAATTGTAAGAATTTACAATTTTTTTTGTATTTACAATATACAATTTGTATATTAATTGACAATTTAAAGAGACATGAAGGAAACAGAATTCATGGTTGTAAAATTTAAATATATATTTGTTTGTTTTTTTCTTTGAGTTTAACAATCCTTCATTCATATATAAATTTGATTAATCAATAACTTTTGTATTATCATTGTTATTCCAGTAGATTTTATTTTAAAAGCCAAATATAAAACAGCACTCAACAATTTTTACATTTTATCCTTAAAACAGATTTAAACAAAGCAGAATATAATTCTAAATCTCGTCGCCCTCTAAACAAAGTGTTTCTATTATTCGGACACTAAACATGAGGAAGAGACCAATGACACAACTAATACAACTGACTGTAACTGTAACTGACCAAAGTGTCTCATCTTTACATATTTGCAGTAGACAGACAGTCTATTAAAGGTCAGTATTGTGATGATGTGAAATTCAAAGTCAAAGTGGTTGATATTGTTTTGTTTTTTAATCAATCAAACCCACATCAATCTCTCACTGAGCAGCGGAAGTAAAATAAAAGTCAGATTTTAATATTTGTCCGACCTAAAGAATAATTATATATACTGTATAGCCTATGCAGCTTGTTTTTGACAGAAACTTCAGCATTATGTGTCAAATGTTTTCTTATTCTTCTTCTTTTATTGTTTGAAAGAATCAAATCTTTTGTGTTTTTTTGTGTGTGTGTTTTTTTGTCCTTCAGGGATTTTATTATTAAAAAGAAGGGAATTGAACCAATCACTATAACGTTACAGGTGATTACAACGTGTTATCGCAATTATCACTTCATCCCAAAATGGGACGATTACTTAAGGATATCTGTAAGGGATTGTTTCTACCTTGTCAATATTAATTGCACTGATTGCTGTTCTGCTCTGCTTCTTGTTTTGACTGCCTGTTTGATAAACTACATGTAGCTGACGGACAATCCAATGCAGGTTGATTTAATCTGGACTAGATCTTTAATGGGTCACATATTCATCGCATCTCTCCTCCAATCACCAATCTATTTTTTTTTTTTTTGTTCATTTGGGAAATTTGCTAATGTCTTATTTGTGGTCTTTATGCTAAGCTAAGCCATGCTAAACTAACTTCCTACTTGCACTGTTCCTTTAAATCTACAGAATTGAACAGCTCACAGTGCACAGTCCAATTCACCACGCAAACAGACAAAACACAAACAGGCATCTTCATCGGACATCGACAACACACGTGCTGCAAATACAACACACAACACAACACAACACAAGTGTTTCCATGTGACGCTATAAAAGTGATGAACAAAACTGAGACGCACAAGTTGCACGGATGAGATTGAAATCGCATCCTAGTCTGCCTCCTAGTCTGGTTCGTCAACTATTAGCGTCCCCTGGAAACATTCCTCCCATTGTGTTGTGTTGTGTTGTGTCGTGTTGTTTTGGCAGCACGTGTGTGTCGTTAAATTGAAGATGAAGATGTTTCCTGTTTGGGTTTGTGCGTCGTCCGTTTGTGTGTGTTTTCCAAAGCTGCCGAAGCCGAGCTGAAGATTGGCTCGACTTGACCTCAGATATCAATGCTGCGTTCAAGTGCCAGACAAAAATGATGGAATTGGAAAATCATTAATGGTGTTAACTCCATAATCATTTTCCAATTCCAACATTTTTGTCAGGCACTTGAACGCAGCATTGATATTTGAGGTCATACTCATCGTCTTTCTCTCCTCTCTTATGGGATCAAGTCAGGTTTATATGGTCCGGTTGTGAGATTTCAGCTTTTGTATCTTGTGCTTTCACTTTGACACAAAACATTAACTGAAAAAATGAAACTGTATCTTATATGCTGACGGATTTTTTTTAGGGACGACTTTAACCAACAGTAAGTAGATTATAGAGTAAAGTAACAAGGTTGAAGAGGAAACTCAGAGGCTGAAATCTCAAAACCAGGAAACCAAACCAAAAAAAAAAACAGCAGTGAACTGGCCCTTTAACGCCTCAAACGCCTAAAAAAAGAAAGAAAGAAAGAAAGAAAAGCCCAGCAGCTGTAGTTCCACATCTCATCCACCAGGTGGCGCTGTGGAGTCAGAGGAGTGAACATAATGATGAGGGACATTTTACTGTCTGTAAAGTTTATTCACAGTGTGTGAGCACTTTTTTTTTTACCTGTTGTTAACTTCCTGTGCCAATAAAAAAAATATTGATATATTCTTAATCCTGTGAGTGTGTGTGTATCAGTAAAGTGTGGTGTCTTTATACAGATACAGTTTTATCTATAACTAATTAAAATGTCAAAACCCTCCCTATAGGTTAGTAGAAAATAAAAAAAATAATAAGAAGAAAATAGAAAAGAATAAGAATAGATATGGGTCAATAAATACAATAACATGCCTTTAAATGCATCAAAAATCATAATAGTTTAATAAAAGTTGACATTAACAGATATATAGTAGCCTATGTCACTACTAATTTTTTATTTTATTCATTTTTTATCTTATTTATGATTTCTTTACCAATCCATTTATTATTTAGGTTAGGTTAGGTTTATTGGTCTCCACCAGGGAGAAATTTGTCACGGAGACAACACGTTGCATACATAAAAAACACATACAGTGCAAAAAGTACATCAGGTTAAAAGACTGGTGGATTAAAAACAGACCACACTGGACAATCCCTCACATACAGCAAACTGATGTGAACGTCATTCACATGCATCCACACTGCTGCACTAACTGGAATCATAAATATACATTCATATCAGCATCACATAACCTCAAACCTACATTAATCCATTCACTCACATAATTATGTCCATAGTTTGAGTCATAATACATTCATTTCCATATACACATAGCCTATGTTCGTATACAGTACATATACAGAAACGTCACAATCATTTCCTGCTGTTGAGAAGTTTGGTTGATACAGGCACAAAGGAATGTTTGTATCGATTGTGCCTGCACAAAGGAAGCTATATATCTCTTTCCAGAGTTCAGGAGAGTATATTCACTGTTCAGCACATGAGAACTATCTGTTAAAATGGCATTTTCCTGTCTGATCGTCGCCTGCTCAAGAGGTCCTGTGGATTAAGGGGGGGTGTTATTATTCCCATAATCTTGCCAGCAGTTTTACTATCAATTTTACTTAGTGTTGATTTAAGGGATTAATTGGGCTATAATGTATTTGCTTTATGCCTTCATGTCATTGATTCTTATTGGTTTCTGCAGAAGTGAGTGAACAGCATTTTATCAATACAGCAATTCCGTTCATGGTATAGGCTACATTCTACACAGAGATGCACATATTTACACCATGAATGAAAAGGAGCAGGATGAAGAAAAACTTATAGTACCTGCCCCTCTCTGTTGTTATAATTACCTTCAACACCAATATTATACTCTATTTCAAAATATTAAAGATGATGAAACATAGTAGTGACAAGAAAACAAACAAAACACCACTCGTCTATATATCTTTTATTTTTTCCCTTCTTTATCTCTTTCTCCTTTTTTGTAGACGCTTATCTTTTCTTTTTTTAAACATTTTCTTAAACTGAGACATACTTGTACAACTTTTAAATTCCTTGCTTTGTGAATGCCATAGTTTTACACCTGCAACAGAAATACACATTTGTTTTAATGCAATCTGACGTGTATTATAAGATACACTGTATATCTATAAAAATAAAAATAAAGTTTGATAGATATTAATAGATCATATTGGAATATTTTATCACAGGCTTATTAATGGCACATGCTTCTTGAACTTCAGATTGTCTTAACGTGGTTCAGCAGCATTAATAATCACACTGATCGATAATAACACGGTGAACGTCACTCATCTCGGTGGTGAGTTGTTCAGCCAATCACAGCCTCCGTTACAAGCAGCTGACAGCGGGGTCTCATGTTGCAGAGAGTGACCAACAGGCTCAGGGCGGGACTGGAGCAGATCCACGGAGTTGTTGCAAAACTTCCGATCCACAGTTCACACAAAAACACACAAAACAAGACACACACACACACAGCTGCAGGAGAGAAAAAAAGAGGAAGAGTTGTTTCTGCTGAGGCTGAAGAAGAAGAGTGGACGACTCCGTGGTCATGGCAGGTAAAGAGGAGACACAACTTTGTTCATTATAGTAGCCTACTACTACACAGGCTGCGTGTTTTAGGGGAAAGTGCGTGTGCAGATGCAGTTGTTTGCTCAGAGAGATGAAATCCAGATGTTGTGTTGTTCAGCCCTGAGGCGGACTTCCGCTGCACCGACGTGTTTTAACATTTGTAACGGAGTTTGTGACGAGTTTTACTTTATTGTGTCTTTAGACGAGTTCAACATTTAATAGGCTATACGTGTATCCATGGAAACGCCCATCTCTTCACTTTACACAACTGTAACTTTAAACGTTATAATTTATTCATGATTTAAAGTAAAACAACAACTAAACTAAACTTCACGGAGCAGCAGTTTGTGTCTGTCATGAGTGAGTGAAGTCAAAAAGTTGTTTTTACATCATTTTAAATACAGCAATGTGTGATTAACTGTCAAATATATAATACAAAAGACACACAAAAACAAAATACCAAATTAATATTATAAATAATTTAATAATACCAGATGTTTTGCACTGGTTTTACAGCTTTACAATAAAACTCTTATTTTGAAATCACTTCCTTTTTCTTGAAGAAGGGATCATGAAAAATCCACAGTTTCCTGTCAGTTAACAGAAAATTATCAGATTTATCTTGTGATTTCATTAGAAGCTTTTACTCACAGTCACTGTTTTGACCCACTTTATTAATAGAGAATTAAAAAAAACTACTAGAATACAAATGGATCAAATACAACCAAGAAGTCCACCATGATTAACAGTAACTGTGGTTTCCGTTGAGAGAAATGCATTGGTCATGAAAATGATCAGTTGGTGTTACATCACAGAGACTCCAGATGTGCAGACTTGCGTTTTCTTGCATGTAATGTATCACAGTAAACTTATCGTTAAGGCTGGGTTTTAAAATAAAAGATTTTCCAATTCATATCGAGCTTCATTTAAAAGTTTTGATATCGATTCTTAGAATCCTTAGATCGATCTTTTAATTTATGCAATTTGCACTGTTTACTTCATGTGCATTGATGTAACTGCTTTGGGGTCAATTCTTTATGTAAACATTGATATTTCTGATAATGCACCAGGTTAGAGAGTTACATCTTTTTTAGTTCTGTGAAAATCTCTTTCATAACCAAGAAAAATTGGTATTTAAAATTGAAATATCTCTAAATTAATCAATATCGAAGCAGAAATCCAATCAAATTGGGACCTTGTGAATCGGAATCAAATTGATTCAGTAGATCAGTAGCGATACGCAGCTGTACTGATCATGGTCTTAGGTGCTGGAGAGCTGAAAAGTGAAATTTCAAGATGTTTCTCATGTGGCCAAAAGGTAAAAGTCAGGAAAATAAATCACATTTAAGACATTTTACTGATCCAAACATGGAGGTTTCTGCAGAACGAGCTGCAAGAAACAGAAACATGTCTGTGGATCTGTGGAAAAAGTCACAGGTGGAGGTGTGTGGTGTGTGTTTCAGATGAAGCGGTGGTGGTGGAGGAGGGCGTCAGCCCGGCTCAGAGCCCGCTGGTCGCCGTCACCTTCCAGAGGAACGTCCACAGGAAGCAGAAGTACCTGGAGGCCGAGCCCAAAGCTCTGGGGGTAAAGTGTGTGTGAGAGAGAGAGACAGTCAAGTTGAAGTGCTCAGTATGTACTGTATCTTACTGCTACGAAAACATCCAGCTTCCAAGTTGATGTTCCTTTGTTGATAAAACAACGACGACCTGTAAACGTAGTTAGCTGTCAACTTGACTCTCGCGCGAGACTTTGCATTACAGCTCTGTTTACAAACATGTCGGTTTTCTTGAAGCATTACCATAATCCCTATAGTCCAAGCAGTAGGTTTGTTACCTTTAATTGTTGGTGCAAGCTGTTTTTAGAATGGAGGAGCAGAGCCGTGAGCTGCTCAGAGCTACGCTACGGAGGCTAATGGGATTTCTTGGTTTCCCTCATCAAACTCATCAAATACACAATCCAACAACTCCACAACGCTCTGGTGGACAAGTTGTGAGCTGCACATTCACCACGCTATGAGATAATAACAGAACGTTACCAGACAGAGTTGTTTTAGAGGCAAATGCAGAGACTGTTTGCTGAAAAACTGTCCCTGAAGGAAACGCGCATCAGTGGTTTTGCATGAATTTCCCTCTAAAACAACTCTGTCTGGTAACGTTCTGTTATTATCTCATAGCGTGGTGAATGTGCAGGTCACAACTTGTCCACCAGAGCGTTGTGGAGTTGTTGGATTGTGTATTTGATGAGTTTGATGAGGGAAACCAAGAAATCCCATTAGCCTCCGTAGCGTAGCTCTGAGCAGCTCGCGGCTCTGCTCCGCCGTTCTAAAAATAGCTTGCACCGACAATTAAAGGTAACAAACCTACTGCTATGACTATAGGGATTATGGCAATGGGCCAATTTGCCAAAATGTTGAACTACCCCTTTTAAATTAGGAAACTACAGCCCCAGGTTGAATTTGCCTGGAATTGTCCTTTAATTTAAACATTTTCTGTGTGTGTGTGTGTGTGTGTGTGTGTGTGTGTGTGTGTGTGTGTGTTGCAGATCACCCAGATTTGTCTGAGTGTGTTTCAGATCATCTCCATGAGTTTGTTTCTGATCAAAGGCCTGAGTTACATCGAGCCCGACGTCTTCGTGCTCATCTCATCTGTAACGGTAACAACCATCATCAATCAATCAATCAATCAATCAATCAATCAATCAATCAATCAATCAATCAATCAATCAATCAATCAATCAATCAATCAATCAAGCAAGCAAGCAATCAATCAATCAATCAATCAATCAATCAATCAATCAAAACTCTGTTCTGTCGTCACAGGTCGTCATCGCCGGGAGTTTGGCCATAGCAGCACAGAACCTGCATCCGCCCACGGTGAGTTCAAGGACAAAGTGTTACAGCGTTTTTTTGTTTTGTTTTTTTGAGAAAATACCAAAACTTAGGACGAGGCCACTTCTGCTTTTCTAGAGAAAACTGGCCGACCACTCTCAGTCTCTTCCACTTCCTCTCTCTCTCTCTCTCTCTCTCTCTGTGTGAGATGAGTCACTGCTTTAAGGCTGAATGGAGCCTGTTGTTCAATTAAATGTCGCCACGGGTTCACGAAGAAGAACAGAAGACGCTAAAAACACACGCATGGCGTTGAACCAGTCACCAGCAAGTTGAATTCACTTTAAAAACATTGGAAAAGATTAAGTAACGTCCACTAAATTTCACTTTTGTTTAACTATAACCTTTAATTTCTGCCATTTCACCACTAAATATGTTATTTTTTCACAATTTTCTAAGATTAAAGTAGAAAAGCAAAGACAAAACGCACCACTGCATGATGTCGTGTCTTTCTCATTTACATTTCAGGATTTAAATATCGACTCTTTGGTTCTCTTATTTTGTAAAACGGTCAACGTCCCTGTGTTTATTTCCTGTGTCTCAGCTGAGAGCCTGTATGGGGATGCAGATCGTGGCATGTGGCGCGTCGCTCTTCAACATGATCTGCAATCTGGTGAAAATGGAAGACACGCCCTCTTTCTGCTGGAGTTACTACGACCTGAACAACACGCACACTTACGCCGACCTCTGCCATAAAATTGAGGTGATTTATTACGTAAAGCTCCATAGAGTATAAAGGTAGATGTTTGTGTTAAAGCTCCTTCAGTATAAAGGTAGATGTCCATATGTAGTGTGATTATAAAGCAGCTCTAGGTTCTATATTAATACTGTGAAAGTATCAAAGCCTCAGTCCACAGAGAAATGCACTCAGCCTGTATTCAGAAACTGAGCCTTAAAACCAGCCGTCAGGACTTCCTGTCACTTTGTGATGTCACAACAGCAGCAGTCAACAAGCTCCGCCCCCTCATCACCTGGACCCACCATCCATCCAACAACAACTTTGCAGGATTTGGTTTCTCTGAGTGTTTTATTCTTAAATCTGCTCTATTTTTTATTGGATCACTCAGAAAACAGTCAGCCAATCAGAGGAGAGTCTCCTCTTTTCTGATTGGCCGACAATGACCTGTCGTTACTAGAACTGTAAAAAACAAACACACATATCTTTTCATGTCAGCACATGTGAGACTTTTCAGTTTAAGTATAATCTTCATGTTCAGATGCCTTTTTAACGCACTCATTCATTCATCTTTGCACGTTTCATTCACTGTGTTTCTACAGAATAGCCAGTCCCACTTCCATGCGGAGGCAGCGATCATCCAGGCCGTGCTGTTGGCCATCTCAGCCACTCTGGCCTCCTACTGCTGCAAGGTCATCAACTGCTGCGCACCAGATCCCAAAATGGTGAGTATAGGCCAATACACCAATGGTCGTTATTGCAACAAAAGGACCTCTGGGTAACAGGTTTCCCTACTACTAACACCTAAAGTCACTTTCCTGTAGGCCTACTTGTGTTTCTCCGATGGGAGAAGTGAACGTGAGCCCAGATTATGATTGATTCGTTCGCCATGTAGCCATTGAAGTAATTTATTGGACCCATTTTCCACAAGCTGCATCTCTTCTGAACATTTTGAGACTAAAATGGCAAATTTCAGACGGACAAATCAGGAGAAAATTAACTTTGTCCAAGACCTGTGTCTGTCTCAACAACATACTCTCGCGAGATTTGGCACAGATCTCCTAGGTAACGCCAACAAACGTTTGCAAACGCCAGCGCTAATGCTGCGTTCGAGACAACTCGGAGCTCGGGTCTTTACGACCTCCATCTTGAAAAGGTGAAATCGAACGCCACCTCATGTCGGAGCTCGGGGACGTGGGAGAAAAAAAATCTACCCCGACTTCTACGAGAATTACTGTAGTTTTCTAACATCACACAACAATCTGCACCTGCGCTGAACCACACCGCCAACGATCAAAAACATCGACTAAAATGCATTTTAAATGCCACTTTATGAAATATACAACATTTACTTAGTCTTACAGATTAACCTACTGATGTTATGGAACACAATAAATTCATGTTGTTATTTCTCTTCAATTTTAAATGATGTGTTTCATTTTTTTGTGATCAAATTTTCATTTTATTTTAAAGAAAAGTATAGAAAGGCACATGTTACAAAAATAGATATGTATATTCAAATACATACCATACAAATGCATATACACGAAACAATGTGTTTCATTATTTTAAAATACTTCTTTTTAAAATTGTTTTTGTGCCCTTTGTAATGTTTTAATGCCACGTTTTTGGTTATTCTGGTGTGGTGTGTCTCGAAAGCTTTTTTTTTCAGAAATCTGAGTCTTCAACTGAGAGATTCCGAGTTCCGAGTTGTCTTGAACGCACCATCAGTCATTTTCATAATGTTAAATATGACTGTTATCTGTTTAAATATTTAATGTTATCATACAGCTCACTTTCCTCTGCTAAAGACTTTCATAAATCCACACACACGTTCACAACATGAGGCGGGGGGACGGGTGACCACGCCCACTTTAGGAGACAGGAAGTGCAGCTGTTACATTTCATATCATTGGTGCAGTTTGTAATGATTTTTTAGTAGTTTTTTAGAAGTAGTAGAGTATCTTTGCTCTTATTAATGAACTTCACTGTGTCTTTTTGTCCCCGTCAGCCGGTGATCACTGTTCAAGCCCCCCCAGCTCCCGTGCAGTGAGGACGGACACAGCAAACCTGAGGCTGCACCAATCAATACTTTTTTTTTATATCAACAATGAATGAAATAACTGTGTGTAATGTGAACTGTGTTTCTATAATTATTTGTTTTTGTACGTTTGCTATCGCTATAAAACCAACGTTCATCCACTGTTTACAAGTGACACATGAATATATAAAGTTTTAGCTACTGTTTGTTCTATATGTTAACTAAGTTTATGTGTAATGTCCATAATAATTTCTTCATTTAAAGGCTCAGACTCACTGAAACACTGTAGAACATATTAAAGAGCATCAATAACAAAAAACGGTGTAATAACAATAATAAATTCATTTTAACATGCACTTATAATGTTAATAGAATAACAAATATTGCAGTATTTTTCTGATTGTTACCATATGATGATCACTACCTAAATGATGGTTTACTGTTGTCTCCTTTATCTCTAACAGCTATGGATAATAAAAAATATATTCTGCAGTTGTTGCTTTTATACCATTGATCATAGACACAGTTCACTTAACACACACACTTACAAAAAACATTGTTTTATTTACCACTTAATTCATTTTTCCACAAATATTAAATACATTACACACATAATTAAACAGACAAGTTTTCTTTTCTTTTAAAAATGCTTCATGAGCAGATTCACAAAAATCAAACACAGCCAGTCGTCGGATCCTGTGAGATGTTGAACGATGGACGTTCTCGCTGCTTGGTCTGCTTGATCTTGGTGTTCACACTGAAGATGAATATTTTATTATTACACATGATCTACTACATGATTCTCCGACAGCACCACAGTTCATCATCAAAGTTCATTATTGACGACCACGTTGTCATAGCTGCAGCTCGTCTGCCCAGTGGTTCTGTGGAAGGATCAGAGGACACGTTAGAAACAAGATCTGTGATCCACGATAGTTTCAGTTTTTATTCACTTCCACTACAGAACGTAATAGACTTTTATTAGAGGTAGGTCTGTATGTCTAGTTCTCACTCTGCCTCCTTTACTAATAATGACACATGTAACAAAAGTCCTATTTTGCTGCAATGGATGTGAGGCTTAGTGTACTGGAAGTGCTCCTCTGCTTCCCTGCAGTTCATGAGCAGTGGCTGAGAATTAGTATGTTAGTAGTTAATATACAGGTGCATCTAAATAAACTTAAATATCATGGAGAAGTTTATTTATGTCAGTAATTCAATTCAAAAAGTGAAACTAATACATTATATAGATCCATTAGACACAGAATGAAACATTTCACGCCTTTATTTTATTAATTTCTTTTAAATGTAATGATGGCTTTGCATTTTATGAACACCTAAAAGTCAGATTTTCCCAAAATTGAATATTACAAAATACTTTTTTTTTTTTTTTTTTTTTTAAAGAAGAAGCATTTTTAACATGGAAATGTTGGCCCTCTGAAAAGTACAGTACATCCATCTTTATGCACTCCATAACTTGGTTGGGGCTGTTTGACTTGAACTACTGAAATGGACTTTGCCATGATATTCTAATTTATTGAGATGCACCTGTAAGTTAAATATAAATTAACATTAATATTGATTTAAAAAAAAACAGTTAATAGGTTAAATATGTATGCATTTGATTTGGACTTTACTACTCAGGATGCTCTCGGAGTAAAAGGTGATGTGACGTGATTGCGTCAGATTGATTTTTCCTTTTTTCTTCATTCACTAAAAGAATGTCTGAATTGAAGCAAAGTCTCGCTTCGTCATTTTTGGTTCACAAGTTGAATCTGCAACACTCAGTCTGTCACATTTGATATTATACAGTAGGTCCCACTGCTCCAGCCAAAAATTACATTCACCATCCTGTTCAGACTGAATCGTCCCGTGTGACTCACCTGTGATGCCGACGGCGTGAACTCCTCCAGGTCTCCGAAGCAGCCGTGTTTATGTCGGATGAGACTTCCCCACAGCACGGAGCGGCGACAGGACGGACACTCGCCCTCCACCGGCAGCAGCTGAGACGGCTCCGTCCTCAGGAAGTGTTTGGCGAGACAGATCACGTGACTGCTCATCCCACAGGACGGATGGAAACAGCTCAGCTTCTCTGACGTCTGAGGAAAACAAGAGACAAAGATGAAGCAGCAAACTGGCCGACCGAGTCCACGGATTATATCATTTTATATAGTTAATATGTACTGTATATGTGTTGTGTATATATACAGTATATTTATAATGCTGACTAGGCATAAGTGGTTGCATGTGTATGTGTATGGACATATGTAGGTATATGGGTCAGTGACAAATACAGGTTGGCAAGAGGCGCAATTCAGAAATATCTTTTTGTCTTAAAAACATACATCAGAAGTGTTGAAATGTACATTTTGTATTCATGTTGGTTTTATGCCATTTGAAATGAAATTTGAACCATTTTTAACAAAAGTCAAACTATATAACTTTCTTTGGAAAACATTACAAAATAGATTTTTTGCTGTATTTCTATATTCAAATTTGAATTAATTTGGTAATACTGAGCAGGACTTACTAAAAACACCACTTTTTATTCTAAATAATGTGACAAATGGTGTAAAATTTGTTAAGAAACATCGAGTTGCACTGTAAAAGTGAATTACACGTATTTCACATCTGAGTCCAGATTTATTTTCCCTTTATATAGTCAGATTTTTATGGAAAAAACACAGTTTACACCACTTGACACCAGGTTGCATCATGTCATTGACCCACATCTGTGTATATCCTTTACTTATTCTATTATTATTGTTGTTTTATTTGAAAATTTGTTTCATTTTCATCATTATTATTGCTGTTTCTTGTTCTATGTTGTTCACTGTTTGTAAAACTAACAAAATGTGCACTAAATATGTTTAGTCTCATCATCTCCTCTGGGTTTTTACCTTGACTGAGCCTCGACAGATGAAACACCTGGATGCCTCCTCCTCCTCCTCCTCCTCCTCCTCCTCCTCCTCTCCAGTCTTCTGCAGCTGCACCTTCTTTGCTCTCACGCTGCCGAACGCGACGGGGACGTGCAGCGGCGGCTGCAGCCGGGGCTCGAAGTCCATCCTGTACTCCTGTTTGAGCCAGCGGGCGGTGAGCGGCAGCCGGCTCCACGGCGCCGCCCGCAGCATGTTGGACACGACGCGCCAGTGGAACTGAAGGCTGGACTCCTTCCTGAGGCGGCGGGAGACGTGGGAGAGGCGTCTGGAGGAGTGAGGGTGCTGCCACGCCCACTCAAACTGACACAGAGATAAGAAACACGACGAGTTAGTTTAGAGATGGATCAACGTGTAAAATCTAAGTCAGGTAGTTGAGATCTTCAGTAAACAAATCTGCTAAATATCTAAAAACTGGTATCTAAAAACTTTTTATTGTAGATTTTAAACTCATCGGTTTTATATTTATGAGTGAAAAGATGATAAAACAGGTACATTCTTCCTGCTATTTTACATAATGAACAGCCTACATTTATGTGACACATCATAAATGTGAAAAGCTGGCTCTCTGTTTCTTTTACGATCCACACATTTATGAAAAATGTGTTATATGTTCAAAAGAATGAAGGAATGAATGAATGAATCTTTCATTTAAAACATGTAAAATAAGTAAACATGTAAAGAAGAAAGGAAAACAATGAGCATCTAGCTGCATTTTGCATACTTTTTGTCTCATGTCCAAAAAGGAGTGGGCTGAAGTTTAAAAGTTATAAAGTCTCACCATTTCTCCATAACTCAACCACAATTAAATAATCTTCTGGCTCCCTTTAAATGCTATGCCATTAATTAAAAATATAACTAGTACAATATCAGTATTTGTTCCATAAGTCTTGGCAAAATATTCTCCCAGTAAGCCAAGGATGACAAAACAAAATCAGTAAAACACAAAACAAAACCAAAAAACAGTAGACTGACTACATAAATATACAAAGAGTAAATAAATAATATGATTCAAATTATCATAATATGTCAGTGAATGTATGCATAAACGTCATTGTACGTCAATATTGTTCTGGTTTCAAATAGGTTTCATATGTATAACATGTTTTTGCTTTATGTATAGATGTAAATTCAATGCATAATGTACATTATATTTATTTCTCATATGATACTCACCCTCAGGGCAGCTATGTCAGAGGGGAAGCCGTGTATGATGAGGACCATCTCCCTACACAAAACAAAACAAAACAAATCAAAACAAAGCAGCAGAGATTAAACCCACAGAGCTCCATCCATCCCATCACATCACCAGGGGCTCATTCATGTCCACCAGGCCGAGGCTCCTACCACGGTCCCCGGCCGCTGGTCCTCTTCGCTCCGCCTCGGTGGCGGCCGGCGTTGTGCTGCCCGATCCTCCGCTCCGGGTTCACGGTGAAGCCGATGTAGATCCGACCTTTGAATTTAGGGTTGAGGCAGTAAAGCATGTAAACACCGTAGAAGCTCTCCACCTCCACCACCATGGTTAAAACACATACACTGACTCACTAACTAACTAACTAACTTATTGCTGTTTTGAGGAGGCGGCCGCGCTATTTTATCTGCTAAATCCATAAACAAACAGATAATAGATTAAAAAATAAATGTAATACTGCCATTATAGTAACGGTTTAGGTAAATTATCTGTCTAAAGACTGAAACGTTAGATAATTCACTTCCTGTGTTCATGTAAACAGAGTCGGTGTGAGTCGCCCGAGAAGCTGCCTGATTAAAAATGTCGCTTCGACGCTAATAATCAACTATAATCAGCTCGAATAACACGAAATAGCTCATCAATACTCATAAATATTAAAATAAGTGTATGAACTACAACATATATTTATTTATACGTAAATAACTACCTACTTTTTTAGTTTGTCGTTATGTTAGGACCCCTATTGTTATGATTCGCTGCTTTGAAAACGCTACGCCGCATCTGATTGGTTGCGGTTGTTAGTGGCGCTACGTGATTGGTCGATCCTTCTGTCAGTCACACGGTCGGTGACGCCCACCGGTTCACACTCGGCGTCTGAAATTAGCGAGAAAACAGCACGAAATTTAGTAAATACAGAAATTTGGTAACAATAAATTAAAACTTAAGTTAATAACTGTGATGTAATTGTGTTGTTAAGAATTATACGCATTTTGAACGTGTATACGAGAGCACTTCCGGTGTCAGCCTGTCTGTCTCTCTATGTGTGGTGAACTCACTACAAATCTATGAATTAGCTACAGTAGCGGTGTGTATGAGTGTGTGTGTTAGCGACATTGACATTATAACGTGATAGTGTTTTTATTCACTCAGCCATGGCCATAACAGCAGACCACATCAAGGAGAAGCTCATTAAAGAGCTCGGCGCAGTGCACGTGGTAGGTTTCTCTCTGTTATTTTGTACCACATGTTTCCTCCAGGTCCATGGATGTGATGTATGTAGGAGCTCAGTGTGTTTTCCTATTGCTCAGTATGATGTAACACTTTAATAATGATTTATGACCTTGTGATGTTATTTCACTCTGACCTGACTATTTGTATTTAGTTTTATCATAGTGTCTCCTAGTGACTAAGCTGCTTCCCTAAAATTGAACTGCATAGACAGATTTTAGAGCACCTACGTAATGATCATTCCAATCTATCTATCTATCTATCTATCTATCTATCTATCTATCTATCTATCTATCTATCTATCTATCTTTCTATCTTTCTATCTGTCTATCTATTCTTCTATCTATCTATCTGTCTATCTATCTATCTATTCTTCTATCTATCTATCCATCTATCTATCTATCATTCTACTCTATCATTCTACTCTATCTGTCTGTATCTATCTATCTATTCTTTTTTCTATCTATCTATTCTTTCTTCTATCTATCTATTCTTCTATCTATCTATCATTCTACTCTATCTACTGTATCTATCATTCTACTCTGTCTGTCTACTGTAGGCCTATCTATCTATCTATCTATCTATCTATCTATCTATCTATCTATCTATCTATCTATCTATCTATCTATCTATCTATCGCTTTATCTATTGCTTTATCTATCTATCTATTGTTATAGATATTCAAATAAATATATAACAGGTTTCATGAATGAACTCTCTATCTTCTCCAGGATGTGGAGGACACGTCACAGAACAGATGTGCTGCCAGCTTCAAAGTCCTGGTGGTGTCGCCCCAGTTTGAGGGCAAACAGCTGTTACAGAGACACAGGTATCATCACACTCATCATTACTGCAGTAACGATCACCACTAGTGGACGTTTTCATGTTTGAAGCGTGGCTCAGATATGTGGTGTCAGTTTAATTCAAAGACAGACTGTGATTGGGTTTTATTTGTGGTTTTATTCAGCTAGACCGAACAGAACTTACAGTATTATATACTAGGACAACTGGTTTTATACAAAATCACATAATGTCTGTGAATGATTCTGTTCATTATTCCTTCATGCTGTGTTTGTATATTACAGTTTAGACCAATGGTTCTCAAAGTGAGGTTCAGGGACCCCCAGGGGTCCTTGAGAGGGTTTAAGGGGGTAGGCTACCCCAACTTTTTCTTGAAATTTTACCACTTTTTTCTAGATTTTTTTTTTTTTTTGAGAAATTATTTATTTTTGTTTTATTTTATTTATTTATTTTTAGAGACATTTTTACCATTTTTTCTATAAATTTTTTTTAAACTTTTTTTTTTTTGAGAAATTTTTCTACTTTTTTCTGGAATTGTTTTTGAGAAATTTTACCACTTTTTTTCTAGAAATTGTTTTACTTTTTTTATTTTTACAAATCCTACCACTTTTTTCCAGAAATTTCTCTACAATATTTCCAAAAATTCACGCCATTGAATGTATTTGAACGTACATTCACTAAAAAAAGTAACGTTCTTCAGTCTCAGAACAAATAGTGGTGTATTTCTGGTGTTTGCTTCAAAATTTTGTCCAATGGGGGTCCGTGTGGTCTAATTTATGTCAATCTAGGGGTCCTTGATGTAAAAATAAAAAGTTTGAGAACAACTGCTGTAGACTGTAGCAGAATTAACTCATCTCTTGAATCTGGACTCACAACACAAAATTAGTGACAAAGATAAAATAAAACACCGTCTCATGTTGTCACCGTTTCATTGTGAGTGTGTGTGTTGTGTGTTGTCAGGATGGTGAACAACTGTCTGGCCGAGGAGCTGAAGGAGATCCATGCGTTTGAGCAGAAGACGCTGACACCGGAGCAGTGGGAGAAGCAGAAGTCCCAATGACACAAACACACCGTGTATCACCCTCTACGTCACTTTATCCTCTATTGAACAGGCCTTATCACACACTTATCGCTCTATGAAGGAGACTTTTTCCTTTTATGGATTTAAATCACAATGAATTCACTTCTGGCAATAAATCAAGTCGATGCTCTTTTGTCTATTTGTTGTGGTTTTTTCCCTATAAGAGTCTTCAAATGTCATTTTTTAGACACGAATCGTGGATTTTATCATATAAATAGTAGATATTATTTGTCCACATCCATTAAGCGTGTGTGTGTGTGTGTGTTTGAGTGAAGTGAAGCCTCACCTAAAGCTCAGAGGTGCTAAGACCAGACAGACCTCCTGCCTGTGTTGATTTCAGGGCCACACACACACACACACACACACACACACACACACACACACACATTACAGCTGTGTCACTGGTCAATCAGTTGGATCCACAGCCGTCAGTCGCCGACCTGAGCTCAGACTCCAGGTGGGACCTCCTCAGATTGTGTGTTTCCAGCTTCTTGACTATTTATGCGACTGTGCCATTCATAAATACCTGTGACTATTTACATCCTTCTATACAACTGCATAAGGATTGTTAAGTGTTTATACAGTTATAAACAGTTCATAAATTACGCCCCACTCATAGACAGTGGTCATTTGTGTTTTCTCATTATGTACTCATATTGAGAAAACAATCATATTATGGTTTTTTGAGGAGATAAGTTGATGATAAAACACAATTTGGCTGCTAAATATATTGGTATAACCTCTATTTAACCAGGTTTGTCCCATTGAGATCCAAGATCTCTTTTGCAAGAGAGACCTGGTCAAGAATGGTAACCATTTAATAACCATTAATTACATGATAATGCCAAGAAATAGCCTAGAAATAACGACCAATTTCATAGTAATGTTGAGGAAAATGTAGCCTAGAAATAACGATTGATTGCGTAGAAGTAGCCCAAAAATAATTGATTGTAATTGACAATTGCAAGGACTTGTGGAGAAAAATTCTGGCCTTATACCCAAAAAAAATTCAAAGCATGAAAAGCATGTGTAATCTTTTACCTTTATGAAAAACATGACATTACTATGAAATTGACCCTTATTTCTTGGCTATTTCTTGATATTATCATGTAGTTAGCGGCCTATAAATTAAATATATAGGTAACCACTAACCCTTTACCTATATATTTAGATTTAGACCTTTGATTCTGAACACGTCTTAATGTATGGATGTGTTTTCATGTGTACGACACGTTCAGGTTTCAATGTGGAAAAAACACAAAGAAGCTGCCGCTGCTGATGAAAATGGCTGAATGCTGATGTTATTTTATCTGTCAGTGAACAGAGACAGAAATGTGAGTGTGTGAGGATTACTTCCACCACTTTCACTCCCAAGACCCCACTAATGGAAGAGCCACCATGGGGTGTGTGTGTGTGTGTGTCTTTTGTCCGAGAGTGTGTGTGTATGCGTGCGTTTGTGTGTGTTTTATTCATCTCTTCTATTGGGACGGAGAATGTGACATTAACCTTGTTATTTATACCACAGCAGATTCACCACAGGAGCTGAGAGTAGAAACCAACTGAGTCATGGACAATAATCCAGTCCAAGCTTCGCTGCTCTGCTTCAGGACACCTTTTATCGTCTTGGATCAACAACGTTCATACACAAAGGACAGCAAGTCAAGTACACAACATTAGAAGCTACAACACATTTTTGTTAATTGTTTGTTCTATCTAATTGTATCTATCCAAAAAAAGGAGAAAAAGGATCAGTGGGGAACCATCAGAGCCTCTGAAAATGAACTATATGCAACATTTTTACATTAATTAAACAGCCTCAGAGTGATTGTGCTAAATAAATGACGTGTAAGTCGTCATAGCGTCTCTTGGCCGAAAACCAACCTTGCCAAGCCTCCGATCCGGTGTCCCAGCTCTTGTCTTAGCCACAACACGACACAAATGAGCTCTGTAACCTGTTATCTCTTGTTTATGACAGATGAGTCTACACAAATATACACATTGTAACATCATATATGATAAATAAAGTTATCCACCGCTCCATGGATTGATTTCTTGCCGGCTTCATTAAAAACAAATGCACATGGCCGAGAGGAGGGTTAGCAAAACAGTGTCGTTCCCCTTTAAGGCCATAGATTCTTTCAATTATTCCTTTCTAAATTTGATTTTAACTTTATTCTTAGTTACTCCAGAGATCCTAAAACCATCAAAAGCTCTGAGACTGTCCGTCAGTACCAAAAACGAGCCAATACGTCGTTATAGTTTATGTTTTAAAACTATATGTTTTTGTTTTATGAGGCGGCATCTAGTGACCGCAGTAAATAGGGGTGGCATAGGAAAAAGAGCGCGAAAGACAGCGAAGATCAGATTCAGGACTGTCATTGAGGAAAAGTAAAGTTTTTATTCTTTGTTATTTTATCACCTTTTATCGCAGATAGGTCCTATTTTAGAAATCATTTAACTAAACTGGTTAATTTGACATTTATAAACCACTTTTACTTCTTAAACTCTTCAGACTTTAGTACCGGTCAACATACAGGTAAAGCCATTTAAACACAAAACGGAGCTTGATCCAGTGTGAGGTTCACGCTATGATAACAAAGCACTGGAGACGAGACAAAGGGGTCAAACTTGAGAATAGCCATGTTTTAAATCCACAGCAGCAGAAATGAATCCTCCTCAGATGTAAATGAATCAATAACCGAGCCTTGTGTTTTATATGTTAAATTATAGGGCACTTGATTTCTCCACAGGGAGCTGGTTATTCCAGTCACACACACGTACAAACACCGTCTTCTTCACACACATAGGCAGTGAAGTGAGAGTTGGCCGAACAAGCGTGAATACATCAATTAGTTTCCATTAGTCCAGGCAGCAGCTGATCTCGGTGAGAGCACCTCCTGCAGACTGGAGCTCAGCGCTCACCGCCCCCACACCACATGACTCATCATGGTCACATATTGACAATGGGAACAAACACTGGACATTTTTATTACAAAAAAACAAACATATTTTCAACATCTAGTGCAGGGTTTCAAACCAGCAACCTGCAGAGATTGTGCAGTCTGTTGACCATGGACCATAAATAATATTGGATGTCACAGACATCTGATAAACTTAACAGAAACTGTTGCACAATGTTGCACAAAGCAAGTCACCACATATGGTAACATAATAGTGAATTTTTATGAGAATCAGCCAACTTCTATTAATCAAACCCACTGATATTCATTTAAATTCTGAAAAATGTTTAGAAATATTGTCATAGATTAATATGTAAGACTCAGATATGATCATTATAAGGTTTTCTTTCTTTTTTTTATTTACTTTTTTACCTACTTTCTCTTTGACAAGCTGTAACTTCTCAGGTTTCGATTGTTTTATACTTTACCATCTTTAGTTAATTTGTTTTTTTAACTCAAGATGGTAAATGAAGAAGTTTTTTTTAATTGAATTTGTGGTTTAAAAATGGATAACAATCAAATTGAAATTGAAGCAAAAAAAAAAATCATTTTTGATTTATTTATTATAGGAAAATTGATTTTCCATACTGAATATAAAGACTATAAAACTATAAAATGATATTATCAATAGGAGCCAACACAGAGAAAACATTAACATTAACTATAATAATCTTCCCAGATGTTGTCAGATGTTTTCACACAGTATTGAAGACTGTATTTAATGATCGTCCACACAATGTGCTGGCGAACGTCCTTCGCTCATCGATGCACTGGTAAGAACCAACAAGATGTATGGAAGGTCAAAAGGGCCAAAATAACAGGTTGTCAGATCATGATTTAAACACAATGATTGTCTTAATGATCGTATTTATTGAATTAAATGACCATTAATTGATTAATGCCCATATATGATAATAACAAATTACTCATCATTCTTCCACACACACATATACACACTCATCCACACACAAACAATAAATTAGTTTATATCCCGGATATAAAAAAGTGTCTCTTTGCTCTTCCCTCAGAGTTTGTTGACTGGTCGTCAGTGACTCTTGCTGCTGATGTCCAACATGGCGTGCAGCTCTCCGGGCTCGTATCCCAGCAGGCCTTGCAGGTTGCAGACGAAGCGGTAGACGTAGCGTTTGCCGGCCGTCTTGCGGATGATGTTTTTGTCGTAGTAGTAGCGCAGACCGCGACTCAGCTTCTCGTAGTTCATCTTGGGTTTGTTCTTCCTCCGACCCCACAGCAGCGCCACCTGGAGGGAGGCACAGGTACGAAATACACTCTCAGTTTTTAGTTTTAAACCACGATGAAAAAAATTAGACAACTATGGTACCCTTTGTTTTTGTTTTAAAGAGGAACTATGCAGAATTTATAGCTACACTATGCTACATTTTTACCTTAATTAAACAGCTTTGGAGTAATTGTGATGGTCTAATAAATGAAAAGATCAGCGCCGCCGTCCCGGTGTCCCCAATCTCTTGTTTATGACAGATTAAACTACAAAAAAATATACACGTTGTAACATCGAATATGATATATTATGTTATCGAGCACGCTCTATTGATTGATTTCTAGCCAGCTTTGTTGTAAACAAATGCACATGGCCAGGAGGAGGGTTAGCAAAACAGCGGAAAAGAGACCGGACTTACATAGTTCCTCTTTAAAGAAAAAACTTAAATTTAAAGGCTTTTATTTTGAAATATTTGACTCTACTGCCTTTCTTTGTTTCTTATTTAGAACGGAAAAAAATGTTGGCAAACACCAAAAACGGGATCCTATCTTTTAATTTGATGTTCTGTTTTTAGTGTTTTGATCATGACAACAAATATGGGAATATGTTTTTTTTTGGTTTGGTTTGGTTTGGTTTGGTTTGGTTATTTTGAAGACTAACTCTTGTTCAAAACTAAAAAAAAAAAAAAAACAAGCTACCTGATCATACCTGGATTTTTTTTTTTTTAATAGAAAGAAAGTCTTTATTGATATTTCAATTCCATAAAATATCATATCATAGTCTAATTCACTTTATGCACAGCTACACTACTTCCTGAAATAAGCCAGCTCGTTTAATTCCTGTCTTACATTATTGGACCAACTGATTAATACAGGTGTGTCTGACCATTGTGACTACTCAGACACACCTGGATTAATCAGTTGGTCCAATAATGTAACACAGGAATTAAACGAGCTGGCTTATTTCAGGAAGTAGTGTAGCTGTGCATAAAGTGAATTGTACAGGTCAGTTTCACATTTGATTTTGTTGATAAGTACAGTCCAGTCTTTCTTTATTATTATGATACTTTCGTGCAGCCAAGATTTTTTTTTTACCATACCATCCATACCTGGATTTTTGTTTTGATCATTAAAGAATCAGGATCGGGCTATTAACTGATATATTTAATGTTGTGGAATAAAACATGGAAAGGTCTTGACTCAGTGTTAAACATAAATCGTACTTCAGTCATCAGACCAAAAGTGGGCGGAGCTTCAACGCTAATTTAGTTCCAGGCTCTAGGACTCGTTCCTCGTTCCTCCATTGTTACTGTCCTACCTCATCGGGGTCCGTGAGCTTAAACTCCCACCCATCTCCCGTCCAGCTGATACATGACTGACAGCTGCGGTCCGTCAGTAGCTCCAGGAGGAACTGCCACAGCTGGATGGGACCACTTCCTGTTGGGACAGTCAACATCAGCACCAAGGGGGTGGATCGGACTACACGCAGGCGTAGCTCACAGTCGGCCATATGGGATCTATGCACAGCTCCACCACTTCCTGAATTTAAGGCAGGTCCTTCATTTCCTGTCTTACATTATTGGACACACTGATGATTAATCCAGGTGTGTCTGAGTAGTCACAATGGTCAGACACACCTGGATTAATCAGTTTGTCTAATAATGTAAGACAAGAAATGAAGGACCTGCCTTAAATTCAGGAAGTGGTGGAGCTGTGCATAGAGCCCATTTGAACGGGCAAATTGCTCTGACTCTGGCTGCAGTAGATAGGTGATCCAGTCATCTTCACTAAAAAAAAACAATTCAATAACTCTGTGAAAAATAAATCATTATGTAGCTATTACTTTAACTATTTGTATAATGTCACTATAATGTTACTTTTACAAAAAAAAGTACATGATTAAAATGATCCATGATTTTAAGTATGCTGCATAGACGTTCATAAAAGATCAAACCGTTTTGAAATCGGACAAAAACTGAGCTAGTTCTGGTCATTATAGCAGAACATGCACCATAGGCTTAAAGCAGAAGTGAGCGATATTTTTGTGTTAATATAAATCTTAAATAGTTATATCTTCCGACAGCAATCACTTACATAGAGTGTTTGGACCGAAACACGGATCTGTCAGTCACTCTGCTCTGCTCTGAGCCGAGGAGAAAACTTTTCTCGTATCCTACAGTTTTTATCCAATGAGGAGAGAGAACGGCATGCAGGGCAGGGCTGTGTGTGCAGCCAAGGGATGCGCGTGAATGTGGTGACGTAGGGACGAGGACTGTTATGGTGCGTTCAAGGAAACTCGTAACTCGTGTTTTTCCGACCTGTGAAGTCATACCAGTTTGATCTGGTACCAGTTCACGGGTCGGAAGTTACGACGAGTGGCCGTTATAGTGACTTTCACCGGTAAAACAGGTCGGAAAAACACGAGTGGGTTGCCTGGAACGCTACAAAGTCGTAAGTTGTGACTTGAAGCTGTAATTTACGATTTCAAAAGCCTGCCTGGAACGCAGCATTAGCCAAAAGGACCGGATCGCTTACTTCTGCTTTAATGCTCTGAGGGAGAGAGTTGCCCTTCCCAAGATGGCCGCCATACTGGCTACGCTGTGTCATTGGGCAGCAGCGGTGGGTGAGTCATCTAGTCTTCTTATATATATCTATGATCAGCACCTTCTGGACAGACCATCCATCCATCCATCCATCCATCTTCCTTCCATCCATCCTTCCATCCTTCAATCCTTCATTCTATCTATCTATCTATCTATCTATCTATCTATCTATCTATCTATCTATCTATCTATCTATCTATCTATCTATCTATCTATCTATCTATCTATCTATCTATCTATCTATCTATCGGATGGACGGACGGACGGACGG